>NC_136063.1:823338957-824662707 GCF_964261635.1 Lissotriton helveticus | reverse complement strand
GCTGCAGATTTTGCAAAGCGTTACGAGTTAGTTAGCAAAGGGGTGTGGCCAGTGCTTAATTTGTAAAAGAATAGGTGTCAGGGCCCTTGTTAGGAGGTCACTTCAGCTCACACAACCCATAGCCCCTGCCAGCGCTGCCAATGACAATACAAACTCAACCACTTACTATAACACTCCTACAAGTGTGACAATTCAGACTATTCCAGGCCCACAAAGCTATTAAAATGCTTGGAAGGGTGGTACCATTCATTTATAATATATGTTGAGTTTATAAACAACTTTTGTTGTGCTCATCTCTAAATAACTGAAACAGCACAACCATGTGACAGACTCTCATAGGTGCCAGTGTTGACAATTAAGTTCTGGTGCTGAGCATCGGAAAACATGGGGTCAAATTAAGCACAAAGGGGCTTATTTACAAGTCCCTTATGCTGCCGGTGCGTCACTTTTCATATGGGAAAATGTGACGCACCAGCGGCGCAAGGGGCTTGTGAATAAGCCCCTCAGTTTGGCTCTCAGATGAAAAACATGGTATGTATTGTTTATATTTAATCACTCAGCGGCACAAGCTTCTGTGAACCATGTCTAAAAGAACAAGCCGTGGATTCAAGTGTAACCTTAAAATGGATCCTCATTGTCTAAAGCCAGCAGGTGAAGAGATCTCTACTATCACCCACTCGTAAGATTGCAGGCACAGTTCCATAGGGTGTCTCCATATCATCACCACTGTTCATCTGCAAAACCTAATTTATGAAAGAATACAAAAAAAAAGAACATCAACCTTGTTACCATGGCTGGTAAATACCAATTTGTAAATATGCAAATACCTCAAAACATGTGAAGAAATTCAGCAAACATAACAGAAAAGAAGAAACGAAAATGGGTAAGAAAATCGGTAAGAGAACAAAAGGTTCAGGATTAATGGAAATAGGAAGGGAGAATATATTATAGGTATATCCACTAGAGTATTAAGAGTGGTTGGGATAATGGAGTAGAGGTAAATTAAATGTACTAGGTTAAAGGTAGTGATATTGGTGGGGATGTTGTACTGTGGTAAAGGTAGAGGTAAAGGCTGAGGTATAGGTATTGGTAGGGATACTGTGTACTGGTGGGGATGCAAAGAGGTACTAGGGAGTAGGCAGGGGTGGAATATTTAGCGTATATGGAGGGATGCAGATACTATGGTGTAGGTAGGCCTATAGGTATCAGGATACCGGAAGTGGGAGATACTATGGTTTAGGCAGCAGTAGAAGTAGTAGGGTATGTAAAGGTATAGATTATATGTAGGGGAATTGGTGGAGAAGAGGTATAATTATAAAGGTAAGGGTTAAGGTGTAGGTATAAGGATGGGATGGATGTTTGGGTATTAGTGGGCATAAAGGTACTATGCCATGGGTAGGAGTCTAGGTTTTATGGTGTAGGAAGGAATAGAAGTATTAGGGTGTAGGTAGGCATATACATACCAGGATATAGTGAGGGGGGACTACTACAGCACAGGTAGCAGTAGAAGTGCAAGGGTGCCAGTACAGTTATAAAAAAGAGGTTTTGTATAGGGAGGGTATGAATAAGGTAAATGTACTAGAGTATAGGTAGGGGGTAGAGGTACTTAAAGTCATATAGAACTTTCTTGGTGGATTAACAGTGCCTCGAATGGGTTTGGCCTTTTGACACGACTTGGAAGACCCATATAATATGCCCTTGGTGATTTAACAGTCCCCCAAACAGAAGGGTCCTATTTTGTTCTTGTGTAGGAACAGCCATATAATACTCCCTTGAGGTTTAACAATGTCTCTAACAATCTCTCGTTGCGGACATAACCCTTGAAGAAATCCAAAATGACATCCTCCTCTTAAACCCCGGAAAGACCCTTGGCCCCAATGGCTTCCCAGCTGATTTGTTTAGAAACACTCCGGCCCACTTAGGGTAGCATGGCGCAGAGTAGGAGGACTAATTCCAGGAGGCAAGTGTGATGTATTTGCGCAACACTCACTACAACACCCCAGTGCAAACCCACCAAAAATGACACCACACCGTATTAGTTAAATAGAAAATAGCATGACTTTATCTCTTTGTATTGTACTTCGGACATTTCATTTCTAGAATTAATTGCATTAACTAGACAGTACATTGTAATTTCTCACAGTAGTCAAAGCACCAGGTTTCTAAATTCATTTAGCTAGGCATTCAGCAGATATCACATATAGACCAATTGAAACAGGTTGTCGGTTAAATCAGTCAGGTAAGTACATTGAATGTTACTGTAATAAATATGAGTATCCGCTTGGAGCAAGCATAAATAAATGAAATTCTGTTTTAGCAGGTTTTTGCAATAATTTCAATTAAGCTGGTAAAGGCATTTGGAATAGAATCACACCGGTTTCTTATTCAAAGTGAGCTGTCTCTTCTTCACTCCAGCGCAAGAAAAATGCTTTGGGAGGTTTTACTTCCAGAGGGGAATGGAAGTCTGGAACCCACTCTTTTAATTTTGTTGTTATCAGAGAGGGGTTTACCTTAGGGGCTTAGTTCTTGGCACCCCCGTTCCCGTATGGTTCAGCCACCCCCCTGTACAGCTTCTCTCCATCGGCCCCACCCTCCACTGCGTGGTCCCCAGATACCTCTGCGCCCATCCAGCGACTGTGTTACATCATCCTGGGAGCAAGTCTGCGGCCCGATCTTCCCCCTTCCTCCCGCTCAGGACTTGGCACTTCGCCTGAGGCGGGGCAGGGGACACAGCCGATCCGCGCGGTAAACTCCCCAGAGGCCTTGAAGCGCAAGGGCTTCCTTGCGTCCTCACTCCCGACCCACCGGGAAGTCAACTGCGGGTCAACTCGGCCTCTCGAAGGGTCGCAGCAGCTTCTGCTTCAGCGAGGAGCTCCGGCTCGACGGAGAGAGGAAACGCGCTAGGCGGGAGTCCGGTTGCTAAGCGACCCCGCCCAGCGTCTCTCTCCGAGCCGGCGTCGCTCCCCTTCTCCTCACGCCTGGCGTGGGAACCACTCGGCCTATCTCCACACCCAGGCCAGCGGCGCAGAGTCAGCTGGCAGCCTCGGCACACAGCGCCACAGAGAGGACAAAAGAGAGAGGGGGGGCCCCGCCAGATGCAGCACTGGGGAACTAGGCAGTATTCATCGCAGACAAGACCAGCGCTCTTCACAAACACCAAACAGCAAGCAAGGACAGAAATTGAGTCCCGGCTTCACTTCAGGGGTCTTGGTGAAAGTCCCTTATACCGCGTTCCCTTAATAGCCCACAGAACCACCCTCCAAGGTTTCTGGGGCTGGGGCAAGGTCACTCTCACCAGCTGTTGAAATAAATTAGTCTTCTTAATGGGTGGCCACACTGGGATGTGGTGTTTGTAGTTCTTCTCACAGGCAGGGCCAGATCAACAGGAAGGAGGGCAGCACCCACAATTAACTTGCAGCCCCTAGGAGCAGTCAGTTTAGCCTAAGACACAATCCCCTAACTCTGTAGTCTGCACTCCAGCCAGCCCAGTAATGACAAAATGGCCGCCCAGTGTCCTCTCTTATATAGCCTGGGCCCAGGTCAATAGAGTGGACCTGAAGGTTCTGGAACCCCCTAATGTTATCCTATGAGCCAGAGCTCTGAGGTAAATTCTAGCATGCCTTTGATGCGATTCACTGGCCTCTCAGGGCTCAAACTCTGCAGAAACTAGAATTCGGCCCATGTTTCGGAGACTGGATAAACCTATTATACACAAAACCAATGACCATAGTCAGGGTAAATAATATGCTGTCTCCCGACTTCCCCATCAAGAGAGGAACCCGGCAGGGCTGCCCACTTTCCCTGCTACTCTTTGCCCTAACTTTAGAACCTCTGGCTTGTCTTATCCGGACTCACCCTGACATTAAAGGCTTCCAAATTGAGGGCTCTCCCATCCCAGAAAAAGACAATCTCCCTATAAGCATATGACATTCTGCTTTATCTTACTTGACCCACAGACTCGATCCCGGCTGTCTCCCATGTGTTCGAACTCCAAAGTTTCTACTCTGAATATACAATAAACTGGGGAAAATCCGTACTTTTTCATGTTGGACTCGTTGACCCGGCCAAACTCCCCCGACAACTTAAAATATCTAGAGAAGGATTCCAATATTTAGGGATCTATGCCATGACAGACCAGGAGCAATGTATTCATCACAATTTTAAAACAATATCAAAGTATTTCCAATCGGATGCAGCCCACTGCAAACGACTTCCCTTGACACTCTGGGGAAGAGTGACAATATTTAAAATGATTACTCTTCCAAAATACGCTCTACAAAATACATATTATAGACTCTTAGATTATGTTTTCACTCGCATTGAGAACAATGTTCCCTCTAATTATTTTCCACTGTGTGCGGCAGCCAAGGCTATGTGCAGAAAGAAAATTACCATTCATGCAAATGCCTTGTGAAGCTACCAAAATTAGTGGCATTTGCCGCTCTAAACCTCTGTTTCATGTAAAAATGGATTATGCCAGTTTTGTGACGTTGTGGCACACCCCTAAGACATGACCTGTTAAGTAGCACCTACATCCCAGTTAGAGAAAACAGGTATCAGCAGGTTGAACCATTACAAAATGTTACTGTAGTAATGCACCAGAGAGCCTCTCTCAAAGCAGTAAGGGTGGTGGACGTTACAAGAGCTGCTACATATTACAAATGTGCCCTGCCTCTGTAACAGAGGCATAAACAAGCCATGGGTATTTAAATAATGGAAGCTGGTCTGGAGAGTTTTTTAAATATAGCACAATGTATGAACCTACTGTCACTTCAAAGTGTGGAGTGCAGGGTGAGAGTGCAGGGTGAGATAGTTTACAGAGATGTAAAGTGTGACTGCCCGTTGCACACGCAGTGCGCCCCTAAGAGGACAGAACCTTAGTGCCGCATTCTGGCACACGCACTCACCTGTGTCATGTCTGGTGCCGCCCTCTTTGTTTCCCCGCTGGCACCCACTCCGTCCTGTACCCCGTGTGCTGGCAGAGGAAGGGGTTTTATTTTCTGAGTGACGCTCCGCCCCTAAAAAGGCATGAGTAATAATCCTGTAATAGTAGTCCATGGTATTTAAGTGAAGAAACTCCCCAAATAAAATTGTAGCACCAAATGGGTTGGCCCATGGTGCCGTTTGGCTCGTCGGACAGGGACGCAGTTTAGGTTACTCATCGTTGCCTGCGCTTGGATCACCTGTAAGTTAACCCACCATGTTGGCATATTTCATTTATGAAATAAACCTGCAGCATACTGTTTGCCTCCAAACCGTGTGATGTGATTTATTTGATTCATTGTGAGTAGCCATTTACCATTTTGCTGGCTGGGGATGGTTACCAATATCGGCGCTATGATAATTACAAGACACAGCATGAATTAACTTCTGGGGCATGGGGTAGCTAGAGAATGGGTCACTCTGAAAAAAAACCAAGTTAAGAAAGGAAAGTATGCATAAAGTAGCTGTGCAACAGAAAAGTAAAGGCAGTTGGACATAACTGAATAATAAAGTATTGCATTTCTCAGAGCACCCAGGTGTATTTTGTGGTTGGCATGGCCCTGCACAGTAAACATGCCACAAAACAGAAGTGTAATTGAACAAAAATTATGCAAAACTTAAAAAGCGTTGAACTAGAATCAGCCTGATGGTTCTCTCTGCCAATCTATGCAGACTATGTAATGCCAGAAACCGGTCCTCGGAAGCTTGTTTCGGTCCAGGGAAGGCATGGCTTGGCAGTTCGGGCTGGACTGTTCCCATGAGGCACAGGGTCAGACTCATTTGCATATGGCCATGTCTGAACTGGGGTGGCAGAGTGGGCTAAAGAACGGTGATGGATCAAACCCAGATCTTTTGACTGGGTGTGAGTGTTTTATTGGTTCAGATGCTCCGTCCATCACCACCCCCTTTTGTACCGACTACCTGTTGCTGCAGCATCCAAAACTCACCTGTTGGATCCCCCTTTGCTGCTCCTGCAATCAGATGCCCTGTCTCTCAGCAGGGACGGACTAGCAGCGCTCTTCAGTGCAGTGCCCTCAGCCCTCTCATGGTCTCTAATCATCTGTAGCATGAACTTTCAGTCTTTTCTGTCAACTTTTCCTGTCTTTACTTAAACTATTAGTCAAGATTCACTAAGGCAGCCCTAGAACGATGTGAGAAGAAATACAAGGGGAAAGCACATTTAAATATGTTCTAGAGCTGCATTAATAACCCCAGGCTAATAGTTAAAGTAAATAAAGACAAAATAGTAATAGGAAACAACTCGAGAGAAACATAGGACATTTGAATTCGAAGGCTTGGACGCAATATGGAGCTGTATATAAAAAACTCTCTGGGGCATATTCACAAGGAGTTATCGCCGCTTCAGCGGCACTTTTCTGCTGATGATGCGGCGATAATTTTATCGCCCTATTAATTTAACAAGCTGTCGCTAACAGCTGCTAGGGACAGTTTTTAGGCGAAAATGTCCGTAATAAGGATCGCTACTTCTGTTAGCGATAACTATATACAGGAGAGGCGTTCACGTGCAAAATCGGCCACAAAGCCCACTACACCATATTGACAAGGGGATACTTGAAGTCCTGAAGACCAACAAAAACTATCTCTAACTGCAGTTAGAGCCAGTTACTTAAGACCAGAAAATAGCTGGTCTTAAAAATGGGGATAACACATGGGGATAACACTTGGGGCCTCCTCTCAGCAGGTTTTGGTGCTGGACAGCGCTGTAAGCAATGTTGCAGCGCTGCCTTGCGAGGCTCCAGACGCAGGTCCAGCGAGGCATCCTGGCTTTGGGTTTTATACCTATTTTCTATTGGATGATGATTTTTGCATTAGAGACAAAAAAAACTCACGTTGGGCTTACTAACGTGAGTTTTTTTGCCTCTAATGGACCTATCGGTAGTTTTCGCCCGCTAACGCCAGATTTCCTATCACCTTCGCACTGATGTTAGCAGCAGTTTTCACCGCTGTACCCTGAAAGTATTGCCTGTTAGCGGCGTGTTGTGAATAAGCCGCACACACAGCGATAATTTCACGAGGTACACGGCGATACAAAAACACACGCTAAGTTTTCGCCGATTGTTGAGAATAGCACCCTCTGGGGCATATTACCAAGCAATAGCGATAATTATCGCTATTGCTTGGTTAGAGATAAAAAATTTACCGCTGAGCTGCGGCGATTTTTATCGCAGATAAACCTTGGTATTACCAAGGTTTATCGCAAATGTGATACAAAACGGTCGCAATGCATGAATATCGCTGAAAAGTCAGCGATATTCATGCATTACCGAGCTAATGCTCTTAGCCATGTTATCCACCTCCCATTGGATAACATGGCTAAGAACTGCTCAGGGCAGGTGTTAGCTTTTGGAGATATTATCTCCAAAAGTTGGTAATAGGAGATATCGATGTTAGCGACTGTTTCCAGTGGCTAACATCTTGGCGCGCCCACTTTGCATGTCATTAGTGATAAATATCACTGACATGTAAAGTGGAGCCCAAGATGGTCGCTATCTCCTACTAGCTGTCGCTAACTGGTGTTAGCGACAGCTAGGTAATAGGGAGATAATTTTATCTCCGCTTTCTTGGCTTTTAAAGCCAAAAAAGCGGAGATAAACTCCCTTGATAATATGCCCCTTTGTTCCTAAATAAAATTATCTCCAGTTTTGTAAAATTGGTGAGACAGCGAGTATTTGCAGGTCGGCCATGACTGATAGTAAACATTCTCTACTACAAAATGCAGCTGAATGCCATCCCCCAAACCTCGATAAAAACAGAAATGCTGAATATGTACGCGCCGCCTGCTCTGATGTCCGTGACCCTACCAGCAAAGTGCCATGGAAGAAAACAAATTTTTGCAATTGCATGGTGTCTCCTTTCACTATGATCTGCTCCTCTCCGCGGGCCTCCTATAGAACTGCCGCTGCTCCTCTGGCTCAGCTGACTTTTGCAAAGAGAGTAGCTGAAGAACTTTTTCGTGCTCTTCCGTGATGCAAGCAGTGACCTGGAAATAACATGCCTGCGCAGCACTAGTGCCTGGACGCTGGTGAAAGACAGGGTGCGCGCAAGCGTGCAGCCTACAGGGAACACTGGGAATGGTACTACATAAACTGCATTGTAATCCATATACTGGAGGCCTCCCTGATTCCCGGGCCTTCTATTGGGCATCCCTTTTATTAGCCATCAATGACCGGGGATATATGGGAGGGGTCTTCCTACCCACACCCTTGAACAGATCCAATTCCAGACAGTCTCATATAACAGTTTTCTCTATGGCAGGAAAGGGAGAACTGCTCTTCTATCAACTACCTAAATTACTTTGGAAGCATGGGACAAGGTACATTCTTATATGGGTTGGAAGCAAAAAAATCACACTAGAAACACCGATGCAGAAAAGGCATTTGATTTGGTTAATTGGTCAGCTCTTTTTTTTTCTCTGTGTCATTTTGGATTCCCTGCTCCAATTATTCGAATGATACACAATATTTATGAGGGTGCATCGGCCCAGGTAATTATCAATGCTAAGCAGGCTGGGAAGATTAAAATAAATCGTTGAACAAGGCAGGGTTGCCCATGTCCCCCTTGCTCTTCACTTTTTTTATTGAACCCTTAGTAACAAAAATAAGGGACAATGTTGCTATTTTGCCCCCCATCATCGGGATGTCTAAGTTAAAATTGTTCGCCTATGATATTATCCTCTATTTGGCTCCTGAAAAAGAAAACATGGAGCGCCTTATGGGGGAACTCAAGGACTATGAGAAGATAGAGGGATATAAGATTAATGAAAAATAAACGGAAGTTCTTGCATTAAACACCAGTCTAGATTTTCTTCCGATTTATCTTCAGCCCCAAGCAGCAAAAAGGGATCCGATTAGATACTTAGGTATCTTTGTGACTGGAGATTATGGTAAACTCTATGCCTTGAATTATATAACAAGCATTGGCATTGCCAATAGGTCTCGCTTGTGGGACCTTATAAGTATTTAGTTTTGCAGCACAATATCCTTGTTGCACCAAGGATATTGTGCTGCAAAACTAAATACTTATAAGGTCCCACAAGCGAGACCTATTGGCTATGCCAATGCTTGTTAAACTGTATCATTGCATGCAACGCATTGCCATCTCTGTTGCACCTTGGAAAACGGCTTGTGAAGTAAAACAGAATTCAGTTTTTAAACTGTATCATTGCATGCAACGCATTGCCATCTCTGTTGCACCTTGGAAAACGGCTCGTAAAGTAAAACCGAATTGAGTTTTTAAACTGTATCATTGCATGCAACGCATTGCCATCTCTGTTCTATCTCATTGAAGCATTTAAAAAGAAGCTCCTGGCTTTGCTGTGGGGAGGGGGGGAAGAGAAATGCACGGCCGTGAAAGTGGCTCGGGGGGGGGGCGCATTCCTTTGAAGTGTCGGGTCTGATGCAATTATGCGAGGCAGGCTGGTTAGGAAGCAAATGGCAAGGGAGGGAGGCTGAGGCTTTGATGTGGGGAGTCACAAGTGAAGTGAATAATTAGGGGAGGAGAACTGGCAGGCTGATAGGCAGAAGGCTCAGGCAAGCTCGTGCACGAAGGAGCTTGCTGTCACGTGATTCACGTGAACTTAAAGAAAACCGCAGCGCAAGAAGCCCTTGGTTTCACGAGGATTTTCAGGACATGAATTCTCGCTCCGCTCGATGCGCTTGTGCGCATCGATAGGTCGCGAGACCTAAAAATGAAGAACAAAATAAGAAATCTGCTAGATCAATGGTGCTTACTTCCTTTGTCATTGATTGGTAGGGTGTCACTGGTCAAGATGTCAGTATTGCCACTGCTTATATTTTTGTTCAGTAATATCCCAATTAAAGTCAATGTTGTTTTTTTTTAAAGAACTTGAAACTATGCTGAGAGGATTTATTTGGAACAAGAAGGTCTCAAGAGTCAAACTTCCGGTGGTTCAACTATCTGTTGATCAAGGTGGCCTGGCTCTTCCCCATTTTAAGACATATTATGAAGCAGCCTTTTTTGACATGTGGCAGGATTACTAAGGACTAGACAGACAAGAGATAATTTCTTTCTTGAAAGAATGGTACAGGAAGCAGGTTCTCAAATTCCTATCTTTCTAAAAACTGCAAAGCTCCCCAAGAAATCAAGATACAAGACGATGAAAGGGTATACATCAAGATTGCTGCTCTTTTTAAAAAAACATGGCTCTGATGGTTCTAATTATTTGAGCTTGACGGAATGTGCCAAAATGGGTCTTAAGATAAGCTCGAATCACTTGAACAACTGTGAACTTTCCGGGTTTTGTGAACTAAGGCCTAGATGTAGGTAAATCTCATTTACCGATTCATAAATACCGAATTTTACTGATTCGGTATTCATAAATCGGTAAATGAGTTGTAGGTAAATATTCGGTAATTTTTACCGAATCGGTAGGAATCGGTATTTACCGATTCTGTAATTACAGAATCGGTATTTGTCATTGATTCCTATGGGCCTTGAAGCCCATAGGATTCAATGGCAAATACCGAATCGGTAATTACCGATTCGGTAAAAATACCGAATTGCCAAGGGGGACAGGGTGTCACTTTGACACCCTGTTGCACCCCTGTTCCTGGCTTGTGTGCCATGTGACACACATACATGCCCTTAGGGCATATCTGTGTGCCACATGCCACAGGTGTACATGCACAAATGTGCATGTACACAGGAATTCGTTATTTACCATGGAATAGTATTCCATGGTAAATAACGATTCGGTAAAGGCCTGTGGCACTTATTAGAGTGCCACCTACATATTGATTTACAGAATCGGTAAATTTACCGATTCGGTATTTTACCGACTCTGTAAATTTACCGAATCGGTAAATTTACAGATTCTGTAAATCTAAGGCCCCCTACATTTCAAAACCCAAATACCGGTCGTTAACAGCCGAAATCGGCCGTTACCGACTGGTAAAGGCCTTCCTACATCTGGCCCGAAGACATTTATTTGTACAAAATAGGGTAATTAGCTGGCATGAGATTTTAGCCAGAACGAACAATCCCAAGCGGCCCACGTTCTTTGAATATTTGCAGATGGTCTATTTTATTAGAAAGGAGATAGGTGCCTTCCCTAATTTTCCCACTGCCTTGATAACAGCCCTGTATGGAGACAAAAATAAAGGCATAGGATATTGGTATAAAAAGCTTTACTTTTCCAGATCATCTCTAGTAATAGATAGACATTTAGAGAAAATAAGCCTCTCGACACAGTGTATTCTTTCAGATAAGGATTGGGAGGTATTGTGCCATCTGGGAAATAAATCACTCCGGGCAGCTAACTACAAGAGAATGTCCTTTTTATCACGTTGGCTGGCGTACTATACACCGGAGGCCTTGGAGAGAATGTACCCTGAAGTTGAGAAGAAGTGTTTTAGATGCAAAGCTATGGACCAGGGAGGATGGTGTCATATTTTCTTTTCCTGCCCGAAGTTGGAATCTTTTTGGAAGGGGATATACGCAGATATTGAGCTGGCAATTGGGAAAGCATTTTTGCCAGAAGCTGAGGCGGCCCTGTTTGGTATACGTAAAGAGAGGAGCAGGTTTAACAAAACAGAAGAAGTATTTATTTTTATATCTTGTGTAGTTGCTAGGTCTTTGATTCTTCAAAACTGGAAATCCGGGGAGATTCCATCTCAGCTAAAATGGTTTAATAAAATGAGGAGAACATGTAATTTTAAAAGAGCTTATGCAGGTAGGGTGGGAGCCATCGCAAGATTTTAAAGAAATTGGAAATATTTTGAGAATTTGGAATTATTGAAGGGAAGATGATGAGGAAGGAGAGGAGAAAGAGAGTGCCGGCTTATTAATGAAAGTATTAGAGTTTTTATTCAGAATATTTGCACTTAATTGTATTATTGCAGATTTATAATAGCTGTTTTCGCACTATTTTGCACTAGCACTTTAAAAATTGCACTTTATTGGATTATATTACATTTTGCAGTTGCACTTTATTGCAGTTTTGCACTTCTGCAGTGGTATTGTTTACCTAAAATTGCGGTTTTTGCACAAGGGCTGTTGTAAGTTTCTATAATGGAACCGGCTGTGTTCTTTTTCCTCTTTTTTAATTCTCTCCCTTTACTCCTTTTTTGTCTCTTGTTAATTGTCTAAAAATTGTCTAATTGTTAAAATTTGATGTGAAAGATGTCTGTGTTTTTTATTCTGTACCATTGACTTCCTATTGCTATGTTCAATAAAAAAATTAAAAAAATAGAAACACCGCTATGGATGGGTAAAATCCTAAAAGAAATTACCAAACTTAAGGGCTTTATTTCCTGGGACTACACAAGTATTTCCAAAGTGGGTGATGTAATAGAAGGTTGGTCCCTAATGACCTTTGCTTCTCTACAGCATTAATTTCAACTCCACGACCACCACATACTTACAACTTTCACATGCCTGTAAAGGCGAGAACATCCCTCTGGATCTCCCAGAATACGCCCCCTTAGAAGGTAGACAACTAATGGATGAGCAGCATGTTCCCAAGCCAGGTAGCAATTAGATTCCAGTTAAGTCTCATACAACTGAAAATTCTACACAGGATGTACTATGACAGGGCCCGCCTCCATAGGATGGGCAGAGCACCCTCATTGAATTGCCTGTGGTGTGGGAGGGATGGGGGAGACTTACAAAAGCAGAGGGTGCCCACGTAAATTCCGCAAAATATGGGGGCTGTGGATAGACTACTATGGACTTTCGTCCAACGGGATGATGCTATCATGCCTTCTTAGTAATGCTGAAGTGTCATTCATGTTAACATACTGTACTATGTTGAAATGATTGAAACGAATTAATGAAATTAAATGAAAAGACCATTAGTATAGCGTGGTAGCTACCCTCAGGCGTCCTAGCGCTCCTGACGTCGCTCCAGACGTCACACTTGGTTAGCAGCAGTCATAAGCTAGTCAGATTTATTAAACAGACAGGTTTTCAAAAGTTTGCGAAAAACAGGCAATTTGGGTTCCGATCTAAGTTGGAGGGGAAGGGAGTTCCAGAGCCCGGCCACGTTGTAAGAGAAGGAGCGACCTCCACATCTGGCCCTCTTTATCTTAGGTATTAGGGCCAGAAAGGCTGAACTTGATCTGAGCTGTCTAGTTGGGTGGTAGGCGGTCATCAGGGGTTGGTTGATAGTGGCACCTGTCCCCCAAAAGGATCGATGCGCAATGCACATTGCTTTGAACTGGATCCTTTCCCTGACTGGGAGCCAGTGTAGGTCCCTAAGTCTGGTTTTTACAGAGGAACGACGGGGGATTTGAAGGAGGGTTCTTGCGGCACAGTTTTGAATGATTTGCAGTTTGTTTAGGGTAGTCTGGGGTGCACCCAGATACAGGGCGTTTGCAAAATCAAGGAGGGACAGGATTAGGCCCTGGACCATAGTCCGTCTTGCGTGAAAAGGTAGAAGGGGGAGGATTTTACGCAAGAGCCTTAATAGGCCGAAACATGTGGCAGAAAGCTTGGCCACCTGACAGTTAAAATTTAGGGGCTTATCAAGCCAAATTCCTAGGCTTTTGATTTTATCCTTCGGTACGGGGGCAGCTCCTAGGCATGGGGGCCAGAGTGAATCGATGGTGTTATTCGTGGAAGTGCCCAGGAGCATAAGCTCTGTTTTTTCCCCGTTCAATTTGAGGCAAGAGGAGGTCATCCAACTAAGGACTGCTTCCAGACATTCCTAAAGTTTATTATGTACGTCTTGTGGGGGGTTGAGAGCCACCACTAGCTGAGTATCGTCTGCGTAAGTGATGATTTTTACGCCAAAAGGGCGGACGATCTCGGCTAGGGGGCTCATGTAAATATTAAATAACGTAGGGCTCAGGGAAGAGCCCTGCGGTACGCCGCAACCAAGTGGTTTGCTGGATGATGTTTTGTTACCCTCAAAAACCCGAAAAGAGCGGTTGGACAGAAAGGATTTAATCCAGGTTCGTGCCAAGCCCTTGATTCCCCTGCTGCTGAGTCTGTGCAATAAGATGTTGTGATTCACTGTGTCAAAAGCGGCACTTAAATCAAGGAGGATAATGGCGGCAGAGCCTCCATTATCCAAGATCTTCCTAGCCTACTCTGTTATGGCAACCAGGGCAGTCTCGGTCCCATGAAGGGGGCGGAAGCCGGTCTGGGTGGAGTCTAGAATGTTATTAGTCTCCAGATAATTTGTTATTACAGTGTTTATATGTTTTTCGAGGATTTTGCTCATCCACGGCAGCAGGGAAATTGGTCGATAGTTGGCCGGGTTATCTTGGTCCAGATTTGGTTTTTTTAAGAGGGCTTTCACCATGGCTTGCTTCCATGGGAGAGGGACAATGCCCGAGGTAAGTGAATTATTCAGTAATTCTAAGATGGTAGGTATGATGCGGGTGTCAACTGAGAGTAAGACGCGACGAGGTGCTGGATCGTTAGGGGAGTCAGATTTCACCTGATGCATGATAAGTTCTAGAGTGCTCGCATCCAAGGAGGGGAAGTGGTCAAGTGTGGTGTGGGGTTGGGGCTCTGGTTGTGAAGGGGTTTTAATATCATTCAGAGGTTGGTAAAAAAATGTATACATTTATCCTATTTTTTGATCGAAAAAGTCAGCCAGGTTGTCACAGAGGGTTTGAACATTTGGGACGTACTGCTGTTTTTCTGGTAGATGTAGTAGCGTTTTTGCAATGCGGTACATTTCTTTTGGTTTGCACGCGGCTTCAGCGATTTTGCCCACGAAGAAGGATGCCTGTGTACATTTAATGCTGGCTTTATAAGCTTTGATTGCTGCTCTATATTCAGTTTTTCTGGAGGGGGAATAGTCAAGGCGCCATTTCCTTTCTAATTTTTTACAAGTGCGTTTCAGGTCTCTGAGTTCAGGGGAGTAACAGGACACTGTCTTGTAGCTGCGTTTAGGTATGATGGGTTCGATGGGGAGTACAGAGTCGAGTGACGCAGAAATCCAGTTGTTGAATCTCTCATTGGCCAGGAGGGGGTCGGAGGAACTAGGGGGTCTGGTGGTTTCGAGGCCTGTCCTCCATTCGGCTAGGGGGAGTTTTTACCAGTTGCGGGCTTCTGGAGTAGTGGGGAGGTGTGGTTCGGGAGTGCACCAGGATATTGGAATAAGAAAATGATCTGTCCATGGTAAGGGGGAGGGTGCTTCTATATGTAAGTCTGGACAATTGGATAATATGGGGTCAAGAAGATGGCCCTTATTATGGGTTGGGTAGAGCACTCGTTGTTTTAGCTGCAGGGCCGCATCACTACTCGTGATTTCTCGGGCAGTGACATCTGTGGGGTCATCAAAACGAATATTGAGGTCCCCTAGGAGGGTAAAGTTAGATGGACTAAAGGCCTGGTTCGCAATAAATGTGCAGGTATAATGTGATGCATGGATTTACAACGTGACGCATCTCCCTAGATATGCCATGTTGTAAATTGGCTGCATTGTTTACGCTGCCGCTGCATCACAAAAGTGACGCAATGGTGGCGCAAAAGTGTTGCAAGGGGCTTGTAAATCTGTCCTTAGACTTCAGGTCTAAGTTTACCTTTTTCAAGCGGCCTTGAGGTTAAAAGTATCTTTATTTATTTCATGGACTTTCGCGACTCACCAAAAATCGGCTTGTGACCCACCAGTGGTTGGCAACCCACAGTTTGGGAATAGCTGTACTAAAGTATACTCAGAGGTAGATGTAGTACCATATAGGCAGAGGTAGAAGATCAGGGTAAATCAAAAATACTAGGGCCCGCTTCAAAAGGTAAATAATCATCTGTATAACTACTACCACACCTAGGTGTAACTTTCAGCTTTTTTGCTATTCAGTATTTTCAAGTGTAGTATTACACATGGCTGTAGACTAACGTGTATACATTCCTTAAAATCAGAGCGTGAAGGACCCGCATCACAATTTACAAATGTAAAGTTACTGCTAGTAACTTTTAAATGGCTGGTCGAGATGGCTGCCACTGAGACGGAAATCTTTATAAGGGGAAGTATAGGGATAAGTATTCCTTTTGTTATTCATGAAAAACAAAGAATTACCAATGTTTTAATGTATATATATGTAAATTAATGTAAAATATTTATTAACACATGAGTAATAAAATAGAATATTACAACACATTAACTCATTAAAAAATAATTTTTAAACAATAATAAAAAAATACCCACTGTCACTAAATGTTTTTATTTTTATTTAATATTTTGTAAATGGTGTTAAACGCTATGTGTATCATTAATTGACATTTTTAATAACAATTTAATATTTTAATTAAATTCAGTTTATTTCATTTTTACATAACATTATATATGTATATATATATGTGTGTGTGTATGTATATATATATATATTTTTTTTTTTTTTCACTAAAAAAAACATAGGTTTCAGGAACAATATAGTTATTTGGGCATTTCACTCGTACAAAACCAGAGAAATTCGGCAGTTATAGTTAGTTAAGCTAACTATAACTCGCGCCCACGCAATGCACTGCTGATGACGTCACAGATAACATCAGTCATGACATGGTCAGTGACATCACTGATGACATCACTGATGACATCTCAAATGACATTATTGATTGCATCATCCAGTCATTGTGTGTTTCTGTAAAGTTTAAATATGTTTTATATACATATATATTTATATATATACTTTCACTGAAAAAAACCATAGGTTTCAGGCACGTTATAGTTAGAAATTTGCATTTACAAAACCTTAGAAATTCACTGAAAAAACCATAGGTTTCAGAGGCGTTATAGTTAGTTGGACATTTCACTCGTACAAAACCATAGAAATTCCCCCGTTATAGTTAGTTCAGCTTACTATAACGCGCGCGCCCGCAATACACTGCTGATGACGTCACATATTACATCACTCTTGACATGATCAGTGACATCACTCAGGACATCACTGATGACATCTCAAATGACATCACTGATGACATCATCCAGTGAATGTGTGCTTTTCTGAAAATTAAATATGTTTTATATATGTATATCTCAAGGTCGATGGAAGAATAAATGGGTATATAAGTGTCTAAGTGGATGATTTATTTTGTAAAATTGATTGTATAACTGACTGATTAAGTGTATTTTAGTGAATACATGGGTTAGTGAGTAATGTTTAAATATGTAAATATCTGTATCAGTCTCTCACTTTGTGTATAAGTGGCTGCATGGGTTGGTGAGTAGCTACCTGAGTGTCTATATGGGTTATTAGTTAGTTTTTTGAGTATCAGTACGAGTGTCTGAGTGTCTGTATGGTTCGGTGGGGGGTATTACTTAGTGCATAGATGAATGAATGAGTGACTCACTGTTTGTATGTGTTGAAGACAGCACGTGTGCAGGACTGTATGGGTGAATGAGTGTGTGTATGGGTGTGTTAGTGAGTGAATGACTGTCTCAATAGTGTGTTTATGAGTAACTTTTTTAAACAACAAATGGAGGAGTACCCCCTGGAAGAGTGACAGAGAAAATCTCTGCACCCAGAGCTTAAGGCTCAATTGAGCACAGTGTGTCCAACCTTATATCAGGACAAAGCATGTCCTTTTTGAAGACCCCTCACTCACCAACCTGGTTGGTGACATGCTTCATCATCGGGGTCCCACACCGAAGGCCGAGTGCCAACAGGGTGTGCTGCGACACCTGATTACAGTGGAGCGGGTTTCTTTTTCTTTTATATGTGATTCTAAAAGTTAAATATGTGGATTAAAAAGGGAACAATACTACTCACAGCAAGACTTTATTCTTGAGTGATTGCACCCCGATAAAATTAAAGTGTGACACCTTTGTCTAATTAGGTAGACTTTGATGTCTGAGACGTGTAGTGTTTAGTTAAAATAGCGGCGTGTGCTATGTGATTTAAAATTAGGTCTACATGTTTCAACCATCTTGCAATTGTGGGTTTTCATCAGGACCGAAGGGAGTGATCTGGGTGGTACGCACACGCTAAGGTGCGTCCAGTCCTCGATCACGTGAAAAGGCCCACAAAATTATGGACCTATACAAAAATACAAAAGTCTTCTCCCCACTCCGGAAGAAAAACCTGTAAAGGGAAAAAATGGGGTTGGGATCACGTACATAAGTTGACAGACACTTGTTTGTCCATTTAACATATATTGTGCTCATAACGGTGAGTAGCAGAAATAACTGCATGAATGATGGCCCATGCTTGTTGCAAATTTGGCGCCAGAACAAACATCACTGCCGGATGGAAGTGCAGTGGTATACTTCGCAGTCCATCGGTGGATTTTACCCCATGGCAACTGAAATACACAGGGTCTGACATGCCGCCTAGGGGGGTTGGCTACCCAAAAGAGGTAAAGTGTGGGCGAAAAACAATTTATGAGTGCGCTCAGGGAAGTGCCGCGATGGTGCAGACTCATGGGATACTGTGTTTGTCTAAGATACACCCAGAGTTACATCTATCCAATAAATCGGATGATTGTTCGAAAAAAGTGGCCCAGTAAGGGCATATTCGGCTTACTGAGACAGCGGTGTAAGCCGCTACATGGGTGTCCGGGTTCCAAGAGTCATGTTCACGTCACCTAGATCGAGATAAAAACAGAAGCGGGTACATACCGGTATGAGGTGGCTTGTATCGAATATTACGAGTTTCGGCCGAGTCCCGAAATAACAAGACAAAACAACTTACTCGTGGCTTCTGCTCATCGGACCGAAAACCTACTTGGTTCCAGTTCGGTACACCCCGTGGAAGTCCCTGGCTGTCCGTGCTCACGTAGAAGTATACCTAGTTCTCTACACTTCCTGGAGTCGGGCCGTAAGGGCGTGGCCATCGTCACGTGGGATAGGGAGCCAATCCCCGATCCAAGAACGTGAACGAGGCTTGGTGATGGTTGCCACGGTGACATAGCAAACACCAGTCTCGGTTGAGAGTTGCATCAATCGTGCAATACGACAAACGTGTTAGGCACAGGGAGTTGTATCCCAGTTGGCTGCACTGTATTAAAATAGAGTATGTAAACGGAAAATAACAAAAATTACCGAAGGGAGAAACAAGACAGACACCATTAGGAAGGTAGTACAGGACCCGTTGGCTCAGGGATATCTAATCGCTAATTAAATGCTCCATAGGCACCATAATATATACACATTAATGCATAAATATATATACACATATATCGCCCATGTATTTTAAATGGACGTGCAGGTAATCTTAATGCACACAGACTCAGACTCATCCCACGATAGAATTCCATGGAATATTGTCATTCAGACCAGTCCTATGGGTGCCCAGCCTGTACACCCATCTCTGTTCCTTTTCAAAAAGGCGTTGGTTTTGATTATTCCCTGCACTGATCTGCTCAATGATTGTCCATTGTATGTCCTCAGGCGTGTGTCCGGCTGTCAGATAGTGTTCTGTGAGTTTTGTCATCGACTTCTTGCACCTGATGGTGCTTCTGTGTTCGTCGATTCTCAGTTTGACCTTTCGATTGGTCATACCCACGTATTGTAGGTTGCAGGGGCAGGTTATCATATACACTACATTTTCGCTGTTGCAGTTCGTATGTCCTCGGATCATCCAGGTTTTTCCTGGTTCAAGTTGTAATGTCTTAGTGTTGGTAGTGAAGGGGCACACACTGCAGTTGCCACATTTGTAGTGGCTCGTCACTCTTGGTAAGCCCCATGCATTCAGCACTGATTCTGTTTCTGTTGCTCTTTGGATCGGCCTGGTATTCACTACTGCGTCTTTTATACTCCTCGCTTTTTTGTAGGAAAAAAGAGTTTTTTCCCATCTCATCTTGCCAGAGTTCAGAATGGACCAATGTTTATTAATTATTCTGGTAACCTCATTGGAGATCGTGTTGTACGTAGTAACACAGGTTAGTGGAATGTTCTCAATTGTTTTTTCAGAATTCTCCAAAAGGGCTTGCCTCGGCTGGTTGCGAGCGCGTTTCTGACTTTTTTGTAGGATCCTCTCCGGATAACCTCGATCTTTGAGTTTATTGGTGAGGTCACTAGCTTGTTTCTTGTAGTCAGTCAGTTCACTGCAGTTTCTACGTATGCGCAAATATTGTCCGTAGGGTAAGTTCTCCCGCAATGGTCTGGGGTGAAAGCTTTCGAAACAGAGCAAGTTGTTTTTAGCCGTAGGTTTGTAATGTGTCATTGTCCTGAACCTTCCATTTTCTTTTCTTTTTTGACTGTGAGATCCAGGAACACCAAAGTGGTGTGATCTTTAACGTAGGTGAACTTGAGATTGTCATTGCAAGTGTTCAACCAATTGAAGAAGGCGACTAGTAGATCCTCAGGTCCCTTCCAGATTGCTAACACATCATCGATGTATCGCTTCCACACAATGATATTTGAGCTTTAGGGGTTCCTGTCACTTAGTACAAATTTTTCTTCGAAATCATGGACTTAGAGCCCTGCCACACTGGGGGCAAAGGTGCTCCCCATCGACGTACCCCCAGTTTGGAGGTATATTGTTCCTTCAAATTCAAAATAGTTTCGTTTGAGAGCCAGCCTAGCATATTCCAGTATGAATTCCCTGGGAGTTCTATAGGTCCATTCCTCTTTCTCCAGAGCCTTTTTTAGTACTTCTAGAGTCGCATCCTGTGGAATGCTGGTATATAGGCTCTCAATATCGAAACTTACCAATATGGTGTCATCTTCCGTATTGAGTCCATCTAGAAGTTGTAGCAGGCTTTTAGTGTCCTGTAGATACGTACAGTTTTTTTGGACCAGTTTTTTCAGGAAAGTGTCACAAAAAAGGGAGAGAGGTTCCAAAAGGGAACCTAGACCGGAGACTATCGGTCTACCTGGTGGGGGGTTTTATTTTTATGCATCTTCGGTATCGTATAAAAGTAAGGTATTTTCCCTTCACTTTTACACAGGAAGTCTGCCTCTTGTTTACAGATATACCCCTCAGTTTCTCCGTATTCCACCAGCGACTTGATTTCGGTACGTAGATCTTCTGTGGGATCCACAGGTAGTCTGCGGTAGTTTGTTACGTCAGACAGTAATCTCTGGCATTCTGTTTGATACGCTGATTTATCTTGCACCACCACCCCACGCCTTTGTCCGCGGGTTTTACTATGATGGTGTCGCAGTTTCTCAGTTGGTCCAAAGCGATCCTTTCTCTTTTAGTCAGATTCATAAATGGTTTCTTTGGGGTAAGTGACTCAACCTCGTTGAAAACTGCTTGCTCGAAGGTGGTTACCTCAACTGGGACTGTATGTGGAGGCGGTATGAAGGTTGACTTGGGCCGTAGACCAGTTTCGTTCGGGTCATCATCAGAGTCTGTGTCATTTCTTTTATCAAAAAAAGGCCTTCAGTTTTAATTTCCTAAAGAAAGCGGAAAGCTCGCAATGAACCTTGAATTTATCCAGGTTCGCAGTTGGTACATAGCCGAGTCCTTTATTCAAGACTCGTTCCTCGTCCTCAGAAAGGGGTCTAGTGGATAGGTTAGTTACTAGGTTCTCCGGTTGCTGGGGCCTGCTTGTGGAGTCTTGGTCCGTGCTTGACCTGCATTCGGGTCTTCCGCTGCCCAATGTACTTGATTGCCCCGGTTGCCGTTCTTCCGTCTGCCTCTTCCCCTTCCGCCCCTGGCTAAAAAAGGCGGTCTGTGAGTATTAGGTGGGTAGAAGGGCTGTTGAAATGGCGGCTGCCATCCATACATAGGGAAGTTTTGAGGATACTCGAACGGGCCTGGGTAGCCTTGCATTGGCATTGGGTTAAAGGATGGCCAGTTTGCTTGCATCTTTCCCCGTCCTCTTCCTCTTTGTTTTGTGCTTCCAGTGCTCGAAATGCTGCTTGCATTGGAAGTGTTGCTTGAGGCATTACTTGAGGCATCGGAGTTATCATCAGGTTTTGATGGAGGTGCATATTCAGGGTCCGAGTAAGGATAATCTTTTACCATCGAGAATTTTTTCAAATCTTTCTGGAATTTTTGCACTTTCTGCTGTGTTAGATTGTCCTTATAATCATTAATTTCTCTGTTTAACTCGTCCAGTTTTTTCTTGTAGCTAGTGATTGTAGCTTTTATGTGGCCTTCTGCTACTTGGATTTCCACTTGGATTTTTTCGGACAGTCTCATAGCAGTTTTTAATATGAGGACTATCCAGTCATGCGTGCAGTGCCACGCTATGGAAGGCCAGTCCTTGCGAAAGGTAGCGTCTTCCAGAAAAATGCGAGGTGCATTTGTTACCAACAAGCCTTTGGGTGCCATATTGTTATTTAAATATTGTTTTAAAATAGTACCATGTAGGAGGGTTCTGATCCTGTTCCGTTTAAGCTCTGTCAAATTCTCCCACGGTCGTCTGTGAGATACTCTGTGCTATACTTGCATCCGCAAATATAGACAGATCGCCCATGATTTCCTCAACCTCTTCCGAGGTATAGGAGAGGCCTTGGTTCTCGCTCATGGTTGCGGGGAGTGCCAAAAAGGTGAGTGTAATAGCTATGTGTAATAGTTATGTGAAACTCTCGCAGCTGTGCGCTGCCTAAAGTATACCAAAACAAAATGAGAGAGTAAGGGTATTAAACAAGGTGTAAGGTAGGAACTCCTGGTCCCCTGCTACAGTATTAAACAACAAATGGAGGAGTACCCCCTGGAAGAGTGACAGAGAAAATCTCTGCACCCAGAGCTTAAGGCTCAATTGAGCACAGTGTGTCCAACCTTATATCAGGACAAAGCAAACAATATGGCACCCAAAGGCTTGTTGGTAACAAATGCACCTCGCATTTTTCTGGAAGACGCTACCTTTCGCAAGGACTGGGCTTCCATAGCGTGGCACTGCACGCATGACGGGATAGTCCTCATATTAAAAACTGCTTTGAGACTGTCCGAAAAAATCCAAGTGGAAATCCAAGTAGCAGAAGGCCACATAAAAGCTACAATCACTGGCTACAAGAAAAAACTGGAAGAGTTAAACAGAGAAATTAATGATTATAATGACAATCTAACACAGCAGAAAGTGCAAAAATTCCAGAAAGGCTTGAAAAAATTCTCGATGGTAAAAGCTTACCCTTACTCGGACCCTGAATGTGCACCTCCATCAAAACCTGATGATAACTCCGATGCCTCAAGTAATGCCTCAAGCAACACTTCCAATGCAAGCAGCATTTCGAGCACTGGAAGCACAAAGCAAAGAGGAAGAGGACGGGGAAAGATGCAAGCAAACTGGCCATCCTTTAACCCAATGCCAATGCATGGCTACCCAGGCCCGTTCGAGTATCCTCAAAACTTCCCTATGTATGGATGGCAGCCGCCATTTCAACAGCCCTTCTACCCACCTAATACTCACAGACCGCCTTTTTTAGCCAGGGGCGGAAGGGGAGGAGGCAGACGGAAGAACGGCAACCGGGGAAATCAAGTACATTGGGCAGCGGAAGACCCGAATGCAGGTCAAGCACGGACCAAGACTCCACAAGCAGGCCCCAGCAACCGGAGAACCTAGTAACTAACCTATCCACTAGACCCCTTTCTGAGGACGAGGAACGAGTCTTGAATAAAGGACTCTGCTATGTACCAACTGCGAACCTGGATAAATTCAAGCTTCATTGCGAGCTTTCCGCTTTCTTTAGGAAATTAAAACTGAAGGCTTTTTTTGACAAAAGAAATGACACAGACTCTGATGATGACCCGAACGAAACTGGTCTACGGCCCAAGTCAACCTTCATACCGCCTCCACATACAGTCCCAGTTGAGGTAACCACCTTCGAGCAAGCAGTTTTCAACGAGGTTGAGTCACTTACCCCAAATAAACCATTTATGAATCTGACTAAAAGAGAAAGGATCGCTTTGGACCAACTGAGAAACTGCGACACCATCCTAGTAAATCCCGCAGACAAAGGCGGTGGGGTGGTGGTGCAAGACAAATCAGCGTATCAAACAGAATGCCAGAGATTACTGTCTGACGTAACAAACTACCGCAGACTACCTGTGGATCCCACAGAAGATCTACGTAGCGAAATCAAGTCGCTGGTGGAATACGGAGAAACTGAGGGGTATATCTGTAAACAAGAGGC
Source organism: Lissotriton helveticus (assembly GCF_964261635.1). Classification (NCBI taxonomy): domain Eukaryota; kingdom Metazoa; phylum Chordata; class Amphibia; order Caudata; family Salamandridae; genus Lissotriton; species Lissotriton helveticus. The sequence continues at coordinate 824,638,766 of NC_136063.1, read as the reverse complement.
AGACTTCCTGTGTAAAAGTGAAGGGAAAATACCTTACTTTTATTGGATACCGAAGATGCAGAAAAATAAAACCCCCTCACCAGGTAGACCGATAGTCTCTGGTCTAGGTTCCCTTTTGGAACCTCTCTCCCTTTTTTGTGACACTTTCCTGAAAAAACAGGCCCAAAAAAACAGTACGTATCTACAGGACACTAAAAGCCTGCTACAACTTCTAGATGGACTCAATACGGAAGATGACACCATATTGGTAAGTTGCGATATTGAGAGCCTATATACCAGCATTCCACAGGATGGGACTCTAGAAGTACTAAAAAAGGCTCTGGAGAAAGAGGAATGGACCTATAGAACTCCCAGGGAATTCATACTGGAATGTGCTAGGCTGGCTCTCAAACGCAACTATTTTGAATTTGAAGGAACAATATACCTCCAAACTGGGGGTACATCGATGGGGAGCACCTTTGCCCCCAGTGTGGCAGGGCTCTACATCCATGGTTTCGAAGAAAAATTTGTACTAAGTGACAGGAACCCCTACAGCTCAAATATCATTGTGTGGAAGCGATACATCGATGATGTGTTAGCAATCTGGAAGGGACCTGAGGATCTACTAGTCGCCTTCTTCAATTGGTTGAACACTTGCGATGACAATCTCAAGTTCACCCACGTTAAAGATCACACCACTTTGGTGTTTCTGGATCTCACAATCAAAAAAGAAGAAAATGGAAGGTTCAGGACAATGACACATTACAAACCTACGGCTAAAAACAACTTGCTCCGTTTCGAAAGCTTTCACCCCAGACCATTGCGGGAGAACTTACCCTACGGACAATATTTGCGCATACGTAGAAACTGCAGTGAACTGACTGACTACAAGAAACAAGCTAGTGACCTCACCAATAAACTCAAAGATCGAGGTTATCCGGACAGGATCCTACAAAAAAGTCAGAAACGCGCTCGCAACCAGCCGAGGCAAGCCCTTTTGGAGAATTCTGAAAAAACCATTGAGAACATTCCACTAACCTGTGTTACTACATACAACACGATCTCCAATGAGGTTACCAGAATAATTAATAAACATTGGTCCATTCTGAACTCTGGCAAGATGAGATGGGAAAAACCTCTTTTTTCCTACAAAAAAGCGAGGAGTATAAAAGACGCAGTAGTGAATACCAGGCCGATCTAAAGAGCAGCAGAAACAGAATCAGCGCTGAATGCATGGGGCGTACCAAGAGTGACGGGCCTCTACAAATGTGGCAACTGCAGTGTGTGCCCCTTCACTACCAACACTAAGACATTACAACTTGAACCAGGAAAAACCTGGATGATCCAAGGACATACGAACTGCAACAGCGAAAATGTAGTGTATATGATAACCTGCCCCTGCAACCTACAATACGTGGGTATGACCAATCGAAGGACATACGAACTGCAACAGCGAAAACGTAGTGTATATGATAACCTGCCCCTGCAACCTACAATACGTGGGTATGACCAATCGAAAGGTCAAACTGAGAATCGGCGAACACAGAAGCACCATCAGGTGCAAGAAGTCGATGACAAAACTCACAGAACACTATCTGACAGCCGGGCACACGCCTGAGGACATACAATGGACAATCATTGAGCAGATCAGTGCAGGGAATAATCAAAACCAACGCCTTTTTGAAAAGGAACAGAGATGGGTGTACAGGCTGGGCACCCATAGGACTGGTCTGAATGACAATATTCCATGGAATTTTATCATGGGATGAGTCTGAGTCTGTGTGCATTAAGATTACCTGCACGTCCATTTAAAATACATGGGCGATATATGTGTATATATATTTATGCAAATTAATGTGTATATATTATGGTGCCTATGGAGCATTTAATTAGCGATTAGATGTCCCTGAGCCAACGGGTCCTGTACTACCTTCCTACTGGTGTCTGTCTTGTTTCTCCCTTCGGTAATTTTTGTTATTTTCCGTTTACATACTCTATTTTAATACAGTGCAGCCAACTGGGATACAACTCCCTGTGCCTAACACGTTTGTTGTATTGCACGATTGATGCAACTCTCAACTGAGACTGGTGTTTGCTATGTCACCGTGGCAACCATCACCAAGCCTCGTTCACGTTCTTGGATCGGGGATTGGTTCCCTATCCCACGTGACGATGGCCACGCCCTTACGGCCCGACTCCAGGAAGTGTAGAGAACTAGATATACTTCTACGTGAGCACGTACAGCCAGGGACTTCCACCGGGTGTACCGAACTGGAACCAAGTAGGTTTTCAGTCCGATGAGCAGAAGCCACGAGTAAGTTGTTTTGTCTTGTTATTTCGGGACTCTGCCGAAATTCGTAATATTCGATACAAGCCACCTCATACCGGTATGTACCCGCTTCTGTTTTTATCTCGATCTAGGTGACGTGAGCATGACTCTTGGAACCCGGACACCCATGTAGCGGCTTACACCGCTGTCTCAGTAAGCCGAATATGCCCTTACTGGGCCACTTTTTTCGAACAATCATCCGATTTATTGGATAGATGTAACTCTGGGTGTATCTTAGACAAACACAGTATCCCATGAGTCTGCACCACCGCGGCACTTCCCTGAGCGCACTCATAAATTGTTTTTCGCCCACACTTTACCTCTTTTGGGTAGCCAACCCCCCTAGGCGGCATGTCAGACCCTGTGTATTTCAGTTGCCCAGGGGTAAAATCCACCGGTGGACTGCGAAGTATACCACTGCACTTCCATCCGGCAGTGATGTTTGTTCTGGCGCCAAACTTGCGACAAGCATGGGCCATCATTCATGCAGTTATTTCTGCTACTCACCGTTATGAGCACAATATATGTTAAATGTACAAACAAGTGTCTGTCAACTTATGTACGTCTGTCTACTTATGTACGTGATCCCAACCCCATTTTTTCCCTTTACAGGTTTTTCTTCCGGAGTGGGGAGAAGACTTTTGTATTTTTGTATAGGTCCATAATTTTGTGGGCCTTTTCACGTGATCGAGGACTGGACGCACCTTAGCGTGTGCGTACCACCCAGATCACTCCCTTCGGTCCTGACGAAAACCCACAATTGCAAGATGGTTGAAACATGTAGACCTAATTTTAAATCACATAGCACACGTCGCTATTTTAACTAAACACTACACGTCTCAGACATCAAAGTCTACCTAATTAGACAAAGGTGTCACACTTTAATTTTATCGGGGTGCAATCACTCAAGAATAAAGTCTTGCTGTGAGTAGTATTGTTCCCTTTTTATTTCACATATTTAACTTTTAGAATCACATATAAAAGAAAAAGAAACCCGCTCCACTGTAATCAGGTGTCGCAGCACACCCTGTTGGCACTCGGCCTCAGGGGTGGGACCCCGATGATGAAGCATCTCACCAACCAGGTTGGTGAGTGAGGGGTCTTCAAAAAGGACATGCTTTGTTCTGATATAAGGTTGGACACACTGTGCTCAACTGAGCCTTAAGCTCTGGGTGCAGAGATTTTCTCTGTCACTCTTTCAGGGGGTACTCCTCCATTTGTTGTTTAATACTGTAGCAGGGGACCAGGAGTTCCTACCTTATACCTTGTTTAATACCCATACTCTTCCATTTTGTTTTGGTATAATGTTTATGAGTAACTACATATGTTTTAAACTAGCATATATGAGTATTGGTATATATAAGTGAGTATATGTGAGAGGGAGAGATTGGAAGAGTTCCTGTATAAATAAGTATGTGTTTCTATAAGTGATTGTTTAAGAGAGTAAGTATGTGTAAGTTTCTGTAGAAGTAAGTGTGGTGTTGTGTGTATAACTTTATATGCAAGCAAATGGATGGTTGATACTTTGTTTGCATGTGTGACTATGGGTGTGAGTAACTCTATGGATGAGTGGCGGTGTGTAACAGGATGTATAGGTGTATGAGTACATATGATGAGTGAGTACATGTATGAGTGACTGTATAGGACTGTTGGTGAATGAGTGAATGTGTGTATAGATCTTGAAATTACTGAATAGGTGTGGTGTAACTGGTATTGGTATGTCCATTATTTTGAAAATGTTAGTTTGTATGTTTTTAGTGTGTGTATCAAAGGTTATATTAGTGTGAGAGGAGATCTGCCACTCTATCACAAGGATGATGTCATGAGTGATGTCATGAGTGATGTCATTTTAGATGTCATCAGTGATGTCATGAGTGATGTCACTGACCATGTCATGAGTGATGTAATATGTGACGTCATCAGCAGTGCATTGCGGGCGCGCGTGTTATAGTTAGCTGAACCAACTATAACGGGGGAATTTCTAGGGTTTTGTCCGAGTGAAATGTCCAACTAACTATAACGCCCCTGAAACCTATGCTTTTTTCAGTGAATTTCAAAAGTTTTTTAAATACTAATTTCTAACTATAGCGTGCCTGAAACCTATGTTTTTTTGTGAATTTCAAAGGTTTTTTAAATGTTAATTTCGAACTACAACGTACCTGAAACCTATGTTTTTTTAAGTGAATTTCTAAGGTTTTTTTAAATGTAATTTCTAACTATGCCTACAGAGGTAGGACATGTGAAGAAAGAAGACAAAACGCACAGAAAAAAGCAAAAGAAGTGCAGAACAAATCAACAGAAGTCCACAAAGACAAAGAAAAGTGCAGGAAGAAGCAAGAAGTGCAGAAAGAACAAACAGAGGAGCAGTAAGAGGCCTTGTTGCAAAATCATACTGTGCAACCAACTTTTTATTGAATGGTACTGGTGGTAACTGACTCTGACTAACCAGGTCTGGAGCCAGTGCTATACTGAAAGACACTTAGAATACAGTGAAAATACCTACATACACTAGGGTACACTATGGGTTGGGGTATCCCTGTGATTGGCATGACCTCCCCTGTAAGGCCCTAGTACATGCAGGAGGATTACAACTACTTTTAACTCAGAGGTGCAGAACGAGGCAAGAGAAGTGCATACACAGGCAGGAAATGTACAGAAACAGGGCACAGGGGTGCAGAAAGAGGCAAGTAAGGTGCAGAAAGAATTAAGAGCAGTGCAGAAAGAACCAACAGAGGTGTAAAAAGAGGCAAGAGGGGTACCTTTAACTCAGAGGGGAAGAAAGAGGCAAGAAAAGTGCATAAACAGGCAGGAAGTGCACAGAAACAGGGAACAGGGGTACGGGAAGAGGCAAGTAAGGTGCAGAATAAAGCAAGAGAAGTGCAGAAAGAACCAACAGAGGTGCTGAAAGAGGTGTGAAGGGTGCAGAAAGAGCAAGAGAAGTGCAGAAAGAGGCAACAGAGGTACATAAAGAGGCAAGAGAAGTACAGAAACAGGCAGGAAAGGTGCAGAAACATGGAACAGGGGTGCAGAAAGAGGCAAGAGAGGTGCAAAAAGAGAAAAGAGGAGTACAGAAAGAGGCAAGAGATCTGCAGAAAAAGAGGTGCTGAAAGAGGCAAGTGAGGTGCAGAAAGAGGCAAGAGATCTGCAAAAAAAGCAACAGAGGAACTGAAAGAGGCAAGTGAGGTGCAGAAAGAAGCAAGAGAGGTGCAGAAATAGGCAATAAAAGTGCAGGAACAAGCAACATAGGTGCAGAAAGAGCCAAGAGTGGTGCAGAAAGAAGGAAGAAAAGTGCAGAAAGAAGCAACAGAGGCACAAATGGTGCAGAAAGAGGCAAGTGTAATGCGGAAATGGAAGTGCAAAAAGAAGCAACAGACATTCACAAAGAGGCACAAGGGGTGCAGAAAGAAGGAAGAGAAGTACAGATAGAAGCAAAAGAGATCCTGAAAGAGGTACAAAGGGTACAGAAAGAAGCAAGAGCAGTGCAGAAAGAGGGAAGAGAGGAGTAGAGAGAGGCTCGAGAGTTAGACAAATAGGGACGAGGGATGCAGAAAGAGGCAGGAGGGGTGCAGAAAGAAGCAACAGAGTTGCTGAAAGAGGCAAGAGAGGTGCAGAAAGAAACAAGTGAAGTACAGAAAGAGGCTACAGAGGTGCAGAAAGACGTAGAAGAGGTGTAGAAACAAGCAAGAGAAGTGAAGAAAGAGGCAAGAGAATTTCTGAAAGAAGCAACAGGTGTAGAAAGAAGCAAGAGAAGTGAAGAAAGAGGCAAGAGAATTTCTGAAAGAAGCACCAGAGGTTTAGACAGAAACAAGAGAATTGCAGAAAGAGGCAAGTGGGGTGCAGAAAGAAGCAGGTGCAGTGCAGAAACAACCAACAGAGGTTCCTGAAAGAGACAACAGAGGTGCTGAAGGAGGCACAAGGGGTACAGAAAGAAGGAAGAGACGTGCAGAAAAAAGCAACAGAGGTGCTGAAAGAGGCACGAAGGGTGCAGAAAGAGGCAAGAGAAGTGCCGAAAGAAGCAACAGAAGTACAGAAAGAGGCAAGAGTGGTGCAGGGAAAAGAGGTGTAAAAAGAGGCAGGAGAGTTGCACAAATAGGGAAGAGGGGTTCAGAAAGAGGCAAGAGGGGTGCAAAAAGAGAAAAGAGGGGTGCAGAAAGAGGCAAGAGGTCTGCAGAAAAAAGAAAAAGAGGTGCTGAAAGAGGCAAGTGAGGTGCAGAAAGAGGCAAGAGGTCTGTAGGAAAAAGCAACAGAGGAGCTGAAAGAGGCAAGTGAGGTGCAGAAAGAAGCAAGAGAGGTGCAGAAAGAGGCAATAGAAGTGCAGAAAGAAGCAACTGAGGTGAGGAAAGAGCCAAGAGGGGTGCAGAAAGAAGGAAGAAAAGTGCAGAAAGAAGCAACAGAGGTGCTGAAAGAGGCACAAATGGTGCAGAAAGAGGCAAGAGAAATGCAGAAAGGACCAAGGGAAGTACAGAAAGAAGCAACAGACATGCAGAAGGAAGCACGAGGGGTGCAGACAGAAGGAAGAGAAGTGCAGAAAGAAGCAACAGAGGTGCTGAAAGAGGTACGAAGGGTACAGAAAGAGGCAAGAGAAGTGCAGAAAGAAGCAACAGAAGTACAGAACGTGGCAAGAGTGGTGCAGAAAGAGGGAAGAGAGGAGTAGAAAGAGGCAAGAGAGTTGGACAAATTGGAAGAGGGGTGCAGAAAGAGGCAGGAGGGGTGTAGAAAGAAGCAACAGAGGTGCTGAAAGAGGCAAGAGAGGTGCAGAAAGAAGCAAGTGAAGTACAGAAAGAGGCTACAGAGGTGCAGAAAGACACAAGAGAGGTGTAGAAACAAGCAAAGAAGTATAGAAAGAGGCAAGTGAGGTGCAGAAAGAAGCAGGAGCAGTTGCTGAAGGAGGCAAAAGGGGTAAAGAAAGAAGGAAGAGACGTACAGACAAAAGCAACAGAGGTACTGAAAGAGGCATGAAGGGTGCAGAAAGAGGCAAGAGAAGTGCCAAAAGAAGCAACAGAGGTACATAAAGAGGCAAGAATGGTACAGAAAGAGGAGGAAAAAGAGGTGTATAAAGAGGAAGGAGAATTTCACAAATAGGGAAGAGGGGTGCAGAAAGAGGCAAGAGGAGTGCAGAAAGAAGCAAGTGAAGTGCAGAAAGAGGCAACAAAGGTGCAGAAAGACGCAAGTGAGGTGCAGAAAGAAGTAGGAGAGGTACAAAAAGAGGAAAGATGGGTACAGAAAGAGGAGGGTTGTGGAAAGAAGGAAGAGGAGTGCAGAAAAAGCAACAGAGGTGCTGAAATAGGCATGAGGGATGCAGAAAGAAGAAAGAGAAGTACAGAGAAGAAGCAACAGAGGTACAGAAAGAGGCAAGAGTGGTGCAGGAAGAGGGAAGAGAAGTGTAGAAAGAGGCAAGAGAGTTGTACAAATAGGGAAGAGGGATGCAGAAAGAGGCAGGAGGGGTGTAGAAATAATTAACAGAGGTGCCGAAAGAGGCAAGAGAGGTGTAGAAAGAAGCAAGTGAAGTGCAAAAAGACGCAACAGAGATGCAGGAAGATGCAAGAGAGGTGCAGAAACAAGCAAGAGAAGTGCAGAAAGAGCTAACAGAATTACTGAAAGAAGCAACAGAGGTTTAGAAAGAAGAAAGAGAGGTGTAGAAAGAGGCAAGTCAGGTGCAGAAAGAATCAAGAGCAGTGCAGAAAGAACTAACAGAGGTGCAAAAAGAGGCAAGAGTGGTCCAGAAAGAGGGAAGAGAGGTGTAGAAAGAGGCAAGAGAGTTACACAAATAGGAAAGAGGTTTGCAGAAAGAAGCAGGAGGGGTGCAGACATAATTAACAGAGGTGCTGAATGAGGCAAGAGAGGTGCAGAAAGAAGCAAGTGAAGTGCATAAAGAGGAAACAGAGGTGCATAAAGACGCAAGAGAGGTGCAGAAACAAGCAAGAAAAGTGAAGATAGAGCTAAGAGAATTACTGAAAGAAGCAACAGAGGTGTAGAAAGAAGCAAGAGAAGTGCAGAAAGAGGCAACAGAGGTACAGAGAGAGGCAACAGATGTACAGAAAGAGGCAAGAGAGATACAGAAACAGGCAGGAAAGGTGCTGAAACAGGGGTGCAGAAAGAGGCAAGAGAGGTGCAAAAAGAGAAAAGAGGGGTGCAGAAAGAGGCAAGAGATCTGCAGAAAAAAGCAACAGAGGTGCTGAAAGAGGCCAGTGAGGTGCAGAAAGAGGCAAGAGATCTGCAGAACAAAGCAACATAGGTGCTGAAAGAGGCAAGTGAGGTGCAAAAAGAAGCAAGAGGTGCAGAAAGAAGGAAGAGAAGTGCAGAAAGAAGCAACAGAGGTGTAGAAGGAGGTACAAGGGGTGCATAAAGAAGGAAGAGAAGTGCAGAAAGAAGCAACAGGGGTGCTGAACGAGGTATGAAGGGTGCAGAAAGAGGCAAGAAAAGTGCAGAAAGAAGCAACAGAGGTACAGAAAGAGGCAAGAGTGGTGCAGAAAGAGGGAAGAGAGGTGTAGTAAGAGGCAAGAGATTTGGACAAATAGGGAAGAGGGGTGAAGAAGGTGGCATGAGGGGTGCAGAAAGAAGCAACAGAGGTGCTGAAAGAGGAAAGAGAGGTACAGAAAGAAGCAAGTGAAGTGCAGAAAGAGGCAACAGGGGTGCATAAAGACGTAAGAAATTTGGAGAGACAAGCAAGATAAGTGAAGAAAGAGGCAAGAGAATTGCTGAAAGAAGCAACAGAGGTTTAGAAAGAAGAAAGAGAAGTGCAGAAAGAGAAAGAGGCAAGTGAGGTGCAGAAAGTAGCAAGAGCAGTGCAGAAAGAACAAACAGAAGTGCTGATAAAGGTGCAAAGGGTGCAGAAAGAGCAAGAGAAGTGCAGAAAGAGATAACAGGGTTGGAGAAAGAGGCAAGAGAGGTGCACAACGAGAAAAGAGGGGTGCACATAGGGGCAAGAGATCTACATAAAAAAGCAACACAGGTGCTGAAAGATGCAAGGTAGGTGCAGAAAGAGGCACGAGATCTTCAGAAAAAAACAACAAAGGTGCTGAAATCGGCAAGTGAGGTGCAGAAGGAAGCAAGAGAGGTACAGAAAGAGGCAATAGAAGTGCAGGAAAGGCAATAAATGTGCTGAAAGAGGCAAGAGAGGTGCAGAAAGAGGAGAGAGAAGTGCAGGAAAGAAGCAAAAGAGGTTCTCAAAGAGGCAAGAGGTATGCAGAAAGAGGCAAGGGCAGTGCAGAAAGAACCAAGAGAAGTGCAGAAAGAACCAAGAGAAGTGCAGAAAGAAGCAACAGAGGTGCATAAGGAGGCATGAGAGGTGCAGAAAGAAGGAAGAGGAGTGTAGAAAGAAGCAACAGAGGTGCTGAAATAGGCACAGAGGGTGCAGAAAGAGGCAAGAGAAGTACAGAAATCAGCATCAGAGGTACAGAAAGAGGCAAGAGTGGTGCAGAAAGAGGGAAAAGAGGTGTAGAAAGAGGCAGGAGAGTTGCACAAATAGGGAAGAGGGGTTCAGAAAGAGGCAAGAGAGGTGCAAAAAGAGAAAAGAGGGGTGCAGAAAGAGGCAAGAGGTCTGCAGAAAAAAGAAAAAGAGGTGCTGAAAGAAGCAAGTGAGGTGCAGAAAGAGGCAAGAGGTCTGTAGGAAAAAGCAACAGAGGAGCTGAAAGAGGCAAGTGAGGTGCAGAAAGAAGCAAGAGAGGTGCAGAAAGAGGCAATAGAAGTGCAGAAAGAAGCAACTGAGGAGAGGAAAGAACCAAGAGGGGTGCAGAAAGAAGGAAGAGAGGTGCAGAAAGAAGCAACAGAGGTGCTGAAAGAGGTACGAAGGGTACAGAAAGAGGCAAGAGAAGTGCAGAAAGAAGCAACAGAAGTACAGAACGTGGCAAGAGTGGTGCAGAAAGAGGGAAGAGAGGAGTAGAAAGAGGCAAGAGAGTTGGACAAATTGGAAGAGGGGTGCAGAAAGAGGCAGGAGGGGTGCAGAAAGAAGCAACAGAGGTGCTGAAAGAGGCAAGAGAGGTGCAGAAAGAAGCAAGTGAAGCACAGAAAGAGGCTACAGAGGTGCAGAAAGACACAAGAGAGGTGTAGAAACAAGCAAAGAAGTATAGAAAGAGGCAAGTGAGGTGCAGAAAGAAGCAGGAGCAGGTCAGAAACAACCAACAGAGGTTCCTGAAAGAGGCAACAGAGTTGCCGAAGGAGGCAAAAGGGGTAAAGAAAGAAGGAAGAGACGTACAGACAAAAGCAACAGAGGTACTGAAAGAGGCATGAAGGGTGCAGAAAGAGGCAAGAGAAGTGCCAAAAGAAGCAACAGAGGTACAGAAAGAGGCAAGAATGGTACAGAAAGAGGAAAAAGAGGTGTATAAAGAGGAAGGAGAATTTCACAAATAGGGAAGAGGGGTGCAGAAAGAGGCAAGAGGAGTGCAGAAAGAAGCAAGTGAAGTGCAGAAAGAGGCATCAAAGGTACAGAAAGACGCAAGTGAGGTGCAGAAAGAGGTAGGAGAGGTACACAAGGAGGCAAGATGGGTACAGAAAGAGGAGGGTTGTGGAAAGAAGGAAGAGGAGTGCAGAAAAAGCAATAGAGGTGCTGAAATAGGCATGAGGGGTGCAGAAAGAAGAAAGAGAACTACAGAAAAGAAGCAACAGAGGTACAGAAAGAGGCAAGAGTGGTGCAGGAAGAGGGAAGAGAGGTGTAGAAAGAGGCAAGTGAGGTGCAGAAAGAATCAAGAGCAGTGCAGAAAGAACTAACAGAGGTGCAAAAAGAGGCAAGAGTGGTCCAGAAAGAGGGAAGAGAGGTGTAGAAAGAGGCAAGAGAGTTACACAAATAGGAAAGAGGTTTGCAGAAAGAGGCAGGAGGGGTGCAGACATAATTAACAGAGGTGCTGAAAGAGGCAAGAGAGGTGCAGAAAGAAGCAAGTGAAGTGCATAAAGAGGAAACAGAGGTGCATAAAGACGCAAGAGAGGTGCAGAAACAAGCAAGAAAAGTGAAGATAGAGCTAAGAGAATTACTGAAAGAAGCAACAGAGGTGTAGAAAGAAGCAAGAGAAGTGCAGAAAGAGGCAACAGAGGTACAGAGAGAGGCAACAGATGTACAGAAAGAGGCAAGAGAGATACAGAAACAGGCAGGAAAGGTGCTGAAACAGGGGTGCAGAAAGAGGCAAGAGAGGTGCAAAAAGAGAAAAGAGGGGTGCAGAAAGAGGCAAGAGATCTGCAGAAAAAAGCAACAGAGGTGCTGAAAGAGGCCAGTGAGGTGCAGAAAGAGGCAAGAGATCTGCAGAACAAAGCAACATAGGTGCTGAAAGAGGCAAGTGAGGTGCACAAAGAAGCAAGAGGTGCAGAAAGAAGGAAGAGAAGTGCAGAAAGAAGCAACAGAGGTACAGAAGGAGGTACAAGGGGTGCATAAAGAAGGAAGAGAAGTGCAGAAAGAAGCAACAGGGGTGCTGAACGAGGTATGAAGGGTGCAGAAAGAGGCAAGAAAAGTGCAGAAAGAAGCAACAGAGGTACAGAAAGAGGCAAGAGTGGTGCAGAAAGAGGGAAGAGAGGTGTAGTAAGAGGCAAGAGATTTGGACAAATAGGGAAGAGGGGTGAAGAAGGTGGCATGAGGGGTGCAGAAAGAAGCAACAGAGGTGCTGAAAGAGGAAAGAGAGGTACAGAAAGAAGCAAGTGAAGTGCAGAAAGAGGCAACAGGGGTGCATAAAGATGTAAGAAATTTGGAGAGACAAGCAAGATAAGTGAAGAAAGAGGCAAGAGAATTGCTGAAAGAAGCAACAGAGGTTTAGAAAGAAGAAAGAGAAGTGCAGAAAGAGAAAGAGGCAAGTGAGGTGCAGAAAGTAGCAAGAGCAGTGCAGAAAGAACAAACAGAAGTGCTGATAAAGGTGCAAAGGGTGCAGAAAGAGCAAGAGAAGTGCAGAAAGAGATAACAGGGTTGGAGAAAGAGGCAAGAGAGGTGCACAACGAGAAAAGAGGAGTGCACATAGGGGCAAGAGATCTACATAAAAAAGCAACACAGGTGCTGAAAGATGCAAGGTAGGTGCAGAAAGAGGCACGAGATCTGCAGAAAAAAACAACAAAGGTGCTGAAATCGGCAAGTGAGGTGCAGAAGGAAGCAAGAGAGGTACAGAAAGAGGCAATAGAAGTGCAGGAAAGGCAATAAATGTGCTGAAAGAGGCAAGAGAGGTGCAGAAAGAGGAGAGAGAAGTGCAGGAAAGAAGCAAAAGAGGTTCTCAAAGAGGCAAGAGGTATGCAGAAAGAGGCAAGGGCAGTGCAGAAAGAACCAAGAGAAGTGCAGAAAGAACCAAGAGAAGTGCAGAAAGAAGCAACAGAGGTGCATAAGGAGGCATGAGAGGTGCAGAAAGAAGGAAGAGGAGTGTAGAAAGAAGCAACAGAGGTGCTGAAATAGGCACAAAGGGTGCAGAAAGAGGCAAGAGAAGTACAGAAATCAGCATCAGAGGTACAGAAAGAGGCAAGAGTGGTGCAGAAAGAGGGAAAAGAGGTGTAGAAAGACGCAGGAGAGTTGCACAAATAGGGAAGAGGGGTTCAGAAAGAGGCAAGAGAGGTGCAAAAAGAGAAAAGAGGGGTGCAGAAAGAGGCAAGAGGTCTGCAGAAAAAAGAAAAAGAGGTGCTGAAAGAAGCAAGTGAGGTGCAGAAAGAGGCAAGAGGTCTGTAGGAAAAAGCAACAGAGGAGCTGAAAGAGGCAAGTGAGGTGCAGAAAGAAGCAAGAGAGGTGCAGAAAGAGGCAATAGAAGTGCAGAAAGAAGCAACTGAGGAGAGGAAAGAACCAAGAGGGGTGCAGAAAGAAGGAAGAGAGGTGCAGAAAGAAGCAACAGAGGTGCTGAAAGAGGTACGAAGGGTACAGAAAGAGGCAAGAGAAGTGCAGAAAGAAGCAACAGAAGTACAGAACGTGACAAGAGTGGTGCAGAAAGAGGGAAGAGAGGAGTAGAAAGAGGCAAGAGAGTTGGACCAATTGGAAGAGGGGTGCAGAAAGAGGCAGGAGGGGTGCAGAAAGAAGCAACAGAGGTGCTGAAAGAGGCAAGAGAGGTGCAGAAAGAAGCAAGTGAAGCACAGAAAGAGGCTACAGAGGTGCAGAAAGACACAAGAGAGGTGTAGAAACAAGCAAGGAAGTATAGAAAGAGGCAAGTGAGGTGCAGAAAGAAGCAGGAGCAGGTCAGAAACAACCAACAGAGGTTCCTGAAAGAGGCAACAGAGTTGCCGAAGGAGGCAAAAGGGGTAAAGAAAGAAGGAAGAGACGTACAGACAAAAGCAACAGAGGTACTGAAAGAGGCATGAAGGGTGCAGAAAGAGGCAAGAGAAGTGCCAAAAGAAGCAACAGAGGTACAGAAAGAGGCAAGAATGGTACAGAAAGAGGAAAAAGAGGTGTATAAAGAGGAAGAAGAATTTCACAAATAGGGAAGAGGGGTGCAGAAAGAGGCAAGAGGAGTGCAGAAAGAAGCAAGTGAAGTGCAGAAAGAGGCAACAAAGGTACAGAAAGACGCAAGTGAGGTGCAGAAAGAGGTAGGAGAGGTACACAAGGAGGCAAGATGAGTACAGAAAGAGGAGGGTTGTGGAAAGAAGGAAGAGTAGTGCAGAAAAAGCAATAGAGGTGCTGAAATAGGCATGAGGGGTGCAGAAAGAAGAAAGAGAACTACAGAAAAGAAGCAACAGAGGTACAGAAAGAGGCAAGAGTGGTGCAGGAAGAGGGAAGAGAGGTGTAGAAAGAGGCAAGAGAGTTGTACAAATAGGGAAGAGGGATGCAGAAAGAGGCAGGAGGTGTGTAGAAATAATTAACAGGGGTGCCGAAAGAGGCAAGAGAGGTGTCGAAAGAAGCAAGTGAAGTGCAAAAAGACGCAACAGAGTTGCAGGGAGATGCAAGAGAGGTGCAGAAACAAGCAAGAGAAGTGCAGAAAGAGCTAACAGAATTACTTAAAGAAGCAACAGAGGTTTAGGAAGAAGAAAGAGAGGTGTAGAAAGAGGCAAGTGAGGTGCAGAAAGAATCAAGAGCAGTGCAGAAAGAACCAACAGAGGTGCAAAAAGAGGCAAGAGTGGTCCAGAAAGAGGGAAGAGAGGTTTAGAAAGAGGCAAGAGAGTTACACAAATAGGAAAGAGGTTTGCAGAAATAGGCAGGAGGGGTGCAGACATAATTAACAGAGGTGCTTAAAGAGGCAAGAGAGGTGCAGAAAGAAGCAAGTGAAGTGCATAAAGAGGCAACAGACGTGCATAAAGACACAAGAGAGGTGCAGAAACAAGCAAGAAAAGTGCAGATAGAGCAAAGAGAATTACTGAAAGAAGCAACAGAGGTGTAGAAAGAAGCAAGAGAAGTGCAGAAAGAGGCAACAGAGGTACAGAGAGAGGCAACAGATGTACAGAAAGAGGCAAGAGAGATACAGAAACAGGCAGGAAAGGTGCAGAAACAGGGGTGCAGAAAGAGGCAAGAGATCTGCAGAAAAAAGCAACAGAGGTGCTGAAGGAGGCCAGTGAGGTGCGGAAAGAGGCAAGAGATCTGCAGAACAAAGCAACATAGGTGCTGAAAGAGGCAAGTGAGGTGCAAAAAGAAGCAACAGAGGTGCTGAAAGAGGCATGAAGGGTGCAGAAAGAGGTAAGATACGTGCAGAAAGAACCAAGAGAAGTGCAGAAAGAAGCAACAGAGGTGCAGAAGGAGGTATAAGGGGTGCAGAAAGAAGGAAGAGAAGTGCAGAAAGAAGCAACAGGGGTGCTGAACGAGGTATGAAGGGTGCAGAAAGAGGCAAGAAAAGTGCAGAAAGAAGCAACAGAGGTAAGGAAAGAGGCAAGAGTGGTACAGAAAGAGGGAAGAGAGGTGTAGTAAGAGGCAAGAGATTTGGACAAATAGGGAAGAGGGGTGAAGAAGGTGGCAAGAGGGGTGCAGAAAGAAGCAACAGAGGTGCTGAAAGAGGAAAGAGAGGTACAGAAAGAAGCAAATGAAGTGCAGAAAGAGGCAACAGGGGTACATAAAGACGTAAGAAAGTTGGAGAGACAAGCAAGATAAGTGAAGAAAGAGGCAAGAGAATTGCTGAAAGAAGCAACAGAGGTTTAGAAAGAAGAAAGAGAAGTGCAGAAAGAGGCAAGTGAGGTGCAGAAAGTAGCAAGAGCAGTGCAGAAAGAACAAACAGAAGTGCTGATACAGGTGCAAAGGGTGCAGAAAGAGCAAGAGAAGTGCAGAAAGAGATAACAGGGTTGGAGAAAGAGGCAAGAGAGGTGCACAACGAGAAAGGAGGGGTGCACATAGGGGCAAGAGATCTACATAAAACAAGCATTGAAAATGCAATAGGTCTCGCAATAGAAGAGTTTGACCTTTTTCATTTTGCAAATGGATGAGTGGCGTTGCGTGGATGAGTGGCGTTGCGTGGATGAGTGGCGTTGCGTGGATGAGTGGCGTTGCATGGATGAGGGGCGTTGCGTGGATGAGTGGCGTTGTGTGGATGAGTGGCGTGTGTGAGTGGCGTTGCGTGTGTGAGTGGCGTTGCGTGTGTGAGTGGCGTTGCGTGTGTGAGTGGCGTTGCGTGTGTGAGTGGCGTTGCGTGTGTGAGTGGCGTTGCGTGTGTGAGTGGCGTTGCGTGTGTGAGTGGCGTTGCGTGGATGAGTGGGGTTGCGTCGATGAGTGGGGTTGGAATGCAATAGGTCTCGCATTAGAAAAGTTGTAGTTATTGGTCTTGTAAATGACATATTTTATTTATTTTTTCGTTGTTAAAATTGCTAAATTGATGGCTTTGTCATTTACAATGCCAATAGTTATAACTTTCGCGAATGTGACACCTATAGCATTTGGAATGCAACATGTTTTGTATTTACGTGACTTATATGGCAGCTCTGGTCGTTATGCTACATCTCTAGAGAGCAGGAGAGTGCAGCAGGGGAGAGAAGCACAGCAATGCAATAGGTCTCGCATTAGGAAAGTTTGAGCTATTGGTATTGTAAAGGACACATTTTTTATGTATGTGCTTGTTTTGAAAATAGCGAATTAATAGCTTTGTTATTTACAATGCCAATAGTTTTATCTTTCGCAAATGTGACACCTATTGTAACACAATATGTGTTGTGAGGGTGGGTGAGGGGTTGAGGGTGAGGGGTTGAGGGTGAGTGAGGGTGAGGGGTTGAGGGTGAGTGAGGGTGAGGGGTTGAGGGTGAGGGGTTGAGGGTGAGTGAGGGTGGGGGTGAGGGGTTGAGGGTGAGTGAGGGTGAGGGGTTGAGGGTGAGTGAGGGTGAGGGTGAGTGAGGGTGAGGGGTTGAGGGTGAGTGAGGGTGAGGGTGAGTGAGGGTGAGGGGGTGAGGGTGAGTGAGGGTGAGGGTGAGTGAGGGTGAGGCTGAGGGGTTGAGGGTGAGTGAGGGTGAGTGAGAGTGAGGGTGAGTGAGGCGTTGAGGGTGAGTGAGGGTGAGGGGTTGAGGGTGAGTGAGGGTGAGGGTGAGGGGTTGAGGGTGAGTGAGGGTGAGGGGTTGAGGGTGAGTGAGGGTGAGGGTGAGTGAGGGTGAGTGAGGGTGAGGGTGAGTGAGGGTGAGGATGAGTGAGGGTGAGGGTGAGTGAGGGTGAGGGTGAGTGAGGGTGAGTGAGGGTGAGTGAGGGTGAGTGATGGTGAGGGTGAGTGAGGGTGAGTGAGGGTGAGTGAGGGTGAGGGGTTGAGGGTGAGTGAGGGTGAGGGTGAGTGAGGGTGAGGGGTTGAGGGTGAGTGAGGGTGAGGGGTTGAGGGTGAGTGAGGGTGAGGGTGAGGGTGAGGGGTTGAGGGTGAGTGAGGGTGAGGGTGAGTGAGGGTGAGGGGTTGAGGGTGAGTGAGGGTGAGGGTGAGTGAGGGTAAGTGAGGGTGAGGGTGAGGGGTTGAGGGTGAGTGAGGGTGAGTGAGAGTGAGGGTGAGTGAGGGGTTGAGGGTGAGGGGTAGAGGGTGAGTGAGGGTGAGGGTGAGGGGTAGAGGGTGAGTGAGGGTGAGGGTGAGGGGTTGAGGGTGAGTAAGGGTGAGGGTGAGGGGTTGAGGGTGAGTGAGGGTGAGGGGTTGAGGGTGAGTGAGGGTGAGGGTGAGGGTGAGGGGTTGAGGGTGAGTGAGGGTGAGTGAGGGTAAGGGGTTGAGGGTGAGTGAGGGTGAGGGTGAGGGTGAGTGAGGGTGAGGGTGAGTGAGGGTGAGGGTGAGTGAGGGTGAGGGTGAGTGAGGGTGAGTGAGGGTGAGGGTGAGTGAGGGTGAGGGTGAGTGAGGGTGAGTGAGGGTGAGTGAGGGTGAGGGTGAGTGAGGGTGAGTGAGGGTGAGGGTGAGTGAGGGTGAGGGTGAGTGAGGGTGAGTGAGGGTGAGTGAGGGTGAGTGAGGGTGAGTGAGTGTGTTTGCTGCATGTCTGATGCTTGTGGATGTCTGTTGCCTGTGGATGTCTGTTGCTTGTGGATGTCTGTTGCTTGTGGATGTCTGTTGCTTGTGGATGTCTGTTGCTTGTGGATGTCTGATGCTTGTGGATGTCTGTTGCTTGTGGATGTCTGTTGCTTGTGGATGTCTGTTGCTTGTGGATGTCTGTTGCTTGTGGATGTCTGCTGCTTGTGATGCTTGTGGATGTCTGACGCTTGTGGATGCCTGACGCTTGTGGATGCCTGATGCTTGTCGATGCCTGATGCTTGTGATGCTTGTGGATGTCTGATGCTTGTGGATGTCTGATGCTTTTGGATGTCTGATGCTTGTGGATGTCTGATGCTTGTGGATGTCTGATGCTTGTGATGCTTGTGGATGTCTGATGCTTGTGGATGTCTGATGCTTGTGATGCTTGTGGATGTCTGATGCTTGTGGATGTCTGATGCTTGTGGATGTCTGATGCTTGTGGATGTCTGATGCTTGTGATGCTTGTGGATGTGTGATGCTTGTGGATGTCTGATGCTTGTGAATGTATGATGCTTGTGATGCTTGTGGATGTGTGATGCTTGTGTATGTCTGTTGCTTGTGGATGTCTGATGCTTGTGGATGTCTGATGCTTTTGGATGTCTGATGCTTGTGGATGTCTGATGCTTGTGGATGCCTGATGCTTGTGGATGTCTGATGCTTGTGGATGTCTGATGCTTGTGGATGTCTGTTGCTTGTGGATGTCTGTTGCTTGTGGATGTCTGTTGCTTGTGGATGTCTGTTGCTTGTGGATGTCTGTTGCTTGTGGATGTCTGTTGCTTGTGGATGTCTGCTGCTTGTGATGCTTGTGGATGTCTGACGCTTGTGGATGCCTGACGCTTGTGGATGCCTGATGCTTGTGGATGCCTGATGCTTGTGATGCTTGTGGATGTCTGATGCTTGTGGATGTCTGATGCTTTTGGATGTCTGATGCTTGTGGATATCTGATGCTTGTAGATGTCTGATGCTTGTGATGCTTGTGGATGTCTGATGCTTGTGGATGTCTGATGCTTGTGATGCTTGTGGATGTCTGATGCTTGTGGATGTCTGATGCTTGTGGATGTCTGATGCTTGTGGATGTCTGATGCTTGTGATGCTTGTGGATGTGTGATGCTTGTGGATGTCTGATGCTTGTGGATGTCTGATGCTTGTGATGCTTGTGGATGTGTGATGCTTGTGGATGTCTGTTGCTTGTGGATGTCTGTTGCTTGTGGATGTCTGTTGCTTGTGGATGTCTGATGCTTGTGGATGTCTGTTGCTTGTGGATGTCTGATGCTTGTGGATGTCTGATGCTTGTGGATGTCTGTTGCTTGTGGATGTCAGATGCTTGTGGATGTCTGACGCTTGTGGATGTCTGCTGCTTGTGATCCTTGTGGATGTCTGATGCTTGTGGATGTCTGTTGCTTGTGTATGTCTGATGCTTGTGGATGTCTGCTGCTTGTGATGCTTGTGGATGTCTGATGCTTGTGGATGTCTGCTGCTTGTGATGCTTGTGGATGTCTGATGCTTGTGGATGTCTGTTGCTTGTGGATGTCTGTTGCTTGTGGATGTCTGTTGCTTGTGGATGTCTGTTGCTTGTGGATGTCTGTTGCTTGTGGATGTCTGTTGCTTGTGGATGTCTGCTGCTTGTGATGCTTGTGGATGTCTGACGCTTGTGGATGCCTGACGCTTGTGGATGCCTGACGCTTGTGGATGCCTGACGCTTGTGGATGCCTGACGCTTGTGGATGTCTGATGCTTGTGGATGCCTGATGCTTGTGGATGCCTGATGCTTGTGGATGTCTGATGCTTGTGGATTTAACTGTGTGTGTGTTTAAATTAATGTGTGGTGTTAGGTGTGTTTTTTGTGTCAGTGGAGTCCCGTATTAATAGTATTATGTTTAAAATGGCCGACGCAACGCGTCACCTTGACGTTGCCTACGTTAGCGTTCTAGTTTTTTTGGTGTTGTGAGTGTTTACGTTCCCTTGACGTTTATTTTTAGCCAATCGGAATGCGACGTTTTTGACGTTGCATTCTGATTTGCTTACGTCAACGGTGGAATTCCCCAGAAGATCGAGAATGTTGAATCACGGAAGGCGTGTTCTTGTGCTGTTGCTGCGTCGTTTGACAGGTAAGAATGTATTCCTAAGTTTTTTTATAAGTAATGTAATGTAGTATCTATAGTATGTTTAACTTAACGAATGAATAGGAGTGTACTTTTAAAAATGTTGACATTGTATGTTTTCGATCGCAATATTTCTAAATGAATATTATGTAATGTAAATTAAAGTCTTGTTTTTATTCTTCGATATGTAATGTATATTTTTTCTTAAAGTGTTATGTAATGTATTTTTAGCTGGTGTTTGTTATTTGACGTACAAGAGCTGTTCTTTGAGTTTCTAAGTACTATTTTCGCCATGAATATTGTACACTTCAAAAGTATTAATTTTATTACGCGTTGTTTTGTGAAGCTAAGAGACCTATGTAATGTTTATTGATGCTGTTAGCGCTGAATCCAAGTTGCGTAATATGTTTCTTATATTTGATGTAATTCCGTGTGAATAACTGCTATTGTTATATGCGTACGGCTTTTTGTGTAACTCTTGACCATTGTGTTTAATCCGTCCCATTCCCCGGATGAATAGTGCTTGTTTATTGCCCCAATAAAAAGTTGGCTGTTTCACTTTTGTGTTTGTACATCCTCGTCCTCGCTTCCTGCCACATATTTTTCTTTGTTTTGTTGGTGTAATATTGTACGAATGATTTTTGCTTTTTGGCCTGAAGCCTGATCAACATCCTTGCATGCTGTAGCTCACTTTTGGGAAGTATATTTTGTGTGTAACGTATCTGATGCACTACTCCGTAGACCCCCTTTTTTTCCGTCCTAAAAGTTGTTTATGTCTATGAAAATGGCATAACATTCATCAATTTGCAGAGTGGGTGAATGATGCAGAGTGGGTGAATGATGCAGAGTGGGTGAATGATGCAGAGTGGGTGACTGAAGCAGAGTGGGTGACTGAAGCAGAGTGGGTGACTGAAGCAGAGTGGTTGACTGAAGCAGAGTGGGTGACTGATGCAGAGTGGGTGAAAGATGCAGAATGGGTGAAAGATGCAGAATGGGTGAAAGATGCAGATTGGGTGAAAGATGCAGATTGGGTGAAAGATGCAGATTGGGTGAAAGATGCAGAGTGGGTGAAAGATGCAGAGTGGGTGAAAGATGCAGAATGGGTGAAAGATGCAGAGTGGGTGAAAGATGCTTAGTGGGCGAAAGATGCTTAGTGGGTGAAAGATGCTTAGTGGGTGAAAGATGCTTAGTGGGTGAAAGATGCTTAGTGGGCGAAAGATGCTGAGTGGGTGAAAGATGCTGAGTGGGTGAAAGATGCTGAGTGGGTGAAAGATGCAGAGTGGGTGAAAGGTACAGAGTTGGTGAAAGGTACAGAGTGGGTGAAAGGTACAGAGTGGGTGAAAGGTACAGAGTGTGTGAAAGGTACAGAGTGGGTGAAAGGTACAGAGTGGGTGAAAGGTACAGAGTGGGTGAAAGGTACAGAGTGGGTGAAAGGTACAGAGTGGGTGAAAGGTACAGAGTGGGTGAAAGGTACAAAGTGGGTGAAAGGTACAGAGTAGGTGAAAGGTACAGAGTGGGTGAAAGATGCAGAGTGGGCGAAAGATGCTTAGTGGGCGAAAGATGCTTAGTGGGCGAAAGATGCTTAGCGGGCGAAAGATGCTTAGTGGGCGAAAGATGCAGAGTGGGTGAAAGATGCTGAGTGGGTGAAAGATGCTGAGTGGGTGAAAGATGCAGAGTGGGTGAAAGATGCAGAGTGGGTGAAAGATGCAGAGTGGGCGAAAGATGCTTAGTGGGCGAAAGATGCTTAGTGGGTGAAAGATGCAGAGTGGGTGAAAGATGCAGAGTGGGTGAAAGATGCAGAGTGGGTGAAAGATGCAGAGTGGGTGAAAGATGCAGAGTGGGTGACTGAAGCAGAGTGGGTGACATGAAGCAGCTTGGCTGAATGAAGCAGAGCGTTGTTTTGTGAAGCTAACAGACCTATGTAATGTTTATTGATGCTGTTAGCGCTGAATCCAAGTTGCGTAATATGTTTCTTATATTTGATGTAATTCCGTGTGAATAACTGCTATTGTTATATGCGTACAGCTTTTTGTGTAACTCTTGACCATTGTGTTTAATCCGTCCCATTCCCCGGATGAATAGTGCTTGTTTATTGCCCCAATAAAAAGTTGGCTGTTTCACTTTTGTGTTTGTACATCCTCGTCCTCGCTTCCTGCCACATATTTTTCTTTGTTTTGTTGGTGTAATATTGTACGAATGATTTTTGCTTTTTGGCCTGAAGCCTGATCAACATCCTTGCATGCTGTAGCTCACTTTTGGGAAGTATATTTTGTGTGTAACGTATCTGATGCACTACTCCGTAGACCCCCTTTTTTTCCGTCCTAAAAGTTGTTTATGTCTATGAAAATGGCATAACATTCATCAATTTGCAGAGTGGGTGAATGATGCAGAGTGGGTGAATGATGCAGAGTGGGTGAATGATGCAGAGTGGGTGACTGAAGCAGAGTGGGTGACTGAAGCAGAGTGGGTGACTGAAGCAGAGTGGTTGACTGAAGCAGAGTGGGTGACTGATGCAGAGTGGGTGAAAGATGCAGAGTGGGTGAAAGATGCAGAATGGGTGAAAGATGCAGATTGGGTGAAAGATGCAGATTGGGTGAAAGATGCAGATTGGGTGAAAGATGCAGAGTGGGTGAAAGATGCAGAGTGGGTGAAAGATGCAGAATGGGTGAAAGATGCAGAGTGGGTGAAAGATGCTTAGTGGGCGAAAGATGCTTAGTGGGTGAAAGATGCTTAGTGGGTGAAAGATGCTTAGTGGGTGAAAGATGCTTAGTGGGCGAAAGATGCTGAGTGGGTGAAAGATGCTGAGTGGGTGAAAGATGCTGAGTGGGTGAAAGATGCAGAGTGGGTGAAAGGTACAGAGTTGGTGAAAGGTACAGAGTGGGTGAAAGGTACAGAGTGGGTGAAAGGTACAGAGTGTGTGAAAGGTACAGAGTGGGTGAAAGGTACAGAGTGGGTGAAAGGTACAGAGTGGGTGAAAGGTACAGAGTGGGTGAAAGGTACAGAGTGGGTGAAAGGTACAAAGTGGGTGAAAGGTACAGAGTAGGTGAAAGGTACAGAGTGGGTGAAAGATGCAGAGTGGGCGAAAGATGCTTAGTGGGCGAAAGATGCTTAGTGGGCGAAAGATGCTTAGCGGGCGAAAGATGCTTAGTGGGCGAAAGATGCAGAGTGGGCGAAAGATGCTGAGTGGGCGAAAGATGCTGAGTGGGTGAAAGATGCTGAGTGGGTGAAAGATGCAGAGTGGGTGAAAGATGCAGAGTGGGTGAAAGATGCAGAGTGGGCGAAAGATGCTTAGTGGGCGAAAGATGCTTAGTGGGTGAAAGATGCAGAGTGGGTGAAAGATGCAGAGTGGGTGAAAGATGCAGAGTGGGTGAAAGATGCAGAGTGGGTGAAAGATGCAGAGTGGGCGAAAGATGCTTAGTGGGCGAAAGATGCTTAGTGGGTGAAAGATGCTGAGTGGGCGAAAGATGCAGAGTGGGCGAAAGATGCAGAGTGGGCGAAAGATGCATAGTGGGTGAAAGATGCAGAGTGGGTGAAAGATGCAGAGTGGGTGAAAGATGCAGAGTGGGTGAAAGATGCAGAGTGGGTGAAAGATGCAGAGTGGGTGAAAGATGCAGAGTGGGTGAAAGATGCAGAGTGGGTGACTGAAGCAGAGTGGGTGACATGAAGCAGCTTGGCTGAATGAAGCAGAGTGGGTGAATGAAGCAGAGTGGGTGAATGAAGCAGAGTGGGCGAAAGATGTAGAGTGGGCGAAAGATGCAGAGTGGGCGAAAGATGCCGAGTGGCTGAAAGATGCCGAGTGGCTGAAAGATGCAGAGTGGGTGAAAGATGCAGAGTGGGTGAAAGATGCAGAGTGGGTGAAAGATGCAGAGTGTGTGAAAGATGCAGAGTGGTGATGTAATTTCGTTTTAAAAAATGCTATTGTTATATGCGTACGACATTTTGTGTAGCTCTTGACCATAGTGTTTAATCCGTCCCATTCCCCAGAGTGGGTGAAAGATGCAGAGTGGGTGAAAGATGCAGAGTGGGTGAAAGATGCAGAGTGGGTGAAAGATGCAGAGTGGGTGAAAGATGCAGAGTGGGTGAAAGATGCAGAGTGGGTGACTGTAGCAGAGTGGGTGACATGAAGCAGCTTGGCTGAATGAAGCAGAGTGGGTGAATGAAGCAGAGTGGGTGAATGAAGCAGAGTGGGTGAATGAAGCAGAGTGGGCGAAAGATGTAAAGTGGGCGAAAGATGCAGAGTGGGCGAAAGATGCCGAGTGGCTGAAAGATGCCGAGTGGCTGAAAGATGCAGAGTGGGTGAAAGATGCAGAGTGGGTGAAAGATGCAGAGTGGGTGAAAGATGCAGAGTGTGTGAAAGATGTAGAGTGGTGATGTAATTTCGTGTTAAAAAATGCTATTGTTATATGCGTACGACATTTTGTGTAGCTCTTGACCATAGTGTTTAATCCGTCCCATTCCCCAGAGTGGGTGAAAGATGCAGAGTGGGTGAAAGATGCAGAGTGGGTGAACGATGCAGAGTGGGTGAAAGATGCAGAGTGGGTGAAAGATGCAGAGTGGGTGAAAGATGCAGAGTGGGTGAATGATGCAGAGTGGGTGAATGATGCAGAGTGGCTGAATGATGCAGAGTGGCTGAATGATGCAGAGTGGCTGAATGATGCAGAGTGGCGGAACGATGCAGAGTGGCTTAAAGCATCAGAGTTTGCGCAAGCTACAGAGTGTGTGTAATTGGTAGTGTTTTTAGTTTGTCAGATGTATTGCATGATTGTTGTATGTGTGTGTGACTATGTTGTATTAGTTGAGTGTAGTTGTAGTTGTATGTATCCTTCCTTTAGCAAAACAAGACCAAAGAAGTTTATAATTTGTATTTCACACCTTTTTATTTTTTGTAAACACAATAATATTTATTTTGAAACTTTGTACAAAAATGTGATAGCATGGCAACATGAGATTTTTAGTCGGAACATATGTCTTCATCGTCTTTCTCTTTTACAATGTTTATGATTTTCCCATTACAAAACACCACTTCACAAGTTTGTGGCAAATAATGTACAAGTGCATTTCCAATGTTGTGGATGTCTGATGCTTGTGGATGTCTGATGCTTGTGGATGTCTGATGCTTGTGGATGTCTGATGCTTGTGATGCTTGTGGATGTGTGATGCTTGTGGATGTCTGATGCTTGTGGATGTCTGATGCTTGTGATGCTTGTGGATGTGTGATGCTTGTGGATGTCTGTTGCTTGTGGATGTCTGTTGCTTGTGGATGTCTGTTGCTTGTGGATGTCTGTTGCTTGTGGATGTCTGATGCTTGTGGATGTCTGTTGTTTGTGGATGTCTGATGCTTGTGGATGTCTGATGCTTGTGGATGTCTGTTGCTTGTGGATGTCTGATGCTTGTGGATGTCTGACGCTTGTGGATGTCTGCTGCTTGTGATCCTTGTGGATGTCTGATGCTTGTGGATGTCTGATGCTTGTGGATGTCTGATGCTTGTGATGCTTGTGGATGTCTGATGCTTGTGGATGTCTGATGCTTGTGATGCTTGTGGATGTCTGATGCTTGTGGATGTCTGTTGCTTGTGGATGTCTGATGCTTGTGGATGTCTGCTGCTTGTGATGCTTGTGGATGTCTGATGCTTTTGGATGTCTGCTGCTTGTGATGCTTGTGGATGTCTGATGCTTGTGGATGTCTGTTGCTTGTGGATGTCTGTTGCTTGTGGATGTCTGTTGCTTGTGGATGTCTGTTGCTTGTGGATGTCTGCTGCTTGTGATGCTTGTGGATGTCTGACGCTTGTGGATGCCTGACGCTTGTGGATGCCTGACGCTTGTGGATGCCTGACGCTTGTGGATGTCTGATGCTTGTGGATGCCTGATGCTTGTGGATGCCTGATGCTTGTGGATGTCTGATGCTTGTGGATTTAACTGTGTGTGTGTTTAAATTAATGTGTGGTGTTAGGTGTGTTTTTTGTGTCAGTGGAGTCCCGTATTAATAGTATTATGTTTAAAATGGCCGACGCAACGCGTCACCTTGACGTTGCCTACGTTAGCGTTCTAGTTTTTTTGGTGTTGTGAGTGTTTACGTTCCCTTGACGTTTATTTTTAGCCAATCGGAATGCGACGTTTTTGACGTTGCATTCTGATTTGCTTACGTCAACGGTGGAATTCCCCAGAAGATCGAGAATGTTGAATCACGGAAGGCGTGTTCTTGTGCTGTTGCTGCGTCGTTTGACAGGTAAGAATGTATTCCTAAGTTTTTTTATAAGTAATGTAATGTAGTATCTATAGTATGTTTAACTTAACGAATGAATAGGAGTGTACTTTTAAAAATGTTGACATTGTATGTTTTCGATCGCAATATTTCTAAATAAATATTATGTAATGTAAATTAAAGTCTTGTTTTTATTCTTCGATATGTAATGTATATTTTTTCTTAAAGTGTTATGTAATGTATTTTTAGCTGGTGTTTGTTATTTGACGTACAAGAGCTGTTCTTTGAGTTTCTAAGTACTATTTTCGCCATGAATATTGTACACTTCAAAAGTATTAATTTTATTACGCGTTGTTTTGTGAAGCTAAGAGACCTATGTAATGTTTATTGATGCTGTTAGCGCTGAATCCAAGTTGCGTAATATGTTTCTTATATTTGATGTAATTCCGTGTGAATAACTGCTATTGTTATATGCGTACGGCTTTTTGTGTAACTCTTGACCATTGTGTTTAATCCGTCCCATTCCCCGGATGAATAGTGCTTGTTTATTGCCCCAATAAAAAGTTGGCTGTTTCACTTTTGTGTTTGTACATCCTCGTCCTCGCTTCCTGCCACATATTTTTCTTTGTTTTGTTGGTGTAATATTGTACGAATGATTTTTGCTTTTTGGCCTGAAGCCTGATCAACATCCTTGCATGCTGTAGCTCACTTTTGGGAAGTATATTTTGTGTGTAACGTATCTGATGCACTACTCCGTAGACCCCCTTTTTTCCGTCCTAAAAGTTGTTTATGTCTATGAAAATGGCATAACATTCATCAATTTGCAGAGTGGGTGAATGATGCAGAGTGGGTGAATGATGCAGAGTGGGTGAATGATGCAGAGTGGGTGACTGAAGCAGAGTGGGTGACTGAAGCAGAGTGGGTGACTGAAGCAGAGTGGTTGACTGAAGCAGAGTGGGTGACTGATGCAGAGTGGGTGAAAGATGCAGAGTGGGTGAAAGATGCAGAATGGGTGAAAGATGCAGATTGGGTGAAAGATGCAGATTGGGTGAAAGATGCAGATTGGGTGAAAGATGCAGATTGGGTGAAAGATGCAGATTGGGTGAAAGATGCAGAGTGGGTGAAAGATGCAGAGTGGGTGAAAGATGCAGAATGGGTGAAAGATGCAGAGTGGGTGAAAGATGCTTAGTGGGCGAAAGATGCTTAGTGGGTGAAAGATGCTTAGTGGGTGAAAGATGCTTAGTGGGTGAAAGATGCTTAGTGGGCGAAAGATGCTGAGTGGGTGAAAGATGCTGAGTGGGTGAAAGATGCTGAGTGGGTGAAAGATGCAGAGTGGGTGAAAGGTACAGAGTTGGTGAAAGGTACAGAGTGGGTGAAAGGTACAGAGTGGGTGAAAGGTACAGAGTGTGTGAAAGGTACAGAGTGGGTGAAAGGTACAGAGTGGGTGAAAGGTACAGAGTGGGTGAAAGGTACAGAGTGGGTGAAAGGTACAGAGTGGGTGAAAGGTACAAAGTGGGTGAAAGGTACAGAGTGGGTGAAAGGTACAGAGTGGGTGAAAGATGCAGAGTGGGCGAAAGATGCTTAGTGGGCAAAAGATGCTTAGTGGGCGAAAGATGCTTAGCGGGCGAAAGATGCTTAGTGGGCGAAAGATGCAGAGTGGGCGAAAGATGCTGAGTGGGCGAAAGATGCTGAGTGGGTGAAAGATGCTGAGTGGGTGAAAGATGCAGAGTGGGTGAAAGATGCAGAGTGGGTGAAAGATGCAGAGTGGGCGAAAGATGCTTAGTGGGCGAAAGATGCTTAGTGGGTGAAAGATGCAGAGTGGGTGAAAGATGCAGAGTGGGTGAAAGATGCAGAGTGGGTGAAAGATGCAGAGTGGGTGAAAGATGCAGAGTGGGCGAAAGATGCTTAGTAGGCGAAAGATGCTTAGTGGGTGAAAGATGCTGAGTAGGCGAAAGATGCAGAGTGGGCGAAAGATGCAGAGTGGGCGAAAGATGCATAGTGGGTGAAAGATGCAGAGTGGGTGAAAGATGCAGAGTGGGTGAAAGATGCAGAGTGGGTGAAAGATGCAGAGTGGGTGAAAGATGCAGAGTGGGTGAAAGATGCAGAGTGGGTGACTGTAGCAGAGTGGGTGACATGAAGCAGCTTGGCTGAATGAAGCAGAGTGGGTGAATGAAGCAGAGTGGGTGAATGAAGCAGAGTGGGTGAATGAAGCAGAGTGGGCGAAAGATGTAGAGTGGGCGAAAGATGCAGAGTGGGCGAAAGATGCCGAGTGGCTGAAAGATGCCGAGTGGCTGAAAGATGCAGAGTGGGTGAAAGATGCAGAGTGGGTGAAAGATGCAGAGTGGGTGAAAGATGCAGAGTGTGTGAAAGATGCAGAGTGGTGATGTAATTTCGTGTTAAAAAATGCTATTGTTATATGCGTACGACATTTTGTGTAGCTCTTGACCATAGTGTTTAATCCGTCCCATTCCCCAGAGTGGGTGAAAGATTCAGAGTGGGTGAAAGATGCAGAGTGGGTGAAAGATGCAGAGTGGGTGAAAGATGCAGAGTGGGTGAAAGATGCAGAGTGGGTGAAAGATGCAGAGTGGGTGAAAGATGCAGAGTGGGTGAACGATGCAGAGTGGGTGAAAGATGCAGAGTGGGTGAAAGATGCAGAGTGGGTGAAAGATGCAGAGTGGGTGAATGATGCAGAGTGGGTGAATGATGCAGTGTGGCTGAATGATGCAGAGTGGCTGAATGAAGCAGAGTGGCTGAATGATGCAGAGTGGCGGAACGATGCAGAGTGGCTTAAAGCATCAGAGTTCGCGCAAGCGACAGAGTGTGTGTAATTGGTAGTGTTTTTAGTTTGTCAGATGTATTGCATGATTGTTGTATGTGTGTGTGACTATGTTGTATTAGTTGAGTGTAGTTGTAGTTGTATGTATCCTTCCTTTAGCAAAACGAGACCAAAAAAGTTTATAATTTGTATTTCACACCTTTTTATTTTTTGTAAACACAATAATATTTATTTTGAAACTTTGTACAAAAATGTGATAGCATGGCAACATGAGATTTTTAGTCGGAACATATGTCTTCATCGTCTTTCTCTTTTACAATGTTTATGATTTTCCCATTACAAAACACCACTTCACAAGTTTGTGGCAAATAATGTACAAGTGCATTTCCAATGTTGTGGATGTCTGATGCTTGTGGATGTCTGATGCTTGTGGATGTCTGATGCTTGTGGATGTCTGATGCTTGTGATGCTTGTGGATGTGTGATGCTTGTGGATGTCTGATGCTTGTGGATGTCTGATGCTTGTGATGCTTGTGGATGTGTGATACTTGTGGATGTCTGTTGCTTGTGGATGTCTGTTGCTTGTGGATGTCTGTTGCTTGTGGATGTCTGTTGCTTGTGGATGTCTGATGCTTGTGGATGTCTGTTGTTTGTGGATGTCTGATGCTTGTGGATGTCTGATGCTTGTGGATGTCTGTTGCTTGTGGATGTCTGATGCTTGTGGATGTCTGATGCTTGTGGATGTCGGCTGCTTGTGATCCTTGTGGATGTCTGATGCTTGTGGATGTCTGATGCTTGTGGATGTCTGATGCTTGTGATGCTTGTGGATGTCTGATGCTTGTGGATGTCTGATGCTTGTGATGCTTGTGGATGTCTGATGCTTGTGGATGTCTGTTGCTTGTGGATGTCTGATGCTTGTGGATGTCTGCTGCTTGTGATGCTTGTGGATGTCTGATGCTTGTGGATGTCTGTTGCTTGTGGATGTCTGTTGCTTGTGGATGTCTGTTGCTTGTGGATGTCTGTTGCTTGTGGATGTCTGTTGCTTGTGGATGTCTGCTGCTTGTGATGCTTGTGGATGTCTGACGCTTGTGGATGCCTGACGCTTGTGGATGCCTGACGCTTGTGGATGCCTGACGCTTGTGGATGTCTGATGCTTGTGGATGCCTGATGCTTGTGGATGCCTGATGCTTGTGGATGTCTGATGCTTGTGGATTTAACTGTGTGTTGGTTTAAATTAATGTGTGGTGTTAGGTGTGTTTTTTGTGTCAGTGGAGTCCCGTATTAATAGTATCATGTTTAAAATGGCCGACGCAACGCGTCATCTTGACGTTGCCTACGTTAGCGTTCTAGTTTTTTTGGTGTTGTGAGTGTTTACGTTCCCTTGACGTTTATTTTTAGCCAATCGGAATGCGACGTTTTTGACGTTGCATTCTGATTTGCTTACGTCAACGGTGGAATTCCCCAGAAGATCGAGAATGTTGAATCGCGGAAGGCGTGTTCTTGTTCTTGTGCTGTTGCTGCGTCGTTTGACAGGTAAGAATGTATTCCTAATTTTTTTTATAAGTAATGTAATGTAGTATCTATAGTATGTTTAACTTAACGAATGAATAGGAGTGTATTTTTAAAAATGTTGACATTGTATGTTTTCGATCGCAATATTTCTAAATGAATATTATGTAATGTAAATTAAAGTCTTGTTTTTATTCTTCGATATGTAATGTATATTTTTTCTTAAAGTGTTATGTAATGTATTTTTAGCTGGTGTTTGTTATTTGACGTACAAGAGCTGTTCTTTGAGTTTCTAAGTATTATTTTCGCCATGAATATTGTACACTTCAAAAGTATTAATTTTATTACGCGTTGTTTTGTGAAGCTAAGAGACCTATGTAATGTTTATTGATGCTGTTAGCGCTGAATCCAAGTTGCGTAATATGTTTCTTATATTTGATGTAATTCCGTGTGAATAACTGCTATTGTTATATGCGTACGGCTTTTTGTGTAACTCTTGACCATTGTGTTTAATCCGTCCCATTCCCCGGATGAATAGTGCTTGTTTATTGCCCCAATAAAAAGTTGGCTGTTTCACTTTTGTGTTTGTACATCCTCGTCCTCGCTTCCTGCCACATATTTTTCTTTGTTTTGTTGGTGTAATATTGTACGAATGATTTTTGCTTTTTGGCCTGAAGCCTGATCAACATCCTTGCATGCTGTAGCTCACTTTTGGGAAGTATATTTTGTGTGTAACGTATCTGATGCACTACTCCGTAGACCCCCTTTTTTCCCGTCCTAAAAGTTGTTTATGTCTATGAAAATGGCATAACATTCATCAATTTGCAGAGTGGGTGAATGATGCAGAGTGGGTGAATGATGCAGAGTGGGTGAATGATGCAGAGTGGGTGACTGAAGCAGAGTGGGTGACTGAAGCAGAGTGGGTGACTGAAGCAGAGTGGGTGACTGAAGCAGAGTGGGTGACTGATGCAGAGTGGGTGAAAAATGCAGAGTGGGTGAAAGATGCAGAATGGGTGAAAGATGCAGATTGGGTGAAAGATGCAGAGTGGGTGAAAGATGCAGAGTGGGTGAAAGATGCAGAGTGGGTGAAAGATGCAGAATGGGTGAAAGATGCAGAGTGGGTGAAAGATGCTTAGTGGGCGAAAGATGCTTAGTGGGTGAAAGATGCTTAGTGGGTGAAAGATGCTTAGTGGGTGAAAGATGCAGAGTGGGTGAAAGATGCAGAGTGGGTGAAAGATGCAGAGTGGTTGACTGAAGCAGAGTGGGTGACTGAAGCAGAGTGGGTGAATGAAGCAGAGTGGGTGAATGAAGCAGAGTGGGCGAAAGATGCAGAGTGGGCGAAAGATGCAGAGTGTGCGAAAGATGCAGAGTGGCTGAAAGATGCAGAGTGGGTGAAAGATGCAGAGTGGGTGAAAGATGCAGAGTGGGTGAAAGGTACAGAGTGTGTGAAAGGTACAGAGTGGGTGAAAGGTACAGAGTGGGTGAAAGGTACAGAGTGGGTGAAAGGTACAGAGTGGGTGAAAGGTACAGCGTGGGTGAAAGGTACAGAGTGGGTGAAAGGTACAGAGTGTGTGAAAGGTACAGAGTGGGTGAAAGGTACAGAGTGGGTGAAAGGTACAGAGTGGGTGAAAGGTACAGAGTGGGTGAAAGATGCAGAGTGGGCGAAAGATGCTTAGTGGGCGAAAGATGCAGAGTGGGCGAAAGATGCTGAGTGGGCGAAAGATGCTGAGTGGGTGAAAGATGCTGAGTGGGTGAAAGATGCAGAGTGGGTGAAAGATGCAGAGTGGGTGAAAGATGTCTGACGCTTGTGGATGTCTGCTGCTTGTGATCCTTGTGGATGTCTGATGCTTGTGGATGTCTGATGCTTGTGGATGTCTGATGCTTGTGGATGTCTGATGCTTGTGATGCTTGTGGATGCCTGATGCTTGTGGATGTCTGATGCTTGTGGATGTCTGACGCTTGTGGATGTCTGACGCTTGTAGATGTCTGCTACTTGTGATCCTTGTGGATGTCTGTTGCTTGTGGATGTCTGTTTCTTGTGGATGTCTGATGCTTGTGGATGTCTGCTGCTTCTGATGCTTGTGGATGTCTGATGCTTGTGGATGTCTGCTGCTTGTGATGCTTGTGGATGTCTGACGCTTGTGGATGCCTGACGCTTGTGGATGCCTGACGCTTGTGGATGCCTGACGCTTGTGGATGCCTGACGCTTGTGGATGTCTGATGCTTGTGGATGCCTGTTGCTTGTGGATGCCTGATGCTTGTGGATGTCTGATGCTTGTGGATGTCTGACGCTTGTGGATGTCTGACGCTTGTGGATGTCTGCTGCTTGTGATCCTTGTGGATGTCTGTTGCTTGTGGATGTCTGATGCTTGTGGATGTCTGATGCTTGTGGATGTCTGTTGCTTGTGGATGTCTGTTGCTTGTGGATGTCTGTTGCTTGTGGATGTCTGTTGCTTGTGGATGTCTGTTGCTTGTGGATGTCTGCTGCTTGTGATGCTTGTGGATGTCTGACGCTTGTGGATGACTGACGCTTGTGGATGCCTGACGCGTGTGGATGCCTGACGCTTGTGGATGCCTGACGCTTGTGGATGTCTGATGCTTGTGGATGCATGATGCTTGTGGATGCCTGATGCTTGTGGATGTCTAATGCTTGTGGATGTCTGATGCTTGTGGATGTCTGACGCTTGTGGATGTCTGCTGCTTGTGATCCTTGTGGATGTCTGATGCTTGTGGATGTCTGATGCTTGTGGATGTCTGATGCTTGTGATGCTTGTGGATGCCCGATGCTTGTGGATGTCTGATGCTTGTGGATGTCTGACGCTTGTGGATGTCTGACGCTTGTAGATGTCTGCTGCTTGTGATGCTTGTGGATGTCTGTTGCTTGTGGATGTCTGCTGCTTGTGATGCTTGTGGATGTCTGACGCTTGTGGATGCCTGACGCTTGTGGATGCCTGACGCTTGTGGATGCCTGACGCTTGTGGATGTCTGATGCTTGTGGATGCCTGATGCTTGTGGATGCCTGATGCTTGTGGATGTCTGATGCTTGTGGATGTCTGACGCTTGTGGATGTCTGACGCTTGTGGATGTCTGCTGCTTGTGATCCTTGTGGATGTCTGTTGCTTGTGGATATCTGATGCTTGTGGATGTCTGCTGCTTGTGATGCTTGTGGATGTCTGATGCTTGTGGATGTCTGATGCTTGTGATGCTTGTGGATGTCTGATGCTTGTGGATGCCTGATGCTTGTGGATGCCTGATGCTTGTGGATGTCTGATGCTTGTGGATGTCTGATGCTTGTGGATGTCTGCTGCTTGTGATGCTTGTGGATGTCTGATGCTTGTGGATGTCTGATGCTTGTGATGCTTGTGGATGTGTGATGCTTGTGGATGTGTGATGCTTGTGGATGTCTGATGCTTGTGGATGTCTGATGCTTGTGATGCTTGTGGATGTCTGATGCTTGTGGATGTCTGATGCTTGTGGATGTCTGATGCTTGTGGATGTCTGATGCTTGTGGATGTCTGTTGCTTGTGGATGTCTGTTGCTTGTGGATGTCTGATGCTTGTGGATGTCTGATGCTTGTGGATGTCTGCTGCTTGTGATGCTTGTGGATGTCTGATGCTTGTGGATGTCTGCTGCTTGTGATGCTTGTGGATGTCTGTTGCTTGTGGATGTCTGATGCTTGTGATGCTTGTGGATGTCTGATGCTTGTGGATGTCTGCTGCTTGTGATGCTTGTGGATGTCTGATGCTTGTGGATGTCTGATGCTTGTGATGCTTGTGGATGTGTGATGCTTGTGGATGTGTGATGCTTGTGGATGTGTGATGCTTGTGGATGTCTGATGCTTGTGATGCTTGTGGATGTCTGATGCTTGTGGATGTCTGATGCTTGTGGATGTCTGTTGCTTGTGGATGTCTGTTGCTTGTGGATGTCTGATGCTTGTGATGCTTGTGGATGTCTGATGCTTGTGGATGTCTGATGCTTGTGCATGCTCGATGCTTGTGGATGTCTGCTGCTTGTGATGCTTGTGGATGTCTGATGCTTGTGGATGTCTGATGCTTGTGATGCTTGTGGATGTGTGATGCTTGTGGATGTGTGATGCTTGTGGATGCCTGATGCTTGTGGATGTCTGATGCTTGTGGATGTCTGACGCTTGTGGATGTCTGACGCTTGTAGATGTCTGCTACTTGTGATCCTTGTGGATGTCTGTTGCTTGTGGATGTCTGTTTCTTGTGGATGTCTGATGCTTGTGGATGTCTGCTGCTTCTGATGCTTGTGGATGTCTGATGCTTGTGGATGTCTGCTGCTTGTGATGCTTGTGGATGTCTGACGCTTGTGGATGCCTGACGCTTGTGGATGCCTGACGCTTGTGGATGCCTGACGCTTGTGGATGCCTGACGCTTGTGGATGTCTGATGCTTGTGGATGCCTGTTGCTTGTGGATGCCTGATGCTTGTGGATGTCTGATGCTTGTGGATGTCTGACGCTTGTGGATGTCTGACGCTTGTGGATGTCTGCTGCTTGTGATCCTTGTGGATGTCTGTTGCTTGTGGATGTCTGATGCTTGTGGATGTCTGATGCTTGTGGATGTCTGTTGCTTGTGGATGTCTGTTGCTTGTGGATGTCTGTTGCTTGTGGATGTCTGTTGCTTGTGGATGTCTGTTGCTTGTGGATGTCTGCTGCTTGTGATGCTTGTGGATGTCTGACGCTTGTGGATGACTGACGCTTGTGGATGCCTGACGCGTGTGGATGCCTGACGCTTGTGGATGCCTGACGCTTGTGGATGTCTGATGCTTGTGGATGCATGATGCTTGTGGATGCCTGATGCTTGTGGATGTCTAATGCTTGTGGATGTCTGATGCTTGTGGATGTCTGACGCTTGTGGATGTCTGCTGCTTGTGATCCTTGTGGATGTCTGATGCTTGTGGATGTCTGATGCTTGTGGATGTCTGATGCTTGTGATGCTTGTGGATGCCCGATGCTTGTGGATGTCTGATGCTTGTGGATGTCTGACGCTTGTGGATGTCTGACGCTTGTAGATGTCTGCTGCTTGTGATGCTTGTGGATGTCTGTTGCTTGTGGATGTCTGCTGCTTGTGATGCTTGTGGATGTCTGACGCTTGTGGATGCCTGACGCTTGTGGATGCCTGACGCTTGTGGATGCCTGACGCTTGTGGATGTCTGATGCTTGTGGATGCCTGATGCTTGTGGATGCCTGATGCTTGTGGATGTCTGATGCTTGTGGATGTCTGACGCTTGTGGATGTCTGACGCTTGTGGATGTCTGCTGCTTGTGATCCTTGTGGATGTCTGTTGCTTGTGGATATCTGATGCTTGTGGATGTCTGCTGCTTGTGATGCTTGTGGATGTCTGATGCTTGTGGATGTCTGATGCTTGTGATGCTTGTGGATGTCTGATGCTTGTGGATGCCTGATGCTTGTGGATGCCTGATGCTTGTGGATGTCTGATGCTTGTGGATGTCTGATGCTTGTGGATGTCTGCTGCTTGTGATGCTTGTGGATGTCTGATGCTTGTGGATGTCTGATGCTTGTGATGCTTGTGGATGTGTGATGCTTGTGGATGTGTGATGCTTGTGGATGTCTGATGCTTGTGGATGTCTGATGCTTGTGATGCTTGTGGATGTCTGATGCTTGTGGATGTCTGATGCTTGTGGATGTCTGATGCTTGTGGATGTCTGATGCTTGTGGATGTCTGTTGCTTGTGGATGTCTGTTGCTTGTGGATGTCTGATGCTTGTGGATGTCTGATGCTTGTGGATGTCTGCTGCTTGTGATGCTTGTGGATGTCTGATGCTTGTGGATGTCTGCTGCTTGTGATGCTTGTGGATGTCTGTTGCTTGTGGATGTCTGATGCTTGTGATGCTTGTGGATGTCTGATGCTTGTGGATGTCTGCTGCTTGTGATGCTTGTGGATGTCTGATGCTTGTGGATGTCTGATGCTTGTGATGCTTGTGGATGTGTGATGCTTGTGGATGTGTGATGCTTGTGGATGTGTGATGCTTGTGGATGTCTGATGCTTGTGATGCTTGTGGATGTCTGATGCTTGTGGATGTCTGATGCTTGTGGATGTCTGTTGCTTGTGGATGTCTGTTGCTTGTGGATGTCTGATGCTTGTGATGCTTGTGGATGTCTGATGCTTGTGGATGTCTGATGCTTGTGCATGCTCGATGCTTGTGGATGTCTGCTGCTTGTGATGCTTGTGGATGTCTGATGCTTGTGGATGTCTGATGCTTGTGATGCTTGTGGATGTGTGATGCTTGTGGATGTGTGATGCTTGTGGATGTCTGATGCTTGTGGATGTCTGATGCTTGTGATGCTTGTGGATGTCTGACGCTTGTGGATGCCTGACGCTTGTGGATGCCTGACGCTTGTGGATGCCTGACGCTTGTGGATGTCTGACGCTTGTGGATGTCTGCTGCTTGTGATCCTTGTGGATGTTTGTTGCTTGTGGATGTCTGATGCTTGTGGATGTCTGCTGCTTGTGATGCTTGTGGATGTCTGACGCTTGTGGATGTCTGCTGCTTGTGATCCTTGTGGATGTCTGTTGCTTGTGGATGTCTGATGCTTGTGGATGTCTGCTGCTTGTGATGCTTGTGGATGTCTGATGCTTGTGGATGTCTGATGCTTGTGATGCTTGTGGATGTGTGATGCTTGTGGATGTCTGATGCTTGTGGATGTCTGATGCTTGTGGATGTCTGATGCTTGTGGATGTCTGATGCTTGTGATGCTTGTGGATGTCTGACGCTTGTGGATGCCTGACGCTTGTGATGCTTGGGGATGTCTGATGCTTGTGGATGTCTGATGCTTGTGGATGTCTGATGCTTGTGGATGTCTGATGCTTGTGATGCTTGTGGATGTCTGACGCTTGTGGATGCCTGATGCTTGTGATGCTTGTGGATGTCTGATGCTTGTGGATGTCTGATGCTTGTGGATGTCTGATGCTTGTGGATGTCTGATGCTTGTGATGCTTGTGGATGTGTGATGCTTGTGGATGTGTGATGCTTGTGGATGTCTGATGCTTGTGGATGTCTGATGCTTGTGATGCTTGTGGATGTCTGACGCTTGTGGATGCCTGACGCTTGTGGATGCCTGACGCTTGTGGATGCCTGACGCTTGTGGATGTCTGACGCTTGTGGATGTCTGCTGCTTGTGATCCTTGTGGATGTCTGTTGCTTGTGGATGTCTGATGCTTGTGTATGTCTGCTGCTTGTGATGCTTGTGGATGTCTGACGCTTGTGGATGTCTGCTGCTTGTGATCCTTGTGGATGTCTGTTGCTTTGGATGTCTGATGCTTTGGATGTCTGATGCTTGTGGATGTCTGCTGCTTGTGATGCTTGTGGATGTCTGATGCTTGTGGATGTCTGATGGTTGTGATGCTTGTGGATGTTGTTGGAAACCGGCTATTTCTGGTAGGCTAAGGCTTATGCCAAAGCCAGGCAGAAACCACCATTCCCGTCAGGGCAAGGAAGTCACACGCCGAGATAACCCCTGCTCACCCTCTAGGTAGCATGGCGCGAGCAGTCTAGGCTAAACTCGGAGGCGATGTGTAAAGCATTTGCGTCAGCGCACGACAGCCACAACATTCTAGGTACACCACAAAAGAGACTCCACACAAGGTTATATTAAAATAACTTTTGTATTGTCAAAACATATCAGATAGAAATCACACATGTACATTGTGCCAACTGGCACGGCAATATTCACAAGGGATTATGTACACAGGACAGGGCCACATAGGCCACTGTCATAGTCAGCACTTCTAGAAATAGAAATAATACTTATAGAACTTAGAATAAAAGTGTATAAAATCACTGTACCACAAAGGAACAGTTATAGATCACACCCAGTAACTACTGGGGACAGGTAAGTACCACCTACGCAACCCTACACTCCTTGGGAGACTGTCACGCAGGGGACCAGGACCTCACTAGGACCACCTGTACTAAAAGAACAACCCCTAAGTATCACACAGCATTTAGGGGTCTAAGAAAAGAACACATTACCCATGATGCAATAACCTACATTCAGAGGAGTAATAAAGAGAAACACAGGATGCCTAAAGCATTCAGAGGTGTTAAGAATAAAGCACATGATGCAATAAAATACATTCAGGGGTGCAGCGCAAGAAGACACATGATGACTAAACATTCAGAGGTGCAGCGCAGGAAAAGTAAGACACATTATGCATAAACCTACACATTCAGAGGTGTCAAGAGTAGAGCAATAGCGCAAGAATCACATGATGCCTAAAAACATTCAGAGGTGTAAGATCAAGGTGCGTAATCATACTAAATGCATTACATTTCCTAGCACCACATCACAATGCGCAAAACTCACATTAGGCAAATAATATCACATGGGCCACTACCTGTGGCAGTCCCTAGGCCAACTGGCCTTGTTGGGGCTCAGACGCCCTGAGTCTCAGTGTCAGGGTGCGTTGCCATGCAGCGCCAGTCTCAAAGTACAAAAGCCTAAACGTGGCAGGTGCCCACAAAGTGCTGGGCACCTGGAGACAACAAACTTGCGCCAGGGCCCTCACTGGCCCTTAGGCGCCAACTGCGCCACTGCGGGAGCCACACAGGCTCTGGGCATATCACACATGCCCCAGACGTTGGAGCCACAAAGGCTCTAAAGCACCATACCAACCGTTGGAGCCACACAGGCTCTTAAAACAATGATGCCCCCAGGAGCCTCACCGGACTCTAGCCCTCACACTCGGGGGCAGGAGGGGACGAGCACCGACAATATGCCCCGAAGCCCCCCCCCTCTCGAATATGGCCCTCTCTGGAGCCAAACGGGCTCTACACACCGTTGGGGCGGCCCGCTGCCATCCGGGGCCGCCCTGAAGCAGTGCCTCTAACCCGGCACCAACACGAAGCAATGCGGGCCCTCAAGAGCCCCTCGCGGGCTCTTTGCTCACGGTGGGGCGACCCACTGCCATTCGGGGCCGCCCTTCCTTGGTGCCTCTACCGGCACCACGAGAACCCATCTGCTCCCTCACGGAGCAGCAGCATCACGGAGCCCCCGTCTCACCCGGTCCACACGGAGCCCCCCAGCCCTTCAACTCACCGGGCCTCAGGGGCGGCTCCTCCGGGCGGCGGCTCTCTTCGTCTGGCCAGCGCGGGGCTCCTCTTCCACCACGGAGCCCCGCCGGGCCGCTCAGCCGCTCGCGGCCGCTCTCCTCTCGCTGCAGGGCTCCCTCGGCACACGGGAGCCCTGTTAACCGGCTGCCACCTTTCTCGCCTTCCCCTTTCTTCCCGGGGCCGCCTCGACCAGCCAATCCCGTCGCGGCCCCGATGACGAGTCTCCTCTCCTCCTCCAATCACGGCCCGACAGGGGCCATGACGCTGCGCCGCACGGGCCTATCCCGTCGCGGCGTTGGTGAGGGGGCTCGGCTCTCTCAGCCAATGAGAGCGCGGCGCCTTCGGTTCCGCCGGCGCTTCCAAGCCCGGGCGGCGGCGGTGACGGGGAGGCAAATGCCGGGGGGGCACCGGCCAAAGCCCACCAAGCGCCCCTCAGCGCTAGAACACAATAAAGCGCTCCTAAGCGCTATGGCCAAGGATAAAGCGCTCCTACGCGCTAGGGGGAAATCAAGCGCTCCATAGCGCTAGCAAACAGGCAGAGCGCTCAGGGGGAAGCTCAGCGCCTCCAGGCGCTAGAAATACGGTTCCAGCGCTATCCACAGAAAAATGCAGCTCCTTCATGCTGCCAAAGCCCCAGAGCTTCCCAGGGGGGCAAAGCTAAGTCTCCCCATCAGCCCAGGCATGGCAGAGGGGTCCCCCAGGAATCCAGGAAAGTCCATCAGGAGTCCAGGGGCTGGGCAGGACTCAGGGATTCCCTGAGCCCAAGCATCAGCATGCCCCTGGCAGATTCAAGTCAGAAAACAAGAACATTTTGGAAGGGGCAGAGCCCCTTCTTATACACAGAAAAAGCTTTGAAGCCCTTTGAAGTAGTTGTGTAAGCGAGCCCTAAGCTCTGGGTGTATCTGGTTTCCCTCTCCTGTCAGCCTCAGGTCAGAGGTGACAGGGGGCCATCGGGAGGGAGAGTCATCCAGGGTGGGCCGACAGACACAGCCTGGCACCACCAGAGCTCTTTCCACTCCTCCCTAACAGCAGATGGGGGGCCTTTCATCTACGGCTTGACTCAGACCCCCTCCTCCAGACAGTCCATCTACCAACAGGCCCAGGCATGCCTGGGCCAGGCCCATCAGCCAATCACGTGCTAGCAGACTCACTACACAATTATGCCAACTTCTAAAAGTGGCGCTTCTGGACTAGATACAGCCATGCCGCATACACCATTCTGCAGCATTCATTCTCACGAGTTCATACATATCAAACTCGCCCCTGCACTCCCCACGCATCAGGAATCTACCATGGGCATACATATTTCCCATTCATTCCTATGGGAGGGCAGGGCGCTCACCATCCATACACAGAAAGCACACGCACTTTACACTGTACCACAGTGAAAAAGTGCGCAGAGGCCTACAATCACCAATCCAGGTTCCAAAAACAGGCTAGGAAAAAGCAAAAAGTCACGGGGTAAACCTGCCCAAAGGACCGGGTCCAACACATCCCCCTTCCAGCCAAAACGCAGGGTAGACCAATCACTACACTGATGGTCTTCAATGCTTTGGGCGACAAAACCACGGAGACGGGCCTACAGGGCAGGGCCACCTTACAGTTTTTCGCCACTCTGAACCCACAGGGATTTCCCTCACAAAAGCTCTCTGACACAACTAGGATACCCCACTGGTACACACTAGTCATCCACAGCCAGGACCAGGCCCTAGGCCATCCAAAGATCACAGGTCCTAACCAATCCACAGAGTGGGGGCAGAAGCCCCTGGCACACAATAGCCAATCTCCACTCTCTCTCTCAGGGTAGCTACACTACCACTGATCCTACAACCTAGGGACCACACCCTCAGGCTGACTAGAGGTCACGGGCAAGAATGCCCCATCCTACCTCTACTCCACCAATGTTAGCACTGGGGGTCTCTAGTTGGCAGAGGTAAGTACCTTAGACCAAGTAGGGACCCTTGCTTCCAGTCAGGGTGAAGGAATAACCCTCACAGGGAAGCACTCACCAGAACACAACTCTCCTACCAGATCAGGACCTCACTCCGTCACTGGTCTACCACCTGGAAACGATTCCACTTCTGAGGTACACAGCACACAGCACAGTCCCTCTTCAAGCAGGTGGGGGCACAGCACACAGCAAAGCCCCCTTTCCTCTACCTTAGTGGAAACAAAAAACCGCAGGCGGGCCCCAGAACACACAGCAAGGGCAGCCCCCTCGGTCTCTTCAGCTGATTCACTTTGGTAGAGTTCCTCTTGACCTAGAAGTTTCCTAATCTCCCAACCTAGGATTTACACCCTCCAGTTGCACCGGGGTCAGAAGTACACCGTCCTTCCGCACCCCCTTCTAGTTCCATGATCACGGGCACAGTATGTCTCAGGCTAGGCAGAGCACACGCCAGCGGCGTACCAGCGACACACTCTCCTCCCACCGGGGTCAGAAGTAAGGACACCGTCTCTCTGCACCCCCCTCCAGAGTTCTGCACCCTCCCACCTGGGAGCGGTACCCCTGGAAGCCAACAACCGGTCAGGACACTGACTACAGATGCCCTTCCCTCCAAGTCAGGCTGAACCTGAACCTGGCCTCCCCCCTCCTCGGGGAACGACCTCCAGAGGCCCCAAAAAATGGTCAAGCACTCTAGACGGTCAAATGCCCAGCGAACCAGGACTTCTGCACCCTCCACTTAGGAACGGTACTGCCCAACACTAGGACCGCCGGAGTTCTGGTTACAGACACTCCCCGTCCTCTAGACCCAGGAAGATCCTCTTCAAATGACTTGTAAGTACAGCCTAGGCCCCTGACCTGGCGCTCCCTTAGGGAACCCTCCAGGCCCCGAGACAGGGTTTCGGGCCAACGTGGGACACACCGTCCCACACTCACTCCACCTCCACTGAGACAGGACGCGAGCCCCTACACCCCTACCATCCTAATGGGACATAGCTGGGCTACACATGAACCTCTTCACCTACACAGGATCATCAGATACACAAGCCACTACTTTTAGAATCACTTTCTAATGTCTCTGCACGACATCCAGCACACCGCCAGACATCCACCTTCTTGTCCAATGCCACTGCAGGATCTCCTGCACACCACCATAGGTACACCTCACGTGCAAGCTCCTTAAAAAAACTCACACCAACTCCTCCAGTTCAAGACATAACACATCCACGCACTCCCCCTCCAGACCGGTGAGACAGTTCCTCACTGCCTCTGACTCTCAACCTGTCACCCTCTTACTGAGCACCAGGCACCATACTCTGGGAACTGGGAATGGGACTTCACGCACTGGACACATTTAAGCTGCCACCACTGTATCCTACCATACTAGGGAATCCAGACACACACACACTACACTCAGGGAATAACCACCCTCCTGAGCAAGCAATTTCTCCTCCACCCTCCCTCTCTTCCATTTACCCACACAGGGACAGGAATAGGGATTGGACACTGGACCCAGCAAGGGATTCCTAACCTATGGGAACCTCCCCTATCTACTGGCGTCCCGCCCTGTCATTTTCTTTCATCTGCCACTAAACATAAAGTGCAGGAACACCATCTGAAAATGACACTTCTGAGGAAAAACAAAATCAAAAACAATAATCCCAAATATGTGACTATCTGAAAAACGCAGAGTTTTTGTAATGTAGCCAGTTGTCGCTATGGCACTGGGCAAACGCACGTCCAAATCCCACCGCTGCCACCAATGTTGGAAACCGGCTATTTCTGGTAGGCTAAGGCTTATGCCAAAGCCAGGCAGAAACCACCATTCCCGTCAGGGCAAGGAAGTCACACGCCGAGATAACCCCTGCTCACCCTCTAGGTAGCATGGCGCGAGCAGTCTAGGCTAAACTCGGAGGCGATGTGTAAAGCATTTGCGTCAGCGCACGACAGCCACAACATTCTAGGTACACCACAAAAGAGACTCCACACAAGGTTATATTAAAATAACTTTTGTATTGTCAAAACATATCAGATAGAAATCACACATGTACATTGTGCCAACTGGCACGGCAATATTCACAAGGGATTATGTACACAGGACAGGGCCACATAGGCCACTGTCATAGTCAGCACTTCTAGAAATAGAAATAATACTTATAGAACTTAGAATAAAAGTGTATAAAATCACTGTACCACAAAGGAACAGTTATAGATCACACCCAGTAACTACTGGGGACAGGTAAGTACCATCTACGCAACCCTACACTCCTTGGGAGACTGTCACGCAGGGGACCAGGACCTCACTAGGACCACCTGTACTAAAAGAACAACCCCCTAAGTATCACACAGCATTTAGGGGTCTAAGAAAAGAACACATTACCCATGATGCAATAACCTACATTCAGAGGAGTAATAAAGAGAAACACAGGATGCCTAAAGCATTCAGAGGTGTTAAGAATAAAGCACATGATGCAATAAAATACATTCAGGGGTGCAGCGCAAGAAGACACATGATGACTAAACATTCAGAGGTGCAGCGCAGGAAAAGTAAGACACATTATGCATAAACCTACACATTCAGAGGTGTCAAGAGTAGAGCAATAGCGCAAGCACATGATGCCTAAAAACATTCAGAGGTGTAAGATCAAGGTGCGTAATCATACTAAATGCATTACATTTCCTAGCACCACATCACAATGCGCAAAACTCACATTAGGCAAATAATATCACATGGGCCACTACCTGTGGCAGTCCCTAGGCCAACTGGCCTTGTTGGGGCTCAGACGCCCTGAGTCTCAGTGTCAGGGTGCGTTGCCATGCAGCGCCAGTCTCAAAGTACAAAAGCCTAAACGTGGCAGGTGCCCACAAAGTGCTGGGCACCTGGAGACAACAAACTTGCGCCAGGGCCCTCACTGGCCCTTAGGCGCCAACTGCGCCACTGCGGGAGCCACACAGGCTCTGGGCATATCACACATGCCCCAGACGTTGGAGCCACAAAGGCTCTAAAGCACCATACCAACCGTTGGAGCCACACAGGCTCTTAAAACAATGATGCCCCCAGGAGCCTCACCGGACTCTAGCCCTCACACTCGGGGGCAGGAGGGGACGAGCACCGACAATATGCCCCGAAGGCCCCCCCCCTCTCGAATATGGCCCTCTCTGGAGCCAAACGGGCTCTACACACCGTTGGGGCGGCCCGCTGCCATCCGGGGCCGCCCTGAAGCAGTGCCTCTAACCCGGCACCAACACGAAGCAATGCGGGCCCTCAAGAGCCCCTCGCGGGCTCTTTGCTCACGGTGGGGCGACCCACTGCCATTCGGGGCCGCCCTTCCTTGGTGCCTCTACCGGCACCACGAGAACCCATCTGCTCCCTCAC
This sequence comes from Lissotriton helveticus, assembly GCF_964261635.1. Taxonomy (NCBI): domain Eukaryota; kingdom Metazoa; phylum Chordata; class Amphibia; order Caudata; family Salamandridae; genus Lissotriton; species Lissotriton helveticus. Next base: position 824,594,144 of record NC_136063.1, on the reverse strand, counting down.
GGAGCAGCAGCATCACGGAGCCCCCGTCTCACCCGGTCCACACGGAGCCCCCCAGCCCTTCAACTCACCGGGCCTCAGGGGCGGCTCCTCCGGGCGGCGGCTCTCTTCGTCTGGCCAGCGCGGGGCTCCTCTTCCACCACGGAGCCCCGCCGGGCCGCTCAGCCGCTCGCGGCCGCTCTCCTCTCGCTGCAGGGCTCCCTCGGCACACGGGAGCCCTGTTAACCGGCCGCCACCTTTCTCGCCTTCCCCTTTCTTCCCGGGGCCGCCTCGACCAGCCAATCCCGTCGCGGCCCCGATGACGAGTCTCCTCTCCTCCTCCAATCACGGCCCGACAGGGGCCATGACGCTGCGCCGCACGGGCCTATCCCGTCGCGGCGTTGGTGAGGGGGCTCGGCTCTCTCAGCCAATGAGAGCGCGGCGCCTTCGGTTCCGCCGGCGCTTCCAAGCCCGGGCGGCGGCGGTGACGGGGAGGCAAATGCCGGGGGGGCACCGGCCAAAGCCCACCAAGCGCCCCCCAGCGCTAGAACACAATAAAGCGCTCCTAAGCGCTATGGCCAAGGATAAAGCGCTCCTACGCGCTAGGGGGAAATCAAGCGCTCCATAGCGCTAGCAAACAGGCAGAGCGCTCAGGGGGAAGCTCAGCGCCTCCAGGCGCTAGAAATACGGTTCCAGCGCTATCCACAGAAAAATGCAGCTCCTTCATGCTGCCAAAGCCCCAGAGCTTCCCAGGGGGGCAAAGCTAAGTCTCCCCATCAGCCCAGGCACGGCAGAGGGGTCCCCCAGGAATCCAGGAAAGTCCATCAGGAGTCCAGGGGCTGGGCAGGACTCAGGGATTCCCTGAGCCCAAGCATCAGCATGCCCCTGGCAGATTCAAGTCAGAAAACAAGAACATTTTGGAAGGGGCAGAGCCCCTTCTTATACACAGAAAAAGCTTTGAAGCCCTTTGAAGTGGTTGTGTAAGCGAGCCCTAAGCTCTGGGTGTATCTGGTTTCCCTCTCCTGTCAGCCTCAGGTCAGAGGTGACAGGGGGCCATCGGGAGGGAGAGTCATCCAGGGTGGGCCGACAGACACAGCCTGGCACCACCAGAGCTCTTTCCACTCCTCCCTAACAGCAGATGGGGGGCCTTTCATCTACGGCTTGACTCAGACCCCCTCCTCCAGACAGTCCATCTACCAACAGGCCCAGGCATGCCTGGGCCAGGCCCATCAGCCAATCACGTGCTAGCAGACTCACTACACAATTATGCCAACTTCTAAAAGTGGCGCTTCTGGACTAGATACAGCCATGCCGCATACACCATTCTGCAGCATTCATTCTCACGAGTTCATACATATCAAACTCGCCCCTGCACTCCCCACGCATCAGGAATCTACCATGGGCATACATATTTCCCATTCATTCCTATGGGAGGGCAGGGCGCTCACCATCCATACACAGAAAGCACACGCACTTTACACTGTACCACAGTGAAAAAGTGCGCAGAGGCCTACAATCACCAATCCAGGTTCCAAAAACAGGCTAGGAAAAAGCAAAAAGTCACGGGGTAAACCTGCCCAAAGGACCCGGTCCAACAGATGTGTGATGCTTGTGGATGTGTGATGCTTGTGGATGTCTGATGCTTGTGGATGTCTGATGCTTGTGGATGTCTGATGCTTGTGATGCTTGTGGATGTCTGACGCTTGTGGATGCCTGACGCTTGTGATGCTTGTGGATGTCTGATGCTTGTGGATGTCTGATGCTTGTGGATGTCTGATGCTTGTGGATGTCTGATGCTTGTGGATGTCTGATGCTTGTGATGCTTGTGGATGTCTGACGCTTGTGGATGCCTGACGCTTGTGATGCTTGTGGATGTCTGATGCTTGTGGATGTCTGATGCTTGTGGATGTCTGATGCTTGTGGATGTCTGATGCTTGTGGATGTCTGATGCTTGTGATGCTTGTGGATGTGTGATGCTTGTGGATGTCTGTTGCTTGTGGATGTCTGTTGCTTGTGGATGTCTGATGCTGGTGGATGTCTGATGCTTGCATGTCTGCTGGGGTGACAGCATCAGTACAAGTCAAGCTCTAAGTTGGTGTGTGCTGGGACGGGCAGTGTCAGAACTGGTTGCCTCGGGGGAAAATACAAGTTCTCCCTGTAAATAAAGAAAGAGGAGGTGAGAAAGGAGGGTCCGGCTTGGAGCTGGGAAAGAGGCTGAAAGGGAGGGGAGAATGCATGGAGCGCATTCCAATGAAGTCTGTTGCGAGGCGTGGGGGGCAGCCTTTGATGTGCGAGAGAGCTGCCGTGAAAGAAGTAAACAGCAGGCATGTAATTAGGGGGGAGGAGAAGTCGCGCTGGGGTGAATACCTGAGGCCAAGCTGCCCGCGGGAGGGAGTCTGATGGCTGTGATGTGGACGCGCGTCGTGAACTAGCCTCTTGTTGCCTGTGGGAGGGAAGACGGAGGGAAGGCAGAGAAGGGGAGGGGGGGAGGAGAAATGCGACACGGCGGGCAGGGGAGGGGGCGGAGCGGGGAGAACGGCATGAGGGTGTGAAAGCAGCAGGGGCCTGGAGTGCGGCTAAGGGAACTGAAGAAATGCGACACGGCAGGCAGGGGAGGGGGCGGAGCAGGGGTGTGGGAGGAGTGCAGCTGAGGGAAAATACATGCAAGGCAGGCGGCTGGGGGCATGTGCACGCGCTTTTAAGCTCAATGCACATGCGCATTAAGCTTGAATTTCACGGGCACTGCAAGGAATCGCCACGATTCCTTGCAAGTTGGTTAAAGACTGTTTAAGCCCCCATAGTCTCGCAAGCTCGATGCGCATGCGCATCGACAGGCGAGACCTAAAAAGCAACACAGGTGCTGTAAGATGCAAGGTAGGTGCAGAAAGAGGCAAGAGATCTGCAGAAAAAAACAACAAAGGTGCTGAAAGAGGCAAGTGAGGTACAGAAAGAAGCAAGAGAGGTACAGAAAGAGGCAATAGAAGTGCAGGAAGAAGCAATAAATGTGCAGAAAGAGGCAAGAGAGGTGCAGAAAGAGGAGAGAGAAGTGCAGGAAAGAAGCAAAAGAGGTTCTCAAAGAGGCAAGAGGTATGCAGAAAGAGGCAAGGGCAGTGCAGAAAGAACCAAGAGAAGTGCAGAAAGAACCAAGAGAAGTCCAGAAAGAAGCAACAGAGGTGCAGAAGGAGGCATGAGAGGTGCAGAAAGAAGGAAGAGGAGTGTAGAAAGAAGCAACAGAGGTGCTGAAACGGGCACAAAGGGTGCAGAAAGAGGCAAGAGAAGTGCAGAAAGCAGCATCAGAGGTACAGAAAGAGAGGTGTAGAAAGAGGCAAGAGAGTTGCACAAACAGGGAAGAGGGATGCAGAAAGAGGCAGGAGGGGTGCAGAGAGAAGCAACAGAGGAGCCAAAAGAGGCAAGTGAAGGGCAGAAAGAGGCAACAGAGGTACAGAAAGAGGCCAGAGAGGTGCAGAAACAAGCAAGAGAAGTGCAGAAAGAGGCAAGAGAATTGCTGAAAGAAGCAACAGAGGTTTAGAAAGAAGCAAAAGAAGTGCAGAAAGAGGCAGTGAGATGCAGAAAGAAGCAAGAGCAGTGCAGAAAGAACCAACAGAGGTGCAAAAAAAATCCAAGAGGGGTGCAGAAAGAGGTAGGACAGGTGCACAAAGAGGCAAAAGTGGTATAAAAAGAGGCAAAAGGGGTGTTAAAGGAAGGAAGAGAAGTGCAGATAGAGGCAAGAGAATTGCTGAAAGAAGCAACAGAGGTGTAGAAAGAAGTAAGAGAAATACATAAAGAGGCAAGTGAGGTGCAGAAAGAAGCAAAAGCAGTGCAGAAAGAACCAACAGAGGTGCAAAAAGAGGCAAGAGGGGTGCAGAAAAGGGTAGCAGGGTGCCGAAAGAGGCAAGAGAGATACAGAAAGAGGCAGGATGGGTGCAAAAAGGAGGAAGAGAAGTGCAGAAAGAGGCAAGGGAATTGCTGAAAGAAGCAACAGAGGTGTAGAAAGGAGCAAGAGAAGCACAGAAAGAGGCAATTGAGGTGCAGAAAGAAGCAAGAGCAGTGCTGAAAGAACCAACAAAGGTGCAAAAAGAGGCAAGAGGGGTGCAGAAAGAGGCATGAGGGGTGCAGAAAGAAGGTAGAAAAGTGCAGAAAGAGGACAGAGAATTGCTCAAAGAAGAAACAGAGGTGTAGAAAGAAGCAAGCGAAGTGCAGAAAGAGGCAAGTGAGGTGCAGAAATAAGCAAGAGCTGTGCAGAAAGGATCAACAGAAGTGCTGAAAGAGGCAAGTAAGGTGCAGAAAGGGGGAAGACGGGTGCAGAAAGGCAAGAGGGGTACAGAAAGAAGCAAATGAGGTGCAGAAAGATGCACCAGATATGCAGAAAGAGTGAAGAGAGGTGCAGACATTAAAAGAGATTTACAGAAAGAGGCAAGAGAAGTGCAGAAAAAGAAAATGTGCAGAATGAAGCAACAGATATGCACAAAGAGGCAAGAAAGGCGCAGCAGGAAGCAAGGGTGGCTTGCAAACCATTAGTACCAATTTAACACCCACATTTAGCAATAAGTAACAGGTGACCATTCTAGGTTTGCAAAGGGCCCTCCACCCTGCTGTAATACTTATCGCTGCATTTTTGGTAAGATTTGAGCTAGAAACAAGGCTTTTTTTTGTTCAAATCTGCAGATTTGGAAGCAGATGATGAATTATGTGGCTAATGCAGAAAATGTATAATTGTGTGAAAGTCGGTGCAGCCACACAGTCGCATAATTCCAGTGGCCCTGCTCATACCTCTGACTAGGTCCACAAGTGATCCTCAGTGATTTCTTCTTTTTTTGTCTCACTGAGTTCATAGTTGAGCTTCTATGGAAACGAGGAAGACTAAACCTGAGGTTACCACTCCACAACACAGACTACCATACCACAGAATTACTCTCCATAACACATAATCCTACTCTACATATTTCCTATATACTAAATACCACATACTTTCTATTCACATAATTTCACTGCACAACATACCACATAATTCCATTACACACAACGTACATCCAAAATTTGAAGTAGAGATGGTTTAGGATGTGTGTTATTTGTGTAATTATGAGGGTGCAACTGGGTATATGTTTCTATTTTGTTACAGAATTCTTTTAAGACTTATGTACGTGTGAGATTTTGATATATGGTGTGTGTGTGTGTTATGTTTGTGGAAGTGAAAGGAGATATTGATGTAGTGGTTTCCTGAGAAGGATTTGTAGGTAAAGAACTGTATGTGAGTGGAGGTCGAATGGTTAAGGGGTTGTGATTTCTTTAGGAAAAGAGTGCATGTGGTGTGTGATAGGGGATGGGCAAGTGTTTGTGGTGAATTTGGTTGCAGTAAGAGGTAATATGTGTAGTGGAGTGGAGTCTAAGGATTGTTTGGTTGTGTGTTTTTGGTAAAAAAGAGAAGGGTGTTTGTGGATGATATGATGGAAGGCTGATATAGGGGGGTGATAGAAAGGGATCTGTTAGTAGCAAGAATAAGGTAGAGCTGGTGTTTTGTATGAACAGGGAGTGGGTGTCTGGATGGATTAATGTTGTATATAATGTGGCTTTGTGTTGTGTTGGTTATGTGTGGATTTGTAAGTGGTATAGGACAGAGTAGTGTTTTGTGTGAGAGTGGTGGTGCCATTCTGTGGTAGCTGAGGTAGAAGGGTGTATAGGTGTGGTAAGTTGGGTTTTCTACTGTTTGTTAAGACATTGAAATGTGGACATGGTTTGTTTGTGGTAAATGTGTTAGTGTGCATTTGCTGATAGAATGTCTGGAGAAGGGAACCAACGACGGACAACATGACCACCCTCAAGCTCGCCACCCGGAAGCACCACCAACTGATCCGCGCCACCAAGAAAAATGCATACAAGGACCGGCTGGACAACAACGCACACAACTGCAAGGAACTCTTCAACATCGTGAAAGAGCTATCCAACCCCAACGCCGGAAACAATGACATCACCCCGTCGCAAGAACTCTGCAACTCCCTCGCGTCCTACTTCCACAACAAGATCACGGACATACACAACAGCTTCAACAACCAACCAACGCCAGCCACAACCGCAACGACGCCACCCACCACCACCCTCCGCACCTGGACCCCGATCAGCACCGAAGACACCATCCGCACCATGAACTCCATCCATTCCGGATCTCCGACTGACCCCTGCCCTCACCACGTCTTCAACAAAGCCGACACTGTCCTCGCACCCCACCTGCGGGACATCATCAACACCTCCTTCGACTCCGCCACCTTCCCTGAGAGCTGGAAGCACGCCGAACTCAGCGCTCTCCTCAAGAAACCCACAGCAGACCCCACCGACCTCAAGAACTACCGTCCCATCTCGCTCCTCCCGTTCCCGGCCAAAGTCATCGAGAAGACCGTCAACAAACAGCTGGCCGCCTTCCTCGAGACGAATGGATCCCTCGACCCCTCACAGTCTGGCTTCCGAGCGAACCACAGCACCGAGACCGCCCTCATCGCCGCCACCGACGACCTTCGAACCCTGATGGACAACGGAGAAACAGCGGCCCTCATCCTCCTGGACCTCTCCGCGGCTTTCGACACTGTCTGCCACCGCACCCTAGTACAGCGCCTCAGCAACATCGGAATCCAGGAGAAGGCACTGGAATGGATCACCTCCTTCCACGACGGAAGAACACAAAGAGTCCGCCTACCACCGTACAAGTCAGAGGCCACCAAAGTCATCTGCGGCGTCCCTCAAGGATCCTCGTTGAGTCCCACCCTCTTCAACGTCTACATGAGCCCCCTCGCGGCCATCGCACGCCAACACAACCTCAACATAATCTCCTACGCTGACGACACCCAGCTGATCCTCTCCCTGACCAACGACCCCGCCACCGCCAGAGCCAACCTGCACGAAGGGATGAGAGACGTAGCCGAATGGATGACGACCAGCCGCCTGAAACTGAACTCAGACAAGACGGAGGTCCTCATCCTGGGCTCCTCACCCTCCGCCTGGGACGACTCCTGGTGGCCTCCCGCCCTGGGCACCGCACCCAAACCAACGGACCACGCACGCAACCTGGGCTTCATCCTGGACTCCTCCCTCTCCATGACCAGGCAAGTCAACGCCGTCTCCTCATCATGCTTCAACATCCTGCGCATGCTACGTAAGATCTTCCGGTGGATCCCCACCGAGACGAGGAAGACGGTCACCCAAGCCCTCGTCACCAGCCGACTGGACTACGGCAACGCCCTCTACGCCGGAACCACTGCCAAACTCCAGAAGAGACTCCAGCGGATCCAGAACGCCTCGGCGAGACTCATCCTCGACATCCCCCGACGCAGCCACATCTCCGGACACCTGAGAGATCTGCACTGGCTCCCGGTCAACAAGAGAATCACCTTCCGTCTCCTCACCCACGCACACAAAGCCCTACACGACCAAGGCCCGAGCTACCTCAACAACCGGATCAACTTCTACACTCCCAAGCGCCTCCTCAGATCAACCAACCACGCCCTCGCCGCCGTCCCCCGCATCCGAAGAGCGACAACAGGAGGAAGATCCTTCTCCTACCTGGCCGCCAAGACCTGGAACTCACTTCCCACCAATCTGCGCCTGACCCAAGACCACCTCTCCTTCAGGAAGAAGCTCAAGACCTGGCTGTTCGAGCAGTAGCGGCACCCCCCCCCCCTCCCAGCGCCTTGAGACCCTACGGGTGAGTAGTGCGCTCTACAAATGACCTGATTGATTGATTGATTGAATGTTACTATGTTTGTGGATGTGGATGGCCTGAGCTGGTAGCTGGTAAATATGGCAGCATTTCTCACACTAGGCCCGACATTTCCCGAGCAGGCCCAAACAGGAAACTGTCCTTGTCTTCGACGCCTGGGCTGAGACACCCTGAGCCCTAAGGTCAAATAGTCCTAGGTCAGATGACCTTTGGCCAATGGGAACCCTACCCCTAAACCATAGAGCCAATAGGACACCTGGTCCTAGCAACTAATCACAGCCTATTAGCCAATCAAAACCCAAACCCTAAACCCTAACTCCAATAGAAACCCTAGCCCTAGGAGCAAGTAAGAAATGTATACAAGGGGCAAGTGACCTTAAGCACAGGCTGCTGGGCAGGGGGACAGGGAGGTGAAGTCTGAATCTCCTTGGATACAGACAGGCTCAATTCTCCCTTTGTAGCTCTTGTTCAACTCTGCAGGTAAAGACCAAGGCTAAAGCCACTGAAATCTGCCTTTTCGCACACTTAAACAAATCACTTTTGCTAGCCAAAAACAAGTGCTACATATGCTTTCCAAACAAAGTTTCAACCAAAAAGTCGAAGGCAGGAATAACAGCAGTTTTAAAGTACAAAATTCACAGAAGCCACCAGGCAAATTTAAACCATCACAGGTAGAGGAAACATCACTTTTAAAGTTTCAAGAATACAAGCACAAATTCTGTGTTCTTACCACTCGTGACCCGAATTAAGTGCTTTTTTTCAAGCAGATTCAGAATCGAGCAGGAAATTAGTTCTGAACAGTGGAGTGATTCAGAACATTGAACATATTCTCCAGGTAAATAAAAGGAGATGTTCACAGTAGGTTCCGGTGACCTCACCTACTGGGAGCAGAGGTTGAGAGTTTATTTGGAACACTATAATATAGAAACATAAGAATTTTCTTAGTTGAAGGAGTCACAGGATCATTAGTAATACAAACAATGTTGGAGGGTAGTTTAGTTGAAGCAATATCCAGTAACATATAGTCCATCTTATGGGACTTGGATGGGCCTATTCCAGATATGACTCTCTAGAAAACAATAGTGGGATCACAAGGATGTTCCAGAGAACTAAGAGACCCCTTGAAATAATCCTTGCTCCAAAATTCAGCGTGCTATCTTCTGTTGATTTAAGAAAATAAGTAGGGATACTAGCAATCCCTTTCAGTGAGCCAATGTGGTTTGATTTATTCCTTAGGGGATTTGATCTTGTTTTTTTGGCATGATCTGGCTTAAATTATTTTCTGCAATCTAAGTTTTTTAACTTTCATTCTCCCTGAGGGAAAAAAAGCAGGAACAAGGGACTTACCCCTTGAAAATAACTTGAATGTTGCTCATGTATCACCTTCTTGAGTAGCTCCTCTTTAAACACTAGCCTTTGTAATGGTTGTATCAAGACAGTCAATTTTGATAAGTGAAATGAGTTGAAATACTTACAGCAGTAAATAGGGGACCAACTAAACACCTGTTTCGATGAAACAATACGCCAGTTGCAACTGTTCGGGCACAGTCCTCACAACCCTTACATCTGCTCTATTTTGCACTGTCTAGCTTCCACGAGCCCTGGAAGCTTAGCATTACATGTACTGCACGTACTGGGCAAGGGGAACAGCGGATCTCCCCTCCCTGGGCACAAGCCGACCCAACTTAATGCTGACTGTCTCCACGCACCACGGATAAGGGGTCCAACTTACTCTTCTATTGACATCAGTCCTTTTTACCCTCTGTGCCCTCAGCTGTCTCCGGCTGGCCTCATACATGGTTCGCTACAACTGTGCAGAATAGCTCATATGACCTCACCTCCCATCGTGCCTCTTCCTGCCTCCCCCTCCTAGTTCGGCGTCCCATGCAGGCTCCCTCAGGCTGAAGAGCAGGAAAGGGCAAATGGAGCTGGCACCACGAACATAAGCCAAAAGGATTCCGTGGCCAGGTCCAGGACGGATCACTGCCGGAATATCGGAAACAGAAGTATTGTGTGGACATTATACTGTGTCAAAAATATCGTGGACCAAAATATCAAGAAGGTAAGTGCAAATAGGTAAGTATAGATTTGCTATTCTTAACTCCACATCTACATAAATTGAAGATATATATATAGTGTCAAGGTCCATATAAGTGAAGTTATATATAGTAAAACTTTGCTTACCTATAGAAACTTACCTTCACCATATTGTTGTCCTTGATATTCTTGGCACAGTATTTTGTCCTACGATATTTCTGTTTCCGATATTCAGTCTGAATACCGCCTCACACGGATCAAAGTCTGGCGCCTCCACGGTACCGCCACTGTCCTCTGGGCCTCCTCAGGGTCTCCTTCTGGCCCAACTTGGTTAAACTCCTACAAGTTGCCTAGACAATTGACCGGCCGCTCAGCAAGATGCATACCTCCTCCTCCTCCAACGCTAGCAAATCGGCGGGGCACCCAGTGGAAAACGGAAGTTCCCTACACAATTTCTTACTCGAACACCAGAACAACCCCTTAATCCTAAACATACCCTAACAGTACACTCACTCCTTCAGTCACCATAACTCTTTGCTCAAACCTAACCCTAACACCCTCCCTTACATCTTCCCTTACTCTTATCTCAATACAATCCCTAACTCTTACCTAACAATAATACTGTAACTAACTCCACCCTTATATCAACACTTACAAACCCCCATATGCAAATTATACACAGTTTATTTTTAGCAATGTCTGACTTAAAAAAAATCCATTTATGATTTCTAATTTTTTTGCCATATTTTTTATCTCACCTTTTTTAATTTCAAATTTGTTTTATTGATTTCAAGAGCAACGGTAGACACTACAGTGCAAGGGAAGCACATCCGGCATGAGAGGCAATCAAAACAGATAGGTACACAGTTTCTGCTAAGCAAATAGATGGCCAGTTGTAATTGACATAACAAAGGTTTAGTGCCTGGACTGCAAATGTCCCCTGTAGCGAGGCGATGAAATTGTAGGAGCAAAAAACATAACCAAAGCTCCCAACCAATCCCCCTCCCCATTCCCACCCCACCCAGTGTGCCAAACATGTGAAACAAATATAAGTACATACGTGTAGTAGATGATGCAATCACCCAGATGATCATGAGGATCATGTGTGGTCGCTGTGAGTCGCAATAAGCGAAGGTATTTAGGGCACGTGATCTCATTGAATTCTTTGGACAGGAGGGAAAGCAGTGGGAGCCATACCTTCTGGTAAGCAGCCGTGGAGTGTGTGAGCGTAGAGTGGATACGTTCCATTCCCAAGGTGCAGCTGGTGTTGGAGCCCCAATGGGACAGAACATGTTGTGTTGCGGCTTGCATGGCGATCCCCATCTGCCGACCTCTGGGAGATTTGAGGGGGAATGTGATGGCGTTAGGTAGACCTAGAATAGTATAAGCTGGGAATCTAGGGATTTCCGTATCAAAGGTGGAATCAATATCGTCTAGGACTGTCTTCCAATATTCCTGGATTTCCCGGCAGTCCCAGAGGAGGTGAGTTAAGGTGCCCCTTTCCCCACAGCCCCTCCAGCATAACGCGCTACGTGTAGGGTTACCTTTATTGAGCCGGACTGGGGTGAGGTGCCAGTACATGGCCAGCTTCGTCACCGCCTCCCTACCTGCGGTGTTGCGAGTGGTGTGAGAGGCTCTATAATACACAAAACTCCATTCCTTGGGTGATAGGGCCCTCCCCAGTTCTGCTTCCCATCGCTTTTGGCCTGCTGTCTTGCCTGAAGGAGCGGGAGGTGTAAGCATTTTGTAGAGGTCTGTGATAAGATGTCTGTCCGAGTCCTTCGTCACCAGCCATTTCTCAAAGGTCGTCATGGGTCTGCCAGCTAGGGGGGCGATGTCTGGGTGTGTGAGCCAGTGCCTAAGCTGGAAGTACTGAAATAAGTGGGGAGAGACAACGTCGTATCCCTGGGTTATGTCCGCTAGGGTGAGGAAGCCCTGCAGGTCGAAGAGGTGGCCGGCGGATAGGCAGCTGACGCCGCGCCATTGCGGAAATGCATGAGGAGTATTGCCCGGTGGAAAGTCCGGGTTGTCCAGGATAGGGGTAAGTGGAGAGGGGAAGGTAGTGAGCCCTTTCTTGACCGCAACCGCATTCCAGACCTGCATGACAGTACGAGTAATGGGGGTTCGTAGGAGGTAGCGCGGTCGGTGCTGTCGAGGAAGGAACGGAATTTTCCAGAGGGATGTCCGGGCCATCGCTCTGTCCTGAAATAACCAGCGTTTCTCGGATTCCGGTCTGAACCACTCCACCAGATATCGAAGTTGTGCAGCTTGGAAATATTGTAAAAGGTTGGGGACACCGAGACCCCCCTCGTCCGCAATCCTATATGCTAGTCGTTTATGTAGGCGCGCTCGCTTGCCCTCCCAGATGAAATGATGAAAGGCAGCTTGTAGGTTCGCGATGGTGCCAGCTGGGGGGAGCACCAGAAGAGTCTGGAAAATGTACAGAATTTTAGGCAGCGCTGACATCTTCACAGCCACAACACGTCCCAGCAGGGAGAGGGGCTGCTTGGACCAGCGCGCGAGATCGGCCGAATTTGGGAGGAGAGGGCCTCGTAGTTAAGAGTCTGCATAGACTCCGTGGATGAGGTTAGAGTGACCCCCAGGTATGGGAGGCGTGCGGTCGATGATAATCCTCCCCCGTAAGCAGGTGGAGGTGCCTGTGTCTGGGCGTTTCTGCCCAAAGGCAGTATGAGGGATTTACCCTTATTGATTTTGAAACCGGAGACACCTACAAAGTATTCTACCTCTGCCAGGAAGGCGGGGACAGAGTAGTCCGGGTGATCCAGAGCAGCTATGATATCCTCGTCGTAGAGGCCGATCACTTGAGGTTCCCGGCCAAAGGTCATACCCTGGATGGCAGGATTGCCGCGGGTCTTTTGCGCAAGGGGCTCTACATATAGAGCAAACAGGAGGGGCGAAAGAGGGCACCCCTGCCTCGTGCCACATTGGATCTCAAAAGGGTCCGAGCGTAGACCACCTATGCGGACTCGAGCTTGAGGGCGGTGGTAGCAGCTCGCAATCCAAGCCAGAAACCGATCTCCTATCCGAAAGCGCCGCAGGACGTGTTGAAGGTAAGTCCAGTCAACCCGGTTGAACGCTTTCTCCGCGTCGACAGCCAGCAACACAGAATCCGAGTTCTGGAAATGGGCCTTGTCAATCAAATGAAGTATTCGTTTAGTGTTATCGCTGCATTGGCGATTCGGAACAAAGCCCGATTGTTCGGATTCCAACATCCCGGGCAGACATGGACCAAGACGTGCCGCTAGGACCCCCGGAAAGATTTTCAAGTCCAGGTTAAGTAGGGATATAGGCCGGAACGCGGAGCAGCATGTGGGTTTTTTACCCGGTTTGGGCAGCACTACTATCTCGGCTGCTAGCATATCCGGGGGGATGGAGCTCGGGCCTTCCAAGGAGTTGAAAAGCCGGGGGAGAACCGGAGCTAACAGCTGGCTGAAGGTTTTATAGAACCCGGCTGAAAAGCCGTCAGGCCCTGGGGATTTAGGAGGTCGGAGGCGAGACATAGCAGCGAGTACTTCATCCAAGCGGATAGGGGCGTCTAGGGTATCCGCACTGTCCTGAGACAACTCCGTGACCCTAGCCGATTCCAAGTAGGTATGAACATCCCCCGACGAGACAGAATCTGCCTTATATAGAGTGGCATAGAATGCCCTAAACGCCTCCGCAACCTGGGTCTCACCAGTGATATCCAGACCAGAGTCATCCGTGAGGCTGGTAATTTTGGAACGTTGGGTCTTCGCCTTCAGGGCGCTAGCAAGTAAGCGGCCTGTTTTGTTCCCCCCAATGTAATAGGAGTGACGGAGGCGTAGAGCGGCGAATTCCGCTCGATCCGTATCTAGGCTGGCTAATTGGGCTCTGGCGGCCTTCAGTTGTCTACAAACCCGCGGGGCGCCGGTACGACTATGGACCCACTCCAGTTCAGAGACCTGAGCAGTGAGGTCGTCCCTTTTTGCTTTGCGGTCTTTTGCCTCTGCCGCTGCAATTGCGATAAACTCGCCGCGAGCCACCGCTTTCAAGGCCCCCCAGAGGGCGGACACCGAAGTCCCGGGGGTATCATTAATAGCCAGGTAGTCAGTGAGGCACGTGTGAAGTTGCTTGGTGACCTCCGGCCGGTGTAAGAGGGTTTCTCGCAGCCGCCATGCCCCAGGGGGGCGGGCGGACTTGGGAACCAGGAGTATCAGCTCCACTGCATCGTGATCAGACAGTGCCGCTGGGACAATGCTTACGTCTCTGAGAGTGGCGAATAGTTCGGAAGAACCCAAGTAGTGGTCTAACCTGGCGTATGTGTGATGGACGTGGGAGTGAAACATGAAGTGTGATGCATTGGGATGAGTGACTCTCCATAGATCCACCAGGTCCCTTTCGCGCAACCAATCTTTACCGGCGGCAGTTATGGCGCCAGTGTCCCCGTATCGATGACTCGACCTGTCCACATTTGTGTCCATCACTAGGTTGAGGTCCCCCCCAATGAGCAGGAGAGAGGTAGGGGATTGAAGTCACTCGGAAATGGCACTTTTTAAAAAGGCTTCCTGGCCTGAGTTCGGGGCGTATAGGGAGACAATCGTGAAGCGTTGACCCCCCAATAAAAAGGTGTGTGCTAACAGCCTGCCTTTAATCTCCCCCATCTTATCACCCACACTGCCGCGGAAGCGCTTAGAGACAAAATAGCCACTCCCGCCTTTTTTGTTGGAAGCGAGGAAAAAAACTGCTGGGGAAAGGCCCAATCTTTAGGTAAGAGATGGGTTTCTTGTAATAAACATATGTAAGCCCCGGAGTTATCCAGGTATGAGATCACAGCCCTCCGTTTAATCGGGTTATTCAAGCCCTTCACATTAAGGGTTAATACCCTCAAACTAGACTCCATCATAGAAAATCAAACGATCCACAAGCTATAGAAGTACAATCCCCCTGGTGGAGCTGAAGACGACTCAGAAAGCATTTCAGTCCCACAGAACCCCCTGGCACACTGGGCTCCTCCCGCAGTCCCACTCCCAATCCCTTGTCCCAACAGCGCACCCCCCCAACCTTCCCCGCCCCAACTGACGCCCACCCCCCACCGAGGACCTACCCCCTCCCCAACTGCGGTCCCCCCCCCGGTACCCTCCGCCCCCCCTCCTCCTCCACCCCCAACACCAACTGGAACCCCAACTTCATCATAGTCCTGGGCCTATCCAGACACAGTTCAGGCCCACAGAGTCCTTGCGTAGAGGAGTGTGTGGCAGCGGCGACCCCGTTGGCCCCCCGTTCCCTCCTGACCTGCTGATCCTGAAGCAGATGAACCCCCATATACAGGTTCAGCCAAGACCGATGCACCAGGGCACAGTACGCAGCCCACGGGATCATTCTGATGTCGCTGTGTCTCTGGATACCTCTTGGACGGCCGCCGCCTGCTCCTGCGCCATCAGTTGAGGATCCGGTTTCAGGGACCGCTTGGGTCCGTTCCGGCGCTTTACCCGTTGCCAGCCATCGCCAGAGGTTCCGGGTGAAGACCTGGGTGAGGTCCGGCTCACGATGTCGTCCCTCTCGGAATTCTCGTAAAGAGTGATTTCCAATAGTGTGCATGTATGAATCGGAGTTGCTGCAAGGCCCCATTCCATTTGAAGATTATCCGAAAGGGATGCCCCCACGAGTAAGGAACGCCTTTTTCCCGCAGGAAGGTGGTGACCGGTTTGAAAGTCTTTCTCTTCTGCAGAGTAATGGCCGAAAGGTCCTGGAATAGTGTTACCGGGTGGCCTTGGTAGAGGAGGGGTTGCTTTTTACGGGCCTCTTACAGTATACGCTCCTTCAATGGAAAGTCTGGGAGGAACGCCAGGATGTCCGGTCGGGGAGTAGGCGCACGGCGCGCCAGGCCCACCCTGTGCGCCCTGTCAATGCGTATGGCGAAATCTTCTCCTTCTCCCAAAACGTCCATGAATAGGCCCTGCAAGAAGAGAGTGACATCTGTCCCTTCCGTTTTGAGTGGCACGCCCCGGACCCTTATATTATTTCTTCGAGACCGATTTTCAAGGTCCTCTGCGTGTGCTTGTAAGTCTACCTGCTGCTCCCTGAGGCGCACCACCTCCTGCTGCAATTGCTCTATCTCTTCACCTCTGGACAGGTCGGCATCCTCCACTGCGGCCACCCGCTCCCCCAGGCCATCCACGTCCCTGCGCAACTCTCTAAACTCCCCGGCCACATCCTGCTTCAGTGTCTGGAAGTCCTCCCTTAAGGTGTTAAAGAGAGTCTCCAGGAAGGATTTGGTGATGGGAGCACCTTCATCATCCGGTCCCATGGCGGTCTTCGATGTCGTCGAGGATATAGGGCTTTTGTCTCCCTTGAGGGCGCCCTTCCCTAACATGTCCGGTACCGTGCGCCCTGCTCTACGAAGCCCGTAGCCATGATGCCCGTAAAAATTGTCTGCGGGGGGCCTCAAACCTTTCCCCACCGCAAAGGGAGCAGAGCCTGTATGGTGTGTCTCAGCAGCAGCCGTGGGTGGGCCTGACCTGCGGGCCCGGATTTAAGAGTGGATGTAGGCCGCCCCCTTCGCTTCCGCAATGTGATGCTGAGCGGTGTTCCACACCTCAGCCACGAGTCGCTCAGCCGATCTCTCCCAGGGCCCCGGGCCCCTCGCGCCTCTCGCCCCGGGGCAGCACCTCAGACGCCTCTGGCTCCGGTCCCCACCACTGCATTGCAGGCCACTGTCGTCCCCAAGTCCCGGGCCTCGGCACAGCTCTTCCAGCCCGTACACGGGCGTGCTCTCCAGGCTGCAGCCACTATCGGGAGGGGGCACCGGGCCACAGCGCCCCCAACGCCGTCGTCACTAAATGGTGGGACGGAGCTACCCTGAAAGAATATATAAGATTAGAAAGAATACCCAGGGGTCTCCGTTCGAATCTATTCCCTACCTATGATGATCTAGAGGATGATCTACTTTTAATATGGGAAAAAGAACCCACAGGGAATTCCATGAGATTAATGAATATACTGATTGAAAATTCTGAAAGAAAAGTAAGTCAAGCCGCAGAACAGGTAGATATACTGGAAAAAGAAATAGACGGTTTGAATCTGACTGAAGCCACAAAGAAAAATTACACCATTCTAGAAGGAATATTAACTAAATATGAGGATGAAATTAAGGACAAGAAGGCTCGTAAATTAAAACGAGACGAAAACGATTACCGTAATGGAAGAGTTTTCACTTTCGCTAAAAAATTTGATACCTTGGTCAGAAATGACCTACAACATGGTGTTAGTAAAACCTCACTAGCTAGTGGAATTAGTTCTGCCTCCTCTAGCGATATATCAGTAGGTAATGAAGATTTAAATACAGAGACACCGGCAAAAACATCTACAGGGAGTAATTTTTTACGCGAGGTTCAAAGAATACGGATAGGTAACAAGGAAACAATGCACAAAGAGGAAGACAAGGAGAGGAAGTAGGGGCAAAGGTAAATCAAAGTCCCAGAGAGAGAGTGAACACACGCTCGTGGAGCAAGAACAAGCAATAAAAGATAGCTCCAATGATATTCAAATAGTGAACTTATCTAGTTTCCCCCTGACAAATGAAATGAAAAATGTCTTAAGTAAGGGTATGAGTTTCTGCCCTGTTGCACCATGTGATTTGACAACTGTAAAGATTGATTTGTACAAGTTTATTCGTAATATCAAATTGAAATATTTCTTTGCATTTGATGGATTAGAGAATAAAAAACAAACACCAGATATTGTTGTGGGCAGTCTTTGTATACAAGAAATTCGTGATACAGCAATGTTATTGTCTATTTCTGAATGTGAAGAGGATCCAATTACCATGCATAGAATCCTACAGGATTTAGAATACAATACCAATGAAACACTAGATAGTGGCCTTAAACCAAAATCGAAGTGGACACCACAATTGGGTAGTGGTAATAACATTGATGCCTTCTATAGGGTAGTCAAAAATGAGTTAGATAAGATTGAGAAGAAAATCAACAATCCAAAAAAGATGATGCATCGGGATAATCTATCTAGCGAAGAACGTAATGCTCTTAAACAATTAACATCGAATAATGATATAATAATTAAAAGAGCGGACAAAGGGGGAAACATTGTTATTTTAGATAAGGAATACTATGAAAATGAAATACTGGGACAATTGAGCAATAGAGACTTTTATGTGAAATTGTCTAATAATCCTATCTTTAGTGTGACCAAAGCAATTAATGACCAGCTGAAATCTTGGTATTCCGCAGGTTTACTAAATGATGACGAGTACAAATATTTGTTGGTTAACAGACCTAATTTCCCTTGCTTTTACTGTCTGCCAAAGATTCATAAGAATGCTACTAGACCACCAGGTAGACGGATAGTGTCAGGGGTGGGAGGACCAACGGAGAAAATCTCTGAATTTGTAGATACATATTTACAACCTTATGTAGCTAACCTCCCCTCGACAATACAAGACACTAAACATATCCTAAATATAATAGTGGATACACCTTGGGATGAAACCATGATTATGGTTACAATAGACGTTGTCTCATTATATACCAACATACCGCATGAATTAGGTTTGGAAGCTCTGAGGTACTACCTGTACAAGAGACCTGTAGAATTGTTGGACCATTCGAATATGTTGATTGATATGGCCAGAATGATTCTAGAACACAATGTTTTTCTGTTTAAAACAGACTGGTATCAGCAAAAATGTGGTTCGGCCATGGGCTCCAGATTTGCGCCGTCTTCCGCCTGTCTCTTTATGGGACGGTTTGAGGCGGTGCATATCTGGGGCAACCATGGGGCACAGTGGCACGATTCCATCATGTACCTCGGTAGATACATAGATGATTGCCTCTTAATTTGGACAGGAGGTGAAACCAAACTTAAGGAATTCTTTGATTTCCTTAATACTAATTCACATAGTCTAAAATTTACAATGAACTACAGTACAGAATCACTTGTCTTTCTTGATGTGGAGCTATTTGTGGAGGAGGGAAAACTCAAAAGCAGAATGTATAGGAAAGTTACCTCCTGCAATTCATTATTACATGCAGAAAGTGCCCACCCAAAAACACTAATTAATGCCATCCCATATGGAGAGTTTTATAGAGCTCGTAGAAATTGCACTAATGAAGAAGACTTCAAAAAGATGGTATTAGATATGGAAGAACGATTCTTAATGAGGGGATATGATAAAAAGGTGTTGTTTAAAGCTAAAAATCGAGCTATGAAATTGAATAGGTAGGATACCCTAAAATCGAAAGAACGAGATAAACTTAAAAGGGTCCCTGTTAAACTGGTAACTGGCTTTCATCCCTGGTCACATAAAATATTTAACATCCTAAAGAAACATTGGCATCTCCTCACATCAGACGCCCAAGTACGTAGATTTGTCCCTGAGCATCCAAGTGTCACCTACAGAAAAGGAAAAACATTGGGCAATATAATTAGCCCTAGTTATCATAGGGATCTAAAAGCTGGACCCACCTGGCTACACCAACATAACTTGGGTTCCTTTAAATGTAACAATTAAAGCATGTGGAGATTAGCATTTAAGGACGAAAAAGACTTTGAATATAATGGATCCAAAAAATATACAATTAGACAACATATTAATTGCCTGACTAAATATGTAGTCTATGTTATAGTATGTAAATGCTCAAAAATCTATGTAGGAAGTACTATTAGAAGTATGAAAGAACGTATTGCTGAGCATTTTCGTGCTTTCAAAAATATGGATGAAAGGCACCCCATTGGGGTACATGCAGCATTGTGCATGAATAAAGGTTTTTCCTTTCATGGACTAGAGAGTATCCCACCGAACATGAGGGGAATAAATAGGGAACTTAGAGTCCGACAGGCAGAAGTACGTTGGATAATTAGATTACATGCTGTAGAACAAGGGATTAACGTTGATGGAGAGATGCAATATTTTCTGGGATGAGAATGTTAACATGTAAGAAACATACCAATATGAATATAAGTGTGACTAATTAGATCTTCAGTATATTGCACTTTATTAATTTTATATTGGTTCTTAAATGTGTATGAATTGAACTCTATTTGTTGTATCATTCTTTTTTCTTATGTACATAAATGAGTTAAGATATAAACTGTATAGACTTATAATCTTGTTTGGCTTTCCTAGTCCTTAATGAACCGTATGGAAGATATTCTACATTCTTTGTAATTCATGAAAGAATAATATTATATCGAAGTTGTGATGATTGATACAACATATGATGATGTTTCCTTAACTTAATCTATCTGTACAAGAACGGTTCTTTTCGACTGATTCCTTCACTTCTTTTACACTATACTATTTCAATTGAATTAAGATGCTAGAATAGAATCTATTTTACACTTGAAATTAGCCTCAACTAATAGGCGCCGAGAATCGTCAAACTAGAATTGGAACCTTCAAATGTGAGATTTAATGTAAAATTGTCCTTCACTTTAATAAACGTAACCCTTTCGCTACATTAGTTCAAATGATTTGAAAAGTGAGATACCTTACGCGCTAACTTCAACTATACCAAGATGGCGTCTAAATTCGACAAACAGATGTTGGATTTTTTAGTTACGAGATCCTACATATTATTCGAGTTAACTTGAT
Source organism: Lissotriton helveticus (assembly GCF_964261635.1). Taxonomy (NCBI): domain Eukaryota; kingdom Metazoa; phylum Chordata; class Amphibia; order Caudata; family Salamandridae; genus Lissotriton; species Lissotriton helveticus. Next base: position 824,573,832 of record NC_136063.1, on the reverse strand, counting down.
TTAAATATAATTAACATGATTTAATGTTGTATTTACTACAAGTAAGATAAATGAGGAAACTAGAACCGTATATTAAATTTGAACTACATTTTCATATAGGACATAGCTTTCGAGTAATTATTAAAATAAAAATATTGCAGATATGTAATGTGACCTCACGTTACTTTGTTTCCAGTATAAATCGATATTTAATTTTAAAATAATGGTGCGAGTGCTAGACATCCTAAATACAGTTACGCCTCAATAGTCCGTCTTCCTTGTGGTGACTATAAATAGCCCAATCCAACATGGCGCGGGTGCTAGACGCCGAGCAGCCATGGAATCCTGATACTGCACGAGATACAACACAACGGGTAAGAACTCATTGGTGACAACTAGGCTACTGCTGTAGAATTCGTTAATGGTATTATAAGAGCCTGACTGCTAAATTTAAATTACTTTACTTAACAGGCATAATAATTAAGAAAAGGAGAATATCGACATTACAACAAGAGAGCCCCTTCTTCGGTGACTTTCGAAATAAATAGAAGGTGATTTTTTAATAAAACCCTTTTTTTGGTAAATCTTTTGATCGCTATTTTAGATAAATTATGTTAGTGATAGGTTCTGTTACATTCTGTTACATTCTATCACGTATTTTAAAGCAGTGATATAAGAGGTAGATAAGCCACTAAACAGATACACTCTTTCTAACAAGTCCTCCGTAGGTGTATTTATACCTAAGGAAAGACAATATTAAAAATCTTTTTAAAAAATAAAGTCAGAGATTTTAGGTAACATTTTACAAGACACCAATGTTAGAAACTTAGTATTGGAGTTCTCTCTACTGACTGATCTGCTATCCATTTTCTCTTTAGGAAAGGGTCCTGTTTGCAATAGGTGCACGAATTATGATGGCACTTAAATAAGGGTATTATTATGACTTGGATACTAATGAATTATTAAAATATTTGTATTTCATCAAATAGGTTGCTATCGCCACAAAAAAGAATCTTTAAATTAGTCAACAGTTCTTAGAAACTTTTCACATTTGGTAAGTCTAACACCACCCTGCTTTTATAGTCTTTTATATTACCTATCTTAGGTTTTCTAGACTAAAACTCAACTCAGAAAACCCTTCTTCTTTTTTCCTGGCACGGTGTACTCTTCGGTGTAGGAACTAATTCTGTTTTCTTTTTGTTTCATATCAATAATAATAATGGTTCTTTACTCTCCTAATAAACAGGAGATATAGGGATTAATTTTTAGTATTGGTATCAATTTATGATACAGCTTTCCCTGTGTTAACATGTGAGACTACAATGTATACCTCATGTTGATTTAGCAATTATTAAGTATGATGTATAATATTAATGTCTAATCAAGTGTAAAATGTCACTTGTTTCTAGCCCTGACGAAGTCCTTGGGCTTATTAGCCGGACGAAACACGTGTTGGCAATGAAGCTATGAAATACAAGCTAAGGAAATGATGTGAAGAGTTGTGTACAGCGACTGCATTTGATTTGTGAAGAAATAAAGAAGAAAATACTTTGAAAATCACTTTATTGGAGTATCAGCTAAATTCTTTGATTGGACTCTATTGATTTTTTATCTAGTATTGCTCAGGTTGAGAATTGTGTAAAATTTGATTTTACTGGTATACTTTGTTTTACCTGTTTGATTACAACTGTTGGCAAGGGTTGTATCTCCACCTTTGAGCACTGACTAGAAGATTAGATAAGTTCCATAAGACAATAAGAATACTTCCTTTAGCGCATTTGTTCCCCTCTTGTCAGTTTTTGTATACAAAATGAGTTAGATAACAATATAAAAGACATTTACTTTCACTTGAAACCTATATTCAGCCATCGATGAATGAGGCAATCAGCATTTTTTATGTAATTTCTCATATGTGGGTCCTATTGTATTTGACCTATTATGTCTGCTATTCTGTCTGAAGCCTGCTTGATCTTTATCATACCCTTCAACCTATTTCACTGTAGTTTGCTTATATTTTGGTTTGTTGATAAGCAGAAGAGAGAATGTGGCCTAACGCGACTTCGGAGCTGGGAAACCAATTGGAGTCTCGGCAGGGATGCTCAACATTCTGTGATTTTGGGCAAATCAATTCATCTCCCTGTGCCTTTACAATGCAATACGTCTCGCAATTACATTATTTTGAGGTATTGGCATTGTGAATGACATTGTTTTTTTCCCCTTCATGAAACATTAGGCAAATGCTGTAATGTTAAATGGCAATAGCTAACGTTTTTGTAACTGCGAAATCTATTGCATTGCATTTGTACTAGTGTAAGATATCGGTATTGTAAATGGTACTGGCTTTTATTAATGTGAAATATTTTTACAACATAAATGTAATGCCTTCAAAATGTTAATACCCGCCCATTTTGGAATAAGGACTCTGAGTGGATATTACATATACCCATGCATTGTGTAATAAGTACTTTGAGTGGATATAACATGTACTCACCCATTCTGTAACAAGGACTCTGGATATTGCTGTGAGATCACTATCACTGCAGATATAGGTATGAGATCACTAGTACTACTCATATAGGTGTGAGATCACTATTAATGCAGATATAGGTGATGGGGAAATACTGGCACCCTCCCAGGAGCAAATGAATGATGGGGAAGTACTGGCACCCTCCCAGGAGCAAATGAATGAAACTCACCAGACATAGCAGGTTTGCTTAGAAACAGTGTGAAATGTATATAATGGTACCAAAAGCATGCATCATTTCTAATTAGCAAGGAAGAAGTCAGATCTGCCACCTTAGGGGCTCTCAGACCACTTCTTTCCAGAGTGGCAGATTTCTAGGTGCTATATACCTAAAGTAATACCATGTCAGCGGAACTAGAATAAGGCACCCAGCCACAAATGGCTGACATGAATGTGCAATGTCTGCACCATGCAAAACAGCCAGATATGGGCAGACCAGAAAGGCAGGCTCTGCACTGTGAAACACTTGCACAACCAGAATAAGAAATATCATGTAGTCAAGACAAGCAAGGTGACTTGTAAGAGGGTACAGAATAGCTTGTTGAAGCTTGTCCAGTCAAGGTCAGATAGGAAGCCCTTTTGAGCTCCAGGCCTCATGTTAATGTGATCTTATATAAGCATGATATCTTTTGAAGTGCATGCAAATGAATTTATATGGATATTCATATATATTTTGTAACAATAGGTGTCAGATCACTGTAACTGCATATATTGATGTGAGATTACTATCACTGTAGATATAGGTATGAGATCACAGTTACTGCACATATAGGTGTAAGATCACTATTACTGCAGATATAGGTGCAAAGGTTGTTTTGTATGCCCGGGGAGGTTAAGTGGCATGCCCAGGATCACAGAATGTTGACCCGATGCCAGGACTGGAGCCTGATTCCCCAGATCTAAAGACAGTAGCTCTCGCCCTATGTGACTATACGTGTCTCAAAAGTACTGGTACTCACGCTCCCAGAATACATGTCTGCTACACGCACGGGTGCTCGCCTATTATAAATATTGTACCTTGCTCAGAAATGCAGGTACTCGGTGCCCGACAATAGCTGCCTACTGCTTCGGGGATACTCAATGCGTTGTTGTTGGTGCACCTTTAAGGTACCGGCGCAGCTGTCTATACAGTGCCATGGCGGGTGCGGACAGGAATATGGGTATGGCTCCTGATCTGTCAGTGTCCAGCCAAAAAATGCAGGAAATATCTGTATTTCCTGTGTTTTAAAGGTGTGCAAAGAAAGTATGTCCCAAAAAATGTGACTGCACGTTCTTGTGAGCCCGGCCACGGCACTCCTTGGTATCTGCGATGATTGCATGATTGCGATCTGGTCTCACAGGACACCACACATCGTTCCACATACACCGACTCGTGTTGGGGATGTCCCAGCTACAATAAAAATGCGCCCAGTAAGCTCCTTGGAACACTTGGAACAGGGCGTATCAAATACCAAACCTGAAGTAAATGAGTTGTGTTTACACAACACCGCGTGACCACAATCCGCCAGTTCAAAACAGCACACGCAATACTTACAAGCACAGATCGACCATTTTTTCAAGGGGAAAAATTTAAGTTTAAGAGGAAAATGGTGAGACCATTTAAAACCCGCAAACTAATTCCAAACCCGAATCTGTGAATAAATATCGTATGGACGCTAAATTACAAACTGGGGGGTTTTCATAAAATAAATCGCTGGCCTGTAACTGTAACAAGTGAACAACCAAGCGAAAAATAGGAATACATCGCCCTCATATTAGTGAAGCAGACAAGATCGGTAAGCAGCTTGTCACTAGGTCAAATTTAGTGTGGACACGCAGGGCATGCTTTGCTTCTCTTCCGGTTTTAGGAAGCGTGCAGTGTTTGCCTGTGGAGAGCAAAGGAGACTGGGAGTCCCCGGAGATTAAAGCCTCGGCGAGTCCATTGACGTGCTGTGTAATTTTCAGCAAGCAGTTCTATCTCTGTATGTGCACCAATCAATCCAAACGTGACTGTCTCTGTACTGAATTGCTGTCCGTGGCAGTACTATTTTAAATTTCTCCTGCCCAAACACATGAGTCTATTATTATTCAAATTTGAAATCGTTTACAATTTAATTTTTGAGGCTCTGGATACACTTGAAACTTATATTAAGATAAAGCCTTACGGAATAGATTGTGAAAAACTCAAGTACATAAGTGCTATTTTAATTCATGGTATTTCTCACCTTGAATGCTTGTAGGATATTTCTCCTGACCCATGTGCTCACAGGAAGTGATGCAGATCTGAATGCGAGGCACAAGTTGGCATTTGTTCTGGCGCAAGTTGCAGCCATGTGATCAAGGCATTCAAAGCAAAACTGGAAGTAGCACCTATGGTAGGTGAGATGGAAGGATTCTTTTTGACAGATTCTTTCGCAAGCCTGTCAGGGCAAAAATGATTAAATGGAAGACGTGCTACCCTTCAGAAGATGGAGAAAAATTATAGAAAATAAACACAATGTGTAGACTACGCAGAGGTTGTGATGGTCATGTTCAACCACTAAAACAGCAGATTACACATAGAAATGGGTCCCTGGTGCTTTATAAATCAAGCAATTAACTAATTAGAAACAGATGGCCCCCTAAAGCTCGCTCTGCGTAATGAAACAAGTGATGAACTAATTAGAAACAGATGGCCCACTAAAGATAAGTACATGCTTCGCTATTGCCGCAAAGCAGACGATCCTGTCCGGATGGGCCGGAAGAAAAGGGGAAAGGGTGGCAACAAATAAAAAACTCATTTCCAATGGCAGGCCATCGTTTAACATAAACGGTGATGCCAGCCAATGAAAAAGAGGGGTAGGCTTCAAGTCCCCTTCTGAAATCTCCTCTCAATCTCCTCTCTCCCTATAAGTCTCGCCGAGCGAGCAGCACATGCTCTGCAATACTAGGCGAGACCTAATGAGTCTGTCTGTAACGCAACTGGTGCTTAGGTAAAGCGCTTTGATACCTTTGGTTCTAGTTCACGCTATATAAAACTCCACAAAAAAGCATATATTTTCTTGAAATTCTGATTAATTGTTAACTAATGCTTGTTATACATGCTCTTTAGTGGATAGCCCAAATAGGAAAGTTATTCAAAAGTGCTATCAGTAAATCTGCAGGTGTAAATTTACCTTTGTGAATAGGCCCCAGAATATGAGTGCTATATGGTGTGAGGGTTAGGAGTAAGTGGTATGAAATTCTTAACCTGGCACAATAGTGGTAATTCTTGGCAATCTGATAAACCTGGCGCACTGATGGTAATTCCTAGAAACATGCATTTCCTGACACAATGGTGCTAATCAGCGGTAATCCCTTGCAACATGCTGGCACTGGCATAAGGATGGCAGTCCCTAGCATTATGCTGATCCTGGCCAAATGGTGACAATTCCTGGTAAAATGCTGGACCTGGCACAATAGTGGCATTCATGGCAACATGCCGGGCCCAGCACAATGGTGGTAATCTCTTCCACAATAGTGGTAAACTCTGGGAACATGCTGCCCATGGCACAATTATATTAATTTCTAGTAAAATGATGGCCCTGGCACAATGATGATAAGTCATGGGGAAATGCCACCCTGGTACAATGGTGGTAATCTCTAGAAACATGCAGGACCTGGCAAAATAGTGATCGTTCCTAGCATCATGCTGGCCCTAGCCCAATTGTGGAAATCTCTATCACAATGGTGATAAACTCTGGGAACATGCTGATCCTTGAACAATAATATTAATTCCTGGTAAATGATGGCCCTGGCACAATTGAGGAAAATGATATTTTGCCTGACCAAGCTGTCCCCTACGTATACCCTATGTTACATGCATATTTCTCTTAGTGGCCTGAATCACTAGGCCTCTGCATTCATGTCCTGCATTAGAATGCCAGTCATCAAGTTTCCCAAACGTTAAGTTAGCATGAAGGCCCATGTATTTGCATTGCATTGTGCACTTTTAAATAAATATCGTAATGAACCCATTTTGTGGCACAGCCCGAGCCACATTCTGGAATAAGGGTTTTTCATGACTCCTGACACACTGAAGGCTGCAGTGACGTCTCCCTGACCTCGCATACTTCTGGCTCAGCTGTAAGAGGCCCGGCAAGAGGCCTGCCAAGACAGTATTATGAATAACAATTATCTGTCTGCTGTACAGAATCACATTTCAGTCCGGTGAATAAAGTACACAGAACCCATCTGCTTAGATAGGGCCCAGCCTTTCTGTCTCTGTTTAAGTGAATTACAGTGCTTGCATCCATAGAAAGCTCATGCAATGAACGAATAAATATGCCCTCTCTGTCTTTTAGTGATGAGCAACCTTTGCTTCAGATAATACATCCCCTGACTCTAGATATCAGTTGTACCAGACGTACTGGTCGCCCTGACACAAGAGATTCCTCTACTAGACTGTAAGGCAGCTCTCCTCCCAGTTACACGTCAATTGCACGTCATGCTCAAGTTTCACAATTAGGGCATAGTTACAGCTAGCTATCCAAACTCCTCCTCTAAGTACCCACCCACTTATGACACCTACCTATCACCTACCTATGACTCATCAAAGTGTACACCCACATGCTCTTATCTCTTTCTTTCTCTGCTCTGCCTCGAGCGTTCCTTCTTACGCCCTATGTACAAGATAAAATGTATATAACCCATGTTCAGTAAATAATTGTTAGAAGACCCTGCCTGAACCTCAGTGGTGATGGAACATATTCTCCCATGACTCGAGTTATTGGAATAAAGCCCATTTTAACTCAGATACCACGGACTCTGCCTCTCACTTGATGCATGATAATTGTTAATGCCTAGAAATTATGCCAGGGTAATATTTTATTTACCACATTAATTTGGCGCCCGAATTCAGGGACAATCCCTTTCCCCACGCGCCGGAGGTGTAGGTCCAGCCTTTGCCCCCTTCTACAGCCGTGACGGACTTCATAGTGCGCACGCCATCGGGATTTCCCGCTACTCCCTCAGGCCCACGGAGGAGGACGGACTGCGACCAGGCATCCATACGAGGCGGTGAGGAACGCGGATCGTCTCAACCAGAGCCCAACCCATGAGAGAGCAAGGTCCGAGGTCTCCAGAGGTCCACCTGTCCCGGGCGCATGCGTAGAAATCCGAGGCCTTCAAGTTTCAAGATTCTGCTTCCCGGTGAGTACCACTATGGGGAATGCATCAAGTTTCAAGACGGGTCCACTGTAAAAGGTGGAAACGGTCAAGACGGGTCCACTGTAAAAGGTGGAAACGGTCAAGACGGGTCCACTGTAAAAGGTGGAAACGGTCAAGACGGGTCCACTGTAAAAGGTGGAAACGGTCAAGACGGGTTCACGTTATTCGTGAAAATGGTAAAGACGTGCCTCATTTACATGAGCACGGTCAAGACGGGCCCACGGTAAAACGTGGGCATGGTAAAGACGTGTCTCATTTCTGAGACCGGTATGGTTGTACTGTATTCCAGTGCACAAAGTTTATTGTTTTCAAGTACATGTTTTATTCCATGTATCAGGTTAGACTGTGTCTGTTTTAGTGTTATAATGTTTCTTGTATGAATGATTGTTGAATGTTTCAGTCTATTCTTGTGTATTGTGTTTCCATTGTGTTAGTTTCAACATGCCACTGTTTTTTAAATTACGTCAGATAGGGACCAGGAAAGGTATACTAGAAGAGTCAGTTAACATCCCGCCAAGAGATACACCTGGTCCTTATATGTATAAAAAGTCAAGACCCTCTCAGAAAGATGCCATAGAGTTATGGTGCAAAGAGTCACATAGGAGAACAGAGAAAGAACTGAACAAAGTAGAGAGAAATAAACTAGCAGAGTAAAAAGCCAAAGAAAAAGAATTACGGGAGGAGGGGGAATGGGTCAAAGCAGAACAGACTGATAGAGAAAGAAATGCCGTCGTTACTGGTATTTATCCCGTCCTCACAGAAGAACTAGCTAGAGTTAGAGTTAGAGCTGTAAGTTTACTGTGGAGTTCCTTGTAAATAGCGCCTTGTAAATATGCCTTGTGAATAGCGTGTCATTTTCGTGACTTGTTGAGTTTCTTGTAAATATGGCTTGTGAATAGCGCCATGTAGTTATGGCTTGTGCCGGGCATGTTATCATCAGGTCCCTAGCCATTACGTTAGGCAGGAGAGAGCTGGATCTCTTTCAAGTACTTGGAGAAAACGTTTTGAAGATGTGCGTACGTGTTATGTGATAACGTGGAGAGATGAGTTCATGACTTTCCCATGTACTGCAGTCATTGGGGAATGATTGTGCTTCAGCTGCCAAAGGGCTAATATCTTGTATTGAGAAGGCAGTATATGTTTTAACATGCTGTTTAACATGCATGGTTATGTGAACTGACACTAAAAGTCAGTGAGTGTATAGGTGAATAATGGTTTGATTTAACTTTTTCATTGGTTGCTGGATCTGCCTATGTGCTTTGTCAGCTTGCAGATTGAATGGTAACTTCTAGCATGGAAAGCAAAGAAGTGTTCATTTAACATTCTATTTCAAATGCGCCCGCGTAAGTGTGTGGGTTTGCCTTGGAACACTTGATTTAATGTGTTTGACTCAGAGGTCGGTAAAGTTGTAAATAAACCAGTCGGATTGAGATAAGGGTTTTCACGGAGGGTGCTTCAATGATTTCACGGGTGAGAAGAAAATATAAAACAGACCCATCATAGAATGTGCTTTTAATTAGTGTAATGCAACCGTGTTCTTTCTTTTAAATAAGAATGTTTCTACAAAATGTAAATTGTTATTTTTCCCAATGCAAGCTGCCCTTTAGAATAGCGTAGTGACAGTTAATACACTCAATTAGGAAAAATGGCTATTTGAAAATAAATGAACGTGGCCCTTTTGATAGCTATAATACACTACCATCTTAATGCATTGCTATGTGTCCCCTACATTAGTTTAATTTGCATTTAGTTTCAAGGCCCACCTATGTACTTTGACAGGCTGCTGATAGAAAGGTAATATCTTGCACGGTGAAAGCAGTGTTCATTAAACATGCTGCCTGATATATGTCCACCAGCCTTTGAAAATAGAATTTTTTATGTCTGATTCAGAGGTCAGTTAGGCTGCAATGCTTACACAGGTGGTTTCAGATAAACATTTAGTAGAGAAGCTTCAATTGATATGTGCAGAGAACAGTCCCGACCCAACAGTCCATGATAATTCGTTTTTTTTTCTCTCAAATGCAAAATGCATAGCCTTGTGTGCAGGAGCAAACTGTCCCTTTTTGTGTGTTAATTTGCATGCTAAACAAATGCCCATGTTTCAAATGTCTTGCCTTCTAGCTGAATTAGTTAGACAAAAGTGTTTTTTTAGAAAGTGGGGCTTTTAAGTAGCAGTACATTGTAACAGAATTATTTTAAAATGCTAGCATGTCACTTAGTTACAACAAAATACATGTCTTTATTAATTTACTTTTTATCACGTTTTAAATTTGCTTCAGTTAGTTAGAGAATAATGGTTCTGGCCTGGGTACAGATATGTTTTGAATTACAGAGAATGTGTTTTTCGACCTTGAGAAGGCCTGGCTCCCAGGGAAAGATATCTTGTAAAGGGAGGGCTTTTCCCTCTTGGAGCACAAGCCGTGCCTGTCTTGTTGTTATTGGCCATACTCCAATTCTTTTCCGCGGACGAGACCGAGCTCTGTCTTCAGTAACTTGGCAGCTGTTCTCAGCTCTCAGAGCCTCCGTGATGAGTCGCAGAGGAATGTTTATGAAAAGGGGGGTCAAGTTGCTCTTCCTTACAGCCAGCACTGAAAGCTTCATTGACTTCAGATATAGTCACGCTTGCAAATGAATAGTTTTTCCCTCAGTAGTGTAAACAGATTAATTGGCAGGCAATTTTGTTCTTGCAATGAGATCAGCATCTGGCAGTCATTCAATTTTAGATCACAGTGAGGCCCGGCTTGGAGTTGATTCAAAACTACGAGCGCGACCATCTTTCTAGAGGGAGGGGCTGCTTCTCAAAGGAGTGAGGAGTAGCGAGGCTCCAGCCCATCTGTCTATGCTAGAATAATTTGGATTTTATTCAAATACATTTAGAGAACATATTGTAGGTAGTATGGTCATACTATTCCCAAGATTTAGAGTAGTATTTTTTCTAAACTGCAGAGCTTTTGGAAAGAGGTTTCCCCAAAATAAAATTGTGCTTTTGAATTGGAAATTAATTTTTATTTATTTATTTATTTTTATATAATTTATTTTTGCTAGATTGATGACAGAGAGCCCTAGCATTTACAGTCAAGCATTAAAAAGACAGCTGGACAGTATTTATATGCCTGCCAATACAGCCCTGATCCAGTATGTAGACGACATCCTCATTCTGTGAATCTCTACTTTTCTACTTTTTTTATTTAAATCTGAACCAGATCTGAACCAGACTGCGACAATGCATCACTGACAGTTGCAATTCTGTGAAAAGCAAGTGGTGCGCAAGGACACTTGCTTTCCAAGGAGGGTAGACAGCTAACACAAGATCACATACAGGTCATTACTAACCTTTCACAGCCCAGGACACAAAAGGAAGTTCGTGCATTTATTGGCCTCACTTCCCCAGTATGCATATCTAGCCAAACCACTCATACAGTTAACTACACAGGAGGCAGCCACTCCGACTGTCCTCCCTTGGACACAAGAACACACCTTGGCATTTGAGGAATTAAAGAGCATTATGTCACGCGCCAGTTTTAGCGACTCCATGTTACAGCAGACTAAATTTCATGCTTTTTGTAACTGAACGGGATGGAACAGCGTTATCTGTCCTCACACAAGATCAAGCAGGAAAACACAAGCCATGTGCTTATTTTTCCAGTACACTGGATCCAGTGGCCCAGGCTCTGCCTGCGTGCCTGAAATCAGTTGCAGCAACAGCCCTAGCCATAAGACAAAGTGACTCAATAGTGTTGGGTCACCCTCTGACAGTACAGGTACCACATGCAGTGGAGGTTCTCTTAAACAGGACGCAGACACAACACTTGACTGTAGCGAGACTGACAGGATATGAACTGACATTATTTCAACCACACATAGAGATCAGACGTTGTAATATTCTGAATCCTGCAACACTTTTGCCCTCAAGTACAGTAAATGCACCACCACATGACTGTGTGGAAGTTATGAATATAGTGACGAAACCAAGACAAGACCTGACAGATATTGCACTTCCAGACCCAGACCTAACGCTCTATGTAGATGGATCATGCATGAGAACGAGTGCAGGAGAGTTAGTAGCAGCGTATGCCGTGACCACAGAAGTCATAGAGACACAGAAAATAGACACACTGTCAGCACAAGCAGCAGAGCTCATCGCTCTGACACAAGCCTGCATAAGAGCTAAGCACTTGAAAGTAAACATTTATACTGACTCACAATACGCTTTTGGCGTTGTTCATGATTTCGGGGTACTATGGAGGGAGAGAGGTTTCTTGACCTCCCATGGGACCAAGATTCAGCACGGCCAGCTTATCCAAGCCCTGTTAGAAGCCATACATTTACCTACAGCCATTTCTATCCTGAAGTGCAAAGCTCACACCAAAGTTACAGACACCATTTCCCAGGGTAATGACCTGGCAGACCGAACAGCTAAACTTACAGCCCAGACAGCCCAGACAGCCCAGACACCAACAGACACGACAAGGACAGAGGTACCATTACTGACAACATGTATGACAGTCAGGGATCCCACTCAAGATGTACTCGACATACAGACACATGCCACCACAGATGAGATAAAGAAGTGGACTGAACAAGGAGGGGTCCACACTGACGTGGATTGGATGGTAGCCTTGCCGGTTGCCCTCTTTTACATGCGTATGGTAGCTCATTCCAGAACAGGCCTATCTCCTTATGAAGTAGTTTTCGGTAGACCGCCAAATATGTGGGGTACGCCTATGCCTAAAAAAAATAACTGATGTTGACAGTAATATGCTGACAGATTACCTGGCTTCCTTGATGTCTGCACTACTCTCTTGTTGTTCACAGGTTGCTGCCGCCTTCCCTAACAACACCCAGGTCAAGGAACATGCCATAGCACCAGGAGAGTATGTCCACGTGTGGAGAACTTTGATCGTTCAAGCCCCCTCGAGCCTCGCTGGAAGACGCCGAAGTTGGTGCTCCTAACAACAAGGACCGCGATCAAGGTGGAGGGACACAAGGGGTGGATCCACGCCCATCACTGGAACTTTTGTGGAACTTTGGAACTTTTATAAAAAACATTGACACTAAAGACAATACAGACTTTGCATTTCACTTGCGCCGCCTGCGCCGCCTTTGCTAGAAAAAACTCCACAGAAGGAGTATAGGTCTAAGTTAAGATCTAGTAAGTCAGACGTAGTTTAATTGTTTAAGCCCACCCGGTGGTGAATCGGTTAGACTAGATTTCTGACATGTATAAGATCACAGACATGAATAGTAAAAACGAGAATAGTAAGAGGAATGACATGAAAGCAAAATACTGCAAGATATTACGAAGTAGATGCATAGTTACCTTGATCATTCTTTTTATTCTGTGTATTGTTATAATTGGTATCAGTTTATTGCTACATGTTTTCTTTCCCATTTCCTCACATATACATTCTTCCAGTAACAGCACTGTAGAGCATACATTCAGGGACCTGCCACCTCATGAATTATCATATCGACTTGCACTACGTAACAATACATTTATTCGTATGTTACACCATTCTCACCAGACCAGCAATGCAACTGACTGCTGGGTATGTGGCCAACTGCCTCCTTATCAAGAAACAAAGGGAGTTCTGCCATTCTATTCTCTACCGTTTTCACACAATGGTTCATGTGGAGCATGGTTTGCTTTAATGACCTCAATAGATAGAAAGTACATAGCTTATCCAGGTGGCTGGATATATGGAAACCTGAATAAAGTAATGAATGAAGCATGTTTTCCAGACAAAGACGGGTTTCCCCAAAGGAAAGGCACTGATCTAGAAAATGAAGAGTATGAGCAGGGAAATGCATCCGTTAATTTTATAATGTTAAATGTTCAGCCGAAGCAAAATACAGGTCCACCGTTTATATCAGTCCTGCCAGCAAAAGGTGATTTATGTGTTAGTAAGAAAGGCTCAGTACATATGGGACACAGCGAGTGTAAAGTTGTAGTAGAATTTAATGATAAAGGACTTTCTTCTTTCAAAACATCACGCCATACCTATTTCATTTGCGGTCAGACAGCCTATGTACATCTGCCCTTAGACTGGGGTGCGACTTGTTATATAGCATTTTTATTGCCACCCGTATTCTTGGCCCCATCCCATTATCATAGAGATTCACAACTAGAACATGTTAGACAAAAGAGAGAGACAGATTCTGCAGGGATCGATCAGACTGAAACAGCATGGGAGCAATATACAGATTTCAACAAAGATTTCTTTCTTTGTTGGCCCCGTCCAAAATAGTAAACTAATACGCAAATTAACAAGAACTCTGGAAGCAGTAGTGAATATAACTGCATCTGCCCTGGCGAACTTGACCCAGGAGCAGTCTGCTATGAGACTTGTTGTTCTTCAAAATCGCCTCGTTCTCGATGTCATCTTGGCGGATAGGGGCGGAGCTTGTAGAGTGATCCGATCTAGTTGTTGCATTTTCATCCCAAATAACGCACCATCTGTGTACGCAGCGATAACAAGGCTCCACAAGATTGCTCATGACATACATCAAGACCCAGGCACATGGACTTGGTCCTGTTGGCTCTCGGGTATAATATCTGCTTGGGGATGGAAAGTGTTGACCTTCCTAGGAATGATCCTACTTATGATATTTGGTTGCTGTCTCTGTCTGCAGTGTGGCCCGGCCATTTGCGGCCTGTGTGCAACTGCCTGTGTTCCCCATCCAAGTATACAAAGGGTTAAGGACGAACAAATGATGCTGTATGATGAACTATACGGTCTCATGAATATAGATGTATCCTGAAGGGTTAAGTAGGGGACAAGGAGGGAATGAGGAAAATGAAGTTTTGCCTGACCAAGCTGTCCCCTACGTATACCCTATGTTACATGCATATTTCTCTTAGTGGCCTGAATCACTAGGCCTCTGCATTCATGTCCTGCATTAGAATGCCAGTCATCAGGTTTCCCAAACGTTAAGTTAGCATGAAGGCCCATGTATTTGCATTGCATTGTGCACTTTTAAATAAATATCGTAATGAACCCATTTTGTGGCGCAGCCCGAGCCACATTCTGGCAAAAGGGTTTTTCATGACTCCTGACACACTGAAGGCTGCAGTGACGTCTCCCTGACCTCGCATACTTCTGGCTCAGCTGTAAGAGGCCCGGCAAGAGGCCTGCCAAGACAGTATTATGAATAACAATTATCTGTCTGCTGTACAGAATCACATTTCAGTCCGGTGAATAAAGTACACAGAACCCATCTGCTTAGATAGGGCCCAGCCTTTCTGTCTCTGTTTAAGTGAATTACAGTGCTTGCATCCATAGAAAGCTCATGCAAAGAACGAATAAATATGCCCTCTCTGTCTTTTAGTGATGAGCAACCTTTGCTTCAGATAATACATCCCCTGACTCTAGATATCAGTTGTACCAGACGTACTGGTCGCCCTGACACAAGAGATTCCTCTACTAGACTGTAAGGCAGCTCTCCTCCCAGTTACACGTCAATTGCACGTCATGCTCAAGTTTCACAATTAGGGCATAGTTCCAGCTAGCTATCCAAACTCCTCCTCTAAGTACCCACCCACTTATGACACCTACCTATCACCTACCTATGACTCATCAAAGTGTACACCCACATGCTCTTATCTCTTTCTTTCTCTGCTCTGCCTCGAGCGTTCCTTCTTACGCCCTATGTACAAGATAAAATGTATATAACCCATGTTCAGTAAATAATTGTTAGAAGACCCTTCCTGAACCTCAGTGGTGATGGAACATATTCTCCCATGACTCGAGTTATTGGAATAAAGCCCATTTTAACTCAGATACCACAGACTCTGCCTCTCACTTGATGCATGATAATTGTTAATGCCTAGAAATTATGCCAGGGTAATATTTTATTTACCACACAATGGAGATAAACTTTGGCAGCATGTTGGCACTGGTACACTGATGATAATTCCTGGTGAAATGTTGGCTTGGACACAGTGGTAAGAATCCATGGCAACATGGTGGCTCTTGCACAATGATGGTCATTCCCTGTAATATTTTGACCATGGTTCAATTTGGTAATTCCTGGCAACATATTGCCGTTGGCACAGGGGAGCTAATTCCTGAAAATTTACCGGCCCTGGCAATATGGAGGTAATTCCTGGGGAAATCTTGACCTGCCACTATGGTGGTACTCTCTAGCAACAGGTTAGCCCTGGCACAATGGTGATACATTCTTGGTGAAATATTGGTCCTAGAATAATGGTGGTAATCTTTGGCGATCTGTTGGACCCGGCACTATAGTGATAATTTGTATTAAAATGCTGCCCCTGATGCAATAGTGGTAATCTCTAGCAACATGATGGCCCTTGCACAACTGTGATAGCTCATGGTAACATGCTGGTCATGGTACAAATTCCTAAAAATATGGTGATCCTTGCAGAGAGGCAATAATCTGGGGCACAACAGTAACAATTTGTGGTAAAATGCTGGTCATGGTACAATGGTGGCAATCTCTGGGAGCAGGCTGGCCTGGCACAATCATAATAATTCCTGGCAATGCGCCATCCGGGGGCAAAGGTGGGAATCCCTGCCACAATGAAGGCAATAATCCTGGGCACAACAGTAACAATTTGTGCTAAAACGCTAGCCCTGGCACAATGGTGGTAATCCCTGGCATATTATGGGTAGCAAATGTATGATGATGCCAAGACACAAATGTAAATCATTTTGAATATATTAAAGGTCAGACACTTTCAGAGTGGAGCCAATCCAAGTGAATACATTAGTGTGCATGCTTAGCTAACCTTTCAACCACCCAAGTCAAATGTCTTTGCCACTGCCCAGGCTTTGAGCACAGGGTTGGTTAAAAAGTGAAACCTGTTGCATTTGTAAATGTTTTTTTCTTCTTCCTTTATACTTTATGCATTCCGGCTTTCCATCAGAGTTATCCCTTTCATTACATTCCTGCCTTTTCTTCACCTTCTAGTCCCTCTAGACTTTCCTTTTTTCCCTTTTCCCCTATATTTCTTCATTCCCTTGAAGCTGGTCTGTCTTTTTTCCAGTTGCAGGCAGCAACTAGGCCTACATTTCAAGAGGGAGGAAGAGATTACCCTGCAGGTGGGTGCAGTTTGTAACTTCACCAGCCTTTAGAGGTATGTCCAAGTGTTCCCATTGGACCCCTTTTGCACTCCTCCACCCTAGGGGGATACACCAAATGTGTGCAGCCTCTAGGTTGCACACAGTCAGTGTGCTGCTGATAGCCTCTCTACCTCTGCAGCCCCAAAAGCAAAGGATTACCTATGCAGGGAACTTCTCCTTGAAATTGTGCCGACCACATTTCGCTACGGTGCGAGCCATTTTACAAAAGGGGCTACATAAGCGTCTGCGTCCCTTTCTGTAATATCAAAGTAACACGGGAAAGCAACAAAGGGGCACACAAGCATATTGCATCTGTGGTTCACCTACGATACCACAGTCTAAAGGCTGCATTACACATAGGGTGCACAGACCCTGTTCGCATCATGGCACACCTTTAAATGGTTGCACCAGGCTCAGATGAGACATTTCGCCCAATTCCAGTAAATGTGTTGCCCCCACTAGAGCCCTGTGGACAGCGCATTAGTGAAAGGCAGACTGGCTGTTTGAAGCCCGCGGTCCGCCATTCATTATCCAGGTGGAAACCCACCATGAAAATTCAAAGGGGTGCCTGGAACCCCTTTCTCCTGAGGGACACCCTCAGAGGGCACACAAACTGCGCCAACCTCATGTGGGACGCAGTCACTGCACCTACTAATAGCTCCTCTGCATCTGTGTCTATAATGGGATTAGCACCGGGACACTCTCTGTGAGTATCCACACGCTTTATAAATACCCAATTTCATTTCATTTCATTTCATAAAGTTCCATGCCATTCCAATTCCATGCCCCCATGCACATGAGGGAAAGCCCTCTCATGATCACACCTGTGTAAAATATGCACCAACGCTATCCCTACAAGGATCTGCAACCCCTTAAAAAATATCGTAGTGCCCCGGGGGTATAGGAAGCAGATGCAAACGGCTGCTGCACCCCAGGGCACTTACTGTAATACAAAATGTCACCAATGTCATTATTAGAAGGGAGGGTTCCTTATGGGTAGAGGGGGTATGGGGGCACGGGGGTCAGGGGTGGGGGGGAAGGGGGGCACCAGGGCGGAGAGCAGTGGGGAAAAAAGGAAAAAAATGTCATCCTCATCTCAACCTTATAATCAGTCTTTTTTGCCATAAAGGAGTGTCAACTCCTCCGGATAGAATAGGGGGGGCGATGGGTGGCATGGACATGAGGGATAGAAAGACCATCTTTACCTCCTGGAATGTGAATGGGCTAAGGTGCCCCCGGAGACAGAGGCTAATCCTTAAATACCTAGAACTTTCAACTGCACAAATATGCATGTTGCAAGAGACACACCTGAGCTACGAAGAAAGTAGCGTAATATTCTCCAAGGTCACTTGGGTTAAGAGCTTTAGCGCGTCGCACCAGACATCTCAAAGTAGGGTGGCTATACTAATCAAACAGGGTACTCCCTGCACTATTAAACAAGCATTGGAAATGCAATAGGTCTCGCAATAACGCGAGTCTGAACTATTAGCATTGTAAATGATAACGCCCTTTATTTTTGCGTTCTGGTTTTTGGAACATAAATAAAAGGCTTTGTCATTTACAAGGCCTATAGCTTAAATTTGCGTTAAAACGAGACCTATTGCATTGCAATGGTGGTGGTGCTGCTGAGTTTTCTCTGAATCTGCACTCTGAATCTGCACTCTGAATCTGCACTCTGAATCTGCACCCACAATCAGCACTCTGAATCTGCACTCTGAATCTGCACTCTGAATCTGCACCCACAATCTGCACCCACAATCTGCACCCACAATCTGCACCCACAATCTGCACCCACAATCTGCACCCTGAATCTGCACCCTGAATCTGCACTCTGAATCTGCACTCTGAATCTGCACTCTGAATCTGCACTCTGAATCTGCACTCTGAATCTGCACCCACAATCTGCACCCACAATCTGCACCCACAATCTGCACCCACAATCTGCACTCTGAATCTGCACTCTGAATCTGCACCCACAATCTGCACCCACAATTTGCACCCACAATCTGCACCCACAATCTGCACCCACAATCTGCACTCACAATCTGCACCCACAATCTGCACCCACAATCTGCACCCACAATCTGTGAGTGGCGTTGCGTGGCTGAGTGGCGTTGCGTGGCTGAGTGGCGTTGCGTGGCTGAGTGGCGTTGCGTGGCTGAGTGGCGTTGCATGTGTGAGTGGCGTTGCGTGTGTGAGTGGCGTTGCGTGTGTGAGTGGCGTTGCGTGTGTGAGTGGCGTTGCGTGTGTGAGTGGCGTTGCGTGTGTGTGGCGTTGCGTGTGTGTGGCGTTGCGTGTGTGAGTGGCGTTGCGTGTGTGAGTGGCGTTGCGTGGCTGAGTGGCGTTGCGTGTGTGAGTGGCGTTGCGTGTGTGAGTGGCGTTGCGTGTGTGAGTGGCGTTGCGTGTGTGAGTGGCGTTGCGTGTGTGAGTGGCGTTGCGTGGCTGAGTGGCTTTGCGTGTGTGAGTGGCGTTGCATGTGTGAGTGGCGTTGCGTGTGTGAGTGGCGTGGCGTGTGTGAGTGGCGTTGCGTGGGTGAGTTGTGTTGCGTGTGTGAGTGGTGTTGCTTGTGTGAGTGGTGTTGCTTGGGTGAGTGGCGTTGCGTGGGTGAGTGTGGTATTGCGTGGATGATAGTGGGCTTGCGTGGGTGTGAGTGGCGTTGCGTGTCTGTAAGTGTTGCTGTGTGGGTGAAAGTGGCACAGAGCCTTTGATGTGGCCTGGCGCAGGAGAAATGCTGCTGCTGCTAATTAAATACAAGAGTGGCCGGGAAGCGGCCGGGAAACACAAGTACGGCCGGCCACATAATTAGGGGAGGAGAAGCCGCACAGCACATGCTGGGAGAAGCCCTTTGATGTGCTGTGCGGCCGCGATGCGCGCTCTGTGCTGGGGGAGGGGGGAGGGCCATTAGCCTGAACTGCGGCAAGATCAAACGAAGGGTGGGAGGGACATTGAGGAACAGATGGCCATGAAAGTGTATGGGCCAAAAGCGCGTGCCTGTACGTGCACTCGAAGAAAACGCCACGAAAAAAAGCGGTGGTTTGACAATCAGTTTGAGCACTTGAATTCTCGCCATTTCCCATTCCTTCGGAATGGTAAAGGACGAGACCTAAAAAACACAATCAGGTTCCACGGGTAGGTGGTTGGTAGTCCAATTGGCATTTGAAAATTTTGATTTGATCTGTGCCTCTTTCTATGGCCCCAATATGGATGATCCGACCTATATTTATAAACTACAGTCGGTATTGATGTTGGAACCTCCACCCTATGTCATCGGGGGAGATTTTAATGTCCTGCTGAACCCATTGAAAGATAGATCCAACCTGAGTCATTATGTAGGGGCAGTTAAGATACGTCGGGCACTACTTAATATGATTCATGATATGGATCTGATCGATCTATGGAGGGCTCAAAAAGGGGATCAGCAGGGCTTTACATTTTATAGCAAAAAGCATGGCCACTCCTCCAGGATAGATTATGTTTTTTTAGATAGAATGTCAATGGCTAGCCTGGGGGAGGTATCAGTCCTTCCGAGTCTTCTCTCTGACCACACACCTATGCAATTTGTATATCAGAGTAAAGAGGTACAGCGGCAACCGTTGAGGTGGACCCTCAACAGGGCGAAGCTTTTAGATCCCGAGGTGGTTGAAGCAGTACAGGCTTCCTCTCTGGAATTTTTTTCTTTGAATACTGGCTCCACAACTCCAGAAATAGTATGGGACGGATGTATGACGGTACGACGCGGGCTTTTACCACGCGTACCGTTACAACGCGTGTTTTACAACGCAAGTCGTTACCACGACTTGCGCTGGAGGGTGCGGACTTAGGAATAGTTTAATTTACTATTCCAACACCAGTCCCCATGGATAGTAGGGAAGGTGTTGGAATATTAAATTAACTATTCCTTGTCCTTGAGCGCCCTCCAGCGCAAGTCGTGGTTACGACTTGTGTTGTAAGAGACGCATCGTAATGGTAGCGCGGGGTACCATCCGCGTCATAAAGGATGTTCCCCATATGGGACGCATATAAGGCCTGGCTAAGGGGGAAACTCCATGGTATAATCTGCTATAAGAACAAGGTGAAGCTGAGGTACTAAAGGGTGTTGAGGGGAAGATAAGCAACCTGGAGAAAGAAAGAGACGGTTTAAGCAACAGGGACTCGGAGCGACTTGCACAGGTCTTGAAGAATCTGGAAGAGGCAAGATCGGAGTATAGAAGCCAAGTGTAGGGCACAGTGGAACTCCAGAATGATGCAGAACTTTGAATATGGGGAGAAGGCTGGCGCCCTTTTGGCATGGAAAGCGAGAACCGATCGCGCTAGAAATGATATAAAAGAACTTACCATCAATGCTAGCGGGGAAACCTCAAGTAAGATCGAGGACATGCAGACCTGTCTCCTCTCCATTTTCTCGTAACTGTATAGAGAGGACCTGACGCCCTTACCGAGTGCTATCCAGTCATTTCTTAGGAATAAACATCTCCCCTCGCTCTCAGAAGAAAGTAAGATCAAACTAGATGCTCCCTTTACGTTAGAGGAGATAGCAGACCAGATTAAAAAATCTAACAACAAAAAAGCCGCAGGCTCGGACTCACTCCCAAGCAAAATCTAAAAACTCCTCAAAGAGGAGTTGATAAATGCTTTGGGGGTCACCTTTAACTCAGTTTACAGCGTAACCGGGAAGGTTCCTAAGACCTGGAAGGAGGCAACAATAGTCCTGATTTTAAAAACTGGCAAGGACCCAAAAAAGGCGGACTCCTATCGTCCAATCTCCCTGCTGAATGCCGATTATAAGATCTTTATGGGTATTTTGTCAGGGAGATTGGCAAAACTGATCCCGAGGTTAATACATCCGGATCAGAAAGGGTTCGTCGCAGAGAGACACATTCAGGAGCAGTCGCAGCTCTTAATTGACAACATAGACCAGGCATTCAGAGGACTGAACCCTTGGCCGTTGTCGTCTTAGACGCGGCCAAGGCTTTTGACAGAGTCTGCTGGGTGTACCTTTGGGAGGTCCTGAAGGCAATGGGGTTTGGCTCCATCTTTATTCAAACCTTGCAGAACTGCTACCAGGGCGCCTCTGCTCGAATCCTGCTAAACGGGCTGCTTACTCCGAGCTTTAACATCCAGAGAGGAACCAGGCAGGGGTGTCCGATCTCGCCCCTTTTATTTAATATATACATGGAACCATTGGCACAGGCGTTGAGACTGGAGGATTCGATCTATCCTTTTAGATCCGAACAATACAGTTCCAAAATAGCTCTCTACGCTGATGACCTAATACTGTATACAAGTGACCCCGAGGTAGTGATCCCGAGGGTGGAGGAGCTTATGTGCGAGTTTGGGTCCTTATCCGGGTATTTAGTCAATAAAACCAATACAGAGGTGATGTGCTGGAATCTGGAGTGGTCGGAGAGAGTCAGCGCTGAGCTGAGATATCTGGGGATTTACATAGTAAAGGAGCTTAATCTTAACAGGGTCATTAAGGAAATAGACGGCCTCTTCAGTAGATGGAGGAACCTTCCCTTAACCATCTACGGAAAAACCAACTTGGTAAAGATGGTCATTCTCCCCAAGCTGTCTTACCTTTTTTCTTCCATACCATTAACATTCTTGAAAAAAAGCTTAAGCAAGGTACAGAGTAAGATTGGGAGTTTTATTTGGGGAGACAAAGGGGTTCGTTTGGCGTGGAAAAAACTTAGGCGCAGACTAAAGAAAGGTGGGCCTGCTCTTCCCGATGTGAGGCTATACGCTGCAGCATTCCAGTTTAAAATAGCTGCAGTGTGGATGGAAACTCCCCTTGGGCCATCAATAGAGTCCTTGTATGAGCCATCTTTAAAGATTTTGTACAAATATGTCAAGCCCGCTTGTTTAAAAAAAAAACACTTTTTCGTTATTAACAGGCTTTATTATACTCCCGCTAAAATCGCCAAGTTTGCCCCAGAGCCAGCCCCTAAATGCCCCAGATGCTCACTGCCTCTTGCTAATGACTTACATATTTTCTTTGAGTGTCCAGCACTTGAAAAACTTTGGACTGAGGTGGTGGACAACAATCGAGATATCTTTAACACCATCATAGAGATAAACATGTCATTAGTCTTTTTTGGAGATGATGGTTGCCTCAGTCAGACCCCCTCTCAGAAGGACAGAGGCCTAATAATGTATCTGATATTGTTGGCCAGAAGGGAAGTTTGCAAGAGGTGGAAAGACCCCCTACCCCCACAAAGGGAAGATTGGCTTAAAGCTTCATTCTCCATGGCTCGTCTAGACTACGAGGGCGCAGATGACAAGCCAATAAACATCTGGCACCCTTTAGTGAGATGGGGTCAAAATTTAAGATTAATATAATTGGTCTATTATTACACCAGGCTCCCTCACAAAAAGGGACCGGTCGGACGACCCAAGCGAGTGCGGTAAGCCGTGGGGGCCATAGATCACGAAGGCGGCTTCATAAGACCCGCAGAGGCCTGTCAGGTGGGATGAGGACCAAAAAAACCAAAAAACTATTTCATTATTGTGGCAATAATGAAGGTTGCACACAAGAGTAGTTGAAGCAGGAGCTTTGTTCCAGGAACAAGAGTAAACAAGGTTAGCAGTAACACCTGCATAACACTAACACAGGAATACATGCACAGTACAGACCCCAAGGGTTCTGGAGGAAGTGAAGGAGATACTAGAGGAACTGACAGGAAGGAATATTAATGTACTGACACTGGTGGCTTCATTGAGTGTATGAGGCTACTAAGAGTTGCCATAGATGTGACCTCACAATATTTACTAACGTAGGGATTGTTGTTGCAAGCACAGATGTTAAAAGTAGCAAATAGAGGTAGATATTAGGGAAGAGGTGAGGCGCTGTGTCACAGAACTGAGAAGACAAAAGCCTTGAGTGGGTAGAGGTCAGTGTAGTCAGTGTACGAAGGGGAAAAGGGTCGAGAAGAGTGTAGCGACATCAAGAGAGCAACAGAAAGAAGTGGAGTAAGAGTTCAAGCGGCGAGTACAAAGCGAAGGAGGCTGAAGGGATACTCAAGGAGAGAAGAAAAGAGCAGGGCAGGAGTAAGTGCAGAGAAGAAAGAGGTGAGTCTTTTGAGGCAATTCATAAGCAGATGAGAAGGGGCAAGAAATGAATAGAGTTACTTTAACTTGG
This sequence comes from Lissotriton helveticus, assembly GCF_964261635.1. Lineage (NCBI taxonomy): Eukaryota > Metazoa > Chordata > Amphibia > Caudata > Salamandridae > Lissotriton > Lissotriton helveticus. Next base: position 824,549,939 of record NC_136063.1, on the reverse strand, counting down.
ACAAGCATGCATAAGTACTGTGTTAAACTAAACACTCACCCGTTCCGTTGCATGTAGAGAAAGCCTTTATTCGAGTACCTAGAAAAGATGGCTGAACACAAGAGAAAATAAGAAGAAAATGAAGAAAAGGTGTTTGGAGAAGGAAAGGGCAAAGGGTTCCCTGTCCGTATGGAGATAATTCACCTCTTGTAATATAACTGTCATGAGGAAGGAAGAGGAAGTGCAATGGAGAGCCAATGAGTATTATTTATAAATGGTTGGGCTTCTTATTTACGTACACAGGTAATGTCTGCATACTCCTAATTAGCTTTTAAACCTATTTTGTTAAAATGTATCTTTTCCTCTACGTTTATAATATAATTAATATATTTGTTACACATATTCGAATATGGGTTAATAGATTGGAATGATTTTACTCTATGCGTGCACGTTGTAAGACAAATTATTAGACAAAGAAGGGCCAAATAACAAAAATGTTATTACATCATCACTGTGCCCTCGTGTGAAAACAAGCAAACCCTGACTTATATGGGATTTGCCGCCTTCAGGTTAAGGGTCGTTTTCATGGGCGATTGGTGACATTTGAAAGTGGTGGGGCGCAAAGTGATTTGCATACTGCACCGTAGCGAGCAAGCGCAGCGAGCAAGCGTAGCGAGCGAGCCCGAACCCCACAAGGGGGGTTTTGGGGGGTTACCCCCCAAGAAAATTTAGACAAAAAAGAAGAAAAATCGTGCATTTTCAAGCAAATTTGAGAAAGCAGGAAGGTTAATAAAGCAATTGTAAAAGTGCAGTTATTACATTAATAGATGGCATAACATAGGTAGCTGGCACTGGTTGCTTAATAGAGTCATATAGTGTGCCCATAAATCAAAACAGTGTGTGGTGCTGATATACAGGACCACAGGGGATTAAGAGAGTCATCTGTAAGAGATTCACTGTCAGCAATGAAGATTAAGGTGAATCCTGACATATTCTTTCCATGAAAAACAGCCATCCTGTGTGTGTCATGGTTCCAAAAAATGATCTTATAGTCTGGAGGGATTGCTTTATATAAGATTGGGTGGGTTGTCGTCTATCAGCCAGACTTTTTTCAACTTTTCTATCAGGTTAACTAGTCGGTTCAAGCCATAGATAACTGAAGTAAATGTTAAAAGCAGGAGCAATGGTCAGTCTGGCCCATACACACAATGAGCGCAGTGGATTCCAAAATGACTTTTCAATACGCCAATCTACATTTACAATACAAATATTTTCTGTTTCAATATCTTCTTTTGAGTCGTGAGATATTACTAATATTATCTTGCAAATAAACTGAAGTTGCACTGTATTGTAACCGAATACTGCCATTTAAATCCCTGATGATATTGCAAAGAAACCAGAATGTATTATATCATTTCACGTGTATCCTAGCTGTCCCATTAGATGGGGTTTTGCAAGCACTCTCAATTCATAAATAACTTTTTTTTATTTAACATACAGTTCGCCATCACACTCTAAACTGCAATTCCAAGCTGTGAAGCAACCGATACTTCAAGAGCAACAGTGCATCTTTCTTCATCCATATTTAGAAAAGTCGGTGAATTAGTGAGGGGATAAAAAAATGATAAGTTAGTAAGATGGTTCCACCCGCACAGACTTGTGTGCGACCTGCAGGTCACATTTCAAATCTCGGAAGGACAGACCAACTTTATGTTTCGTTATGATACAATGACTTTCTTAAGCATACAGCTGCTGTCAGCGTCTATGCCCCCTGGCTCTGAGCTGAAATATGGGAGTGATACTGGCCAAGTTATAAGAGGAAGAAATGGGCCTTTCACTGTGTGCAGTAATGCATGTGAGTCTTGTGAATGCCGGGGCTAGGAGTAAGTCACTCCAGAGATTTGCCGCTTGAATGGAGTGCTAACCAAGGGCCATGAATTCTGAAGCATTTAGATCAGCAGAGGGGAGGGAGCTGAGTCTGGCAAGGATGAGGAGCAAAGCAAAGAGTGACGCTAGCTCAAGACAATCTAGTTTATCTAGGAAGTCTGGTATGGGTGAATGATCTATCTGCTGAGTGCGAGGCCTTAAGCTTGAGAACAGGCAGCCAGTGCTGAGAAGCCAAATGTGCCTTGTTTCTTTTGACAAATAAGAACCAGTGAGGAATTAATACAGACACTGGTAGAGGGGCACTACCTTCAATAATATGAAATTGTTACTTCGAAATGCCAGAGTTCTAAAGTTGCTCTTCTCAACATAATTTGAGATGTACATTACTTCCAAATACTACAATTTAAAAAATACAGGATAAGATATCAGCGTAAACAAGGGAACAGACTAGTTCCATCGCAAGGGATAGAAAGGAAGGACCAGGCAGACAATGAAGAAGAGAAAGGTTTATGATGGGCACCCCGCTGTGAGGGAAAAAAATATTACAAAATAAAGAAAAAGTGAATAATAAAGGAGCAAACACTAAGAGAACAATAATGACGGTGGGGCAAGAGTAAAAAACGGTAGAAAATGCGAAGATAAACTGGGGACGAGGAAAAGAATTAAAAAGCAGATGTGAGTAAATCAATATTTGAGGTGAAGAGACATTAGAATGAGTAAATCCGAAGCAAAAAAAAATAGGAACTAAATCAATTATGCCAGTATTATGAGGTACAATCGATAGCATAGATAGCAGGTAGACAATGAACAGGTAGGGAAGAGTGAACAAGTGCCGGGAACTTTTTTCTTGAAAGCATTTTACAGATACCATTCATTTAACATACTGAAAGTATATAAGGTACATGTAATTTATACAGTCACTAGTGAATACACAAGAAGCCGAGCACAGCTAAGAAGGAGCACCAGGACTGATACAGGCATCCAGTGGAGCTGTAAAGACAGCCACAGGCATGGCAAAGAAGGGCACCTCTTGATGACAAAAAGTTCTTGATAGGCTCTCACACTTTCCAGTCCAGTGAGGGGCATGCATTGTGTTATATACTAACACAATGCATGCCCCTCACTGGACTGGAAAGTGGGAGATCCTGTCAAGAACTCCTCTTTTTGTCATCAAGAGGTGCTGCCACAGGCAGCCCACAGAATGAACATAAAATATGGACTACTCGAACAAAGAAACTTCAGTTAGCAATCAATAGGATGAGGGCAACAGCTAACAAAACTTTGGCATAGTGAGTCATGACAGCTGCACGCATAATATGTGCAGGACATTGCAAGCACATACCTACTTAAGGTACACGACCTGTGGAAGAAGAGACAACTATTAGGCTACATTACAAACACAAAACAGTACACGACTGATGCCCGCTGCCCCACGAATCAAATCAAAAAGATACTGATAGCATGGGTGCCTTGGATATACATGGAGCTGGTGACACATGGCACTACAGAGGACAATAAGACCATAGCCATCGATGACAACACTTAGACATTCACCATCTTCATCATGTCTGAAGATGAAGAACCATCCATATGACAGTGGTGGCTGAAAGGACTGTTTACTCGAACTTCACAAAGAAGGCCACATCGCTTCATCACACTGACGAAAAAGAGCAAGGCACAGCCTCTGACCCTTATAGTGCCAATGCAAACAGCAGGCCAAAACACAAAATGAGTATGACAGTTACTAAAAGACATTATTAAACTAATTCGCATACACCACGCTGCGTTGTCTCGCCAGCGAGCATTCATCACGGTCTTTTACTCCCTACCACTTTCAAATGTCACCAGCCGTCCTGACCAAGCCTTACATCTTTTTCACAAACCAAAGCCCGACTTAGAATTATGTGTGAAATTAGGCCTCAGCCCTCAGCGCAGTTCATGCAGAATTTTCCAGAGTTTGATTGTAAACCCTCCGGGCAGAATGTGTTAATCTTCAGGTGTAGCACAGACTTATTTCAACTGGGTTCCAAATTCTATCAAACATGCAACAAATATCTGTAGGCTGCACAGATTTCTCACCGAGGTCTATCCAGGGCCAGGCGGTAATAATAATGACAGCTACAGGATGATGTTGAATAGTAATAATAGCGATAATAACTAGTAATGTCAGCTTACCTTTGAGAGGGGATCTGATACTCTTCTCACAAGCACGCTCCGGAGGCCCTTGGGGTTCTCTCTAGCTGAGCACAGGCCTTCCGTCCGTTCCCAGATCCGGGTGCTCATAGTTCGGTTTCCGCTCCTGGTTTTGAGCCCGTCACCGACCTCTTCCTGTCCCAGCCGTGGCACAGTCGTCCCTTCTGCAGTCTAGTAGCACGCTATCTCCTACTGTGTCCAGTCCAGCACCATCTGCCTCCTGGATGTCCAGGGCTTCTGCTCCCGGGGTACCAGCGCCGTGCGTCTCCCTCGGAGCCCAGAGCAGTCCCGAGCCTATGCACAGCTCCTGTCCCTTCTATGACATCCATTGTGTGGTGACCGGGGCCCTCTGCTGCTGCCTGTGTGCACGTGGCGAGTCTAGAAGTGCTGTGCAACACTAGGACAAAGTCACGGCGCGCGCGTCCAGAATGGCTAATCACTGCATGGCTTCACAATGAAGTCACACAGTGATTGGCCATGCAGTGCTGAGCCTGAGCCAGTGTGCCACCCACCCACACGCGGCATCCAATAATGGATTGCCAACCCTTCGGAGCGGTGGACCAGCCAATCCTGGCGCTGCATGCAGCGACAGGATTGGCTAGGGGGGCACACTGACTCCTCGCCCTGGCGCCTTCCATACCACGGGGCCCGGCTACAGCAGCACCCCTCCCCCGGCCCCTTCATTCCGTATGAGCATCTCTGGGAACTTCCTGCCAGCGCGCATGCTTGGGCTAGTTGCAGCCCTAAGTTCCTCATGCGCACACAGTACTGCTGCTGGCCTGCTGACGTCTGCACTCTGCAGACTGTCACTCAGCAGACCAGCCAGCCAGCCCCACCCCCTGCGCACTCCCTATTCAATCGGGTGTGTCCCGACCCGCAACCCGGATTGAAGCGCTGCACTTAAAATTCAATTATTCAATTATATTTATTTGTGTATGCGGGAAAGGAACCTTTCTGGAGTCACGGCTTCAGTTGCAGCGTGTGCGGACGGAGCTAGGCTGACAGCTCGCGGTCTCTTGATGTTAATTAAGTTACATCTTAAATCAATCCTTTGGATTCTTCACGTGAAATCTATTGTGGTGCTGACAAGCACGTTGGAATAGCTTGAGTTATACCATAGCTATTGGGTGCTGACTGAGTTCGCACAAGTGGCACACCAGTGAAGGGTGCCCACTCACTTTGGGGTTATTTTGTTTTTATGCATATTGAGTCCCCATCCTCTTCCCGTCCTGATGAAGACCCGTCCCTGAGGAAATCAGTCACCCTGTTTGTTTTTGGGTCGAAACGTCGACAACTTTCCCCCGAGCCTGTACCTGTATTGCTCTTCCAATGTCCCTTTCCCTTGTGCCAATTACAATACGGAGGATCAACCAATCACGTGCCAGCAAGAAAGAGTTACATTTTTTGCGATTAAAACATCAAGGGCAGGCTCACTCGTGTTTTACACTAAGGATTGAACCTTAGTCTCTGTTTAAAAAAAACCTTATTGTATATCAATCTATATCCTTTAATAGACCTTTTTGGTCGCTCTACCTACACAAGCACTTACTATCACTCTTTTCTGTGCACGTCACTTGACAGTGAACCCCTTGTGTAAATAACTGTAGTTTTTTACGTTGCGGAAGCATATTATGTCATTTTTCCAAGTACATATTAAATAAGAGAGTCTCTCGGACCTTGGTGAGACACAGTTTTTTGTTTCAAGTGTGGTTTTCTTGCATCAACGAATATTTCGGGCTAATATGTTTGTTGTGTTTTGACTTGTATCAACCATAACGGATTTAATCGGATGGTGATCAGAAGTAAAATGAATATTTGATATAATTTTACATTGTATATGTTGAATCAACGTCTAGGACCATTTTTGTCTATAATACTTGATACCCAGGTCCTTTGACTCCAATTGGGTTACCCCCCTGTTAATAACGAGCACTGACAGGTGGCATTGTGGGCATCTGTGATGACTCCATACCGCCCTGTAAGTGACGATGCAGAGCTGCTTGTAAATTGCATTCATGCGCATTGATTTTAATTCCTTGGCTTTTCCATTTCTGCACCATCAGATGTGGAGCTTGTGGAATTGTTGGTAACAGTGTATTGGGTTTTAGATGTTAAAAATAAGCCACTCCACAGAACAGGGAGGTTCTGTGCTTAGAGTATCCATCTGAAAAGTAGTTACCCAAGAGTGAATTATTCTTCTGATGGATACTTCTAATCACTGATTCCTCACCTTGGAGTAGATGCCAAATCTGTAGCTACCCAGGGCGCAGGGTCTTTGGAGTGAATTGAGAACTAGAGTGCAAACAGAACCAAACAGTTAAAGTGACCTTCCCAACAGACCTGGATATCAAGGCAGTAGTACTTTGGAACATATGCACCAACACCAAGGTTGCAGCCTGGCAAATATTAAAGACAGGCACCCTTCCCTCCAAAACAGTGGTAGCATCCTTGGTTCCTATGGAAAGGGCTATCAGACCTTCCAGTAGCTGCTTCTTGCGAAGTGCATAGAAGAACTTAATGAGGAGGACTAGTCACCTTGACAGGGTACTCTTCTACACTGCCTTTCCTTTCTTTGCTATGAGAACCCCCACAAAAAGTAGATTGTCCACACAATGGTCCTTTGTTACAATCAATGTAAAAGCTTAAAGCACTTCTTGGGTTAAGCCAATGGATCCACTCCTCTTCCTTTGAGTGGTAAGTGGGATCGAAAACTACTGGTAGAGTGATTGACTACCCAACGTGGAAAGGAGTCACGACTTCCAGTAAGAAATCCACCTGCGATCTCATGACCAATTTGTCTAGAAAGAAGGTGGTGTAGGGCAATTGCACTGAAAATGCCTGCAGTTCATTCATTTGACGTGCTAACATATTCACCCCTTGCTGGACAAAATATATATTTTTTAAAACAAAAGGATGTCAGACTGCATCATCCGTAAGGGGTTAGTGTCCCACACACCACAGCAGGTTACAAACTTGTCCGAGTGCCCAGCATAGATGGATTTCATGGAGGCACTTCAGACTGCAAATGAAAAGCAGCCAACTGCTGCAGCTCAATCTCCTAGTATGGACATTTAATTTGCGTAGCTTCAGGTGGAGGACCCTGCCCTACTGCTGAGCCAGGATCTCCTCCCAAACTGGCAGCCTGATCGGAGGACATATGCTCAGGAGTTCGGGGTACCACACTCTCCTGGCCCAATATGGGGAACTATGATGACTAGATTACAGTCTTTCTTGACCATCTTAAGAACTTGGGCAGGTCATGAAGGGTCAGAAGGGTATACAGGAGTCCCTTGTTCCATTCGAGCTACAATACCTCGGCTAACACGTGTTCTTGCGGAAGCACAAAACTGTTCAGAGAGTGTGTGTTCTCGACAGTAGGGTAAAGATGTAGCTGGGTCTCTCCCCACTGGTCGAATATGCAATTTGCCACCTTGGGATGTAGGCGCCACTTGTGATCTGCCAGATGATGTCTGCTCAGTTTGTCTACTCCGGCATTCAGGGAGCCTGTCAAGTGGTTTCTGACCAGGAAGATGTCCTGGTTTTACAGCCACCTCTAGAGACGCGAAACCTCTTGGCACACCCTGTCAGTTACAAGCTGAACCCCACACTGTCCTGCTTGTAACTGACATCAGACTTCCTCTGATGGATGGCACAAAAAGCATTCAGGTCCAGACGAATGGACTGCAGCTCAAACAGGTTGATATGGTGCCAGCCCTTCTCTGGAGACCACAGTCCCTAGATCTCCACATCTCCCAGGTGGCCCCCACCCCTAGTAGTAATGTGTGCAACACACTGTCTGCTCAGGGTGGGCGAGTCACCTGCTTCAAGACAGATTGTGATCGGTCAGCCACCATGCAGAGCACGGGCTGGCTCTTCCGTGACCTGTACAGTATCATAGAGGTGGCCTTAATGCTGGGCCCACTGGGACTGTATGTTCGACTGCAAAGTTCAAACGTGCCAAATGGTGTAGCTGACAAGGATGCACAAGGTTAAGAGGCAAATAAGCCTCAGAGCTACCCAAACCTGGATCCAGGAGGAATTAAATGGTAGTGTGAAATTTGGACATACAGATTAAAATGTGTGCTCCGGGATATGCGCAGGGGGTCAGCTGGGCAAACATTAACATTGTATTTACAGTGATGTTGTCCACCCCCTGTTGTACCGCCTTGAGATGGAGGGCAGCATTAGCCCATTAGTAGAAAAAGTCCAGAGTTGTCATCACTCCATTGTATTCAAGCCTGTAGAATTGCCATTTAGAAAGGGGCATACAGTACATGGTTACCTCAGGGAATGCCACACCTCGGTACTCTTCAGTCCTGTCTTAACAATATCCTCATGTAAAATCCATTTGAGTTCTTCTTTGTTTAATTGACGGTGCTAGCTAGGGACCCGCTGGTGGTAACCAGACTGGAGGCCTCTGTGGTTCTATGTGACCTAGAGGTGCACCAGAGAGAGCCGGAAGCACACTAAAGATTTGCAGCATACCCTTTTTGAAGGCCTGGTTCTACTCCAGGGTCGACAATTGCCATGGGAACTCAGAACATGTTAGGGCCAACTGAGTAATCGGTTCCATGGCCTGTCTACTTGAGAGAGTGCGACTTACATCTTGACGCCCTCACACCTTCTCTTTGCAGTCAGAGTGGCGGGATGGGACCAAAGATTTAGAGCGGGAAGTGGAAATCACCAGAACGGCCCGTGACATGGCCCTTAGCTAGTAGCAGGACCTGTACAAACACCGTGAACTCTTCTTGAGTTCAGTGACGTATGGTTTGCCTTCCAGTTTCACATTTGCTTCAGGTGCATTAGGGTGCATTAATCAAATGATTTGGGTTGTGTCTGGAGCCCAGGCACCAAACCCCACACCTAAGGTGGCTTTGTGACTGACATCTGCTATCTGCAGGCACGTCACCGCACTTCCCAGAGTGGTATGGATCAGGGAAGAGCCACATCACACCTGTGGTGCACAGGAGTGCTGCAAAAAATTCTCTGAGACACTGGAGGATATTCTAAGGTTAGGAATCTGCGGTTATAAGTACCCATCATAAGTAAGTGTCATGTGACCTGTGCAGGCCCATTCTCTCCTGATCATTGAAGATACTAACATTCAAAGAGAGGAGTGAAACAGTAAAAATGCCAATACTTGACTTACAATCAGTATGCAAATCTCACTAAAGAAACACCACACAACCTCTCTCTATAGAGGTAACAGCTCTAAATCCCCAACCATACCAGCTGGATACACCTAATCCCAAACACTTATGGCATACAGAGAGGCATGATGGCCAGGTCTTTAATGAGAAACTAGCCTGGCTAAAAGGTTGCTTCTGGACCAGGCTAAGCATACATAAAGCAGCATTAGCAGCAAGCCAACATTATTCTAAGAAACGCCATGCAAGCTGGACTTAGGGAGAATGCAGGCGTTTACCTCAGAGGATGTAGACTGTAGAACAATTTGCTCAGGAGCTCTCTCCTTAACCTTTCTTAACCGCATGCGCGCTAGCGGTTTTCCCGCTGCGTGCTGCGTTTTTTAAAAACCTGCGTTACGTGACGAGCTCAGCTTGTCATCAGCGTAGGGCAGGTTACGCCCATGACGAGCTGAGCTCGTCATCAGCCCCGAAGGGGTTAAAGTGCTCTAATGCACAACAGCAAGACCTATTCATTCATCAATCACCCGAGACAGGTAATCCAGGAACTGACATACTCACTAACTAATCACAAATCCAATTACCACCATCAGCTTCAGTTCAATTGTGGCAAACCTCCTCAAAGGGTGGCCAGGGGCACACATAAACAGTCAGGATGGAGGGCAGGCAGAGGGAGTATAGCATGAGAAGTATGGCTCACTGATTAGAGCGGCAGACACTGAGGCAGAGGTCTGGCCCGGGACCAGGGTTCAATTCCCGACGGGGCAGGGTCTTGGGCTCAATGTCCACGGACTCGATAATTCTCGCCTAGGTGCCTACTCTAATCATGGGTCCCACTCTGCAACTCTGGGCAATAGCTTGCTTAATCTCCACAACGACCCCAAAAGCGCTAGGATGCCTGGCCTCACCTTGGAGGTGCCCAGTAAGGGGGCATCTCACAGGGAAAGCCTGGAAGGGTTCCACAGTGTTATACAGCGTCAAGATACCTTTCAGGTGATAGTGCGCTTTACAAGTATACACACATTTATTTACATGATTGGGCTGGAAACGATGGAATACAGAACAGTGGAAATTATTGAGATCAAGAACATTAGTCTGTTAACTGCATTGATTTACATACTCACTTCCTGTTTTAAAGTAGGCCTGTGCGGAGCTCGTGGAGTCGCGCTATGCGAAGCTTCACGAAGTGCTGAAAAAACTTTGCCGCGTGGAGTTCTGTGAATAGCGGAGCCCATTACATTGCGCTGTTTGCGCTTACTTTAAGCGCCAGAAGTGTCTCCCGCACTGTAAAATCGCGAACTGCATCATGTGGAGTGACAGAGGGCGCTGCTTCTTTCTGCTGCTCAAGTAGATTTTCTACTCAAGCAGCAGCTTCCTCAACGTGAGCAGCAGCTTTCTCAATGTGAATGGTAGGGACCTGCCGTGAATGCCCGGGTTCAGAAAACTTGCCAGGAGACGATCTTGCACAGGATTTCTCTCATTCGCCAACGTTATGTTGGCGAGCCGCGTGAGAGAAAAAACTCAGCTGCACTTTGCTTCACCGGTCCCACTTGGGACAATATTGGAAGACTCCCACTTACGATCATTCAGGGCTCAGAGTACGTACCAGTTGGCACTTGTATCTCTCCCTCAGGTTTGTTGAATTTGCTCTTTTTGGTTATGTAGGTTACTTCTCTTCTTGGTTCACTAGTTTCTTTTGCCTCGCTACTTTTTTGGTGTGTTTGCATCTTGCAGCTCTATAATATAGGTGTTTGTGGCAACATCATGGGAATTATGACTGGATTTCTGGTTGGCACGAGGCTCAACATGGCAGCCCCTGACGCCGAAACCAGTAAGCTTCGACCTTTATATGTGATTACATCTTTTCTACGACTGTCTTAATATACTCACCTACCCTTCTCTGTTTTCCAGCTGGTGAGGATAAACTATTTCTGTAACATCTAGGTGGAACACTGCCATCCCTTGAGTGAGACAATTCATCGGTGAGGGAGCTCCACTCTGGTATTTCTCTCTATCCCTTTCCATGTCTCTCCCCACATTCCTATTACCACCAGCGCATCCATCGCTGCTTGCCAGTGTAGGTATACAGGGCCAGCACAGGTTTTCAGCGGGTCTGGGTCCTCAGAAACGTGACACAGGCACAAAGACATAGACAGAAACACACACAGACCCACAAACAAGTTCAGGCAGTGTACCTGTGTGTTTTTTTACATTGTGACAGCAGGTGACATCACACTCTATCTACATCATACTTACACACTCTGACAGGCAGCCATCATGGGGTGCAGGAAGTGCTGTATTCAGAAACCCATGTCCATATCCTTTTGCAACATGACCAAACACCTGCCAATGGAGGAAAAATTTGAAATGACCTTTCATATGGATCTAAATGCTATGCATATTCTCGCAAATGAGGAACCATAAAAATGCATTTGCAAGCCCATCCACTATGGCATGGCTAAACCACGAGGATATATATTTATAATTACATTTACAAAGAAAAATGACTGCAAACTATTTTCAAATACATCTTTTGAATTCCACATCCACCTCAGGCAATCAGCGTCACTGACCCAATTCAAGAAGGACCTCAAGACCTGGCTCTTCAAATGTGCCTCCACCCACACGGACCAGCAGCCAACCCTCCTTCCCCTGTAACCCCACCACCACCACCACCACCCCCCATCCCAGCGCCTTAAGACCCTCACAGGTGGGGAAACATCCATCACAACGCAACTTTTACAACGCACTACCATTACAATGCAGGATTTACAACGCAAGTTATTACAACGACTTGCGCTGGAAGTTTAATTTACTATCCAAAACCTTCCCTACTATCCACGGGGACTGGAGTTGGAATCGTAAATTAAACTATTCCACTATCCAGCGCCCCCCAACGCAAGTCGTTGTAACGACTTGCATTGTAAACCCTGCGTCGTAAAGGCATGCGTGGTGAAAGCATGCGTTGTGATGACATACATCCCACAGGTGAGTAGCCGAACTTTATAAGCCCCTGACTGACTGATTGACGTTACTTACTATATCTTTCTTATTTGCATCTACAGTTTCAGATCAACAGTAACAGCATTAACACACATTCAGTGTTCCCTTGGTAAGTATTGAAAGAGAGCAACTTTTAGGCAAGATGCCACGGAGTTTGATGCCGCCTTTGCATGCGGACATCACATAATTATTTTCAAGCCTGTTATGACGAAGACTTGTTTGATGGTCTGCAGAGGCCTTTGAGCAAGGCCTGCTAATTACAAGTGCATCTGTGCGGCGGAAGAAGAGCGCGCGCGCCTTGCAGGACAATCACGGCCGTCTTTGATTGGACCGGCTCTTGGCAGAGCTTCAGTGTAATCAGAGGGTGGAAGTGGGAGCGCCTTGTCGGCCGAGCAGCGGTGCTCCTGTGAACACCAACACGAGGAGGAAAAGGAAGGCAGAAACATCAGGTTTGCATCAATTCCGGATGTGATGAGGGGCGGAAGGGGACGTTTTTACAAGTGAAAACTTATGTTGACAAATTGAGATCCTGACAGACGCGGAGACCACAAAAGCAGCTCGGTCCAACATCCAGAGGAAGACTGTGACATTTTGGAATATATATATATTTAATTGACATGCACTTGAATCTATTTATCAGGGATTTGATCAAAAGAGGATCAGGAGGAAACAATCCTAGTTATATAATACATGGGAGTCAGCAATCCCTGTATAATTTCCTTAGTAAAGGAGACTTGTGACACTCCTGTTCACATAAAAAATCAGGGCCACTTGAATTTATGTGATTTTGGAATGCAGCTTTTTTTAAATATTACTGGATTTGCCGTTTTTGCCACATAATCTATAATTAGCTGCATAATAGGCTTATTTTAACACAAAACAATTTTCTAGATCAAAGGGATCAGAAGTTATTAAAAACATGACAACATGTGTTCACGTGCAGTGAAAGGCCCTTCACAAAGTTGATTGGTCATCTTTCAGTTACTTATTTCTGTATTTAAGTGTTAATATGGTACTAATCAGGTGACATCTTTGCCCAGATAGTATTAACGTGTAAAAAATAACAAAGTAATGAACTAATACTATCAACAATTTTGTGCCGCATTATGCTGCAAATTAGGCTTTTCCTGCTGCATAATTTAGTCAACTCTGCTGCATAATTTGGTGCCCTCCTGCCACATAATTCCAGTGGCACTGACTGTAATAAATAAATGATCTAGCCGCTCATCTGTATTCACATATTACAGTTAAATTCTGGCGTCATAATGCCTGCTGCTAGAGGCAGCAGCCTAGAGGAAAGGTAATTTACAGATGTGACTTTTCCTTCTTCTGCTCTGTTTTCTTCTTCTGCTCTGTTTCTTCTTTAGCTCTGTGCTGTCTTTTTATGTGAAGAGACCCTGACATCATAAAGATACTACTAGTAAAATACCCCAGTGCACAGCAAACAATCTTAAACTTATACATATGTTTAAGTTTACCTTTGTGAATCAGGCCCAAGGAATGTAAGTGGTTTGTGGGAAGTGTTTTGGTATGACCATGTATTATAAGGAACAAAGTACCTCCTGCTGTACATTATTAGGACATCACAAGTCACCTCAGAGTTTCATGCCCTGATAAAGTAACATGACTTTCTGCCTTATTCTTCTATATGGGTACAGAACGGGGAACATCCTTTACAACGCAACTTTTATCACGCAGTGCCTTTACGACGCAACTATTACAACGCATGTCATTACAACGCATTGCGCTGGGGGGTTCTCTAGGATTTACATAGGGAATAGATTTAATTTACTATCCAACACCTTCCCTACTATCCACGGGGACTGGAGTTGGAATAGTAAATTAAACTATTCACTATCCAGCACCCCTTAGCGCTATGCGTTGTAACAGCATGCGTTGTAAAAACTGCGATGTAAAGGCATGAGTGGTAAAAGCATGCGTTGTAATGTCATACATCCGTACAGAACCCTTCTGCAACTTGCATTATCCTTATTATATATGGCAGGGGTGTTTTATGCTATATATAATATTCATATCTTACTGCAGAAAGTATGCATCTTTTTATAACAGGCAAAAAATAGAGACTGCAGAAAGAAATGCGGGACTGAAATGGCATGAACATAAGTGATTTTTGTACTGTGCTGCAACCTTTATATAGAGCTTTCTACCCTTATATTGGGCTGTGAACCACTTGCCTACATCGGTAGCATGCTACACCATGTCGGGTTTGTGATTGGAAGTGTGTTGTCTTTGTTTGATCCTATGTGGGAAATGTCTTCATGTTGTGCATGATGACCACTGAGGTGTATTTAACATATTATGGGCTACAGCACTTAGCAGTGTGATGTATAAAGAAGTGTGAGAGGGAGGTGGGCAGTTTATAGTTTTCAAAAAGCTGGCAGCTTTGAACAGCGCTGCAGGTCACTTTATTGTATCTGTTATGATCATAGTCCACTTAGCTGGTTACGGCACAGGGATGTCCATTCTGAGATATTTTGTGTGAAGCTTGTGGACCTGAGCAGGCATAGGTTGCAGGATGGCATGGTAAAGAGATCTGCTGGGATGGAATCCCATATCTGATCATCACTGTGAGATGTCAAGAAGTGATCAGGGTATGTAGATTGTGGGGAAATGCAGTGTTGGACTAAATTAAAATCCTCCGTGGGCCAGTGGCAGATCTCTTCAGTTAGTTCTTGCCTATTCAGTGGATGATGAGTGGTTTGCAGCTGTGGACGGGTTCATTACTGGGCAATGGGCATGAACCTTAGCAGTTTTGTCTCATGTGAAGGTGAGAGTGTCAAGCAGTATAACCAGCTGCGGCCCGTGCAGGTAAGAGCGGTGGGGCTGGAGGGTTAGGGAGGGGGTGATTCCAACAGACAGCGATGAGGGAAAATTAATTATATATCTAATTTTCCTTCGTGGTCTTCTGTCGAAACCCTCCCCCCCTCCCTCCCCCCCGAAGCCCCCCCCCCCGGCCCTACCGACCCACCACTCTTATCTGCACTGGCCCGGCTGTGTGTAACGGAATTATTATATTGTCTGTATAAACTACAATCAACTGCCCGACCGCTGAGTTTTATGGTATTAGTGTGGGCCATGGGTTATATATTTGATTTGGGGCTCCTTGTTTTCTGTTGTTACTGATTTTTTACAGATAAATACAGACAGAAAACACTGTCTTTCCTGTCTGTATTTATGGTTAAAAGCTGTAAAATATAGACAATTTGGCTTCTTTTGAGTGATTCACCATGCTTAGATTAATAACTTACAGGCCAATAGCTGTACATAATGGCAGCATGGAGAGCTAAAAAGCTCAATGAGTTGTGCTTAAATTACTGCACATACCAACATGTATGTGCTATTATACTATTTTTTTAATGCAAGTTTATTATTTTATTATTTTTGGCTGTGTAATGTCCTGAAACCTGCCAGGCATCAAAGAATGAGTGCACGTTTATCCGTTAAAAAATTGCAGAAATATACGAGTTATCACCTCATCTGTTCACAAAACACAAAATAAATATGGATAAATACCAATAAGATAACTAAAAATAAATATGGGAAAATACAGACAGAAATGTTCAAAAAATAAATACCATAAAACTGGGAGGCCTAATTGTATTATATTGTAGTTGGATTTATTTATTTTTATTTATAAAGTTTTATATAGCGCGAACATGATCCCGAAGGATATCAGAGCGCTTTACAACTTGAGGGAAAGGAAGGTAACAGTTGCATTATAGGCATCACAAGGAATACCATTCCAAACAAATCAAATAGGCATTCCGACAAAAAAGGTTACAATCGAAAGGTACAATAAAGAAGAAGATAATAACTGGTACATAGCGAACTGGGAGGGGAGTAGATGATTAGTAAAGAAGAAGAATACCCAGCGCAGGGCTTAGGGTGTAAGTCCAATGTTTCAGAGCAGATGATATTTATATAACACTTACTGCTCCTAATCAGGCATTGAACTTTTTATGCTGGGCATCACACTGATCCAGAACCCAAAGTTAGTGTTTTTTTCCAAGTGGTGTAGTTGGTTATTGGGATTAGTCTTGTGCTCCCAAGGAAACCATCCCAGACATTCACTCCATTTCTATATGGTATGTTGAATTCACAGGAGTTAGGTGTGATCTTTAGTGGATGGGTGTGTGCGTGAACTAATTAACATGATTGGTGGTTCTAAAGGAGGAATAATAGGAGATTAGGTTTTGTTAGATTGCAGGGTTATGACTTTTAAAGGAGGGGTGATCTTAGAGATGAGGTGCGGAACATCTGGAGAAATATGTTAGTAGGGATTAAGACGAAAAAGCATGTGACATAGAATAGACTGTATCTTTTTTTACGGGCATTTGCTCCCACTCCTCTGTGTTGTGGTGAGTAAGGACTGTATAATACTAGCCTGCAGCTAGTAATCTCTTTGGCCACCAACTGAGTACTGGACACCACTTCCTGCGTGGGACTGGAATATGAAGAGGAGGGGTATTAAGACAGCATTAAGGCAGACAGGACCAGGATACCAACGGGGCTGTGTCGGTGGAAGAAAGCTCCCCTAAAAGAAAAATAAATATGCAGAAAAGAAACATATTAATAAAGCACAGATAGCGTATAATCTGTGCTCCTCGGGTCAGGCATGCTGGCAAGGCTGAACCAGCTACTCCACCTAGGAATCAGGGTTCTTTCTATCCCCGCCCTGGGCAACGTTCTGAGAAGTTCTGTGATAAGATTGCACTGCCATACTTTGCTGGCACACAGGATACAGCCATCCTCACAATAGCTCCCTTGCTGTGCTTCAGGACTAGCTTAGAACCTGGCTTCACAGAGGTCCCAGTAGCAGTGGGGCATCACATGGACTGAGCATGGTGTTGGGTATAGTTAGGGTTGTTTGTCACCCACTGGACTGTGGTGTCATGTGGTACTTCACAATATACTGAAGCTCCAAACTCTCCCAATTGGAGCCATTTTTGGGGGGCTAACACCTGGTTTTCCTAGAGAGAGCTGGTGTTGATCCGTGTTAGACACTTGTCAAGAGTTCTCACTCTTTTGTGTAAGAGTGAAGTTCAAAAGGGCTGCTGTGTGTAATGTGTCTGACAAGAGGCCCTACCTTGCAGAGCTGTCCATCTATTCTGAGGGTACTGATCCAGGTCAGGACAAGTCAGGGCAGCAGAACATCTCCAGGGAGCCTGAACTCCAGGTCCTCAGCTACAGATGTGCCCTTGAACACTTATTACCAAGTCTGTTATTAGTGATGCAACATTGTTGCACAAAGGCATGTATGACTGCTCTCCCCCATCTTTGATGCCAGGGAGACCCAGACGTTAGCCGTAAACCTACCTCCGCTCCTTGGGGATTGGCCAGCAGCCCATGTGAGGTTTACAGAGACTCCAATCGGCCAAGTTTCCCTCTATGTTTTTCAACAATGCCTGTCTGCAGGCCCTCCATGTCCTTAGTAAAGATCACCCAGTGGCTGTAAATAGTGATTTATGTGATCTGACACCTATTGGAGGTAGCTTTTTACCGAACCATTCACAGATGTTGTTCCCCTGCTGAACCCCACATATGAGGCACTTGTCTCAGGCTGATCTTTGCCTTCGCTAAGACATCTCATACTCTCCTACAATTTTCCCAGAACTCTGTCATCAGCAATGGATCCATCTGCATCACCCACTTTATCCACCACGTAGGTTAGGGACACTTCACTTGTCTCGCATGGGCTGCGTCTGTGTCTCCCGACATCTTCATTGCATCTGCGCTGATGTCTATAATACGTTGTGAGCGCAAAGGTAAAGTGTTCCCTCATTTTCATTGGGCAATATCCCCATGTAAATAAGGGAACTACCCATCGTGGCTGTGCTAGTGCAAATCTGTATTATAGAAGGGGCTACACAAGTATCTGCGTCCACTTCTATAACACCAAAGTGCCCATGGATGCACAATACGTAGGAGCATTCCCTGTTGCACTTATTGTAATATGGTCACTGGAGTGGTAGCTAAGTAATCTGGGGTATTGTAGGGGGAGAGGTCACTAAAAATCATTTTACTGTTATGAATCACATTAACTCTTGAATCCTTTTTAGGGGAGGCAATAAATACCTTTAGTTGTACAACATGGTATGTTATGTTGCAACCATTTATTTATTTATTTATTTTACAAAGTTTTATATAGCGCAAACTTGACCCAAATCGGGTATCAAAGCGCTTTACATAGCACCAGTTGCATCACATGAGGACACATTAATTTTTGTTAGGTACAGGGAGATTGCGGAGACTCGAACCCAGTTCCCCAGATTCGAGGTTGACCACCCTAGCCGTTAGGCCAACTCCTATCCCGAATTATTGCGCATGAATCACCCCAGGCATCAAAAACCACACAGAGGCACCCTGTACAAACTTCCACTGAGCCACTCTATGTTATATTTTCTTTCATTTGTGTCTCAGAGCCCCTTACTTTACCCAGATGGGCAGTATGGTGAAGTATCTCATTAACCAGCAGAGGCCTCTTGATCCAAAAACAATCTTCAAAATGGTAGTCTCTTATTTGCATACAAATCAAATATTCTGTGGGGAGGCAAGGCTTGAGTAGAGATTGACAATAAAAAGCTATCCTTCTTCTTGAGTCAGAGTTGAATATAAAGAGACCAGTACCACCCAAGGCTACAAAGGCACACTGAGTCAAAAAGGTTCCCCATCTCAATAGAAGGTCATGCTGTGCTACACTTTTAAGAGAGGTCTCAGGAAGTCTCCTCTTTGGGACATGGATGAAGTGTCCTGGAATCCTCCACGTGCCACCATTTGACTTGGATGCCCCAGCCACATACTGCCCAAACGTAGACTAACTATATACTTCTGTGTTTTTGAATGACATATGCCCCTCCAATGCCAGTTTTCTAATACAGAATTGTTTTTTGACGCAAGCGGGGGACGACAGCAGAAATACATTTGCACCAGGTGGGCCCCAAGTAATGCCTGACACTAGTGTTCTCTGCAAGCTGGAAACTCGCAGTTATGGTTGAGATAACTAACCTCCTCTCAGATGTGATGTGAGATATGTCACAACCTGACTGTGGAAATAGCATTTGCTGAATTTGCTTTGGAATGTATCATATCCTGTTCAGCGGCGGCTGCTGCCACAAACAAAGGGTGGTGGGGCGGGTGGAGGGACCGCGGGATGGGTCGTGTGTGGGGGAGGGTTTAAAGATACTATATAAAAAAACTTACCTTTAGCCGCCTTCCGCCTCCAGCGTCACGTCACCTCTCCTCTTCCTGCGTGGTGGCAGCAGCCCCTGGGACAGACTACCATCCAATCCTCGTGCTGCAGAGCAGCGCGGGAATTGGCTTGAGCGGGCTAGAAAGGTGCTCTGCTCAGGTCAGGGAGTATGTTGGGTCTCTCCAGCCCGGCGGCATTGTGCCTAAGTGCGCATGTGTGTCTCCCTTAGACGGCCAGCCAAACATACATGTGCACTTAGGGAGTGCACTTAGGCTCCTCTCCAACCATGCCTCGGCCACGCTCCTCCCTACAGCACTGGCTCGGAGCCGGCAAATACAAAATAGAAACCATGCAAGAATATTGTTTTATTTTTCATTTGCTTGTTCTGAGCCAGGCAGCAGTGCGACACTCCTCTGCCATTTCGGAGGAGCCGTCGCTGATCCTGTTTCTAGGCTTTAAAGGTCTTCAGAGAAACGTTTTTTTTAAACTTAATTTTGCACATTTTGAACAAAACAACATACAGCAGTTTATAAAGTGTGAGAAACATGTATTTCCAGGCAAATTATGATACACTACATTTACCATTAATCATCGATCACACAGTTTGGAATCACCCAGATAGGAGGCCGGATCTGTCCCGCACTTCCACACCTCAATCCCAGTCGTATCCTCACATTTAGTCTCCTTCTTCCCCTCCCTGTGTATCCCAATCCCTGTTGTCTGTTAGGCTGTTATCATCGGAGGATCCAGATGCAGCCTCCGGATTCAGGAGTTTGTCACAAAAATCTATCCAGATCTCAAGGTCCTCCACTACCTTGTCATCATGCCGACTGTTTCATATGTAATTCTTCAGCTAATGCCCATTTCTCTATATTGCTTTACCAACTGACCGGATCAGTGCAAAAAAATATTATCATAGTTGATCTGCAGCGTGGGTAGGAGGAATCTTGCGACCCCAACATTATCTCCCCTACTCTGCCTACAATATCCATCCAGTCCCAATTCAAGGTCCCACGCATTGCGCATAGTTAACTCTGTACTACTCTTCCTCGTCGGCTACAAGCAAAACCACAGACATGTATGTCTGCAACGAAAAGCGCTAAGTGGTCAAGCAATTGGCAGGCATGTGCCAGGTAAAAACCATGGGACAAGCACAACATTCTGTCTTTTTTATCCGATAACTTCTCATCCTCCAAATCCAGAATTCTTACTGTTCCATGGTTGAGAAAAACTAACATGAGTGGCAGAGGTTTTCCTGTATTGTTAGCTTAACTATGTAACTTTATACATTTTTCATCCATAGAGTGGCACTGTAGCCAACTGGCTACCTGGGCTCATAGCCATAGTCTTGACATCATATAAAGTAAAAAAAAAAAGTGGCTCAAGGCAAGGTTCACGGTTAGATGCCAATTACAGCTAAGGGGAAAGAGCTTTAAAAATCCATTGACTGGCTATTAGTGTCCCTTTGATGGCCTTTCAAGAGAGATGGTGCCGTTCACCCTCAGAGGAACTTCGAGATTCTTAGGACATTACTTACTATGGGTGGAGCTTGGCAATTTTGAACTCTGTCTGTAGACTTTTATTATGGTAAGTAACTCAACGCAATGCTATTCGCCCTTTTACCCCAAATGAGGACCCACGCAAAGCCTAAGCAAATAACTCCCTTGGACCTTTGACTCATGAGTACAGAACCAGTTTTGATGCAAATCATGGGTCCAACAATCATATGATGTGGTGCTAAAAAAATTCTCAGGGCCAGCTACCAGCTTTTTGGTCCGTTGCCCCATGCAACTCCTTGAACTATGAGGAGGGGGATTGGTAACCTCAATCCACCAATGTAGCACTATCATGAGGAACTCCAATGTCCTGTTCACCAAAGAAATTCAGGATCAGTTCCTGCTTAGACAGGCCAACATCCAAAATCAGCAGCACCCAAGCCCCCCCACCCACCTGTTGAAATGGCATTCAGTGTTCATGGCAGGTGGTGTTCCTTACTAATAAGAGTCCAGGCCCCCGCGGCTCCTTCTGCAGTACTTGTAGCACTGGCACCATGCCACTGCCAACGCATTACATATGGTAAATAATCTGGTTTATATTGAGGTGTGCCCTCTGTACCACAGGGAATTTCTATGAGGCGAAAAGCATGTTCTTTTTGTGGAACAAGCACCAGAACAAGGCTGCGCCAGAGATATTTGTCAGCCCGCGCACCACATATTAACCTTGTTTCCGCCCCCCATGTGAACTATTTTAGTTCTGTGTTTGACCTAGCGCAACTCACCAGCACTCAAAAAAGACAGTCCTAAATACTTAGATTCTCTGGGCCCAGACTGCCCTAGAACTACACACTCCACAAATACCGATGTATGAGCTAGCCCTGCAGAAACTGCCCAAGACACTATTCAGGAGACCGCAATTATACCACTGTGAGTCTATAATGTGTGAGATTGATTGTTTGCAGTGCTTTAAATGTAACTGCAGAAGTGCAGGTACTCATTATTCAAAGTACCTATTTGCTCCTGAGAAGTGCTGGTGATTGCCCATTAAATGTATTGCAGCAGAGCTGAAAAGTGCAGGTACTTTCCCGTACAAATTAAAGAAGTGCAGGTACTCAGTACTGGACTGTACCTGCCCATTAAAAGCTCTGAATGTTTGTATTTACTTTGCAAATAATTCTAATAGTTTGTTTCCCAGGGGTTGTCCAATAGTTTGCTGTGCTAACATATAAAAGCTGTTTAAGAAGTGGTTACTGTTCCTCATTCTGTTTCTTCCTGCCCCGGGGCTTGTAGTCGGACTACTAATTGTGCTTATGTTTTCCCACTGGTTTTATGCGAATCCCAGATCTTCTTTCTCCAAAGCTGTAAGCCTCTGTTATCAAAAATGCCACCAAACACGATGGAGACCACTGAACAATTCCAGGTTTTAACACGCCTGACGTTATAGACACCCCTCTGCAAAAGCATTTTGGGAATGGCACACATGTGGTGCCTATATAGCAAAACACTAATCTACACTTTTTTACTGGGATAGACAAAGAGGTCATAAATACACCTTAGAGGTCATGAAATTATGCGTCCTTGGCCATTAAAAAAGAATAATCAGTGACATACACGAAAAATATATAAATAATTAAATATCTGCTTTTTGATTTGTGTCTTTTATATTTATTGTTTGTTATGTCGTTCAATATGTTCACCTTCTAACTTGCATTGCTATTCTTTTCAAATATGTTTAAGCTCAAGGTTTAAGTAGTCTGCTTATAAAGAATAAATCCTTAAATAATACTAAAATAAATACATGTATGCACATTGATTCAATTCCGTTTGTACGTTAATTATTTATTGTCTAATCTGTGGCTAATGGGGTGCTGTTTCTTTTCTACTTTTGATACTTAATCACTCCCATCCGCCAAAAGAGGATCAAAAGCCTCTATTGTAAAGTTTTTTTATGGCAGATGAGCCAGCAATTTCCGCTCCCCCCTCAGAGGAACAATTTAAAGAAGCATTGGCATAGCCATTAGGTCTCGCCTTTGGGACCTTATGTGTTTAGCCAGAACTTTTGGCTATGTTGTAGAGCATTGTGGCTGCTGTGCATCATGTTCAAAAGTTATAATAAAAAGTGTTAAGCATTTTTGTTACCTTTATACAAACCAAGACAAGATTATATATAACTGAACAACCTGATTAAAAAAAGATTTTAACATAAAAAATGTCTTCTAATTTTTTTGTACTTGCACTGCTGGCAACTTCTTCCTACCTGTTGTCATGCTTGTTTGTTATAATTTTTTTGTTATGGGGGAGCGGGACATAAATAACAGTGGAGTGGAGGTTGGAAAACAGTAATTTAATTAGAACAAGAGAAGCAGGCAGACACTAGGGGAGAATCAACAGATGCCCGGTTCCAAGGGCAGACCGACATGATGCTTAGGTGATGTTTAGGTGATGCTTAGGTGGTGCGCTGATGCAAAATGGTGGTAGTGAGTGATGTTTGGTGCTCAGGTAGTGCCACTATATGGTGTGGATTGAAGGTACGTTGTGGATTGTGGAGTTGTGGAGTTGAAATATGGTGTTTGGTGTGTGATTATGTGGTGTGTATTGGAAATGTGTGGAGTTGAATTGTGTGACCTGGAACTGTGGTGTTGAGTGAAATTATGCTTAGTGCAATTGTGTCATGGTGTGGAGTGCATTTATGTTGATTGGTGGTATTCTGGCGTGGAGTGTATTTATGTTGCATTGAGTAGAGTGCAATTATGTGGCGTGTAATTATGTGGAACTGAGTGGTATGTGGAGTGCATTTATGTTGCACTGAGTAGAGTGTAATTATGTGACGTGTAATTATGTGGTACTGAGTGGTTTTATGTTTAGTGTATTTATGTTGCATTGGGTAGAGTGTAAATATGTGGTGTGTAATTATGTGGCACTGAGTGGTATTATGTGGAGTGTATTTATGTTGCATTGAGTTGCTTGTAATTATGTGGTACTGAGTGGTATGCAGGGTTTATTAATGTTGCATTGAGTAGAGTAATTATGTGGCGTGTAACTATCACTGAGTGGTATTATGTGGAGTGTATTTATGTTGCATTGAGTAAATTGTAATTATGTGGCATGTAATTATGTGGAAGAGTGTTATGTGGAGTGTTTATGTTGCATTGAATAGAGTGTAATTATGTATGTGGCATGTAATTTTGTGGTACTGAGTGGTATTATGTGGAGTGTATTTATGTTGCATTGAGTAGAGTGTAATTATGTGGTGTGTAATTATTTGGCACTGAGTGGTATTATGTGGAGTGTATTTATGTTGCATTGAATAGAGTGTAATTGTGACGTGTGATTATGTGGTACTGAGTGGCATTATGTGGAGTGTTTTTATGTTGCATTGAGTAGAGTGTAATAACGTGGTGTGTAATTATGTGGTACTGAATGGCATTATGTGGAGTGTATTTATATTGCATTGAGTAGAAAGTAATTATGTGGCATGTTATGTTGCAGTGAGTGGTATTATGTGAAGTGTATTTATGTTGCATTGAGTAGAGTGTAATTATGTGGCGTGAAATTATGTGGCACTGATTGGTATGATGTGGAGTGTATGTTGCATTCAGTAGACTGTAATTATGTGGCACTGAGTGGTATTATTTGGAGTGTATGTTGCATTGAGCACAGTGTAATTATGTAGCATATAATTATGTGGCACTGAGTGGTATTATGTGGAGTGTATTTATGTTGCATTGAGTAGAGTGTAAATATGTGGCACTGAGTGGTAATATGTGGAGTGTATGTATGTTGCATTGAGTAGAGTGTAATTATGTGGCGTGTAACTGTCATACTGAGTGATATTTTGTGGAGTGTATTTATGTTGCATTGAGTAGAGTGTAATTATGTGGTTTGTAATTATGTGGCACAGTGGTGTTATGTGGAGTGTATTTATGTTGCATTGAATAGAGGGTAGTTATGTGACGTGTAATTATGTGGTACTGAGTGGTATTATGTTGAGTGTATTTTTGTTGCATTGAAAAGAGTGTAAATATGTGGCACTGAGTGGTATTATATGGAGTGTATTTATGTTGCATTGAATAGAGTGTAATTATGTGGTGTGTAATTATGTCACACTGAGTGGTATTATGCGGAGTATATTTATATTGCATTGAGTAGAGTGTAAATATGTGGTGTGTAATTATGTGGCACTGAGTGGTTTAATATGTACTTGTGCTGAGGCGGCAGCATAAAGGATAGGCTGAAGGGAAAGGGAGTGCAAGATATTGTGATGTAATTAAGCCCGCCGATAAAGGCGGTGGTATAGTGTTATTGCCACGAGACAAGTATGAAGCAGAGGTATCAAGACAACTGTCAGAAGAAAGATACTACCGCAAGACAAATAAAGACTGGAGCAAAAAGATAAGAACAAAATTGACGACCCTGACAAACTATGTAGAAAAGGAGGGATGGCTATCAAAAAAGGAAGCAGCGTACCTCATAAACGAGCACCCCAGGACTCCAATTATGTACGTCCTCCCTAGGATACACAATGACCTGAGTAATCCACTGGGAAGACCAATAATATCGGGGGTCAATTCAATATTGGAACGACCAGCCAAATATGTCGATGTTTTCTTGAAACCGGTAATACGTGATACTGCAAGTTACATAAGAGATACCATGGAAGCGATCACCTTCCTGGAGGATCAACCATTTGATGAAGAAAATGAAATCCTAGTGACATTGGACATCGTCAGCCTATATTCGAACATACAACAAGAGGCTGGCCTTGAGGCAATTGAAGTCTTCCTAGAAAAACGAGAGGGACCACACAATGTACCAACGGAATTTCTGCTACAATTAGCAGAGTGATGTTTGAAGTACAACTTCTTTACCTTCAATGACACCCAATTTTTACAAACAATGTGTACAGCTATGGGTTGTCCTTTTGCACCAGAAATGGCCATAATGTTCATGGCGCTCTATGAGAACAAATGGATATATTACAACAATTCATATGTAGGACATATTAAAATATGGCGTCGATATATCGACGATATTTTTTTGCTTTGGAGAGGACAAGAGGAACAAATAAAAGAATTTGTAATCTGGTTGAATAACAGGAACCCATATATAAAGTTCACACTAAATACAAGCAAAACGGAAATTCATTTTTTAGATCTCCTCATAAAACATGAAGGCCATCTCTATACCACCTTGTACACAAAAAAAATGACCGCAACACTTTTTTATATTTCTCAAGCTTTCATCAGCGGAACCTATGAGAAAATTTACCCCTAAGTCAGTTCCTTAGAATAAGGAGAAATTGTACTAAGGAGGAGTACTATTGCGAGAACGCTACGGAACTAATAAAAAAACAGTTGGAGAGGAATTATCCAAAGAAGCTACTCAAACGGGCCATGAAGAGGACGTGGTGTACCCCCCGTGACTCACTGTTGAGCCCAAGAACAAAGTAAAAAGATACACCTCTTGTGTGCGTTACCACATTTTCAGGAATAACCAATGAAGTACAAAAAATCATTAGAAGAAATTGGAAAACAATGAAAGGCCTAAAACCCTTTGAAAACCCCCCCATCTTTGCATTAAAAAATTACAACAGCATAAGAGACAAACTAGTAAGGGCAAACACCACAATCAAAAAACAGGAAAGGTCCTTAAGAACTATGCTGGCCTTGCCACCCATAAAAGGACACAGGAGATGTGGTAATTGTGTGTCTTGCGACAGTACATTGGATATACAATCTTCACATATGGCAAAAAATACCTGAAACACGAAGACTTCACTAACTGCAACACCTATAATGTCATTTATTGCATTATCTGCCCTTGTCAAAAAGTATACATCGGAAAAACAAGTCAACCTGTAAAAAACCGGATTTCACAACACTGTTCCCGTATTAAATGCAAAACCCCCAATGCACCGATGGTGGGGCACTGTATAGAAAAAGGACACAGTCATAATTAAATAAAATGGACTGTGCTACGCCACATAACAGGCAATAACATCAACAATGTCCTCTCTAAAATAGAGGCAAGGACCATCATGTTTCTGGGGACAATTGAAAATGGCCTGAATGAAATGTCAGAATTAACGAATTGCGGCTAACACACACATGGCAATTATACCGACTAACTACCAACATTGAGGCACCTTGAAAGTTGACAGAGCCGGGCAATGTTCACAAAAAGAAGCTGGGGAATGAAAGATGTCACCATCTATAATGAAAGCCCCCGCTTTAATATGTGAGAGTTCCGAAAAGAAAAAGGGAAATCAAAAAACTGCAAAAATGAACACGTTATCATCCAACTTCAAAGTTCAAACTTCCATTCCCCAAAGACACATAAATTAAACATATAAAGCAGCAAATGCTGAAATAACAGTGGAAGTATTTGAGGAGACACCTTCATGACACATTCCGGAGAGCAATTTTGCAATAAAGTTTATTTAAAGTTGCCAAAAAAAACTGGACACTCCCGCACAAGGCATATGAGATAAGGCATCGCCATCTTTGAAATACCCCCACAATTGCACACAAAGAAAGGACGTCACATCGCTGTAAATTGTAGGAAACATAAACGTTATCATTACAATAAATAGAAGAATAAATCGAGACATTATTAAATCTATCTCCTCAATAGACGTAAGCGCCCAGTGAGGTAATGCGACGTCTCATATGGAGTCATTACCCTGACAACGAGTAAACAAAGCACGTGAACACCACAGATACACGGGAAGCGACACAAGTTTTCCAATAAATATGAAATCCTAGTAAAGATCAAGAGTTAAGTTCTTTCTTTATAGATACACTCAACACAAAATATGTACTTGGAACGAAGAATAAAAGCTACAACTAAATACAAAGCACGTTACATTGCGTCACATCTCCCCGGCAACCAATAAATAAACAACCAAGCTAGGAATGGTGTCTTACGTCATTTCCGGCGTTCACGAAGGACTACGAGGACGCCAAAGAATCGAGGCAGCCGTATCAGGAAAGTAGAGCGCCTTCAACTTCACGGAAAGAAAACACGGTATGAGCATGAAATATTCCTTGCACCTTCGGCACGCGACAATTGTATATGCACGCCCTGCAAAAAATACGCACAGAATTCAGCAGAGGTAATCTATAGAAACCTATTTAGAGAGAGGATCGCGAGCCCCCACCAGTAACATTACAGCTAAATAACTCTGACAATAACGCGCTGTGTGATTATGTGGGCGTTTCATGCATACAGAGATAACGCCATGCTATGGAACTACAAAAACAACAAAAAACTTTATCTACCAGAATAATAACGACGTGGTCTATTCTCAAGAAGAACTAAAACATGGTTACTCTCTACTAGGAAGCACAAGCATCAACAAAAGCACGAACATTGGAAGGACTGATTCTACAGGTCCTTTGCATACCAGAAAATACCTTCCAGAATAGAATAACTGGACGAACAGAACCCCCAAAAGTCTGGTAGGTTCCTTGAACTCTAGACTACCTTCTGAACAGTTTTGTAAGATACGAGATCATTGGAATTGATTCTAACCTTTCACCTCAAACAGCCAGGAAGTAGTGGAGTGGGTGCACCGCAGTGTCAACGGGGTACGTGAGTACGTTACACTATAAATATAAATGCACAGTTATGCCAATAGAAAATACACACACTAAATAAACAATTTCGTCAACTTTATAGGTATAAAAGACGTCCTATCAGAAATAATATACAGCCCAGAAGAAGACCTTTATGACATGGAGTGTCTGGTCCCACCTACATAAGGTCGAAACGCGTCAGCATCGAATAGATAGTGGCTTGGAGCAAGCTAGGATAAGGAGATACTGACCCCGTCAAGTGGAAACCCTCATGTTCCCTCATAACATCTTGTGTAAATAACCTCCGACCCTATACAGCACCTTGAAATTAGGACATGCTGAGGACCTAGGCATATTTGGTCCCAGTATATATTATTGTTGTTTTCAAATAGCATAAGACTATAAAAGCGAATTGACAAATTAGTTTGTGCAAAAAAAACATGTTAGCGAAACATAGCTGTTTAGCGAGTCTTGTCAAATGTTGTGAAAAAAAATGTTGTCTAATTATTCCTGGGTGTGTTTAAATGTCATATTCATGTATATGTTTTACATATAAGTGTTTTTGTATATAAATGTTTTCATGTGTTAACATGATAAAAGGAGACGTGTAAATATATCTGGTGTAGGAAACGCCAAACACAACTAAAAAACGTTTGAAGTAAATAACAAAAATAATGTATTGCCCCCAGTAAATAAAAAGGACTTTTGGAGTGAAAAAGAAACAGTGTGATCTATGGTACTTAGAGGTATTTATGTTTATAAATGTATTAGATATTGCGATGTAGTGTCCTGTAAAGTGCGGGCTAGTGATTCAGAGGGCGTACTCGCGCACCCCTATTTTGCCATCTTTCGTTAAAGGCATCGTGCCCACCGGGACTGGAGTTGGTAAGTGGACAGTGGCATGTTATTTCTGCTGTATATCTCAACATTTCCTGGCAGAAAATTAATATCACTTTAAATGGTCTGTTTGTTTTTTTAGCAAACGTTCCATCCTTTCTCACATCTCCTGAACACTGTGCCTGACTTCTTGGAACCTGTGTTGCTTCTGAGGCGCAAAATACATCTTTTAACAGCAATTGGTTTCTATGCCAGTTTCTTTACATTTAAGACTGTTGCACATTGTTGCACAGATTTAAACACTATTCCTCCGTAACATTACACGTTTTAGTGTTTATTTTTTTTTAAGGGGTCTTTTGAACTGGCAGGAGCTCTAAGCATCAAAGAGGGAGAAAAACAAAGTTTAAACAAGCGTAGCAGCGAAAGCGACGTGTTTTGTTTAATTAGTAACATGAGCCAAGATAACGATAAGGGAGGAATGCAGATGGCACAATGCGCGCCGCTGCTCGCTCCCGATACCCCTAGGCCAGGGGAGTGAACGTTTAGAGGAAAGGCGGGACAGGCACCCGTCTTTGGCCATTTGAGTGCTTTCATTATTGAAAGCCACTAGCAAAGGCATATGGAATGAGTGGGAGGAGTCCAACCCACATGGAGAAGTCTCTGGGAAGTCTGGAGTGACTCCAAGAGACCCTCTCCTAGAGCAGCTAATGCTCGCTGCACTCGGGCTAAAAATGGAAAAAGCAATGAGAACTGGGTGGGGGAGGGCAAAGGTAGCATGCGATAAAGCAAGATGGGACAGGGGAGAATTACACTAGCATTTTATCAAGCCATGCAAGGCCACTCAAGGTAGACTTGCGTGGATTGATTAATCTCACTTTTTGTTTTGTGTGACCTTGCGCCCCCTTGCATGGCACAAGAGCGATGCAATATCTTGATATATCAGGCCCTAGTTTTTTAAGACCTTTATTTTTTACATATTAGATATGCTTTAGATTGGATGGAATTGCACTTCTGTTGGATATGAGATTTGGTGATGCTGCCGTAGGAATTGCATGTTTTATGCTCTTGTTTAAGAAGTGTTTTGATACTTGATTGGGTCAAGATTGCTTAAGATGTATTTACTAGTGGAGCTTTTAGAAAGTCAGAGTGAGACAGAAGTCCCAATAAACATAATATTACTACTAATGCTACTACCACTAAAAGAGTATTACTTTAATTAGCAAGCCCTAGCTTATTCAGAACATTGTCTCTGGTAAGCCAGTGTTCACTGCATTTTGTGCAAACTAGGGTGATTTTACATACCTTTGTTAAATATGGGTTCATAGAAAACTGCTGTTTCAAGAAGACATCGCATGGTTTGCACCCTGTAGAAAATTGCTTATCGATTTACTGTGCATCCTGTCAACTGTGGCTGGTATATGAGACAGGGATAATGTCCATGGGATTGGCAAAGTTTCTGGATAAACCTGGTCCATCACCAGAATGTAAGCTTTTGCTCCATTCGAAGAAAGCCAGTTTAGCTTTATCTATCTTGGAGTCTCTCAGAAACAGTAGTGAAAGAAGCTCTCTCGGGTGGTCCAATACGTGCAAAAGTTATTGTTCCCTCCAAGTAAAAGCATGCCACCATCACAGTGTTGGCAGCATACTTCTAGAAGAGCATCCGAAGATGCCAGATGAGTGTTCAGCTGTGTGGTAACTAAACTGAGAAAATTAGTATTAAAAAGAAAAAAATGCTCTTGCAATTTCACCTACTAAAGTCAGTTAATTAAGAATGAGTTAGTCAAGAATGAGTTAGTCACAAGAAAAGGTCTTCTGGTCACCAACATAAAGCTATCCCTGATTTAGCAGCGCTTGTGAGCAACTTCGTCAAAGGCGGCCAACAGACCTAAAAGCAGAAGGACTGCTCAAACCACCTTGTGCACAGCATACAGCAGGTGCTCTGGGATGTCCATGAGTCAGATGCCTTAATTAGAAGCTACAATAGACTAAAGTCCATCTGACAATCCTGAAACCCTCTTTGTTGTTCTGTTTGGAAACTGTTGGATTAATTTTGCTGAGATTGCTAGGTTAGCGCAGGCAGTGGCTGCTGGCACGGGTCGGGGATGGTGGGCCGGAGGGCGAGGATTGGAAAATACATTTTACTTATCTCTTCATGGCTGCCGTCTCTCCTCCATCATCTATCCTCAGCTTCTTTATCTGACGAATCCTGGAACCAGGAAGCACACTGGCTCCCCTAAGCCAATCACGGCGCGTTTAAGCTATTGGCATTGTAAATGGAAATGCCTTTGATTTGTGTTTTTAAAAGAAGCACATATATAAAAGGCATTTTAATTTTTAATGCCAGGAGCTCAAACTCTTGCAAATGCAAGAGCACTTTAATGCTGGCCGTCCCTCTTTTTTAGACACTGCTCGCATATTTAGGTTACAGTGAGCAGCATCTAAACAAAGGGGTGTGGCCAACATTAAAGTGAAAGCGCGTATGGTGCTTTCACCCAAAATGATTAAAAAAAATGTAAAAGCTTCTGTAGCGCGACCGCTAAAGTGAAAGCCGCTGCGTTGGTAAATGAATAACGTGTCCACTAAAGTGAAAGCGGCCACGCTGGTAATTAAATAAATAAATAAATAAGCGCAGTCACTATAGTTAAAGCGGACCGCGCTTTAATTTGAATTAAAGTATTACTATTAAAATAAAAGCAGGCGGATGCTGCAATGTCATGGGTGGAATAGGGGTAGACCATTAAAGAAAATAGTGCTCACCGACTTATAAAGAAAACCATGCAACACCACCAGTAAAAGGTCCAGTTGTTATGGGAGGTAACAAATGCAGAAAAGGCGGTACCAAGGACGGACTAACAAGCCTATTAACGACTCGGAAGCCAGCGTTTACGAAGGACAATGACACAAGCCAATTAAAAATATGGGTGGAGAGTGGGCTGATGGAGCAGGATTACCAGCTCAGTCTCCTATACTCACCTGGGCCCATAAACATTCACACTTTGAACCGGTAATCCAACTTCAACTTCCTGCCTATCAGAGTTTTAATTACCTTAGGACTTATACCTGTATACCATTGACTTACCAAATCCTTGTCACTCGTGCTTTATGTCCTAAATCTAAGGATCAAGGGAGTTAGAATAATAGGTAGAGAATAACATTTACTTTAATGGAAATACCCACAGATTCGGGTCAGTTTTAAACACTTTATCTATGACATCTTTTGTGAGTCAGGTGCCACAATAGTGAAATTAGAGACTTTGCAAGTAAGAAGACAACTATCAAAGCATAAAATGTACACGACTTTAAGCTAACCCCTTTAGACATTGGTACCTGGGTAGGGTAAGAAAGGAAAAATGGTACAAGGACATACCACACAGATTATATTTACCTAGAATGATGTGAAGACCAACCCTGGCAACGGGCTGGGACAAGAAGGGTTCCCGACTAAACAGGACCCAACAGGACAGGACAGGACAGGTGCAGAACAGGACAGGCAA
This sequence comes from Lissotriton helveticus, assembly GCF_964261635.1. NCBI lineage: Eukaryota > Metazoa > Chordata > Amphibia > Caudata > Salamandridae > Lissotriton > Lissotriton helveticus. The sequence continues at coordinate 824,517,119 of NC_136063.1, read as the reverse complement.
CCTCCGCTAAGTTCAACACCAGCGTTACACCACTCTCTACAGCTACTCTCGGACTCCGACTGGGTAAATCGATTCTTCTCCCTCAGCAATTCCTGATTCTTCTGTCTCAGTGCACTCTACTCTCGATTCTCCTTCAGCATACGTTGGGTCAGTGACAGGTCTGTGACAAGTCGGACAATCTAACTAACTGAGTCTACCTTAGTTATACCATCCCAGAGTGTGTACCATCCCCTTAATGTTGCAAATTCTATGTGTTCCCTTCATTTGATTGGTCAGAAAGTCGAGGAGAGGTCATCACACCATACCAGTATGAAATCATTTTCATTCAATATATTTGATCAATGTTCCCGCCCATAATTTACTTTCTCATACTTTTTATTACACCCAGTAATATTATTTCAGTTTGTATACATTGTATACATTTCTGTGCTTTCTCTTCCAGTTGCTCCGGGTCAGTAGGCATGATTCCCACGAATGTCGTAGAATAAGAAGGGAACTGGCATTAGTTCAATGTCAGGAGCTTGAGGATTTCAATGTCATCTGCACATGACTAAGCGATTCAAAATGAGGTTTGCTATCCCCTTCAGGCCCAACTACGAGCTATTAATGAAGTCAAAGAGAGACACATTAAAATACAAAAAAATACATGAATGCACTGTATACCACTTAATTCTACTCTAACCCCATTACTTTAATTTAACTATAGCATTTATAGTTAAGCAGAACACACAAGTTTTAGTTCAAGCAGGAGCATATGCATTAGTATGTGAAGCATGAAGCGGCCATCTTTGACACTAGTGCGCAGCTGCAAGAAATTCCCACCAAAAGCAGAGATACGTCACACTAGGTAGATGTAGTAGATGGATGCGCAGAAAGGTTTCCGCATTTTCGTCGGCCATATTAGCACACTCGGATTACAGTTTGTAAAAGCACATTGTCAAGCTTCCCCTAGATACTAGAAATGTTGTGTGGTGTGGTTTTCGTATTCACAAAACATGTTGGTTAATAAGTTACATGTTATTTTGAGAGGATTGAATACAAGCAAGTTTCTGTACGTATGAAACATTGCTCCATCAATCCCCTCTTTGATGGTATTTTATATCATCACTAATTACTGAACCAGATGCCAACTTTAACATTCTCCCAATTCAATTTCTTCTACTGCTTTAGGATTTCTTCTATCTCTTTTCTTTTGGAAACCCTTCATTTTTTTGTAAATATCCCCTTTTATTTCTTCAAGTTGAATTTCATCATATTTTCGCTTCTTTCCTTTCTCATTTACTGCATACCACTTTCTGTGTCTGCAGCATTTGCACCAAAACATTATTAATAAAATCAATAGGGCTACTCCCATTATTGGCATCAGTATTCGACCTACAATACTTTTTCCTACATTAGAAAACCAACTACCTACAGAGGAGAGACCATCAGTTAGTCTCTTCCATGCACTATCAACTTCCAGTGGCTTCAATTCTTCTTCCAAATGAGTAATATTTCAGACATACCTTCCAATTTCAATACTTTTATCAGGTGTGTAAGTGCAACAATGTTGCGCCATCAGAATTCTACAGACTCCGCCCTCTTTTGCCAATAATATATCAAGAGCAAGTCGATTTTGTAAAACCATAGATCTTATTGCAACTAATTCAGTATTGATCAGTAAAAATTCTCCAGCAGTGACAGTCGATAAGCGATCAACCACTGTAGACAATTTACAAATTCTTTGTGTATTCAGAATTACTCCCACTGAAGGTATCAATGCACTAAATATATCACCTACAATTTCTGAAAAACGAACTCTTTTTTGTCGTGTTAGTCCATTGTTGTCTTCATTGCTTCCAGTGATTCTTTTTACATGGTATCCCTTTGGGAATACTATTACGAAATGGCAACTCCCATACCAATGATCAGGTAGTTTAAAATAAGCTTTGTTCCCACAAATGAAATATACTCCAGGAAAAACTGGATCAGTTCCCCCTTTTAGTCCCCATCCCCCAGTTATCAGGAAATTATGTTCACATTCACTGGAACCGATAAATACATTGTTATATTCTGTTTTTAACCTATGGAGACAGATTTTCCCCTTCTTTTCAAAGTCCAGAGACATAGCAGCATGAGTCTTGCCAGTTGCCATAAATTCTTCCCTTTCAGCCCATTTGGGTATCTGCGGTTTTGGTTCAGAGGCCTTTCTATGGAAATCCTGTCTCCTTTTCTCTAAAAAATTCAGAAATATTTTCTCTACTTCATACAATTTACATGTTGAATTATCTTTGTGTGCTTCAGCTATATCTATTGTTTTCATTGTTGGAAAATATTCACCCATAAATTTTGAGTCTCTGCTGCTAAGGACAGGGTTCATGTTTCTGCGTTTAGGAATTTCAGAAAAAATCACATCTATATTAGAATAATAATACTGTAACTTTCCAGTTCTATAAAATAAACTAGCTAAAATACTACATGAAATACCGTATGTCAATGGGAAAAGATGATATGTTACTCCCTCTGCTACTGATGCCGGTAATTTCATACAGACTTCGCAATCACTAACTTCCATTGATTCTACATAATGTACTAGCAGGTTAGAAAATACGTTTAAATCAGTCTCATTTCTATTTTTACTATGGTGTAATTCTATCTCATCTGGTGCTTCTATATCTACTCTATCTTGTTTAAGGTTAGCTATCTTTCCATGTGTAATAGTGTAATTCTGTTTATTAGCAGCCATCAAGTAAGGTATTGCTATTGTCAATCCTAGCCATGCTATGAGCACTATCAGTATACTACAAATGCATATCCTGCAGCATGTCTTTATACAATTTCTTTTCGAGTTTCCAATAACTCTATTATCAGCCATTTTTGACTAAGGAGACTTACCCCTCTTTGTAACTTTTACACAAAATATAACTGAATTTGTTTCAAGTTGGTCTCACTTCTTTAACAATTTGATCAGCAATCAATTCTTCATCACTTTCATCACTGATTTCCAAATTCTCAAAATCCTTGAGAATTATGTAAGTCCATTCAGGACCTTGGAACTTATTATTCAGTCTTTTCAAACGTGGACTTCTCCTTCTTAGTTTTTCTATGGATGGTCCAGACTGACTTGTTATTTCATCTACTTGGTCTGGTTCTTCATTTATTGTTTTAAGGCGATATGTCAATCTTTTGACAAATCTAGGCCAAGCATCACCTTTTCCGAGTCTCTTAGCTGGCACTGTGCTTTCAGATTCTTCAGATGTTCTTTTGTTTTCATTGAGTTGTGGCACGATGTGATTACTTTCGTCTTCTGAATTCCTCTCTATCTGACCTGGTCCAGGGCTTATTACCTTTGCCGTTCCTGCCTGGATGGGTTCTTCTGCACTAGTCGGACCCTGTTCAGGAGTTTGTTTACTTTGGCTTTGACTTTGTTCTCAGTCTTCTTCCTGAACTCGCTTTCTTTTACATGCTGGTCCTGCTCAGGTCTTGTGATTTCTCGATTGTCTTCTGCCTGGGCGTTTTCTCTAGTGTCTATCTGTCCCTCCTCAGACTCAGGAGTACTGGTGGGGGTTTTGTCAGTCTGAGTATATTGCTCTTTCCTTATCTGGTTCTCCTCAGATTTTATAATGGCTTTTGTTTCGGTGATTGAGTGTGTTCTTCTATTCCTGTCTCATCCTCACTATAAATCTGATTATCTATATATGTTTGACTTCTTGTTCTTATTTTTACTTCAGGTATGTTGACTATTGGAATTCATTTATCCTGACTGGTGCTCGGTCGTTCTTCATCAGCTACTTCAGGCTCAATCACTTGAGACCCTTCAGCTGCACAACCTTCAGCCTCTACTTCATCAGGTTCTGTCACTCTTTTGGTATGGCTTGCATGAATCCAATTAGGAATTACCTTGCACTTCACAGCTGTGGTGGTAACCAATATTACTTGATGTGGTTCTCCCCTCCTTTGTGCTAGGCAAGATTCACGGGTGTGATCTTTTATCACTACCCAATCACCTGGATTCAAATCATGTGCTTGAGTTGACTGTCTGGCCACAGCGTCTTCCCCAACCTAGTGAGAGATAGAACGCACTTAGTCAGCCTATTCTTTGCAATACTCCAATACCAAATCATCAGATATATTCAACAGCGTGTGTCCTGGTACACATGCTTGCCTGATTGCCCTTCCCATGAGTATCTCATGGGGACTCAAGCCTGTTTTTTTGTCTGGTATGCTTCTGAGTCCCATCAGGACAAGAGGTAAAGCATCAGGCCATTCCAATCAGGTAGATTCACACATCTTTCCTAATCTTGATTTGATTGTGCCATTCGGTTGTTCTACCACTCCAGAAGCCTCTGGGCGGTATGCACAGTGCAGCTTTTGCTAAATTTTGAATGCTTCACAAATTAATCGAATTATTTCATTAATAAAATGAGACCCTTGGTCTGAATCAATTGTTACTGGAAAACCGAACCTAGGAATAAACTCTCTTAAAAGGAGTTTGGCTACAGTTAGACTGTCATTCCTCTTGGTCGGGTATGCTTCTACCCATTTGGAAAATAAGCAAACAATGACAAGGACATATTTTAATCCTCGACAAGCAGGTAACTGAATAAAATCAAGTTGGAGTCTTATGAATGGACCTTACACCTTTCCAATTTTTCCAGGGCAAACTATGGTTTTCTTACCAGGGTTCATTTGTTGACAAGTTAAGCATCTGTGGCAAAGACTTTCTGCTACATTCCTGAACCTCGGGTTAAACTCATCCCATCTAAACAGTCTTATCATTGCATCTCTGCCTATTTGTGTGTCCCCGTGATAAATCCTGGCCATAGGTGCAAGCATACTGTCAGGCAACACTGGTCTCCCATCTAAGTATATTGTTACATCATCTTCAGTTCTTCTCTGACAACCTATTTTCTCCCAATCTTCCTTTTCTTTGGGTTCTGCTTCATTTTGTAGGTCTCTCACTTCCTCCCATATAATTACACCTGCTAACAGCATAAGTTGGCAGAGGATTCCACATGCATCAATTTTCTTGTTTACTGCCATTTTGTACTTGGCACAATGTTGGGCCACCTGGTCAGCATAACGATTACCAGCTGTCACTTTCTCATTTCCTGATTGATGAGCAGCACATTTGACCACAGCCACTTCTTTTGGCAATTGAATTGCTTCAAGTAACTCTTTTACAAAATGTCCATTTTTAATAGGAGTTCCTGAAGAAGTCAGGAACTCCCTTTGCATCCACAGCTGGCCAAAATCATGCACAACACTGTAACCATACTGACTATCAGTGTAAATGGTTACTTTCCAATTTTACCCAATTTTGCAAGCTTTTATTAAAGCTATCAATTCGGCTACTTGTGCAGACTTGACCCCTGATAAATAGGATGCTTCGACTATACTAGACAATGTGCATACATCATAAGCAGCACTCAATCCTCCTTCCTCATGACGCATGCATGAACCATCTACAAATAGTTCATATTCTGGATCTTTTGGTGGTTCTTCCTGTATGTATGGGCGTGGTTTTGTACTGTATTCGGTAAGGTCGACACAATCATGTTCGACTTCATTTTTCACTTCTTCAAAATGTGAGTTTGGTAACAGAGTTGCTGGGTTTAGAACAGTACATCTGACTATTGTCACGTTTTCTGCACCTAGAATAACTCTTTCGTACTTAGTCAGCCGATTAGGAATGAGGTATTGTGTGCGAGTTCGCGTCAACAAAATCATAACTGCATGGGGGACATACACGGTTACAGGATGTCCCATTACAATTAATTCTCTTTGTTCCAGACTCAGGCAAGTTGCAGCTACAGACTTTAAGTACCCTGGTAACACTGATGCCACTGGGTCCAAAATGCCAGAGAAATATGCCACAGGATGTCGCATTAGGCCATGTGTCTGTGTTAGGACCTGTGTTAGGACTGAGAGAGTACAATTGTCTCTTGCGTCACAAAACAATGCAAATTCTTTTGAATAATCAGGCATTCCCAATGCTGGAGCCTTGCACAAGTAGTTGCGTAAGTTTAAGAAAGCAGTCATGCTCTCATCATCCCATTCCACTGGATATTTTGCTCGCTTCTTTGTTAGCTGAATCAATGGTTTAGCTAGGGCTGCAAATCTCACAATCCACTGCCTACAGTAACCTACAAGTCCGAGAAACATCCTTATTTCTTTCTGTGTCTGAGGTAATTTCATATATCTAATTATTTTGATTCTTTCTGAAGTCACTCTTCTGACCCCTCTCTCTATCTGGTGTCCCAGATACTTAACTGATGTGGTGCAATATTGCAACTTTTCAGGTGACACTTACATTCTTTTGGGAGACCTCAACTTTCACCTTGAAAAGAACAATGACCGCAACACCACCACCCTTCTGGACAACCTCGCCGACCTCGGACTCAAACAACTTGTCACTACCCCCACTCATATCGCAGGTCACACACTTGACCCTATCTTCACCTCCAGCAAACATATCTCCTTCAGTCACACCACAGCTCTCCTTTGGACGGATCACAGCTGCGTTCACTTTACCTACAACAAGACCACTTCCAACAACCATCCTCAACCCACTCTGCGAAGAAACTGGAACAAAATCACCATCGACCAGATCTCCTCATCGCTTCTTCAAAATCCCCCCGCCCACTCCTCAAACCCCGACCAAGCAGCCATTAACCTCACCCAATGGCTTTCCAACAGCGCCGACACCCTAGCACCATTGAAAAAACGTCAAATCAAACTAGGCAGCAAGAAGGCCTCCTGGTTCAACGATGATCTTAAGAAATCCAAGAAACTCTGCCGCTCCCTTGAGAAGGCCTGGAAAAAAGACCCAAACACCAGCACCAAGGACGCCTTCAAAAATGCCACCCGTATACACCACCAACTGATCCGGAATGCCAAGAAAGCCGCTCTCAAGGACCGACTAGATAGCAACGCCCACAACAGCAAGGAACTCTTCAACATCGTCAAGGAATTTACCAACCCCTCAGCCAACTCCAACGACATCACCCCCTCTCAAGCCCTCTGCGACTCCCTAGCCTCATTCTTCCACAACAAGATTGCAGACATCCACAACAGCTTCGACATCCGACCCGAAGACCAACCCACCCTACCCTCTGCCGAACCCCCACCCCCCTTGAACATCCTCAATTACTGGAACCCAATCTCCACTGAAGACACCATCCGCCTGATGAACTCCATCCACTCAGGATCCCCCACAGACCCTTGCCCTCACCACATCTTCAACAAAGCAGATTCCATCATAGCACCACATCTCCGAGACGTCATCAACTGCTCCCTCAACTCCGCCATCTTTCCGGAAAGTTGGAAACATGCCGAACTCAGCGCCCTTCTGAAGAAACCCACAGCTGACCCCACCGAACTCAAAAACTACCGCCCCATCTCGCTCCTCCCATTCCCGGCCAAAGTCATTGAGAAAGCTGTCAACAACCAGCTTGCCGCCTTCCTCGAAACCAACAAATCCCTCGACTCCTCTCAGTCCGGCTTCCGAGCCAAACACAGCACAGAGACCGCACTCATCGCAGCAACAGACGACATCCGAAATCTGCTAGACAACGGAGACACAGTTGCCCTCATCCTCCTCGACCTCTCCGCAGCCTTTGACACAGTTTGTCATAGCACCTTAATACAACGCCTCAGAAACATCGGAATCCATTGAAAAGCACTGGAATGGATCACCTCGTTCCTTGCCGGAAGAACTCAGAGAGTCCGCCTTCCTCCATTCAAATCAGAAGCCACCGAAGTCATCTGCGGCGTGCCACAAGGATCTTCACTCAGCCCCACCCTCTTCAACGTATACATGAGCCCCCTCGCGGCTATCGCACACCAACACAACCTCAACATCATCTCCTACGCTGATGACACTCAACTTATACTATCACTCACCAAAGACCCTAACACCGCCAAAACCAACCTACATGAAGGTATGAAAGAAGTAGCCGAGTGGATGAAGTACAGCCGTCTAAAACTGAACTCTGACAAAACTGAAGTCCTCATCCTAGGCACCTCCCCCTCCGCCTGGGATGACTCTTGGTGGCCAGAGTCCCTTGGAAAAGCACCCATCCCGACGGACCACGCACGGAACTTAGGTGTCATCCTGGACTCCTCACTCTCTATGAACAAACAAGTCAACGCCATCTCATCTTCTTGCTTCAATATTCTTCGCATGCTCAAAAAAACATTTCGCTGGATCCCCACCGAAACTAGAAAAACGGTCACCCACGCACTGGTCACGAGCCGCCTGGACTACGGTAACACCCTATATGCCGGTACCACCGCAAAACTCCAGAAAAAACTCCAACGCATCCAGAACGCATCAGCCAGACTCATACTAGACATCCCGCGTAAAGACCACATCTCTGGACACCTGAAAAACCTCCACTGGCTCCCCGTTAACAAGAGGATTACTTTCCGCCTCCTAACCCACGCACACAAAGCACTCTACGAACTTGGACCCGAATGCCTCAACTCACGACTTTCCTTCTACACCCCCTCCCGCCACCTACGATCCTCCAACCAAGCCCTTGCAACTGTACCCCGCATCAACAAAACCACCATGGGAGGCAGATCCTTCTCCTACCTGGCAGCTAAAACCTGGAACTCACTTCCCACTCACCTTCGCCTCACTCAGAACCACCTTACATTTAGAAAGCAACTCAAAACCTGGATATTCGACAAGTAATCCCCCACCCTTCCTCAGGCGCCTTGAGACCCTCTGGGTATGTAGCGCGCTATTTAAATCTCTTGACTTGACTTGACTTGACATGTCCTCCTTCACCCAAATGATTCAATAATGCAATTGTATCAACAATGCAGTCACTTTGAGTTTTAAACGCAATCAGTAAGTCGTCTATGTACTGCACCAAAACGGACTGTCCAGGCAACACCAAGGATTCAAGACATTTTTTAAAAATCTGATTAAAAATCGATGGATTTTCCGTGTATCCCTGAGGAACACGATTCCAAACGTAAACATGCTCGTCAAATTTGAACGAAAATAACAATTTACTGTCTGGATGCAATGGAATGGAGAAAAAGGATTGGCGTAAATCAATTACATTGATCCAGCCTGCACTCCATGGTATCTGATACAGAATCACTGCTGGATTCGGTACTACTGGGCAACATGGAACAACAATTTTATTTATTTCACGCAGTTCTTGAACGACCCTATATTTAATACTTGGTTTCTTTATGACAATTATAGGTGAATTACATGGACTGCTCATTATTTCTTTTAAAATACCTTGCTCAACCAATCGTTCAATTTCGGCTGCAACACCTGCTTTTATTTCCGGACTCATTTTGTACTGACGGGTATTTGGGAAGACTGCACCTTCTTTTACTGTCACTTTTACTGGATCGACATTTGCCATTAATCCTACTTCTTTTCCTGAAAAATCCCATACATCAGGGTTTACGGTATTTTGAAGATCTTCTGGTAAATCTTTTAGGGTCATCTTTTTAGTTACAGTCTCCTGTTTAGCTAACATGATTTTGAACACTCCATCTTCATCTGGAGTCTGAATCTCAACACCCTTTGGGGTGCAAAAGATTGTGCAATTCATCTTGCATAATAAATCCCTTCCTAGCAAGTTTACAGGGCTAGAGTCGTACACAACAAATTTGTGCATCTCCCTAAAATTACCAATACACACCTCCATTGGTTCTGTGATAGGGGTCCTAATTTGTTTATTAGAAACGCCCACTACTTGGATCGCTTCTCCCGAGAGGGGTAGGTTTGGAACGTCTGCTGTTCTCACAGTAGAACGTGCTAGCACCAGTGTCCAGCAAAAAGGTGATGTCATTCCCTTCAACCTTGCCATCTATATAAGAACCTGATTGATCTACCGGTAAGGATGCGCCAAGTACACGTTCCTCTCCTCCCCCTCAGGCACTGTCTGTATGACTCGCTTTCAAAAAATGTATCCTGCAAATGAAACTGTGGTGTTGCCGTATTTTTCTTATCACTTCCCTTCCGAAATCCGGTGTCCACACTGTGTTTGGCTTGTCTCACAAAATCTGGTATTGGGGCAGATGGTAACTGATTCTGTATTACCTGTTGCGGTTGCCTCATTGCAACCTCATTCTGCGTCTAATTATTCTGTATTAATTTACACTCTTTTTTCCAATGCCCCAAGGTTCCGCACCTGTGACAGGGAAAGTTTTTCTTTGCCTCTTCTTTACTCATTCTGCTTCTAGGTTTGCCCCCACTACTTTCACCTTGACCTTCCCTTCTTCATTGGTTATTTGCTTGTTGACTTAACTGGAGTTCCTTCTGTTCTGCCAATTTCACTTGAGCCCACATTACCTTTTCTTCTAATTTCTTTCACCTGTTATCAATTTCATCTCCACAGTATTTTGCATACTTGAGAATTTCATCAATAGGCTTTTCCTGCCAACATAACTTATGCTCTTTAATCATTTGCGGTATTTCTAGCTTTAGATCTGACACAAAACGATATATAAAATGTGTCATGTCCTTGTTATCAATATTTTCCAACCCACTATACTGCTTGACCACCTGTAAAAGACGCTCATAATAGGCATGTACTGATTCATCCTTGTTTTGGGTTGTTCTGTCTATTTTTGTGCAATCTGTCTCTTTTGGAGGTACCTTTCCTTTTATGTAGGTTATTACCTGATTATACCTTTTCATTAGATCATCTGACGGAGCTCCTGTTTTTACATCTCTTGGAAATTCCTCATTAGGCCAATCTACTGATATTTTGCATTCGGTCCACAGGTCAGCAGGAACAACTATGTCAAATAAACCAGCTAAACCTTTTAGCAGTACTTGTGAAACTTTCACAAACCTTTCGACTTGCCTGTACCATTCTACTGGTTTCTCTCTGAGTTTTGGGAAGTCATTTGTAAAGGATACAATATCCTGTCGAGACCATGGGACAAGTACATAACCTCCTCCTGGCACGTCTCTCATTGGACGACACAACCTTTCAACTTTTTCTGTTTCTTTCATCAGATATTCAGATGCAGTTCGATTTGCCTGTGCTTCTTCCTTTTTCTTTGTCCATCAAGCTTTCCATCTGTCTAAATCTCCCCATTTCTGTAATACTGACAATAATTCTTCTATCTTCAATTTTCTTCCTGACATATTCATGTTTTCTAAATCTTTATCAAAAAATTCTGCTCTATATGGCTTCTGTAATACTTTTGATTTACCTATGTCAATTCCCATTTCTGAGGCCAAATTCATTCATTTTTCATGAAATATTTTTGTATTTCGAGTGATGATTCTACATATGAATAACAACTCTTCTTCGTTGAAAGAATTTAGTCTATCTAGCCCTACATTTCCAGCTATCATTTCTTCCAATTCTACTCTTAATTTCAAAAAGGTCCAATACCTTTGGCTGCGATTTTGGATTTTCTATATCTCGTGTCCATCTTTCTATCTCTTCAGGGGTTACTATGGTAGCGCTTCTCATTCCTGTGGAGGTTTCAATCTGTACTTCTCTTGTACATCCAGGAGTAATTTTCCTGATTGAGTCACCCACTGGTTCTCTTATGGGTAAATCCATCAAGAAAATCACTGACTCACACACACATGCCTGGTCATCAATTATTATGTTTTCTTTTCTGGGTTGTACAATGGGAGTAGTCATAATGGGAGTTTTAAGACTAGGTTGCGTATCCCCGTATAAGGGAACAACGGGACCTATAGTTACTGGTATCGTTAGAGCTTCAGGACTTGTATTCAATTGGGTTATTTTCTGTATTAATTCACTACGCTGTTTATTTATTTCTTCTCTTTCCCTTTCTTGTAGTACCTTTTCCAATGTGGTCTCATGTACAATCTGAAGAACCAAAGGTGGTTTTAAAAACGGAGCACTAGGGGTAACTCTATTTGATGAATAAGGCGGTGGACTTTTCATTAACAAATCCTCAAGATAAGCTTCTTTTGAATCACCACTACTAGTCATTAAATGTTTGGTTTTCTCAGTACTTTTACTTCCGCTCGATTCATATGGGTAAATACAGGATATTATCCTTCCACTAGCATAGACTGTCTCCATTGTTTCATCTGCTTATCTCTTGTCTCTTTGGGAAATCTAGGGTAAAGTTTATTAAAATTCCTGTCACACCAAGGTCTGTCTCGTTCAAAAGCCTAAGTCTCCCACAATTCGAAAGCTTCATACTGCGTTAATCTTGGTCTGGGGTCTAATTCATTCAGCGAGTTCGCAATTTATGTAAAATTCTACCATTAAATGTACCATATTCTGCAAAGGCCAAAATACCATCATCATCTTTTGTATACTCTATCCACACGTGTGGTAGCCTCTTTTTATCATCATTATCATGCACTCACCCCTTCTTTACAGTTTTCTCACGACTACACACCCGCTAATTCAACCATTCCCAGCACGGTTCAAATGACGTCAGTGCAGTGCAGCACACCGCGACTAACCCCTCCTTTGCAAGGTAATACGACAACTTAATTTCTTTTCAATTTTACTTACGCATTTCATTAATTAACAACATAAAATCATTCGCTACTGTGCCTGATTGACTAAATTCAAAGAAAAGATCATTATTTTTGCAGCGAGTAAAAGTTTTCTGTTTACCCTTCACACACTACGAGTAAACGCTCTTCTGCTTACTCTTCATGCACGCAAAAAGAACCTGCTACTCCTTCAGACTTACTCCTTCAGACTTACCCTTTCTAGGTAATATAAGACCAAAGTTTCACCAGCAAACTCCTTTGCTATCCATCACTCTCACTTTTATACGAGAAAAAATAATCCCTAACTAGTGCTTCAAGTTTTACCTCACTTTCCACACTTACTTCATCAGGCCAGTAACCTAACTGCAGTGTGGCTTCCAAATACCACCCGCTATTCAATATCCCTGGGGAATTTCAGACAACAAATAACAATACAAACGGGTTTTGGTTAATACATAAAATCAATTAAAAAAATTAATACGCAACTAACTACCTATCTTAACTAAACACTAACCATGTATCTGCTATACTGATGGAGCGGGATTACTAGCTCAGTTTACCATACTCACCTGGGCCCATAAACATTCACACTTTGAACCGGTAATCCAACTTCAACTTTCTGCCTATCAGAGTTTTATTCACCTTAGGACTTATACCTGTACACCATTGACTTACCAAATCCTTGTCACTCGTGCTTTAAGTCCTAAATCTAAGGATCAAGGGAGTTAGAATAATAGGTAGAGAATAACATTTACTTTAATGGAAATACCCACAGATTCGGGTCAGTTTTAAACACTTTATCTATGACATCTTTCGTGAATCAGGTGCCACAATAGTGAAATTAGAAACTTTGCAGGTAAGAAGACAACTATCAAAGCATAAAATTTACACTTTAAGCTAACCCCTTGAGACATTGGTACCTGAGTAGGGTAAGAAAGTGAAAATGGTACAAGGACATACCACACAGATTATATTTACCTAGAATGGTGTGAAGACCAACCCTGGCCACGGGCTGGGACAAGAAGGGTTCCCGACTAAACAGGAGCCAACAGGACAGGACAGGTGTAGACAGCATTACACCCCTCTCTACAGCTACCCTCGGACCCCGACTGTGTTAATTGATTCTTCTCCCTCAGCAATTCCCAATTCTTCTGTTAGAGTGCTCGACTAGCACTCTGCTCTCGATTCTCCTTCAGCATACCTTGGGTCAGTGACAGGTCTGTGACAAGTCGGACAATCTAACTAACTGAGCCTACCTCAGTTATACCATTTCAGAGTGTGTACCACCCCCTTAATGTTGCAAATTCTATGTATTCCCTTCATTTGATTGGTCAGAATGACGAGGAGAGGTGAACACAACATACCAGTATGAGATCATTTTCATTCAATATATTTGATCAATGTTCCCGCCCATAATTTACTTTCTCATACTTTTTATTCCACCCAGTAATATTATTTCACTTCGTATACATTGTATACATTTCTGTGCTTTCCTTTCCTCCTGCTCCGGGTCAGTAGGTATGAATCCCACGAATGTTGCAGAATAAGAAGGGAACTGGCATTAGTTCAATGTCAGGAGCTTGAGGATTTCGATGTCATCGGCGCATGACTAAGCAATTCAAAATGGAGTTTGCTATCCCCTTCAGGCCTAAATACGAGCTATTAATGAAGTCGAAGAGAGACACATTAGAATACAAAAAATATATGAATGCACTGTATACCACTTAATTTTACTCTAACCTCATTACTTTAATTTAACTATATCATGATTAGTTAAGCAGCACATGCAAGTTTTAGTTCAAGCAGGAGCATGTGCATTAGTATGTGAAGCATGAAGCAGCCATCTTTGACAATAGTGCGCAGCTGCAAAAAAATTCCCACCAAAAGCAGAGATACGTCACACTACGTAGATGTAGTAGACGCATACACAGAAAGGTTCCCGCTTTTGCGGCCGCCATATTAGGGCACTCGGATTACAGTTAGTAAAAGCACATTGTCAAGCCTCCCCTAGATACTAGAAATGTCGTGTGGTGTGGTTTTAATAACTCAGAAAACATGTTGTTTAATAAGGTACATGTTATTTCAAGAGGATTGAGTACAAGCAAGTTTCTGTACGTATGAAACATTTGTTGCAGGGATTCTGCTCATACACAGAACTGTGCACAGAGACCCAGGACCTCAGTGAATTGTGGTGTACCAAAAAACTCACCTCAGTACCTAGAACCCCTAACCGACTAGCATCAGTGTCTCATTAGTTCTCCGTCCGATAGCAACGAAACCAATTATTAGACAACCCAGAACATGCGATTTAGGATACTCTCAGGAATGGTGGGAATCAAGAACACTCTTTCATTTGTTATTCTCATACCAGTCCACAACATGAGTAATTAGAGACACAGGAAAGTTTCAAATGTTTATTTTAACGATGTGCTCTAAGATGCAGTATTTTTGCTAACATAAGCAGGCATATGATTAAAAATAATACGATCAGTATTGTTACAATTCCATAAAACACAAAGGGAGAAATCATATTATAATGATAGTGGAAACAGGTCTTATAGTGCCTTGTATACCATACTCCCCAGCTAGGAACTAGGTTTTATAAAATAATATAAAGTCTCTTAGGCTTGAACGGGGAACCCTATACCTCAAAGATCAGTAGAGGTGAATCACTTCAGGATCTGCAAAAGGTCTCTTTCTCTGGAAACTGATTTTCTCCAAGTGCTCTAATCATGCATGCAGTGCAATATTAAAGGCGCTAGAATTTCAGTAAGCTGCAGCTGTGTGCATGTTGTGTCTAGAGTGTGGGCCGATCAGCCTGAATAACAGTTTACATTGTTATGATAACCTTGAAGGCTTCTGCACACACTGTACAGACTGAGGTCGCGATGTAAGTCTAGGGATGTTCAAAACAAGCTGTTCTCATGTCAAGAAATTCAGCAGTCTAACTTACAACAACAGTTACATGCAGTGTTGTGTGCAAAAGCTGCAAAATGGCAAAATGGTGTTTAAACATCTAATAAGCTTATGCTAACATAGCAATGTGTGCACGCAGGGCTCTGCCTTCACTACACCCTCCCTTGATCGGAACACGCACAAGAAGGGAGGCAATTTAAGAACGCAGAGTTCAAGTTCGATTGAGATAGAATCAAGTTTAAAAAATCGCCAAAACGTGTAATTGAGAGTAAAAAGTTCAGAACATCAGTAAAACAATTGAAAAAACCAATAAGGGAGAACATTCTACCCAAATTCAAAAGTGAAAAAACAGTAAAAAAATGTTCGAGCATAGGCAGCAGTGGAGATGGACACATGCCAAATCAATCCAACAGCATATAGGCACAGTACTTTGCAACTGCCTCCAAGAGGAAGTCATTGTTATTGTCCGAAAACATTTCAGCCATCCAATTCAATAACGTGAAGGAACAAACATGTTCTTTGACAGCTGGAGCCTCTAGTACCATCAGAGGACAACTCGGGTGTTTTACCAGATAACTGCGTGCCAGGAAATCATGGGCTGCAGCCCATATGTCCCAATTGCCTAGGACTCCATGTGCCGCTGCGCAGGCCATTATTCCGATAGCAGAGCAGTCTAACTCATGAGCAACTAAGAGGCTCATTAGTAGATTATAATCCGGGTTAGGAGACACCGTATTGCAGAGACACAAATCCAGAGCCCATTCAAAACAGCAATCCAGGCAATGGAAAACAGGTTGCACACATGTAAAGTAGGAGAACCGGAAGGATAATCCATATGCTGCACTCAAAGTGGCTAGAGGTAGCGTTCCATAGTATTCTAGCATCCGGTTACGAAGCTGGAGCAGGCGGGGCATGTTGTCTTGTGACACAGGATGTGCAGCCATTTTTGGAGCAGACAAATTAGAAGCAGCACACCAGCAGCCAAGGCGAGAATTAATGGTAAGCCGCCGAAGAGGCCGGAAAAAATAGAATGAAAAAATGCTGGTATCAACCCAAATATAGTTTGAAATGAAGTCACAAGGCCAGAGCTTACTACTTTAAAAAAAATGCGCCAAGCCCGTGGTCGACGAGGTATTGAATATAGTGTGAATCAAAGCGCCAAAATGAAGTGGGGGATCAGTATTTAAAAGCGCATGCACCTCAGTGCGAGTGTTTGCCACGTGAAGGACGAATGCTTCACTGGCTGAAGTAAGGGCAACCTCTTTCTGTGACAATAGTGCCCTTATTCGACTCATCTTGTTGAACTCTGCTTTCAAGGTCGGAATGGAAAGCAGATGGATACATCAAGCTTCCCATGCGGAGGGGGAAAAAGCACATTCTTACAGCAGACTACACAATGTACAGAATCCCTGCCAGCGTACCACAGCAATCTTCATTTTTTAAAAGCAAGTAGCTACCGTTAGCCAGCAACGTAAAAGTTGGTGTTATAGCCGGGGCGGGAGTACCCTTTAAAATCCAGGCTAAATTTGGCGCATTTGAATTACAAGAGCCGTGCAATTCTATGTTCTTGCAAACTAGTGAGTGATCAGGTGTGGAAGTGCACTCTTCACCATTTAAATAAACTTCTTTACCCTCTCTCATGCACCTATAGGTAAATGGTAGAGACCGAACTTCATGGAGATAGGCGCTATCCAAAGGTTCATATCTGCCTATGGCATAATGTTTCATGCATGAACTGAATTTAAATGGGGGAAAAGGAAGCGTTATTAACCCATGAATGAGCCAAACAGCTGTATTACTTTCTGCAACAGAAAAAGGTAAAGGTTCCAACTTTTCAATATGCAAAAGGGAATATGCTGCATCCTTCATTGACATAAATTGTTGTTTATCAGTCAAATCAAACGGTAAAAATAAAGAGGATGTGTTCGTATAGTCCCAAGGCACTTTACCAGCCTTTAAAGTTTGCAAATTCCAAGCGAACTGCATAATGGAACGTAATTGATTTTGACCATGGTACAAAACAGACAGTTCATCCTGAACAATATCTACAACAGATGCAACAATATTATCTAATGTATAAATTCTGGAAGAAACGGTATTAATGCTATTGTCAACAACTGCAAGTACTTTATCTAAATTGGCCTGATCGATAGCTCACAATCTAGAAGCAGCTTCAATTTGAGACAGTTTCCAAACTTCGTTGTAAACAGCATATAACCATCTTTTTGACCTGCCTCCTACAGGGCCTTTAACAAAGTCATTTAAATCAACATTGTGAGACAATTTAGACAAATGAACTTTAACTGACGCTAAAGTGGAATGTTTACGCCAGTTCTGATATAACTTGCCTACAGAATAGGTAGTAACAGAAAGGGCGGTCTCAAAACGGGGATCCACTCTAACCTGTGTATAGCCAGGGGCTAGACCCAGAAAACGATGTTGACATGATTCTGAACTTTTTTTGCCATAATAACCAACCCTGGGAATCCAAGCTGGAAATATTAAAAGAGGAATTTAGTAACAAGGACTGCTATTCATCAATGGACATATTGGTGTGATTGTACCATGTAGGGTATTCTCCCAAATCAGGAATGGAAAGCAAGTGGTTTGTGAAATAGTCAAGTTCAAAACAACATATGGTTCAGGATGAGGCATGCACGATGCAAAGCTTCAGTGCCCTGCACTTGCCAACTTTTAGAGTCCCAAACAGATTTAAGATCAATAGTATCTTTCCACAGCTCATAGCCCCCTATAGGTAATAGATAGATAAAGGACTTCAAATACAATAATTTGGTGTGGGTGAGTCCAACTTTAGAAGAGGACTTAGCAGTCATCTTAAAATAAAATGCATCAGGATTAGATTGATTAAAATCAGTAAAATAAGTAAACTTTTTCAAAAGAGTTTTCGAGCTGCCCTCAATTGGTGCTGGACAATGTTCCCATTGTGTAAAATTAACCACATTTCTAAATGTGTTTGCCTTATGCAGAAAATAATTACCAAAGTGTTGGTAGCAGAATAGGTCTGCATAATTAGCTGAATCTAAGTACAAATCTTCAGCATCAAAAGCAGCATAATATTTCAAATCAGAAAAAAGAGCCTCAACGGCTTGGACATCCCAATCGTCAGAGCGTATGTTTTGTTTTACAACATCCCCCATCGAAACACGAAGTACATTGGGGACATTTACAACCTCTGTCGGGCTATGTATCTGAAATTTCACAGCATCCCACACAATCCCATCTAATACAGGCCAAGCTGTGAGGTTAACAAAAGTCTGGTCCCTTTTCATTCTGTGTGATGAGGAGTGGGGTGCCAAAGTTCCATCAATTAACCGAATTGTAGTTCTTTCTTTTACATAATGTCCATTATCAAGACGGAAAAACATAACAACAAATCCAATTGACATAAATAAAAAAAATTAAAAAGCATCACCCAATTATAAGTCCAAGGGGGTATCAAAATATTTCTCTTAAACCAAACAGCAAAAGTAGAAACTTTTGAAGGGGACTTAAATGTTGTAGAGCCAGTGTCAAATGAAAAACGTGACTGATTAACAGTATCTGAGAGTACACCAGGCAACAACACATCTGTGGGGTAAGTATACTCAGTATCATCAACGGGATCACCAGCCAGTGGATTCAATAAAGGATTAGTAATCGTAGGCATCTCAATGGCAACGTCAGGCCTGTAGGTACTCGCCAGAGCCAAAACAGAATTTCTCAGCATTGCTGGACAAGAGACCGCTGGAGTTATACTAAGAAGAATCGGTCACTCGCTGTAATTTGTCATTGTCAATAGAAATGTACCAGTTTTCCTTGAGACCAGGAAGTGGAGGTAAAATTACTGTTCTTGTACCCTGCATGCCAAGCATAGGAACTGGTGCACGATAGGAGGGGCCGAACTCCTTCTTGTTCTCCACCTTCTCACGGACCAGGTATCTGACTCGGGGTAGCCAGCCAACTACCAGGATCTGAAGAGTAGCATCAGTTGTGGAGGGCAAATGTTCCTTTGCAAGACTGTCACAAGTCTTTTGTAGGCTCTGTAATACAGCAGAATGATCATCTACGTCAAAGGGTGCGGCAGACAACACCATGTCTAGACCCCCAAGGTCCGGAACAAACATTTTGATGGCAAAGAGCATTTCGTATGGGGTCCGCCCACCCAGAGACATTCTAGGGAGATTATTAAGTGCACGTTGAATGCTATACAGATGGGCCAGCCAGTTCTTGCCAGTACCTAAACCCTAGCTGTCAAGGATTGCTTTAAGTCACGGTTCATCCGCTCCACAACGCTATTACCCTCAGGTCTGTATGGAGACGAAAATCTTACCTGGACCCCCAATGAACCCATGGCATCCTTGTACGCCTTAGAGGTGAATGCTGGACCCTGGTCCGAGTGAAGGGTGCCACATGCAAAAATTCTCACAAAGACACGCAAATCGCTTACGACAGTTCGGACATCAGCATTCCTTTGCGGACAGAGCCAAATGAAGTGTGTGCATGAATCCACAGCAATTAAGATGTACTTATACGCAGTATCAAAGGAGAAAAGATGGCAGTGATCTAAATAAACACACCCAAGTGGTTTATTAGATATGTACAAGTATGTCTGGGGCAGGCGCGCAGCAGTTGAGGGTTTAATCTGCTGGCAAATGTCACAATGAAGGACATAATCATGTGTTTATTTGTACAATCCACGCCACCAGTAATGCTGTTGTAAAAGAGACACAGTCGCTGACACGCCAGCATGAGCCGAGGCCATACCCTCGTGAGCGGCTGTTATCAAGGAAAGTCTGCGGTCCGCGTTGGGAATCAACCTGTCACCAACGTCGTTAATTCTCACATAGGGAACTTTATCAGGACTTAAATGATAAGAGTGTTTAGAAGGGAAACCTCTAGGGTAATTACCTCCCTTCTCTGTTGCAGCAATGGCTGCCAAGATGTCATCATCAATCTTACTTTTGCAACGTGTAACTGCTGCCACTACATATGTTGCTACTGCTGCCTTCGCTGCTTCATCAGCAAGACAGTTGCCAACAGCCTGTACTCCTACACGCTGGTGAACAAGAGTATGAATTACAAACACGAGAGGCATACGTTCTTTAAGTTCTGCGACTCTAACCCATAACATTATGTGTTTGATCGTGCTACCCTTGGAATAACAATATTCATTCTGAGTCCAAAGAATAAATTGTCATTGCAAGACTGAACACAGTAGTAAGAGTCACTTACGATAAGAATAGTCACACAAGGATCAGCGTACTCCAGTGCAAGCACCAGAGTACGTAGCTCTGCCAACTGGGCAGTACAATCCCCTAATGTCTGTGAATGCACGACATCGGACTTGAACTCTCCATTCACTATAGTACCCACCACTATTGCGCAGGCCGCTGAGTAAGCATGCTTTGAATCCGTCACCGGCTGTGCCGAACCGTCAGTGTAGATGATACAATGGAAATCCTCCAGCGGGCGCAAGGACAAAGGAGCCGGATGGACAAATTCATACCGCAAGTACTCCTGAGTTTGCAAACAGGAGTCAAAAACAAATGTGACATCAAGGATGTGGCCCATTGTATCCAACGAGGATGCAAAGTTTTTGAATTAGGTACACTGGCTTCCGTCACTGCCTAAACGGCAGGATACGGTGTAACAACCAACATGCGTTTCCCCTGCGACAGCGCTCTCTCTTTCAGAATCGCCACCTGCACTGCAGTCAAAACTTTAGCGACTGTGAAAAATCGCATTTTAGCCGAAGTGTACAAGTGTGACTTGTAAGGGACTGTGCACAATTCTTATAACCAGGTTTTTGTGGTTGTCATGAGTGAGTAAGTATTTAGTTTCAAGAATATCAGACTGCAAAGCTTGTAGTATAGCTGAGTGTTCTGGTAGCCAGCAAGATTTGGTAAAAGTAGGTTGTATCAAGGCATATAGCGGCTTGATACGCTGCGCATATTCGGGAATGTAAGTACGCCCGAAATTAAAAAAGCCCAGTAAAGATTGTAGTTTTTTCAGAGTCGTCGGAGTGCGCAACTGTGCGCCTTTCTCCGGGAAGTGAGGTGCTAAACCTCGACCTTGATTGTTGAGCTCATAGCCCAGGAGGAACACTGTGTACTCTGCAATGTGGGATTTTGCAAAGTTAAACTTGTAACCGAAGTCCGCAAACATACCAATGATGCAGTCAACGCTACACAGATGCGCCCATAATTCGTCGTCTGTGAGATAAATATCATCCACATTCGAGCACGCATCAAGGTCGAGTCTCTCCAAGAGAGAGACTATTCGGGTGGCAAGGACGCCTAGGCTATTTTTATAGCCCATGGCTAACCTTTTAAACTGCTTTTATTTACCGCCGGAAGTGAAGGCTGTCCATTGACTACTAATAGAGGACAGGTTATGGCTAAAAAAGCCATTGGATTTGTCAAGTGTGGTTTTAAACCGCTTTCTCAGGAGACTATCCACAAGGGCAGAACTGTGTGTATTCTGTACCGTGCAGGTCCGAAAATGAGAGTTCAAGTGACGATAATCCAATACCAAGCGGTACGACCCATCAGGTTTGGTCACAGTGAATAAGGATTATTCATAGGAGACACACACGTCTCAATAACGCCTTGATACTCCAATTGTTCAAGGATTTCTGCGAAGGGCGTTTTCGCTTCACGACGCATGGGATATTGGGGTTGTCGCATCGACTGCAATGGTATCTCATGGTGGGGCGAAAGTTTATCCCACCCAACCTGAGTACTTTACAATGCCGGCGCAAGTGCCAGAGCCCACTCTTATGCAAAATTCTGCACCTGCTCGTTGGGCACAGTGTGTGCAAAACTAGGAAGGATTACCTCCTCCCCTCTCGGAGCAGCCAAAACTAAAGGTGGGGGCCTGTCTGCCTCCGCTAACAAAATGTCATATGTGGAAGTCAGATTTTCCAAAAGAATCCCTTTAATTCTATGTTGTATGTCACCTTCAATTAATAGAACTATTTCATATAGTCTGTCAGGGGGAGCCACTCTATTGTCAGCTGTTTCTACAGCGATGAACATGTCAGTTGCTGTCGCCTTCAGATACGGACGCAGTGCTTGCCGCACTACTGTAATTTCCGCCACGCTGTCTAGCAGGGTCAGGGCACATGTCTGGTTCCGAAGCTGTGTTCTCACTATCCGTGGCATACCTCGCTGTTAAAGCAGCAACTTTCTTTTTCTGAAACTGGGGTCGTTGACATTGAAAGTCATCCTGCTTGCCTTTACCATCAGCCGGGCGGGGCTGCTCACGTCCTTGGGGGGCGCCCCGGCCTCTTCCGCGTTCACCTCCACCAGTTTGTGAGACCGATGTGTCCTGCAAAGAGCGAGGAGAAAGTTGATCAGGTACCTGAAATCGTTCAGGAGACTTAATACTCGCGCGGTTGCGCAAATCATATGTGCGCTCTGCCGTGACTGGTATTGGCGACTCAGGACGCCCCTGTTTCTGTTGCTTTTTCCCCTGTTTTTTACCTTTCCATGTCTGTTTAGGAAAAGCAGGACGGCCGTCGTTGTCAGACTTCGCCATCTGAGTTTGCGGCTGAGCTGTTACTTTAGCAAAAAGCTAAACATCCAAACTATTGCGGCCAATGGTCTTATAAGCTTCCGCAATAATTTTCGGTAACTGCCGGGGCTTATCAGTATCAGGGACATCGCGCAAAGCATTAGACACTTGAAAGTTTACCGCATCTCCCTTGACATTTGCAAGGACCAGATCGGAAACTGCGTCAAACACTCCTACGAGCCTCATTCCCAATTCAACAGCCGCCTCCAGATCGTGGTTATCTTGTACACGCTTAATCACGGAGGGTAGGACAGCCATGGATGGTGTGCCGAAGCACTTAGCAGACTGCTACAAATATCATACCCCAGGTATCACAATCAGTTACTGTGAGAAGTTGGCCTGGTATATGATGTTCACTAATCTAGTGAGCACCTTGCACCAGTCCAAACAACCCTTATGGTGATGGTTGTAAAGTCAACCTTATAGACCAGCTATCCTAGTGGTAGCATGGACAAAGCAGTCTTAGGCTAAAACTTCAGAGAGCATGTGAAGCAAGCTGTTTTACCATATGTAACCCCTTGAATACCAACTGAAAGGACACCACACAGGTTATATATAAAATATATATGTATTTATTACTAACACAACCCCTCTGAACTCTTTATGAGGTCAGAGGACAAAGCACATAACAAGTTACTTAATTATCATACAATAAGTTGGACAAAATACATTTGAGCCCTAGGGGCGTTGCAAACCATATACTAAAATAGTGGTATAAGTACCACGTCACGAACAGGGAGTAGGCCTAGGACCTAGGGAATCGCTGGGGCTACACTGAGCTAACAAGATTTAGGAAGCAGGAGGCCCATGGGATGCGTGTGCAGTGCCAATTCACACACGCGAGTTACCATAGGGAAACAATGGCAACGTAAGAGTTAGAAACTAGTTCTTTTAGGACACTTCCGGATGTACTAGGAGAAAGCCACTGAAAACTAGGACACTAGGATAGTCAATACCCACAGGAGCACCGGAGTGCCTGCGTTACCTAACCCACAGGAGCCGGGTGCATAGGTGTCAAGTTGTGTCGGGTTTCGTCGCTGAATCCTATGGAGACCTGTAAAAAGATTCTGCAAGCGACCAGGAGAGAAGTGTCCGGTTGGATCCAAGGGCGGATCGAGGATGAAGAGTACCTGAAAGCAGAGGGTACAGAGTCTGGGTCACTAGCCAGTGACCAGGAAGGAACCAGGAAGGAACCAGGCGATGTCACGAAGCAATCAGGTGATTTCGTGAAGCTTGACTCTGCAGCCACGTGGACCAGGAGGCGTCGACGATGACCAGGAGCTGGATATGGACAGTCACACAAAGGATCTCGCTGTTGGCGGCGTCAGCTTCCGGATTGGAGTCAACAGGCCTTGGCAAATGCTACCCACGCAGGAATCGAATATTCGCTTCGAGTTAGACCAGCAAGGTCTAGGGGGCTTCTCCTTTGCAGGGAAGCAGGGGCCCACCTGGAGCAACCAGGCAGGCAGTTAAAATTCAAAGGTTCGTCGTCACAGAGGCCACTAGCCAACAGGCAAGTAACCGGACAGACGCGTCGAGCACAAAAACACTAGCAGGCCCCAATCTGCACTCGTTGAGTGTGGAGGGCTGTGCGTCGGTGCAGAAGGTGCTCGAGGCGGGGGCTTCTCAATCCCCAATGCACAAATTCGAGGGTGCCTCAGAAGCTGCACAAGTAGCAAAGAGCAGGTTATTAATGATGGCCATTCCCACGTCTCTCATCGCCTCCATGGGTCTCAGCTTTGCTGTGGCTATGGATCGGGGTCAAAGAAGTCTGGATGTCTGGCTCTTGTCAGACTCTGTGCTCGGGCTCCGGCGGGAGTGTCGACAAAGTAAACCGCAGATCGCTGGATGGTGCCTATTTGCACAGGGTGGTCACTCCTTGACCACAAGGGAGATTCTTCAGTCTTCTAGTTGCAGTAGAATGTCGAAGGTCCAGAGCTTTGTTAAAAGTTTCAGTTCAGGATAAATCTAAAATCTCTTCACTCAGCTCCTACCTGTATACCAATCTGAGGGGCTGGATTACCTGCTAGGTCCCTCCTATGGGTGGGACCAGGGAAGGGGCTGGAACCGGGCTATGCATGGGACACCTTGTGTGATCCAGGCAGTGTCTCATTTCATTCAGCCCTCCCTGCCCCAATACACTATGGCCTGTCTGAGGTGGTGCTAGCACCTCCCAAGACAGAAAACCTATTGTCCAAGCCTCCCTTGCTGGAAGGACTCCCAGCAGCAGGAGGTCAGACTTGTGTCTGTGGCAGCAGCATCCATTTTGTGATGCTGAGGCTCTGGTTAACTTTAACCGGGATTAACAGGAACAACATGTCTTCTCCCTCTAGAAGGGTGGAATGCTACCCCCGTTGCCAGAACTGGCGAGGGGGTAGTATTCCAAAGCGTATGACACCTTGCACGACATGTTTTGATAAAGCCAAACCAAAGTTAGCAATAACCACAAAGATTATAATGCACTTAAGAGTATATGGTATGGGAGGATGGCCGCCGCGAAATGAGCTCCTTCGCTTTTTCGCCCGTTTTTCATTAAAAACGACGAATTTAGGTCAGCAACTTGCCGCAAATGAGGTCGCTGGGCTAGTTTTGGACGTACCTGCTGGCTGAGGTGGTTTGAAGCCGATTTCTTCAGCGGAGACCCATTTTTTCTGCTCTGTGGTTCCTGCTCCCAGCTCTCTCACAAGGTATTGCCTGAAGTGTCTGTCAGGGGGGCGGAGATAACACCAGGAAAGGGCATGGCTTGGGCCTAACCACTCCCACAGCCCTATTTAGCTGCTGCACCTGTTTTTCTTGAGGAAGAACTTAGTACTATTTTACTTCATATTCTCTGCTTTAATTACTTGCTCATTTTACTTCAAATTCAATTATTTTTCTTCGCAAAAATGGAAAATAAACTTTCTGCTAACAATAAAAGGAGACAGCAGGTTTCACCTCCTCCTTTAAAATCTAAAGTGGTGGAATCATCTGAACCTTCTCTGTCTTTAATTTTAGAAGAAATTCAAGCTCTTCGTGCAAATACTGATACTATTGCAACAGAAATTAAAACTGTGCGAAAAGAAATGGCCAGTTTGTCCATGAAAGCATCTGATAATTCAATTAAAATACAAGATAATAAATCCAAAATTGATGCTTTTACCCCGCTGGTGGCGAAAATCTCTCCTATGGGTTCACATCTTCTGGACATGGAAAATCGTAATCGACAATATAATCTTCGCATATTTAATTTACCAGAAGAAGTCGAGGGGTCTAATTGCCGATTATATTTGGAAAACCTGATTCCTGGTCTTTTAAATATCAAATTTCCAGAAAAATTTGAGGTTGATAAAGCACATAGAATTCCTTCTCATCGCAATCCTCAACATGCCAAACCCAGACAAGTGATATTTAAAGTTTTTCGCCATCATCACTTGGTTCTGATCAGGAAAGCTGCAAGAGACATTCCTTCGCTAATGGTTAATGGCAATAAAATCTTCATTCATCAAGACTTTGCTAAGGAAACGGTTGCATTGCGTAAGGAATTCTCTGACCTTCGCCCTCAGTTACGCAGTCTTGGATACAAATATGGCCTTTTTGACCCATCTACAATGCGCATATGGAAAGACACTTTTTCAAAATCTTTTCATCGACCAGCAGACCTCAGACATTTTCTTAATCTTCAAATGCAACACTCAATGGATACTCATGACCCTACTACTTGAGAATGTTTTTGCTGACCTCGTCATAAGCCATACTTCAATTTTGGGCTCCAACGGTTTTAGGCCATGCTTGTACGGCGCGTGTGCTTCTCACTGTTCATGTTTATGTTTTTTGTTTGTCTTTTTTCAACCTATCCTTCATATTTCATACTCTTTAGAGCTACTTGCACTCTTTTATATGTTCTCTTCTCAATCATCCTCTTCTTCTCTCTTTCTTCTTCCATTCTTTCATTATGGCTAATGTTAAAGTTATTTCGTTAAATGTAAAAGGTTTACGACATCCAGTTAAGCGTACTAAGATTTTAGATTATTTAGGTCGTTCCAAAGCTGATTTTTGTTTTCTTCAGGAAACTCATGTTGATGATAAAATATTAGATTACATAAAAAAGAAATGGGTTGATTGTATAGTTTCTTCTCCTGCTCTTGGTAAAAAAAAATGGTGTAGCAATATTAATTGCAAAAAAGTCTCATTGCCAAATATTGAACAAATTTACTGATGTAGAAGGGAGGTACTTAATTGGTAAAGCTAAAGTTCATGATACTATTATTTCCTTAATAAATGTTTATGGTCCTACTGCGGATGAACCTAAGTTTTGGTCTATTCTTGCTACTGAGGTTCTTAAACTTGGAAATGTTCCTTTAATTGTAACTGGTGATTTCAATGTTATCTACGATCCTTTATTGGTTAGACTGTCTCAAACAAAATTTCATACCTCTAAAGTTTATTTTGCTTTTAAGCAATTTCTTCAAACTACAAAGTCAGTCGATATTTGGCGCCTCCATTTCCCTACAGATAAAAATTGTACTTTCTTTTCTACTCCACACAATTCACACTCTAGAATTGATTATATTTTAGTTTCGTGACAACTTATTGCTTCTATTTCAAACCCTGAAATTGGAAATATTGATGTCTCTGACCATGCCATGATTTCTTGTATTTTGAATCCACAAACAACATCCCATAAACAATCTAGATGGAGAATGAATTCCAACATTGCTCTTAACGACCATAATAAACCAAAACTTTTATCTGCTATTTCGGATTACTTTCAATTGAATCCTGAAGGTTCCACTTCTTTAATTACTGGTTGGGATGCTTTTAAGGCATATATTAGAGGGGCTACTATTTCTATTATGGCTCATGAAAATAAGACTTTTAATGCGAATATTACACGTTTGAATAAGCAAATAGCGAAATATGAACGACTATTTATCACCTCCAATGATTTAAAATATAGAGATACCTTACAAAAGTTGCGTTATGAGTTTAATACTATTCTTAGTAAAAGAGCTGGGGTCCAACTCTCCAAAGCCAAAGCTCAATTCAGTTTTAATGCAAATAAATCTGGTAGACTCTTAGCGAATTACCTTCGTATTAAAAAAGACAAAACACAAATTACTTCCATTCGTAGTCCTACTGGTAAAATTGCCATCTCACACATGGATATTGTCAATGAATTTTTAGAGTTCTACTCTACCTTATATAATAAACCTGATTTTAATGATGATTCCCTGGTGGACTCCTTCCTATCCTCCTGTGATTTACCAAAACTTTCTCAATCAGATAAACTTGGATTGGATTTACCCATCACATTAGACGAAATTTTGTCTGCTATAAAATCCCTCAAACCAAATAAATCTCCAGGTCCTGATGGTTTTGTGGTATATAAATAAATAATACCGGATCTAGGTTTTACTGGACATAGTAATAACAGATAGCTCAATAAATAAGAGTCAAGATTCGAGGTAGTAGGAGTTTGCAGGTTTAATACAGCATAAAGGACAGGAACAGGACAACCTGCATAGGAATAGGATGGCAGGGCCCGGCAGCTGCCGGGGCTGGATATGGGATGAGCGCGCTAACTTTAATAACAGTACACAAGCATATATACTAAAACAGTTGCAATTGCAATACATACAATAGGCGGAGCAGTGGGTGTGGTCAATAGCAGTCGCGAAAGATAAGAGTGAAAGTGGGTGTAACAAGAGGCGTGTACATAGACATGTGATGTAAACGTAACAGAATATGTCATAAATGGGGCGGAAACATGGAGGGGGCTACCTAAGGAGCCGGGACCTCTAACCTAATGGTGCGCGCAAACTGACAATGACGTGTTACTAGTAGAAGCTGGGGGCTATGAACTCTGTGCTAGGAGTAGAGACTGAAGTCTGTAGAGTCAGGGCGACATGTACCTAAACCCTATCTAGTATCTAATGTTTAGAGGACATGTTGATATAAACTAAGAGTCAGGAGGGGAGAGGCTAACAGACTCTAAGACTGGAGCATGCATTATTCTACATGTAGTGCGTGATGAAGAATATTAAATGACCATAAATACAGTATTTCTCTTACATGGAGACGTAAAGGCTAGACAATGACGGAAACTATTGATGCGATTCAGTAGCTTAGGAATGCAGAGAAGGAGGGCTGGACTGATAACTAGAATCATAACATACTCTTGGCAGACTCGTAGGCAGAGCCAGGCCGAGCCGGGCACTGCGAGGCAGGAAGTAAGTGAAGGGTCGAGGATACAGGTGGGGGCTGTATCGCTCCTCAGCGAGGGTTCAGGAGACAGGAGCTGAATCTGGTGTCCGGGCCCTTTTGAGGCCTAGAAACGGGGACTTTACAATGAAATAACGTGCACACTGGGAAACGTGGCAACGTAACTTTACATAGGCCTAATATTCGTAGTATTCACGAGAACTGGAAACTGGCATACTAGAGATGGACACAACTGTAATTGCGTCTTTAATCAAACATGGGGAATACATATGCATATTAATCATGCACACATAACATAAGATGGAGGACACGTAGGGACACAGAACATGGCAAAATTTACTTTTCCACAGTTTACCAGCAGAGTTTTATAAAGAATTTCAATCCCAACTTTCACCCTTTTTACTACAGCTATTTACTTTATTTACATCTTCAGGAAATATGTCTGGTTCTTTTTCGGAAGCTTTAATTATTGTTCTTCCTAAACCGGACAAAGACCCCACTCTTGTTTCTAATTATCGTCCTATTTCTTTAATAAATCAAGATTGTAAATTATATGCAAAAATCTTGGCCTCACGTTTATCCCCAATATTAGATTCTATCATTCATTCTGATCAATCGGGATTTATGAAAAATAGATACTCAGCTAATAATACAAGAACATTATTACATGTCATTGAACAAGCACAAACATTCACTAGTCCCTCGGGTGTTATGGCTTTAGATGCCGAAAAAGCCTTTGACAAGCTTCATTGGCAATTTTTATTTCGTACCTTAATTTCTTTCAATTTCGGTGATAATTATATACGTATGATCTCTGCCTTATATTCTACCCCTACAGCTAGAATATTTATTAATGGCCAAGTATCCACTCAATTTTCCCTTTATAGAGGTACACGTCAGAGATGTCCCCTTTCGCCACTTTTGTTTTTACGAGGTATTGAACCCTTTTTTACTTCTATCAGACAATGCGACTCCATTAAAGGAATTAAGGTTAAAGATGTTGTGGTTAAAACTCTGGCATATGCTGACGATGTACTTTTGTTTATTAATGATCCCATATCTTCGTTTCCTTCCTTAATCTCTAAATATTCACTGGTGTCTGGATATAAATTAAATTCTAATAAAACTGATTTTTTTCCCTTAAATGTTTATTGTACCCCTGATATGATTCCCATGCGTGAAATTATTTGGCAGAAGAAAAAGTTAAAATATCTGGGCACTTTATTTTCTTCTACCATTAAATCTACACTGACTTTAAATAGTGATTTTGTTTTAAATTATATTAAAGATAAAACGTCTAAGTGGTCTTCATTGCATCTTTCATGGTGGGGACGTATGGAATGCATTAAAATGAATATTGCTCCCAAAATATTTTACACTCTAACTATGATCCCCATTCAATTCCCATTAAAATGTTATAAAGATATTGATAAACTTCTTTCTCAATTTCTTTGGAATAATAAAGCAAAACGCATTAGTTATAAAAAACTAAAGATGTTAAAAGGTAATGCTGGTTTTGGCATTCCAGATTTTCTTCTGTATCATAAAGCGTTTATTATGAAACAAAGTGCTATTTGGTTTAACCATACCTTTATGCATAATCCTCCCACGTGGTTCCTTATTGAAAAATCCATTGTGAATCCCTTTCCACTTCCCACTTTACTTACCATGTCAAATAAATCCTCTTGTCTTCATAAATCTTATATCATTAAATCCACTAAACTAATTTTTAATGATCTTGATTCTATTTTTGAATATCCCATGTCTAATACTGTTGATTTATCGCTATGGTATAGTAATGTTATTAAATTAAATAGACACGTTAGTTTTTGGTCCTCATGGATTAAAGCTGGGATTTTTTATCTTAAGGATGTTTATTCTAATAATACTTTTATATCATTTCAAATGTTACAAACTACATTCAGTTTAGCTAATTCAGATTTTATTAAATATGAATATTTAACTAATTCTATTTTGGATTCATTCTCTCACGCTATTCCCTCTATTACTCATACTGATTTATCCACGTATATTCAAACTGTATCATCTAATCCTCATTGTGTTTCTATTTTATATAAAAAATTGTCTAACCATTTAGGTTCGAATATTAATATGCTTGCAGAGTTTTGGAACAATGAATTATCACTTTTATTATCCATTGATTTGTGGGAATCTATATGGATCTCCAATATATCTGGTTGGTTACCTGTTTCTCTGTTTCAAACTAATTCTTATATTTTATTTAATTGCTTATGGACACCATTACGATTATTTAATGCTAAAATCCTTAAATCTGATACTTGTTGGCATTGTAATTTGCACTCTAGTTCATTGCAACATATGCTTTTTACTTGTCCTTTAATAACTAAATTCTGGACAGACGTATGGGTCATTGTTCAAAAGATTCTTAACATTCAAGAAGACTTATTTTATAGTCTGTTAATTTGTAAATCTGTACTCTTATCGCAAGATTTAGATGCAATTGAATGTAAACTGTTTAATTTCCTAATTTCAGCTGCGTTAAAATCTATTACCTTTTGTTGGAAAGATACTTCAAAATGATCAGTTCATGCATGGTGGTCCTGGGTTATGTTTACGAGAAGAGGTGCACAGTTATCTTTATCTGGGGTTTGTCAAAATTCTATTTCTTATCATTTATTTTGGACTCCTATTGATGTTTATTTATCGCATTAATCATAATATTTGCTTCTTTTTATGATGCCAGACTGTTACATATATTGTTATTGTATAAGTAGCTCGGCTCATTATCTATTAATTGTATGATATTATTTGTTCCCTTCCCCTCCTTTCCCTTTCTTAAGTTATCATTGCATAAGGATTTCTTCATATTTTGCATTGCGAATTTCATATATTTTTCTGTATGTCTTGTTTATTGTTTCTTTTGCTGAAAGATTCAATAAAATATTTTGAACTGGAAGAGTATATGGTATGGCTATATCATAGAACAGCTATAAGGACATGGTTCCGAAAGCTGCAGACAGGCTCAGCTCATGCTAGAGCCTCATCTCACATAAAACCAAGCACTCTGCCTTCAGGATTGTTAAGGCCTGCCATATGAGTGACTTATAGGTATATATGTGTCTATATATAATGGTAGGTATAGGAATACTATACCTAAGCAAGGGGTGATTACACGACCTTGCCCCAGCTGAGCGATCAGCCAGTTGTGTCAATTTGGATGGCCAGCCAGGGGTGGCATAATTCAGGCTGCAGCCCCTGGTAGGCCTTGGATGCACCTATGCCCTGGGTACCTCTGGTACACTATACAGGAGCTCACAAGGTGACCCAACATCCAATTGGAGATGTACCTAAAGTACCCTGGGCCCTGATTAGCAGGATTCCAGGCCAACTAAGTCGAAAACCAGCTAAACACTAGGCAAAAAGTTGGGGGTAACCATAGTCAGATATCCATCCTCCTACAGTTACTTCTGGCACTAAGTCTTTCTGCAAACTAATGGTTAGAATTCGGTGTTTCTTAAGAGGAAACGTATTAGCAAATACTGCTTCCAGTCAAATTTCTCGGCAAGCCAAAAAGGCATATCATCCTTATTTTGGGGGCGCTTGCCCATAACTGCATTAACCATGACGGGACTGAGTTTCATCCCGGCCGGTCCAACTGGATGCACTGCAGCACCAGGTGCCCCCACCTGGACGTTGCGGGAAACATATTGCACTAAAGCCCTAAGCACCCCTACAACAGAGGTATAAAGGACTCTTAATTCCCCTATGGGAACTGTCATGTAACGTGGGTGAGGTGTAAACACGGCCAAAACCGGCTAAGTGGCCCCAGGAATGGACAAAGGACCCAACGAACTGCAGTTACCGAGTGGGGAAGGGCACCATTAAGCCAAATACGATGCTGCCAAGCTGAAATCAGAATCTCCTGTGTCCTATGCGGTGTATATTCCATAGGCACGGCAGTGGGAGTGTAAATATTAAATGTACCACTATCAGCATTTACTGCTGGAAAGGTAACCCATTTGTAGAAAAGCTCAAAAGGGGATGCCGCCTCAGCACTCACGACAAAAGGGACGCCAAACACCTGCAAATGATTGCGGACTGCTACCCTACTATGCTGGGGTATTTCAATGTCAGCCATAAGACACAGTAGAGAAAGACAAATGCAAAAGAATTGTAGCACAAAGGATTGTAGTTCAAAGTACGAACCTTTCTAAAATATCAAGCTTGAATAAACCTATACTTAAACCATATAGGTAGGTTAATCCGTCACCACCGTCCACCAAAAACAGTAGTATGGGTGTCGTGGATTGTTATAAGCACCACTCGAGAGTCTCAAATATAAGACCACATTGTTAGGGGCACCATGTTGCGGGGATTCTGCTCATACACACTGTGCACAGAGACCCTGGACCTCAGTGAATTGTGGTGCACCAAACAACTCACCTCAGTACCTAGAATCCCTAACTGACTAGCATAAGTGTCTCATTAGCTCTTCATCCTATAGCAAAGAAATCAATGATTAGACAACCCAGAACATGCGACTTAGGATACTCTCAGGAATGGTGGGAAACAAGAACACTCTTTCATTAGTTATTCTCTTACCAGTCCACAACATGAGTAATTAGAGACATGGGAAAGTTTAAAATGTTTATTTTAACGACGTGCTCTAAGATGCAGTATTTTTGCTAACATAAGCAGGCATATGATTAAAAATAATACGATCAGCATTGTTACAATTCCATAAAACACAAAGGGAGAAATCATATTATAATGATAGTAGAAACAGGTCTTATAGTGCCTTGTATACCACCCTCCCCAGCTAGGAACTTGGGGCCCGATGTAGGTAAATCCATTTTACCGATTTTTAAATACCGAATTTTACCGATTTTTACAGATTCGGTATTTAAAAATCGGAAAATGATATGTAGGTAAAAAATCGGAAAAATATACCGAATCGGTAAAAATCGGTAACGGGTGATCTGTATTTACCGATCGGTATTACCGATCGGTAAATACCGATCGGTATTACAGATCGGTATTTCCAATGCATTCCTATGGGCCAAAAGTCCCATAGGAATGCATTGGAAATACCGATCTGTAATACCGATCTGTAATACCGATCGGTAATACCGATCGGTAAATACCGATCGGTAATACCGATCGGTATTACAAACAAACGTGCAGCAAACAAAAGTGAAACTGAACACAACAGCCAATCAGGTGCAACCACCCTCCCCCTTCCTCCCAGGAAGTGCCTGCCCAGCCAGGTGCAACTCATTAGAAAGTTCTGGAGACAGGCAGAGCAGAGCACACAGAGAGAGGAGCAGGGAGAGAGTTGTTTGTGTTGAAAACCCAGGAATAATGTCAAGCAGCAGTGAGAGAAAGAGAAAAATTAAGTTCAGCAACACTGAGCTTGAACTCCTAGTCGAGGAGGTGGTCAAGGTGCACACCCAACTATTTGGGAAGCTCTCCCTCACCATGGCTGAGTCAGCTAAGCGAAAGCTGTGGCTGCACATAGTGGAAAGGGTAAATGCAGTGGGAGTCACCAGCAGGAGCATGGAGGATTTAAAGAAAAGATTCTATGACCTCAGGAGCCAAACCAAGAGGAAGCTTGCAGAGCTGCATAAACAGGCTGGTGTCACTGGAGGAGGCAGGAATCCAGCACCCCCCCTGACTGAGCTGGAGGAGTTGGTGGCGTCTACCATCGAGCCAGACAGTGTGGTGGGACTGGGAGCAGTGGACAGCTCAGCCCGAGCCAAATCAAAAGGTAAGATGCATGCGCAGCACAACACCCCATACCAAGCAGCATCCCTTAAACCTCTGAGCACAGGCCAAGCCCAGTCCAGTACTGCTAGCACTATACAGGAGCAATGCATAATGGGAAATGTAGTCTGCCAATATTAGACCATGTATAACTGAACAGACATCAGCAAGGCAGTGAAAGTATTGCAGAATCATGAAAGTTAAATGTGTAAAGATTTATTTATAGTCACTGTGACACAGTAACAATCAATGTACATACGCTTATTTACACCTAGGGGCACCATCAGCCAAGCAAGGCACATCGACACCAGGGACTGCAGCAGCGAGGGAGGAGAGTGAGGAGGCAGGGCCAAGCCATGAGCAACCATCGCAAGATGAGGAGGACACAAGTGGCATTGCACAGGAGGAGGAGACAGGCCTCACCCCCGACCTTCCACACTCCCCACACCTGTCACAATCACCTGCATTGGTATTCTCACCGGAGACTTCCCCAGTAATGCAACAGGCTGCACCTGCAACACCACCAGCCAGGAGGCGACTCGTGGCCACACTGCCCTTGATGGAGGCAGCATTAGATCAGGCTGAGCAAACTCCACCTATGCCTCATGCTGCACCGCAGGCAAACACTGATGAAGACACCATGCCAAGACGTCGCCGCATGCACAGCACTGCAGGAGGCACTGGAGAAGGCACTGTCTTCCGGGGGCTGGAGGGAAGCATGGTGCGCATCCAGCGCATGCAGGGCAGATCCATCCAGGCCTGCCACCGGCAATTCCGTGCTCTCAATCAAACTGTAGGAGAGATGGGGAAGGGCATTACTGATATAGCCAATTGCAGCAGGGACATGGTAAAATCAAATGACAACCTAGTTGCTGGTATTACGTCTGCTATCACGCAGCTGTGCGACAAGATGGACCACATAGAGAATACAAGGCGCAGGGACACCCGCGCTACCAACAGGGCGCTGAATCGCCTTGCCACTGCCACTGCACAGCTATGCAGGAGAGGAAACAATATGCAGGAAAGCCTGACACAAAATACAGCAGAGGTCACAAGGGGCATAGCCAAAATAACCAGTGCCCTAGAGGCAATGATGATCAGTAATGCTGCTCACAATCCTGCCCTGGATGTGGCTGAAGGGGAGGACAGTAGTAGCCGCAGCAGCTTGGGTAGTGCTGTGGTGCCTGCTCGTAGGGGCCGGAGGCGCACAGCTGAGCCTTCAAGCCTGGAGGAAGGCAGTGGGGATACTCCCAGTGTGTCTGGGAAGCGGCAGAGAAAGTGACTTTAAAAGTTTGGGTGAAGTAACCCTGGACATGTTGTCCCCACCTTTGTACATGTTAATTTGTTGCACCTAAGTGCTGTAAGTTCGTGCCAACAGATAAATACTTTACTACCATTCACAACCTGTCTGTGTGTCATTACTTACTCAGAAATAGTTGGCTGTTATTTCGTCACGCCTGTATCTCCCATCACTTGGTGTTGTGACTCCAGCAGGTTGTATGTCAGGCACGGCATTGTCGTCATCATAGTCCTCGTACTCCTCCAACTCCACCTCTGTACCCTTTTTGACAGCCAAGTTGTGCAACATGGCACAGGCAGCTATGATTTTGCAGCATGTTATGGGGGTATACTGCCTTGCGCCTCCACTCTTGTGAAGGCATCTAAATCGGCTCTTCCAGATGCCAAATGTCCGTTCAACCACATTCCTTGTACTTTTATGTGCCCGGTTATACCTCCTTTGGCTGGGTGTGGAGGGGTTGAGGTAGGGAGTGAGAATAAAAGAACGTAGGGCATATGCACTGTCTCCTAAAAGGGAAATGGGAGTACATTAGTCACATGTATACTTGTAAGTCTCACTGCAATATGTGTGAATGCTGTCGCAGACTCTGTCTTACCTAGGAGGTATCCTTCGCCAAATTCCCCTGCTGACAGCCGTTCATAGATGCCGCTGTTCTGAAATATATAGGAGTCATGTGTACTTCCAGGGAATTTAGCTACAAGGTCTGTGATAACGTACTTTGCATTGCAAATCACCTGGACGTTGATGGTGTGGCTTGACTTCCTATTGCGGTAAATGTATTCGGTGGCAGCAGGGGGACAAATGGGGATGTGTGTCCCATCAATGCATCCGATGATATGGGGAAATCTTGCCATCTGGTAAAAGTCTGATTTTGTTTGTACCAGTTCAGCATGGGTGGATGGAAATGAAATATAATGCTCCATCCTGTGCAACATGGCGTCAAGGAATCTGTGGAAGAACCTTGAGAGGCTGCTCTGGGTCACCCCTCCCGCCACAGCAACCACGCTCTGGTAGCTCCCTGACGCCAGCAGGTGGAGGCTGCACAGCACCTGCACATGTGCTGGTATTGCATGTGCCCTTGGGGTGGGGTGCTCCAACAGTGGTTTAAGGTCCCTGATGAGCTCCATGATGGTTTCTGGAGCCAACCTGTACCTTTGTACTATCTCCTCCTCTGTCAGCATCAACAGGGTGACCCTCTGCCTGTAGACCTGCTCCTGTCTCAGCCATTCCCTCTCTCCTTCCTCCCGTAGCCGTAGACGTCTTGCTATTACATAGAATGCCGCCATTGTGCAAACTGAATTGCATTTTGGGTCCTTTTTTATAGGCTGCACCTGGTTACCACCTGATTTGAATCCATGGTAAATTCCGACTCTCAAATACCGATTTTGAGGCAAAATCGGTATTTCTGGGCCTCCCTACATCTCGATTTTCAATTTTACCTACTTTTAATTACCGATCTGTAACATTTCCGATCGGTAACAATACCGATCTGTGACATTACCGATCGGTAACATTTCCGATCGGTAACTTTACCGATCGGTGACATTACCGATAGGTAAAATTACCGATAGGTAACATTACCGATCGGTGACATTACCGATAGGTAACATTACCGATAGGTAACATTACCGATAGGTAACATTACCGATAGGTAACATTCAATTTTCGGTATTTTACTGCTCGGTAATCATAACGATCGGTATAATTACCGATTCAGCCTATTTTTGGTCACCTACATATCGAACGCTCACTACCGATCGGAAACGGCCGAAAATCGGTATTTTCGGCCGATTCCGATCGGTAATAGCCTACCTACATCTGGCCCTAGGTTTTATAAAATAATAGAATGTCTCTTAGGCTTGAATGGGGAACCCCATACCTCAAAGATCAGTAGAGGTGAATCACATCAGGATCTGCAAAAGCTCTCTCTCTCTGGAAACGGATTTTCTCCAAGTGCTCTAAACATGCAAGCAGTGCAATATTAAAGGCGCTAATATTTCAGTAAGCTGCAGCTGTGTGCATGTTGAGTCTACAGCGTGGGCTGATCAGCCCGAATAACAGCTTACATTGTTATGATAACCTTGAAGGCGTCTGCACACACTGTACAGACTGAGGTTGCGATGTAAGTCTAGGGATGTTCAAAACAAGCCGTTATCATGTGAAGAAATTCAGCAGTCTAACTTACAACAACAGTTGCATGCAGTGTCGTGTGCAAAAGCTGCAAAATGGTGTTTAAACATCTAATAAGCTTACGCTAACATAGCAATGTGTGCATGCAGCTCTGCCTTCACTACACCTTGCTCCATCAGGGTGGGGCTTCAAAGCCATACTGCACTACTCCAAGCCCCAGGGCATTCGCTGCACCCATTGCCACAGCAGACCCTGGACCTGAAGGGAACTACTTTATGAAAGAGGAGAATGCTGTCACAATGATATTTGCCCTATACATGTAAACGAGGGGGGGGGGGCAAGAAAAATGTGAATGGCACAACAGACCAATGGGTGAAGAGCTCTTGGCTGAAAATCCTTATAAATAAGCATATTATACTTATCATTTTAGTAACATCAAAAACTAAAAATATCTTTGTGTACCTTTCATCTCTCAAGTTTGAATCCGAGGACAGCCCACACTACTCTCCACCTGTTAGAAGTCAATAAAAAATACTTTAGGAGTTGAATAGGAACCCTTGTGACAGCAAGGAAACAATCTAGTTTGAGGTGTGTGTTTGATGTAAATAATCAGGGCTATCGTAAATAATACACATTTTAGCTTCTAACGTTGAAAAAAAGTAATGCTTTTCGGGAGCTGTATTGCGAGCACTGTGCTGTGTTTATGCAGCACTATATAACAAGCACTGGCGTTGCCAATAGGTTTCGCATTTGGAAAGTTGGAGCTATTGGTTTTGTAAATGACATTTTATATTTATATATTGTTATTGACAGTGCCAATAACGATATATAAATATAAAATGTCATTTACAAAACCAATAGTACTGTCCCGCATCTGCGAGAGGGTGGGGTTACACCCGAGGTGCCTGGGGGCTTCACTGGGCGGGCATGCGTAGAATCCAATATGTTAACGGAGTACGACTGTGCCAGGGGAAGCGTGTGCAACCCCTAGCTCTAGTGAGAAACAGATGCAAAC
This sequence comes from Lissotriton helveticus, assembly GCF_964261635.1. NCBI lineage: Eukaryota > Metazoa > Chordata > Amphibia > Caudata > Salamandridae > Lissotriton > Lissotriton helveticus. Next base: position 824,477,774 of record NC_136063.1, on the reverse strand, counting down.
ATAGATAGAAATGAGGAAGTCGCAGTACTATTTCTGTGTGGGTGGGAGTGCATAGGCAGTTTAAGAGAGATTACTAACTGCAAACTGATACGTATTGTAGCGATAGGAGTTTACATTGTCAAGCTGCGGGCGGGGGAGAGCTCCTGGCAAATGGCCTCGCAATGCTGGCAAATGACCGGAGGGAAACCGGATGGGGGCGGGAGAGCCTGGTGGGGGGGCGGGAATGCGAGCGAGGGGAGGCGAAGTGTGGCAGGCGGATTAGGGAGATGCGAGGAGGGAAGCCGGATGGGGGTGGGAGAGCCTGGTGGGGGGGCGGGAATGCGAGCGAGGGGAGGAGAGGTGTGGCAGGCGGATTAGGGAGATGCGCGTGCTTGTGTGGTCACGTGACCCGCTTTTGTGGTCACGTGACTCACATGCACTGTGAAAAAAACGCAGTGGTTTGACGAGTCGATGGAGCACTTGAATTCTCGCCTATTACATTCGCAAACGAATGATAATAGGCGAAACCTAAAAACAACTACAAGCAACTAAGAGAATGGTGTGTACCCCATGAAAAGTGTTACGCGTGCGGGACCGATCCTTAAAAGTTGTCCAATTTTACTATGTAAAATGTGTACGTTTGTATATTCCAATTACACTTGCTCATAGCTTTTGTTTTTCTACGTCTCTCTCCGGTCAGCATGACATGGTTCAAACGAAAGAAATCCTTAAATAAATAAATGGTTTAATCATACATGCCAACCCTCCCGATTCAGGCGTGAGACTACCGATTTGAAGGCTAGTCTCCCGCCTCCCGATTCAAGCAGCCAGAAACCCGATTCTGAAAATCTCACCTTTGGTTTTAAAATGTCCCACGTCGAAAGTACGTTCACTTCCTGCATATCTTCCCCATTTCAAATGGGGCTTTTGGATTGGCCTAACTCCTGCTCAGCAGCCAATCAGCACTTAGCAACGTCATCACTGACGTTACACCAATGAAGAGGACAGCAATACAGAAGGCAGGAAGTGGCGCGAAATCGGGAGCATAAAGCTCCTGAATTCCATTTACTTTTTGGGGTATGTGGCTTTATTCACTGCTGCCGTTTGCTGTCCTGTCGAGGTTCTCCTGGTCCGAGATCTACGTTTTTCTTCCTCGCTGTGAAGAATTCCTCTGCTGATTCAGACTGGTGTTCTGCTGCTGTCGGAAGATTTAAAGCACCAACAGGTAAGTTTAAAGTGCTTTCATTTCCTTCTATTTGCAGCGTTCGTGCAAATATTCTTTCCATGCTGCGTAGAAACTATTTTTCCCTTGCTTGTTCATTATTTGTTTAAAGCCTGTGCTAAAGCATTCAGAAACGTTCTGCTATTGTTTTAAAATGTAGATTCTTAATGTTAACTTTGTGGGCAATGTCCGATCATTCCTATTGTCGGCGAAATGGAATTGCATATTACCCTGCCTTTACATTTAACAAACAAAAATGTAAATAGGCTCCATTTCTGAAGCAATAAAATAATATTTTGACATTGGGGTAAAACTTCTAGCAAATTATTTGTGTGATGCGTACTGATAGCATTTATGATTACTGTGGCCAGCAGTAGTTGTGAACATTTCACGAGGATAGTCACTTTATTCTACTAGCTTGTCTTGGCGTACTTGCTTTGGGCATTAGTTTAAACTTACAAACCTTCCAAAACTGAAATGCATCGTTTTTGGTCTGGTTTGACAGTGCAGTTATCTGCATTTACCAATATGTAATTATAGGCTTTGCCCCTGCCCAGTATTAACTTCCCTCATGCTGGGCTGGGGTGTGTATCGTTCATCCTCTTGAGCCCAGTGGAGACTATATATAGTAAATTGCACACTGAATTTGTAGTTGTATACGCAGCATTTCTTTTACTGTAGGAGGCTTTATTTTAATAGTTAAGACTACAAATCAAGGCATGCAATTCATCTACAGTTAACTACTTTAGTACGAGTGTTCAGAAATGTGGCCAAATATTCTGAAAACATCAGATGATTTCCTGCATTGAATCTATGCAGGATTGTCCTGGTCTGTGTGGTGGTGGACTGTAACCTATGTTGAAATTCCTTCATGGCTGCCCAGCTTATTCAAAGCTTTGAGATCTGCTTCCCATTTTCCTCACCGGGTTTTTTTTTTGTTTTGCACATGGCCAATTTACACTTTACTTTTTAAACTTCAGTCAATGCTTTCTGTCAATTGCTCCTTTGTATTTCAACACCCTTCTGCCTCACCTTCTAGCAGGCTCACACTGCTGGCTAGGGCCTCTTAGAACATGCCAGTTCTTTAGGAGACTTCTAACAAATCATTATAAAAGATATTGGAGGGGAGTCAATTGGAACAACTGCTGTCCCTGACTGTGTTTTGCAGCTATTTGATCATTGGAAGGGCTGAGCAGGGTTCAGATTATGAAGCTGGTGGTGGTCTCAAGCAAGTTGGTTCTTATCCTCAACTCTGCGGTGGGCATTAAGAGCCTTCCTCTGACAAAGTTCCTTCCTGGAATGCTTTGTATGCAACAGAATAACTCTAATCAAAGATTTGACCCAAATGGCTACATGTGGATCTTCATGGCACCAATCAACCCATGATTGCCAGTATTATGAAGGCTTGAACACCAACTGCACACCATGTGCTAGCACTGACCTGATCGCGGCCATGTAATACAACTGCAGTAGTCAGTAAGACATGGTGTAAACTCTGACAAATATGAAGCTATTTATCAGGCAGTGCAAAGTGTTTACTGATCTATTTGCACCATACTCCACAAATTCCACACCAATTTCTAAAAATAGAGGGAAACATTATTGCCACCAGGACCAAAAATCCAATTAGTTGCACCCAGATGTGCAATTTTAAAGGCTTTTTGGAAATCAAGCATTAAGACTCAAATACCAACAGCAGTTATCTGGTCACGGTAGACTGGGTCCAAGTCACAGGTTCAGGCAGACTACAATAGAGCATGGGCAGGACTGAGTTCCGTCTGCTGACCAAAGTATGTTGTGCCCTAGGCATCCAGATGTGAAGTGCTCGCCTCAAGATGCGAGGTTTGGTGTTGTGCAGCAGTGGGCAGCTCACAGCAGGCCTTTCTGGCATTCAAACGGTCTCATAGTGATCTTTGAAGTGGTAAACATATTAAAGTTCTCACCCACTGCTTCCCCCCCTCCCCCCAAGGTGTCTTATTTCTTGCCTCCCTACCCTGATCCAAGCTTGTCTGCGGGCACAAAAGACTAGTGTGAAACCCTTTTAGTGTCTTGAGGCAGGCTGTAATATGCAAGCACAAGGAGCAGATTTATATAGCACAAACTCAACCCGAAGGTATAGGAGCGCTTTAAGTGAGCGCCAGTTAGATTACAGAAGGACACAATCATTTTTTGTAGGCACGGGGAGATTACCTGATGTGCCCAGAATCACCGGATGTTAAGCCGAGACTCGAACCACACTCCCCAGCTCTAAAGTTGGCAGCTTTGGTTGTTATGCCACACCCTCACCCAAATTGCGTTGCTTATGCAAGTTATTTATGCCAGCATGAACATGAACAGGATTTGAACTTTGCCTACCATTTCAGTGTATATAGATGCCAGTGTGAAATACAAACTTTTCCTGTTATATTCCATATAGGTACCTTTATAAAGGCGCAGGTCACATTAAAAGTCAGCTGTAAGCACTTTACAGCTGACTTTTAAAGGGCCTTTTGTGAAGCTTCCTGTGTCCGTTGTGCCGACGACGTCCTCTCTGCCCGCAGCCTCTTCTCTTCCGCCCGCAGCCTCTTCTCGCCCCGGAGCCTCTTCACTGCCTAAGGACGTCCTCTCCTCTAAGCTGGGACGCAACAGCCTCTTCTTGGAAACGCAGCAGCCTCATCCCGGGACGCAGCTTGCACTTCAACTTGGCCCACACCCCTTTATTTTGATTGGATAACAATAGTGTTTGATCATGAGTTTGAAACGATCAGATCGCACACCTCCAAGGGGAGAAAAAAAAAGGAAGTACGAGTGTACATTCAAAGAGACATGGCAAAAAGACTTTCCATTCATTTTGAAATCTAGAAATGGGCATGGCAGTGCATTTTGTGAAATTTGTGCGTGCGATTTCAGCATTACTCATGGGGGCAGGAATGATGTACTAAAGCATGTTAATACACAAAAGTAGTGAACTGTCACAGACTCAGACTAAAAAAATGACCGATTGGGTTGGAGGCCGGGCAACAGAGGATATCGATGAAAAGGTGATAAAAGCTGAAGTTTTGTTTCTTGGCTTCCTAATCGAACATAACATACCCCTAGCAGTCTCTGATCACGCCAGTTCACTTTTCAAATTAATGTTTCCGGATTCAAAAATAGCTTCAAAATTTTCCTGTGGAAGGACAAAAGCCAGTCACATAGTTAATGGAGCTATTGCCCCATACTGTATTGATGAGGTAAAAAAGGCTCTAGAGAAGAAAACTTGGTTTGGCCTAGCAACTGACGGAAGTAATGATGGAAATGATAAATATCTTCCTGTTTTAGTGCGCCATGAAGATCCAAATACTGGGCACATAGTTACATCGTTGCTTGATATGCCTTCTATTGTTGCAGGAGATGCCCAGACCTTGTTTGACACATGCAACCACGTTATCAGAGAAAAAAATCTCAGTTGGGACAACTGTGCAACATATTCCTCTGATAACACTAATTCCATGAATGGTAAGCACAACAGTCTACTCAGTAAAATCAGGAGTGAACAAAAAGATGGGAAACAAAAAGTGTATGATGTTGGTTGTCCTTGTCATTTATGTCATTTGAGTGCACAAAAAGCATCCAAAGCACTGTCTGTCAAAGTTGATGATATGCTCCTAGACATCTATTACCACTTTGACAAAAGTGTGAAGCGCAAAGGTGTACTCCGAGAGTTTATGCATTTTACTGAGACAGAAGTCAGGAAAGTGATTAAACATGTCAGTACTAGGTGGCTAAGCTTGGGAAAGTCTGCAGAGAGAACGCTAAAGCAATGGGATTCACTAAAGTCTTACTTTCTGTCAAACTTTGATGAGGATGCTGAAGGCAATAAGAAAAAGGGAAAATCTGGTGATCGTGAGCTACGACTTGTAAAGCACTTCAAAAACCCAATGACAAAACTTTATTTCATGTTTGTTCAGGCAGTGCTTCCAACTTTTGATTATTTCAATACACTACTTCAAAGTGAGGCTCCAATGATACATGTTCTCCACTCGTCAGCAATGTATCTGTTCCAAAATTTGATGGCCAACTTTATAAAGCCTCAAGTTATGGCTACAGCTTCAGATTTGCTGCAAATTGACATTGAGAATCCAGACAATCATTTGCCATTAAATGAAATTTACATTGGCCTCATGACCAAACAGGAGGCCAGGAAAGAGGATCTTCTGGGTTCAGCAGCGTACAACAAATTTCTGAATGAAACTAAGTATTTTTACATAAATGCTGTAAAATATATGATTAAGTCAATGCCTGCATTAAAGGATGACATCCTCACGTCTCTCACATTCTTGAACCCGGACACCAGACTACAAGCTACATCCAAGCAAATTGAAATTCTAGTCTCTCGATTTCCAGATGTGATTGAAGCTGAAGAGTTAGAGAGTCTTCATCAACAATTCCGTCAATATCAGTGCATGGCAGACCGTGATATGCCGAAATGTGAAAGAATTGATGAGGTTTGGGAGAGCCTATCCAAATTAAAAAATTGTGTTACTAAGCTGCCTTTAGTTCCAAGTCTTGCCAAACTTGCAAAGTTTCTTTTACTATTGCCGCATAGCAATGCCTATTGTGAAGGACTATTTAGTACAGTTAAAAAAATCTGTTCAGATTCAAGGCACAACCTAGGCAAGGACATCAAAGGGGGTCATGCTTCGACCTCTGTTTACGCTGAACTGACAGGAACGAGAAACAGCTTAGTTGGAATACTCGTCTCAAAACTGAATGTCTTCAAGTCGCAAAAAACTGCATGCTGTCAGTGGCAGCCACAAAAACCTCTCTTGCAGGCAGCAAAAAAAGCCACATACACAGGCCTCTCTAGTAGGTCTTAGAACTCTATCAAAATAGTTCCTAAGGAAGTGTATTTTATGTAAGATATGATACACTGATGAATATCACTCTGCTCAGTGCTCCAAGAGTTTGCAACACATTGTTGCTTGAATATGTTTACTTCTGAAACCTTAATAAAATGTTATTGCAAACAATTGATTGCTTTCATGTCCTTATTTGCTCATGGTAGAGGTTTAATAAGTAAACCTCCCAGGTTCGTTCATTCATTGAGTATTTTGATTTCTCTGATTAAATTATATTGTGAATTAGGCTCTAAAATGCCTTCAAGCATTTGGCTTTATAGGTTCTTGTTCAATGTTGAATATGTATTTTAGTATTGGAGCTTGGTCCGCTGTTTTGGGATTGCCTGTTTAGCTGTTGATTGCTATGCACACATCTCTAAGCTCAGACGACTACCAGGGATTAGATGTGGTATTTTTGTATTTCTCCCTCAGGTTCCATAGAGTTGTGCTGCTTTGATAAATCGGACTCTGCTGGTAGTCTACCATGGCTGTCAAAATTGCAGGTCACCATAAGCAGATTTGGGGCCGGATTTACGACTGTAGCATTTAGCAACTTACAAATTGCGCTCAATTGCGAGTCACAATTTGCAAGTCGCTAAATGCCATGTACAATAGTGTCTGAGATATCTACATAACCTCATGAACTTTACTCTTCACAGTCAAAAAGGAGGTGAGCATTCCTCTAGACAAATTTGCTTGGAAATGCACCATTTGCCCACTCATTTTTAAAAAAAAATCTCAGGGGGGGTACCCCCCCGAACCCCCCTTGGGTAGTTTGGGCTTGCGTGCTTGCTGGGGTGTGCTACACCACAACCACAAATTTTACAGCGCACCACGTGCAAATCTCACCAGCCGCCACTGACATTTACTGTTATGCCTGACCCGTTTCACGTTACACTTTATTGAGGTCGTTGCACACGCGCATATTTCTCCCTCTTAGCGAAATTGAAATGTTGGCATGTATGGTTTAATTTTTGTAAAAAACGGCAGGCCATTTCTGGCGACTTGCATGGGCCCTGAGCCAAGGAACCACTTCTCCAAAGAGTGTCAGAACATCAGGAATGCGTGAAAAATGCCTTATTCCACGCCTCTCTGGTTTTATTTAGTATGGGTTGAAAAAGTCAGGCATGCGTTTCCTTTTGGAATCACGCCACGACGACCAAAAGTTCTGCAACCGCTTTCCTCGCGCCTTTAGCTTGTTGATTCAACTGACGTCACCACCAGCAGTGTATGAACAGGAAATGAGTGGCTGCAACGGCCCTTCCCTTCAGTCCAGGGCCTGGGCTCCACTTTGCATGTTAACAATCAGTCATTCTCTTCATGTAGGAGCCATACTGGTCACCGGGGCATCAATAAAAGTCACGGCGATTGTGAGAGATGTCCATTGTCATCACTTCCGGCAGAGCTCAAGGTGAAAAAAATCAAAAATAAAACATCCCAACGCCAACACAGGATACTGGAAACACCGCTTTGACATTCTTCAATGTGGAGACTATAATCAAAGGGGGGACCCAGGGAGAGCCAGGCGCGAGCCGGTCTCTCCCTGGGCAGGTTCGCGCGAGGAACATCAACAGGTGGGGGGCTGATTAGCAGAGGGTTGAAAAGGGGAAGTCAGGCGGGGATTAGCAACTGCGTGGCGGGAGGCGTGTAGGGAGGTTGTTTTGCGGCGTGTATTTGTCGTACCTGGGTTTTCTCTGACCACATGGAGGACGTGGAGGAGGTCAGGAGGGCCGTGCGGTTCCTCTGCGATGCCGGGCGCGAGGACCTGCTGCGGCCGGGTGTCCCAGCGGAGGCGTGGGTCGGACTGGCCCGCCCACCTCGCAAGGCTTCCGAGGGCGTTTCCAGGGCCGTGGACGCTTGTTTAACCCCGGGCCCGGAGGAGGAGGAAGACGGCGAGGCGGCCACGCCTGCGGACGGGCACATGCTCGTTTTGCCGGTCGCTGCAGTGGAGCCCCCGCCGGGTGACCCGGGCGCCCCCCAGCAGGTATGTGCATTCCAGTTACTTGGTGCTGGTTCCCGCGGGGCGCCCGGGGGGAGGCGGGGGCGTTCTGCGGGCCGTCAAGCTCCGCGTTCAGGCGGCTTGGTCTCGGGGAAGACGGGGAGGCTGCAGGCGGGCCCTAAACCAAAGCGGGGGCGGAGCCTGGACTCCCTTGGGCACGCGCCGACCCCTCCCCCTGCCGGTATGCCTGTTGTCCCTGCCGTTACGGTGCCCAATTCTCCGGGGGGGGTTTCCCCACTCCTGTGGCTTAATGGCCAGTGTTTTATGCTCTCTCCTGCCATGCTGGGGCCTGGCCCTGCCCCCCCCCGCGATGTTGGCTCCCCGCACACGGGTGACGCCGGTGCTGGGCCACTCACTGCTGCATTGCCGGCTCCAACCCCTCCTGTGGTCCCCACTCCTGCCCCTGCTGTGGTTCCAGTGGGCACTGTCTCTAGATTGCTGCCCCCCCCGGCCACTGCGGCTGTGGCAGTCGGTTTGCCTGGCCCTCGGGCTGCCATCCCCACGCCCCCGGCTCCTGGTATGAGGGGTTTGTTCAACGAGGGGGCGCCCCAGTACCCGGGGCAAGCCTTGTTCCCGGTCCCCAGGGGGCGGCCAAGTGGCCACTTGGGGGGTCAATCGACTGGGTCGGGAGGTGTCCATGGTCTGGCGTCGGTGGGCCGTCCCTTGGGGGAAAATTGCGGTTCAGCTTTCAGGGACCATGTTGTCGCGCACCCTTCATCGTCTGGCTTGAGCGGCAGCAGTTTTCAATCTGCGCCTTCGGCTGGGCGGCTGTTGGCAGTTTCTACGGGCCCGGGAACTGTCCCCACGGCTGTTTCCAGTGGTGGGCTTTCAGGGGGGCTATCTGGAGCGGATACCTCTTCTACAGTTTTCTGTCCACAAAGCTTTCAGACCATTGATTGGCAGTTTTATGATGGGGGTATTGGTGATGGGGCTATGCCCAGTGGAAGTAATCAAGTTGAATTTTCTGATGCAGCTTTCGGTGGGAGTTTTCATGATGATGAGTTGGAAGAGGGGGAATTGAGGGACAAAGATGTTGGGCTTTTGGCAGCACGGGCCCAGGGGGGTGGGTTGGGGCAACCCACTGTTTCTCGTGTTTTGCAGGAGTCTAGAGCGGACCCTGCAGGTGTACGAGGGGCAGTGTGGTCTGGACCTTCTCAGCGGGATCGTGGGGCCGTCGCCCAGCAGTCGGAGCAGTTACCAAGAGGTAAGGATGGGTGGTGGTCAGTGTGGCAACCTAGGGAGAGTCTCCCGGTTAAGTGTACAAGATCTGTTGGTATGGGTGATGGGGTTGTGGTTGAGCGAGTCGCTCTGGCACCGAGGCTTGAGCGGCCCGTAATTTCAAATGTGCAACCTAGGGAGAGTCTCCCGGTTAAGAGTACAAGATCCTGTGGTACGGGTGATGGGGTTGTGGTTGAGCGAGTCGCTCTGGCACCGAGGCTTGAGCGGCCCGTAATTTCAAATGTTTCTACTGTGCAAGTTGCAAAAGAAGTTTCTATATCGGGGGATGGCGGGGTGGATGCCACTCGGGTAACGGAGGATAGTATCCTACCGAAAAAGTTGCCTTATTCTGGGGTGGGGATGCCCTTGGGGTCCCATTTATCTGAAAAAACAAAGAATCTGATCTGGTCTGGGGCTTTTGTAGATGTTTTTCGTCTTCTCCACAGGGATGTCCAGGCAAAAGAAGGGTCGAAAGAGGAGGAATTAGAATTGGCTCGGAGGCCTCGCGTTCCGAAGTCCATAGAGAATTGGACTTCGGCCTTTCTCATTTATGCCAGCGTTTATTGTCAACGTCATCCTGAGAAAGCGATAGACATGTTTAAATATGCAGATGTCATCCGCAAGGCTCACAGTTATTTTGGAGGCTTTGCTTGGTTGTCCTACGATGACGAATTTAGGGCGCGCATGGCCGCTTTTCCTGAGCGTTCGTGGGGTGCGGTTGACTCTGAGTTATGGTTGCAATGGATGGCATCGGCAAACCCTCCTGCTACGACCCACACAGCTAGCGGGCAACCTGTGTTTTATCGGCCCTTTTCAGCTCGCCCCGCTCAGTCTGGGGCGGGGGTTTGGGGCAGAGGTCAATCAGCCGCTTCTGGCACTTGCTGGCATTTTAACAGAGGTTCCTGTAACAGACCCGCTTGCAGGTATAAACATGAGTGTTCACAGTGTGGAGGGAAGCACGCCCTCACCCAGTGTTTTCCCGGCCAGAGATGGGGTGATCAGGGACGGGGTTCTGGGGGCAGGGGGCAGCACCATCAGTCTGTTTACAAGGGCCCCTACTCCTATTAGGCAGGAGGTTCTCGACCTCTGGCTGGTGGATTATCCGGATTTTGAGGCAGCTAAGATTTTGTCTTGGGGCTTCAAAATTGGGTTTCGGATTGGGTATCAGGGACCCAGGGTGGGCAGGTGGTCGGATAATTTGAAGTCTGCGAAGGAGAGTCCACATGTGGTGCGGAAGAAACTGGATGCAGAGCTTGCGGCTGGTAGGATTGCTGGTCCTTTTGTGCATTGTCCCCTGCCTGACTTGATTGTATCACCCCTGGGCGTGGTGCCCAAGAAGGCGGAAGGGGAGTTTCGTCTTATTCATCACCTGTCCTGGCCCGAGGGTTCCTCACTCAATGACTTTATTGATCCAGCTGACTCAACTGTCACTTATGCTTCGGTGGACGATGCCTTACGGCTCGTGCGCACGGCTGGTGTTGGGGCTTTGCTGGCGAAGAGCGACATTCAGTCGGCTTTCCGGCTATTGCCCATTCATCCTTGGGATTTCAGTCTGTTAGGAATGCATTTTGATGGTAGTTTCTACGTGGATCGGGTGTTGCCCATGGGCTGTTCAGTGTCATGCTCCCTGTTTGAAACCTTCAGTACCTTCCTGCAGTGGCGATTCACTTTTGTCAGTGGCCACGCGTTGGTCTGTCATTACCTTGATGATTTTCTTTTCATTGGGGAGGGTTGCTCTGGGCAGTGTCAGTCGGCTTTGAACATCTTTCAGGCTCTAGCGGAGGAATTGGGTGTCCCCTTGGCGCCGGACAAGACAGAGGGTCCCTGTACGTCCCTGACTTTTTTGGGGATCGAAATTGATACTCTGTCTATGGTGGCGAGACTGCCTGTGGCTAAAGTGAAGGAAATGTCTGCTTTCATACATCTGGTGTTGGGGGAGCGGAAAGTGGTTTTGAAAACTGTTCAGAAGTTGTTGGGTTATCTCAATTTTGCTTGCCGGGTTGTTCGGGCGGGCAGGACGTTCTGCAGACGTCTGGGTCTGTCCATGTCCGGAGCAAGCCTTCCCCATCATAGGGTGCGCATTACCACCGCTGTGCGTGCCGATTTGACTGTCTGGCTTCGTTTTCTGCAAGACTTTAATGGCGTGTCCTTGTTTTTTGCGGATGAGGACATGGTGTGGCAAGTACAGTTGTTCACTGATGCGTCAGGGGCTCACGGATTCGGAATATTTTGGGAAGGTCGATGGTGCGCGGCCGGCTGGCCGGCGCACTGGAAGGATCAGGGTCGCAGCATTGCGTTTCTGGAGCTCTTCCCGCTGCTGGTTGCTTTGCACCTATGGGGGGATGAGTTTCAGAATCGTTCCGTCTTGTTTCACGTGGACAATTTGGCTGTAGTACACCTTGTCAATCACCAAAAGGCTCGCGATTTGCGGGTTTTGCGGCTCCTGCGCGCATTCATGCTGCGGTGTCTGCAACTGAATATTGTCTTTAAAGCGCGGCATGTTCCTGGTACTTCTAATTGCATCGCTGACTCTTTGTCTCGCTTTCAGTGGTCCGAGTTCCGCAAGTTAGCTCCTGGGGCGGACCTGGCACCAACACCGATCCCACAGTACGTATGGGACCTGGGGGATTGAGGGTTCACCACTTGGTGGAAAATTCTGTGGCTGAATCCACCAGGCGGGGTTATGTGAAAGCCTGGTCTGAGTTTCTGCAGTTTTGCAAGGTTTCGATGGGGCCGTTCAGGGCTGGTTGGTCTGATGAACAATGCATCTTGCAGTTTGTTTTACATCTGGCGGACAAAGGCCTGGCGCCCACTACCATTTCGGGTAAATTGGCTGGGGTTTCTTTTTATGGACAGCTTTGGTGGGGGAGGGATCCGGTTGGGGGGGTGTTGGTTCGTAAATTGTTGAAAGGTTTGGCCAGGCTCCGGGCTGGGGGTCAGCAGCTCCGGCAGCCCGTGACGTTTGAATTGCTCCAGTTGATGTTGCCGGAACTGGAGGTGTGTTGTCATGATGCTTTTGAGTGTGCCAAATTTCGTTTGTGTTTTGTGTGGTTGTTCTTTGGGGCATTTCGGGCATCAGAGTTGCTGGGGTTGCGGGGCAGGGTAGGCATGACCAGCGGTGAGGTGGTGTTGGAAAGTGACAGAGTGCGACTTTGGCTGCGGGCATCCAAAACCGACCAGATGGGGAGGGGTAAGTGGGTGTTCCTTGGTAGGAGTGGGGTCTCTGCATGTTGCCCGGTTGGGGAATGGGAAGGGTTTGTGTCCTCTCCGCATTTTCTACAGGGGTCCATATTTTGTCATGCGGATGGTAGTCCCATAGTGGCATCTCAATTGTTGGCTGTATTACGTAAGGTCTTGTTGCGTTTGGGGAAGGACCCTGTTCAGTTTGGTACCCATTCCTTCAGAATTGGTGCGGCGACGGAGGCCGCCCGCCTGGGGTGGGACTGGTCCCAGATCCGACGCATTGGTCGTTGGCGTTCCAAGTGTTGTGAAAAGTATGTGAGGAAATAGTGCATTTTTGGCTGGTCTAACATTTCTTTCTCTCCTAGGTCCCTGGCTATCAGTCGCCGGATGCAAAAGAAGGGTGTGGATACTGGGGCACTCTTTTATTAAACGAGCAGCTTTAGCCGCTGCCAGCCAGCTTTGTGGGAGATCACTTGGCCTGAACAGTATGACACATGAAGTCTCATGGCATGGAACAGGGGGAATGCGCTGGGGTGGGCTTTTTCCCGCCTTGGCTGCTTTGGTTTCGCAGTGTTTGGGGGGCCCTCCGGATCTCCTGGTGCTACATTTGGGAGAGAATGACTTGGTTTCTCTCTCTGGGCTGACCTTGTTAAAATTAATGAAGCAGGACCTGGAAATCATCCGAACCACATGGGAGAGCACCATGCTCATATGGACTGAGTTTGTGCCCCGTTTGCACTGGCGTGGGGCACGGACCCATTCTGCCCTGGAAAAGGCTAGACGGAAAGTGAACAGGACAATGCGCCTTTTTTGTCAACATTGGGGGATATACAGTTTGAACCATTATCATTTACAAGTATCTGAACATCATTTATTTTGTGAGGACGGTGTGCATCTCTCAGCTTTGGGCCTCTCTTTTTACCTCCTTGAACTCAGGGACTTGATTAGCAAGGTTCTTCAAGTACAGTTGTGGTGTGCTCCTTCCTTTCCTTTAGGTGGGGCAGGAAAACGCTAAAGGTTTTCCTGGGTGGCGGGTTTTTGTTAGTGGGGGTGGGCAGCCTGGAGCGGGTTGGCCATCCTGAAGGGTAGCGTTGGGTAGGCTAGGGTTAGTAGGCAGGAGTTTGTTCGGGGTTTTGGGATTTAGGTTTCGTAGGCTCACTGTAGAGTTGAATTATGTAAATAATAAATAAATAATGAATATGTTTATGATATTGATGATGCACCTGTCCTAAAATAAAAGTGGCCTTTCTTGCTCCTAAAAGAAGGTGTGGACAATGTTTTCTTGCGCGAGGGGGGACCCAGGGAGAGCCAGGCGCGAGCCGGTCTCTCCCTGGGCAGGTTCGCGCGAGGAACATCAACAGGTGGGGGGCTGATTAGCAGAGGGTTGAAAAGGGGAAGTCAGGCGGGGATTAGCAACTGCGTGGCGGGAGGCGTGTAGGGAGGTTGTTTTGCCCCACCCACCCTCCCTCTTTTTTCTTTTTCTTTCTTTATTTCTGGGTTTGTTCTTTTGCGGTGCTCTAGGCACTGTTTTAGTTTAGGTAGGTTTGCCACTGTTAGGATGGGTGCCTTTGTTCTTTTGTAGGCGGGTTTTTGTTAGTGGGGGTGGGCAGCCTGGAGCGGGTTGGCCATCCTGAAGGGTAGCGTTGGGTAGGCTAGGGTTAGTAGGCAGGAGTTTGTTCGGGGTTTTGGGATTTAGGTTTCGTAGGCTCACTGTAGAGTTGAATTATGTAAATAATAAATAAATAATGAATATGTTTATGATATTGATGATGCACCTGTCCTAAAATAAAAGTGGCCTTTCTTGCTCCTAAAAGAAGGTGTGGACAATGTTTTCTTGCGCGAAGACAGGCGAACAATCAACCACAAAACACAATTTAAATCAGCATTATGCAAAACATTAACACGAGTAATAAATAACAGATTTTAATCTGTTCTTTTTAATTGACAAACGCCAGGGAGCAAGTATTCAAAACGCACTCCAATAAAAGATTGCCTCGGTTTAAATGACAAGGTGTACCAATACTTACAATAAACTATAACACCACGTGGAAGCCTAAATACGTATAAAAGAAAAGCAAATTGTGAGGCAGGGAAAGCAGATTGTGCAGCATTCTAGCAGGGTAAAGGCAATTTATGCAGCACATTCTGTGGCATTATCTTGTATTTTGACATTTCACCACTCATTGATATTGAAAGAACGCCAATGATGTATAAAATATGTTTTTTAATTAAATTACATTATAAACATTCGCCAGATCTTATTCAAGAATCTTATCACTATCTTACTCATTTGTCTTTCACCAAAGCACAATAACACTATTTTGGGAGAAGTGTCCTTTCTAACTTGCAGACTAAAGTAGAATAAAATCCATACAATTTACGTTCTGCACAAAACAACACTACATTGACAATTTTCATGTAATAAAAGGTGCGCCTCTTTTATTTGCACATACGAGTTACAATTAAAATGTCTTCAGTTTTGGGGTTTACGCTGTGCTCACAGTACAGAGAATCATCTATTTCCATTATGAAAGAACACCACAGGAAAAAAAATTGAATTACCTATTTATTGTGTACATATCTCACTTTGAGGCACTATGAAATTCAAGATATCAGACAAAGAGATTCAACATGTTTGGAAATCGTCTAAAGTCTTGCACTAACCGCTGCTATGCGAACAGCATCGGGGTAGCAAACATTTACTTTTCATTACTAGTGAAATAATCTTCTCAAGGCAAAGAAGGAACCCTTCTTCATACGCTGTTTAATTTATATTTAAAAATGTATGTTTTTACGTCATTGTTGCAATCAAAGTTCATTCTTAATCCACAGATTGTTTACAGAAATCCAGTACTGGAGGAAGAATACAGTAAATAGGATTTGCGCAAGGGAAGGGACGATCTCAAACTGGACAGCTTAAAACAAACAGAGCCACCAAATAGAAAGCAAGCAAATGTGAGTTACAAACTACACAGCCAATGGTAAACTATGGGCGGAATGCATCCCCAGGGCAGCTTTCCAAATGTCCCTACGTTGTCATTAGTAAACCGTAAGGCTTCAACCTAAAAAGACACAAATATATTGTCTAGGCATTTTTTTTCTGAGCTTTGTAAATGTTGTCTGGGCTTTTCTGCTTGGTGTTCAGTAAGCTCACTGGATTTCACCACTGCCTGATTTTGGCTTTTGGCCCTCTAAGTACCCTTGAGACTTAGTCAGGGTTCTGGGCTGCATGGTATAGCACTCTTATCTGTTGCTCCTATTCAGGGCTTTAAGTGGAATGAAAACACTGGGGGTGGGTCTCTCAAAGGGATGTGGCCAATGTAATTAAGGGTGTGGCTTAAACACATGTAAGCTATACATTTGTGTTGAACATAGTGTGCCACCCAACTTGTATTTTGCTGTTTCTGTCATTGCATCCAGATAGATGTTCAACAATTAATGTCATACCTACAATAGGTCATGACTTTTGGCTTTGTCAATGGTTGTTAGTTGCATATGATAAATAAATAGCAACTATAGCTTGTATATAATATTGAAAAAGCTTCCAATTAAAGCCCTGGTGACACCACAACAGTGTTGCTGTTCCTGCGTTTCAAAAAGAGAAGGGAAATCCAGGGAGAAAATGACTCTCTTTACAGGATTTCCCTTCCCCTACAACGCTCATCTGGCATGACATCATGCGGTAAGTTCCCCACTAGTGAGAAGTGTGAGCACACGCACATCGATGTGCCCGCTGTCACTGCAGTCCGGAAAAAACCGGACCCCCTGTGCCAGGGCCCAAAACAGGAGCCGAAAGGGACCCATTTCGAGGCCCCCTTTAACTCCTCCCATGCTGGTGACGGAACCGCTCCGTCACGCCCCTCGGGTGGGCTGTGCTGGTGACGGAACGGTTCCGTCACGGCCCGCTCGCCGCGCCTGCGTGGCGCGTTCTATTGAGCGGGCGGGGCCGTGACGGAACTGTTCCGTCACAAGCACAGCTCACCCGATGGCCGTGACGGAGCGGTTCCGTCACCAGCGTCGGAGCGCCGCACGCCCCCCCGCCCCTTAGCACTGCGGCGGAATAGCCGCCCGCAGCGAAAGGGTTAATAAACTGTTGCAGGGTTTCTGTACTCACACAGAACTGTGCACAGAGGAGTGGAACCTCGGCAAATTAGGGTGTCCCAAAACTTACCTTAGCAACCAACTCACCCCTTACCGAGCTAGCTACAGTGTCTCATTGGACATATCAAACTCCCAATGTTTAGACAAACCAGAACATGAACTTACAGTACCTCAGGGTACGTGGGACTCATGAACACTCTTTCGTTATATTATCATTACAAACCAGAACATGGAGTAAAGAAGACACATGTGCATTTGAAATGTTTATTTACTAATGCCGTCTTCTCAGGCGCAGTATCTTAGATAATACAAGTATACTTATTATCAGTATCAAAATTATCAGCATAGTTACTAAGACATAAAAAGCGAATGGTGACAGCATGTTAACATGCTGTAATGAATAAGAGTTAACAACACTTATATCTCACCCTCCCTAACACATATATTATATTATTAGCTAAGAAGGTCTCTTTGGGTTGTTTTAGGGCGGGCCCATACCTTAGTGTCCTAGCATGAAGGAATCACATCAGCATACACCAGCTCTCTCTGCATGTGCACCGCATCAAGTGTGTTAACAATTCTCGTGCAAAGCAATATCAATCCCGCCTCAAGCCCAAGTTGGCAAAGGCTGCACTTGTGTTATGACTATGAAGGCGTGGAGATCAGACCTCATAACAATACCATATCGTGTTGCTCCTGAAACTTCAGCACTCTCCGTGCAGACATGGTTTATTAAACAAAACTGATATCAGAGCAATAACATATTATTCTCACATACACCACGGCAAACCACTAGGTTGAAAGCTAAGTCAACAATTAAGGGTCGTGTGCAGAGGTTGCAAGAAAGGAAAAATGGCGTTTAAATCTCAAATGTACCTATGCTAACTTAACACGATATAAGGATATATAGGAGCTACACAACACCCCCCCATGATCCGAGAACGGACTAAATAAGATAACAGAAGTGCCATCACATGAGAGCAGAATCCAACAATAAACGAGCATGAATAAAAATTCAATTAAAAAAATTAATGCTAAAAAATAGCCCACAAGTATAATGTGGCTCAAGCCAATAGGCAAGCAAAAATAAAATTTCTTGACCAAAAGTCAATAAAATCAAGAAAATGCTATCAATCAGCATGTCCATTTGAGGCAGTGTCTATGATAAGACTGTATATGAAAAGTAAGCTGCAACAGCCTCCAGGAGGAAGTCACTGTCCTCATCCGAAAACAGTTCAGCCATCCAATTTAAAAGATGAAAGGAACATACGTGATCTTCCAGCACCGGATCCTCTATAACCATCAGAGGACAGCTCGGGGGGTTTTCAAGAAAACTTTGTTCCAAGAAATTTTGCGCTGCCGACAACACATCCCAGGGACCCATTAGTCCATGTGCCACCGCCAAGGCCATAATCCTTTCGTCAGAACAAACCAACTCGTGAGCAATGATAGGACTCATCAGTTGATCAAAATCGACGTCAGAAGATATTGGTCCGCAGAGACACAAATCAATGGCCCAAAGGAAATCACAGGTCAGGCAGCGAAATACAGGCTGGACACAGGTGAAATAGGAGAACCGAAAAGATAATCCAAACGCCGTGCTTAGAGTCGCCAACGGCAGTGTGCCATAATAATCAAGCATGCGGTTGCGAAACCGCGTCAGTAGCAGCTGAGCGTGGTCTTGCACAGGAAGGGCATCCATATTTAAAAAGGCAGAAAACCACCAATGCGCCAGCCGCTAATGCAAGTAAAAACGGGAACCCTCCAAATAAGGATGAAAAAATAGAATGGAAGAAGGCAGGGATGACTCCAAAAATCTTCTCAAAGGAAGTCACGAGACCACCGCTAACAACTTTAAAAAAATGCGCTAGGCCCGTTGTGGAGGATGCGTTAAAGATAGAACGGACCATGGCTCCGAAATGCAAAGGCAAATCAGTGTTTAAAAGAGCCTGAACCTCCGTACGGGTGTTAGCAACGTGAAGCACGAAAGTTTCACGGGCCGAGCTCAAGGCCACCTCTTTCTGGGACAATAGAGCTCTTATTCTAGCCATGCCGCTGAATTCTGCTCCCAAGGTCGGTATCTGTGGCCAAATGGAAGACTCCCTATGTTCACGTGTGGGAGGATAAAGAACATTTCTGCAGCAAATAACTCGCTCACTAACTGTTACTATGAAAGCTATACCTTTAATTAAACCACAACAGTTTTCATTATTGAGCATTAAATAACTACCATTCTCTAACAATTTAAACGTGGGGATGATAGCAGGAACTGGCGTGCCCTGTAAAACGCAAGCCATATTCGGTCGGTCCTTGTTACATGAACCGTGTAACTGTATGTGTCTGCACATTAAAGAATGATCTGGCGTCTCAGTACACTCATCCCCCGTTAGATAAACTTCTTGTTCATCCTTGAAACATCTGTATGTGTATGGGAGTGACCAGACCTCATGAAGAAAACCGCTACCTAAGGGTTCAAAACGACCTATTGGCACATATTTCATACAATTTGAAAACTTATATAAAGCAAAAGGCAGTGTTATTAAACCGTGGATAAGCCACGTAGCAGTAGTGGCTTCTGCCACAGAAAAAGGTAAAGATTCCAACCTTTCAATATGGAGCATAGAAAAGGAAGCATCACGCATTGAAAGCAAGCGTTGTTTATCTGTCAAATTAAACGGTGAAAATAAAGAGGAAACGTTCATGTATCCCCAGGGAACTTTACCCATTTTCAGAGTCTGAAGTGTCCATGCAAACTGCATGATTGACCGTAATTGATTTTGACCATGGTATAATACTGACACTTCATCATGCACAATATCAACAACAGACGACACAATATTATCTAATGTGTAAATTCTAGAGGAAAGCACGTTAATGCTATTGTCAACAACTGCAAGCACTTTCTCAAGATTCGCCTGATCAATAGCCCTAAGGCGTGAAGCAGCCTCAATCTGTGAGAGTTTCCAAATTTCATTGTAAACCCCATATAACCACCGTTTCGACCTGCCACTAGCTGGGCCCTTAATGAAATCATTCAAATCCACGTCTGCATTCAGTTTGGAAAGGTGATACTTAACCGCAGGTAAAGTTGAATGTTTCAGCCAAGCTTGACACAACTTGCCCACAGAGTAAGAGGTGACAGTATGACTCAAATCAAACCGGGGATCAGATCTAACAGTCTTAAAACCGTCAGTTATATTTAAAAATCTTTTTTGGCAAGAATCAGCACTACGGTGCCAAAGCAGCCAACCCTTGGGATTCATACTGGAAATGTTAAAGGAGGAATTAAGAAGCAGAGCCTGTATATCTTTAATGGACAATCGAGTAAAATTACTCCAATCCTCATATTCCTCCAACTCCGGGAAAGACGGGGTGTTTAACCTTTTAGATGTAGCCAATCCAAAGCATGTGGTCTGGGAAATGGTTTCATTTAAAAACAACATATGATTCGGGATGAGACATGCACGGTGCAAAGCCTCAGTGCCTCGTACCTGCCAGGCCCTTGAACCCCAAACCGATTTAAGGTCTATTGTTTCCTTCCATAACTCATAGCCCCCAGTAACTAATTGATCTAGGAAGGCCTTCGAATACAACAATTTTGTATCGGTAAGTCTAACCTTGGACAGTGGCTGTTTGTGAAATTTAAAATAAAAGGACTCGGGATTGGACTGGTTAAAGTCAGTGAAATAAGTATACTTTTTAAGAAACGTTTCTGAACTCCCTTGTGTAGGAGCTGGGCAATGTTCCCACTGAGTAAAATTAACAGCATCCCTTCGGGAAGATGTTTTGTGTAAGAAGTGATTGCCATAATGTTGGTAACAGAACAATTCACCATAATTAGCAGATTCTAAATATAAATCCTCAGCATCAAAAGCAGCATAGTATTTCAAATCAGAAAACAAACTTTCCACAGCATTAACATCCCAATCATCAGAACGAATGTTTTGTTTCACCACATCCCCCATATTAACTCTTAGTACATTAGGAACATTAACGACTTCCGTTGGGCCATGAATCTGAAAACGAACTGCATCCCACGCGATTCCATCCAGAACAGGCCATGCTGTGATGTTAACCAAAGTCAAGTCTCTTTTTAATCTGTGTGTAGAATGTGAAGAGGAAAGTGGGGCCAATGTTCCATTTAAATGAGTAATGCAAGTTCTCTCCTCGACATAGTGTCCATTCATAATCCGAAAAAAATAAAACACAAAACCAATTGACATAAAAAGGTAAACCGAAAAAAGGACCAGCCAAATGTATATCCAAGGAGGAATCAAAAAATGTTTTTTAAACAGGCTAGCATATACCGCAATTTGAGAGGGTTTTTTCGAGGCAAGGGAAGCAGAGTCAAATGAAAATCTGGATTCCGTGGCTAAACGAGCTTGCAGGTCAGGCATGGACAAATCAGTGGGGTATGTATAGTCTGTCTCATCAATGTTAGTTCCGGGTAAATTATTTAATAATGGACTGGAAACAGCAGGTAATTCTATGGCCACCTCAGGTTCATTATTAGAAGCAGTGGGCATAATTGAATTTCTCACAATGGAAGGACAGGAAACAGCTGGTGTCATGCTAAGAAGAATCGGCCACTCTGTGTATCTTGACATTGTCAATAGAAATAAACCTGTTTTCCTTACGACCTGGAAGTGGTGGTAAAATGACTGTTCTCGTGCCCTTCACTCCAAGCACTGGGACCGGAGCTCGATAGGAGGGACCAAACTCTTTCTTGTTGTCGATCTTCTCTCGAACCAGTTCTCCAACTTGGGGTAGCCAGCCAACTACCGGGATCTGCAACGCATCATCCGATGTGGAGGGCAAATGTTCCTTTGCAAGACTGTCTCTGGTCTTTTGTAGATTCTGTAAAACATTGCAATGTTCATCTGCGTCAAAGGAAGTGGCGCGAACCACAGAGTCTAGACCGTCAAGGTCAGGGACGTACATCTTGATGCCAAAGAGCATTTCGTATGGGGTCCGCCCACCCAGAGACCTTCTAGGGAGATTATTAAGAGCACGCCGCACGCCATAGAGGTGAGCCAGCCAGTTTCTGCCAGTGCCTATAACTCGGGCTGTCAAAGATTGCTTTAAATCACGGTTCATTCGTTCAACTACACTATTACCCTCAGGTCTGTAGGGTGACGAAAACTTGACTTGGACCCCCATCGAAGTCATGGCATCCTTATACGCCTTAGAGGCGAAAGCCGGACCCTGATCCGAATGGAAGGTACCACAGGCAAAAATCCCTATAAAGATGCGCAAATCTCTAATGACAGTCCGTGAATCAGCGCTGCGATGTGGCCATACCCACACAAAGCGTGTGCATGAGTCAACTGCTACTAAGATGTACTTATACGCAGTATCAGATGAAAAAGGACCGCAGTGATCTAAAGAAACACAGCCTAGTGGTTTATTAGAAATGTACAACTGAGTCTGTGGCGGACGCGTAGCAGTTGAAGGTTTAATCTGCTGGCATATGTCACAAAGAAGGACATAATCACGCGTCTGTTTGTACAGTCCCCGCCACCAGAAACGTAATTGTAATTGAGTTACAGTGGCCGAGACGCCCGCATGCGCAGACGCCACACCTTCATGAGCCGCTGTAATCAAGTCTGCTCTGCGATCCGAGTTGGGAATCAGCCGTTCCCCAACCTCAGGAATTGTCACAAAAGGAACCTTTTCGGGACTTAAGTGGTATTTATACTTCGAAGGGAATCCCGCAGGATGTTTACTTCCCTTCTCAGAGGCAGCAATCGCTGCCAAGATGTCGCTATCAATCTTGGTTTTAGACCTAGTAACTGCTGCAACTAAGTATGTAGATACTGCAGATTTCGCCGCTTCATCAGCAAGCGAGTTGCCAACAGCGTGAACTCCTACGCGCTGATGACCGAGAGTATGAATCACATAAACGAGTGGCAACATAGCCTTAAGCTCTGCCACTCGAACCCAGATCATTTTATGTTTTATTGTGCTACCCTTGGAATCAAGAAAATCATTTTGAATCCAAAAGAACAAGTTTTCATTGTAAGATTGGACACAGTAGTAAGAATCACTTACAATTAGAGTAGTAACACTTGGATCTGCGTACTCCAAAGCTAGTAAGAGAGCACGAAGCTCTGCCAATTGTGCGGTGCAATCGCCCAGGGGCAACGTGTGCACTTCCCTGGAAACGAACTCATCATTCAACATAGCACCGACCACAATGGCGCATGCGGAAACGTAGGCATGTTTAGAGCCATGCGCAACCTGCGCCGACCCATCAGTGTAAATGATGCAATGGAAGTCCTCCAAAGGTCGCATAGCCAGAGGAGCAGGATGAACGAATTCATACAGCAAGTACTCCTGCGACCGTAAGGAAGCGTCAAAAATAAACATGACATCCGTGGATGACAATGACGCAGCCCACTGAATCCACCGAGGGTGCAAAGCCTTCGAATTTGGTACACTGGCTTTCGTGACCGCCTCCAAGTGAGGACAGGGTGTTACCACTAGCATGCGTTTCCCCTGAGACAGTGCTCGTTCTTTTAGAATTGCCATCTGTACAGCAGTTAAAACCTTTTCCACTGTGGGAAACCGCATCTCAGCCGAAGTGTACAAGTGTGACTTGTAAGCAATAGGTACTGTGTCACCTTCATTAAAAGTGAGGTATGTGAAACCCACCGTCCCAGGAATTATTCTTATTACCAGGTTGGTGTGGTTATCACGAGTCAGTAAATATTTAGAAGCGAGCAGATCAGCCTGCAAGGATTGCAAAATGGCTGAATGCTCAGGCAGCCAGCATGATTTTGAGAAAGTTGGTTGTATCAAAGCATACAAAGGCTTGATACGCTGGGCATAATCCGGAATGTAAGTTCTGCCGAAATTCAAAAAGCCCAGTAAAGATTGCAATTTTTTCAGTGTTGTTGGAGCGCGCAATTGTGCGCACTTCTCTAAGAAGTGAGGAGCCAAACCTCTACCTTCATTGTTGAGCTCATAGCCCAAAAACAACACTGTGTGTTCTGCAATGTGCGATTTTGCAAAATTAAATTTGTAACCCATGTCTGCAAAGGTACAAATTATGGAATTCACTCGACACAGATGCATCCAAATTTCGTCGTCTGTGAGATAAATATCATCCACATAAGAACATGCATCCGGATCGATTCCCTCCAATAGTGTGACTATTCTGGAGGTGAAGACCCCAGGACTATTTTTGTAGCCCATTGGGAGTCGCCGGAAGCATTTTTGCACACCAGCGGACGTAAAACTTGTCCATTGGGAGCTAAAGCCATCCAGTCTGTGGGCATAAAAACCATTGGAAATGTCAAGCGTTGTCTTGAAACGCTTACGCACTAGACTATCCACTAGGGCAGAGCCGTGAGTATTCTGTACTGCACAGTTACGGCAATGCGAGTTCAAATGCCGGTAATCCAATACCAAACGATATGATCCGTCAGGTTTCGTCACAGTAAAAAGGGGATTATTCATTGGTGACACACACGTTTCAATAACTCCCTGATATTCCAATTGTTCAAGGATTTCTGCGACGGCCGCTTTAGCTTCACGCCGTATGGGATATTGAGGCTGAGGCTGCGGCTCAGACCGCAAAGGAATTTCGTGGCATGGGGACAATTTGTCCCAACCACATTGGTTGCGGTAGAGAGCCGGTGCAAGAGCCCGAGCCCACTCTTCTGCAAAATGCTGCGCATGCTCAGTCGAGACAGTGTGCGCGAAACTGGGAAGGATTACCTCCTCCCCTCGCGGCGCTGCGAGCACAAAAGGTGGGGGCCAGTCAGCCTCGGAAAGCAAAATGTCGTACGTAGACGAAAGGTTCTCCCAAAATACCCCTCTGACAGTACGCTGTATGTCACCTTCAATTAACAGGACAATTTCAAAAAGTCTTTCAGGGGGAGCTAATCTCGTATCAGCTGTTTCTATTACAACAAACACTTCAGTCGCTGTCACCCTCAGTAGTGGACGGAGCGCCTCTCTGACTATGGTAATCTCCGCCGCGCTGTCCAGCAAGGTCAGAGCCCACGTCAGATTCCGAAGCCGCGTTCTCACTATCTGTGGCATATCTATGCGCTGTTAAGGCTGCGACTTTCTTCTTCGCTAACTGCGGACGCTTAGGCGTAGAATCCTCCAACTTCACTGCGCCGTCTGTCTGGCGGGACTGACCACGTCCTTGCTGGCCACCACGTCCACGTCCACCCCCTCCTCCACCACCGGTCTTCTGGGCCGATGTTTCCTGAAAGGAACGAGGAGAGCGTTGATCAGAACCCTGAAAACGATCAGGTGATTTAATCATCGCGCGATCGCGCAAATCATAAACTCTGTCTGCCGGCGCAGGAGCTTGTATTGCAGGAACAGAATCCTGAGTTTGCCTAGTCTGCTTCCCCTGTGTCTGTTTTTTAGGCCAATTCTGTTTTTTGGACTTGGGCTGGACATCTGTCACTGCAGATTGTCCCTGAGGTTGTTTTTTATCCTTCACTGGAAAATATTTCAGACCTCTACTTGTGCGGCCAATTGTCTTATAAGCGGCCACCACAATCTTTGCTAACTGGCGGGGTTTGTCGGCATCGGGCAGAGCAGCCAAAGCATTCGACACCTGAAAGTTAACTGCATCTCCTTTAACATTGGAGAGAATGAGATCACTTACAATCTCAAAAGAACCACACAGGCGCATACCCAATTCAACCGCTGCCTCTGGACCGTGATCATTCTGAACACGTCTAATGATTTCAGGCAGAGCATTCATAGACGGGGTGCCGAAGCACCTCGTATAAACTGCCGCAAACGTTTTTCCCCAGCTTTCACAGTCAGCAAGTTCAGGAGTTATATCCTTCGGTAGAGTAATCGTTAACATTCTATGTTTATCAGCAGGAGTAGAATTCGGAAAAACCGCCTCCAGTTGATCAAACTTCTCTGCTAGCCAGAATGGGAAGTCATCGTTGTCAACAGGACGCGCACCAAAAACCGAATTAACCATCACTGGATTGAGACGCATTCCGCCTCGTTCCATGGGAGCGGCCGCACCCCCCTGGGGACCACCAGGAAGATGTCGACCGATGTATTGCACTAAAGCACGAATCACGGAAATGGAAACAACATGTAGCCTGCGAATTTCTGCCAGGGTACAAGCCCCGTGATTCGGGTGCGGGGTAAAGCCACCCAACGCAGGCCAATTTGTACCTGGAATTGAGAGTGGACCTAACCTCGCAGCGGACAAAGAGTGGGGGAGGGCGCCATCAAACCAAACTCGATGCTGCCAATGATCAATAGGTATTTCCAATGCCCTGTACGGCGTATATTCAGCCGGGACATCCGAGGCGGTGTAGGAGTGGAACAAACCAGAATTAGCGTCCACAGCCGGAAACGTAACCCAAGAGTAAAACAACTCGTAAGGAAACGCCGGATCTGCACATACCACGAAAATCACAGCCATCCCATCTACTGGGACTTGGTACGTCTGAAGATGATTGCGTACCGCTACGCGACTATGCTGCGCAATAGCCACCGCCGCCATGTCAACACTGGAAACAAGAACACACAAAGAATACTTTGTAGCACAACTGGGTAGTAATTCAAAGAAACCGTTTGAGAAAGAATCAAGCTTGAATAAAGACCTATTTCAAAAAATAGGTAGGTTTCACCGACACCCCGTTTTCCGGAAACGGATGTGAAGGGGTTAAGGCATGAACGATAAACTACTCGAGTGTCATGATATAAGACCACCGAAACCGTTGGGCGCCATGTTGCAGGGTTTCTGTACTCACACAGAACTGTGCACAGAGGAGTGGAACCTCGGCAAATTAGGGTGTCCCAAAACTTACCTTAGCAACCAACTCACCCCTTACCGAGCTAGCTACAGTGTCTCATTGGACATATCAAACTCCCAATGTTTAGACAAACCAGAACATGAACTTACAGTACCTCAGGGTACGTGGGACTCATGAACACTCTTTCGTTATATTATCATTACAAACCAGAACATGGAGTAAAGAAGACACATGTGCATTTGAAATGTTTATTTACTAATGCCGTCTTCTCAGGCGCAGTATCTTAGATAATACAAGTATACTTATTATCAGTATCAAAATTATCAGCATAGTTACTAAGACATAAAAAGCGAATGGTGACAGCATGTTAACATGCTGTAATGAATAAGAGTTAACAACACTTATATCTCACCCTCCCTAACACATATATTATATTA
The DNA here is from genome assembly GCF_964261635.1 of Lissotriton helveticus. NCBI lineage: Eukaryota > Metazoa > Chordata > Amphibia > Caudata > Salamandridae > Lissotriton > Lissotriton helveticus. Next base: position 824,451,024 of record NC_136063.1, on the reverse strand, counting down.
TTAGCTAAGAAGGTCTCTTTGGGTTGTTTTAGGGCGGGCCCATACCTTAGTGTCCTAGCATGAAGGAATCACATCAGCATACACCAGCTCTCTCTGCATGTGCACCGCATCAAGTGTGTTAACAATTCTCGTGCAAAGCAATATCAATCCCGCCTCAAGCCCAAGTTGGCAAAGGCTGCACTTGTGTTATGACTATGAAGGCGTGGAGATCAGACCTCATAACAATACCATATCGTGTTGCTCCTGAAACTTCAGCACTCTCCGTGCAGACATGGTTTATTAAACAAAACTGATATCAGAGCAATAACATATTATTCTCACATACACCACGGCAAACCACTAGGTTGAAAGCTAAGTCAACAATTAAGGGTCGTGTGCAGAAGTTGCAAGAAAGGAAAAATGGCGTTTAAATCTCAAATGTACCTATGCTAACTTAACACGATATAAGGATATATAGGAGCTACACAACAAAACTGCCGGTGCTCAGCACCGGTGAGACCCGGCCCACTTAAAGCCCTGCTCCTATTGGTTCTTCTCTAGTCACTGACAGGCAGACAGATTAGGAACCGGAGAGTGGGAGAAATCACTGCAGTCTCTGTTAGCGTTTGTTTATCCTTACATTTAATGAGTTTCAAAGTAACAATAGTTGGATACCAGCCCTCTGGTGATGATGAGCATATCAATTTAGCCGACAAAAAACATAAGTTCACATATATGCTGTAATAAGCTGTGTGGTGGCGATTATTGGTTATGTGACTGGTTAATTATTTTGGGATGATTACAACTAGTGGACAGAGGAGATAGTGTCTCTCAATATTTAGCTTAATGCAAGTTTGTAACTCTACTCAGATCAGAACAATGGGTGACTACTTCAGAGTGGTCTTTAGCATGGCTTGATGATTAATGCAAAATAGTTACATTTCGTAATGGAAATGGGGGCACAGCAAGGAGCGAACATATGATTGGTATAGGCATCTTAGTTTTCTGTGTAAACGTCCTCTCTGATTGTAAAATGTGAACAGGAATGCGGGAACTATGAATATGTAGCTGCTATGGTATCAAACGAAGATGGGAGATCTTTATGGAGCTTGGCACAAAGTAAAGCCAGCGGCAGCTCCTCCATAATGGCGGATGAGCATCGCCCCACTGCAAATGAAAAATAAAACGATAACAAAATAATTGTTTTATTTTTCACTGACAGTTTAGGGAGGGGCAGGAATGGGCTATCCTCTATGGACAGACAGCAGCACGGTAAGTGTGCATGTCGGTTTGGCCGGCTGTCTTAGGACAGCCAAACTGACATGCACACTTAGACTTCTCCAGCCAAGCTGAATTGTACCACTAGGTGGAGAAAAGGCACAGGCTTTATTATTTATTTCGGCAGCAGCCGCCCCTGAGTATATGATGTAAATCAAGACACTGATTACTGATAAATCATATATCTTAAAACACTTTGGCTTAGAGGTGGAATTCAGTTAACCCTTCCACTTTATTTTATATGTGACCTACAGGTTCCAAGAGTCAGAGATAATTGAGATGGTACAGAATCAAAAGGAACTCTGGAGCATTTTTATGGTGATTTGGCACAAGGCAGGGCAGAAAGTCACCTTGCTGCCCTGCCACGCGTTAAAGTGAAAGGGCAGGAATTCGCCTTATCTATGGCATAAGGCGCATTCCTTACTTTTCCCTCTGCGCTGCCTCCGTTTCCGCAGGCTAGTGCCAATGCAGGCACCCTTGCAGCATGGTGCAAGGGTGTCTGCTTCGCATGCAAGATTGTTTTTGTGCAAGAAGGGGCACCTTCCTGCACAAAACAATCCTGGGAGGCTTTTTCCTCTTTATATGTGTACTGCTGAAAAGTGATGCTACGTCTGCGCAAGGGGCTTTCAAATATGATCCTCTATTGTCTATAAAGTTAGCTAGAATCCCTACTGTGTTTCTACAAACAACCCAAGTATGTAGCCTAAGTTCCTGGCTTTGTTATTTCATCCTTGTACATTAAATACAGGACTTCCACCTGGAATGGTAATACCCTGGTCACAATTTGAGAAAAGAAAGCTGTTGAGCAGCCCCTTCATAGCCCCTTACCATTTGGTCAATATAACTGGGGGAAATGTGCTGGAAGCTTACTTGGGCATTTAGAAAGCTGCCAATGGCATTCTAGACAGGTTTGTCATGTGGTGGATCTATCTGTTGTGGTATTGTATTGTAATTGCATTTATATAGCGCTTACTACCGCTGACGAGGCGTCAAAGTACTTTTTTCAGTGAGTAGCACGCCACCTCAGAAACCATAAAGGATTAGTGGTGAATTAGTATAGTGAAATATGACATTAATTTGAGTGGTGGACACATTAGTCTGTTATTTGGATTGAAAAAGATAGTGGAGGGATAGAAGGGAAGGATTTAGATTTTTGTTTCGGAGCTCATAGCAGTTGGGATGAGTAAAAGTAAAAGGGAGGTGTAGTGTATTTAGCTAGAAGAACAGGTAACAGAAGCCAAAAGGATATACACATGTTGTGAAGTGTACATGAAGCCTTTTGATGCTGGGGTCTTGAACAGATTATAGTGTAACCCTGACCATTTCTGGATAAAACCTGCACTGTTGATATAGTTTGTCCCCACACACTCAAAATTCAGATCCAGGCTAGGCATTTAAAATTGCTTATTTTTTTAGGAAGATTCCGGTTCTAAATGGTCTGAAACAAGGGTATGTACTTTCTCCTTGTCTGCTCAACTTCAAAGGTAGCTATAGCTATCTGCATACAATTCAAGAGGATCAGCTGCCTGCAGGCATGTAGCTGACGATGGCCTTGTTATGTCCCAAACTCTTTTAAGCAACAGAAGTTACAGACAGCTTTACGCAAGTACTATATGGCAAGGTGTTTAAATACCAATACAGAAAAACCAAACACATTGCTGATTAAGTAATAAAGAATTTGAATTAAATTGACAGAGGTTTTTTTGTGTGCAATACTCTCTTCTCATAACAAATGTTCAATCAGTATAGGTGGATTCTTGCAAGACAGAAATGCATTTCTTTAATAAACCTTTTTATCTAGACAAAGTGGCAAGATTATAATACAGCTTTCAAAGCAGGAAGAAGAGAGTGAGGCACTGAGATGTGGCTGGATGTCACCAGCTGCTGTACTAGCTCAGTACCTTTTCATTTCCTCGTGCTTGGAAATTGATCCCTGAAAGATCAAATGACTGCCTTGGTTTAATGACACAATAATTGGGCCGTTCTCAAGCCATGAATGCACTGTTTTGTCCTTCGTCATTATCATCCATCGCTACAGGTATGCCGTTTGCCCTGGGAAAAGGGAAGAAATACGTTCAGGGGCCCACGCGCCTTTCCGGAAGTCTAAACCACTGGAAAATACACGTCAACGCTGGTGCCAACTCGACTGGCTCCTTTACACGTGACATACTTGGATTTTCACTTGAGTGACATTTAGCATAAAACAATGAAGCCACTGCAGAAGAGAAAGACAAAAGATATTCGATGGAATGCAATGCGTTTTAAGAGACCAACATGATTACATATAATTTGCAGAGGTTCAAAAATGGAAGATTTGCTCTTTTTGCTTCGTTTTTCTAGCTCACACAATAGTTATTGGAACAAACCTGATATGCTCAAGCCTATATTACAGAAAGATGTATGCATCAGGGAGAAGCATGTAGTTCACAGGTTGTCGTTTTTAGGTCTCGCCTGAGAGAGGGCATGGCTGTAACTTTCAAGACATTTTATTTACTTACAGGGGCTTAGAGGCTGTATATTGCTTACCATTGGTTGGCTTAATTATCACTCTCATTTGCTTGCTTTTCTTTCATTGGCTCATTCTTGTATTTGTCTCTCCCAAGTACTTGTGCTCTTCCAAAGCTCCTTTAATTGGGCGTTAACTTTTCCAGTTTATCTAAGCACTGAACTAGAGTGCGTGTCTTTTACAACAGTCTCCCTTGTGTTTTTGTCCTCTTTGTTCCTATGCCCCACACAACCTGTATGTTGCATTGCCCCTGCCCTTCCTCTGTGTTGCTTCGGTCCCCATTAGCGCACCTTCCATTTTTCATCTGCTTTGGTGTTACTTGCAACCCCCCCCCCATCCCCCCATTGCATGCACTCCAAGGGCTGTATTACATAAGTTGCCCAGGGGGGGGGGGCACAACGAGCGTTTGCTCCTGCTTTGTGGGCCCCCGGGGCAATTTGGTATTGGGTGTTGCCTCATTTGCATAGGGGTGTGCCCTATACAAATGAGGGAATTTCTTTGATTCATATTAGAGACGTGGGCGCAGAGTCAAAAAGCCCTCAGGAGGCGCACTGACAGTGCCTCATTTAAAAGGTGGCGCACAATTAGTGTGCCTCCTGACAGCAGCCCTCTGCAGGGCTTAAAGGGGGTCCCATGGACCCCCCAGAGATCCCCTTGCAGGCGGGTGCAGTCACTGACTTCACCCACCTGCAAGGGGATCTCGAAAACCCTTTTAAAGTGCAGGCGGGTGCAGCCTGCACTGTAAAAACTCGGAGCGGCCGCTCCGTGTTTTCACATGAATGCGCTGCCCCCAGGGCAGCGCAGGTTTGTGGCTGCCCCCAGGGCAGCGCATTTACCATAATCTGGCGCATTGACATTGTTTGCGCCCGGCGCAAACAATGCCAATATGTAATACGGCCTCAGGTTGCTTGCCACCTTCCGGCACGCCCTCCCTCCATGTTGCTTTGCCCACCCTCTCACCAGTGTTACTTCCTGTAATGACTTCCCCCTTCATACTTCCTCAGCCAATTGGTGCCCCGCTGTCTCGCTGTCCGCCGGAGGAGTATGTGCATTTTAACTTTGAACTTGTTGGCCTGCTGCAGATTCTTATGTCATCCTAAAACATGACATGTATTGATAAAGCTCTATGTTCACCCACAAAATGAGTCACTTGGGACTATTAACAGATGACCATGTTTCTTGCCCCCCCTCCATGTTGCTTGCCCTCCTCTCCGCAATCCTTTCCTTTAAGTTGTGTTGCCCTGCCGCCCACCAGCCATACCATTTTTTAAAAATAGCATTGGCTACCATGCAGCATGCCTTGAAAAAGGCATTTGCAAAGCCAATAGGTCGCATCTTGGAGAGCTATTGGCTTTGTCAATGTTTTTAGCCATCTTGTACATCAGCACGCCTGCTTTTCAGCATGCCTGAAAGTAAACAAACAAACAAAAAATTCTTATTGCACCGTCAGCACTGGTAGGGAACTACAAAAGGGCAAGCACAACTTGGAGGGGGCAGGGGGAAGCCCAAGGGCGATAGAGAGCAAAATGGAGTGCAGAGGAGGAGAGGTACACAAGGGAGCTAGCTGGAAAAAACATGCCCTCTGATGGAGTGCTTAACCAAAAGAAAAAGTAGTGCTTGAAAAGCAAGCAGTAGAAGAACAGAAGCCAACCAATCAAAGTAATGGTAAAGAGACAGTGCTCCATGGGAGAGACAAACGTAAGACTGACAAGAATAAGAAGCAGGCAAATAAGAATGGTAGGTAAGCCAACCAATCGAAATCAATAGGCGGGCTTCAAGCCTCTGTATGTTCTTGGTAAGCCTACAATATGTCTCGCAACAGACAGCTCATGCACTGTCTAGTAGGCAAGACCTAAAAAAGGGGACAAAGGGCAAAATAGGTGGCAACAAGTAAGCTAAAAGTAAAGTGTCAGCCAGGCTCAAAGCATGCAAGGATGATCCACCAACGCTAAAAGCCTAGTATCGCTCTCATTTTCAGAAGTCAGGCTTGTGTGTATGCTCCTAGAGTGCACCAATTATGAATGCTTTGATACAGTTTCTGTTAGAAATTGGGCTACTGGTTGACTGTTGTGTGAGCTCTTGTCAAAAAGAAACCACAATCCTAGTCAGGGTGAGGCACAGGCAAACATTACATTAACCTATGCTCACCCTCTGGTAGCTTGGCACAGAGCAGTCAGGCTTAACTTGAAGGCAATGTACAAAGTATCTGTGCAACACTTCAAACAATAAAACAGTGAAAACACCACACAAAAAGATCCCACACTATGTTTAGAAAAATGGTGCCGACTTTAATAAGAAAAACAACAAAAATTCAATCAGTAAAACCAGAGATATTGAATTCAAAGGTTTTAAGTTGTAATAGCCCCAAAAAGGACAAAGCACCAACAAGGGATATCTGGTCACGCTGGTCAGAGATAAAGACACACGTTCAGTCGGACCGAGATGGAGCGCAGGCCGGCTACAGGGATCCAGTTAGGCCCTCTGAACAAAAGTACCTTAAATACTGATTGCAGAGCGTTGTGTGGATCCGGGTCAAAGAAGCTCCATGCAGCCATAGTGAGTTTGTCATCATCGTCCAGGATGCCGTCGAAAAGAGATGCAAGAACCTGGGTCGGAGATGCGCCGCCCCTTCGGTGATGCGTCGGTTTCCGGGGACTGCAAGGGTGATGCAGGCCTTCTGCACCGGGCCCAATCCAAGCAGCAGAGAAGACGCTAAGGATCCGCTGGTAAGCACCTTAGGCCCACTTCCAAGAGTTCAGGACTGAGGTGGACCACTTGGCAGGGTAGACTCCCTGATGGTATACTTCCAGTATAACACCAATAGACAGCATAAGATAACCAAATTCATGAATTGTAATACTAGATATGTGGTTTTCTTTACTGCATCATTTGTGAGTGTGTACGCAATTACATTTGAATCTCCACAAGACCCCTGAAAGAATGGATTCAGAATCATTTCAGGGCGATCAGAAATAATAATAGCAGCTATTCATTTGCAGTACATTGTATTAATGTACACAAACAGAGTGACCTATTTTTTAAGATTGGATGCCACTAATAGATATAATAGAATCAATGTCCCAGGGCAGTGTTAGAACACTGGCACTGAGACAGTTGGAAAGCCATTGGATTATCCAGCTCAGAACAGTGGACATGGGTTTAAATACAGATAACGATCGTCATATCTTCTTGATGGACTAAGTGTGTTTTATCAGATGGCTTTCCTGTAACACTTTCCAGCATATAGAATGTAACATGAATAACATGAGGATGTATGGAAATGCAACATGGTGTCAATCACATGGAACAGCTATCCTACTATGCTGAGTGGATATGTATTTGTTCAGCTTTTTTTCCTGTGATGACAATATCGATGACATGATGCTACCAGGATCATAGTCTCTGCATGTGTCTGTGACTCTCTCTGCGTATACTTCTGACTTCTAACACCCCAATAGAATTCACACACAGACCCGCCCCAAGCACTCCTGTATGTCGCTCTTGCTTTCTTTTCTGGACCTCACATGCCATCACTCTTTAATAAACTGAGAGTCATTGGTACCCTGTGTATAATCACAGGTAATATTTCAATCTCCCTCATCCCATTTAAATTATCCAATTTTGCAACAATCACATTCCCAGTCATCATGGAATGACTTTACAACTTATGTTTGTCTCCTGGACATTTGGCACCAGCTCGGATTAGGAGCCGGTTCCTGCTCTAATATGACGACCATGGGCAGATATGAGGGCTGTATGGTATTCCTAACTCTACACCCATATCGGCCTCTATGACTGACAGCTGCTTAAATGAATGCACCACACACTCTTGACAGTAGACACAGAGGGACTCAACATTTCAGGTAAGCCCAGAGTGCACTTGTGCCATGATAGCATACATACACATAGCCTACCTATATATGTATGCCTCTACAGGGCTAACATATTGCCCTTTTTCCTTTATTGGCTTATCAAGGGCACTTTACTTCAAGTGCTGCATGGTCTTCACATATCTTCCCCATGCTTAAAGGCTTGTTTATGATGTTTATACTTTGGCATACGGGTCCGCTTATACATATACGGATAGTGACCCTGGATAGCAGTGTACTATTGCACCATAAACTTCAAATAATAGGGACTCTCTGTGTCTGATGTACTATGGTATTGCTGACACAAGCAAGAGTTTTAGGCTGACAGCATTCCCACAGCATTCAAACCGCCGAAGGCTGCACTGACGGCTTAATTATTTGAACCGGAAAAACATATTTGTAGTATATTGAATTTGTTTACTTGCATTCAATATGATTGCAGAATAGGTAAGGGACAACATGTAGATCTTGGTATATGTAGATTTTGCTTTCTGACCATGGAAATGTGATACATTGACAGGATCATGTTGTTATTTGGACAGCACAGTGTCCATTTTGTTTTTTGTGGAACCTGCTTGGGGATAGGTCCCTTCCTGACAGTTATCTTGGTGGTCCTTCATATATACCATTCTACTCCACGCCACTTGGCATCAGAACTCATGTGTGACTACAGGTACCACTCTATGTACAGCTCGAACATCGGTTATCTTTGGACCTTTTAAGAACACCATTCTCATCTAAGATCATTCATTTCTTCTTATCTCACGGTGGCCACACAGACCACACTGGAACATTTCCAAAATGGCACGATCTTACTTCTACATCTGTGTGTTTTCTTCTATAAGGAACTCTTTTGCTAATCCTGAGGACACATTTCTCGAGCCACATGCTAACTTCTCCCACATTTGGCTAAATTTCACTTAGGGCAGGTCTTGTGATTTCTTTTACAGAGCTCACAGTTTATCTCAGGTAAGTGAATCACATTTTCTTGATTTCTTTAACCCCTTGTATGCTCATGACGAGCTGAGCTCGTCATGGCATACAGTGCTCGGGTGCCCGATCTCCTTCGTTTCTACGGGGATGACAGGGGAAGACCTTCCCCTGCCTCCCCCGCCCCCCGCCCGCGTCATCAATGACATCAGCGCGCAAGGCACGCTGACGTCATTGGAGCTTCCCTTTCTCCTCCGACGCGCAGGGAAGCCATTTGCTTCCTGCGCGTCGGACAGAAACAGGTAAGTTTGGGGGCTGGGGTGGGGGGATTTAAACTAAAGAGGCATCGGGGAAAAGGAAAGGGTTTTCCTTTCCCTTGATGCCTCTTTAGAGCATTCCTGCTGCACGATCGTGCGATCGTGCAGCAGGAATGCCCACTAGACACCAGGGATATTTTGTTTTTCAATTTTCGCAAAGTATGTTGGTTTGGGGAGCGGCCCCTTGGGCAAGGGTCGCTCCCCTTTAGGGGGCATATTTTTAAGTTGTTGGCCACCCGGGAGGGGGCACAATTTTTATTTTATTTTTTAAAGCAAAATCGGGCATTGTTTCATTGTTTTGGGGAGTGGCCCCTTGGGCAAGGGCCAATCTCACGGGGGCCATTTTAGGTCAATGGCAAAATATTTATTCAGTTTTGGGGAGCGACCCCTTAGGCAAGGGTCGCTCCCCTTAAGGGGGCATATTTTTTAAGTTGTTGGCCACCCGGGAGGGGGCACAACTTTATTATTTTTATTTTTTTTTTAAAGCAAAATCGGGCATTGTTTTGGGGAGTGGCCCCTTGGGCAAGGGCCACTCTCACGGGGGCCATTTTAGGTCAATGGCAAAATATTTATTCAGTTTTGGGGAGCGACCCCTTAGGCAAGGGTCGCTCCCCTTTAGGGGGCATTTCGTAAGCCTTTGGCTGCCCCCCGGGGGGGTCACATTTTTCAAAAATGAAAAAGATGTTCTGGGGAGTGGCCCCTTCAGCATGGGTCACTCCCCTTGGGGGCCATTTTAGGTAGCCCACATTTTTATTTTGTGTAGGGGAGCGACCACTTAAGACTAGGGTCGCTCCCCTCTTGGGGGCACATTTATTTTAAATTTTGGGATGTGCTGGGGAGTGGCCCCTTGGACGAGGGTCACTCCCCTTGGGAGTCTTTTTTGGACGCCCACTTTTTTTGTTTTTGTTTTGGGGGGCATCCTTTTAGCTTTGTTTGCCCCCCTTGGGGGGGGGGGGGGCAAAATAAAAGTTGTAATAATTTATTTGACAGACTGTGCCAATTGTGTAAATGTAGAGGGGAGTGTCCCCTGGGCAAAGGTCACTACCCTTTTTTGGCACAAATATTTTGCCTTGCCATTTTGGTATGCCCAAGATGTTAAGTTGTAGCTCACTGCAGCACCCCAGTTCAGACATGGCCATATGCAAATTAGTCTGACCCTATGCCTCATGGGAGCAGTGCAGCCCGAACTGCCAAGCCATATCTTACCTGGCCGGAAACAACCATAATGGGACTGGTTACTGGCAAATCAGCCATTATCAGCCAGGTTAGCTTGAGTCCAATGGCAAAGTGAGCAAGGGACCCACATCTGCCAACTTAGGGCTATCAAAGCGCAAAGGGTCAGTCTGATTTGCATTTGGCCATGTCTGAACTGGGTTGGTGAATTGAGCTAAATAATGATGATGGATTAAACCAAGATCAGTTGACTGGGGGTGAGTGTTAGATTTGCTCAAGGGCTCCGTCCATCATCCCCCTTTTGGTATCGCCTTGAAGGGCAGTTTTGCTGTTTTTTTTATGTGTCACTAGGGCACCAGGGTTTATTTTTATGTTGGGGATCCGCCCCTTGGACATGGGTCGTTCCCCCTTTATGGGAGGATGATTGTGGCCTTTACTGCCTCTTTGAGTGGTAGAGTAGCAGTATGTGTTTAGTCCCATCTGTCCCCAAGGGGGGCAGAAGCCACTAGACACCAGAGTTTTTTATATTTTTGTTTTGGTGGGGGTGACCTCACGGGCAAGGGTTGCTCCCCTTTTGATTTTATACTGTTAGGCCCACCTACCCCTTAGCTTGGCAGGTGGACTGGTGCGTTTTTTGAATGTTTGATTCGAATTTTTTTTTCTTCTTTTTAAATCTAGTGTAAAGCTTTTGCTTCCTGTTTGCGGTTTCGACAGTGGTTGTTCTGCAGCTTTGTGTAGTTGCATTTTTTAGGTAAGAAAAATATTTTTGTTGAATGTACTCTAAATGAGTAATATTGCAATGTATGAATTTGTTTTTGTAAGTGGTGTCATAGTGGCATTTAGTTAATGTTTTGAGCATGAAAATCTTTGTGATGTGTTTTGCATTGTCTTATGTGTATTTTTGTTTTCTCTTTCTTTTTTAGTGGGATATTGTTGATCCATACTGTGTCTGAGCAGAGTACGTGGTGGTGAGTTTAGCTGCTTCTGGCAAGTGAGTGGTTTTGTTTTGCAGTGTATAGGTATTTTTGATAAAGGTGAATTTTGTTCATTGCTTATTTTACATAGTGATTGTTGTTGTTGACTTGTGTGACAAGTTACTTTTATTAGTAATCATTATGGCTAGCCGTAGAATGACTGATCAGCAGGTGGTTGGTGTGCTTCTTGAGTCTTCCTCTGAGCCGGATTATGACACTGACAGTGTGTCTGAGGGAGAGGAGGGAGGGGAAGATTCTGGCAGTGAGTTTTCCCTCCACATGGAATCATCGGATGATGAAGGTACTCTCAGTGCAGTTTTAGAGGAGGACACTGCTGTGCCGATGGTGCAAGAGGCATCTGGATTGTAGCCTGAGGCTGCTAGTCTTCCTACTGGAAGTGTTGGACTCTGGGTTGATCCTAACATGGTGCAGCCGGTGTTGCCTGCCTTTAGCGGTGATGCAGGGTGTAGAGTGGATTGTGAAAACGTTTTGCCTATACAGTATTTTCAGTTATTTATGGATGATGTGTTTTTGGGTGAGATTGTTGAGCAGACTAATTTGTATGCTGAACAGTTTTTGAGGGTCAACAGTGACAAACTTAGGCCCCACTCTAGAGCTACCCGGTGGACTCCCACAAATCTGGAAGAGCTGAAAAAGTTTTTGGGTTTGACTTTATTGATGGGTGTGTTAAATAAGCCGAACCTGGCTTCATCTTGGTCTACCAGTCCCTTGATGGCAACAGCCATATTTCAAGCTGTTATGACTTGTGATCGGTATTTACTTTTGCTACGCATGTTGCATTTTGTGGATAATTCTTTGGCGTTGCCACGTAGTCACCCTGACTGTGACCGTCTTTTTAAGATTCTGCCTGTTCTTGATCACTTTGTTGATCGATTTTCAGAAATTTACACTCCAGGGAAAGAAATATCTATTGATGAGTCTTTGGTTTTGTTCAAGGGTCGTTTGGTTTTTAGGCAGTACATCCCTAGCAAGAGGGCACGCTATGGAATTAAACTGTATATGTTGTCTGAGAGTAAGACAGGGTATGTTTTTAATTTTCGTGTGTACACTGGTAGAGATTCCACTATTGACCCCCCTGGTTGTCCGTCCACTTTTGGAGTGTCAGAGAAAATTGTGTGGGATCTTGCTAGAAGACTGTTCAACAGAGGCCACCATTTGTACCTTGATAACTTCTACACTGCTGTGCAATTGTTTAAGGAATTGTTTAAAGTGGACACTTTTGCATGTGGCACAATCCGCTCTAACCGCAAAGGTTTTCCGAAGGAGCTTGTTTGCAAGAAACTTCAGAGGGGTCAGTACAGTTCCTTACGTTGTGAAGAACTACTAGCTGTGACATTTGCAGACAGGAGGGATGTGTACATGCTGACTACCATCCATGATGAGAGTACTTCACCTCTCCCAGTTTGGGGTCAGGTTGCTGAAGTGCACAAACCTGTGTGCATTCTGGACTACAATAAGCACATGGGTGGTGTTGACAGAGTAGATCAGAGGTTGGAACCTTACACTGCTATTCTGAAGGCTTATGTTTGGTATAAGAAGTTGGCCATCCATTTTTTCAACTTAGCAACTTTCAATGCTTTTATTGTGTTCAAGGAGTGTTCTCCTGGGTCAAAGTTGACATTTCTTCAGTTTCAGCACTCTGTGATATCTAGCCTTGTTGTTGTGGAGCAAGTAAGTGTTCCTAGATTTGAAGTGGTGGAGGATGTGGCTCGATTGAAAGATCGGCACTTTCCTGATTACATTCCTCCCACATCTACAAAAGACTTTCCCACTAGGAGATGTAGAGTCTGTTGGCGAAGAGGTTTGCGGAAGGAGACTCGTCTTTACTGCCCTGGGTGTCCTTCTAACTCTGGGCTGTGTGTGCCTGCATGTTATAGAGCTTACCACACACAAAATAATTTTTGGGAGTATCCATGAGTGGTAAAAAGTACTGCCTGGTCTGTGTTTTTTTAAAATTTGTATTCTGTTTTAAAGTTGGCATTTGTGCAATGTATTTAGTTACAGATTTTGTGTTACTAGATTTTTATCTATTTGCAATTATTTTGTTAGTTTTGTTTAAAAAAATTCAAAATGTGATGCCGGTGTGCGTAGGCTGGCGCTTGGCTGGCGGTGTGGGTGGAGTGGTGCTTGGCTGGCGGTGTGCGTGGAGTGGTGCTTGGCTGGCGGTGTGTACATGGAGTGGCGCTTGGCTGGCGGTGTGCGTGGAGTGGAGCTTGGCTGGTGTGCGTGGAGTGGCGCTTGGCTGGTGGTGTGCGTGGAGTGGCGCTTGGCTGGCGGTGTGCGTGGAGTGGTGCTTGGCTGGCGGTGTATGTGGAGTGGCGCTTGGCTGGCAGTGTGCGTGGAGTGGCGCTTGGCTGGCAGTGTGCGTGGAGTGGCGCTTGGCTGGTAGTGTTCGTGGAGTGGTGCTTGGCTGGCGGTGTGCATGGCCTGGTGCTTGGATGGTGGCGTGGGTGGACTGGCGCTCGGCTGGCGGTGTGTGAGTAGTTGCTTTCTGTTGGTCACTACACACACTGCTAGTTGAGCGACACTCCACGCAGTCCATCATTTTGTGTAGTTGCTGTGTCAGGAATGTGGGCATGTGAAAGTGATGGGCCCTTGAATGGCGCTGTCTGCTGGTGTGAGTGTTGTAATGTGATGGGCCCGCGGCTGGCGGTGTGAATGTTTTGTATGTGTCACACGTATGAAAGGTGTATGAATGGCCTGTAAAGAGGTTGGTGCCTTGACGTGGCTTTACAACTCACGAGCTGTGAGTCAGTGCTTCAGTTTCTCATACTTTCAATTATTCGCAGTGCATTTCATTTTTGTGAAATAACTTGCGAATACAATTGTATGTACTGAATCATCACTCACCCTCATGCCAAATCCAACCAGTATGTGTGTGTGCTTGCAGATTAGATGCAGTAATATGTCTTTTTTCTCTTTCTGAAGCAGGGTGTACCTTGTCCCTTTTTGTGAATGTTGTAATTTGTTGCTTTTCCTTCCGGATGGTGTGAATGGTCTGGTGTGTTTCAGGTATGAAAAGTGCTTGAATATCCTGTAAAACAGTTGGTGCCTTGTCATGGCTTTACAGCTCACGAGTTGCGAGTCACTGGTTCGGTTTTTATGCATTCATTTATTGACAGAGCATTTCATTTCTGTGAAATATCTTGTTAATAAAATTTTATGTACTGAACCATCACTCGCCCTGGTGCCAAATCCAACCAGTGTGTGTGTGTGTTTGAGGAATAGATAGCTGTGCTGGAATGTTTGACTTTTGAGTAACTCTGTTAAGGTGTACATTACAGCTATAAATAACTTACTAAATGTAGATATTATTGTTAAACCATGGGAGTATATGGTCATGTCTTTCTTGTGAATTCTAAGTTATTTTTTCATCCACAATGTGCTGCAAACTTGAAAATGTCTGTCACAATTCCCATGCAATATTGTCCCAAGTATCTCACGCTGTCGAACTGAAAACTTAATTCAGTCAAAACAATTTGGTTTTGCAAGGGAGGTCACCTGGGTTTTTGGTTCTGTGCTCGGCGGCCATCTAGGGAAACCTATCAAACCCACACATTTCTGAAAACTAGACACCTGGGGGCTTCAAAGGAGGTATGTCTTGCGTTGATCTACCGAACGTTCCCTTACCTAAAATCCCTTGCAAACCTCAATTTTTGCTGAAAAAATCTGTGTTTTCACACATTTTCGTGTTAGAAAGCGTGGCATCACTGGGCTCACACAAATTTCCTCCCACCCACCGTTCCCCTAGGTCTCCCGATAAAAATGGTGCCTCACTTGTGTGGGAGGCCCAAGTACCCGCGACAGGCAAGGGCCCAAAACGTAGTGAGGCGACTTCAAAATTGCCTATGTTAAAACCACATACTTTTGCATGGGGGGTCACCTGAGTTTTTGGCCCCGTGCTCGACGGCCATCTTGGGAAATCTACCAAACCTACACATTTCTGAAAAGTAGACACCCGGGGGCTTCCAAGGAGGTATGGCTTGCGCGGATCCTCTAACGTTCTCTTACCCAGAATCCCTTGCAAACCTCAATTTTAGCAGAAATATTCCTTTTTTCACACATTTTTGTGTGGGTAAGCGTGGCATCACTGGGCTCACACAAATTTCGTCCCACCCAGCGTTCCCCCAGGTCTCCCGATAACAATGATACCTCACTTGTGTGGGTGGCTCTAGGACCCGCAACAGGCAAGGGCCCAACACCTAATGAGGCGACGTCAAAATTACCCCCTTGCAAAACCGGGTTGGTTTGTGATAGGTTATTTTGATGTTGCCTCATTAGGTTTTGGGCCCTTGCCTGTTGCGGGTCCTTGAGCCACCCACGTAAGTGAGGTACCATTTTTATTGGGAGACCTGGGGGAATGCGGGGTGGGTGGAAATTTGTTGATCCACGAAGATTCCAGAACTTTCCACCACAGAAATGTGAGGAAAATGCGTTTTTTTTGTAGATTTTTTAGGTTTGTAAGGGATTCTGGGTAACAGAACCTGGTGGGAGGCAGGCGAGTCAACCCATCCTAAATTTCCCTGGGTGTCTAGTTTTCAAAAATGTATAGGTTTGCTAGGTTTCCCTAGGTGCCGGCAGAGCTAGGGTTCAAAAACTACAGGTAGGCACTTTGCCAAAAAAGGGCCATTTTTCACTGCAAAATTGAGGTGCGACCACGTTGCTTTTTGCGCCGTTTCCTGTCGCAGGCACTAGGCCGACCCACGCAAGTGAGGTACCATTTTTCTCAGAACACTTTGGGGATCATGGGGTGGGTAGAAATTTGTTGATCCACGCAGATTCCAGAACTTTCCACCACAGAAATGTGAGGAAAATGTGGTTTTTTGTAAATTCTTTAGGTTTGCAAGGGATTCTGGGTAACAGAACCTGGTGGGAGGCAGGCGAGTCACCCCATCCTGAATTTCCCTGGGTGTCTAGTTTTCAAAAATGTATAGGTTTGCTAGGTTTCCCTAGGTGCCGGCAGAGCTAGGATTAAAAAACTACAGGTAGGCACTTTGCCAAAAAAGGGCCATTTTTCAATGCGAAATTGAGGTGCGACCACGTTGTGTTTTGCGCCGTTTCCTGTCGCAGGCACTAGGCCGACCCACGCAAGTGAGGTACCATTTTTCTCAGACGACTTTGGGGAACGCGGGGTGGGTGGGTGGGAATTTGTTGAAACACGCAGATTCCAGAACTTTCCACCACAGAAATGTGAGGAAAATGCGTTTTCTTTGTCAATTGTTTAGGTTTGCAAGGGATTCTGGGTAACAGAACCTGCTGGGAGGCAGTCAAGTCACCCCATCCTGAATTCCCCTGGGCGTCTAGTTTTCAAAAATGTACAGGTTTGCTAGGTTTCCCTAGGTTCCGGCAGAGCTAGGGTTAAAAAACTACAGGTAGGCACTTTGCAAAAAAAGGGCAATTTTTCACTGCGAAATTAAGGTGCGACCATGTTGCCTTTTGCACCGTTTCCTGTCGCAGGCACTAGGCCGACCCACGCAAGTGAGGTACCATTTTTCCCAGAACACTTTGGGGAACGCGGGGTGGGTGGAAATTTGTGGATCCATGCAGATTCCAGAACTTTCCACCACAGAAATGTGAGGAAAATGTGTTTTTTTGTAATTTCTTTTGGTTTGCAAGGGATTCTGGGTAACAAAACCTGCTGGGAGGCAGTGAGTCACCCCATCCTGAAGTCCCCTGGGTGTCTAGTTTTCAAAAATGTATAGGTTTGCTAGGTTTCCCTAGGTGCCGGCAGAGCTAGGGTTAAAAAAACTACAGGTAGGCACTTTGCCAAAAAAGGGCCATTTTCACTGCGAAATTGAGGTGTGACCACGTTGCGTTTTGCGCCGTTTCCTGTCGCAGGCACTAGGCCGACCCACGCAAGTGAGGTACCATTTTTCTCAGAACAATTTGGGGAACGCGGGGTGGGTGTAAATATGTGGATCCACGGGGGCGCTAGAGGGCGCACTAGCTAATGGCCGCACTCTAGTGAGGCTCTGGCTGCCTGGCCAGAAGGATCCTTGATTTATCCTCTTGTCCTGCGGGTGGACGCCCAGAATTTGCAGTACAAGTACACCTACCCGAGCTACACCTCCGGTCCAACTTTGGAGGGAATCCGACATCGGATGCCGGAGTTACGCTGCTGGGAGTCCTGACCGGTGAACGCTGCTGGATCCCACTGCTGAGGCGTCCGGACACCTGGCCACGCGAGGCCGCGGCTCTCCACGAGGCGGCTGGGCCTCGGAGCTGAGGGGCCTGTGTTACTGACGGAGGATTCTGCTGTGGGCCCTGGTGCGGCGCCGGAGGTGAGTCACTCCCCCTGCGAAGCCACTGCGGTGCGCTGGGGCGCTGCTTACGGCCCCGGCGGGCCGCTGCAGGACCGGGTGACCCTCGCGGCGCCGGCCTTGATCTGCCGAGGGGGGCGGACATCTCCCCGACATCGCGCCTCGGGGCCCCGGGGGTGCCCCTGTTCTCCTGCTGCGACCTAGGAGTGGGAACCTGCGCGGCAACAACATACCCCCGGAGGGCATAGATATTGCCCAGCCTGCGGCCCCTGCTTCCTACACTCGGCGCTCGGGCCTCCAACTACGTCCTGCGGCCTACCGCCACCCCCCGCTACCTCGCCCTGGACTCCGGACCACGGAGCTTGTCGCTGCTCCTCGTCGCATCGCCCGCAGCTCCATCATTGATGCGGGGGCCCTGGGGGTGAAGGAGTGGCTGCCTGTGATTCCTCTACCCTCGAGGAGCTGATACCGCCATTTCCGCGATTGCTGCAAGTGAGGCCATTAGGACACGCCGACTGGGTTCGGAGCAGTGGGCACAGACGTTGGCACCGGTCGCAGTGCCCGGACGGTGCTCACAGCTAAGCCACGATGGGCAAAAATGATAATAAGCAACCCAAGCTATCTTTCGAGCCGGCGGCTGCCAAAAAACCGTTACGCAGCATGGCGGGGACCAGTGGAGCCTCTCACACGTCGGGCACTGAGCCCCCCTCTCCCCCCTTGGCCCCGGAACTGAGACTGATGATGGAGGAGATGCGGCAGGGCTTCGCCACGATAGTCGACAAGGTTGACCGCTTATCATCCCGAATGGATGGGGTTGCACAGAAACTGGAGGTTCATGAGGAGCGCTTGGGGGAGGCGGAGAGGCGCATCTCTACCTCGGAGGACACGGCCGCTGCCCACGATACGCGCCTGACTAGAATGGACAATATCCTGAGAGTTATAGCGGCGAAGAACGAGGAGTTGGAGGCGAGGAGCAGACGCAACAACATTCGCGTCACGGGGGTTCCAGAATCCACCAACACTGGGCGCATGGAGGACTACGTGGAGCGCATCCTCATCACGGCAGTGGGTAAGGAGGCCTTCTCCAGCCAATTTATTGTGGAGCGGGCGCATCGCTCCTTGGGCCCGGCCCCCAAGCCGGGGGCGCAGCCGCGGCCCATCATCGCCCGGTTGCTTAACTACCGGGACCGCGACACGGCACTTCGCGCAGCCCGCACGCATCGGAATCTAACTTGTGACGGCGTACAGTTCTCCCTATATCCGGACTTTACGCCCATGGTGCAAGATCAGCGTAGGAAATTCTTGGACGTGAAGAAGAAGCTGAGGGACATGCAAGTGGACTACGCGCTTCTGTACCCAGCGCGGCTCAGGGTGACCCACCAGGGCAAACAACACTTCTTCGTGAACCCGCAGCAGGCCGAGGACTATGTTCGGAAACTACGCACTGCCAGGAGGGGCAGACAAGATGAAAGGGAGGGTGAGGCAGACGTGAACCCTGCCGAGCACGAGGAGTCCTAACTGTGTCCTTGTATACATTCGACCACTGCCTCCGACGGTTGGTACGGCGGCTGGACCTAGAGCTGTGATGTCTGCTACCGTCGGGGTGGCCCGGCCCTGCCGGTAGTAACATAGTTGATGGGTTTGCTGTATTATTGATTGCTGTTGAGCGACACCTGTTTTTTGTGCATTTTTCTTGCCCCTCTGCTGGAGGTGCTCCAGGACTGGGCGATCCGACAGCGGAGCAGAGACAGTGATGAACAGCGGTTGCTCCTGGGATGGGCCTCATGAACCCTTTTTGGTGATTCTTCCGGTATGGGGGGAGGAGTTGGAAGGAGCTGACTTGCAATATGGGCTAAAGCCTGCAGGGATCACACATGCCAGGCACCACCCCACCTTCTCTGTCTTCCCCGTATGGCGCACGTGGGTCGAGAGGGGAGTGTTGGGGTGATTGGGTGCATTCCTCTAGTGTCCTTAGGAGGGGATTCCCCAAAAGGTTTTTCTATTGTTCTTGTTTGTTGGGGTCGGGGTGGAGGGGGGGGATGCGGTACTGGCAAGATTGGGTTGCTTCAGTGGGTGGGGGGGGGGAGCTGGGAGTCAGGGGGGGGTTGTTGTGCATGGAGGGAGGGGGGGGCATTGTTTGCTGGGATGCGAGTTGTTGAAAGCAGAACTGATGTTGCGGAAGACTTTAATGACATGTGTGCAGGTACCGGAGTTCATGTGTATGAAAGTGCGGCTGTTTATAGGCAGAGAATGTTCTGGACAGCGGAAAGATTTGCATCAGGTGCGTCTGGATTGAGGATTGCAGCATTGGCCGAACGCTTCTTTCAGGGATACTATGACCAACACAGGTGATGATACGTCGAATACTGTCTCAATAATGTCCTGGAATGTCCGTGGCCTTAATAACCCCCGCAAGTGCAGGAATGTGATTGCTTATTTAGATCGACACAATGTGCAGATAGCTATGCTCCAGGAAACCCACCTTAATCCGACTGGTATTCCTAAGTTTGCGAGTAGATGGGCGTGTGTGAGAGAGTTTTCCTCCTATTCCACGTACTCTAGGGGGACTGTTACTTTAATCAACAAACGGCTACCGTTTCAGAAGCTGGGAGTGCGGGCGGATAGAGAGGGGAGGTACGTCATCCTTTGGGGGCGATTGGGCACTGATGTCATAATACTTGTTAATAGTTATGCGCCTAATGTTGACACTCCTGGTTTCTTTTTGTCACTGTGGGGCCATGTACTGGAAATTGAAGCCACTCACATTCTTTGGGGGGGAGACTTCAACCTATCGTTATGTCCCGTAGCGGATAGATCGGACGGTAGTGCACAGTACAACACTAACGCCAGGGATACACTTCAGGGCATACTGACAGAGGCCGGGCTAGTAGATAGCTGGAGGCACACACATGCATCAGTTAGGGAAGGCACACACTTTACGGCACATGCACGCTCATGGGCAAGGATCGATTATTGCTTTGTCTCGCGAGGCCTCGCTGGGGGAGTTGTCCGGGTGAAACATCTGCCTCGTACCTACTCGGACCATTGTCCTGTTTTGACAGTCCTGGGGATGCCGGGGTATGCTAGGGTGCGACCGCCGTGGCGGCTCTTTCCCTCAGCCTTACTGGACCCTGTCTTTAGACAAGAACTGGGAGAGGAGATTGAAGCCTTCTTTCCGCGAAACAAGGGATCGGTCGACAAGGTCGAAACGATCTGGGAAGCCTTTAAGGTGACAGTGAGGGGGATCACGATCTCTAAAAGTTGCGGTATACTGAAGGACATAGTGCGCACATTAACTAAGATCGAGACAGAGCTTAAGGCGCTGGAGGCAGAAATGATCAGTAACCCCTGCCCTGACCTAGCGGGGAAATTCAGGGCTCTTCTGTCGACCTACGAAGAGGAAGCGGCCAGGGAAACGAAATTCCGGGGCAAATACTGGATGGCTAGGCGCTACTGTGAGGGGGACCGTCCGGGAAAGGTGCTGGCTGCTCTCACGAGGCACCAGCGCTTCGCCACCCATATCCTGGAAATCTCTGATGGGGAGGGTAGGACTTACCAGGATTCCCAAGGAATTCAAACCGCCTTTCTACAGCACTACCAGCGTTTATACTCCACGCAGCAGGTGGGTGAGGTGGAGTTCGGTAATTTCCTGGATGACATCGCACTCTGCTGGCTTAGTGATAGCGATAGGGCATTCTTGGGATGCCCGTTCGAACTGGACGAGATCAGAGAGGCGATCATGTCCCTTGGCAATGGCAAAGCGGCGGGGCTGGACGGCCTACCGGCCGAATTTTATAAATGCTACATCGATATAATGGCGCCGGTGCTGAAGGAGGTCTTCGAGGACTCGCTCGAGGTAGGGATACTTCCGGGCTCCATGAGAGAGGTAGCGATCACGTCACTTTTGAAACCGGGAAAGGATCCGAAGGACACTGATGCCTATCGCCCTCTGTCACTGCTAAACTGTGACGCGAAGATTCTCGCGAAAGTGCTGGCGACCAGGTTGTCTCTACTTATGAATACCCTGGTGCTGCCGGACCAATCTGGCTTCGTCCCGGGGAGGGCCACATCCCATAACTTACGCACACTGTTCTCCCTGATACCCACCATCTCGCCCGACTTGCCGGTCGCTGCCGTGTTTCTGGACGCCACCAAGGCGTTCGATTCGGTGGAGTGGGGTTACCTGATAGCTATTCTGAGCAGAATGGGGTTCCCCCGGATCTTCATAGCCTGGGTGCAACTACTCTACACCTCACCGGTCGCCAGGGTCGTCGTCAACGGGGTGCTTTCGACACAGATGCCGATCACGAGGGGGACTCGGCAGGGTTGCCCTCTGTCACCCCTGCTTTTCGCCTTAGCGATAGAGCCATTGGCTTGCAGAATTCGACAATTGCACAAGGCCAGTGCCTTCAACTGCCTTCAGCGGCAGATAAGTATTTCCCTCTACGCAGATGACGTTACTTTGTACGTGCGTCACCCTCAAGAACACCTTAATTCGCTACTGAGGGAATTCGTGGCGTTCGGTGGCATGTCCGGGGTACATATAAACTGGAAGAAGTCGCAATTCTTCCCTCTCACGGTATCGGTAACCCGGTTCCCGCTGGATTACCCCCTGGAATGGTGCAGCTCAGACTTGAGGTACCTGGGCATAGAGGTGTCGCTCGATAAAGACGTTACTATCCGGTCGAATTACGGGGTGGCTATCTCGCAGTTGACTGATAATGTGTCCCGCTGGCGGGCCTTGCCGATATCGATGGCAGGGAGGGCTTCCCTGATCAAGATGGTCGTCCTCCCGCGGTTCTTATATCTATTCCAAAACATTCCCTACTACCCGGGGGCCTATTTTTTCAAACGGCTCCGCTCTGAGCTACTGCGCCTTTTCTGGGGTGGAAAGCAGCCACGCCTTAGCTGGAGGGTCTTAACGCAGCCATACGATAGGGGAGGATTCGATGTGCCCGACATGGAATTATACTATCTCAGTGCTCAGGCTCAACACTCCTACCACTGGGTTAACCCCGCTCCCTTTATGCCACAGGTCGCTGCTGAGGACTGGATCGTTCATCCGCTCCCGCTCAAGGGCATGCTGATGGGACTGATCGGGGATGTTGAGACGCCCGCTACCACTGTCACCTGTACTATTGATGCCTGGCGGAGAGTAACTAAACTGTTGGACGCCCCCATGCTCTATTCCCCGGCACTGCCCCTTGCATATCACCCGAAACTTTCTCTTTTAACGGAAAACGGATTTCGGTCCATGTGTAAACGCATACACCTTCATACATGGGGAGACCTATTTCAGGACGGAACGTTCCGTACCAAGGAACAGTTGTTCCAAACTACTCCTCCGACGCCCATGGAGGTGTTCTACTATATCAGGCTCCGGCAGGGTATGCGCGAAATACTCCCCAACTTCCCGGAAGAACCTGGGACGGTACTGCCATTGCATGTCATGCTCGTCTCCGGTGGCAAGCACTTAGTGTCTAAACTGTACGCCGCTATACGTGGGCAACGCCCAGTGATACTGCCGAAAGCCCGGACTAACTGGGACTCTGACCTGCCATCTGCACTTACGGATGAGCAATGGAGCTATTGCTGCGCAGTCACGGCTAAGATTTCCTCCAGCTGTCGGTTGAAAATTATTCACTATAAGTTTGTGCAACGCTACTATTATACCCCAGTCAGGAAACTCCGGTTTCATCTCTCGGAGGATGATAGGTGTGTTAGGTGCCGGGCGACTGGCGCGGATTTCCTTCATCTGGCCTGGGAATGTGGAGCCATACAAACCTATTGGGAACAGGTACACGCCGCACTCCAGATAATGATTGCTGGCCCACTACCAATGGAACCAATAGTGATGCTACTGGGGTATACCAAGCAAGTGCCCAAACCGGACCGCAAATTTGTTGACATTGCGCTGCTCCTCGCTAAGCGAAGGATAGCTTGCAGGTGGGGGAGAGGGAGAGCACCAAAATTTAAGGAATGGCTCGACGACCTCACATACTGCCAGGACCAGCATGGTGTTTATGCGGAACTGTTACCCGCCCGTTGCGCGCCTAGCGATTTTTGGTCCCCCTTACAAGTGTACTGGCTGTCTCAGGCGACGCACAGCGATTCCTCTGGAGATGACGAACCGGTCCCGAGCCAGTGAGCGTATAGGTTGCTACTTACCGCATTCACCATACTACTTCACACGTGGTTAGAGGTAATTTGCACCACCTACATTAAATTGGGTAGTCGTGACAATTGTTTATGACTGATATTGAGGGGGCTGGTAACACTCGTAGGCCTGGTGACACTGCTTTAGGGAGGGACCTCTTTTACTCATCCGAATCTTGGGATTGTGATGGTGGGCGCACACCCTGTTGGCCACACATACTCGTTGATGCAGGTGACACTTGCGAAGGGGAGCGATGAGCGCGGCCTCGCTCTTTGGTAGGACCTGCATATCCCTACACTAGACGCTGGTTGCGCTGCTTGGCAGGGGTGCACACGCTCACCGCGCGAGTGGTACAAAGCTGCACGTAATGGCGTAGCCTACTGACTGGACAGATCACGGACGATGGAGGTTTGGTGGGTTGTGGCGGCGCCGCCCCTGATGGCCTGTCCTCATGCCTGAAAGCGGAGGGGTGGTGGGGATCATCCGCCTTACACCTGTGCCTGTAATGGGGGGGTGGATCCTGGTATACTGGTATCTCTTTGATGTACATTTTAAGCTGTACCTGTGATGTACTAGCCCGAGTGAAGCTGCTCCCTCTCTCTGGAATGTACCACGTTTAATGTTGTAATGAATTGCAGGTGCTGTCACTGTCATGTTTTTTGTGCTGAACGCAACTAATAAAGGTTTAAAAAAAAAAAAATATGTGGATCCACGCAGATTCCAGAACTTTCCACCACAGAAATGTGAGGAAAATACTTTTTCTTGTCACTTTTTTAGGTTTGCAAGGGATTCTGGGTAACAGAACCTGGTGGGAGGCAGTTGAGTCCCCCCATCCTGAATTCCCCTGGGTGTCTAGTTTTCAGAAATGTATAGGTTTGCTAGGTTTCCCTAGGTGCCGGCAGAGCTAGGATTAAAAAACTACAGGTAGACACTTTGCCAAAAAAGGGCCATTTTTCAATGCGAAATTGAGGTGCGACCATGTTGCGTTTTGCGCCGTTTCCTGACGCAGGTACTAGGCTGACCCACGCAAGTGAGGTACCATTTTTCTCAAACGACTTTGGGGAACGCGGGGTGGGTGGGTGGAAATTTGTTGATCCACGCAGATTCCAGAACTTTCCACCACAGAAATGTGAGCAAAATGCGTTTTTTTGTCAATTGTTTAGGTTTACGAGGGATTCTGGGTAACAGAACTGGTGGGAAGCATTCAAGTCACCCCATCCTGGATTCCCCAGAGTGTCTACGTTTCAAAAATCTATAGGTTTGCTAGGTTTCTCTAGGTGCCGGCCGAGCTAGGGAACAAAAACTACAGCTAGGCACTCTGCCAAAAAAGGGTCATTGTTCACTGCGAAAATTGAGGTGTGACCACGTTGTGTTTTGCGCCGTTTCCTGTCGCAGGCACAAGGCCGACCCACACAAATGAGGTACAATTTTTATCGGGAGACTTGGGGTAATTCAGATTTGTAAAGCAACTGTTATTACCTGTTGAGTTGTGATGCATTTCTGCCTTCCAAATGAAAGGCATTGAGTAAAAAAGAAGTCATTTTGAAAAATGACCAATAATTCTCAAGCTAGTATGAGTATTCCCAATTTTGAAAATGTTCAAATATGTACTGTTTCTAAACTCTATAATTTGTACCCATTTCAGAAATACATAGGTGTCTTTCATACCGATTTTTCCATGTATACATTTTCGAAGAATAATTGCTCTAAACCCGGTACATAATAAAATTCCATTGCAAGTTGCTGCGCAGTTTTTGGCTCTGGGTTCGTCGGGTTCTTGGTAAACCTACAAGTCCTATATATCCCCACAACCAGGAAGATCCAGCAAATGTAACGGTATATTGCTTGCAAAGAGCTGTCATAATTATAAGAAGTTGCAGGTGAAAACGTTGACACAAAAGGCTGTTTTTTTCAACTAATTTTCATTTTTCCCAATATTTAACTGCTAGTTTCTATAAAGAAACCTTCATGGAATTAGACAAATGACCCCATTCGGAATTTAGAATTGTGTCTACTTTAATAAAATGTATAGCTTTCCAGGATCCATTATTGCTTTCATACTCATTTTTACCATTAACTGGAAGGAGGTTGGAAGCACTAAAAATAGCAAAAATAGGCTATGTCCCAGAAAAATGCCAAAACTGTGTGAAAAATGTTTGTTCTCTGACAAAAGACTGTCATTCCCTAAAAGCTGGGAAAATGGTGATTTCATCCCCACAAACCCTTTTTTGATACCATTAGCAGGGGAAAACCCAGAGGCCTTCCTTTGCAGTTTTTCCCATTTTTCTGAAAAAACCAAAAATGTCACTGTATTTTGCTTAATTTCTGGGACCCCTCCAAGGGAATCCACAAACCCTGGGTACCTTTAGAATCCCCATGATGTTGGAAGAAAAGGATGCAAAAATGACGTGGATACTTTATGTGGTCAAAAAGTTACAGGGGCCTAAGCACGCACTACCCCAAATAGCCAAAAAAAGGCTTAGCACAGGAGGGGAAAAGGCCTAGCAGCGAAGGGTTTAACTGCTCACTCCACCGGTGAGGTCACTATAATATTTTGCCATGTAATCGTAACTCACAATGATGTGAGACTATTTGTATGTATCATTTGCAGCTTCGCAGAAGTTTATGAGACAAAACACGTTTTGGCTGCTGCCTTTTCTTTGATGTCACATCTTATCCATGAGGACTGTGAAAAAAACTGAGGAGAATAAACATAAGCAACACTTACGTGGACGTTTGAAAACATTACTGATGTTTATTAATGGTGCCCACTGGACTTTCTAGGGTGCTACAGTATATTTGTTCATAAGTTTGCCATTCTGGGACTTTTGCTCCAGGCTGGCAATCTCACCTCTGGTGGCATGGGTGAACGTACCAGTAATGAATATTAATTCCCTCTGACTGTGAGCTGCACCTGGATGTGTGGACATTAAAGCATAGCCATCACCTGTTGTTGTCTTGTGGACCAACAGATGGCAGAGTCCAGGTGCAGATAAAAGTTTGTTGGAAGCATGTTATGTCCCTGAGGCTTCAGATCAGGGGACCAGTCAATTGGCCCTTGTAGTCACTCTGGGTTCTGGGTTCAAACGATGCAGGCCCAGTCCTTCTCACCCAGGCAAGAGGGCAGCAGGTTAGCAGAGAAAAGCAGGAGTCCACCAGAGCAGCAGTTTAGCAGAGTGGTAGTTCTTAGGCAGCACAGAAGTCCTTCTTCCTGGCAGAGTATCCACAGGTATAAAAGTGTACTGAAGTGGTGGTATCTGAGATCCTTCTTTATTGCACAGTTGTGCCTTTGAAGTGGGGGAAAAGCTTCAAGGGGCGTGCTTTTGATGTGCACAGATGCCCTGCCCTGCAAGCCGTATCTCCAGACTAACTACAGGGGATAGGCAGTCCTTTGTGTAGGGACACAACACAGTGAGGGTGGGACCCAGCTCCTCCCTTCCATCCTGTTAGTGATAGCCCACTCAATCACACCTAAGCTCCCATTGTATGTGGCTGTCTAGGAGGAATACACAAAGTCCAACTGCCAACAACACCCAGTCAGGTCACCAGAGACGGGCTGCAGGCACAAAATGGCTAAGGCAAGAAAATGTTAACTTTCTAAAAGTGGCATTCTCAGAATTGTAATTTAAAATCCGACTTCACCATAAAGTAGGATTTTAAATTAGGATTCCAGAGACACCAACCTCAAACCAGTTATATCTTACCATTTGTAAATTACACTTATAAAATGTAATAAGGCAACTCTAATGTAATCCTACAGGAGATATTGGCCTTTCATTAGTGAAAAACGAATGTAAGAGTTTTTCACTATCAGGACATGTAAAATTGAAAAGTACATGTCCTACTTTTTAAATACTTGCACCCTGCCCTCTAAACTGTCCAGGGCCTACCCTAAGGGTGACCTGTGTATTAAAAATGAAGGCTTTGGCCTGGCAAAATGTTTATTTTGCCAGGCTGAAATGGCAGGTTGAACTCAACATACATGCTCTTCAATGGCAGGCATGAGAAATGTTTAAAGGACTACTTAAGTGGGTGGAACAATCAGTGCTGCAGACCCACTAGTAGCAATTTCATTTACAGGCCATGGGCACATGTAGTGCACTTTACTAGGGACTCGTAAGTAAATTAATTATGTCAACTGGGCTTAAGCTAATTCCACCATGCTTTAGGGAAAAAGCACAAGCGCTGTAGCACTGGTTAGTAGTGGTAAGGGTCACATAATCCTAAACCCAGCAAAAACGAAGTCTGCAAAAACAGGGGGTCTGAAGGCAAACGGTTTGGGGAAACCACAGCAAGGATGCCAGGTCTAACAGTTTCCAATAGAGTTGCTAATCCTTTACAACTATACTTTTGTACAAAGCTCTACAGATTCTTGGTGTAAACAATCAAACAATATCTGCATCTGCAAGGCATGTGACTGTAGTTCTGGATTTGACCAGGGAAGATCATCCTTAGAGCTCTCGGTGAACAGGCCATACATAATAACTGACAGTGGTCTTGCGCCCATGTTGAGTTTTCCTGGCAGCTATGTTCCAAAGATGGCTGGGTCCTTGAGACCTACCAGTCAAACTCATGTGAGGGTGTGATGTGTTCAGGGTTGCCTCTGCTGGAAGTATGCAATGGGTAGGCAGGTCTTGCGACCCTCTGCGTAATCCATATCAGCTGTGTCAGTTACTCTGACAGCTTCAGATCTTGGTAGACTTCATGGTGTACGAGATACAGCTGTGTAATTTGAAACGGTCTATAACTAGTGAATGAGCCTAAATAGATAAATGCATCTATATCTTATACCCACTACATCCATCAGGAAGTCTGCGTAATCAGAACGCCCCGTTAAAAAGGGTGCCTGCATCCACTTTCCGGTTTACTTTCACAGACATGTTATGCCGGTTTTTGCAGAGCACCAGACGTTATGAGGGCTATACTGTGGAAAAGTAAATTTTGCCATGTTCTGTGTCCCTACGCCCCATCCATCATATGTTATGTATGCATGACCAATATGCATATGTTATTCCCCATTTCTGATTAAAGACGCAATTACAGTTGTGTCCACCTCTAATATGTTAGTTTCCAGTCCTCGTGAATACTACGAATATCAGGCCTATGTAAAATAATGTTGCCACGTTTCTCAGTGTGCACGTTATTCCATTATAAAGTCCCCGTTTCTAGGCCTCAAAAGGGCCCGGACCCTGGATTCAGCTCCTGTCTCCTGAAAGCCTCGCTGAGGAGCGATACAGCCCCCACCTGTATCCTCGACCTTTCACTTACTTCCTGCCTCGCACTGCCCGGTGCAGCCCGGCCCTGCCTCTAAGTCTGCCAAAAGTATGTTATAGTTCCAGCTATCAGTTCAGTCCTCCTCCTTTGCATTCCTAAGCTACTGAACTGCATCAATAGTTTCCGTCGTTGTCTAGCCTTCTCGTCTCCCTGTTAGAGAAATACTGTATTTAATGGTCATTTAGTATTCTTCATCACGCATTTCATGTAGAATAATGCATGGTCCAGTCTTAGAATCAAGTTAGCCTCTCCCCTCATGACTTCTAGTTTATATCAACATGTTCCCTAAACATTAGATACCAGATAGGGTTTAGGTACATGTCGCTCCGACCCTCCAGACTCTAGTCTCTGCTCCTAGCACAGAGTTCGTAGCCCCCAGCTTCTCCTAGTAACACGTCATTGCCAGTTTTCGCGCACCATTAGGTTAGAGGTCCCGGCTCCTTAGGTAGCCCCCTCCTATGTGTCCGCCCATTCATGACATATTCTGTTACGTTTTACTTCACATGTCTAAGTAAACTCCCAGTTACACCTCTTTTTACTGTTATCTCTCGCGACTGCTACACGTCATGCCTTCTGCTCCACCCACTGCTACGCCTACTGCAATGTAATGCTATGTGTTTGCGTTATGTATATAAATGAATGTCTTGTTATTGAATGTTAGCGCGCTCATCCCAGACCAAGCCCCGGCAGCTGCCGGGCCTCTTTTCCCCTGTCATCCTGTTCCTATGCAGGTTGTCCTGATCCTGTCCTTATGCTGTAATAAACCTACAGAAACTCCTACTACCTCGAATCTTGACTCTTATTTATTGAGCTATCTGTTATTCATTCATTCATCCAAAAATAGGGTATTATTTATTTATTTACCACATAATGGCGCCCGAATAGGGACTTGCCCTTTCCCCACGCGTCGGTGAAGCCACGCCGACCCCCTGACCCTCTGCAGTCGTGACGGAACCATACCGTGCACCTGGCAGATATTTCTGCTTCAAGTATCCCTCAGGCCCACGGAGGAGACGGAGGAGGCGGTCCAGCATCCGAACGAGACGGTGGAGGAACGCGGCGAGTCCCGACCAGAGCCCAAGCCGAGAGTCCAAGGTCCGAGGTATCCGGAGGTCCACCCGTAACTGAAGTCCGAAGTCCGAAGTTCGTCGTCGTAGTCCAGTCCCGTCCGAGGCCTTCCGTTCCGTGCTGCCCGGTGAGTACCATTGCTGGGGTAGTGTCTAGACAGGGTCAGTCTAAATTGACTCTGGTCCGTGGGTTGGTGGTACCCAAGCTCACAAACGAAGTGTTCACCTAGGTGGATACGGGTCTTGATGTGTTCCTTTATGGGACCGGTATGTTCCGTACTGTTATAGCAGTGCATCCAGTAACTCTAGTCTGTTCCGTTCTCGAGAATTCTGTTCTGTTTTCAGTATTTTCAGGTAGTATTCTGTTCGAACTGTTATTTATAATGTTGTTTAATGTATTTCCAATGTCGTGGTATGCCTGAATTGTTTCCCCAATTGTTATTGTTTTTCGTGTATTGTATTGTGTTCCGATTCAAGTTTAGAATGCCGCTCTTTTCCAAGTTACGTCAGTTAAAAACTAGAAAGGGTCTGCTGGAAGCAGCAGTTCCTGTTCCGCCTAGGGACAGTCCAGGTCACTTTATGTATCAGAAACATGGCATAAGCGCCATATTGTATCTAGATTTATGGGTAGAGTATACCAAACAGTTAGAAGAAAAGTATAGATGGCCCGTATCGGGTACATGGGATGCCGAATGTATCATGCGAGTAGAAGAAGCATTATGGAAAAAGAAAGCCAGACAGTCACAGAAAGATGCCATCGAGTTATGGCGTAAGGAAGCTCATAAAAGAACGGAAAAGGAAGTCAGAAAGTCAGAGTTAAGTAGAGAATCCCAAGAACGAGCCCAAGAAAGAGAATTAATCGAGATAGGTGAACAAGTCAAAACCGAACAGTCAGACAGACAGAGGCATGCCCTTATTAGGGGTATGTATCCTCTCCTTGCCGAAGGCTTGCCAAAAGCGACCCCAGAGGCACCCAGTAATTTCCCGCCACCATTAGTTCCGACCAAGCTACGTCACAAACCGACCGCAGCTGATATTTTTATTTCGTCCTATTTGGACGACACAGTTCCAGAATATGCAAATCCTGTTCGCGCTCCGCTAGTCCCTGTAAATCAGGCACTTCCCGTTCCTCCAGACACCGGAGTACCTGTTACGGTACCCCCGGGTCAGCCTGCCATACAAGTTCAGCCCACGTTACAATTACCGACCCTGCAAGCACGAAGAATGTCAGTCGACGATTCTAGTCTAGGGGCCGCAGGAGGAGGTCCTCCTCAAACCCCGCCGCCACACAAACGTTTATCAGCACTCGAATTACATGCTCAAGCATCACAGCGTACTCCTAAAAGTAATAAGTCTGTTACAGAAATCAGACAAGCCCTTGCCGAATGTGTTTATGATCCAGTTCCAGGCGAATATAATATGGTTTTATATTCCGTACGCGTAAGAAGGGTGACCGAGTATCTAGTCACCTTACCAAATATGAAAGAAGATCTAGACAGAATATATCGTTTCATCCGTACAGGGGATGATCCAGAAAGTATTGGCGAGATCATGTCTCAAAGGAAAGCCGAGATTCAGCTCATGATATTAAAGTTCCTGATCAATTGTCTAATAAGAGAACAAGATTACCCGTCTAAAGATCCCGCCGAAATGAGAATCCTGACAAGGTGGAGTGATAATATAGCCGAGGGTAAGCACAAGACCATTAGTGCCATGGAAAGTATGTACAAGAAAATTCGTAAAGAAATAGTAAGGTTACACGAACAGCGTAAAGCAGCACAAGTAAGTGAGAAAGAAAGTATCTCTGATCCTGAAGAGGAAGACGAGAATCCCGCCAGAATAGCGTATGTAGGGAAATCCAGATTTCCAGATCGCCATTTACGTCTAGAACCCAAGTCTATTTTTCATCATCCAGCACCAGAACGAGAGCCTTGTTCTCTAGAACAAGTATTTCAAGCTACCGATCACATTCTGAAATCACGAGTCGGTTATAGCGAGTTAAGCACCATGCATGAACAAGAATTAGCCCGATCAGCAGTCCGATGGATTACTGATTCTACCACTTTTCCAGACGAAATAGTGGCACAAATGTTTCTGAAACTGCCCCCAGCCGAGCAACGACTGGTGGGTATGTATATGATCCAGCACCTCATTACTCAGTATGAGGGTCAACACTCTGATCCAGGCCCGTTACACGATATCCTGAATGAGTTACTCCAGTACAGATGGAGAGGTCTAGGTACCGATTTAATTAGTGTTATTCTAGAACAGCGTCACAAGTATAGAACGTTCCTGAACCCGCATTTTGTTCACGTCTCACCCCCAGAAAGTAAACCATTCTACATAGACAGACAGAATCCGTTACGAGAAGTCCACCCAGTCCAAGGGACGGGTGGCGAAATGCAACGAGTGTTTGTATACACTCCGATTTCAAAGATGGAACTCCTCGAAATGAAAAAGCTAATTCCCTGTCATGACAAAGATCCAGCAGGGTTTCATAGAGAATTAAAAGACATGCTCCGTATGGGAGAATACACTTACCCAGATATCATTAAAATGTTAAAGGTTCTGCTACCCGCAGGGGTGTATGAAAAGTTAAAGGAAAAAGAATGGGAGGTGGGAGAGAAAAAGATCGATTGGACAGCTCTAGAAGCTGAAGACAAGGCACGAGTACCAGGTACCGGTCTTGGAGATAAATGTAAAGAATTACCAGAATTATTGATTCAAGTTTTACCCAGATTATTGACAACTAGAAAAGAAGACTGGGATGCCATCTCAGCCTGTAAACAGAAACAAGATGAAGACATTAGTGATTTTTATTCTAGATTTGAGAAATGTTTCAGTATTAATAGTGGTCTCAAGACAAGTAGTGAGTCATACCCTCATCTTTTCGTTACCAAATTAGTCGAGAATTCAAGTCCACAAATTAAAAACCGAGTTTTGAAAGTCGAAAGCACCTGGCAAGCAAATACTCCGTCCCAGATGCTCCAGATGCTCCAGTATCACCAGAATAGAATTAGAGAAGAGCAAGAACACGAAAGAAAACGTATGAAAGACACGAAAATGAAAGTGCTAGTTGCACAATCTATTCCTCAAGACAGTCAGAAGAGGGGTCCGATTCAAGCCAGTCATCCTGCAGCTCCCGTTAAAGGGAACTGCAATTATTGTAAACAGCCAGGTCATTTTATAAACGAGTGTGCAGTTCTGAAACACAACATAGCTACTGGTAAGACTAAAGAAAGACCACGTCCGCCGAGACAAGAACAAGTTTCACAGATTCCTCAGTCACAGAATGCACAACAGACAGTTACAGTACCGCAGCCTATTGCTGCAACACAGCACGTTACATCGCAGATGTACCAGTATGCACAGTCTGAGTATCCAGAGTACCAGTCATATTCATGAAACAGCCTAGAGAGGGAGGTAGGCTTGCCTCTCATCGAGATACCAGTAGACCAAGAAGGTCCCTATGTACACAGTCAAGTATTAGGGAAAGACAGAAAGTTTCTGATCGATACAGGGGCAAGTAGGACCACAATTAGTCACGCCGAAGTTCCAGGGGCTCCGCTCTCAGGCTCAAGAAATGTTTCCCTTGGATTTTCAGGAAAACCCATAGTTAATGAAATATCTCAGCCAGTTACTCTAGAAGTAGGTCCATTGTCCCGTACTACTGATCTGTTACTTACTAAGGCATGTCCAGAAAATCTGTTAGGTATTAAGACACTGAAAGAGTTAGGTGCAGTTATTTGCTGTTCCCCAGAGGGAATACGTCTGTTCCTACGTGACTTTAAGGGTCACTATGTATTACGAGATTTTGATTCCAGATTGTCTAATGTTCCGCAGCATTTATGGGCGCAAGGTCCAACTGATGTAGGTTACATGCAAATCACACCCTATCGTGTGACTCTCAAACCAGGTGTAGTGTTACCCCGAATCAGACAGTACAGATTGCCACCTGAGGCTGTAGCAGCCTTATCCAAAATTATTGACGAGCTCATGGCTCAAGGAGTAGTTGTAGAAACTGACTCCAATGTATGCAATTCTCCGATCATTCCAGTCATGAAGCGTACTGATCCAAATGCACCCCCAGTATATCGATTAGTGATTGATTTACGAGAGCTTAATAAATGTATTATTCCTCAGTATCCAGTTGTTCCAGACATTTCTTCCCTGTTAACTGCCATTGATTCCGAAGCCATGTTTTTCACTGTTATTGACCTCAAGAATGCATTTTTTAGTGTTCCAATTCATCCAGACAGCCAGTTTCTTTTCGGATTTTGTTTAAATGGAAGGAGCTATATGTTTACACGCGCTCCTCAAGGTTTCACAGAAAGCCCTAGTATTTACAGTCAAGCACTCAAGAGACAACTAGACAATATTCACATGCCAACTGACACTGCCCTGCTCCAGTATGTCGATGATCTACTGATCACAGCCCGTTCTGAACGTGCTTGCGAGCGAGCATCACTTACAGTTCTGTATTTTCTAGCCGAGATGGGGCACAAGGTGTCACCTTCAAAGCTTCAATTCTGTGTCCAGCAAGTGGTATACTTAGGACACTTGCTGTCCAAGAGGGGTAGGCAGTTGACACCCGACCGTATCCAGCTAATAGCGAGTCTTCCCCAGCCCAGAACCCAGAAGGAGGTACGTGCCTTTATCGGCCTTACTTCTTATTGTAGACAATGGATTCCCCAGTATGCATTTCTAGCCAAGCCACTGATACAGTTAACGACACAGGAGGCAGCCGTATCGACTGTCCTCCCTTGGACATCTGAACATACACTTAGTTTCAACGAGTTAAAGAAAGCCCTATGCCAAGCTCCAGTTCTAGCTACACCGAACTACAGTAAGCCTTTTACACTTTTCGTTACAGAACGCGAAGGTACAGCATTATCTGTTCTCACACAAGATCAAGCAGGTCAATACAAGCCCTGTGCTTATTTTTCAAGCACATTAGATCCAGTCGCCCAGGCGTTGCCTGCGTGCCTCAAGTCAGTTGCAGCCACAGCACTAGCTATCAGACAAAGTGATTCCATAGTTTTAGGACATTCCCTGACAGTACAAGTTCCACATTCAGTAGAAGTTCTTTTAAACCGAACACAAACTCAGCACTTGACAATTGCACGTTTAACAGGTTATGAATTGACACTGTTCCAGCCACACATAGAAATTAGACGCTGCAATGTCCTGAATCCTGCTACACTGTTACCATCAGTTAATTCAAATCCAGACACACATGACTGTATGGAAGTAGTTAACGTTACGACAAAGCCAAGACAAGACCTGACAGACATTCCGTTACCAGATCCTGACCTGACACTTTATGTGGATGGTTCATGTATGAGAACTAGTACAGGAGAACTAGTCGCCGCATATGCAGTGACTACTGACACTGAAGTTATTGAAACACACCGTATTGATACCCTGTCCGCTCAAGCAGCAGAGCTAGTTGCTCTGACACAAGCCTGTATACACGCCAAGAACCTGAAGGTTAATGTTTACACAGATTCACGTTACGCATTCGGAGTTGTACACGACTTCGGAGTGCTCTGGCAGGAGAGAGGTTTTATGACTTCTCATGGAACCAAGATTCAGCATGGTCTCCTTATTCAAGCTCTGTTAGATGCCATACATTTACCGACATCTATTGCTATCATGAAGTGCAAAGCACATACGAAAGTTACTGACATTATTTCCCAAGGTAATGATCTAGCAGACCGCACAGCCAAGCTTACAGCACAGACACCAGACATTCCAGTAAACATGACACATACTCCAGATCTGATTACATGCATGACAGTTAAGGACCCTACACAAGATGTCATAGATATTCAGTTACATGCTACTCCCGATGAAATCAAGAAATGGTCTGTACAAGGAGGGGTCCAGACAGATCAAGGATGGTTAACGAAGGGTAGAGCCACATGGTTTCTCCCCGATTCTATGGTTCAAGTTATTATCAATACCGCACATAGTCCAGCACATTTAGGAGAAAAAGCTATGTTAGACAGTATCCAGAACATTTGGTTCAACAAGCATTTACGAGCTGCAGCCAAGCAGAAAGTCCGTACCTGTATGATATGTTGCCAGTTTAATCCAGGTAAAAGTGTCCCGGTGGAACAAGGTGGTTTCCAGCCCCCTGACCACCCTTTTGAGGTCCTCCAGATGGATTATATTCAGATGGAGCGATGTCGAGGTTTCAAGTATGTCCTTGTAGTTGTATGCGCTTTGTCCAGGTGGACAGAAGCATATCCAGTCCCAGATTACACAGCCGCGACCACTGCCAAGCAGCTGGTTCGTGAATTCTTCCCTAGATACGGACTCCCTAGAGTCGTATATTCTGATAACGGTCAGCCATTCTCATCCGAACTCATGAAACACGTTTCCCTGTTGTTAGGGTACCAGTGGAAGTTCCATTGTGTACGCCATCCAGAAGCAGCTGGACTAGTCGAAAGACATAATCAGACTCTGAAAATCCGTATAGCAAAAATCTGTAAAGACAAGGGTGTGGACTGGTTAGTAGCTTTGCCAGTCGCTCTATTTTACATGCGTATGGTCGCACATTCCAGATCAGGTCTGTCCCCGTATGAGGTCGTATTCGGCCGCCCCCCTAACATGTGGGGTACTTCTAGACCCCGAAGTATTACCGATGTTTCATGTAATATGCTGACAGATTACCTAGCTTCCTTGATGTCTGCCCTCAACTCATGTCGTTCACAGGTTGCCGCCGCATTTCCAGACAATACAGAGGTGGCACCGCACGAGATCGTTCCAGGATCCTTGGTGATGGTCCACAATTTTGACAGATCAAGTCCGCTGGAACCACGTTGGAAGGAGCCACGTCAGGTCCTCTTGACCACCCGAACTGCCGTCAAGTTAGAAGGCAGGAAGGGGTGGGTCCACCTCTCTCATGTAAAACTTTTCAAAGGACCAAAGCCAGACTTCAAAGACATTGCCAAGAACATTTCCCCGGATTCGAAGGATTGCCAGAACATTGTTTTAAAGGACTGTCCCGCACCAGACTTTATTACAACCCCTCCCTTGTTAGAGATAACTCCGCAGCAGGAGTATAAGTTAAAGCTCAGGTCTAATAAGTCAGCCAGTTTGATTGTATAAGTCCTCCCCTAGGTGAAACGGTTAGACTGTTTCTGACATGTATAAAATAGACCCCCATAGTGAGAGAGTCAGTCGAAGTTCACTGCAATGTATCGTTTTTCTGAGTTTCATATTATTTCTCAGCATAATGATTTCTTGCACCAGCTATGCTTTCTATCTGTATTTACCAGTTCATCATGTGAATATGTCTGCTCATGCTACAGTAGAGCACACGTTTAGTGATCTGCCTCCTCACGAATATTCATACCGCCTCGCCATGCGTAATAACACATTCATCCGTATGTTACATTATTCACACCAGACCAGCAATGCCACTAATTGTTGGGTGTGTGGTCGACTCCCCCCTTTCCAGACATCGAAGGGAGTTCTGCCACTGTTTCCTTATCCATTTTCACACAATGGTTCGTGTGGAGCATGGTCCACGCTAACGTCATCCTCAACAGATATGTCTTTTCTTAACAGTACATGTTTCCCAGACAAGCAAGGTTTCCCCCATAGAACAGGTTTAGATCTAGAAAATGAAGTATATAATTTAGGAAATTATTCGTCGAATTTCATGGTTCTGAATGTTCAGTCTGATACTACTCCAGACTCACCCGCTATTTCAGTACTACCAGTCAAAGGCGAATTATGTGTCCGTAGTTATGGTTCTGTACATATAGGTCATAGTGAATGTACTACTGTTATCCAGTATAGTGACAGTAGGAAATCTATTTTTAAAGCTTCACGTCATTCTTATTTTGTTTGTGGTCAAACTGCATATGTCCGTCTGCCCCTCGATTGGGAGGGAACCTGTTACATTGCTTTCCTACTGCCACCTGTTTTTCTAGCCCCACCTGATTATCATAGGAATTCTTTCTTAGTACACACTAGACACAAGAGAAATCTCCCGATTGTCGATTATACTGAAACCGCCGCAGAGCAATTCATTGATATAGATAAAGGTGTTTTCCCTTATTTAGGTACAGTTGTAAATAGTAAGTTAATTCGTAGGTTAACAATAACCCTTGAAGCTGTAGTAGATGAGACTGCCTCTGCTCTAGGTAACTTAACTGAAGAACAATCCTTTATGAGAATTGTCGTTTTACAGAATCGTCTCGTCCTTGACGTCATACTGGCCGATAGGGGCGGGGCCTGTAGAATTCTCGGATCCAGTTGTTGCATTTTCATTCCAAATAACGCGCCGTCTGTTTATTCAGCTATAACCAGACTCCATAAAATTGCCCATCTGTTACATCAAGATCCAGGCACCTGGACATGGTCCGGTTGGTTCTGGAATGTAATTTCCGCATGGGGATGGAAAGTCCTGTCCTTTCTAGGTATTGCAGTAGCGATCATATTTAGCTGCTGCCTCTGTATACAATGTGGCCCTGCGATTTGCAGCATGTGTGCTACCTCTTGTATTCCTAGTCCCAAGCCCCGTTCTAAATCCCGTTCCAAGACAATTCGAGACGAGCAAATGGTACTGTATGAAATGATAGACGGTATCATGAATATTGATGTTTCCTGATGGAAACGTAGTGACAAGGAGGGAATGTGGAAAAGTAAATTTTGCCATGTTCTGTGTCCCTACGCCCCATCCATCATATGTTATGTATGCATGACCAATATGCATATGTTATTCCCCATTTCTGATTAAAGACGCAATTACAGTTGTGTCCACCTCTAATATGTTAGTTTCCAGTCCTCGTGAATACTACGAATATCAGGCCTATGTAAAATAATGTTGCCACGTTTCTCAGTGTGCACGTTATTCCATTATAAAGTCCCCGTTTCTAGGCCTCAAAAGGGCCCGGACCCTGGATTCAGCTCCTGTCTCCTGAAAGCCTCGCTGAGGAGCGATACAGCCCCCACCTGTATCCTCGACCTTTCACTTACTTCCTGCCTCGCACTGCCCGGTGCAGCCCGGCCCTGCCTCTAAGTCTGCCAAAAGTATGTTATAGTTCCAGCTATCAGTTCAGTCCTCCTCCTTTGCATTCCTAAGCTACTGAACTGCATCAATAGTTTCCGTCGTTGTCTAGCCTTCTCGTCTCCCTGTTAGAGAAATACTGTATTTAATGGTCATTTAGTATTCTTCATCACGCATTTCATGTAGAATAATGCATGGTCCAGTCTTAGAATCAAGTTAGCCTCTCCCCTCATGACTTCTAGTTTATATCAACATGTTCCCTAAACATTAGATACCAGATAGGGTTTAGGTACATGTCGCTCCGACCCTCCAGACTCTAGTCTCTGCTCCTAGCACAGAGTTCGTAGCCCCCAGCTTCTCCTAGTAACACGTCATTGCCAGTTTTCGCGCACCATTAGGTTAGAGGTCCCGGCTCCTTAGGTAGCCCCCTCCTATGTGTCCGCCCATTCATGACATATTCTGTTACGTTTTACTTCACATGTCTAAGTAAACTCCCAGTTACACCTCTTTTTACTGTTATCTCTCGCGACTGCTACACGTCATGCCTTCTGCTCCACCCACTGCTACGCCTACTGCAATGTAATGCTATGTGTTTGCGTTATGTATATAAATGAATGTCTTGTTATTGAATGTTAGCGCGCTCATCCCAGACCAAGCCCCGGCAGCTGCCGGGCCTCTTTTCCCCTGTCATCCTGTTCCTATGCAGGTTGTCCTGATCCTGTCCTTATGCTGTAATAAACCTACAGAAACTCCTACTACCTCGAATCTTGACTCTTATTTATTGAGCTATCTGTTATTCATTCATTCATCCAAAAATAGGGTATTATTTATTTATTTACCACAATACCCTGCTTTACATCTTACAACATTAGGTAAGTCGGGGCTCTCAGTTAGCGGTATTCTTAGCTAAACAGAGCCTCTTAGTTAGCGGTATTCTTAGCCAAACAGAGACTATGTGTCTTTTTGCAAGTCGTAACGGGATGTAACATGTATCAGATATGGATAGCTAAGCTGTATTTATATATAATATAAACAACGGATAGGAAGTCTATAATTTAAACATAGGGACGAACCTGGAATATGTAATTTTTCATCTTTAATTACAACCGTGTTAGATAGAAGGTCCCAGCCACCCTTTGGGCGGTACGTGCTTTATCTCTCCTTGAGTTATTTGCCTCTATACATGGCAGCCGGTAGTTTATTTCATACTAGCGTGTGTACCTATACCCGTTACGCCTAATTATTACAGCAGGCCCTATTGACAGACCTCTTACTGTTTATAGCTCCATAGTATAGCTATTGTAGTTTCCCTTAAATTGCTATCTATGTCCCTAATACCATCGGTTTGGATATTTGTAGATTTCTCGTCAAAGTACACTTGAACATCTTTCTGGCCCTCGGTCATCATAAAGCGACCCTATCCTAAGGTAATTATCCTATTCTGGAATAAATATGTCTCCTTTCCCGCTTTAGACAACAGTAGTACAATATTATGTTTTATGTCTCTTACGTTATAGATTGGTTGTTCGCATCTTATACCAACATCTTGGCTATTTTAAAGAACATCTATATACATCAAGCATCCCTCAATATTGCAGAAGAGATTCTTTACTTATCCTCGCCTACATTTGAAGGTACAGGAGAAGCTTGTAATGCAGAGCATTAATATACCTTAGACATCTAGATGCCCTGAAAATATTGTATGGTCAAAAAATACATGTCTTTTATTATTCCTTTTTCATTAGGACTCTCATCGCCTAAATAATTAATTTATTTTGTTGTGATTATCATCAATATCTGGTAAGTACACTAGCGGCATTAGAATAATAACTCACACTTTCTGTAGTTTAAGAATTCATCCTGAAATATATGGCGTCATTATTTTACATTTACCCATAAGTCACCAGCCATGATTATGTTCTGCCTAATATGTCGACTTATCTACTTGACACCACATGTTTAAGTCTGTCTTCATCCTGTGGAGTCCATTTCTGCTAAATATGTCGATGTATCCATTCGACACTACATTCTTAGTCTCATCTTCATCTTGTAGAGACTTTACTAATTTTCTGTTCTCCACAACGATTTACCCACCTCTTATGATATACAGGAATACGAGGCTCTGACGATCTACATGTTTTTAAGCCAGCATTTCCTCACATCTTGAGCTACCCAGCTATGTAAGTACTATAGGGTCCTCAAATTCTCACTGTCTCTTAAGACCAGATCCATCATATAGGAAATTAGGTGGTAGCTATGTGCTCTCAACCACTCAGAACTGTACGATTCAGGTTGCTGTGACTTACATGTATTGTCTATCTATACATACTGTTCATTTAGTACTATCAAAATGATTATCTTGATAATATCTAAACATGATCACTTTGGATGTTGCGTATACCAAATGAAATAAATACAACGTATTGTTGTTTCAAGATCTATAAATGAAAGTTTCCGCTTCTCTCTCTCTTCTCTCTCTGTAGTACATCTGCAGAAGGACATATTAATACAAAGTTGTCTTGATAAAGTCTAAAATCTTTGAACCAATGTACATTTCATTCCCTGATGATGTTGCAACTAATACGTAATGTATGTTTATCAGATGTGGCTTTAGAAATATTATATTTTTGGACATGTACATGATATACCACACCGTTTTTATTTGTATATAAGTAAATAATAATTGTCTGGAAACATGCAGAAATGGATTTAATAGAAATATACATGCCCACTACAGTTATGTTCACTTGCTTGTCTGTTTGACTGTCACCATGTTTAGGTCTCGCGACCTATCGATGCGCGCATGCACATCGAGCGGAGCGAGAATTCAAGTGGCGAAAACATCATGAAACCACCAGCTTTTTGCTGGCGTTTTCATGCAGTTCATGTGAACCACGTGTTCAAACATGAACGCGCATCAGCCTCCCTCCATTTGCGGCACAGCACATCAAGGGGCTTCGCCCAGCGTGCGCTCTGCGGCTTCTCGGCTTCTCCTCCCCTAATTACGCCGCACACAGCCTTCCTTGCATTTCTCCTCCCCCTCCCCAGCCAGCTTCCCCCAGGCCGTGTTCCCTCATCCCTGCTCCTCCTGCTTGCTTTTCAGCACTGCTTTTCTCGTTTGTATGAAGCACTCCATTAAAGTGTGTGTGTGTTTGAGACATCCACCTAGAGTACAACTCTGCCAGTTCACCTCGTGTTGCTCTCTTTCACATGCATCTTCCGTGTTGCTTTCCCTCAACCGGTGTTGCCTTTGCTCCCCGCCCCCCGCCCCCACACCCTTTCTCTCCACTCCTCCTTTTTCCTGTCCTCTCTGCGAATCCACTCCTTTTCTCTTTTCCCCGAATAGCAGTGTGTTTCATTCTCTATTTCTCCCCGTCAGTAATTATTAATTTATTTTGCCTGACCTCTTTATTGAGTCACAGTGTAATACGAGTTCAGCCCTAATTTGCTAATCCATTGGCGTCACACGGACGGCTCCGTCTCTAGGCTTAACGCAACGAATGCCGAGTCATCGCTTAATTACAGCTTTACTAGAATAGATAACCAGCGCTGTGCGTCTTTCCTAACCGAACTTGTCAGTCTAGTGACTGACAGCGTTTCTTCGACTATTGCGGCAAGGCGCGAAGGCTACACACATTTGCACTTCACTTCCTCACAGAACTACCACAATTGTTTCTTAAGGGAGGAGGCGGCAATGAGTA
Organism: Lissotriton helveticus; assembly: GCF_964261635.1. Classification (NCBI taxonomy): domain Eukaryota; kingdom Metazoa; phylum Chordata; class Amphibia; order Caudata; family Salamandridae; genus Lissotriton; species Lissotriton helveticus. The sequence continues at coordinate 824,408,493 of NC_136063.1, read as the reverse complement.
CTGGGTCCAAGTGCAACAAGCATTGGCATTGCCAATAGGTCTCGCTTGTGGGACCTTATAAGTATTTCGTTTTGCAGCACAATATCCGATTATGCAACAAGGATATTGTGCTGCAAAACTAAATACTTATAAGGTCCCACAAGCGAGACCTATTGGCAATGCCAATGCTTGTTTTAAATTGTAGTGCCAAAGACGGGTCACCTGATGAAGGCTTCCAAGCCGAAACACGCGTAGTGTGTCACCCACCGCTTTGCCTGTGTGTTACCTACCACGTTGCCTCCATCACTCTCCGTCTTATGCTCATCTATGTGTTTGTTATGTATTTTTAAGATTTGTATGTGAAAACCCATAGAAATATCAATTGGCTATTAAATATATTTGAATGTATCCATGAAATGTATATTTGTTTTCCTAAAAATAGCTATAAAACACACAAAAAATATATATATATTTGAATAATAAAATTGGAATAAAACACACTTATGTAGTTGGTGACAAGTCTGTATGTAGTGGGTATAAGATATAGATGCATTTATCTATTTAGGCTCATTCACTAGTTATAGACATTTTCAAATTAGACATTTTCTCCCTATGTATAGCTAGTGTATCCTTATATAGGGGTCCCCTACTTCCTAAACGAGATACAGCTGTGTACATCTGCAATTAGCATTACTAGGGGGCACGTAATTGGTGGATGTCAGCCATATAAAAGCTGAGTAAGATAATATTAAAGAAAGAATTCAAGGATGAGCCTTGATGCCTTTTATGAAACAAAACAACTAAAGTATTCTAAGACCAAGCAGGGTATATCTCTTATAATTCAACTTTAAGTGTTGCCAAGAAGAAACGCCGTATTTAATACGTCTTTGCTTCTGCAGTGCAACGTTCTGCCTTTTTGCTGCTTCAGGGGGCTTCTGCTGTAATAAAGGGCATAGGTAATTTACTGAGGATTACGAGAGAGTAGATAGGGAAGGAAGTCCATGGAGAATTAAGGCAGGAGAGTGTTCATTCCCTTTCCAAACTTTAGAAACTGGTCTTGATCCTTGTAGAACACCATAGGAAATATTGGAAATTTCAAAAGATGGATCATGTTTATATGTTCACAATTTGTTAGAAATGCTACACTTGTTAGTCCTGCAACCAAGAAAATCCATATATTTTAATAACATATGTCTCTTCCCACCTTTTTTTCTATTTAGTCTCCCACTGGTTAATGTATCTATGCTTTTGATCATGTTTAAGTGGCCACAAATCTAAGGAACTCCACAAACAGCATCCCTTAGTTTCTCAACTGACACCTTTAGTGATCCCTGGCACAGAGGAGACCGAATATGGGCTCCCCATCTCCAATTATACCTTGAGATATATTTTTTTCAAGTATTTCTAGAGCACACTTTCGCCCTTGGGCATCTTTGCACTAAGAAAATCTGGAGAACCTAAATAACGACGCAGTGGGACTGCATCAGCGAGCACAGTGCTCACTCATTCACTCATTCTGCTAGACACATATGGACTCTTAGAAACAGGTTGGAGGAAGTCAGATTTGAAATGAGAGCACACAAGTCACCTGCCATCGCCCCAGCCACAGGCAGTGGCCATCGTGACTGATGACTATCCTTAGGCCTAGAGGTGGGTACGGTTCCAATGCCGCGTGGCCAAACAAAAGTGTTATTATTACTGAAATACCAGTGACTGACTAATGGTGCATGACACGACCCTGATGCAACAACCTGGGAGGGATGGCAGACTGGAATAGAGAAAGAGGCAACTTCAAAGATTGGTCTCCATGACACCAGTCCCCACCTCCAGAAAGGACATCCACGCCTGTTCGCACTATCCTACGAAAAAAGGATTTGCAGAAAGATGTGCTAAAGATGTAGACTCGGCTACTAAACCTTGTTGTTCAGTCCCAACAGCATAGATTTTAATCTTAATGTAAAACTTACATTACACCACCCTTTGTTACAATCGCTGATGGGAGCTAGCTGTCGCCTCACTCTGAGCCCTGAGACTTACTGTAAAAGGTATAGGACGTCAGGGAGTTACAGTGGTTTAAACATACCCCCAAGAAATATAAAAAAAATCTCTGCTTCGCTCCTTCTCGGGCAATGCCCACAAAATCTGGAACTCCCTACCAGTCGATCTCAGGACCACCCCTCATGATCTTTAAGAGAAAACTAAAGGATCGGCACCTCAACTCTCTGGACAGTAAATCATTGCGCATTTTGGCAACCTCCACTCTGCTCAAGGTATCGATTGTTGCGTTTCTCTCAACAACAATGCAGTTGTAACGCTCAACTCTGTTATTTACTTTTACTTATTGCTGTCTGATATTATTGCCTGTGTTCGTGTTTTAAAGCGCTCTGATACCCTTGGGTCGTACCAGCACTATATAAAACTCTCTAAATAAATATGCAAGGCATTTTACTGATGCTGCGTTACTCCTTCAAACTCACCACTTCTCTCGCCGACATGCCACAACACTGCTGATACCTAAAATCCGGGTGGAGTGGTTGATGGCACGCAACTCAGATTACACATCAGCTTCTGAGACTCTTCTCCCTACCCATCAGCATACCACTTCAATGTTAAAAAAACACAATGCACTACTTCTCACTGTAGTCTCTGACCCTGCTGAGCAGTGCTCCCTCCCTCCCCCGCCAAAAAAGTGTGGCACATCCTCTACAATGCAGTGCACAAAGAGTGCCTTCGCTGCAATCCAGAGGCACTTCACCATCTACGCATTGCAATGGAAGAAGTCCTTAGGAGGACTCACCTGATTGCTCTGCCATTTGAAAATCCCTATGCCGTACACAAGCAAAACTCCATATGTCACGCATGACAGGTGATTCAACCAAAGCCTGCTGAATATGTATTAATAACTCGTTAGGAGGCAGACGTTTTGCCCCTTTTCTTGATATAGAAACAGCTTGCAGCTAGGTGCTATAGTCTGTGAGCAGCTCCTACCCTTTAGGCAGTGGCACTGGGATCCCACCCAGTGCCCTGAACTTGCCCAACTAGGTTAGTAGCACCCTAGAGAAGTGGCGTGCTCTGTTTTGCCCAGGTACTGCCTACTTAAACAGTCAGCGGTCTGTCTGTTGGTTTCTCTCCAATATCTGTGCCTCCCTACACCTGTTGAGGATGGCCAGGTAACATGGAGAGCCTTGAGGGATCTGCTCACTGATAGCTTGACCAGGCCTTGACTGTCGTGCCCAGGCAATGGACACTAGGACCCTGAGGCAAGGAGCAAGGGACAGGGGACACCGGACACCACTTCCTGTCAGGGGACGGGGACAGGAAGGACAGACACAGTCAAGAGGAAGACCTCAGGACAAGATGTCAGGGGATATGTATGCAGAAGGAATAATGAATAAAGAGACTTACTACTAGACACCGTGTCCTGTGATTCCTGGGGGCTGCACAACATGACAACTGGCGACGAAGGAACGTGCATCGAGTGCCAAGCAGGATTGTGAAAGTGAAAAGGAGCCCGCCGTGTGTCGCGTCGAGTGACGAGCGACAACGTCATCGAGACCAGGAGCCCACCCTGTCTCGCGTGTGCGTGAAGGAAACGGCACGGGAGCCCACCCCGACCGGCGCAGAAGAGGGAAAAGAAGCGTCTGCAGCTCTTCGGTAAGCGGAATGAAAAGCGGAGTGAGCGCGCGAATTGAGCAGATTCAAGCACGAGATCTCGCGAGAATTCCGGCGGCCATCTTGAAGTCAGGCGGCAAGGGCCAATCAGCACGAAAGAAAACCGGGCGGCCATTTTGAAGTCAGGCAGCGCTTCGATTGGACACGAAGTCTCGCAAGACTACTGGCAGACATTTTGAAGTCAGGCAAATCGACCAATAGGAAGACAAAACAGCGCGGCGGCCATCTTAAGGTCAGGAAACAAAAAGAAAAAGCGGAAAGAGTGCCAAAAAGAGCACCAGAACAGCTAACAAGCACCAGACAAGGCAAAATTACAAGACTAACAATAGAAGAGTGCAAGAAAGAGCGCCAAGTAAAGAAATAAGCACAAGGCAAGACAAATAACTAGAGCAACAATAGAAGAGTGCCAGAAAGAGCACCAAGAAAACAAATAAGCACAAGGCAAGACAAATACCAAGACATCAATAATAGAAGAGTGCCAGAAGGAGCACCAAGACAACAAATAAAGATGGCAAACCCAAAAGGCGAACGACAAAGCGCACAATATCGGAGACCTCTCCCATTCAACCTGTCTGAGCCACAAGTGGGTATAAGATGGGAGAAATGGGTCAGGAGATTTGAGAGGTACATGGAAGCCACAGACGTGACCGAGGCCAAACGACTGGGCCTATTCCTAAACTTCGTAGGTGATGAGGTCGAGGATCTACTAGTGACACTACCAAAGGAAGAGACCTCCACGTACGAGAAACTAATAAAGTGCCTAACAGACAAATTTGACCCACAGAGAAACGTCGATTTTGAGCGATAAACCTTCACAATCGCTTTTCAGCACCCGGATGAAACACTGGATGATTTTGCAACGCGACTGCGAAAGCTCGTAACTCACTGCGAATTCGACAAATATGACAATGAACAGGCAATTAGACTGCGTATCATTGAGGGCTGCCGTGACACGGATTTCTGTGCGAGAATTCTAAAAGAACCGACTTCACTAGAAAAGATCCTGTCACTAGCGAGAGCTGAGGCAAGGGCGACAGCGCACGCAAAGGAGATGGAGTGGGGAAAGAACGACGAGTGGAACAAGCGCACCGCATGACAAACAACAACCGTATGAGCGGCTTGAAGAAAGATAGAAATTAACAGATGCCAAAGAAACAACAAGATGTGACCTGCTACAGGTGTGGACTTGAATTTCCACACAGAGGTCCATGCCCAGCATTTGGCCAAACACGCAGGAAATGCAACAGAAGTAATCACTTTGTCAGTGTATGCCAGGGACTGCAGTTCAGGAATGAAAGAGGAAGAGCGGTAAGACCGCGAATGACGACAAGCAGACATGTCAGACATGTTGAAACAGGAAACAGAAGCTCTTCAATAGAATCAGGCGAAGAAGAAGAAGAAGAAAAGGCAGAACGACTATACCTCATGTCGGATACTGCTGCCATATCCTCGGATGAGGGCGAAAAAGAAGAAAGCATCTGCCTTATAGACAAAAACAAAATAAAAAAGACAGAATCCGTGACCATAAGCGTAGGACCGCACAAAGCAAAGTTTGTCCTAGACAGCGGCGCAACATGTAACATCATGTGCGTGTCGGAATACGAGAAGATTGAAGTAAAGCCAACGTTAAAACCATCCAGAGTTGAAGTATTCACCTGGGGGTCCCGAAAACCAGTAACAAACATGGGAAAATTCATGGAGGACCTAACATACAAAGGTCAAACGACAAAGGAAGAGATTCACGTACTAAAAGGTGACATTCCAGCACCATGCCTACTGAGCAATATCACGGCCCAGGTGATGGGTCTCCTTGAAATGACATACAACATGTCAGAAAAAAAAGCATTTTGAAGGAATACCCCAAGCTACTGCAAGGACTAGGGAAGTTAAAAGGGCGCCAAAACACGCTACATATTTATGAGACAGTGAGGCCAGTAGCGCAACATCATCGGCGAGTGCCAATACACCTGCAACCGCAAGTGGAAGAGGATCTTGAGGCGCTGCTCAAGCAAGATATCATAGAACCAGCGGAAGGACCAACGCCCTGGGTGTCACCGATAGTGACAGTACCAAAAAAGTACATGTCAAAAATATGAATCTGTATCGACATGAGGATACCAAACAAAGTGATCGAACGTGAGAGACACCCCGGACCCCATCTTGATGATATGATCAGCTGCCTAACAGGCGCAAGACGTTTCTCCAAGTTAGACTTGTGGAAAGGATATCACCAACTAGAGCTTGATCTTCAATCACGATACATCACAACGTTTTCCACACACCTAGGCCTGTTCAGATATAAACGTTTGAGTTTCAGAATATCGTCCGCTGCTGAGATATTTCAGGAGACAATACGACAAGTAATAAGGCCAGTGAAAAACAGTTTAAACTATAGCGATGACATTTTGGTGTTTGGCAAGTCGAACGAGGAACACGACAAGGCATTGCGAGAGGTGTGCTCCCAACTGGAGCAGGCGGGGTTGACTTTGAATGAAGCAAAATGTGAACTGGAGCGAGACAAGCTAGTATTCTTTGGCCACATTTTCTCCAAGAAAGGAATGCGGCCAGATCGCAGCAAAGTGAACACGCTAGAAAGAGCGAAACAACCAGGTGACGTGGCAGAGGTGATGTCATTCCTCAGCCTTGCCAATTACTGCGCAAGATACATTCAAGATTTTGCCACTGTGAGTGCACCTTTGAGAGAACTAACAAGACAGGGCCAGAGCTTCACATGGACAGAGGAATGCAGCAAAGCGTTTGAAGAGATCAGACACGCTGTGACGGCAGTAGACCACTTGGCGTACTTTGATCCGAGGCTGTGCACTGAGTTGACCGTAGATGCCAGCCCAGTGGGTTTAGGGGCGATACTGGCAAAACACCAACCAGGAAAAGACTCCCCAAGAAGCATAGTAGCCTATGGAAGCAAAAGCCTATCGGACGTCGAGGGAGCGTACTCCCAGCCGGAAAAGGAGAGCCTGGCGGTAGTATGGGCATGTGAACACTATCACATGTTCATCTATGGAAAACCATTCACAATAATAACGGATCACCAAGCACCGATAACAATCTACGGAAATCCCACCTTCGTCGCCAATTGTCATGTTGTGCTGCCCCCAGGAATCACAGGACGCGGTGTCTAGTAGTAAGTCTCTTTATTCATTATTCCTTCTGCATACATATCCCCTGACCTCCTGTCCTGAGGTCGTCCTCTCGACTGTGTCTGTCCTTCCTGTCCCCGTCCCCTGACCGGAAGTGGTGTCCGGTGTCCCCTGTCCCTTGCTCTTTGCCTCAGGGTCCTAGTGTCCATTGCCTGGGCACGACATCTCCCCCCCCCCTTGTTGCAAACAAACATTTCGAAGGACGTTGCCTGTGGTGTGAGAGAGAGAGAGAGAGAGAGAGAGTCTCTTTTTACACTCTCTTCTCGGTCGTGCTTCTCTGGTGTCTGCTGGTGCTTCTTCTTCCTGTTTGTCCTCCTTTAGCACAGGTGCCTGCTGCTCTTCTTCTTTTGTCTTTAGTTCTCTGAAATGCGAGCTATTTCTGGTGATGTGGTATCGCCCTGCTGACGCAGTTATCATTGGCCCCTTCACTTCCGTCACCGTCAACGGGTCTTTTGAGAATGCACTGTCTGATTTCCGCAATTGTCTTTGGCTCACTACCACAGTGTCTCCTTCTTTTATTCTTGTCTTTGTGGCATGCCTCCTCTGATCAGCGTATGCCTTCATTCTTGTTTTCGCTTCTTTGTCTCTGGAAGCTATGTCTCTTCGCTCCACGCTTTCCACTCTTCCACCTGTGGCAACCTTGTACTGCTCGAGCGCCCCAGCACCAGTTCTGCGGGGCACCTTCCTGTGGAGCTGTGAGGAGTGTTTTGATAGTCTCTCAGTACCTGGCATAGGGCTTGCCCTATCGAGATCTGCGTTAGCTTTGCTCTCTGTATTGCCTTTTTAATTGTCCCCATGAACCGTTCAGCCATTCCATTTGCTTGTGGCCATAGGGGAGTTATTCTTCGATGGTGAATCCCGAGGTATTCCATTAATTTTCTGAACTCTTCACCAGAGAATGGTGGGCCATTGTCGGTCTTTAGTGTCTGTGGTGAGCCCCATGCTGCAAACACGTCATCCAGGACTGGCAAAGTTGCATTTGCCGACGTTGACACTACTTGTCTTACAATTGGGAACCTGGAGAATTAATCTATTATTACCAATAGGTAGTTTCCTGTCTCCAGGGGCCCATAGAAGTCAGCCACCAGTTCGGTCCACACTGCTTTTGGGAGTTCGGACATCTGCAGTGGCTCCGGCTTTGATGGGGGCCCTGTCACTTGGCAGATGTGGCAGTGCGTCACAGTTTCTTCGACCATGCTGTCGTCCCGGGAACCACACTTTTTTTCATAGCATTTTTTTGGTCGCCACTATCCCTCGATGTGACTTGTGTGCTAATTCTACTGTCCTTCTTCTCAGTGTTCGAGGCATCACTATTCTAGTGCCTCTCATCACTATCCCATTCTCGCTTTCTGAGAGCTCTTCGTTAATCTTTTTAAACGCCAGAAGTTCCTGTTTTATCACTCCTTCTTCCAAACTGCTGTTGTTGTTTACATGCCTCCACCTTTGTTGTCTTGTCACTTTCATTATGGCTTGCATGGTGAGGTCTTGTTTTGTTTCCCGTTCTAGTTCTTCCATTGTTATTGATGTCGGTGTGTTGTGTTTGAGTGCGAAATTTAAGTATTCCTCTGCCATTGTGATTGCTTTTGATGCTTGTGGCAGGGGGTGCCTTGACACATAGTCAGCCGGATTGTGTTCCTTCCCTGGTTTGTGTATTATTTTTAAATTGTAGTCCATTAGCCGTATCCCCCACCTCTCTATCCGGGGTGATATTTTTGCATTGGGATTTCCGTAGATTGACCACCTGGGAAGAGAATGCTGGCATAGCCAACAAGTGCAATAATTGCATGAACCCAAAGAGGGAAACACAGAAAGGGGTAGATTCTTGAGAAAAGTCTAAGAAGGTTAAATAATCTTCTGTTGACCGTACTGATGTGTACGCTGAGGCGGTGGTCGTAGCCCATGGTGGCTTCAAAGCTTTTCACTGAAGGTGCTGATGTAGGTGAACTACCTAACTTACTATTCATTAATTAACGATTATTAAACTACAACCTTGAACTACTTGCCTGCTATGGCTACCATGCTTTTCTCCTAAAGGACGGACTATTCACCATTTTAAAGGCATTGCTTACCTACACAGTTGTACCCAATATTCATTAGTACATTATAGACGTCCTTATGACACACACTGAAAACACTTCCAATCCCATCATCTGTTTCCTGAGATATACTACAGCAATCTGCAGTCAACAACATTATCACACAATTGCTCCAGACACACATAGAAATGGTCATTTGCAAACAGCTCTCATTGGACAGTACCCCTGCACTCCAATAACACATCGTACGTCATCAAATCCATAAAGTGCTATCACATAGAAAGCACTGTCACATGCCACATCAACGAACCACTCTTCTAGAATCAGCATAAATAAACCACACCGTCATGCTGCATCACTGATTCAAATACAGATGTAGAAATAAATGCCCAGCAACCACAACAGACCACTGAACTAAAGGAAAAAAACATAAAAGCCATTCAGCACACCCAGCCCCACACAGAAGACTCTATAAAGATCTTTCAAGATATAACTTATTTCACTTTCATACTCACATACACAAGCCACTTACTCATTTACTAAAATATTGAGGCCAAATCCCTTCTGACCACACACAAACACGAACGAAACAACAGACACTATTAATGACATTCCAAGGTGGACATTTTATATATAGAAAATGTGCTGTGGGCCACAGAGGTGGTAAGTGCAACACAAATGTAAACAATATGTAACATAATGGACACCAGTCTGAGGGCATCAAGTAAGTGTAGAATCTACATGTTTTTTTCTGTTTTATTGGCACTCATTTTGTGCCTGTTTATTTCGCGTTTGTATGTGATGAGTAGAGATTTGGCCTCAATTTTTAATAAACAGACACTACTAACGACACACCATGCCTAAAATGTGATATGATGCCATAATTAGGACACCAATTTGGGGGCCTCATATAAGTGAAGAATCTGCACGTTTTTCTGTTTTATTGGCAGACGTGTTTCTGATCATCCATTTGCAGATTTCCGAAAAGAAAAATCAAAAAACTGTGTAGTCAGTGACAGGTTACGAGTTTCAAGTTTCAGCAGAATCCGATTAATCGTCATAACCATAGTAGAATAAGAAGACGAATTTGATGATATAGAGCACTGCGGAGGTAGATGTGAAGGAGAACTCGATCGATGACAGCACCCTGTGATACACCAGACATGAGAGGACAAGGAGATGAGGTGAAAGGTGGGAGTCAAGGTGGTTTTGAAGGAGGATAGAGAGGAGGGAGGTGATCCAGTCTAGCCCTTATCACAAATTACAAAATCGGGGAGACATTGGAGGAAAGTCCAGTGATGAGCCAAATTCGGACTCACAAATTATCTTCGGTACAAAAGAGGGTGGTGATGGATGGAGCATCTGAACCAATCAAACACTCACACCCAGTCAAAAGATCTGGGTTTGACCCATCACCGTTCTTTAGTCCACTCTGCCACCCCAGTTCAGACATGGCTATATGCAAATCAGTCTGACCCTGTGCCTCATGGGAACAGTCCAGCCCGAACTGCCAAGCCATGCCTTCCCTGGACCGGAAACAACCTTTCGGGGACCGGTTTCTGGCATTACAGCCGTCTTCAGCCCGGCTTGCTTGAATCCAGTGGCAAAGTGAGCAAGGGACTCACGTCTGAGCATACCCTGCCACACTTATGGCGGCCAAAAGCGGTACAAAAGGGGGTGGTGATGGATGGAGCATCTGAACCAATCAAACACTCACACCCAGTCAAAAGATCTGGGTTTGACCCATCACCGTTCTTTAGCCCACTCTGCCACCCCAGTTCAGACATGGCTATATGCAAATCAGTCTGACCCTGTGCCTCATGGGAACAGTCCAGCCCGAACTGCCAAGCCATGCCTTACCTGGACCGGAAACAAGCTTCCGGGGACCGGTTTCTGGCACTACAGCCGTCTTCAGCCCGGCTTGCTTGAATCCAGTGGCAAAGTGAGCAAGGGACTCACGTCTGAGCATGCCCTGCCACACTTATGGCAGCCAAAAGCGGTACAAAAGGGGGTGGTGATGGATGGAGCATCTGAACCAATCAAACACTCACACCCAGTCAAAAGATCTGGGTTTGACCCATCACCGTTCTTTAGCCCACTCTGCCACCCCAGTTCAGACATGGCTATATGCAAATCAGTCTGACCCTGTGCCTCATGGGAACAGTCCAGCCCGAACTGCCAAGCCATGCCTTCCCTGGACCGGAAACAAGCTTCCGGGGACCGGTTTCTGGCTTTACAGCCGTCTTCAGCCCGGCTTGCTTGAATCCAGTGCCAAAGTGAGCAAGGGACTCACGTCTGAGCATACCCTGCCACACTTATGGCGGCCAAAAGCGGTACAAAAGGGGGTGGTGACGGATGGAGCATCTGAACCAATCAAACACTCACACCCAGTCAAAAGATCTGGGTTTGACCCATCACCGTTCTTTAGCCCACTCTGCCACCCCAGTTCAGACATGGCTATATGCAAATCAGTCTGACCCTGTGCCTCATGGGAACAGTCCAGCCCGAACTGCCAAGCAATGCCTTCCCTGGACCGGAAACAAGCTTCCGGGGACCGGTTTCTGGCATTACAGCCGTCTTCAGCCCGGCTTGCTTGAATCCAGTGGCAAAGTGAGCAAGGGACTCACGTCTGAGCATACCCTGCCACACTTATGGCGGCCAAAAGCGGTACAAAAGGGGGTGGTGATGGATGGAGCATCTGAACCAATCAAACACTCACACCCCGTCAAAAGATCTGGGTTTGACCCATCACCGTTCTTTAGCCCACTCTGCCACCCCAGTTCAGACATGGCTATATGCAAATCAGTCTGACCCTGTGCCTCATGGGAACAGTCCAGCCCGAACTGCCAAGCCATGCCTTCCCTGGACCGGAAACAAGCTTCCGGGGACCGGTTTCTGGCATTACAGCCGTTTTCAGCCCGGCTTGCTTGAATCCAGTGGCAAAGTGAGCAAGGGACTCACGTCGGAGCATACCCTGCCACACTTATGGCGGCCAAAAGCGGTACAAAAGGGGGTGGTGGTGGATGGAGCATCTGAACCAATCAAACACTCACACCCAGTCAAAAGATCTGGGTTTGACCCATCACCGTTCTTTAGCCCACTCTGCCACCCCAGTTCAGACATGGCTATATGCAAATCAGTCTGACCCTGTGCCTCATGGGAACAGTCCAGCCCGAACTGCCAAGCCATGCCTTCCCTGGACCGGAAACAAGCTTCCGGGGACCGGTTTCTGGCATTACAGCCGTCTTCAGCCCGCCTTGCTTGAATCCAGTAGCAAAGTGAGCAAGGGACTCACGTCTGAGCATACACTGCCACACTTATGGCGGCCAAAAGCGGTACAAAAGGGGGTGGTGATGGATGGAGCATCTGAACCAATCAAACACTCACACCCAGTCAAAAGATCTGGGTTTGACCCATCACCGTTCTTTAGCCCACTCTACCACCCCAGTTCAGACATGGCTATATGCAAATCAGTCTGACCCTGTGCCTCATGGGAACAGTCCAGCCCGAACTGCCAAGCCATGCCTTCCCTGGACCGGAAACAAGCTTCCGGGGACCGGTTTCTGGCATTACAGCGTCTTCAGCCCGGCTTGCTTGAATCCAGTGGCAAAGTGAGCAAGGGACTCACGTCTGAGCATACCCTGCCACACTTATGGCGGCCAAAAGCGGTACAAAAAGGGGTGGTGATGGATGGAGCATCTAAACCAATCAAACACTCACACCCAGTCAAAAGATCTGGGTTTGACCCATCACCGTTCTTTAGCCCACTCTGCCACCCCAGTTCAGACATGGCTATATGCAAATCAGTCTGACCCTGTGCCTCATGGGAACAGTCCAGCCCGAACTGCCAAGCCATGCCTTCCCTGGACCGGAAACAAGCTTCCGGGGACCGGTTTCTGGCATTACAGCCGTCTTCAGCCCGGCTTGCTTGAATCCAGTGGCAAAGTGAGCAAGGGACTCACGTCTGAGCATACCCTGCCACACTTATGGCGGCCAAAAGCGGTACAAAAGGGGGTGGTGATGGATGGAGCATCTGAACCAATCAAACACTCACACCCAGTCAAAAGATCTGGGTTTGACCCATCACGGTTCTTTAGCCCACTCTGCCACCCCAGTTCAGACATGGCTATATGCAAATCAGTCTGACCCTGTGCCTCATGGGAACAGTCCAGCCTGAACTGCCAAGCCATGCCTTCCCTGGACGGGAAACAAGCTTCCGGGGACCGGTTTCTGGCATTACAGCCGTCTTCAGCCCGGCTTGCTTGAATCCAGTGGCAAAGTGAGCAAGGGACTCACGTCTGAGCATACCCTGCCACACTTATGGCGGCCAAAAGCGGTACAAAAGGGGGTGGTGATGGATGGAGCATCTGAACCAATCAAACACTCACACCCAGTCAAAAGATCTGGGTTTGACCCATCACCGTTCTTTAGCCCACTCTGCCACCCCAGTTCAGACATGGCTATATGCAAATCAGTCTGACCCTGTGCCTCATGGGAACAGTCCAGCCCGAACTGCCAAGCCATGCCTTCCCTGGACCGGAAACAAGCTTCCGGGGACCGGTTTCTGGCATTACAGCCGTCTTCAGCCCGGCTTGCTTGAATCCAGTGGCAAAGTGAGCAAGGGACTCACGTCTGAGCATACCCTGCCTCACTTATGGCGGCCAAAAGCGGTACAAAAGGGGGTGGTGATGGATGGAGCATCTGAACAAATCAAACACTCACACCCAGTCAAAAGATCTGGGTTTGACCCATCACCGTTCTTTAGCCCACTCTGCCACCCCAGTTCAGACATGGCTATATGCAAATCAGTCTGACCCTGTGCCTCATGGGAACAGTCCAGCCCGAACTGCCAAGCCATGCCTTCCCTGGACCGGAAACAAGCTTCCGGGGACCGGTTTCTGGCATTACAGCCGTCTTCAGCCCGGCTTGCTTGAATCCAGTGGCAAAGTGAGCAAGGGACTCACGTCTGAGCATACCCTGCCACACTTATGGCGGCCAAAAGCGGTACAAAAGGGGGTGGTGATGGATGGAGCATCTGAACCAATCAAACACTCACACCCAGTCAAAAGATCTGGGTTTGACCCATCACCGTTCTTTAGCCCACTCTGCCACCCCAGTTCAGACATGGCTATATGCAAATCAGTCTGACCCTGTGCCTCATGGGAACAGTCCAGCCCGAACTGCCAAGCCATGCCTTCCCTGGACCGGAAACAAGCTTCCGGGGACCGGTTTCTGGCATTACAGCCGTCTTCAGCCCGGCTTGCTTGAATCCAGTGGCAAAGTGAGCAAGGGACTCACGTCTGAGCATACCCTGCCACAATTATGGCGGCCAAAAGCGGTACAAAAGGGGGTGGTGATGGATGGAGAATCTGAACCAATCAAACACTCACACCCAGTCAAAAGATCTGGGTTTGACCCATCACCGTTCTTTAGCCCACTCTGCCACCCCAGTTCAGACATGGCTATATGCAAATCAGTCTGACCCTGTGCCTCATGGGAACAGTCCAGCCCGAACTGCCAAGCCATGCCTTCCCTGGACCGGAAACAAGCTTCCGGGGACCGGTTTCTGGCATTACAGCCGTCTTCAGCCCGGCTTGCTTGAATCCAGTGGCAAAGTGAGCAAGGGACTCACGTCTGAGCATACCCTGCCACACTTATGGCGGCCAAAAGCGGTACAAAAGGGGGTGGTGATGGATGGAGCATCTGAACCAATCAAACACTCACACCCAGTCAAAAGATCTGGGTTTGAACCATCACCGTTCTTTAGCCCACTCTGCCATCCCAGTTCAGACATGGCTATATGCAAATCAGTCTGACCCTGTGCCTCATGGGAACAGTCTAGCCCGAACTGCCAAGCCATGCCTTCCCTGGACCGGAAACAAGCTTCCGGGGACCGGTTTCTGGCATTACAGCCGTCTTCAGCCCGGCTTGCTTGAATCCAGTGGCAAAGTGAGCAAGGGACTCACGTCTGAGCATACCCTGCCACACTTATGGCGGCCAAAAGCGGTACAAAAGGGGGTGGTGATGGATGGAGCATCTGAACCAATCAAACACTCACACCCAGTCAAAAGATCTGGGTTTGACCCATCACCGTTCTTTAGCCCACTCTGCCACCCCAGTTCAGACATGGCTATATGCAAATCAGTCTGACCCTGTGCCTCATGGGAACAGTCCAGCCCGAACTGCCAAGCCTTGTCTTCCCTGGACCGGAAACAAGCTTCCGGGGACCGGTTTCTGGCATTACAGCCGTCTTCAGCCCGGCTTGCTTGAATCCAGTGGCAAAGTGAGCAAGGGACTCACGTCTGAGCATACCCTGCCACACTTATGGTGGCCAAAAGCGGTACAAAAGGGGGTGGTGATGGATGGAGCATCTGAACCAATCAAACACTCACACCCAGTCAAAAGATCTGGGTTTGACCCATCACCGTTCTTTAGCCCACTCTGCCACCCCAGTTCAGACATGGCTATATGCAAATCAGTCTGACCCTGTGCCTCATGGGAACAGTCCAGCCCGAACTGCCAAGCCATGCCTTCCCTGGACCGGAAACAAGCTTCCGGGGACCGGTTTCTGGCATTACAGCCGTCTTCAGCCCGGCTTGCTTGAATCCAGTGGCAAAGTGAGCAAGGGACTCACGTCTGAGCATACCCTGCCACACTTATGGCGGCCAAAAGCGGTACAAAAGGGGGTGGTGATGGATGGAGCATCTGAACCAATCAAACACTCACACCCAGTCAAAAGATCTGGGTTTGACCCATCACCGTTGTTTAGCCCACTCTGCCACCCCAGTTCAGACATGGCTATATGCAAATCAGTCTGACCCTGTGCCTCATGGGAACAGTCCAGCCCGAACTGCCAAGCCATGCCTTCCCTGGACCGGAAACAAGCTTCCGGGGACCGGTTTCTGGCATTACAGCCGTCTTCAGCCCGGCTTGCTTGAATCCAGTGGCAAAGTGAGCAAGGGACTCACGTCTGAGCATACCCTGCCACACTTACGGCGGCCAAAAGCGGTACAAAAGGGGGTGGTGATGGATGGAGAATCTGAACCAATCAAACACTCACACCCAGTCAAAAGATCTGGGTTTGACCCATCACCGTTCTTTACCCCACTCTGCCACCCAGGTTCAGACATGGCTATATGCAAATCAGTCTGACCCTGTGCCTCATGGGAACAGTTCAGCCCGAACTGCCAAGCCATGCCTTCCCTGGACCGGAAACAAGCTTCCGGGGACCGGTTTCTGGCATTACAGCGTCTTCAGCCCGGCTTGCTTGAATCCAGTGGCAAAGTGAGCAAGGGACTCACGTCTGAGCATACCCTGCCACACTTATGGCGGGCAAAAGCGGTACAAAAGGGGGTGGTGATGGATGGAGCATCTGAACCAATCAAACACTCACACCCAGTCAAAAGATCTGGGTTTGACCCATCACCGTTCTTTAGCCCACTCTGCCACCCCAGATCAGACATGGCTATATGCAAATCAGTCTGACCCTGTGCCTCATGGGAACAGTCCAGCCCGAACTGCCAAGCCATGCCTTCCCTGGACCGAAAACAAGCTTCCAGGGACCGGTTTCTGGCATTACAGCCGTCTTCAGCCCGGCATGCTTGAATCCAGTGGCAAAGTGAGCAAGGGACTCACGTCTGAGCATACCCTGCCACACTTATGGCGGCCAAAAGCGGTACAAAAGGGGGTGGTGATGGATGGAGCATCTGAACCAATCAAACACTCACACCCAGTCAAAAGATCTGGGTTTGACCCATCACCGTTCTTTAGCCCACTCTGCCACCCCTGTTCAGACATGGCTATATGCAAATCAGTCTGACCCTGTGCCTCATGGAAACAGTCCAGCCCGAACTGCCAAGCCATGCCTTCCCTGGACCGGAAACAAGCTTCCGGGGACCGGTTTCTGGCATTACAGCCGTCTTCAGCCCGGCTTGCTTGAATCCAGTGGCAAAGTGAGCAAGGGACTCACGTCTGAGCATACCCTGCCACACTTATGGCGGCCAAAAGCGGTACAAAAGGGGGTGGTGATGGATGGAGCATCTGAACCAATCAAACACTCACACCCAGTCAAAAGATCTGGGTTTGACCCATCACCGTTCTTTAGCCCACTCTGCCACCCCAGTTCAGACATGGCTATATGCAAATCAGTCTGACCCTGTACCTCATGGGAACAGTCCAGCCCGAACTGCCAAGCCATGCCTTCCCTGGACCGGAAACAAGCTTCCGGGGACCGGTCTCTGGCATTACAGCCGTCTTCAGCCCGGCATGCTTGAATCCAGTGGCAAAGTGAGCAAGGGACTCACGTCTGAGCATACCCTGCCACACTTATGGCGGCCAAAAGCGGTACAAAAGGGGGTGGTGATGGATGGAGCATCTGAACCAATCAAACACTCACACCCAGTCAAAAGATCTGGGTTTGACCCATCACCGTTCTTTAGCCCACTCTGCCACCCCTGTTCAGACATGGCTATATGCAAATCAGTCTGACCCTGTGCCTCATGGGAACAGTCCAGCCCGAACTGCCAAGCCATGCCTTCCCTGGACCGGAAACAAGCTTCCGGGGACCGGTTTCTGGCATTACAGCCATCTTCAGCCCGGCTTGCTTGAATCCAGTGGCAAAGTGAGCAAGGGACTCACGTCTGAGCATACCCTGCCACACTTATGGCGGCCAAAAGCGGTACAAAAGGGGGTGGTGATGGATGGAGAATCTGAACCAATCAAACACTCACACCCAGTCAAAAGATCTGGGTTTGACCCATCACCGTTCTTTAGCCAACTCTGCCACCCCAGTTCAGACATGGCTATATGCAAATCAGTCTGACCCTGTGCCTCATGGGAACAGTCCAGCCCGAACTGCCAAGCCATGCCTTCCCTGGACCGGAAACAAGCTTCCGGGGACCGGTTTCTGGCATTACAGCCGTCTTCAGCCCGGCTTGCTTGAATCCAGTGGCAAAGTGAGCAAGGGACTCACGTCTGAGCATACCCTGCCACACTTATGGCGGCCAAAAGCGGTACAAAAGGGGGTGGTGATGGATGGAGCATCTGAACCAATCAAACACTCACACCCAGTCAAAAGATCTGGGTTTGACCCATCACCGTTCTTTAGCCCACTCTGCCACCCCAGTTCAGACATGGCTATATGCAAATCAGTCTGACCCTGTGCCTCATGGGAACAGTCCAGCCCGAACTGCCAAGCCATGCCTTCCCTGGACCGGAAACAAGCTTCTGGGGACCGGTTTCTGGCATTACAGCCGTCTTCAGCCCGGCTTGCTTGAATCCAGTGGCAAAGTGAGCAAGGGACTCACGTCTGAGCATACCCTGCCACACTTATGGCGGCCAAAAGCGGTACAAAAGGGGGTGGTGATGGATGGAGCATCTGAACCAATCAAACACTCACACCCAGTCAAAAGATCTGGGTTTGACCCATCACCGTTCTTTAGCCCACTCTGCCACCCCAGTTCAGACATGGCTATATGCAAATCAGTCTGACCCTGTGCCTCATGGGAACAGTCCAGCCCGAACTGCCAAGCCGTGCCTTCCCTGGACCGGAAACAAGCTTCCGGGGACCGGTTTCTGGCATTACAGCCGTCTTCAGCCCGGCTTGCTTGAATCCAGTGGCAAAGTGAGCAAGGGACTCACGTCTGAGCATACCCTGCCACACTTATGGCGGCCAAAAGCGGTACAAAAGGGGGTGGTGTTAAAACCTGAGTCGGGTCGGGGACAATCGATATTTGCCCGGCGGTATTGCCTCTGTGACCCTCTAGTTATTTAATCAATGAAGAGGCAGGCGCTGGAGACTGGAAAGCAGGAAACAAGGTTTTTATTCTCTCCGGAGGAGAACACAACGAAACGGACAGAAGGTATCGTTCTGAGGTGCTCTAACTGCATCCCTGAGGCCTGGCCTCTTATACACACGTTTATGATTTTATTGTAGATTACACATTCATGTTAAAGCTTTTGATGTATGGAAAAGACATTCCCGGAACTCCCCTTTGGGCCCGTTCCCACACACATTTACAGTTGAAGTCCCCACCCTAGTCACAACAGGTGATGAGTATCACGCAGCTGGATATTCCGCCGATTCACGGAATGTGGGGGGGTTTGATCGGATCTCATGGAGTGGGGGCTTTGATCAACCCGGGGATCCTTTGATGGGGAAGCTTTCCATTGTACGGGGAGGGGCAAGGAATGGTATCGGCAGAGCTGGGTGTCGGCCTGGGAACGGGGAAGACAAAACGGGCACACGGGGAAAAAGGGGGTTTGCATCTAAGGGCCGGAGATCATGAAAGGGAAGCAGGGAGGTGTCGCGCTGGGAACAGGATGAGGGCCTGGGGCAGAGCAGCGCCGAAGAGGGGTTTATGACTCAAGGCAGGTGCAAGCAGGGGGTGGTCAGCGTGCAGGCTTGGTGAAGGCGAAGGGCTATGTCAGGGGCCAGCGGCGTGCAAATGGGTACGTTCTGCTCGGGGTATCTTAAAAAAAATGGCGGGCGCGCAAGACAAAAGTGTGGCATCAGGGGAAGAGGCAAGATGGCGCAGATAATGTTCACCAAAACGTACTAATTTTCAACAGTCCTCCCTTTAACATATTCAAGACATCTTGTTGGTTCATGTTCTACTCGGTTCTATTGTGGTGGGCATGAGAAAGAAAACGGTAGGAACCTTAGATGAAAAGAGCTGTAAACAATACATTTTAACATTTCTAGTTTTTAGGAGGTGAGCCTATTTGATAAACTTTGATCAATTTGTTTAGCAGGAAAGTCATAGGAATGCAATACAAAAACGATTCTGTAGCGAGAGCAGCAAGCATATTTCATACTGGCAGGTTATTACATATATATCAGGTTCGGATTGGAGCATGATCAATACAATGGCGGCTGAGAGAGAAATGAGGTCTAGCAGAAACGGCGATTGGGGATGTCAAATGTTCGAAGTTAACGAGTTCTCATTATTCTTTGTTGTCTTTCGTTGGCGCTGTTGAGCACCGGCGGTGGAGCTACAAGTCCAGCTCTGTTCTATGTTCTGCGTTGCAGGGCACGACCCTTTCCTCGCGTTTCTGGTCGGAAAGGTCCTTTTCGCCCTGTGTCCTTTGAGGTGATTGTCAGAAAGTTCAGATGGAAGAAGAGCGTACAAAACAGTCCATAGGGTAGGTCAGAGGAAAAGGGGGATGGAGCAAGGCCAAATTAGGAACAAACTAGGGGAACGAGAGACTTCAAATAGGCGGGCGTGTGACCGAATTCAGAGAGCGGGGACTTGTCGACAGACACTGGACATCGAGCAGGGGCATCAGGTCGACCCTTTCTTCTTATGTTGTCGAAAACAGTGCCTCGTCCTGCAGCTCTTTTCTGTCGTGGTCTCGCCTTGGCTAATGTCGCAGGTGTTCCTTAGTCTGCAGTCAGGCCTCGTGCTCCCACATCCGGTCCTTCTCTCCTCCAACAGCAGTACCCTTAAACAAGTTTGAAAAGACAGTCTTTAGAGAATTTGCAGATGAAGATAATCAAAAAGTCTATTTCTCTCCCAGCTCCAGGCAAAGAATGAAAAATGCCCGTTATATTAGTGTTCACAACTGGCGTATGAATGACCGGTGACGGGCCTGTTGGATTTACTATGACTTTCCTTTACAATTATTTATCACAGTCACGACAGTTCATCTGATAGTGACCCACCTTCGTGAGACGAGCCTGGCAAAGATATGCCGTTCTCTAGAGTTTTACATTTACAAAGGGTACTGTGAGTCGTCAACATGGTACTACGCAGGTATTTTGCTGAGAGACGAACATGGCTAAACATTTCCTTTCTATCGATGCATCCTGCCTCTCAACTACTACGGGGTTCATTTCGATGATTTCGTTACCTTGGACTAGTCTGTTAACCTTGTAAAACATCACTCTGGATCCTACGTAACCTTTTACAGCCCGATTACTTAATTAGGAAGGACAGGGGTTTTATGGGAAACAACCAGGGACATAGGACTTGTGGTAAGGGCATAAATTGACCCATCTCTCACAACCGGAAATGAGGGGTAGTTTCATAATTCCAGTTTTTGGGCGGTTGATACAGGGGAGGTAACAGGGGTGATCATTTTTCCGGTTTGGGTATTGCGACAATTCGGGGAGGGGAGGGTCGCGTATTCTGAGGTCCTTGTTTTATACCATAGGAGCCGTTGACAGGTAGTTCCCTTATTTTGGGTCAGATTAGGGAACCTCTGTCGTCTTACCTGTCCTTTCCCTTACGGCCCAACCTTGGTTCATTGACTTCTAGCGGAAAAGGAGAGGTAATGACGCGGCTTCAGGGTGGTTGTATTAAAGACAAGTTTTTGTGCAAATACTGACGGTATTTGGAGCCAATTAGGTGGTGTGCTAGGGGTGGCAGTCTGCCAATTTCGGGGCTAATCACTCGGAAGAGTGGGAGTGCAAAAATAGAGAGAGAGAGAGAGAGAGAGAGAGAGAGAGAGAGAGAGAGAGAGAGAGAGAGAGAGAGAGAGAGAGAGAGCAATGGCAGGCTAAATAGTACACGTGCAACAGAGAGGGTGGCAGTGTATTCAAGAAAGTCTATTTAGTGCATTACACAGTAGAGGGCATTCACGGGTCTGCGTTAGAATCTTGTAATCATGCAGTTTGAGCGTTAGACAGGGTAGGGGGGACGTGCCTTGAGAAAAAGGAAAGAAGAAAGGAGGTACCATTTTGTCGCACTTTCTCGCATTCTCGGTCCTTCGACCAGTTGGGTCAACGCCTCAGTCACACACACACATTCCCTCACAGTTTCGCATCATACGTGACATGGGTTCATTCGTCCGGTCTGGTTTAAGGGTGATCACTTTTTATCAGGTTGTGCTAATTTCTCGGGTTTGTTCGATACGTGAGTAGTTTGCAGGCGTGCTTAGACACCACCTTGCGGCGCTAGTCCGTTTCGTGTATTAGACATGGCAAGGCTTCAGATCTTCGCCACACCTCGGCTGTAATCTCTGATGTAACCTGCAGAGGGAGGAAAAAAGGGGGGTGGGGGAGACAGCATTCGCGCATATTCAAATACATGGATTCATAAGTTCTTTACTTACCTCTTACTCGTCTTTCCTCCTCGGGGCAGGGTCCCCGGGGATATGGTTTCTGGAGTCGGGGGGGGGTAGTGTGTCCATATAGGTCATGTGCGGGGAAACGTAAAAAGGAAACCAGAGGTGCTTAGTGCGAGGTATCTAGTCAAAGGATGTATCTCACTATCGGGATCCTTAAACCTCTTTCAACGCTGTGGCGTTCTAAGGTTCTTCGGTTCTTGGGTCAGCTCCGTTCCCTGATACTTTGGAACGTTGTACTTTATCACATTTACATTATTTCATTTCACCCTCCTTTTACATTCTCTCATTTACACCGTTCGTTTTACCCATCCTTGGAAGTCAAGGTCTTCCTCTACGCGAGAGTTCATGAGTCAGTCGCGTACTTTGAAGGCGGAGTGTCGTGTTGTCGATCCGATCCGTCCTCCAGGGCTGGGCAACCATCTTCTTTTAACCTTAAAGAGAGAGCAGAGTAGGGTGCACAGAAAAGAACTTTCCCACCGATCCCACATTTTTAAAATAAAGCATGCAATACCCGTCCATAGTTTCAAAAACTTTATTTTGCAACGTATTTGGCCGGTCGTGGCAATGGCTAAAGTGCGTACAGTGGGGGGGGTGTCGTTTGCAGCAATAAAAACATCGGAAAGTTTTACCCATTCATTTGTAAGAGACTAAAACGTCTATTAATTGGCTGGGGGTTCGGGGGCATTTATTTCATAATTTAGAAGCATAATCATAATAGTGGTAATCAGATTTCCTATATGCATACCGTACGTGTGCGTCGTAAATGAGGTTTACATCAGTTATAAAAATATAATACATTGTACATTTGTAATCAACATTTGTAACGGGGATCCTTTCATACTGTTCGTCGAGTGAGTTCTCCTTGTCTTTTCTAGCCAAGTGTACAAAGGATCATATAAAATCTCCGAACATCAAGTTTATATTAGTGTGAAGGAACACCACGAGGTGTTCGTAAGTTCCGATTGATACCAGCGCCATTTTGGGCGGGGCCGTCTCAGTCCGGAAGCAGCATCAGGGGGAAATGTTTTCCCATTACTGGCAGTTTGGACCAGAGTCCTTTTCGGCAGTTCTAGAATTCATGCTAACAGAAGGAGTGGCAATGTCATGTTTGTTTCGTTGGCGATCAAGGCAGCCGTCCCTTACCGGAAGCCTGCAAAGGCCGAAGGTTCCGCCGGGGACCTTTTTAGGATCTTCAAGGCTGCGGAGATGCTGTCGGAGATGGGGGCTCGTGCTCCAGGGGGCAAATGTTCGAGTTATGTTGCTGGTCAAAGTTACTCTAGTGGCCGGGGCCCGCCTTCCAGCGGACCCAGACGCCATTTTGAGGCCCTCCAGGGGCCACTCTCGTCGAGTTTGCAAGAGTGGAAGAGACCCTTCGGAGTGAAAGGAAGAGGGCTCTGTTTTGTGAGAGCGGGACGTTCGGCTGGGGTGCAGCTGTGATGCCCCCACCTGGGGGCGAGGGAGACTCGTTCGCGCCGTCTCCTTCTTCCGGGGCACCCCATGCTGCTCCTTTTCATCAGCCCGCACGAAGGTCTCTCCCCATCCGGTGTTCCCCAAGTCCTGTGCTCAGTGCTGTGGGAGTATGGCCACCTGTGGCGCGCATTCGGTGCGGCACGAGTATCAGTGCGGCCATTGCAGGTTCGGTGTTCCGAAAATATGGCCACCATTGCACGTTCGGTGCTGCGCAAGTACTGGGGTGCCACCATGGTGTGTTCGGTGCTGTGGAAGTATTGGCACCATCGCCTGACTGGGGGTGTTCGGCGTCGGGCCGGGGGCTGGGAGACCTCCTATCGGTGGAGGTGGGAGAGGCTCGTCCGCGTCGCCTCTCCCTCCCAGCCCAATTTGGACAAATTGTTGTGGAGGTACGTGCAGGACATCCCGCCGTCCAGAGCTGCTGCGGCTGTTACGGAAGAGAAAAGGAAAAAAGGGTGCCTCGTTCTCCTCTGGACAGGTGGCGGGACTACTTAAGTCTATCCAGGCCCGTTGCGGCTGGCCGAGGAGACATGTGGCGGGACTACCTACAACTGCCCGGGCTGCTGGCTCCTGCCTCTCCTCCGGCTCCCCCATACGTTAAGATTTCCTGACCAAGAGTTGGCGGCCGGGCCCGCCTTATATGGGTTGCCGTTGGTTGGGCGTAGCCGTAACCCTGCCCTACTTTGGAAGGTTCCAGAATGGGGGGGGGCGAATGTTCTGTTTGACTTTCATTTTCTACAGTTTACCGTTATTATTCCTTGTTTGTTGTGTTAAATTAAAAGTTCAAGTTCATTAATGGTCTACGGATTTTGTTTTACCATTTCTTTCTTTCCAGGTTGCTTTTATTCTAAGTTTCTGCTAACAGAGGTTGAGTAACACGGAAACACGTGTAGAGGGATGACGCAGATTTGTACATTACATACACACAAACTCAGACGGGGGACAGTACAAGTACGACATACAAAGACCCAAGACGAATATAAAACAGTTATTGGTCATAATTATCTCTTTCCGTCTGTGAATTTTGAAACGAGGCTAGGTTCCCGTCTTGACGTTGCCCGACCTAGGAGAACTTGAGCATGTCGCTGAAATTTTCCTGGCGAAATCTGTGCCATCGGGCATAATCAAACGTGGTGGTTCTGTCTGGTCTGTCTATGTAAGTCGGGTTCTTCTTTGTCTCGCGCTTTTTCTCGTACTGCCGGTCTGTCGTTCCTGTCGGCCCTTTGCCTTTACTCACGCTCAGTAGAGTCGGGCATTGGGCTTTCCAGTGTCCGACATACCTACAAAAAGCGCATTGGTTTGGCCCTAAGTCTGGTCGTCTTTTGCATAGTGTCGGGGGATAAGTTGTGGGTAGCGGTGTCCTGGGGTTGTCCTGTCGGTATATTTCTCTACTTGGTTTGTCCTCGTCTTTTCTCTGTCGTTGCATAGCCTCTCTGCGCCACATACCGAGACTGTCGAGCATAATTGGCGTTGTCTTATTATTTCGAAGGGCTATTTCTAACGTTTCTATTTTATCAAGGTCAAAGGATCCTGCCAGTGGCCACTGTTTGTCTTGACACTCTTCGGTATACCTGTGCCACAATTTATTATAGGCTATGGTGACTAATCCATAGTTTATGAACATGTCCTTATTAGGGGTGCCTTCTAGTGGAGCTATATGGTCCACCTCTAATAAACGGTCCGGGCTAAACAGGCTATTAATCAGTGGGGAGAAGACAGACATGACGGCTCGTAACGAGGGACTAAAAAGTCAGCACTGCCTATCTTATCACTAGGTGCAAAGACTGGACAGAATATTTCTATTCAACGTTGTTTGCAGGCAGTGAATACCTCATGGATCAAAAAA
Source organism: Lissotriton helveticus (assembly GCF_964261635.1). Taxonomy (NCBI): domain Eukaryota; kingdom Metazoa; phylum Chordata; class Amphibia; order Caudata; family Salamandridae; genus Lissotriton; species Lissotriton helveticus. The sequence continues at coordinate 824,383,264 of NC_136063.1, read as the reverse complement.
TAACAAAAAGACCAATAAATAACAATGGGGAGAATGAGTAGGTCCGCAAAGATCTGCGTTACCTACCCTTTTCACTATCTGCAAAAAGGGTGGTCTCTTCCCTGTTTGCAGACAGGGAATCTCCAGGAAACAATAGTTTTGCGAACAACAGTTCAGTTTCAAGTAATTATTGAGTGGGGGAGAAAAAATAAGCACGGCTGCTGCCCTACCTATCCTCCACTGCTTGCAAAGAGAGAGCCCGTTGTTTCTCCGTTTGTATACAGTGAATCTCCAAATAAATAAAGAGCAATACTAGTATTTTTAAACAGTCAAACAATCAAGCAATTATTTCGCAACTTGTCGTGATTACACGACCTTACCCGGACCATGTGGACAGTTTCTTGTCTTCCGAATCCAGCGCCCGATCGTCCTCTTTTTCTCGTATTTCTCACGGCACTCCTGATGGTCCCCAGTCAGGACCGTAGATCACTCGAGAGAGGTCTGTTCGGAACTAGTGAAGTTCGGATGATCGGCTGCCAGACGAGGGTCTATTGGGCAAGAGCTCTCCCGATCGTTGCAGTCGTTCACTCTGTCGTCGGGACCTCTCCCACTGGATCCACGAGTCGCTGATGGGCCCCACGCTTGGGACGCCAATTGTTAAAACCTGAGTCGGGTCGGGGACAATCGATATTTGCCCGGCGGTATTGCCTCTGTGACCCTCTAGTTATTTAATCAATGAAGAGGCAGGCGCTGGAGACTGGAAAGCAGGAAACAAGGTTTTTATTCTCTCCGGAGGAGAACACAACGAAACGGACAGAAGGTATCGTTCTGAGGTGCTCTAACTGCATCCCTGAGGCCTGGCCTCTTATACACACGTTTATGATTTTATTGTAGATTACACATTCATGTTAAAGCTTTTGATGTATGGAAAAGACATTCCCGGAACTCCCCTTTGGGCCCGTTCCCACACACATTTACAGTTGAAGTCCCCACCCTAGTCACAACAGGTGATGAGTATCACGCAGCTGGATATTCCGCCGATTCACGGAATGTGGGGGGTTTGATCGGATCTCATGGAGTGGGGGCTTTGATCAACCCGGGGATCCTTTGATGGGGGAAGCTTTCCATTGTACGGGGAGGGGCAAGGAATGGTATCGGCAGAGCTGGGTGTCGGCCTGGGAACGGGGAAGACAAAACGGGCACACGGGGAAAAAGGGGGTTTGCATCTAAGGGCCGGAGATCATGAAAGGGAAGCAGGGAGGTGTCGCGCTGGGAACAGGATGAGGGCCTGGGGCAGAGCAGCGCCGAAGAGGGGTTTATGACTCAAGGCAGGTGCAAGCAGGGGGTGGTCAGCGTGCAGGCTTGGTGAAGGCGAAGGGCTATGTCAGGGGCCAGCGGCGTGCAAATGGGTTCGTTCTGCTCGGGGTATCTTAAAAAAAATGGCGGGCGCGCACGACAAAAGTGTGGCATCAGGGGAAGAGGCAAGATGGCGCAGATAATGTTCACCAAAACGTACTAATTTTCAACAGTGGTGATGGATGGAGCATCTGAACCAATCAAAAACTCACACCCAGTCAAAAGATCTGGGTTTGACCCATCACCGTTCTTTAGCCCACTCTGCCACCCCAGTTCAGACATGGCTATATGCAAATCAGTCTGACCCTGTGCCTCATGGGAACAGTCCAGCCCGAACTGCCAAGCCATGCCTTCCCTGGACCGGAAACAAGCTTCCGGGGACCGGTTTCTGGCATTACAGCCGTCTTCAGCCCGGCTTGCTTGAATCCAGTGGCAAAGTGAGCAAGGGACTCACGTCTGAGCATACCCTGCCACACTTATGGCAGCCAAAAGCGGTACAAAAGGGGGTGATGATGGATGGAGCATCTGAACCAATCAAACACTCACACCCAGTCAAAAGATCTGGGTTTGACCCATCACCGTTCTTTAGCCCACTCTGCCACCCCAGTTCAGACATGGCTATATGCAAATCAGTCTGACCCTGTGCCTCATGGGAACAGTACAGCCCGAACTGCCAAGCCATGCCGTCCCTGGACCGGAAACAAGCTACCGGGGACCGGTTTCTGGCATTACAGCCGTCTTCAGCCCGGCTTGCTTGAATCCAGTGGCAAAGTGAGCAAGGGACTCACGTCTGAGCATACCCTGCCACACTTATGGCGGCCAAAAGCGGTACAAAAGGGGGTGGTGATGGATGGAGCATCTGAACCAATCAAACACTCACACCCAGTCAAAAGATCTGGGTTTGACCCATCACCGTTCTTTAGCCCACTCTGCCACCCCAGTTCAGACATGGCTATATGCAAATCAGTCTGACCCTGTGCCTCATGGGAACAGTCCAGCCCGAACTGCCAAGCCATGCCTTCCCTGGACCGGAAACAAGCTTCCAGGGACCGGTTTCTGGCATTACAGCCGTCTTCAGCCCGGCTTGCTTGAATCCAGTGGCAAAGTGAGCAAGGGACTCACGTCTGAGCATACCCTGCCACACTTATGGCGGCCAAAAGCGGTACAAAAGGGGGTGGTGATGGATGGAGCATCTGAACCAATCAAACACTCACACCCAGTCAAAAGATCTGGGTTTGACCCATCACCGTTCTTTAGCCCACTCTGCCACCCCAGTTCAGACATGGCTAGATGCAAATCAGTCTGACCCTGTGCCTCATGGGAACAGTCCAGCCCGAACTGCCAAGCCATGTCTTCCCTGGACCGGAAACAAGCTTCCGGGGACCGGTTTCTGGCATTACAGCCGTCTTCAGCCCGGCTTGCTTGAATCCAGTGGCAAAGTGAGCAAGGGACTCACGTCTGAGCATACCCTGCCACACTTATGGCAGCCAAAAGCAGTACAAAAGGGGGTGGTGATGGATGGAGCATCTGAACCAATCAAACACTCACACCCAGTCAAAAGATCTGGGTTTGACCCATCACCGTTCTTTAGCCCACTCTGCCACCCCAGTTCAGACATGGCTGTATGCAAATCAGTCTGACCCTGTGCCTCATGAGAACAGTCCAGCCCGAACTGCCAAGCCATGCCTTCCCTGGACCGGAAACAAGCTTCCGGGGACCGGTTTCTGGCATTAGCCATGTCTGAACTGGGGTGGCTGAGTGAACTAAAGAATGGTGATGGATTAAACCCAGATCAGTTGGCTGGGGGTGAGTGTTTGATTTATACAAACGCTGCGTCCATCATCCCCTTTTGTATCGCTTTGTTCGCCCTAAGTGTGGCAGGGTATGCTGAGACGTGAGTCCCTTGTTCACTTGGCCACTGGATTCAAGATAGCCTGGCTGATGAGGATTATGAATCCGAAACCGGTCCCAGGATGCTTGTTTCCGGTCCAGGGAAGACATGGCTTGGCAGTTCGGGCTGGGCTGTTCCCATAAGGCACAGGGTCAGACTGATTTGCATATAGCCATGTCTGAACTGGGGTGGCTGAGTAAACAACAGAATGGTGATGGATTAAACCCAGATCAGTTGACTGGGGGTGAGTGTTTGATTTATACAAACGCTGCGTCCATCATCCCCTTTTGTATCGCTTTGTTCGCCCTAAGTGTGGCAGGGTATGCTCAGACCTGAGTCCCTTGTTCACTTGGCCACTGGATTCAAGATAGCCTGGCTGATGAGGATTATGAATCCGAAACCGGTCCCAGGATGCTTGTTTCCGGTCCAGGGAAGACATGGCTTGGCAGTTCAGGCTGGACTGTTCCCATAAGGCACAGGGTCAGACTGATTTGCATATAGCCATGTCTGAACTGGGGTGGCTGAGTGAACTAAAGAATGGTGATGGATTAAACCCAGATCAGTTGACTGGGGGGGAGTGTTTGATTTATACAAACGCTGCGTCCATCATCCCCTTTTGTATCACTTTGTTCGTCCAAAGTGTGGCAGGGTATGCTCAGACCTGAGTCCCTTGTTCACTTGGCCACTGGATTCAAGATAGCCTGGCTGATGAGGATTATGAATCCGAAACCGGTCCCAGGATGCTTGTTTCCGATATAGGGAAGACATGGCTTGGCAGTTCGGGCTGGACTGTTCCCATAAGGCACAGGGTCAGACTGATTTGCATATAGCCATGTCTGAACTGGGGTGGCTGAGTGAACTAAAGAATGGTGATGGATTAAACCCAGATCAGTTGACTGGGGGTGAGTGTTTGATTTATACAAACGCTGCGTCCATCATCCCCTTTTGTATCGCTTTGTTCGCCCTAAGTGTGGCAGGGTATGTTCAGACGTGAGTCCCTTGTTCACTTGGCCACTGGATTCAAGATAGCCTGGCTGATGAGGATTATGAATCCGAAACCGGTCCCAGGATGCTTGTTTCCGGTCCAGGGAAGACATGGCTTGGCAGTTCGGGCTGGACTGTTCCCATAAGGCACAGGGTCAGACTGATTTGCATATAGCCATGTCTGAACTGGGGTGGCTGAGTGAACTAAAGAATGGTGATGGATTAAACCCAGATCAGTTGACTGGGGGTGAGTGTTTGATTTATACAAACGCTGCGTCCATCATCCCCTTTTGTATCGCTTTGTTTGCCCTAAGTGTGGCAGGGCATGCTCAGACGTGAGTCCCTTGTTCACTTGGCCACTGGATTCAAGATAGCCTGGCTGATGAGGATTATGAATCCGAAACCGGTCCCAGGATGCTTGTTTCCGGTCCAGGGAAGACATGGCTTGGCAGTTCGGGCTGGACTGTTCCCATAAGGCTCAGGGTCAGACTGATTTGCATATAGCCATGTCTGAACTGGGGTGGCTGAGTGAACTAAAGAATGGTGATGGATTAAACCCAGATCAGTTGAATGGGGGTGAGTGTTTGATTTATACAAACGCTGCGTCCATCATCCCCTTTTGTATCGCTTTGTTCGCCCTAAGTGTGGCAGGGTATGCTCAGACGTGAGTCCCTTGTTCACTTGGCCACTGGATTCAACATAGCCTGGCTGATGAGGATTATGATTCGGAAACCGGTCCCAGGATGCTTGTTTCCGGTCCAGGGAAGACATGGCTTGGCAGTTCGGGCTGGACTGTTCCCATAAGGCACAGGGTCAGACTGATTTGCATATAGCCATGTCTGAACTGGGGTGGCTGAGTGAACTAAAGAATGGTGATGGATTAAACCCAGATCAGTTGACTGGGGGTGAGTGTTTGATTTATACAAACGCTGCGTCCATCATCCCCTTTTGTATCGCTTTGTTCGCCCTAAGTGTGGCAGGGTATGCTCAGACGTGAGTCCCTTGTTCACTTGGCCACTGGATTCAAGATAGCCTGGCTGATGAGGATTATGAATCCGAAACCGGTCCCAGGATGCTTGTTTCCGGTCCAGGGAAGACATGGCTTGGCAGTTCGGGCTGGACTGTTCCCATAAGGCACAGGGTCAGACTGATTTGCATATAGCCATGTCTGAACTGGGGTGGCTGAGTGAACTAAAGAATGGTGATGGATTAAACCCAGATCAGTTGACTGGGGGTGAGTGTTTGATTTATACAAACGCTGCGTCCATCATCCCCTTTTGTATCGCTTTGTTTGCCCTAAGTGTGGCAGGGCATGCTCAGACGTGAGTCCCTTGTTCACTTGGCCACTGGATTCAAGATAGCCTGGCTGATGAGGATTATGAATCCGAAACCGGTCCCAGGATGCTTGTTTCCGGTCCAGGGAAGACATGGCTTGGCAGTTCGGGCTGGACTGTTCCCATAAGGCACAGGGTCAGACTGATTTGCATATAGCCATGTCTGAACTGGGGTGGCTGAGTGAACTAAAGAATGGTGATGGATTAAACCCAGATCAGTTGACGGGGGGTGAGTGTTTGATTTATACAAACCCTGCGTCCATCATCCCCTTTTGTATCGCTTTGTTCGCCCTAAGTGTTGCAGGGTATGCTCAGACGTGAGTCCCTTGTTCACTTGGCCACTGGATTCAAGGTAGCCTGGCTGATGAGGATTATGAATCCGAAACCGGTCCCAGGATGCTTGTTTCTGGTCCAGGGAAGACATGGCTTGGCAGTTCAGGCTGGACTGTTCCCATAAGGCACAGGGTCAGACTGATTTGCATATAGCCATGTCTGAACTGGGGTGGCTGAGTGAACTAAAGAATGGTGATGGATTAAACCCAGATCAGTTGACTGGGGGTGAGTGTTTGATTTATACAAACGCTGCGTCCATCATCCACTTTTGTATCGCTTTGTTCGCCCTAAGTGTGGCAGGGTATGCTCAGACGTGAGTCCCTTGTTCACTTGGCCACTGGATTCAAGATAGCCTGGCTGATGAGGATTATGAATCTGAAACCGGTCCCAGGATGCTTGTTTCCGGTCCAGGGAAGACATGGCTTGGCAGTTCGGGCTGGACTGTTCCCATAAGGCACAGGGTCAGACTGATTTGCATATAGCCATGTCTGAACTGGGGTGGCTGAGTGAACTAAAGAATGGTGATGGATTAAACCCAGATCAGTTGACTGGGGGAGAGTGTTTGATTTATGCAAACGCTGCGTCCATCATCCCCTTTTGTATCACTTTGTTCGTCCAAAGTGTGGCAGGGTATGCTCAGACGTGAGTCCCTTGTTCACTTGGCCACTGGATTCAAGATAGCCGGGCTGATGAGGATTATGAATCCGAAACCGGTCCCAGGATGCTTGTTTCCGGTCCAGGGAAGACATGGCTTGGCAGTTCGGGCTGGACTGTTCCCATAAGGCTCAGGGTCAGACTGATTTGCATATAGCCATGTCTGAACTGGGGTGGCTGAGTGAACTAAAGAATGGTGATGGATTAAACCCAGATCAGTTGAATGGGGGTGAGTGTTTGATTTATACAAACGCTGCGTCCATCATCCTCTTTTGTATCGCTTTGTTCGCCCTAAGTGTGGCAGGGTATGCTCAGACGTGAGTCCCTTGTTCACTTGGCCACTGGATTCAACATAGCCTGGCTGATGAGGATTATGAATCGGAAACCGGTCCCAGGATGCTTGTTTCCGGTCCAGGGAAGACATGGCTTGGCAGTTCGGGCTGGACTGTTCCCATAAGGCACAGGGTCAGACTGATTTGCATATAGCCATGTCTGAACTGGGGTGGCTGAGTGAACTAAAGAATGGTGATGGATTAAACCCAGATCAGTTGACTGGGGGTGAGTGTTTGATTTATACAAACGCTGCGTCCATCATCCCCTTTTGTATCGCTTTGTTCGCCCTAAGTGTGGCAGGGTATGCTCAGACGTGAGTCCCTTGTTCACTTGGCCACTGGATTCAAGATAGCCTGGCTGATGAGGATTATGAATCCGAAACCGGTCCCAGGATGCTTGTTTCCGGTCCAGGGAAGACATGGCTTGGCAGTTCGGGCTGGACTGTTCCCATAAGGCACAGGGTCAGACTTATTTGCATATAGCCATGTCTGAACTGGGGTGGCTGAGTGAACTTAAGAATGGTGATGGATTAAACCCAGATCAGTTGACTGGGGGTGAGTGTTTGATTTATACAAACGCTGCGTCCATCATCCCCTTTTGTATCGCTTTGTTTGCCCTAAGTGTGGCAGGGCATGCTCAGACGTGAGTCCCTTGTTCACTTGGCCACTGGATTCAAGATAGCCTGGCTGATGAGGATTATGAATCCGAAACCGGTCCCAGGATGCTTGTTTCCGGTCCAGGGAAGACATGGCTTGGCAGTTCGGGCTGGACTGTTCCCATAAGGCACAGGGTCAGACTGATTTGCATATAGCCATGTCTGAACTGGGGTGGCTGAGTGAACTAAAGAATGGTGATGGATTAAACCCAGATCAGTTGACTGGGGGTGAGTGTTTGATTTATACAAACCCTGCGTCCATCATCCCCTTTTGTATCGCTTTGTTCGCCCTAAGTGTTGCAGGGTATGCTCAGACGTGAGTCCCTTGTTCACTTGGCCACTGGATTCAAGATAGCCTGGCTGATGAGGATTATGAATCCGAAACCGGTCCCAGGATGCTTGTTTCCGGTCCAGGGAAGACATGGCTTGGCAGTTCGGGCTGGACTGTTCCCATAAGGCACAGGGTCAGACTGATTTGCATATAGCCATGTCTGAACTGGGGTGGCTGAGTGAACTAAAGAATGGTGATGGATTAAACCCAGATCAGTTGACTGGGGGTGAGTGTTTGATTTATACAAACGCTGCGTCCATCATCCCCTTTTGTATCGCTTTGTTCGCCCTAAGTGTGGCAGGGTATGCTCAGACGTGAGTCCCTTGTTCACTTGGCCACTGGATTCAAGATAGCCTGGCTGATGAGGATTATGAATCCGAAACCGGTCCCAGGATGCTTGTTTCCGTTCCAGGGAAGACATGGCTTGGCAGTTCGGGCTGGACTGTTCCCATAAGGCACAGGGTCAGACTGATTCGCATATAGCCATGTCTGAATTGGGGTGGCTGAGTGAACTAAAGAATGGTGATGGATTAAACCCAGATCAGTTGACTGGGGTGAGTGTTTGATTTATACAAACGCTGCGTCCATCATCCACTTTTGTATCGCTTTGTTCGCCCTAAGTGTGGCAGGGTATGCTCAGACGTGAGTCCCTTGTTCACTTGGCCACTGGATTCAAGATAGCCTGGCTGATGAGGATTATGAATCCGAAACCGGTCCCAGGATGCTTGTTTCCGGTCCAGGGAAGACATGGCTTGGCAGTTCGGGCTGGACTGTTCCCATAAGGCACAGGGTCAGACTGATTAGCATATAGCCATGTCTGAACTGGGGTGGCTGAGTGAACTAAAGAATGGTGATGGATTAAACCCAGATCAGTTGACTGGGGGTGAGTGTTTGATTTATACAAACGCTGCGTGCATCATCCCCTTTTGCATTGCTTTGTTCGCCCTAAGTGTGGCAGGGTGTGCTCAGACGTGAGTCCCTTGTTCACTTGGCCACTGGATTCAAGATAGCCTGGCTGATGAGGATTATGAATCCGAAACCGGTCCCAGGATGCTTGTTTCCGTTCCAGGGAAGACATGGCTTGGCAGTTCGGGCTGGACTGTTCCCATAAGGCACAGGGTCAGACTGATTTGCATATAGCCATGTCTGAATTGGGGTGGCTGAGTGAACTAAAGAATGGTGATGGATTAAACCCAGATCAGTTGACTGGGGTGAGTGTTTGATTTATACAAACGCTGCGTCCATCATCCACTTTTGTATCGCTTTGTTCGCCCTAAGTGTGGCAGGGTATGCTCAGACGTGAGTCCCTTGTTCACTTGGCCACTGGATTCAAGATAGCCTGGCTGATGAGGATTATGAATCCGAAACCGGTCCCAGGATGCTTGTTTCCGGTCCAGGGAAGACATGGCTTGGCAGTTCGGGCTGGACTGTTCCCATAAGGCACAGGGTCAGACTGATTAGCATATAGCCATGTCTGAACTGGGGTGGCTGAGTGAACTAAAGAATGGTGATGGATTAAACCCAGATCAGTTGACTGGGGGTGAGTGTTTGATTTATACAAACGCTGCGTGCATCATCCCCTTTTGTATTGCTTTGTTCGCCCTAAGTGTGGCAGCGTATGCTCAGACGTGAGTCCCTTGTTCACTTGGCCACTGGATTCAAGATAGCCTGGCTGATGAGGATTATGAATCCGAAACCGGTCCCAGGATGCTTGTTTCCGGTCCAGGGAAGACATGGCTTGGCAGGTCGGGCTGGACTGTTCCCATAAGGCACAGGGTCAGACTGATTTGCATATAGCCATGTCTGAACTGGGGTGGCTGAGTGAACTAAAGAATGGTGATGGATTAAACCCAGATCAGTTGACTGGGGGTGAGTGTTTGATTTATACAAACGCTGCGTCCATCATCCCCTTTTGTATCACAAATTATCTTGACATGATGTGATGGTAAATGATAGCAGACTCAATACACAGGCTATGAGCTTTCCATCTCCACAATTTTAGGTTCCCTCTAACTACTCATAGCCATGTAGGTTCTGAACTATGAGGTGAGGCGCACACACCTCAAACACATCCACCACCATGATGGGAACCCTGCACAATTCCCTTGAAGGCTATTATCGTCCCCCTAGTCCTCTCGCCATCTTTCTCTGCTCAGGTTTCTCACCCTTTGCTCTGGGTCAGTTATGCTCAGCGAGTCATTTTTTTGTCTTTTTTCGACTCCGGTATCTACCCTTGAGAGGTACAGGGGATTCATTTAGATAAAAGAAATGGGCTGCTGCAAAGAGATATTGAGGGTAGGGATTACTCTGTGTTTTTCTCCTGGACCACTGTTCACTTCTATTAGTGACTGCAGGTTACATTCACCAAGTAGCTGTCCATCACAGACAGTTTCTATTATGCAGATGACTGCTTTGACAGATTGTTATTCTATCAATGGTTTGAAAACATGGTTGCCAACCAGTGATGCACTCTTCTGTCACTTGAAAGGGAGAGGAGCTTCATTCATGGCTGCTCCACATTTTGATTCAGAAGGGGTCACAAAGGGTGTTTTGTGAGTTGGAAAGACATTTCCAACTAGACCAGCCCCCTTTGTACATCGGGTCTGCAAAACACTTTTATATATAGGACACTTAGAAACAGCAGAAGAGAGGTATGACGGCGTAAATATAAAAAATTCTTTCTAATTATTATGCAACTATAGCCATACTCTATTGATAGAACTTCGAAGGTTAAACGTGTGTGTCAATTCAAACCTGTAAGGTGCTTATGTTTCCGCAGCAGACCATCAACCAACTACTTCACTGACATGTATGCAACATTACATTTATCGCTGAAGGTCTTCTAAACAGGGGTGTAGCTCAGTCAGTGAGATTCAGGGGTGTGTGAATCTCAAATTGTGCGAGATGACCAAAGGCTACAGCACCGAAAGGGTACCACTTTCTGACGGTTTTTGTTTTTTTAAATCAGACACATTTTTCTCATATATATTCTTGAGAATTGTACTGTACAATAAATTGTTAAGCCGCATATTTGTTTCAGATTTTGTTGCCGGACCTTCCTGGAGAGGATCAGACTATCCTACTGTGACTGTGTCTTACTATGGTTGCTTCTCAACCCCATTATCTATTGATCTGGTCCAGTTCACAAAGCCAAACTTATGACTGAAAATATATGCCTGACAAGTGTCCACCAAGGGACACCCAGCATTAATACTGCATAAGTATGTGTTACAATGTGTACAATTATGCAGTAGCAAACCCCATGAAAAGAGTGGGGAGTGGGGGGGGGGGGTGAACCATGATCTGCCTTGAGAGTTTGTGAATGCCCACCACCTCTTGAACATTCTCAAACTCCTGTCTGACCCTTTCCCACCTTGGAAATTGTCGAAGATTTTCTCCAAAAGTGCTAAAGTAAATCCTCTTTTACAGTGGAAATTGTGTGAGGCGTTGGTGAAGGGGTTTCTCCACACAGAAAAATATTTTCTGTGTGGAGTATAAAAAAGTACAACTGCGAAGCAAACTTTCCCACTGAACAAATGTACTGTTAGTATAACCTAAATGTTGGCAATAGTATAATCCAAAGACTTCATACATCAATATGTCACATGACGATGATTGTGGGTAATACGCGCGGAAATCTGACTGTTGCAACTTTCCAAACATACTTCTACCAATGTTTGTGAATCCCAAAAAGTAATAAATCTACAATTGTTTATCGGAGGGCTTATAGGGGTGCAGATGTACTACGTCGTTTGTATCTTTAAGTCCCTGATGCAAAAAGTGAACAAGTTAAAATAGTCTCTCAGTGAAATGAGGATGAGAAAAACCAACACAGACATAGCAGACACAACCCAGTGCCCCCAGACTCAACTACTGAACCAAGAATGCATGCATTTGAGGGTATCACATCCTAAACGCCCCCTCCACGCCACCCCAACCCCACCCTCCCCCACGGGAAACTACGCCCCTGCTTCTAATGGTAATTGGAGAACAGAGAAGAACCCTTGTTGGGGAGGTGCACCCCACTTGCACAAAACCCAACAAACAGCTCGCTCGATGTATGCAGGCGACTTCGGGTATTTAAGATGAAATAAGGCTTTATTTGAGCGGTCTCCAACTTAAAATGGCATCTGCTTAAATGTAAGTAAATGGGGAAAATAAGTTCCAGGTTTTATTTTCAAACGCTTTCTGATTTCAAATGTCAGCATGTAGGCACTCGAGAGGGCGAAATGAAAGAACTGTCACAGCAGCGAGAAGAAAGACCAAAATCTATGCAGAATGTAAGGGGTTAGCAAGAAACTCCCTATTTACTCGTGCGACCAGCTCTGTCACTCTATAGCATTGCCTTTAATTTTTGACGTAGTGCAACAGTTTTCGTAGTTTCCCCACAAAAGTACAGTTTCAGTATCGCTGCATTTCTCAGTCACTCAGAGCAACGCTCTAACACAACTTTTCAGCCATGCAGCCGGCTTCTAAGAGTCCGCGCTGGCGAATGAATGCGCGCGGGTGATTTATGCTGGCGGTATGCAGCAGTCTCCTCGCGCATTAGACAAGCATGACCCCTTGCGATGAAAGGACGCTCCGCTCGCGCTGCGGCCCGCCTCCCCTCCGCGCGCCCCCGCGCGCCTCCTTCCCCTGCATTCCCATTCAGCGAGTCCTCGGCAAACGTCAACTCTGACAGCGCAGATGACTGCCTGGCTACTCACTGACAGGAATGTCCCAAGCCCCTATTACTTATCGGGCCGTCAAACGCAATGTCAGAAAGAAAGCGCGGCTTTCAGTCTCCCGTCAATCGAGCGCCGGGCTGCGGTCTCAGATCCTCAGGTTTCCGGGCACAAGCCTCGCAGCAAACACGATTTCCCACCAAGTCTCGCGAATTTAGGGCCACAGCTATTTAACGCATCAACATTCACGAGTTGTGTTTTTAAGGAGCAGCGAATCCACTGTTTTTTTCCTGAATTAAAAGGCATCCCCCGCTGTTAGAATTCTTCAAACGTGCCCGCTTTAGTTAAGTGTGATATTTAACGCTTTAATCGCATAGTGCCTAGGCGCCTCTGCCGCAAAACAATGAACTTCGCGAGAATTTACGAAATAAAAGAGTAATATATACTTTTTAATAGCAAGTGTGAACTTCATCACATTCTTGGCGTAAAATCAGAAGTTCCCATGTGGTTAGCATCATGTTTACCTCAAAAAGTGCGGTTCAACATTTAAAGGAACCAAAAACCATTGACAAAGCCAATGGGTTTAGAGTGCATGAAAGTCATCACAGGTACTAATTCCAGTCCTGTGCCTCCTTTGACAGTCTCATTAATTCTGGGTGTTGCAGACTTGGATTGCTTATTTGCTTCTATTGAGCCAGTTTGAGCCATGATCTGAGAGTTAAAATCTCAGGCCTAAATACAAGGTCTAACTTTAAATGAGATGAGATGACCACCATACCACACAATATCCATATACACAATCATAGATGACACATGTATGCATTGCAGCAACTAACACACAGACCAGCCCACATACAGGCTCTTATGCACAAAGATTTACAGGCACCATAACCCTAAATCAGCTGATGTGCGGATACCCATTAATAGTCTTTCAGCATTGCGGGGAGGCAAGCAGCGATGCAGACACTTGTTCATGTTGTGCGGTTGGTGCTGGTAGTTCACTTTTGAGGAGAACAGTTGCTCTGGCCTTAATGTGTTGGGCAGACAGCATCTTCTGTAGAGCTTGCAGTCCTGTGTCAGGGATACCAGCTCTCTGGGGTCCTGTTGCAGGGGCTTATTGTGGTGAGGGGTTGACCCTTTACAGCGTCACACAATGGGCCCCACCTCTGAAGGGGGCGGGTGAGCACGAGCACACAACTGTGATGGACCACTCACTGGTTGCATCTTGAAGTGTCACATTCAACCCTCTTGCCTGTGGGATTTCAGGACCCACGACTGTAGTTTTCCTCCTTTAGGGTGCTTCTCAGATGTTCACATGTCAGCCTAATTCTTGCGATTTGCAGGGGTTCTCAACAGTTACAGCTCACCTCACATGGTGCCTTTCTCAGGGTCACACGTCTCTCTCATCCTTTTGTAAAGCAGGCTTGTTGAGTTTTCAGCTTTCAGTTGGACTAGGCTGGCCAGCATTGTCTTTGCTCTCAGTCAGTTAGCAAAACCAAACACTTCATGGCTGTACAGACATACTGGATTTAAGGGTATGTAACGTTTACAACGAAAATTTTACAACGCACTACCATTACAACGCAGGCATTACCACGCATACCATTACAACGCATTGCGCTGGGGGGCGCTCTAGGATAGGTAATAAGTTTAATTTTCTATCCAACACCTTCCCTAGTGTCCACGGGGACTGGAGTTGGACTAGAAAATTATACTTACCCCTATCCAGCACCTCTAAGCGCTATGCGTTGTAATGGTATGCGTGGTAAAAACCGCGTTGTAAAGGTATGCGTGGTAAAAGTATGCGTTGTAATGTCATACATCCGATTTAAGGTTCTGGCTGTGCAAGGCAGGTACCAACCAGCATGCAAGGTACCTTACGTCCTCATACAAACCCAAAATTGGAACAACTCAACACTACACACAAGCCAGTTGTGTGTGACGCACCTCTCATCTGGCAATATGCCCACCCATCCAAATTATATCCTGGACAATGAGCTATTAGCTCTCGTGGTGTGCACCTCCACTATCCCTGTTGTCCCCAAGGGGCGACCACTTTTGATCAAAAACAGAAATTCCACCCACTGTGGGTTGCACCACCAAACACTAATAATTAGAGTATTAATGGATTTAAAGGAAAATATCCATCCAATATCAGATTTCTTTATTCTTCTTTATTCAATTTCATCATCGGGCAGCCAACGCGTTTCGTTCTGAAAGAACTTCATCAGGGCATACTTCTGTGTCCGATACACACAGACCGCTAACTCATCCTTTGTGGCGAAGTATCTTCAGTGTTGTCGGCTAATGGGCAGCAATAAGGTATCAACTTCGATTAATAAATAATGAATGAATAAAGAAGAATAAAGAAATCTGATATTGGATGGACATTTTCCTTTAAATCCATTAATACTCTAATTATTGTTGTCTGGTGGTGCAACCCACAGTGGGTGGAATACCTTACGTCCTCAGTAAGGCTCAGCAGCACATTCTCCACAGCAGAGGAATCCGTCCATTATAGTTGATAAGACATGTTTCATGAAAGACCAGGTCAACGCCGTTTGCAGGACCTGTTATGGAATCCTGTGTCTAATTCACGGGATCTTTAGTTGGCTGTCAACACAGTGCCGTAAAACAATCATTTAGGCACCCATCACTAGCCACCAGGGTTACGGGAATCCCTTGAATGTTGGCATGGGGGACTTTTTTTTCTCATGGTTGCAATCCATCCAAAATATGTCTGCCAGCATGAGCTGTAATGTTTCCAGCAGATCAGCCTCGCAGTAGAGTATCCTTTTACAGACCATGTAGGTTTCCCCGATCAGCCAAGCAGGCCTTCACCTACATGCATTCTTTGGGCCCGGATAGGAGGTCTCTCTTTTAGTTACATTGCTGCCCTTCACCTGACCACCTTCCCAATTAATATGAGTCTAGCATCGAACCCCGCATTGTTCAGAATGCTTCTTAAAACCTGTTTTTGCTTGCAGTACATTTTTCTACTCCCACTATGTAATTTTGCTCATTGACCATGACCGGCTTCACCAGGATATCTCTTTGGGGATAATTTGGCGCTACACAAATCATATCAACATGACGTAACAATCCTAAGCAAATGGCTCTAATTTTTTAAAGGAAGACAGACATGGATTGGGTCTTCCCATCCGTTCTCTTATTGGGTGTGCAGAGCTTCAGCAAATCAGATGGGAAACATTGTTTATTCAAGAAGATCTCGCTTACGTCCATTCCTGGAGAGAGATGGCATTTTCAAGGGCCCAAATCAATTCACTGATTGCCCTAAATCTTTTGGGGAACCAATTCTCACAGAGTGTAGTTCTCTTTCAACAAGTCACATCTCCATGGCTACCATTTGTGGTGAAACTACCACCTTGCCTCTTTTGTATTCAAGCTACACAGTTTCAGTTTTCTGTAAAAAGCACTTGACGCAGGGTGGGCATTAGCCCAGTCCTTCACATGATGTGAGCTCAATTTTGAAGGGCTAACAGGTCAAACTTTTTGTGAAAGCGTTGCTCTCCCTCAGGCAGGCTTGGGCTGGGACCGAACTTAGGCCCGTGCACCAAAATAAAAGTAGCCCCAACAGTGAATTAGAAAACTAATGTAGCCCATGTTTTCAGATTGGGATAGTTTTGAACTAGTAAAGAAATGCTGTATAAGTGTTTTGCAAATTATGGAAGACTGCATTGATTTTAGGTTAATGCAGGCAATGTTTGTTTGAATATCAGGTAAATTGACAGTAAAAGAATATCCAGAAGCCTAAAAAACAGGGCCGCAAATAGCCTGGCAAACTAGCCCGTTGGGCACAACATGATTGCCCTTTAGGCCAGTCCGATCTTGCCATAAGGTCACAATTGACCAGCTAGAACTCCATTGTAATTTCACTCGGAACACAATTGATTCTTCCTGGCAATATGAACTGAAAGTCAGACAGAGCATTTGGCTTTACAATCAATTCCGGGGAGTGGTGGGCTAGAATTCTGCTGGGAGGCATGCAGGAACAGAGAGGCAACAAACTCTAACTACCAATAACCTTATGGAGCACCCTACAACATTAACATCTTAATTCTTGCACAAGGACACCTTAAACTGGGTATTCCACGTCACATGTATCCAAGTCACATATATTTCAGTGGGAATGAGATGGTCCAGGTATGGCCTACCAAACAGCTTTTCCACAACCCCACCAATATGGTTCAAATCAAAAAGGCCAAAACCCCACAACTAGAATCAGCTGCCACAATCCATTAGTAGCTTTATGAACAGTGCATGGGTGCTCTAATCAACACTCCAAAAGACTTTGGGTGATCCCCAAACCCTAACAAAGTTTAATACTCTGTCTTCAGGGGACCTCTGACACATGCCCGTTGCAGCAGAAAACATGCAGGGTCCCTGAGGATATAAAAATAAGGAACAGTTTGTCAGATGGGTATTGCACCATTGAGGTTCGACTCTAAAGTCTCAGGGCCAGATTCATCAAACCAAAATCCGCTCGCAAAGGGCCAGATTCTGAGAATCTGGCCCTTTGCGAGCGGTATTTTTGCATTTGGGATACATCATCCCAAATGCAAAAATCGCAATTTTAGAAATCGCTACATTGCGATTATTTGCATTTAAGGAATCTCAATTTGAGATTCCTTAAATGCAAGGCATGAACCATTTCAAAATTGCAAATTCGCAATCTGGGGCCGCTATTTACCGCGAAGTCTAACTACGTGGTAAATAGCAAAAACTTAGAAAAATGCACCTTAGTGCATTTTTCTAAGTTGTATGTTACACACACACATGTCCTTGGGACATGTGTGTGCGCAACACTAGTGTACATTACCATTTCAGGGGTGCAACAGAGTGTCCTTTGGACACCCTGGTACCCTTGAAATTGCTTCCTTATTTGCGATTCGCTAATTGCGAATCGCAAATATGGAATGACTCCCCATTCATTCCTATGGGCCTTTAGGCTCATAGGAATGAATGGGAAAGCCATTCCTTATTTGCGATTAGCAATTAGCGAATCACAAATGAGGAAGCAGTAGAAATCGCAAAAAATATTGCGATTTCTACATGCATCCCGTTTTGCGAGTCTTTAATAGCGAATCCTTAAAATTCGCTATTAAGGACTCGCAAAACATGACTTTGATGAATCTGGGGTTCAATGTTTATTCAATCAGTTTAGGCTCGACTGTTCCTACTGGAGCAGGGTCCAGACTGATTTGCACTTGGCTGGGTCCAAACTGAGGTGTCAAGGTGGGCAAATAATGATGGCTTAGAATGCTACCCCGAGCAACTGCCAGTGGTTAGACTTATTGCAAGCATCCTCCCATCACTTTTTACGATTAACAGCTTTTATTGTATTTGAACTTTGATACACATACTGCCTTGTATATCTCAAAGCCAGCGGGGACTGCTTCTTGTATATAGCGATGGCATTAACAGTACTGTGCAAAATGGAAGTCCCCGAAAACATTGCTCGGACGAATATCAGAGAGCAAAGTGCAAAAAGAAATAAAGTAACAAGAAAACAAAAGTCACAGTGTTCCATCCCACCCACATGCCTACCTCCATCCCAGAGAACTTCCTCCCCCAACATACACTAAATGACGTGAAGAACACAAAGAGAGCAGGTCTCGCTTTGGGGAATGGTGTAGATCATCACTAATCTTGACCATGATGGGTCTTATGTGAAATCAGTGTAAAAGTAGGATCCACAAATATTCGGGGCATAGAACCTCCATGAACATTGTGGACAGCGTGCTCAGGCAAGCGTTTCAGAGGGACTCAAAGCTATCTCCTCTGCCAGCTGGCTCCCTGGATGTCTTTTTATATTTCAAGCATGTCCCCAACTCTATACAACCAAGCTCTGCAAGTATGAAAGTTGTTAGACCTGACATCCTTGGTGTGGTATTCCCCCAAATGTTGTGCCTTCACCCCTCGTGTTTTGCTGAATTTGTTTTTGTTGGCATTGAGACTCTGTTTACTTTACTACTGCTATTGAGTGCTTAAGTGCTTGTGCTCTTTCCCTAAAACATGGTCAAATTGGCCTGTGTCTATTTGGCACATTTCATTTACTTGTAAGACCCTAGTAAATGGTACTACACGTACCTAGGGCCAGTAAATTTAATAGTACTAATGGAACTGCAGCGCTCATTGTGTCAGGCACCGAAGTAACATTTTAAAACAGGTCTCAGGCCTGTCAGTGCAGCCTGTGTTTGCAGTTTTTAAACTCTCATTTTGATCTAGCAAAATAACTCTTTTGCTAGGCCTAAACCTTCCTTTCTAATACATATGTCACCCCTAATGTAGGCCCTAAGGGCTTATAGGGCAGAGTGCAATGTCTTGTAAAATTAGGACGCATGTGCTGACGTTTTACATATCCTGGCAGTGAAAAACTCCCTTCATTTAATAAGTGATCCCTTTGGGTCTGATTAGGATCTTGGCAGTACTCCCGCCATCCCTCCATGGCGGCGGTTTCAAGTACTCCATCGAGTCGACGAAGTCCCACCCGCCGTATTTGGATGTGTGCTGGCTCTGCTGACTCCGTCGCAGTCAGGCATTGCATGGAGCCTATTTAGAAGTCCCCATCAAGCTGGGTTGTCCTAGTGGCAGTTAGCTGATGGACTGAGTCCTTGGTGGCATGGAGACTGGTAAGTACAACTTATTTTCATGTCAATACACATATGTTGTGTTTACCTCAAAACCATATGTAGGTAATGTGTTATTCCCCTTTTTGTCACATATTGCATGCCACACAAACAACATACACATACTATTGATTGTACACCCACAGGCCCCCAAGCACAACACCCCCAAGCACCACAACAATTTTTTTTAAAGTGTCAATACAGGTGGGTTAATTTTACCTTGATAAGTTGGAAAATGAACACTACTGCATTACCCATAAGAAAAATGTGTATATTTCAGAGCAATGCAAAAATAAAGTAGGCTATAGCAATTTTCAACACACAATTCATATTAAGACAATTCTAAAAGTTGCATCCTGGCAACAACAGAGTTGTTTGGCATTGTGGTGGTGTCGGAGCTGCAAAGAAAGGAACTGTTTGGTGCGAAATTTGTTTGTAGGAGGTTGCTACGTCTGGGACTCTTCTTCAACGGAATGTTGACGACTCCTTAATTGAGGATCTATCAAAGTGCGGTGCATATTAGAGTACTCACTTCTACATTTCGATGGGTGAAAGAAAATAAAGATTGCTACAGATACTCTAGTGTCTATTCCACCCTAGTGCATGAATTGGCATTCGGATCGAGTCGTCTTCCGTTTTCTCTTCTTTTTCTACGATTGTTGCACATTATTTGTGCTTCAACTAGCTTTGCTGCTGACTTATCATATCAGCTGTGGCTTTTTCCAATGAGAATGTAATCAACCTGAATTTGTTCTGCCCTGAGGAAGCCCATATCGGGCGAAACGCGTTGGCTGTTTCGTGCTGTTTCATTGATCATCGTACTTTGAGTTTCTTGGCTGTTTTATCATCGTGTCAAGAGAAACTGATTAAAAATTGGACTTTTTTCACATTCATGAAGGGCATGTGTCTCAATTTATCAATTTGATATATCACATTTAATACATTTTCTCGTTGCCTCTCCATTCGCCTGTTTTGTGAAAGAAAGGAACTGGACGATGGGGTTCAAGATGGAAACGGAAGTGGAAAACAGTAAAAAGATAAATTCTTACCTCATTTCCTTTGATTCCGCCAACTCAAAGTATGTGGTATTCCCCCACTGTTGCCTCAACAGAGAGCAAAATCGTGATTAGTTCTGTGGTCTTCTTGGCTGGATTCCTGCCGACAGCCACTTCTGCCTGTGAAGCCACCGGCGCAGGGGGAAATTCCTGGCACAGTCGGCGGGACTTTGGCGGTCTTTTGGCCATGGATCCACCAACATCTAAATTGAGTGGGTGGACTGCCAAGTAGTTGTGTGGAAATCAGTCAAAAAAGTGATGGCAGGACCATTACCACCAAGATCTAAATCAGGCCCTTTGTTTGGGAGTTGATATCAATATGGTGTTTACACTCAAACAAATTGTAATTTTTAATCCTCTTTAATTCTAAAGTCAGATTTTAAGTCACAATTCTGAAAATGCCACTATTAGAAAGTTAAAACTACTGGAAATGTGGTTGGTATTGATTCAAAACATTTTTATTGAAGACCAAGTTAGTCTATACACTGGACCTATGTGTTCATATCACCATTCGTTAGAAATGGTTAATACATTGAACACGTCTTCCAAAAGGCACACCACACTTCTTGAACACAAACCACATGAACCTAATTAATCAAATAAATCTGTGATAATAGTGCAACCTTGAGAACGTGACTTATAAATAATCCTACCACTTTTCAACATGAACAACAAAATTTTGGGTACATTTGAAGACATACCTAACTTCTTCAAACCAGTCCATAATTTAAAAACCCGGCTAGTCATATCATGGCAATTGAAAAATTCTGGCCCTATCGGTACTGGCAAACAAGTTCCAAGCTATCCATTATTGATGGATAAAGATTGTACATTTTGATCTACAGTCCATATAGATGTACAATGAGTGGAATCTCCGATAAATCTAGCCAACGCGTTTCGAAGCGCAAGTCACTCAGGGTTCTCTTCAGGGCTTTGGGCTGGTGATGGTAAATTTATATCTAAAAAAGAATATACATAACACTGCTTTTTAATTTGCCATCAACAACCTCTCTCAATAAAGTTACCTGGGAACTGCCTGAAAGGTGAACATTATCTTATATCTTCAATGGGGAACTGATCCCAAATCGGATACTATTGGGCACTGAAGTGACAGCTGAATTTTAATTCATTGGTGAATCACCACATTAATTACTCTATCTGTACCGAAAAAAACAAATTGATGTCACTAAATGGCCTAAATTGTATCTAAAAAATATGACACTAATATATGTGACATGGACTTTTGAAGCTCGAAATTAGCCTTGGCAAAATCTGTATTAAAGTAAGATTGATGAATATTAAAACTGACATGAAATCGGAAAATTTGACAACTCGGAAATGTACACAAACACCAACAAGGAGTTCGCTTTTTAGTTCATGGCGGTATTAGGCATTTTATTCGGCCTCTCCTTTCAAGATAAATATCTCTAATACGGGATTCAATATTGAAAAAAAGGAGGTACCATTAAACCAAGTTAAATTCTACACCCGTAAGGGATGCTTACTTAATTTAGTAAGATTCACGGATCACATGGACCTCCATCTTTGATGAGGAATGAATGGTGAAGTAGACTGCATGCACATCCATTTTTTAACAAGCATTGGAAATGCAATAGGTCTCGGATTTATTTGAGTTAGAACTAATGGCACTGTAAATAGCCATGTGTTATGGAGTGTATGCATGTGGTGTGTAGTGGAATTATGTGGGTTGGATTGGAATTGTAGCAATGGTGGCATGCTGCACTTTAGATGAATATGTTTAAAAGTAAAGTGCACCATACTGCGATTGCTACAATAGTTAATTGTGGATGCGTTAACAATTGATGTGTGCACTGATGGCTGGTGGTGTGTGTGCCTGTAGAAATTGTGCACTGATGGCTGGTGGTGTGTGTGCCTGGTGGAAGCGTGCACTGCCGGCTGGAGGTGTGTGTGCCTGGTGGAAGTGTGCACTGACGGCTGGTGGTGTGTGTGCCTGGTAAAAGCGTGCACAGACGGCTGATGGTGTGTGTGCCTGGTGAAAGCATGCACTGACGGCTGGTGGTGTGTGCCTGGTGAAAGCGTGCACTGACGGCTGGTGTTGTGTGTGCCTGGTGAAAGTGTGCACTGATGGTTGGTGGTGTGTGTGTTTGGTGAAAGCGTGCACTGACGTCTGGTGGTGCGTGCCTGGTGGAAGCCTGCACTGGCGGCTGGTGGTGTTTGTGCCCGGTGAAAGCGTGCACTGATGGCTGGTGGTGTTTGTGCCCGGTGAAAGCGTGCACTGATGGCTAGTGGTGTGTGTGTGGTTGTGTGTGTGGTTGTGTGTGTGGTTGTGTGTGTGTGGTGGTGAGTGTGTGGTGGTGAGTGTGTGGTGGTGAGTGTGTGATGGTGAGTGTGTGATGGTGAGTGGTGGTGAGAGTGTGGTGTGTGTGGGTGTGTGTGTGGTGTGTGTGGTGTGTGTGTGGTGTGTGTGTGGTCTTATGTGTGTGGTCTTATGTGTGTGGTGTTATGTGTGTGTGTGGTGGACTTAGTTCGGGTTTTCGTACCCTGCACACTCACACATTGCCCCTACACACTCATGCACTGATCACCCTACACACTCACACACTGCTCACCCTGCACACTCACACACAGCTCACCCTGCACTCACACACTGTTCACCCTGCACACTCACACAATGTTCACCCTGCACACTCACACACTGCTCACCCTACACACACTGCTCCCCCTACACACTGTCACACTGCTCACCCTGCACACTCACACACTGTTCACCCTACACACTCACACAATGTTCACCCTGCACACTCACACACTGCTCACCCTACACACTCACACAATGTCCACCCTGCACGCTCACACAATGTCCACCCTGCACGCTCACACACTGTTAACCCTGCATACTCACACACTGCTCACCCTGCATGCTCACACACTGCTCACCCTGCATGCTCACACACTGCTCACCCTGTAAGCTCACACACTGCTCACCCTACACACTCACACACTGCTCACCCTACATAATGCAAAAAGACCTAGCTCTGCCCTTTGGCCTGTGTTGTAATCGTACAGTAGGTTGTGAGTAGTTGCGCTTGATTGGTTGGGGCGTCCCCTCCTTGCTGCTCCCCTCACAGAGGGCCGGCTGCCTCCATGAAGCTGTTCTTTGTTTTAGCTCCTGTGTGTCAGTACACCGTGTAAGCGCACAAGCATACCCTGCTCTCTCTGGAACACCCACACGGCTGAGTCTCTCACTCTGCTGTCACTCTCACTCTGTTGTCACTCTTACTCTGCTGTCACTCTCACTCTGCTGTCACTCTCACTCTGCTGTCACTCTCACTCTGCAGTCACTCTCACGCTGCAGTCACTCATGCAGTAACTCTCACTCTGCAGTCATTCTCACTCTGTAGTTACTCACTCTGCAGTCACTCTCACTCTGCAGTCACTCTCACTCTGATATCACTCACACTCTGCTGTCACTCACACTCTGCTGTCACTCATGCTGTCACTCTCACTCTGCTGTCACTCTCACTCTGCTGTCACTCATGCTGTCACTCTCACTCTGCTGTCACTCTCACTCTGCTGTCACTCATGCTGACACTCTCACTCTGCAGTCACTCTCACTCATGCTGTCACTCTCACTCTGCTGTCACTCTCACTCTGCTGTCACTCTCATTCTGCTGTCACTCTCACTCATGCAGTCACTCTCACTCACGCCACATTGAAGACAGAAAACTCGCCATCACCCATTCTAGGAACTCAGTCAACTCTGCACCGACCCATCACTGTTGCTGCTGTTACTGCCCGCAACCGAGGTTTATTTTCCCACTCTGACCCGTGGGTGGAGCAACAAGGCCTAACTTGATGAAGCTGAAACTTTGACCTATCGACTGTCACTGACACGTCCATGACTAACTCCTTGAATGGCAGCTGAGTCCAGCTCCTCAGTGTTTCGAGTGAAAGCAACAACCCTGTGAACAGCGCGTATGCTGTTGGAGAGTGAGTGTTTACACTTCGTAGAGGCACGTGCGGGCCTGGCAACCAATCAACACTTCAGACTTCTGTGCTGCGCTCTATGATTGGCTGGATGCCGACAATGCTCCAATCGTAGATCCTCGTACAAAGTAGGAGTCGCTCCTAGTGTCTAACAAATCCCGAATTATGTCCAGTCTAGGTATTGGCTACTTAGCGACCCGGATGTACTGAAAATAAACACTAATGTCCTCCTTATATGGATCGGTGACAGGCAACGGATGTTGAATTGAATTGACTGTCAGCCGGAGTAAGTAGTGATTAAATTGTGCTACCTTAATCCCTGGTGGACTCTGTCTTCCTGTGGTAAGGTCAATCATTTGCCACTTAGAACCTGTGTGTGTTTCCCATTTATCGTAAAAATAGCTAACACTCTTGTGGATTGCAGCAACTCTAAACGCATTGCATAGTGTGCTGTGTTTTTCCCGAACTACAAAAAAAAAAAAGCCCGCGAGTAGTGTGCGCGCGCCACTGCGAGCATATGTTTTGAATTATCGCGGCTGTCAAGCCACGATAATTTAAACATATGGCCTCTGGTGCGCGTAACAGACACCAATTGGCCATAGGCGGAGCTACGCGATCGCCTATGGCCTATTGCATGTTCTGTTAAAAAACAGCACGCACGCGAAGGCCAATGAAAATGGACCTTGGAAATAACACGCACGAGGTGCGTGGAAATTCCAGGTCTATTTTCAAAACCGCCGGGAAAAGGTCTCTGGGCTGCGCGACACTGCTGCACAGTGTACGCTAGGCCCGAGCCCTAAAAAGGAAAGGCAATCGATTGTCCAGTGGAAGCTGCAATGCATTTTGTTACATGTAGTAATAAATTCGAACTAACGGTCTGATATTCTGATGAAAAAGAAATTTGGATTGTGTTATAAATTGTTGATTTCAGACACTTCATTGAGGCCTTGACTCACTGTGTTGAATTTCATGATTAAATATGCCTTTTTTTTCGTCAATTGGGCTTCCATGTCGACCTCCTCTGGGATGTGGTAAAATTACTCTGAGTACTGTTCATTGAAATTCTTTTCCAGCGTGTTTAAACTTACAAAAGTGATCGACCAATGGGGCAGATGTTGTTTTAGTCTTGATACGGGATTTATGTTGGACTATACATTGTTTTACTTCATGATTTGAAAATTCATGGTGTTTCCACTGAATCTGTCCGTGCCTGAAAGTTGTTCCTTCAATTGTTCGACAACAAGCGACGCAATTGCTGCATTTGGGGTGGCCTTGTACTGGTTTCAAATTCCATCGGGACAGAGGTCAACTTGTTTTGCTGGCTGGTGACAGGTTGCTCTCACAAGTTGTGTCCTTAATCTGGCATTTTTTCTCAAGGCAAAAAGTGGGAGGTCAAATGCACATTCAGAGTTCTTAATTAAATGCCAATTGTGACGTATTCTTTTTTTGAAATTATTCGTTAGGGGACAAAAAGTGGACAGATGTGGGATGGTGTGGATGCGGCATCTATAACATAATCTCAGAATCCCTCACTTGCTAGGGGTAAAAATTACTATTCCCACTCCAGTGAGTGCAACAGTAGGGAAAGCGCTGGATAGCGTAGGGGTAAGAATTACTATTCCCACTCCAGTGAGTGCAACAATAGGGAAAGCGCTGGATCCCAAAGCAATAAAAAACAAAACTATCAACATTTTTATTACATTTAATTTCCAATTTTAACATAATTCATATATCAATGTAAATATATTATTATTAACAAAGATAATAAAAATAATTAATTACACATTATTTAGCACTATAATATCCAACACACACACCTAAAATTAATTACACAATTACACTTAATATTTACCAATTAATTAACATTAATGTATTATTATTTATTAATTAATCAATAAAAAATGAATTACTTACCATTATTTATAAATTGATATTTTTGTCAACTATATTTTTGTAAACGATATTTATTACAACTATATTTTTGTAATCGATATTACTAACCTTTAGTCGATATTCTTGTCAACTATATTTTTTTGGTAATATTTCTTCCAAACGATATTTCTGCGGCGATATTAATGTCCCACTATATTTCTCTGTCGATATTCCTGCTCTGTGTTATGTATTACCATGTGTTATCTCTATGCATTGTCCTTTGACTCTTCATGTGACATGGTCAGTGTTCCACCTCATGATGTCACAGCACGAGTGGAATGTATTCATTTGGTGCTGGAGAGCTGTGAGAGGTTGGATGTAGCTGTTCCTCCTTATTACTGAAGAGGGGTTAAGCTATGGAATAAACCTAGAAATATAACTACTGAGTTCTGGATTTATTCATAACAATGGCGACGATGGCTTAAACCCTGAGAACCCACGAACTTCTTTTCAACAATTTTATGGAGAAAATCTCTTTCTTATCCTACATCCATTCAGTGAAGATTGGAGACAATTATTCAACGAAGATTTGGAAGTCGGACAGTTTGCACATTTACAGATTGAGACTGGGTTAGTCCAAATTCTTCACGAGCTACATTGCACATGAGACTTTAGTCTACATTGAGTTTTACCCAGGTTGCACAATTTGGAAAAACTTGGATGGACTCTCAAGCAGCATGTCTGTGAGTGATACCACGTTTATTTGACTAGAATACTCCGACGGACATTCAGACAGCATTTCTGTGAGTTATACTACGTTTGTTTTGACTAATACTCACGACAGATTCTGTTGGGGCAAAAGAAACGCTTCTTGCATCTTTCAATTGCAAACGGCGTTCTCAACATTCCAAGCCCGGCATCTTCCAACTTGCAATTCTTCATCTCCGACAGCATCATAGCGATCTTCGCTGACGTTCCCTGAGAATTTAACGTCTGACGTCAGTACGCCAGGTCACGCTGTCTTGACCTTATGCGCCTCCATTTTGTTTACTTCTCTCTCCGTAGCAACGCGGGATCAGCTTACCCGGTTGCAGTTATTTCAGGAATTTGGAATGTGTTCATACTTTCGGTGATCCGCACACCGCGTATCAATCAAGGTAAAACTTTTGACTTTAAATTATTAAACAGCGCAAATACTTCTTCGGTAAAATGCACACCGTGTGTCAACTTGGCATTATTACTTCGGTGATACGCACACTGCATATCAATTGAGCACCAATAATTCAGTGATACGCACACCGCGTGTCAATTAGGCATTAATACTTCGGTGATACGCACACCACGTATCAATTAATTCTCCATTTTTTTTGTTTTGTTTTCTAAGCGTATTATTTGGCACTACTTTATATGTTACACCCTAAAATATTATAGCAACACATTTGTTATCACCATTCTTAGTATGTATTAACCTTATTGGATTTAGCAGCGATTTCCATTTCGTTCTTTGCACATTTCTTTCCACTCTATTAAACCTTTTAAACTCTGCAACCTTTACAACTACTATGGCAACTGCTACTATGAACATACCTTCTCCACAACCCTTCATGATAAAGGATTGCGAGGTAATTAACTATTTAGATACATTTGAGAGCAAAAAATTCCCTGCTGAAGGGAAAAAGAAAATCTTACTCCATTGCTTAGGGCCTGGTGGTTTAAGAGTATATAACCGCATCGAAAAGAAAGCATTACCTGAGAGTGAAGTCAATGTGTTTACACAAGCAAGTGCAGATCTGAATGCATATTTCGCACCTACAGTTTGCAAAGCTATCCATAGGTATAACTTAAACAAGAAAGCCACGAGAAAGTTGAAGAAGACATTGCATCCCTTAAGAGGCTAGCCTTATCTTCCAAATTTGGCATTATAGAAGAAGAATTAATCCGAGATCAGTTGGTCATGCATTGCAATAATGAGAGTTTGCAAGACAAGTTATGGATTAATGGAGACGCCTCCTTACGTGAAATTAGTGCTATTATTAGTAAAGCAGAGCTCAGGTCCAGATGCGCTAAAACTGTTGTAAATAAAAATAAGTGCGACAACAGCGAGAATACTGTTAAAATCATCAAAAACAACACCTCCAAACACACTGAAAAGTCTAAAAGATACGACAAACCAAGTGGGAAAGAAAAATCTATAGTAAAACAAAATGAGTCTACTTCAAGAAAAGGGAAGTGTTACCGCTGTGGAAGTATTTCCCATTTAGCCAATGACAGGAGATGTCCAGCTTTAGGACAGAAGTGCGCTTATTGTAAGATGTCTGCTCATTTTGTACGCATGTGTCATAAATCCAAATCTGTAAAGTGTATTGTTGATGAATGTGAGCAAGAACAGCATAATGAGGGTTCTTCAGATAATGATGACAACATTATATGTTGTATTCATGAGAAAGATGAAAATGCTACAGGTAACACACGTAGGAAAAACCTGTTTATGAGGTTAAAGTAGGGGGTGTTCAAGTTTCATTGATGGGAGACTCAGGATCCCCCTACACAATAATTAACAGAAATGCATGGAGTAACCAGTTATGCAAAAAAATTGGTACTGAGTTAGAAAGTCCTGATATTCACCCAGTAAGTTTTACAGGTGAACCTATTGATTTGCTGGGATTTCGTAAATTGCTTTTTGAATTCAAAGGTAGACAGGCTGAGTGCAAATTGTACGTCTAGTGTCCTTGGATGGTGGGATCAAGGGGAATTAGGGATACTTTTAGATCCCAATGGTGATGACCCTGTGTTAAGTGTGCAGTTAGATGATGAAGATCTAATCAACAAGTTGGTTCCCCAATGTTTTTTCAGGCGGGATTGGCATGCTCAAAGGTTTCTCACATGAAATAATTTTAAAGAAAAATGCTGTCCCTTACATCCACAAAGTAAGGAACATTCCCCTTGGAATAAAAGATGAAGTTGTTATGGAAATTCAAAAGCTAATGGATAAGGGCATTATTGAACATGTAGAGTCATCAGATTGGATCGCCCCCTTGGTCGGAGCGCGGAAAGCCAACGGCCGGGTCCGTCTATGTGTGGATTTAAGGGAGCTAAACAAAAACATCTTCATTGATGTTTTTCCACTCCCTAAAATCTCTGAACTACTTTCTGCCACCAAGGACATGGTTTGGTTTTCCAGTACAGATTTAACTTCTGCTTACCATCAGGTTTCTCTCCATAAGATTAGCAAGCATCTCACTGCTTTTATTACTCCCATTGGCATGTTTCAGTCCAATCGTGTCCCATTTGGGCTAGCTTCAGCTGCAGCAATGTTCCAGAGGATTATGCACATAATGTTTAAGGATGTAAAAAAACGTTTTATTTTTTCAGGACGATATTCTAGTAATGGGAAAAAATAGAACGGAACATGAAGGAGTTTTGTTCAATGTCATGCATGTGTTAAACGATAAGGGTTTGACAGCGGAGAAATCCAAATGTAAAATTGCTAAAAGAAGCGTCACCTATTTGGGTTATGAAATTAGTGCTCATGGAATCTGCCCTAAAACAGACCTTGTAGATGCCATCAAGAACGCTCCCCTGCCACAGAATAAGGATGAAGTCAAATCTTTTTTAGGATTGGCGGAATTCTATTCTAAATTTGTTTACAACTTTGCGAGCAAAATGTTTTGCATCAGACAGTTACTTTAAAAAGGTTCTGTATTTAACTGGTCTACTGAATGTCAAATGTGTATGGACAGCATTAAGAAAGATATTTGTTCTGCCCCCGCTCTTCAGGGTTTTGATCCTAAGCTTAAGAGCTTCATGACCACGGATGCCAGTGGGAAAGGGTTAGGGGCAGTCTTAACCCAGTTACAAAACAATGGTACAGAATGTGTTATTGCGTGTACTTCTAGATCTCTTACACCTACTGAAGAGAAATATTCAGTGATTGAAAGAGAAGCCTTAGGATGTGTGTGGGGCCTGAAACATTTTAGGCAATTTATATGGGGTACGAGAGTAACCTTGAGAACAGACCATAAACCACTTACTAAAGTACTAACATCCCATGGTTTAAATAATGTTTCACCCAGGATTTTTCGATTTTCAGTACAGTTACTTGACTTTGTATACAACATAGTTTATTTACCAGGAATTAAAAACAGAGTTGCAGATTTTCTCAGCAGGTGTCCTCTACCTATCTATAAGAATTTATTGTGTGAGTGTGATGACTGGCTAGTAGCCGATATTTTCAACAATGAGTTGTCAAGCATCAAACACGAAGAATGGATTGACAGTACAGCCAAATATGAAGCTTTACTTACTGTTAAAGACTACATTTTGAAAGGGTGGCCTGATAAAGCAACTCTTTCTAATGAACAACTACCTTTTTGGGTGGTCAGAAATGAACTTTCCCTCGAAGATGGAGTTCTACTCAGGGGTGGGAAACTAATTCCGCCACATGTTCTTAGAGAGAGTGTCATTAAATTGTGTCATGAAGGTCACATGGGCATCGTCAAAACTAAATGTAGAATCAAACAATCATACTGGTGGCCAGGTGTAGACAGGAATATAGAAAAGGTGGTACGAGATTGTGTAGAATGTATTAATTCTGACAAAAGCTTAGTGACATTCAGACCCGCATTACATCCAATTGTAGCTCTCAACATGCCTTGGGAAAGAATAGGTGTTGATATTTTTGGCCCAGTCAGCACTTGGGATGGAACACCCAAATACATTTTTGTAGCAATAGATAATTTTTCTAAATGGCCTAAATATAGAATTGTAACGAAAGCTGATTCTGAAAATTTACTACAATTTTTAGGCGATGCTAGGGAAGGCCTCCCAAACGATCTTATCTTCGATAATAGAGGACAATTTACTAGTGAACAATTCAAGAGGTTGATTAAAAAGAGTGGCATCACCCATAGAACTATCTCGCTATATCATCCCGAAGGAAATGGAAGCGTTGAGCGCTTTAACAGAGTGATCAAAAATATCATTGAGGTAGCCTTGAGCAATGATTATGATTGGGAGGATGAGTTAAGAAAGATGGTGAATGCTTACAGGATTACTAAGTGCGAATCTACAAACAACTCTCCGTATGAGATCATGAGAGGCAGATCTGCTCGTACCAAAGACAACATGGGTTGGTTGAAGTGTACTGAAATCATTTCATGGTCTGTAAATAATGTAAAACATTCTTTGGAGACGAAGCAAAGTGATGTGAGGGAAAAACACTCCAACTCTAAGTCCAATAGTAAAATTATGTTACAAGTTGGTGATATTGTAAAAGTGAAGAAGGGGAGACTTGTTCGTAAAGGAGAAAGCAAATACTCTTCTCCTCTCAAAGTCATTGAGATTGTATGTAACTCTGCTCTTTTGAGTGACGGGAAAGTCTGGAATGCAAATAGAATTGCATTATATAAAGGCCATATTTAAAAGACAGTCACTAGTGATGATAACAAGCGCAATTATGATTGGGTTGATGATGTTGTGGTTGAGTCGTGTCCATCTAGCGATACCATAGTCATACCCACTCAGACAGCTAGCACAAGTAAAGATGTTGAACTCCTAAGTTGTTCTCATCATATTGTTAAAAAATGTGTTGAAGAAGGAGGGGTCTCTTGCTAGACGCATATGTATGAAACCCAAAAAGCTTGATGACTACATCACTTATATTCACAACTAGTGTACTGTGCTTACCTACCTTCGTTAAAATGATGATTTGTTTTTAATGCTACTTACCAAGTTGTAATTGTTTCAATGGGTATTTATATTCTATTTGTTTTATTTTTATTTTTATTTTTGTTGGAAGAAAGGGAGAAGTGTTATGTATTACCATGTGTTATCTCTATGCATTGTCCTTTAACTCTTCATGTGACATAGTCAGTGTTCCACCTCATGATGTCACAGCACGAGTGGAATGTATTCATTTGGTGCTGCCGAGCTGTTAGAGGTTGGATGTAGCTGTTCCTCCTTATTACTGAAGAGGGTTTAAGCTATGGAATAATCCTAGAAATATAACTACTGAGTACTGGATTTATTCATAACACTCTGCACCCTTAGGACCAGTTTCGCCCTCGTTCTCTTGCACACTCCCTGACCTGACCCTCTAAGACAGCAGAGAAAAACGTAAATTCTTTTTCTTTGGGATGCATAACCCTCAAGACGTCTCTCAGGTCGAAATCTGCCAGCCGAGTCCTAGCTTCCCCAGATAATTCCCCTGAGTGACTCGCTCTCGACGTTGATCTGTCTATTGTGTTATCCAATACAACATCCAGCTCGCCCCTAATTATTAATGCTCTATCCAAGGTCTGTAGTACCAAAGAAATGGTATGTTTAAGGAATCTCTCTTGCTTGTCGGTTGTTGCATACATAGAGGCCACGGTAAAAGTGTAGTCCCCAGCCAACAATCTGATTGCTAAAGCTCTGCCATCCAGATCCACTATGGTCTCTCCTACTTTCCTCAGAAATGAGGTTGAGAATAGGATAACCAATCCACCCTTCTAGGTGTGGCCATAGGAGTAATATTGATCAGGGAGCCGTCTACATCACATGCGATGCCAGTTGGCTCTTAGTAGGTGAGTCTCCCGTAAAAGAAATATTTGTGCCTCCAAATCCCTCATGAGAGACAGAACAACCTTCTGCTTTCCAGCAGCTTTAAGGACCCACATGTTTAGACTTAAATTTTTTAGTGAGAATGTCATTGGTGCCTACTTACACTAAAAGCACATATGGTACTGCTGTGCTAACTTAGAAGGAGAACATAAATGTGTCAATGACAATTAATATATGAAACCAGATATACCTGTCCCAATCTGGTACAAACCTAGCAGTCTACCTAGAGAGTTACATGAAGGTAGTAGTGGTAGCTAAACAGCCATATAATGAATTTGTTGGGAGGAGTTTTACTGTTTTTATCTCCAATCTAGAAGCAGAGAGGATTTGTCCTTCAAAGAAACTATGTTATATAAGTAATTTTTCTATAAACATAGGTACATATGGACATGCTCACACTTGATCGCAGGAAAGTTTATTCTAGACACCACCATTCCCCAACATGTAGTGGATCCATATAGCACTATACCCTGGGATTCCACACAGCTGTGATGATATAAATCTCATATTATAATAGCCAAAATGGAGGTAGGGGAGCCACTCAAGATAAGTGAGGGACTTTTAAACCAGTCACACGAGCCAAATACCAAGGCTGCGAGGCTTGATTTGACCTCATGGCTCTTTCCTCCACCATCCTATAGTTTCTGTAAAAAAAACTAACGTATGCATGTTTATCCTTGCTTTTCCTTTGTCACCATTGTCCTATTTTTCTCTTCCTCTCCCTTTATCCGATTTCTGCCTTTCTCTTGCTCTGAGACAAAGATTGATGATGAAAAATAAGTTCAGTTGTTCGTAATGAATGCCCGTGTCCACCAGGTGCAACCACTAACACAAAGTAATTTACAACAAGGGGTGGTGATGGACAGAGTCTCTGAATTAAGCAGAGTACTCTCACCCAGTCAAGAGATCAGGGCTAGATCCAACACCGTTTTTTAGCTCATTGCACCATCCCAGTTTCAGAACCTGGCTGTATGCAAATTAGTCTGTCCCTGGCCCAGTGCATCATGGGAACAGGGCAGACCAGACTACAAAAGCCAATTCTTACACTGGGAAGGAAACAAGCTTCCGGGGACCGGTTTCTGGCATTACAGCCGTCTTCGGCCCGGCTTGCTTGAATCCTGATGGTGCAATGAGCAAGGGACTCACATCTGAGTATACCCTTCCACGCTTAGGGTGGACAAAATTATTTACAACAAGGGGTGGTGATGGACAGAGTCTCTGAATTAAGCAGAGTACTCTCACCCAGTCAAGAGATCAGGGCTAGATCCAACACCGTTTTTTAGCTCATTGCACCATCCCAGTAACACAAAGTAAGCACTGGGTCAGTCCCCAAACCACATGGATACATACACTTGCTTTCCACCTCAACAACCAGGCTTTAGGCTTCGGTATGACAGAGAACTTGTTTTAATAATTTTTTGTGATGATGCCTTACGATTTGTAGACAGGTGAGAGTTTTGATTCTTGGTTATGGTGGATATTGCTGCCATCTTTAACGCCATGTTGCTCAGATGATTGCCCCTGGTGGCATAGACCAGTCATTTGCAGTGGCAGCTTGATCGGAATGGGTGTGATGGGGCGGGGGGTTTAAACAAATATAAAAAATAAAAAAGTTACCTTCTCCGCCGCACGCCTCTCCTCCTCTGCTGGAAGTACCAGAAGCACTCAGGCTTTCGGGCTCTCCCAGCCAATCACGACGATGCAGAAGCAGTGTCGTGATTGGCCTGAGCATCCTGTTTGGATGCTCAGGCAGTGCCTGGGATGGCTGGGCATGTTCTCCATGGGGCTGTGAAACACAGCCTAATGGAGAGCATGCCAAGTGCACATGATGGTTTGTCCGGCCCTAGAGGGCCGGACAAACTATCATGTGCACTTAGAAGAGTACAAACCACTCCTCCCCTGCTCTGGCGTCAGGGAGCCAGCCCCGCCCTGATTCCTGAAAGAAAAAGAAAATGATAATAACGTCCTGGTATTATCATTTTCTTTTTCTTTTTTTCACTGCTACAATAACAGTGGGGCAACAATCCTCCAGTTCCCACTTATCCAAAAACCTGTCCTCGCTCCCCTAGTTCAAAGAGCTGGATTTACACAAGCCAAAGATATGACACTAGATCCGCAGGTGGGAAACGTGTCTGGGACTTGTTTTCACCAATTGAACAAGCTCTAACTTCCACTTCCGTTACAGTGTCGCACACATGAAGCTTATTAGCGGGGCAGTTAACTGCAGCTTCTTACACACCAGGCTGCCTTCCCTTCAAATTATGCATCCACAAAGATTCCAGAAAAGCGCGTCAGGTGTACGGCAGGTCTCAAATCATATTCCACAGGAACAGAAGGCATAAGGAAAGCACCGACTTCAACCTCGGATGCTCGATGTATACATGCTGCCAAATTTGACATTAGTATATTTATCTAACTATATCACCCCTTATGCACTGCGCAGCGACAAAGAAAAGCTGGTAGCCATTCCCAGGGCCAGACTGAAGACAGAGAATGTGGCTGGTGCAATTATATGGCTTTCCTTACCAAACCAGCAATAAGTATGTGTGCATTGTATTCCAGCTTCAGATCAAGTTTGAAAGCTTTCCTTTTATAAAAAAATGTTGCAGACCAGCAACAAAAAAACGATTAGTAGGTAGTGTAAGTAAATAAAACTACGTACCTTGCGCTCAGCGCAAATTAGTGTTTTAATGTATTTATTTATTTACTTTAATCTTTGTCGTCATATGTCGGACTCCACTACCGCTCCACCCAGCCCTGCCCCACCCCAGCCCCGCCTCACCGCCCCACAGAATTACCTCTGAGAGTCACGACTGTTTGTTTAGTCCTTGACACTTACAAGCTGAATAAACAATCATTTGATGCATGATGTGGTGCAGAGAAACACCTTGTGGCATGTTTACGAGCATCCTCTGCCGCCAGAGCGTCACTTTTTGTGATGCTGCGCGGAACAGAATACAAAATCATGTCTATGAGGCCACGCAAAGTCACTCTGCTTGGCTTTGAATTACATCATATATATATATATATATATATATATATATATATATATATATATATATATATATATATAGTATAATGCATGGCAGCGCAAATAACTGCATTGCCTTGCTCTGCGCTCGGAAGGCGTTTCATGAGCATTACAGTGGGTTTTCCCATGCAACACCCATGGATTTTGACACTTCCCCAGTTTTACGAGAGCATGCAAAGCCGGGGAAGCACCAAAACCTTACGCTTCCCAAGGTGAAGTGTAAGGAGGAGACATAACGTTATTTCTCCTCCTTTTGTCCTCTTTCAATGTGTAATACATTGTGCAGCGCACATAGAAATATGAAAATGCCTCTTAATACTGACTGTTTTTGTGCAGGAAGGTGCATGCATTGGTGCTAGGCTGCCAAAATGGTGCCAGTGCAGGGGTAAAGGACCACACTGTACAGTATTTCATAAATATGATGCATGCCAGCCCTTTAACTTTGGCGTACAGCAGCACAGCAAGCTGACTTGCTGCTTTGCCCTATGCCAAATGCCCATAACGCGTGTGAGGAGACCAAGGTGCTTGTTGCTCCTAGCCTGATCTGGTCAATTAATTTTTCAAAAAACTACCTTGCGATATCTTGCCTGACTTGTTATTTTTTAATTGGTATGCTTGTTGACTCGCCACATTGTTTTTAAAGTAACTTTCACTCACACCTACCTAAACGTCGGTCCCCGGTCCACCGCGGGTTTATCCCAATTGTTGTGGAGGGACTCTGACCACGTTACAGCACTTCCGGTCGCGAGGAGGTCGGCGTTCTGGCAGCCCCTACCTCCCCCGATAAAAACCGGATGCATCGCAGGACGCGCGTGAGGAGACCAAGGTGCTCGTTGCTCCTAGCCTGATCTGGTCAATTCATTTTTTTTAAAACTACCTTGGGATATCTTGCCTGACTTGTTATTTTTTAATTGGTATGCTTGTTGACTCGCCGCATTGTTTTTAAAGTAACTTTCACTCACACCTACCTAAAGGTCGGTCCCCGGTCCACCACGGGTATATCCCGATTGTTGTGGAGGGACTCTGACCACTTTACACCACTTCTGGTCACGAGGAGGTTGGCGTTCTAGCAGCCCCTACCTCCCGCGTTAAAAACCGGTTGCATCGCAGAACGGGCAGCAGGCACGTCGGTGGCACGCCAAAGGCGCGCCAAAGGCCACAATCCCTGTCCAAAACTTTTTGAAAAACCCGGTTCCAATAAGATGTACATCTGCGCAGCTACTGAATCATCGTGGCCTGCCCCAGCCTAAGTGTGAGTATCTTGATCCTTTGGATGAGTTTACTAAATGCCCTTGCTGTAGTTTTAAATTTAACAAATCATGTCTTAATGGGGAGTATAGTGCAATTACTGTGATTAGTCCCCTTCAACACAATAACTGCCCCTCCTCCTGCTGCAAATCTCCTAACACGACTTTTACCTTCTGGAATATTAATTGCCACTCCCTTCCCTAACACAAATTGGATGTATTCGACCTATTAAGTAGTGAACAGCCTGATGCTATGTTTCTAACAGAAACATGGCTGCACGCGAGTTCAGGCCCAGACGTAGCCTCTGCCTTACCTTCCAACTATGCTATAGTTAGGGTTGATAGAGAATTTAAGATAGGAGGTGGTATCGCCATAATTAAAAGAAAATATTACTCATGCAAATTAGAGGCACTCGCTTTCAAGGGCTGTGAAGCAGGCCTTTTTATACTCGTGCTGACTCCTCATTTGACCTTGTCTGGCATGCGTGTTTATCGCCCCCCTGGCTCGCTGACTTCTTGGGCTGCTTCATTTCCAGAGTTAATTACTCCTCACCTTCTCAAGGCGGCAAATTTCACCATCTTGAGCGACCTCAACATACATTTGGACAACCATTCATGCCTCACCAGCAGTACCCTGATTTCTGATTTTGCAGCAATGAACTTGCTGCTGTGTAATTTAGACTATACTCCTAAGGCAGGCCACTTATTGGACCCCATATTTGCCAACCAGTCTGATATCCAATGTTCACCATCTCTTCCCCTATGTTGGTCAGATCATCATGCAATCAAATTTCATTGCACTGTTCTAATCAATCTGCCTATAGCTATCTCTGGCCCACAGCAGAAATCTAGAAACTGGAGCAAACTGGATATGAATGCCTTTAATAATCTTCTTTCTGACAGTTATCCTTCCATTGCCCATGTCTCTACTTCTTCTTTAAATACAATTCATAGCTGGATTCTTAAAGCAATTGACAACTGCCTTCCTGTCTCTAATAAAAAATCATATTACCACCGCTCCCTTGCCCCTTGGTTCACGGAGCAATTAAAAGTAGAAAAAAGCAAATACAAAAACTTAGAAAAACACTGGAGGAGAAATTACACAATCGAGTCCAAAATAAAATACAAAAATGCTTAAAAATATATCAAGCGTTCCGCAAAGAAACACGTGCAAATTACGTCGCACTTACTATTTCCAATGCACAGAACTGCTCCCGAACATTGTTTTCTATGGTTAAAAAACTCTCAGGATCAGATACTCAACCTACACCCCCCGCCTTAGATGGTTCACAATGCAATGACCTTGCCAATTTTTTTGTGAATAAAGTTAAAAACATTCACTCCTCGCTGAGCGGCTCTTTGACAGCTATGACTATGCAACAAAGCTTTCGTCCGGAATCCACTGATAAGACAGAACCCACCAATAAATTGCAATCCTGGTCATTACTAGACATTAATTCATTAAAAAAAAAACTGGGCAGCATAAAATCAGGTTCACCTCTGAATCTTTTACCTTCTATGGTGCTGCAACAAATTGACACACCTTCCCTTGAACTAATTATGGATCTTCTTAATGCCTCCATACAGGAAGCAATTGTTCCTCCTGAGTGGAAGCATGCTATGATTCTTCCGCTCTTGAAGAAAGCCAATGCAGACCCTGCCAAACTTTCCAATTTTAGGCCCATTTACCTTCTTCCGATATACTCTAAAATTCTGGAAAAACATATAAACTACCAACTTACACAGTTCATTGAATCCTCTTACATGATTCTCTGTCCGGTTTCAGAGCTGGTTTCTCAACAGAGACAACTCTGTTGGGCGTCACGGAAATGCTGAGACACCGCTTGGATATGGGGGACACAGCAGCCCTTATACTACTCGATCTGAGCGCTGCTTTTGACACGGTGTCTTACACCGTGTTAATACGATCCATTCAATCCCTCGGCATCTCTGGTTTAGCGCTGAAATGACTGACATCTTTCCTTACCAGCCGCACTTTTCAAATTTTTTCTTCTGCTGCCACATCCAAACTTTATTCATCCGATTGTGGAGTCCCTCGGGGCTCTATTCTTAGTCCACTGCTTTTTAATGTTTATGTTAAACCACTGGCGACTATTGCAGAAGAGGCTGGGCTATCCCTCTCCTCCTACGCAGATGATACCTAGATTATCTTCTCTCTTTCCTCTGAGAAGGTGTCTGGTCCGTCAGCTCTTCAAGACGGCCTAAGGAAAGTTGCAGCATGGATGCAAACAAACATGCTTAAACTTAATGGAGACAAGACCGAGGTTCTTATTTTAGGGAACAATAAAGAGCTATGGGGCCCCCAGCACAGGCCCATTGAATTGGGTAATCAACCCCAGCCCACTCAACAGGTCCGCAACTTGGGCTTTATTGTTGATGACCGGTTGTCCATGAGACAGCAAGTAGTAAAAGTGGCAGCTACCTGCTTTACTATATTGAAGTGGCTGAGAAAAGTTGTCTAGATGCTCCCTTGTTCCACCCAGAAAACGGTGGTCCAGGCACTTGTGTCCTCGAGAATAGACTATGGCAACATGCCGAATACTATGCCGAATCCCTAGAGCCACTTCCATCACCAGTTATCGCGATCTCCATTGGCTGAAAGTGGAAAGTCGTGTCAAGTTTAAAGCTTTGAGCTTTCAATTCAAGATCAAGTCCGACACTGCTCCTCAGTACCTACAAACCCTGGCCCAATCCTACTATCCTTCAAGACTACTGCGTTCCACTACTCAGGGAAAATGTTTGGTACCCAGGGTCAGACTCTCACGGATGGGAGGCCGCTCCTTTGCCTTTCTCGGTCCCACTTTGTGGAATGCTTTGCCTGTATCTCTCCGTCTGGAAACAAATTTCGCAAATTTTCACAAGGATTTTAAAACATGGCTGTTTAACCAATAATTCCATACTTCTGTTTCCATCCTCAGGCTGGCACTGGGAAACCCTTTTTGGGTAGCTGTGCGCCTTACAAAAACAATTTAACATAACATAAATGAGGGCCCTTGAGTGGTGAAATGTTGGTAGGTGGGCAGCAAAGACTGTAAACTATGCCGCTTGTTTAGGGCAGTAGGAGTCTAATTGGCCACCTCGGATGGAGGATTAGCTTTCCGTCTTTTTCAGTCACTGTGTTCAGAGCAACCAAACTATGGGGCACGTTTGCTATAATTTCACGTAACTCAGTCCCTTGCTGTGCCATGTTGCATGAAAGGGAGAGATCAGAAATGCTCCACATTTACAAAGATATGGAACATTTCTGCCCTCTCCATGCGGTAGCTCTCTGTGTGCTGCCTAGCGCCAACGGTGATTCCCAGGGCTTTTAGTGGGATGAAAAAACTGGAGGGTCTCTCAAAGGGGCGTGGCCAATGTAATTAAGGGCGTGGCTTAAAAACACATAAACTAAAAAACTGTGCTTAGCATAGTGTGCCGCTCGACTTGTATTTTGCTGTTTCTGTCATTGCATCCAGATATATGATACAACAAGTAACATCATACCTACAACAAGTCAGGACTATTGGCTTTGTCAGTGGTTGTTAGTTGCATAAAATAGATAAGAAGCAACTATGGCTTGAATATAAAATTGAAAAAGCTTCCACTTAAAGCCCTGGTGACACCACGACAATGTTGCTGCTCCTGAGTTTCAAAAAGAGAAGGGAAATCCAGAGAGAAAATTACTCTCTTTAAAGGATTTCCCTTGCCGTCATGCTATAACTTCTCCACTAGTGAGAAGTGAGCAGTGTGAGCACGCGCACATTGATGTGGCAGCGGTCACTGCAGTCTGGAAATAAAACGGACCACCTGTGCCAGGGCACAAAACAGAGCCCGATAGAGACCCGTTTCGAGCCCCCCTTAAAAAAACTGCCGGTGCTCAGACCCAGTGAGACCCGGCCCATTTAAAGCCCTGGTGGTACCCTTCCACTATAGTGCAAAGGTGCCTGCATTACAGGCAGGATTAATTTTGTGAAGAAAAAACACCTTCCTGAACAAAACAATCCTTAGAGGCATATGCCTCTTTCTACGTGTGCTGCAGAATGCAGCTCAAATGTAAAGAAGAAGTAACGAGAAATAAAGGTATTTCTCCTCGTTACGCCCCTGCCGGGTAGGCACACCATTTTGACACAAACCCGCATTTACAAGTTTTTATTAATCTGGGTTTGCTTCAGAATACACGGGTGGATGCATGGGAACGCCCATGCCTGACCACTGGAACACCTACCTGACGCAAAGTACACATCGCAGCACTACGAGCTGCGTTGCATTACTTTGTATTTACGAAACGTGAAATCAGGGCTGCGCCACAAAAGTGATGCAAACCAAATGCAAAATCAAGTAAATCTGGACCTATGTGCATTGACTCGAGGGTAGTAAGAATCCAGAGTGCAAGAGCTGGAATTTAGCCTGGGACCGTGGGGCTGGTGCTGCTAGAGACTTCAATGAAGGATTCAGAATGCTTATCCTTTGAAAAAAAATCTGAATATTTTTGGTGTAAATGTTATTGCGTTTGATCGTGGAGAAAAATGATGGGGGAGTATCTACCAAAACAAAAGAGCATGTGATGGTAGGTGTGTGAAGAGTAACATTAAAACATTCGTCTCTCCCTGGCTTCAGGAATGCATTTTCTTTTGCCCAGCTGCAAGAGGTTCTTCATAAAAGTATCCTTCTGAGGCCGACATGGACAGTTTAAATGTTGCAATCCTTTCGGCTAACAACAGTGTTTCCACTTTCATACACACCGCTTTGGGAAAGTAAATGGGTTTTGAATTTGGTGTTTGTAACACGTCTCAGCCTCTCTCTATTTTTCTCATAAAGGGCTCGTATATTTGTGGTATACGTTTAATATTCGTCTAACTTGTTGCTTATTTTGAATTGAAACGGTATCACTGTTTAATTCTCTTTCTGGACAGATTGCACATTTCCCTCTGCATTCATGAGTACCCAGCTCTAGTACACCTTTCCCTCTGCATCCATGAGTACCCAGCTCTAGTACACCTTTCCCTCTGCATCCATGAGTACCCAGCTCTAGTACACCTTTCCCTCTGCATCCATGAGTACCCAGCTCTAGTACACCTTTCCCTCAGCATTCATGAGTACCCAGCTCTAGTACACCTTTCCCTCAGCATTCATGAGTACCCAGCTGTATTACAGTTTTCCCTCAGCATTCATGAGTACACAGCTATAGAACATTTTCTTCCTCTCCACAGCAATCATCAGACTATCCCGAGGAAAATGCCAAGTGTGTTTTTTAATTTGAAAGGTGGTGCACACCCTTCTCCAGTCCCACTCTACATTTTGCTACTTCTGCACTGAGCCAGGGCACAGTAAATGTAACTTTTTAAGATTGACTGGACTTCAGTTTACAATAGAAGGCAACTTCATTGCTGTCATTCGACATTTAAGATAAACATCTCCATTGGGTGGCGGAGTTAGCCTCACCCAAAGAGGAAGCTTCCAGTTGGCTCCACTGCCGAGGCTCTGTCCGAGCTGAGAGGACACGAGTTTTGCTTAGTGTAGGTGCAGCTCGGATGGCTGAGGCCTAGCTCTGCTGATCTGGAATCTAGCTGGCGTGCAAGCTGGTAACCCACTCGTTCAGAAGCGGTCGCTCCCCACGCTCCCTGTTCACCTGGTATCGTAGCGCTTTACTGCTCATTGCTGCAAATACATAATTGTGCTCTGCTCTCATTGATTGTAATTTTAGTAGTGCCTGATTAATAGCGTAGCGCTATATTGCATAGCCCACATTGCGTGTATTATCATTTGTGCCTGTTTAATCTGGTAGCGCTATATTGCAAAGTTCGCATTGCTTGTTAATATAATTTGTGCCTGATTGTGCCGGTGCCTCTGCCCACATCATAGCGATATTCCTGCTTGTGCCCCAATCTCGTCCTGTTTCGCTTTTGTTTTGCTGCCTTTTTTTTGTTGTGCCTCCCAGCCCGTCTCTCCACCCCGCTCCCGCCTCCCAGCTGACCCTCCCTCCCACTGAAAGTTAAGGACTGACCCGTATGCTCCAGCGCTGTGACCGTCCTGACTCGTTCAGAAGCGGTCGCTCCCCACGCTCCCTGTTCACCTGGTATCGTAGCGCTTTACTGCTCATTGCTGCAAATACCTAATTGTGCTCTGCTCTCATTGATTGTAATTTTAGTAGTTCCTGATTAATAGCGTAGCGCTATATTGTATAGCCCACATTGCGTGTATTATCATTTGTGCCTGTTTGATCTGGTAGCGCTATATTGCAAAGTTCGCATTGCTTGTTAATATAATTTGTGCCTGATTGTGCCGGTGCCTCTGCCCACATCATAGCGATATTCCTGCTTGTGCCCCAATCTCGTCCTGTTTCGCTTTTGTTTTGCTGCCATTTTGTTGTTGTGCCTCCCAGCCCGTCTCTCCACCCCGCTCCCGCCTCCCAGCTGACCCTCCCTCGCTCCGCCCCCTCACTATCCACTTATGTCAGAGCAGCTTACGCGCAGCGTTCACGCGCAGCGAACGCGCCCCATGCGCGCCGAAGGTGCACCAAAGGTAGGCCCGTCTACGCCCGTCCGCGCCTAGACCGCGCCCGACCCCCTGGTCCCCGCAAATTCCACTCCACCCGCATAACGTACGACACCGCTACCCTCTCAGCACTCAACTCCGGCCGTCTCCTAGACTGCTACCAAGCCGCCCCAGGATACACCCATGGACCCTTCACCTGCCACTCCTGCAAGTTCAACTGCATCAGGACCCACACCAAATCCACTAACTCCAAAAAGAGCTCCGACACTAACCACCTGAAGTGCATCCTGCTCAATACCCGCTCGGTTCACAAACACGCAACTGAACTATGGAACCTACTAGACACCACATCGCCGGACGTCGCCTTTCTTACAGAAACCTGGATGAACGCCTCATCAGCGCCTGACATCGCCATAGCCATCCCGTACGGCTACAAGATCATCCGAAAGGACCGCATCAACCAAACAGGAGGAGGCATCGCCATCGTCCATAAGAACACCATCCACATCACGACCAGTTCCGACGATAACCTCGCTGCCGCCGAACACCTTCACTTCCAGATCCACACCGACCCTAAGACCACACTCAGAGGTACCCTCATTTACAGACCCCCAGGACCCCGCACACAATTCAGCGAAGACATCACTGACTTCATCAGCCCACACACCCTCCCCTCCGAGGACTACATTCTACTGGGAGACCTCAACTTCCACCTGGAAAAGAACAACGACAGCAACACCTCCACCCTTCTGGACAACCTCGCCAATCTCGGACTCAAACAACTTGTAGACACCCCCACCCACTACGCCGGGCACACGCTCGACCCAATCTTCTCCTCCAGCAAGCACATCTCCTCAATCACGCCACAGGACTCCATTGGACGGACCACAGCTGCGTTCACTTCAACTACAAAAAGACCACGACCCACAACCACCCACTACCAATCCCCCGCAGAAACTGGAACAAAATTACC
This sequence comes from Lissotriton helveticus, assembly GCF_964261635.1. Classification (NCBI taxonomy): domain Eukaryota; kingdom Metazoa; phylum Chordata; class Amphibia; order Caudata; family Salamandridae; genus Lissotriton; species Lissotriton helveticus. The sequence goes on along the minus strand of NC_136063.1, from coordinate 824,338,858 downwards.
ACCGACCAGCTCTTCACATCGCTTTACCAAAACCCTCCTGCCAAATCATTGGACCCAAATCAAGCAGCCATCAACCTCACACAATGGATCACCCACAGCGCTAATGATTTAGCACCCTTGAAAAACCATCAAATCAAGCAAGGTAGCAAAAAAGCCCCCTGGTTCAATGACGACCTTAAGAAATCCAAGAAGATCTGTCGCACCCTCGAGAAAGCCTGGCGAAAATACCCAACCACTGACAACTTGGCCACTTTCAAGAACGCCACCCGCAAACACCACCAGCTGATCTGATCCACCAAGAAATCAGCATTCAAGGATCGACTCGACAACAACGCCCACAACAGCAAGGAACTATTCAACATCGTCAAAGAGTTTACCAACCCCACCGCCTGCACCAACGACATCACTCCCTCTCAAGACCTCTGCGACTCTCTAGCCTCGTTCTTCCACAACAAAATCGCTGACATACATAACAGCTTTGGTGACCAGTCCACCCCACCCACCTCCGAACCAAAACCCCCCTCCAACAACCTTTGCGCCTGGAACCCTATCACCACTGAAGACACCATCCGCTTGATGAACTCCATCCACTCCGGATCGCCAACCGACCCATGTACCCACCACATTTTCAACAAAGCAGACTCCATTATCGCACCCCATCTCCGAGATGTCATCAACTGCTCCCTCAACTCCGCTACCTTCCCGGAAAGCTGGAAACATGCCGAACTCAGCGCCCTCCTGAAGAAACCCACAGCAGACCCCACCGAACTTAAGAACTACCGCCCCATTTCGCTCCTCCCATTCCCTGCCAAAGTCATTGAGAAAACCGTCAACAGTCAGCTCGCCGCCTTCCTCGAATCCAACGGCTCCCTCGACCCATCACAGTCCAGCTTCCGAGCCAAACACAGTACCGAGACCGCCCTCATCGCAGCAACAGACGACATTCGAACTCTACTGGACAACGGAGAAACAGCTGCCCTCATCCTACTGGACCTCTCCGCAGCCTTCGACACAGTCTGTCATAGCACCCTTATACAACGCCTCAACAACATCGGAATACAAGGAAAAGCATTGAACTGGATCATCTCGTTCCTCGCCGGAAGAACCCAGAGAGTCCGCCTCCCCCCTTTTCAAATCGGAGGCCACTGAAGTCATCTGCGGAGTACCACAAGGATCATCACTCAGTCCCACCCTCTTCAACGTATACATGAATCCCCTCGCATCCATCGCGCGCCAACACAACCTCAACATCATCTCCTACGCAGACGACACCCAGTTGATCCTCTCCCTCACCAAAGACCCAAACACCGCCAAAACCAACCTACACGAAGGAATGAAAGAAGTAGCCGAGTGGATGAAGAACAGCCGTTTAAAACTGAACTCGGACAAAATGGAAGTCCTCATCTTAGGATCATCCCCCTCCGCTTGGGACGACTCTTGGTGGCCACCGGCCCTGGGCAACGCACCCAAACCTACAGACCACGCACGTAACCTGGGCTTCATCCTGGACTCCTCCCTCTCGATGACCAGACAAGTCAACGCCATCTCATCATCATGCTTCAACATCCTACGTATGCTCAAAAAAATCTTCCGTTGGATCCCCACCGAAACAAGAAAGACGGTCACCCATGCACTGGTCACAAGCCGACTGGACTACGGAAACACCCTTTACGCCGGAACCACAGCCAAATTACAGAAAAAACTCCAACGCATCCAGAAAGCCTCAGCCAGACTCATCCTAGACATCCCCCGCCAAGCTCACATTTCCGGTCACCTGAGAGACCTCCACTGGCTCCCAGTCAACAAGTGAATAACGTTCCGTCTCCTCACCCACGCACACAAAGCCCTCTACGAACTAGGACCCAAATACCTCAACACGCGCCTGACCTTCTACACCCCCACCCGCCAACTACGATCGTCCAATCAAGCCCTCGCCGCGATTCCACGCATCCAAAGATCCACCATGGGGGGAAGATCCTTCTCCTACTTAGCAGCCAAGACCTGGAATTCTCTCCCCACCCACCTCCGCCTTACACAGAACCACCTCTCCTTCAGAAGACAACTAAAAACGTGGATATTCGATAAGTAACGTACCCCCCCTCCCTCAAGCGCCTTGAGACCCTCTGGGTGAGTAGTGCGCTATACAAATTTTAACTTGACTTGACTTGACTTGAAGTGAGACGTGGCCTGGTGAGACTTCTCTGAGACCAGCAGAAACATATCAGGCAGGTGATGGGAGACCCTTACATTTGGGTGGAGCAATAGCCACCAGCAGGAGGTGAACGGCGGCGACACAGCAGGTGGTGAACGGCGGCGCACCAAGACCATGTTGTCCGGTTGGAAATATGCACAAGAGGACCTTCATGCAACTGCACATTGATGGGAAGCAGGGTTATGGAGCAATCCAAAGTACCAGGGGCAGTAGCTATGTGCCACCCCTCCTCATTTCCTCATTCTGATCGACCCATACATGTTTCCGTGCAGGAGACTCCAGTGATGAGTCCTCTTATAGATCTGCTGCATGTTTATGGATGTCGCTCACCAACAGAGTGTTAGGCGATAGTACACCCAAAGTGATACTCCTTTTACCATGAGTGTCTATGATCCCAATGACAAGGCTTTGATACAACAGTTGGTAGCAGTTTATTAATAGTTATGGGCAACAGGCCTCCTATCAGGTCTTCAGGTGTATATCAGTGTAGTCTGTCACGACATGGCCCCCTTACTTCCCCTGTGAGTGAGGTATGTGTGAGAGGCGCTTGGGGACTTGAGGTGTGCAGTAGCCCCATTGTGTGATCTCTGTAAATTTGTAGCTCCTAAGGTAGTAGCTCCAGAGTGTTTCCTGGTAGCCAGTGCTGCAGTTTTGCCCCTCCCCGGACTTTCCACCTGCACTACTCTCCTTTCCCCCATGTGCAGAAACCATAGTAATGCCAAAGTTTATGTGCCTAGATTTGATCCACATAGCTTTCAAGGAGTAGAATAATAGCGCTCTTGTTGTAGTAAAAAGAAGAATGAGTAGATAGCTATTATGCAGAGAACCTGCCTTTATTGCAGACTAGTGCCTGAGTATGGAGCAACACATCCTGGTTGATGAGGATAAAGATGCTGTTGAAGGAGACTGCTGGAGAACCACCGAATACCCGAGTACTTGCTCTCCCACAATACCACATATACCTGCTTGAGGGGCCGAGTATGTATTTGCGGGCCCATGAGTTACCGTACAGATCTTGTAATAAAATCCTACATGTTTCTCTACCTGCAGACTACACATTGTCCGCCCATGTTTGAGGGGCTGACTATGTGCACGGGAGCCTCTGTACCATCACCCTACCCGCTCCACCATCAAGGCTGGCTGATATGTAAAAGTCTCCTGATTTTATGCATCAAATGATGACTTTGTGGCATGGGATGCATCCTCAAGAGGTCATGATTCCAAGTCTCAAGCTGTAAACCACAGCTCCCCATCTGTGATCTGAGTGAGAAGAGGCAGAGAGACCGCTGCATAACACAGCCGGTGAAAGAGCCGCGCTGTTTCCTACTGTTAGACCTGGCACCACTGGCGTGGGTCTCCCTTCCATTTTTTTGCTGTTGCCTCGTGTATTTTTGCTGGTGTTAAATGCTTTGGGCACTGTGCCGCTGCTGTCCAGTGCCACAGTGCAAGTGCTCCCTATTGTAAATTGATGTATGAATTAGTGATTCCATGTTTGGCTATTTTGGTTTACTTGTCAGACCCTAGTCTAGTGCACTGAGTGTGCCAGGGCGTGTAATCCAAATGCTGCTGGTGGGCCTGCAGCACTGGTTGTGCCACCCACAGAAGCAGCCTGGTAAAATGTGTCTAAGGTCTGCCATTACGGAGCATGTGTGCAGTCTGGTAACTGTCATGCTGACTGGGCAAGTGCACCCACTTGCCAGTCCCTAAACCTTCCCTTTTCTTCATATCAGTCACCCCTATGGTAGGCCCAAGGGAAGGGTGCATTGTAAGTATAAGGTAGGACAAGCCCTAATATGTGTGGCATGTCCTAATAGCGAATTACAGCCATTTTCGTTTTTCACTATTGCAAGGCTACCTGTTCTCCATAGGCCAGAATGGTCTGTAGAGTTATTTCATGTTATAATCCTAACTGTCTCAGAGAACATGGAAGAAATTCGAGTTTAGTATGCCTGAACTCAGAATAATAAAATATATCTTTTTTTTTTTTTAAACTTTATTGACAGGAAGGAATAGTGGTTAATTAGTTGTATACATTCTTTTGGCAATCATTACGTATTGTACAAATTATCATTTCTATATTGATGAGCGACTTTTTCGTAACAAGGACTGTGTCGCCTGAAGCTTCCCGAGTCTCGTATACATATCAATCGTCTGTTTCATTGTGTAAATTGCAATCCTCTGATATCCCCTCCCTCCTATATTATCAATGGTAACATCACTTTTCATTTAAAACATTAATAACAAACTTCCCAACTTCCCCCCCCAACCATGTGTCATCATAGCCCTTTTGTTTCACCCACAGCTCGTAGTAGCCTGTGTCTCCACTTGCACTTTGGTATATGGCCAGGTTAGCGCCGCTAATGTCGCGTTGTCCTGTTATTGAGGTAACTACCCCGCATCCGTTCTGTTACTCCTCCTCCCCCTCCGAGTCGGAGTCCTCTCCCTCCGGTAAGGGTTCACAGATTTCCCCTCTGTATATGTTCCATGCCGCCCACACTTTGTTCCACTTTCGGGGCGCTGCCCGAAGTACGTAAACTGCTCTCTCTGTTACCATTAGGATGTCCATGTTTTTAGCCCAGCTACTGGCGGTGGGTACGTCCGGCGCACCCCATTTCTGTGCTATATCCCGCTTAGCCACTGTCATAGCCAATGTTGCCCAAATCAGTTCGTATCTACCCAGGTCATTGGGGTCCCAGATGTTCAAAAGGCATTTGCGTGGTTCAGGTAATATGGAAAGTTTAAGGGCCTGGGAGATTGAGCGGAGTATCTGTCTCCAGAATTCGCGTATATGTGGGCATTCCCATAGTGTGTGTATCAGTGTCCCTTCCTCCCCGCAGCCTCTCAAACAGAAGGGGTGTGGTGCTCTCTGTATTTTATGCAACAGTGTCCTGGTGTAGTAGATGCGGTGTAGGATTTTAAGTTGTACCAGTCTGAGCTTACTAGAGATTCCAACCTCTTTCGGGGAGGCCAGCGCCTCATTCCATTCGAATTCGTCTGTCTCACCTAATTCCCCTTCCCATTTTTCTTTAAGTTTCAGCGTTGGGTCTTTGAGATTATTGATCAGTTTTTTATATGTAAGGGAGGTGGCGCTTTGGAGCATGAATTCCGTTAGCAGTCTATCCTCCAACGGGGAGGAGTCCGGCAGAGTGGTGCCCGTAGGGATTGCCTGCAGTAATGCATGTCTAATTTGGACATATCTAAATGTTTCTGTGGGTCCAAGGTTGTACTGCTGTTGTAGGTGTTGAAACGGTATTACCGTGTCATTGTCCCAGAGGTCCCCTACTGTAGAGATGCCTATGGAATCCCACCGCTCAAACCCCTTACAGCCTCTCAGGTTCCCCAATGTCTTCGTGTCCCACAATGGCGTCATTTTGGTGATTCGACCTGCCCATCCCAGCCGGGCCTGTGCCATGTGCCATAGGGCCGCCGTGTGTTTGGTCGGACCAATTAGGGTCTTCAGTTGTGACTTGTTGTAGAGCACGGACAGCATACAGTCCGTCCCAAGTTGTGACCAATCCGCCCGATAGGCTGGGTCGTCTTTCGGGGCGTGGATCCAGTAGTTTACAATTTTGAGTTGGGCCGCCCAGTAATATAGCTGAATGTTGGGGAGCGCTATGCCCCCCTCGTACCAGCTTTTCACCAGCTTGTCGTACGCTATACGCGCCGGGCCCGCATTCCAGAGCAGGACAGTAACCAGCGCCACTATCTGCTTGAAGTAACGCGGTGGTACCAGGTGCGGAGTATTTTCCAGAACATAGAGGAGCCTCGGGAGGGCCATCATCTTGTACAATGCCGCCCTACCCAGTAGGGTCAGGGGCAGGGCCGCCCAATGCTTAACATCTGCTCGCAGGCGATCTATGGGCGGTTTTAGGTTGCTAACAAAAAAGTCTGCCTCCACGCTCGTGATGACAATGCCTAAGTATTTGAAGGAGGCCGATGTCGTAAGCAGCGGACAGTTCCCCTGTAGTCTCGGCGCCGGGCCTTTTAACGTATATAAGGTAGATTTCGACCAGTTGAGAGTGTAGCCCGATGCGCGCCCGTGTGTGTTACATAGGTCTAGCAGGGCTGGGATGCCGGTATCAGGTGCGGTCATGTAGATGAGCATGTCGTCCACGTATAGTGAGACTTTGTCCTCCCATCCCTCCTCCCATTTGATGCCTGCGAACAGGGGTGTGGATCTGATCTGGATAGCCAGAGGCTCAAGCACCAGTGCGAAGAGCAGGGGGGACAGGGGGCAGCCCTGTCTAGTCCCCCTGCCCAGTGGGAATCTCGGCGATATGTGGCCATTGGCTACCACCTGTGCGACGGGCTTCGTATAAAGCAGCCGTATCCACGTTATGTATTTAGGCCCAAATCCCATACGTTCCAGTACCACGAAGAGATATTCCCACTCTACTAGGTCGAACGCCATTTTAGCGTCGAGAGAGAGAATCACAGCCTGCTCCGTGAGGAGGTGCGCTCGGGCCAACACGCCGTGGACTCTTCTGAGATTCAGCGCAGTGCTCCGGTGGGGCATAAAGCCCGACTGGTCAGGGTGGATCAAGGTACTGAGGTGGGGCAGCAAGCGGGTAGCTAGAAGTTTAGCTAGTATCTTGGCCTCGATGTTCAATAACGATATCGGGCGGTACGAGGTACACTCTGTCGGGGGTTTCCCCGGTTTGGGTATCGTTACAATCGTGGCCGTGCGTTGATCCAGCGGCAGCTCTACTCTGTCCCTGCTCTCTAAATACATGGCCAGTAATGGGGCACTGAGGTCCGGAGCCATGGACTTGTACCACTCTACCGGTATCCCGTTAGGGCCCAGTGCTTTACCGGACTGTAACGCCTGGATCGCCAGCTGGATTTCTTCCTCCGTCGGGTCTAGTTCTAGGGTGTCCCTATCTTCCTGTGCAATACTGGGGATGGTAATGTCCGCGAGTGTTGCCGTTGCCATTTGTTGTGTGACCCTCTGTTCCGGTGTGTATATTGCCCGATAATGTCGTGCTAATTCGCAAACTATGTCTTCTGGGTGCACCAGTGTCCGCCCATCCTCTGTGTTAAGTCTCTGAATACCTCTCGCTCCACCCCCTCTCTTATCTAGCCATGCCAGCATACGACCTGCTTTGTCGCCCACATCGTAAATTCTATGTCGAGTGTTTGCGATATACCCTTTCTCAGTCGTTTTGAGGTGAGCTAGGTATTGTTGCTGCCGAACCATGAGGGTGTGTGCCGTGGACGGGGAGGGGTCTGTCATATGTGTATTGTTGGCCGTGTCGAGCGCAAGTTCCAAGTCTGTGAGTTCCTTTCGGGAGTCCCGTTTGTGTCCCGTAATCGCTGCAATGGCCGCCCCCCTGAGGACTGTCTTGTATGCCTCCCACAGGGTGGATGGTGACACCACAGTGCCTGTGTTTTCAGCAAAATACTGCGTTGTCACAAGTTTTAGTTTCTTTCGAATCTTGGGGATTTTTAAAAAATTGGGGTAGATTGGGTAGATCCGAGCACTCCGTTTCCCCCCGGTGGTAAGCGATAGGACAATTGGAGAATGATCGGAGATTCCCCTGGGTAGTGTGTCCACCTTGTCCACCATGTCTAGTCCCAATCCCAGTGCCATGAAGTAGTCTATACGAGATAAGCTATTATGTACCGCTGAGTAGTAAGTGTATTGGGTGGCCTCGGTGTTTAGCTGTCGCCAGATGTCTATAAGGCCTAGGGCTTCCACAAAATCCGATAGAGGTGCAGTACCTCGTGGCCGGGTCCTAGAGGGAAAGGTGTCCTTAAGTGGATCCATGATTGCATTAAAGTCCCCCCAACAATCGTGTCGCCATCGGGGAGGTCAAGAAGGAATTTGCCCAGTGCTGGTAGGGCCGCAGAGTGTAGAGCTGGGGGGATATATACTGATATCACATTTAGAGCCCTGCCCTCCCACTGCCCATGGACCGCAGCAAAGCGACCCTGGTCATCCGCCACACGGCGGGTTATAATAAAGGGGGATGATTTTCTCACTAGTATGCCTGTTCCCCTGGAGCCAGTAGTGAAGTCTGTGTGTACCGCCATTGTGTAGCCACGTCTGTCTAGTGCTTTGCAGGTGGATCCCGTGAGGTGGGTTTCTTGTAGGAGGACCATATCCGGGTTATGTCGTTTTATGGCCTGCAGGACCAAGCCTCTTTTGATTTTGTCACCCAGGCCTCGGACATTCCATGTTAGCATGCGTAGTGGGGGTATCCCCCCGGCTATGGAGGAGCCCTCGGCGGACGTGTGATTAAGCGGCCTGGCCATTAAGCTGATGAGGGAGTCCTGCACACAACGTGTGCTGTGGCGTAACCCATGTGCCGATTCGTGTCGTGTTGCGTAGGAGACATACAGATGTCAGGGTGATAGTGCAATGTAGGTGCTGAACGATGACTACAAACAAAATTAAGCATTCCAACATGAAAACTTCAATCCCATCCCCCCTCCCTGCTACCCTGCTCCACGGACTAACCCCCGCCCGTTTCCCCAACTGTGCAGAGTGCTTTAGTCCGTCCCTAGTCATCTTACTTGCTTGTGGGGTGGGTGAGTCCCCCTTGGGCACTGCCTGTGCCCACCTTACTCAGCCGTGTCCGAACCAAGGCACCCGCGGCTCACTCAGTCTCGAAAGCAATATAGTCCAGCTTCATACCGGAGCCAATTGTCCAGAATCCAGCGGGTCTCTCTCAAGGTCCGATTCTATTTCCTCCGCGCCTCCCTGATGTGGCAGTTGGGAGGACTGACTGGGTATTGTTTTTTCAGTACGGTGTCGCGGTCGGTCTCGCTGTGAGCGGGTCGCTGCCCTGCTGGTCTCCAGCCCTCCAGCCATTCTTGTGCCACCTCCGGCGTGTCGAAAAACCAAGTCTTCCCCTCGGCCACTATCCGTAGTTTAGCAGGGAACAACATGGAGTACGGTAGTTCCCTGTCGCGTAGCGCCTTCTTAACCTCCGTGAAGGACTTGCGTCGCCTGGCCACTTCTGCCGTGTAGTCTGGGAAAAACGCTAAGGTTGCATTTTGAATCCGCACTGGTGGTGAGTTTCTTGCTGCCTGTAGAATTGCGTCCCTGTCTCTAAAATTAAAGAGCCGGGCTAGCACAGGTCTTGGTGCTGCCCCCGTCTTGGGCGGGCCCCGTGGGACTCTGTGCGCTCTCTCCAGCCAGGAAGAAGTGGGAGAGGCCTTTGGGCTGGAGTTTGTTTTTGATGAGGTCTTCAACATAGAGGTCCATGGCTCCTTTCCCCTCCGTCTCCGGAAGCCCAAGGATACGTACGTTGTTGCGTCGCGAACGCCCTTCCTGGTGGTCCAGCTTGTCGTGTAGGAGCTTGGTCACTTTCTGCATCTGTTCCATGGCCACTTGAAGCTCTGAGGTGTCTTCCACAAGTGACTTTGTCACCACTTCCACCTGCGACACCCTCTCCGCCATTTTGTGAAAGTCTGCTCGCAGCAGTGAGACTTCCGAGGAGATGGCGCCCACAGTAGTTTTCACCTCTGAGAGTGTCCTCATAATGTCTTCCAGCGTTATTTTTGTCGTTTTTTCCGCTTCCTGGGCATGTCCTGTGGAGGATCGCCATGTAGTTTGTTGTTGTCCTTGGTGTCCGTAGGCGAATTTGTCCAATTTAGCCTGCGTGATCCCACTCCTGAGGCCTTTACCCGCCACGGTGCTGGGGCCTTCGAGGTCCAGAGTCTTGCCTTGCGTATTCGTGACCTGCGTGACGTCTGAAGTCGCCGTTTGTAGGTATCAGCCAGGGAATAGCAGGTTGATGGGTGTCGGACAGAGTGTCACCCTCCGCTGTCTGCGCAAGCCTCACTGGTCGTGTGTGTGGGTTATGGTGAACCGCTGGTATACTCCGTGCTGTTGCCCCCGATACTCTCCCTCAGGGCTGGAACGGCCACTGCGGCTCCCACTCTCGTTCTTCCGCGCCGGTCTGCCTCTCTCGGTCACATCGGATAGTTTAGGTTTTGGGCCCGGGCAGCCGCTTCCCCGCACACCGGACAGGCCGCCGTGTATCGGGTCTCTGCCTCTGTATCAGTGCTGCTGGTTCTGTCCAGTAGGACGCGGGCCCTGAGGATCCCCCCTGAGCTCCCGCGTTTATGGTTAGTATGGCGCCATCCCCCGGGGGCACCGACGTCTCTCACCTCAGGTCTGGGGCGGTACTTTTGTCCACTGCTACCCCACAGTTACGCGGGGTCCGATGAGTTCCTCCGTTGTGTTTTGCCGCCCGCTAGGCTCCCGTGGGGGGGGTCAAGGTGTCGGCTCCGCTCCGCGCGGCCAAGGCTGGGTGCGCACTGACCTTCGCGCTGTTCCGGTCCCGCTTGGAGGATGTGGCAGTCCGTGTGTCGCCGGATGATGCCACCAGGAGTGTCAGGCTGGTTCTGCGCTGTCCGGCAGGTACCGGGGTGCGTCCACCTCTCTCGGCCGGCTCGGCCGCACTTCCGCCGGGGCCTGGATGGTACGCAAGGCCGGTGCTGTTCCTCCGGCTGTAGGCCCGACTCGCCACACGAAGTAAGTCAGGCTCCGGTGCACCGATTTCTCCGAAAATCAGACCGGTGACACCGCTTTGGTCCCGGACTCGAACGCCGCCGCTTCAGGCGGGCTAGGTAGCGGATAAGTGTGTCGGATATATTAGAAGGCCACAGTGCCCTCGGGAGCTCTCACTCTATGCGGCCGCCATGCTTGGCTGCTGATAAAATACATCTTTTAGTAATGTTTATTTTAATATTCTGTGTTTGCAAATACCACTTTTAGAAAGTAGGTATTTGCTTATCTAACCATTCAAACCTGCCTCTGCTAGGTTGTGTATTCCTTTGTCTGGTTTTGTGAGTGACAGGGCTGGGGGATTCCAAGAGACAGGCTGGGTCACCCAGTGGTGAATAGAGAGATCTGCATCTAGATGGGAGGGAGGAGTTGCACCTGAACTCTGAATAGGGCTGTGTCTGCCTTCCACAATGCTGGCTCCACCCCCTGGGGAGCGGCTGATGTCTCTGCCCTGCACACTGAAAGAAGAGAAGGAGTCCTGTAAACAAAGTGCACCAGGACTGTACTTGCCTTCCACAGTGCTGGCTCCACCTCCTGTGGAGCGTCTGATGTTTCTGCCCTGCACTGTGAAAGGAAAGGAGAAGTCTGGTAAACAGAGTGCTTCAGAACTGGTTTGGACTGGGCAAAAGCCCCTCTCCCCTCCGAGAACAAAGGATTTTGGGGTATAAATATTGTGGAACCCTGATCCCATGAAATTAGATCACTTTGGACTACAAGAAGAACCCTTTACTGAGGAGAGGAACCTGAAGAAACTGAGGAGAGACTATTCCCAAGCAGAAGTGCTGCTTGGGGGATTGGCCTGCAGTGGTTGCCTTACTGTCAAAGGAAGGAGAAAGGAACTTTATGTACTTTCAACTTGTGAAGGATCTCCAAGGGCTTTCAAAAGAGCTTGCCTCCTGCTGAAGTCTCAGGGACAACTGATTCACCCCCAGCTCCCCAGACTTCTTGTGGAAGTGCCTTCTGCTGTTTTGGGCCTTCTGAGGAAATGCGTGTCGAAAGGAGCTGGAAGGGCGACTCAACGAGAAGAAGTATGTCGCCATCGCTGTGCCTGCCGTCGCAACTCCAAAGGAGGGTGTCGCCGCTGGAACTGTCGCATTGCACCGCATCAGAGAGAAGCGTGCCGCAAAGAAGAGGAAGCGTGTCGCCGTTGCTGCCGTCGCAACTCCGAAGAAGGAGGGTGTCTCCGCTGGAGCTGTCGCACTGCACCGCATTAGGAGAAGAATCTCGCAATGAGGTCGGAGCGTGTCGCCGTCGCTGTCCCTGCCGTCGCAACTCCGAAGGTGGGTGTCGCCACTGGAACAGTCACACTGCACCGCATCGATCAAGAGCACCTCGCATCCCCGAGAAGCGCGCCGCCTGTCGGAGCTGCTGCCGTCGCATCTTGGATGTCGCCGCTGTTGTTGTCGCATCGAGCGGAAGCTTCACGCATCGTGGGAAAAGAGCGTCACTGCTGGAGCTGCTGCCGTCGCATCTTGGATGTCGCCGCTGTAGTCCATGCATCGAACCGAGAACTTCTCGCATCCCCGAGAAGCGTGCCACATCTGGAAGATCTTCACGTCTTTATTTCTTTGCACCTGAACTTTGCAGCATTTCCCATCGCTGCGACATTGCTTGTCGTGGAAGCGCAACGCAACCTAAGGTACATTGACGCAGAGTGTTGCATCTAAGAACTGAACTGAACTAAGCTTAAATCTATCATCTTAAAGTAATCATAGTGTGTATTTTTGTCGTTTATGGTCTTGTGGTAACTGCCCAGTAAGGGGTACACGCAAGCTGAAGTTAACATTTTAAACCACATACCCCTCCAAGAGTAAGCCTGTGAGGTTCGACCTTGCGCCCCCTAAAGGTCAAAGTCTAAAAAGGAGGTACTCTGCAGTTCTGTGAGCTTGCATAATATCTGGCATTTGTTTTTTTCAGTGACAACAGTAATACTCATCATGAGGGCTATATTGGTGCCCTTGATTTTTACAGGCCCTGGAAAACTAGTCTCAAACTCATGACACACATTAATGGATAAAGAACTTATAACTCAGACCTGCAAGGGGAAAATGGCACAGCTTGTTATATGTCACCCATGAGCTGCCACCTCACTGAGTGAATCATGCCCCTTAGCTCTACCATGGCCCTACATCTCGCTGCACTGCCAATTTACTGCTCTCCAACCAATGCAGCAGACCAATGACTAGAAGGTGGCTCGTCTGAATATGCAAGCGCTCTGCTTTGACTCTCGACTCTGCTTCACTCCACTTCAGAGTGGCCCGCAGAGGTCTTTTTACATCTTTCTGGTTTCAGAGAGGTGAAAAATTGACAGAGAAATCAGAGTGCCGGAAGACAGCTGAAACAATGTAGTGTAACTCTTGGACCAGAGGAGGTGATCTGCGACCCTCGGCTAAGTGCAGCAACTCCCTCAGAGAGCTAAGAGGTGGGACATTTTGTACTGAGGAATCTTGACCCCAACTCAGCATTGGTGGATGTCCTGGAGGCTATTATACCTTAGTGTATGAAGTAGTTTAGGCTGTGCGGTAACCCTCAAAAAGTGAGGTGGGGTGCACAGCTCTAGAGGAAAACAGACACTAAACGGAATACTGAAGAAGATTATTGTAATTCTACGGAGCTAAAGGCGTTTACATTTAGAACTCATCTCTCTATAACAGATGAAAGTCAGAAAAGTACACATGCAGCCTCACCCAGTTTTGAGTCTATATCTACAGAGACTATTCTTATTGACTCAAAATGCACAACTACACACACAACTTCTGCTCTAGAGTAACCAGTGCTAAGAGAAACTCTTAACACAATTCAGCCTGAACTAGGCATGCTGAGGAATCCCGCCAATATTGAAACAAAAAGGTCACCTTTGAATTCGATTAGGAAGCTTAGGCAAATAATTCTAAAACCTTATCCAGTATGTCAAAACCCTAAGTGACCCATCTCAGATGAATCTAACAGTAGACCTTCTAGTTAATGCAATTGAAACAATCACGTGACCCTCTCCATCCACGCTTACAAATGTACGTTTTACTGTAGACTTGCAAACAGACGTGAGGAATTTAAGACATCATTTTCCATTAGCAGTGGTCTCAGTTGTTTTTGATGAATCGCTACAACCCCCCTCAGCGAATAAACCATGCTATGATAAAACAGATATCCAGCTATCAGTTAACATAGGGAATGCAGACTCTGGTTATTAGAACCCAGCAGAGGCTGAAAAGTTAACTCAAGCACTAAAGCACCAGTTAGATCATGAAGACAATCAGGAAAAGATCACCATGATGCTAGATACTATTTGGAGGGAAATTAAAGTAATGAAGCTGATACGGAAACAGCCATACAACGGCTTGATAGACTGAAAGAAAAGTTTTTGCAATTTGTAAATAGAGTTGAAGAATTGAAACAGAGTGTTTTAGATCTAGGGGACCAACAGGCTAAGCTTCAGAAGCACCCTACACATCTTCGGAAAGACAACTGCAAAAAATAAAAAAAAGAACCAGAACATTATTCTTGATGTCCTCATCTACATTTTAATGGGATTCCTGAACACAAGGACGAGGGACCTAGTGCGCTGCTTTGATTGGAAGCTGATGACAAATTTATGTTTTACCTAACCTTTCCCAAGATCTTACAATTATATGCATGTTCATTGAGGCCCCACACAGACATTGTCTTAATCCAAATATCCGCAAACAACATCAGTTGATTTTGCTGAATATAGGATAAAAGAACAGATCTTGTCTGAGGCTAGTCAACAATGAGTTTCGGTTATATATATTTTCTGACATGACAGTTGGGACAGCAGAGACATGCTAATAATTCAAGACATGCTTTCACAATTTATATCAGCTGTGACTCGGGCTTCTATCATCCAGAAAGCCAACCACAAAGTACTGAGCAAGGGGAAGTTTAATTTAAAAATAAATAAATACGCACAATACTTTTGTAAGAAATGTTTCTGAATTAATGAATAGTGTTTGCCTAGTGTCATGAATGTTTTCATTATAAACGATTATATTGTACTTTACAAAACTGTGTTTTCTTAAGCTTGGCCAACTAGGTCCAAACTAGGCATGACTCCATCTTGAAATTTAAAGTGGCAAAATGTGCACTAATAAAATGCTTTGTTATTGTAATTGCATTAATATAGCGCTTAGTACTCCTGACAAGGCGTTGAAGTGTTTTTCGGCGAGTAGCACGATACTCTAGTAGCCAAAAAGGATTAGTGGTGAGTTAGTATAGGGAAATATGAAATTAATTTGAGCGGTGGACATGTTAGTCTGTTAGTTGCATTGAAAAGGATAGTGGAGGGAAAGAAGAAGGAAGGGTCTAGAAAGTGTTTTTATTTTCTTTTTTTTAGCGCATAGCCGTAAGAGGAGGTCTGGGATGAGTAAAAGGGAATGTCAAGGGAGAAGAGTCAGAGGGAAAGATTTAGAAAGGCTTGTTTGGGAGATCTGAATAGTAAAAGAGGTATGAGATGATGCAAGAAGGGGTAAAGGAGGGTAGAACCTAGAAAGGGTTATTTTGTAGGATTATAGTAGTAGAATGGGGTTTGGGATGAGCCAGAGAGTGGATGTATAGTATATACTGAGAGAGGTATAGGGTGAGAAATAGGGTAGTGCATTGGAGAGAGTAGTAGAATTAGGTTTAGGATGAGTCAGAGAGTGGGGGGTAGAGGATATATTACCTATTTTTCCGAGTTCCAGGGATATTTTCCTTCCAAATATAGCTGTTCAAGGTCCTTCCTGTCTGTAACTCAATGAATCTATTCATTTTATACGTCTGTCATTGTTTTGGATGCACCTAGATTTGTACTGTCTCATTCAATTATATTAGGTCAAGAAGGAACCCATTATTATTTCTTTAGGAAATGGTGTTTGGTGTTGCTGCATTTATTTCTAAATTATGATGTGTTGAGTGTAAGTAACATTTGCTCACTTCATGCTGACTGTATGATATTTGCTGTGTATTTTTCTATATAAATGGGCTTATTTTGGAGGTTCGCCAGAGTTGTTTTCTTGATTCTTAGAGAGTAGACTCACATTGATTTATTGCATGCTCTGGACTTTGATATTTTACTATGGAGACAGGCTCTATGCCAGAACTCAAACTGCATTTCTAATGTCTGCAATTTATACTAGTTTGCTATTTATGATTTAATATGAATATCGACTATATTTTGTCTTTGGTAATGTTTACTGAACTATTCATAAACCTTCATGGTTTCTAACTTATATCTGACTAAGGGACTGATTTGGATCTCAGCGGATGGGTTACTCTGTCACAACAATGACAGATAGCCCATCCGACAAAATATAAATCCCATTATATCCTATAGGATTTATATTTCGGTGGACGGGATATCTGTCACCGTTGTGTCTGGGTAACCCGTCAGCCGAGAGCTACATCAGACCGTTTGACTGCTTAATTAACTGATTAAGCTATTTGTTTTTATTGGCAATTTTGATCGTGTTAGGTCCCCCGTTACCTCATACATTTGTAGGGATAACACTGACCCCGATCCTGCGCAGGTATTTTTTCGTATCAGATCATTAGGTAAAATCTAAAGATAAAAAAATCTTTCTTGGATTTCTGTCTACATTCTTTGTTCCTATTGCAAATTGGATTATTGGCATTTCTTATGTTCCAGAGCTGAAGAGGTTCAGTTTCAGAGCAAAGGGGAGTGAGTTTCAATAGGGCAAATGCACTGCGATGGAAAGTGGTGTTGACCAAATACATGGTCATACGTGTCGTTTGGTGCGGATTATAATAGTCTGTTCTTTTGGAATAAACGGGCTGATCAAAGGTGGGTTGCCACCGATTGAAAACTTGCCTTAGTATGACTGATACTGATGCAAAGTACTATCCCTTCTAAAGTGAAATTGATTTCCTTCCTTTTCTTTCTTATTTAGGTCGAGCAGACAAGATATTCTTAATTTTGCTTGTTTGCATGTTTCTTTGTGTACCTGAAGGCATTATGTCATAGTGAGCTGTGCACTGACTGGTTGATTGATCGACACAGTGAGCTGTGCTATGATAAGCAAGTTACTACTGTAGGTCGCACTGTGATTGGTTAGTCTTTACTGTAACAGCACAGCGATTACATGATTAGTGTTGTTTAGATCACGTGGTTCTGAGCCAGACAGAGGGAAAATGGTTGCAGGATTGAAAAAGTCTATTATTGAAGGAGAAAACATACCTTAGGAATATTCTCCTGCCTATGAAATGATATTAAATTCAGAACTCAATATGTGTATGTAGAGAAAATAATTAAATGAAATCACATCTAATTACAAGAACATGCAATTTCCTTTGGAGGGTACCTTTAATGTTAAAAATCTTGAGCATTTGAGGTGGAACATGTGTGAAAGAAACCCTGCAACCTAGACCCGCACAGTTTGAGGCACTGAATGAGTGGGGATGTATAGCAATTGAGAAGGAATGAAAGGGAATGAGTCATGTCAGAAATGCTGTGAGGTGCAGCTTCGATTCAAAATGGGGAAGGCAGAGAAAGGCAGGGAGAGAGCATGCAATATTGGGGTGAATGTGTTCTCTAAAATGAAATTCTCAATGAGGCACATAAAATAAAAATTGATAGTGGAAATTATGAAATTAAAAACGAAAAAGAAAATGAAAAAGAAAGGAAATGGGTGGAAAATAATTCAAATTCAGGGGATATTTTTTTAGACGTTTATTAAACTCAAGATCTCCTCCATATAGTGATGTTTCACAAACAACCAGACCACCTATTCAGGATATCGAGGCAGGAGAACCAAGCATCAGTATGCATACACTAGGAATACCAACTGCACCTGAGATTAAAGCAAGCCCTAGAGGGATTATTCCTACTAATATACAGTTGTTCCTGCTGTTGCTGCTGCAGCACAATCGAGTGGACCAACAAGGAAGGAAATGAAAAGCTCAATTTGTTGAAATTATAAAAAGCAAACTGGTGAGGAAAGACTGGCTGTAGAAATGAGGATGAATTGAAATATCTGAGTAAGGAAGCAGCTAGATGTGCATGTCAAGCATATGGCAGCCTTGAACATTTGGCAAAAGAATGTAACATTGATTTATACAAAAAGAGAAATTTGCACAGAAATTACAGAATAGATATGAGTGAAGATGAAGTGAACGCACATGTTTATTGACTCTACAAGCGCATAATAAAAATGTAGTGAGCTGTACAAAAGATTGGATAGATTTAAGGAAATACAAGGATTAGTTAAAGAAGAAAGGGGAGGTAAGACACAAAAGAAGAGGGCTGAAGTAGAAAAGGAAGTGAGTGTGAGCAGTTGTGTCAGAAATTCTTTTGTGAGTGGTATAGACAGGAGGTTGTGTGCATCTCCCCTAGTAGAGATCTGATCTCCTTGGATAAATGCCAAATTTTCTAAAACGTAGGGAAGGACCAGATATATAGTATACAGAGGTAGAAACATTATTGACAATTTCAAAGGTACTTTGGGTAGATTTAAATATATTGTTTGAAATTATTGTCCCGAAAGTCTTGTGGGCTGAATATAAATCCTCTGTGACCAGGCCAACAGGAGAACCCCCAGGTGTGCCTTCTCGTAGTGGTCCAAAAGACACACAATTTATGGACGGAATGCAGAACAAATCAAAACATTCACCCCCAGTCAAGAGATCTGAGTTTAATCCATCATTCTTTTGCTCACCATGCCACTCCAGTTAAGACCTGGCCATATGCAAATCAGTCTTGACCCTGTGCCTCATGGGAACAGTCCGGCCCGAACTGGCAAGCCAGGTCTTCCCTGAACCGGAAACAAGCATCTTAGGACCAGTTTCGGGGTTTCACCACTCATCAGCCAGGATAGCATGAATCCAGTGGCACAGTGAGCCCGGGACCCACGTCTGGGCATACCAGGCGCACTTAGGGCGAAGAAGCAAAATACACACAATTGATGGACAGAATGCAGAACAAATCAAAACATTCAACCCCAGTCAAGAGATCTGGGTTAAATCCATCATTCTTTTGCTCACTATGCCACCCCAGTTTAGACCTGGTCATATGCAAATCAGTCTTGACCTTGTGCCTCATGGGAACAGTCCAGTCCGAGCTACCAAGCCAGGTCTACCCTGAACCGCAAACAAGCATCCTAAGATCGTTTTTTCATAGTTGTCAACATGCATAGAAGCATATCCGAGTCCAAGCTCTAACAAAACAAGGCATTATTGATTTCCGATCTGCCTTCGTTTTAAATTTGCGTCCAGAGCGTAGTTCTCATATTTAGAGTGTGATGTATTGGCAGACTAAGAGTATCAACAAAATACTTAAGTACGAGAAGTATTGTAGAGATTGTTACGACTCGAAACAGAGGCAGTTGAAAGAGCAACTCATGATTGCACAGACAAAGCAGAAGTGGTTGAAAGCATTCAGTGGATTTGGGTTTTGATTCTGGTTTTGATGATTCTGCAATTTCTGTTGCAAGTCTGAGAATACAAGGAAAAGGCGTGTAAGGAAATGATGTTCAATTTGTGCAAGATGTTAATGTTCTTCCACAAGGTAAAGGAAGAGGGTTAGTGAACCCTAATGGGAATAATGTGAACATAAACATGCTAAAGAAAAGTACTCTCTTTCATTATTATGAGCGTCTTGGACACTGGAAACGGGAACAGCAGCAGATTCCATACTGGCATCGAAATGCTTTTGTTTGCCAGATGCTGCATAATCTAAATCAGATAGTACACAATGGCCTGTAACATCCCCAGTCAATGGTCCCAGCCCAGTTGACATCTGTGCATATCAAGGGCAAGTCAATGCAAATTTGCCTGTACCTCCAGTGATACAGCAAAATATTTTAAAGAGAATGCCTAATTTTCAGCAAAATTCCAGTTTTTTCACAGAATTCTTTAACCCCCCCCCGGCCGTCATGCATCATGGTGGGCGTGTGCTGATGACGGCTGGGGGCCGTCATGAACGCGCCCACTGTTTAAAAGTGTCGCACAGGTGCAGAATCGCGGCCGTGCCCAAGGGGTTACTGATCAACAATGATTTCCCTCAGTTTTCAACATTAGGAACCCCAAATCAGTTGCAATTACAGTGCCTGAGGAGATTGAGGAATGCATAATTGGTGCCGTTCTTGCCTTGAGGTAGTCCAGAAGAGCCCATATGTTGAGGTGAACGGCCATCCAGTACAATTTCTAATCAATACAGGCGCTACCTGCTCCATGGTATGACCTATGGAGGTTTCCCAACCTACCCCTCTTGAGAAAAGAAGTCAAAGTCATAGACATTAGTAACAAGACGATTACTAATCCAGTCTCAGGAAGTGTTCAAGTGAAAATGCAATCAATGGAGAACGGCCATCAATTCATAATATGTGAGACAAGCCCTGTGAATCTCTTAGGTTGGGATCTTCTTTGGAGAATGAACTGCATGATTTATTGCATACCAGATGGTGTTGCAATTTGAACACACAATGAGGATTCTGAATCTAAAATACAATCACAAGAACCAAAAGTCCATATATCCCCATTCTTGCAAAAGAGAATTTACCTCTTGATTTCGGACTTACAGTTAAAGAGGAGGTATGGGAGAAAGAGGGTGGAGTCTGTCATGTTTTGAGGGTTCAACAGTGTTGCACTTACATAGCAAATAACAGTCAGCTGATTAATGATTACATTATTATTACTTGAAGCAACGTTTCTTAAAGGGAAACATCCTTTACAACGAAACTTTTACCACGCAGTGCTGTTACAACGCAAGTATTACAACGAAAACCTTTACAACGCATTACACTGGGGGGCGCTCTAGGATAGGGAATAGTTTTAATTTACTATCCAACACCTTCCCTAGTGTCCACGGGGACTGGAGTTGGAATAGTAAATTAAACTATCCACTATCCAGCACCCCCAAGTGTAATGCGTTGTAAAGGTTTGCGTTGTAATACTTGCGTTGTAACAGCATGCGTGGTAAAAGCATGCGTTGTAACGTCATACAACCTTTCTTAAAGAGCATGGGTTGTGGGAGTCAGTTGGTTAATGGTTCTCAGAAATCAGAAAGTGGTTTACAAAGGTTGGCAGATGCTTTAATAACAACAACAATGGAAATAAGGCGGTCTATGATCTGTGTATTTCAGAAGTACAGTCTCTAGTTATGTACTACTGTTCTCACAATCCACTACATATCAAGGGAGCGAGAAGAAGGCACAGTGATGCAAATAACTAGAGTAAAGAATTAAAATAAAGTTAACCAAAGCCACTCTAGGATAATTGGTATCCCATCATTGCACATAAGTGTGTGCCCAGTGTCATCATCTGGGTATTACCAAACAACGATATCAAGTTCTCCCTTCAGCATTAGGAAGAAACAAAAAAAGTAGTTGTATCCTCTTGTGGGTTCTCACAAGAAAGAAGTGCAAGCAAAGGAAATATTACTTCCAAAGTTATTGAGAAAGAGCAGTGCATAAAGTGAAAAAAACTGTGGGATAAAATAGGATAAACTCCCGAGATATACAATACAACCATTCCTTTGATGTATACTCAGCAGAGTTTTCCAAATTAAAACCAAAAGTTCAGGTGAATAGAAAGACAGTTGTAAATTAATCACTGTCTATATGGTATAATTAGACAGTGAGAACCCACAAGAGGATACAACTACATTTTTTGTTTCTTCCTAATGCTGAAGGGAGAACTTGATATAGTTGTTGGTAATACCCAGATGATGACACTGGGCACACACTTATGTATAATGATGGGATACCAATTATCCTAGAGTGGCTTTGGTTCACTTTTAGTTGGTTCTTTACTCTAGTTATCTGCATCACTGTGCCTTCTTCTCGCTCCCTTGATATGTAGTGGATTGTGAGAACAGTAGTACATATCTAGAGACTGTACTTCTGAAATACATAGATCATTAGACCACCTTATTTTCATTGTTGTTGTTGTTATATGGAGTAGGGGGATTTAAATGTGGTTGGTCTTTAAATATTTTCCCTTTGGCCCTCCTATTGTAGTAAATGCTTTAATAATACAGGTGGGATTGTGCTTTGGAAAAGTTTAACCCCACTATTTATTGTCTTCTTTGTATAAACAGTCTCATTAGTTTGTAAAATAAATTCTTAAAGCAATTTGCTTTAAAGGGAGTTTAAATTGTGAGTGTGAGAAGGTGTCAGCAGCATCTACAAACAAGAAGAGAAATGAAATTGAGTTGTTGAACATTAAAGTTCATCCATATAATGATGTCGAAATTTCGGAAGAATCAAGATGCAAGAAGCCAAAGCTATTAGAAACTGGGTTGTAATTCGAATAGTGGGAATTGTGATGATTGATTTATCATCAGAGGTGGGATTTATAAGAGATGTCACTGAATTAATAAATAATGTTTGTTTACTGTTATGCATGTTCACATCAAAAACGATTATATTGTACTTCAAAGAATTGTGTTTCCCTAGGCCTGGTCATACTAGGCCCAAAGAAGACCTGACTATCTTGAAATGATACCTGGCAATGTTTTTCATTTCTTCTCTCTCCACATGCATGAAAATATGCGCTATTGAAGTGCTTTGTGGAGACATGTTGTTCCTAGTGAGCTCAGGAGGAAGCTTACCTTCCAAATGTATATGTTTGAATTTTTTCCTGCCTGTACCTCAGTGGGCCTAGTCATTTCATAAGTCTGACATTGCTCTGTGTGCAACTAGAATTGTACTGTAACATCCTATGACATTAGGTCAAAAGAGGACCAACTATTATTCACTTAGGAGATGGTGTTCGGTATTGTAACATTTATTTCTGAATTGTGTTTCCCCGCGCCTATGTAATATTTTGCTCACTTCATGCAATTATTTTTGCTGTGTCTTTTGCTATAAAAGAGGGCTCATTTTGAAGGAGAGGCAGAGTTGCTTTCTTGATTCTTAGAGAGCAGTCTCACATTGATTTATTGCATGATCTGGACTTAGAAATGTTACAGTTGTATTGAGAGAGACTCTATTTAAGACCTCAAGCTGCATTATTAATTTCTGCAAATTATTTGAGCCTTAAGCTAATTCCCTATTTAAAGATTAAATACGAATATTAACTGATTTTAAAAATAACCCTCATTTGCCTTCTGTAATGATTGCTGAATTATTACTAAACCTTCACAGTCTCTAATATATATCTGACTAAGAGGGCTTATTTAACTGGTTATGCTATTCGTTTTATTAATAATGTTGATCTTGTTAGGGGCTTTTTTCCTCATATATTCTTGGTGATAACACCATCCGCGATCGTACATTGGCCCTTTATCTTATTATCGTATCAGATTATCCTCTTCCGTACGCTGGAAGGCACCCGGCCACCTGAAGTCATGGTGGGCGTGTGCGTCGGATGGATGGGGGCCGTCCAATTCGCTCACGCGTAGAATTGGCCCACACAGCAGGGAAATGCGCGCCGCATCGAAGCGGTTATCAAAGAGAGAGCCCTCAATTTCTTGAAAAAATTAGTTGTTTAACCAATTGTAAACATGCTTTTTTTTTTATTAATGATTGGGGATGGTATATCTCAGAGTAGGCTGAAATACCATAGGGGCAATTCCTGTGGGCCAATAAAGGGTTGTTGGTCAGCTGCTCGGGGCTTTAAGCGAGCAAGGGCCCTAGGAACAGCATTAAAGATAAACATTGGGTGGTAGGGTCAAGGTCTTAAAACTAGCAAATATGTCTATGAAGCTGCTGAATCTGGATGACTACAATTGAAATAATCTCTTGCAGTGCAATGGCCTGACTAACAGGAATAGGTACACCGCAATCCTAAAGTGGTTTAAGGAATAAAACCCAGATATTATTTTCTTTCTAAAAACACATTTTAAAAACAGCAAACAAAAGTATGTGTTCCAGCTTGCATAGCTTTCATATATTTTTAGTCATAGCAGGCAATCCATAGGGGAAAAGCTATTTAATTTAAGTGAATCCTTTGCTGCGAAATGTTGCAATTTATTTCAGATAAAGAAAGGCGATAGATTATGATGACGACTTCAATCTGTAACACTATTTTTACACTGGTCTGAAATTACAGTCTCATCAATGATGATTATAATTCCTTACAGCAATTGCGTATCTAATAAAAACCTCTAGCCATCCGACAATGGGAGGAGGTATACATTTTCATTAGTCAGTGGGATTATATGCTTCTCGGAAAGGTAAAAAGCAACATAACCAAAGAACTTCATAGATGATTCCATGTTTAAAGAAAGTATATAGGGTTGATTGAGCCTTGCAGGGCTGATAACCATCTGCGAGACAGTTGTTACAGAAATATTTTACAATGCAGCCCGACTGAAGTTCTTCCTATAGTTTCAACCTATTGTAAGGGACAAATCTGAAATGATCACGGACTCTTTTTCTGATCATTCACTTATCCAGACTGAAATGGCATTGAATTCAATTCACTCTCCTATTGACAGATGATCATTTAGAACTAGATGATCGCTGTATACCAGATACACATTTCTTTATTAAGAATTGTTTTGAAATACATATAGGATTAGCTAAGCCATCATTGCATGGGATGCGTTTAAAGCTGCATTACTGGTGTTGCATTTTACCTACTTTTCAACATTGAAAAAACATAAGGCAAGTCAAAATTGCAGAAATGCAAACAAAAATGTAATCAGTTTCACGCATGTTAATTAAAGTATTGGTCGAGAACAAACTAAATTGGAAAAGCATGGCAAGTTGTCAATGATTTTATTTTATGTGAGCGTTAAAACATAATCATGTATTCCTATATCATGTATTCCTATTGTTTTAACAATATTGTCCCCTTCACCTGTATATCACAACGTAAACTGACATATTTTATAATCAAATGTGTATGTCATTTTGGTATTAATAACCTCTGTGCTCTACGTTTCATGAATCTGGTAGACCTAGAAGTCCTCTTATTCAAAGTAGTACATTTGCTCATTTGCTGCATCTCTTAGTAAAGCATAGCCTTGCTGTCAATGTTGTCAACCAGAAGTGTGAGTTTAGGAAATTAAATAATTCATCAGTGTGTTCATGTCTTTGTGTCTTAGTTTCAAGGCTGTCTTGCATTTTCTCCATGAGAAGATCCTGCCACCTGTTCATAAGATAACTTTTGCTGAGGTAACAAGTTTCTGTCATGTCCTTATGCGGCATAGACACGTACTGAAGGAATATGTATAACAAAGCGTTCAAAAGTCCATGCATATTAGCAACACATGCTCCAACTGGCCTTCTGGACAAGACTTCTGGTCGATTGAAGTGACAATCTTGTCCTGATTATTTTCTGTGCTGGTTTTTTTTGTTGCATTGAATGCATGTTAGGCTTCATTTTAAGAGATAGCGCATTGTCTGTGGAAAATTAACTACACCATCAGAAGTCAGGAAAGTGGCTCACATTATGACCCCAGGTGCCAAAGGTATGGGAGAAGTTTCCCCAAGGGAACTAGGGTAGCGCACTGCACAGCACTGGACCTGGTGAATTGACTAAATGCTTCATCACTACTGAACCAAACTTTAGATAAGTCTAACCGCACTTACTGAATATTTGCTGACTTGCTTTTCATGGCCTGTATTGTTTTATGTTTGTCCACGTATTGTTAAAAAGTGTGCGCAGAGATGTCGTCCGGGTATGAGACGACTGAAAAATAGGTTGGTTGAGCAGGTAGGATTGGGCGGAGTCCGGTGAATAGAAAATGTGGATGAGTGTGAATCCATGGTTTAGAGCAAGTGGCATCTAGGAATAGTGCGGTAGCGGGAAAGATAGGCAGCAGAAGTGCCAGGACCTGAAGCACAGACCCTTGAAGGAAGAACGTGCAAGAGAAAGAGGCCCTCTGATACAGTCACCACAGGCCCTTCATGAACCTCTGCAAGCACTGACTGAAAGTTCACCAACTACAAGAGGATCTTTGAGTGCGAGTGCATGAACCTTCACCACTACCCCCACACCATCAATTATAGATTAACGAACTAATTCTAACTGCCTTGGACTCGCTTGCTCCTCGGAGCAGCTGTAAGTTGAAAGGGGGTAGACAGCGCACTGCCCCTTGGTTTACCCAGGAGCTACAGCAAATTAAATCAGAATGTAAAAAACTTGAACGGAGCTGGAGGAGGAATCCATGCGCACAGGGCAAGAGTAGCTATAGCTTAGCGCATAAAAGATATCAATGCGCATTGCGCAGGGCGAAAGCCAAACACTATCAGGCATGCATAGAGGAAGCTGAGAGCTCGTTGAGAGAGCTCTTCAAAATTTTTAAGGAAATATCCCTGGTATCCAGTTCTAATGCCCCGAAAGTAGACTCGGTTGCAGAATGCAACAGGGTAGCTGACTTCTTTTCGGGGAAGGTTAAGAACATTTACGCCTCTTTTTCTAAACAACCCGTGAGTGGCATTGAATTCAGGGCTGCAAGGACTCCTATGGATCCGTGCAATACACTACAACTGTTTACGGTTGCTCCTACTGAGAGCTTAAATAGGATCTGCCGCAGCGTCAGGTCCGGATCTCCTATTGATCCTGCGCCTCCTAGAGTGGTGTCGGGTGGTCTGTCAGTGCTGGAACCTTACATCAGGCATGTACTGCAGACGTCTTTCTCCACTCAACAGATCCCGGAGGACTGGAAGAAGGCGGTTGTGTTGCCTATTAGGAAAAAGCCCAATGTCGGTCTTGACGTGTTGGAGAACCTTAGGCCCATCTCGCTGCTTCCCTATCTGGCCAAAGTCGCAGAAAAGGTGGTGAACTCTCAATTAGCTGAACACCTTGAGAGAGCCAATATTCTTCACCCCTCCCAATCAGGCTTTCGAGCGGGCTTCTCGACGGAGACGGCCCTTCTGCGTGCAACTGAGACCCTTAGAGCTGGAGCGGATGCGGGGCACACTATGGCCTTGATAATGCTCGACCTCAGCGCAGCGTTTGACACTGTAGCCCATTCCATCTTGCTACAGTGTCTAAACGAAGCTGGGGTCGTAGGAGCCGCCCTGAACTGGCTGCAGTCGTTCCTGACGGGGCGCTGCTTTCAAGTTCAACAGGGGTCCTGCCGTTCCTCCGAGGTGCCCCTAGACCAGGGAGTGCCACAGGGCTCAGCATTGAGCCCTGCACTTTTCAATCTTTACATGGCCTCCCTGGCTAAGGTTGTCCAAGCATTTGGGGTGGAGTTGGTGTCTTACGCCGACGACACTCAACTGCTTATCTCGCTGTCTCAAAACCCCACAGGAGCATCCTCCAATTTCAAGGCCTGCATGCAGGCCTTGGCCGACTGGATGGATGCCCATTGTTTAAAGCTTAATGGCTCCAAAACCGAGGTTTTGGTGGTGGGTGGGAAGAGCAGAAGCTGGTCAGCCGATTGGTGGCCATCCTGTCTGGGCGCCACTCCTGTACCAGGTGAGGAAGCAAAAAACCTAGGCATGTGGGTTAATCCCACACTGTCCTATGAGGGTCATATTAGACGCCTTGTGGGGAAGTGCTTTGGGGTCCTGAAGGTTCTAAATAAGACTCTGGATTTGCTACCCCTGACTGCCAGAAGGACGATGATGCAGGCTTTGGTCGCCTCTCGGTTGGACTATGGGAACGTTTTGTTCCTTGGTACCACCGAGAGGAGTATGGGCCGCCTGCAGGTCATCCAGAACGCGGCTGCTCGCCTGGTGCTGAGGAGGCCGAGGAGAGCCAATTCACAGAAGGCGCTGGATGCTCTCCACTGGCTCCCCATAAAGAAACGTGTTCTGTTTAAATGCCTGCTTATGTGCCACCGGATTGTCTGGTTGAGGGCTCCCGCCTATCTTCGGGACCTAGTCTGCAGATACGAGCCGCTCAGGGCCTTGCGCTCGGGAGGTACGGGGCTGCTGACGGTTCCGCGGATAAAAAGATCCAGAATGGGAGGGCGGTCGTTTACATTACTGGCCGCCCAAAACTGGAACAAACTCCCGCTGGCTCTAAGGCTGGAGAGCAGAGAGGCAATATTTCGGTCTCTGCTGAAGACCCACTTGTACACACTGTGAGGCTCTGGTGAGGGGGTTTCCTAGTGAGTTTTTTTGTTTGCCACTTCTCCATTAGCGCGGGGACACGCCGTGATGGCGTTACTGAGCGCTCTACAAAACCCTTTATTATTATTATTAGATTTATAACTGAGGGAACCTGATCATATTGTCTGTCTTATTCCCTACCTCCCTCCCGGGATGAGCAGCGGACACAATGCTGGCAGACCCCTTACTTACTGCCCATGTGCAAGTGAGAAATGAGGAGCAGAGATGCGGGCTGAAAATCTACTCCAAGAATATAGTAAAGGTACGTGCAAGTAGGACCGTAAGAATAAAACAGACTCTGAGCAGTGGCCCCTCTTCCTGCAATGGAATGAGGAGGCACACAAGAATAAGCATTAATCTCATATCCGAGGTGTGCGAAATGACAGGAGAAACTAAAGCATGAAAATAGTCACCTTAGGGAGAGAGGTAAGGCTTGTGCTCTGCCTCAAACATATCTACTCCCTCAGATCACTGAACCACAAGAAAAGTAACATCGCAGTTGTGGTACTGACTGCATGATAAAGGCACTACGATGTAATACCTGCGTTGTAATAGATGTTTCCCGCATATTAGAATTAGTTCAGATATCCAGTGTGCTTGATTGAGGACCTTTGCTGGCGAGAGACTGTCATGGCTGGAGACTAACCCGACCAATGCTGTCTGACCCTTAGTGTGTGGAGAGAGTGAAGAAGCCATTGTGAAAGACCTCAGGAGAAGTGCAATCTGGTCAAGGTATCTCTCCTCCCCAGCATCCCATCATCCGTGCTTGTGATGCCGATTCTGTATGTGAGAGCCTCAAAGTCTCAACACGCATTTCTCTCTGCCTTTGGAGTTATTCCTGTAAGAGATGTCCCGTGAGCTTCCACGCCACACCAGACACACTCTTACAGTGCAAGGGGGGCAATAAGCCTCCATACCATTCCTCACCTGTACCTTGATGTACGCCGACTCTGACAGGAGAGATCCCCAATTCTTATCTGCGCGCAGTCTCACCACTCAGCTGCATGGACTACATCCACAAAAGACCGTGACACCAAGAAGCCACCTATCTTCAACCAAAACTCATTTTTAACCGTAACAAGATGAGGCAAAAAAAACGGCGCATGGGCAATGTGTCTTACTTCCACAGTAACTCGAATATGAAGTTGTGGTGTGCATGAGAGAAGTGGAGGAGCAATTTGTGTTTGTGCATGAAGAGTTTTAAGAATGATTCTCAACAACATGCTACCATACATAGGCATCTCTACCTATTTGGTATCTCCACCCGGTGCACCAGGTCCATGAGCCTTGAAAGATGTTCCCAGCACAAAGTCTATAAGTGAATAGCAGTTTTCAACACAATTGGATCCATGGAACGAGGGAAGGTCTACTTGCAGACGGGGCCTCTGAGGCCTGTGGCAACACTGATGCTCCTTCCCTTATCTCGTGTCCCTGTGGCCTAGAGTAGCTCCAACCAAGGTCCTACTGCTCCTGCCTCTGCCATGTTGACTGGTAACATTCTTTTCAACACTAGGTGAAAGTTCTCAGCAAAGCCTGTCCAAAAGGAGGCAACAAGAAGAGGGGGTGATATGAAGAGAAATGATGCTCTAAGTCACAGAAGTGGAGAAGATAACGCCTATTCCTTCAATCACCAACTGCCAACCACAACTGCCACCAAGCTGACAGGAGTCAAGGATGAGACATGGGGAAAGAGGAAGCCAGGAAGATATCAAGGGAAGTAAAATATGACTAAGCCAGGTAAGAGGTGAGTCAGAATTCGAATAAAATAATATATTATGTAACTGCAATATTAACAGTAGAAAAATATTAGACAAGAATCCAACAAGAAGCTTGCTGACGGAAGTGGGGCTGGGTGAGATGTGAAAGGGGAGTTTCTTAAGGTATTGAGTAAGGCACATAATAGGGAAAAACATGCTAGTTGTTGGAAGACCTTTATAGCCCGTATATACCTAGATGTAATATCGGTATTTTGGTTTCCTACTGTGTGCACTGTAGAGAGTGTATTCTCTCCTGAATTATGCACAACATTACAGTGTCACCCATCAGGTACCCTCTCCCTCGAGACGCGTTATTTAGCTACAATCTGTATTTAATACACAAAGTGTGCACTGGTTATCCTTAATCAGTGCAATTAAGTACTGGTCCACAACTTTCCCCTTACATGCTTTTAAGCTTATTATTTTTAAAAAGGGATAACGGTGCAGACGGGCACAAATCCTTTGGGCATTGTCCCAAGGACTTCAATCCTGTAGGGCAGTGGCCTCAGTGCCCGCACAATGGGCAAGAGGAAAATAACAAGATATTCTTACAACAGAAATGGACACAATGGGAATTAAAGGATGAATGCACAAGAACAGAAGTTTATGAAGTGTGCACTATATTTTTTTCCCTATGGCAGCTTCATGGCAGTCAACCCTTGCTCTAATATAAGACCAGAGAATTGGGGCAATAGTTGTTTAGAGGCATCAATTGCACCAATCACTGCAGAGAAACTTGACACCCAGATATGGGCAGAAGCAAAAAGGAGGGGAAGTTCCCAAATTCCTAACATTGATTTTGAAGAAGATCTACAAAAATGAAGTCCTTGATACTGGATGAAAGCTAGAAGGAGGTGGACGAGAGACAGGCCTCTAGAATGCAGAATCTGGAAGAATCCATGTTAAACTTAGAGGGGGGCTGAAAAAAGGAGAGAAAGGAGCCCTGTTTTGGACACAATCCCTTGACCTCTGAAAAATTCTACTCTGAACAAAAGAATTTGGTGACGGAAACGTAATAGTTAGATAGGGAAGTCAGATAGAGGTTGGACCCTATCTTTCTCCACAAGATGAGGCCACATTAGGAGCCAATTTCTGAAAGTCTTAACAGAAGCCCCTTTACCCATCACTGACACTCCTTAGAAGGAATGAACTATCCTAGTGGAGGTTCAAAAGATGTAGATCAAAAGGATTAGGATGATGTTGTGTAAAATGTCTGCCATTATAAATGCATCTTCACCTCCAAAATCCAAGAGACAGACGTTGATTCAAGGCCTGATGTAGAGAGTGTGCTGAATGGGTTACTCTGTTCCAAATGTGGCAGATATCCCGTCTACCTTATTACAAGTGCATTATATCCTCTAGCAGCTGTAAAAAGGTGAATGGGAAATCCTTCACATTATGATGGAGTAAACCGCACGCCAAACTCTAAATCAGGCCCTCAGTCTTCAACAAATAAAAATGTCAAGCCAATGATGCCTCATCCTTGAGACCAAGCCAAAAGGCGGCCTCGAGAAATAAAGCATGCCAGCTGGTAACTGTACTAAAATGGCATGACTGCTGACCAAAAAGCCATTGAATCGAACACATTTGCAGCTGATTTTTGGAAACATCATAAAAAGTAAAAGCACAAAGCCATGGTGACGGAAAAGAGGATACAACATCAAATGTCCGATAGACAGACTATCCTCATCAACAACGTCTCCAAACCAAAAACTAACCGTAGGAATCAGAGAGAAAGACAATCTTTCTTGGCTATTAACTGATCAGGCATTGCAAAGCCATTATGCTTGATGCTGACCCTCGAGGGCAAACAGAAGCAATATGAAATGCCGCTGCAGAGCAAAATAATTTTTGAATGGATTGCTATGTGCCAACAATGCAAAGATGAGATAAAGAATTAAATGATTATTTATTTGCAGTTTATATAGCGCGGACATGGCCGGAAGGCATCAGAATGCTTTACAGCACACAAGATGCAGAGTTGCAGCGGGTTACAGGAATGGTAGTTAAACTCATACGTTTACATCAGTAGATGTGTGCAAAAGATACCACAAGAGACAGTTACAACAATTGGGCAGAGAACATACACAGTTACAAAAAGTCAGGCCGGGCGCAGTGGAGAAAGTACTTAAGTCTGGTCGAGGGTGAATTAACCAAGATGTGTGTCAAATAGGAGGAGCTTCAGGTCCTTTTTAGGTCTCGCCTACGCAGCCCGCAGCCCTCCATAGGAGGGCCTCTTGTAATCGATTAGCTTTTTGGCCAAAAACGTGCTCGCGTTGCATGGCTTTCAATGGCAACGCGTGAACGTTTGGCGATTCCCTTGCGGGAGCGAGCTTTTAAACCATCTGTTTGCAATTAACTTGCAAATAGATGGTGCCCTTGGCTCACTCCAGCAAGGGAAACGCTCTGCGAGTCTCACTTGTTTAACTTTGAAACTGAGCGCGGTGCTGCTTCAAGGACACCGCGCTCGGTTTATTTATATATTTCTTAACTTTAGCACTGAGCGCAGCGCAGCGCCCGCTTCAAGGACACCGCGCTCAGTGTTGAAGTTAAGAAATATATAAAGAAATCGAGTGCGGTGTCCGTGAAGCGGCGCTGAGCTCAGTTTTAAACGTAAGCATTTGCAATGCAATCGGACCCATTACATTGCAAATGCTTGTTTTACTTAATATTATGGGACTTGTAGTCCAGCTATTTTATTGATTTCAATAAGAATACTAGTCACAGAATTCTAATATTCGATACTGGCCCGACTAGTCACGCATAGAGCTTAAAAACTTAGCAGCAATGCATGTGCACTTTTGGAACCTTAATGGGGGTATTGCCACAGCACCTGGAGACCCTCACCTGACTTTACACATCCTGTTTGATCGATTGATTAGCGCAGCACTCCAGAGCTGCTATTCCTTTGAGGTACATCATCATCCCCCGGTAGCAAGGAGTGGCACAGAGCGCCAGCCTCCCTGCCAATCTGAAATTAATGGTTCTGCCTAGCGCCATGTGTGGCACCAGTGTGATTGAAGGCAGCCTGTAACGGAGGCAGGACGTTGAATGCAGGAATTGGGTCAGAGCCTTGTGACGGGCACTGCGCGCATCATGAAGGGCAACAAGATCGCCGCAGCCCTCGCAGGAGCACGCCAGGCACATGTGTTCCTGTGACAGCTGGGCCCACCTTTTGAGGCAAGCATCGGACACTGCGGCTGGTTATCCGCCTCGGCTGGCAGGGAGACCGCTGTGGAACCCAGCGCCCCCGCCTTCTCTGACGCGCTGTGTGAGTAATGTAGTGTGAAATGCCTGCGGTCCGGGCGCCACCCCCTGGTATCCCTCCATGGTGAAGCTGCCCCTGCGTGGAGAAGAGACTCTGCTATGCGCACGTCCCTCCATGTGACAGCTTGCGGCGCGCACTTCACCTGGTTCTGCCTGCCATTCTGCGCTTTGGTAAGAGGCGCCAGGAGTGTCATTCCTCCTCTCTCTGCTGTGAGTGGCCACCTGCGAACTGTCCGTGCCCAACGACAGTGGCACACTGTCCCCAGTGTCATTTTTTTAGCGGTCCCAATACCCTCCTGCTTGGATGTGCCCTTCTGCGTCAATGGTGCCAGTGACTGCTCAGCTGCCCCCACTCTGGGATTGTGTTGTCCACACACTACTGCTGAGCTCTGCACCATTCTTCCATCTGGCTGTGCGTTGTGCACCTGCTGAGTCGAAGCGCCCCCTCACTGCCAACAACCAGTTTTGGGTCTTTGATGCTGGCCTGCGGCTTTCCGACCGGTATTCAGTCTGAGATGTCTGCGCCGGCTGCCCCCATTGAGCCGTGACATTTTCCGCGCTCGCGGTTTCCATCCATCCTCTGAGCCGACGGTGCCCCCACCCTATCTGCCCTGCTGTGCTCTCTCAGGTGGCGGAGCCCCCACCCACTGATGACATATGTAAATTTCGAACAGACAATGCTTCCTCCCGCTGAGCTATGCCCCCTCTCATGGCTCTACGTCCTGGTTTGACCTGACGCACGCACGCACACATGTCAGTATTTTAGAAAGGTAAAGTGGGAGACTTTTAAAAAAAACAAAAAAAACGGATAATGTATTTTCCTTTTGAGTTTTATCGAAGCAGAGGTCATTTTAGGCGAGAGACCGCTAAAATAAATCCACTTTTGGCTTTAAAAATTGGGAGTCTCCCCCCTAATGCGGATATGCTGGCATGTTTCCCTAGGCCCTCCCACTGTGCCCCTGTGACACGACGATGTCCCTTGCCCACTGACCCGGAGCCCCTTTGTGCTGGTTCTGCATACTCCCTCCCGCTTCTGCCAGTTTACGTGCTAACGGTGGGCATCGCTGAGCTGTGCCTCTCTCTGAGGTGGCAGTATGCCAGTCTTGTTGAGCCGTGCCTCTAAACAAGCAGACAGCTCCCCTTTCCTAACAAGCACTGGCATAGCCAATAGGTCTCGCCTTTGGTACCTTATAAGTGTTTAGCCATGCAACACTTGATGTTGTTGCACCAAGGATATTGTGCTGGATAACTAAACACTTTAAAGGTCCCAAAGGCGAGACCTATTGGATATGCCAATTCTTGTTGAAGGTTGCCAGGCAGATGGTTAGACAGAGTGAGGAAGCAGAGAGTTCCAAATTCTAGTGGCGCTACCAGAGAAAGACTGGTTTATGTATCATTCTTGACTGAAGGTGGGGGGTTCCAGGAGCATTTATGGAACCTTTATTTACTCCAGAGATTATCAGTTTCTCGTTTAGATAGGGAGGTGAGGAAGAGTGCAGCGCTCTGTGGGTAATGCAAGAAATTTTGAATTGGGGCAGCACTTCAGTGGGGAGTCTTGTGAGTGTTAGCATGGCAGGGGAAATGTGGTCAGATTTCGGGATACTTAAGACAAAGTGTGCTGCAGCATATAGTGTTGCTATTAGTGGGCCCTAGTGAACTTTGGGAATGCCTGAGAGAAGGGCAATTCTATAGTCTAGTCTAGAGAGAATGAGAGACTTCACCACTGGTTTGAGGTCTTGTTCCGAAATCAATCGTCTAATGTCCCAAAGCTGCCCAAGTTGGAGGTATGCACTGTTGGCCATGGCTGCTATCTGAAGATTGAAGCAATTATCAAGGGTTATACCGAGTGATCTGGCACCCCTGACAATGGCAGGGCAGCAATCAAAAGCAGGAAAGTTGGTGATCCATTCTAGTGCTGGAGTTATTGCTTACAGAGGTGAGATCAAAAGACATTCTGATTTAGTTGGATTGAGTGTTAAATGGTGGTTGGACATCCACTTTTGAATCTTTAAGAGTGTATTTGAAAGCATGGCAAGGTCCTCCAGGGATGAGACTTTCAAATATATTTGGGTATCGTCAGCGTACAGGTGGAAGAGAAACCCAGAGTTTCTGAGAATCATACATAGTGGTTCTAGGTAGAAGTTGAAGAAGGTTGGGGAGCGGATCGAACCTTGAGGGACCCCTTGGTGAAGGCTGACTATGAGTAAATTCGGTTCTGACTCCATTTTGCGTTTCACCGCCATTTTATGTTGCCCTCACTCAGGCAGCCTGACAAACAGAAAACTCTTACCCTTCGTACTGCCACGTATCAAATAACCCCTCTATCCTTGAGGTCAAGTCGATTCCAGGAACCAGTCCGACTCACTAATCCTTATTTCAAACCATCTGTTGGTTTTCATTGTCCTTCTCCCCGTCTTATCCTGCCTTGTAAATTGACCTCTTTTACAATACACAAACATGTCTACCACTGTTGATTAACTCAGGGACACCATTATTGAATCACCTGTGGGTTAGTCAAAACATGACCTAGGGGGTGGATAATTTAATCATGTGACATCTTGTTTTTCTCAAAAAAACATATCTTTTCATTGGTCCAAATTTTGCGCCTTAGGAGAGAACATACCATTGGTGTACTTCTAGGATCACTGTTCTTAGCTGCAGCTAATGAATCCTGTCTTCTACGCTTAACAGAGTGTCCCGTGTCTCTGTACGACGAAGCAGATGAACTCAGAGATTTAGGCATGCCCTGTGCCGCTAGGGGATGTATGTCACTACAATGCATGCTTTTACAACGCATGTCATTACGACGCAGGTTTTACAATGCAAGTCGTTACAACGACTTGCGTTGGGGGGCGCTGGATAGTGAATAGTTTAATTTACTATTCCAACTCCAGTCCCTGTGGATAGTAGGGAAGGTGTTGGATAGTAATTAAACTATTCCCTATCCTACAGCACCCTCCAGCGCAATTCGTTGTAATGACTTGCGTTGTAAAAGTTGCGTTGCAATGGTAGTGCGTTGTAAAACTTGCGTTGTAAAGGATGTTTCCCCCGCTAGGCCCTTAAAGGCCTGGTTCTTCAAATGGCGCCCAACGTGGGGTGGTGTCAAAGGTCGTGGTCAAGCCCGAGGGTCGTGAGGAGCTACGTGAGAACATTCCGGAGGACACGCACTACATAAGTGACCCCTGCATGCCAGAAGTGGACCGAAGGTCTTTACAACGCGGCTTCTCCTTTCCGACGGCTGCTGATGACTGCTGCCCTGACCGCTGCCCTGCTTTGGTTCGCGTTAGTGATGACTGGCATCTCGAGACGATAGACGGGCCTCTGTTGGCGTGAGAGAATACTTAGTTAAGTAATTGTGGGTAGCTCCCACATCTTTGTTTTTGATTTTGCTTTGATTCGATTGTTGCAATAACCGAAGCCGAGGGTTGAGTACGTTTGTACTGTGATAAATTGGTTAACCCCTTGATGTTAGTAAGAGGCCAGTGAAATAACGATGCCTGGTTTCAGTAAGTTTAAGAGATGGTGCTGTTGTTGTTGTTTAAGAGATTCCCGACTAGAAGACACTTGTCCAGTGCCTTCAGTACGGACTCCAAAATATGAACTTTATTCCAAATATGGAACTGGTACTATCATCTTTGTCGACCTTTGGGAAAAATACACTAAGAATGATGGTATTTTACAATGGCCAAAGGATGGTAGTTTTGAGCCATGTATGTTGGATAATTTAGAGGAAAGACTATTTAAGAGAAAAGCCCGGCCGGCAATGTTTGATTCATTTCGCATTTGGCGAAAGGAGTCAAAACAGAGAGAAATAAAGCAAGCAAAAAGAGATAGGAAGGAAAAAGAAATGTCTGTTATACAGGCTGCCCAGCAATTTAAGAACAATGAAACTGATCGTGTGATTGAAGTTTCAGATAGACAACATCGTATGGCAGTAGATAAATGTTATCCAGCTCTGCCTACTTCTCCGTCATTAGATGAGGAGAATGAAAAAGATCCTTTAATGTCCCTTATGTTGTCTGCTCCACCGCCTTATGTACCAGCCTTGGTTCCTTTACCAGTACCTGCTATAATATTACCTGTTATACCTCCACCTCCACCTCTGCCTATGCCTCAACCTATGATCCCAGTAACTACTGCGGGTTCTGTTGTAATACCTCATGTAACGACGTTAGTTTCTACCTCTGCGACTGTGACACAAGCTTCTACTCCACAATCAGTTAGAAGAAAAGATAGTGGGTTCTTCTCAGCTTTAACTCCTTTCATGAATAAAGTACGTAATTCCCATATCATGAAGAGAACTCTTAGAAGTCAGAGTCATCTCGATCTTCATGAAGTAACGATACTCCAATCTCAGGCTCAAAAATGGATGACAAATGGTAATATGTATGGGTCATCCGATATTCAAGATTTAGCTATGCAATGGCCTACATCTACTCAGCGTTATGTGTTTGATCTCATGTGCGAGGTATTGATTCAAATGTGGGAGAATAAAATACAAGATGGCCCACCTAGGGGATTGATAGAATTGAGAAGAGAAGTAGCTTCTGGAGCAGCAATTGAACAGGATTATAAAGATGCAATATCGAATTTAGTAGCATATAGAGATCTTCTATCTTGTTAAAATTCAGGGACAGAAGGAATTGTTACAACAGACAAATTATATCCTATGCGAGAGGTACAACCAATATGGCGCGATGCTGTGCCAGGGGCTAACCCCCCTGTGCCTGCTCATTTCCAGCAGGTTTGGGTACATGTTCCGTGGAAAAGATCAGAAGTTATTGCGTTAAAACAAGCATTACCTGATCCGCGTAAAAACCCAGCAGGATATTATAAAGAATTAGTGCAAACATTGTCCTCTTGCGCACTAACATTATCAGATATAGATAATATATGTTGATGGGTCAAGTAGTTCCGTCCGAAATATGGAATAAAATTCGTAGACAGAATCACGCTGTTGAATTAGGTGGTGATTGGGCTGCTATCCTACAATCAGATCAAAGACAAGTGGGTGGAGCTAAGCCAGAACCAATGATTACAGAATTGCCCAACAGAATAATAACACTTATGAAGACTCTAATGCCAGCACAAGCAGTTAATTGGGATAAGTTGTCCGCCTGTAAGCAAACGAAGGATGAGTCTGTGTCTGATTTCTTTACGCGTTTTGAGGAATAATTTGTTGATCACAGTGGACAAGATATGGCTACACCAGGTGGCCAAAGACTGTTTGTGGATAAGTTTGTTTCTAATTTATTGCCGGAATTATCTACGAGGTTAAAAATGTCCGAAAGTGCGTGGCCTGTGGCAACGCCTTCGGGAATTTTGACGATGGTTCAATATTATGAAAATAGGAATTTAGAGGAGAAAGAGAAGTCAGAAAAGAAAAATAAAGACCTCAAAATGAAAGTTCTTCTGCAGCAAGCTTATCCACCTTGTTCTGTTCAGCGCCCGTATCAACCACTCCCTCAATTTCAGAGGCTGTTACAGAAACCTGAACCCTTTGTTCCAAGGTCTCCATTGGGTCCTAATCAATGTGTTTATTGTAAGGAGGAAGGTCACTTCAAGAATAGTTGCCCGGTTTTATTACACCGAACTGGTGATATGTCTGGGTCACGTAGCTGAAGTGGCTATCAGTCAACGCGTAGGGGTAGGGGACGAGGTAGATCATCTTATGATCAGCATCAGCGTTCTTTTTCCCCTCAAACTTCCACTAATTATTTTGATCAGCAAAATACTCAATCTGCTCAATACTACAATGATAATTATAATAACGAGAATGAGAGTCAAGATTTTCATACTAGCTAGGACAGCCATAGACAAAGTGAGGAAGTCATATCAGTTCCAGTGGATCAGAATGGGCCTTATGTTGAGGTAGTTACATTAGGTGTTTCAGAGCCATTCTTATTGGACACTGGTGCAACAAAGAGTTCTATCATTCACTCTAAACTCCCTGGGGCACCTTTGTCTGGCTTAACGAAAATTTCTGTAGGATTTTCTGGCGCCCCAGTTAAAAACCCAATTTCTCAACCTTTGCCCATCTCGATAGGTCCTTATGATCTAGAGGCTCCACTTATTTTAACAACTGGTTGTGGTGAAAATTTGTTGGGTCTGGATTTATTAAAAAGATTGTATGCAACCCTACATTGTTCTCCTTCTGGTGTACACCTCACTTTGGGTAGGGAATCGATTTCCCCAGTGTTTCTGTCTAAAGACAAACTTCCCCCTGAGTTACATTCTCTTCCTACTACTCTTTGGGCTACAGGTCCTAATGATGTTGGCCTTTTGCAAATCCCACCTTACGTTGTCACCCTCAAACCCAATATTAACCCCTTGGACGCTCATGACGAGCTCAGCTCGTCATGGCGTTTCCATTGATTTCAATGGAAATTCAATGAAGAATCTGAAAGTGCCTTAGCATCCAAGTGGTTAAGTTACCACGCATTCCCCAGTACAAAGTTTCCAACGATGGTGAAAAAGCTCTTTTGGCGATTATTTATGATTTGATTCAGAAAGGTGTGATTGAAGAGATTAGAGGGAATATATGCTATAGTCCTGTTATACCTATTCTTAAACGTACTGATTCTTCCCAACCCCCCGTTTATTGCTTTGTGATTGCTCTCCGGGAGGTCAACAAGATCGGGATACCCCAATTTCCCGTTGTCTCAGATATCACTGCCCTATTGACAACGGTACCTGCTTCTGCTACTTGGTTTTCTATAATCGATTTGAAGAATGCATTCTTCAGTATCCCCATTGCCGAAGAAAGTAGAGATATTTTCGGCTTCTCTTTAGGAGGCCGAAGCTTCCGATTTACACGCGCTCCTCAAGGCTATTGTGAGAGTCCCTCCATTTATAGTCAAGCTTTAAAAACACAGCTCGATACTCTCACTTTACCTTCAGGAGCCACTCTTATTCAGTATGTAGATGATTTGTTGATTTCCGCTGATTCTGAAGACATTTGTAAACAGGCTACTATTACATTGTTACGACACTTGGCTGATCTTGACCATAAGGTTTCACCCTCTAAGATGCAATATTGCCGGCAAAAAGTTACCTATTTAGGTCATCTCTTATCAAAGGAGGGAAGACAATTAACTCCAGAGCGTATCCAAGCAATTACTCAAATGTCTGTCCCAAGCACACAAAAAGAGGTACGTGCCTTCCTGGGCATTACTTCTTATTGTAGACAATGGATTCCGAATTGTTTTCTGTTAGCGAAACCTCTATTGGCACTCACTCTTAAAGATACACCCCAACCTCTCCCTTGGACTGCAGAATGTCAGAAAAGTTTTAACGATTTACGTACTGCCCTGTGTTCTGCTCCTGTGTGAGGTACTCCTGATTACAGTAAGCCCTTTACACTTTACGTCCATGAGAGAGAAGGTTGTGCATTGTCAGTTTTAACACAACAATTTGGGAATAAGCAACGCCCAAGTGCTTATTTTTCCGCCACACTAGACCCAGTGGCCAAAGCGTTACCTAGTTGTTTGAGAGCCACAGCAGCAACGGCAGTGTCCATTCGACAATCTGCTGGATTGGTGTTAGATAATGCTCTTATTGTCATGGTGCCACATGCAGTAGATATCCTCCTGAATAGGATTTTATGCAAAACAGAATAGGCAGTGGACCACTTTAGTCCTTTGAAAGCACCAACTCAAATATCACCAGTATTTATGTAAACTCAATCTTTCATATAGCGTGCAATATTCAAATACTCCCTGCCCTGAGAGTATATCCCAAATCCTTGGGAAAAATCAGTATATGAACCAAACTTTGAAATGCACCGCCAGTAAATGTCAAATCTCCACCATGTGTGGTTGATAAAGTTTATATACAAGAATATTTTTCAAAATAAGGGACGCTGTATCCGTAAATGCCACAAAAGTTCAAAATTCCTTTAATAGTCCATTAAGGTACCAGCCAACGCGTTTCGTTCCGTCAAGCGGAACTTCTTCAGGGCGCAATAGATGTTGAAATGGGATGTAATTCTATTCCCCCAACGTTGGTAAATAGTAAACGAAGTGAATCCAGAAACAAGGATATTTATTTTATCCGTTTCCTCTGTATATATTGTTATTCTTCGCAAGTAGGCTGTCTCTTGCCAATAATTTCAAGATAATTGATAACGATGTAACGTATACCTTATGATTTCAACAACTGTATTTTTCTATTTCTTCATCATGATTTTCGATTTGCTTTATCTTTCCTATTATCCATATGGCACTAACCTTGAAACCCGTAACGTGCACGTCCTGCAACGTTATGTTAGTCAGACTTCTGAATCCTCGGTCGACTCTGAATTTCCAAGTATTTAGAGGCAGTCACCTATCAGGGTCAAAGTATGGGACCCCCAGCTGGCGTCTCCTTCGTCCGCGCGCCAATTCCTTTCCGTAAACTTAACGGAAAGGAATTGGCGCGCGGACGAAGGAGACGCCAGCTGGGGGTCCCATACTTTGACCCTGATAGGTGACTGCCTCTAAATACTTGGAAATTCAGAGTCGACCGAGGATTCAGAAGTCTGACTAACATAACGTTGCAGGACGTGCACGTTACGGGTTTCAAGGTTAGTGCCATATGGATTATAGGAAAGATAAAGCAAATCGAAAATCATGATGAAGAAATAGAAAAATACAGTTGTT
Source organism: Lissotriton helveticus (assembly GCF_964261635.1). Classification (NCBI taxonomy): domain Eukaryota; kingdom Metazoa; phylum Chordata; class Amphibia; order Caudata; family Salamandridae; genus Lissotriton; species Lissotriton helveticus. The sequence goes on along the minus strand of NC_136063.1, from coordinate 824,297,501 downwards.
GAAATCATAAGGTATACGTTACATCGTTATCAATTATCTTGAAATTATTGGCAAGAGACAGCCTACTTGCGAAGAATAACAATATATACAGAGGAAACGGATAAAATAAATATCCTTGTTTCTGGATTCACTTCGTTTACTATTTACCAACGTTGGGGGAATAGAATTACATCCCATTTCAACATCTATTGCGCCCTGAAGAAGTTCCGCTTGACGGAACGAAACGCGTTGGCTGGTACCTTAATGGACTATTAAAGGAATTTTGAACTTTTGTGGCATTTACGGATACAGCGTCCCTTATTTTGAAAAATATTCTTGTATATAAACTTTATCAACCACACATGGTGGAGATTTGACATTTACTGGCGGTGCATTTCAAAGTTTGGTTCATATCCTCCTGAATAGGACAAAGACTCAGCACCTCACTAGTGCTCATTTGTCAGGGTACGAACTGACAGTTTTGGCTAGTCATGTGCATATTAAACGATGCAATACCCTAAATCCAGCCACATTGATACCAATCCCAGAAGAAACAAATACTCAAGAACAACATGATTGTTTCTTCTGTACAGAAGAAGAGACAACAGGTAGAGTTGATCTAAAAGATACTCCCCTCTTAAATCCAGATGGAATCTTATGGGTTGATGGCTCTTGTTTTAAACTCCCCAATGGTGAGATGACCTCAGCCTATGCAGTTACGACTTTGTATACAGGTGTAGAAACTGCACGTATTAGACAGAATTCAGCTCAGGCAGCTGAATTGATAGCTCTTACTAGATCTTGTGTATTGGCTAAAGGAAAAAGAGTGAATGTGTTCACCGATAGTCAATACGCATTTGGAGTGGCCCATAGTTTTGGCCGCTTATGGAGGGAGAGAGGATTTCTCACCTCCCATGGTGCTAAGATACAACATGGCGAGTTGGTGAATGACCTTCTCGAATCACTTACCTTGCCTACTCAGATAGCAATTATCAAGTGCAGTGCGCATAAGAAGATTACTGATGATGTGGGTCAAGGAAATGCGTTTGCAGATCAAACAGCAAAAGAAACAGCCAGAGACGTTACAAGCCGCATGTATGTTGCAGGCCCTGCTAGATGGGTCAGACAAGGAGGAATGTGTGAGGACACAATAGAAAATGTGAAAATAATTCAGGAAGAAGCCACAGAGAAAGAATTGAATGAGTGGAGAGAGACTATAGGAATGTTAGACACAACAGGGTGTTGGACAGAATTGTCTGAACATCAGCGCTGGTTGCTACCAAATGCCTATGTGCTTCCGGTTGTTACCATGGCACATGGTCCAGCTCACATCAGTGCTAAAGGAATATGTAAACTTCTGGCTCCTGTATGGCAGAATGAGGGTATTCCAAAATGTGCAGATAATCTAGTTAAACACTGTATTGTTTGCTTGATGCATAACCCAGGAAAAGGAACACCAACCCCAGCAGGTCATTTTGCTCCTCCAACATATCCTTTTGAGGTGTTGCAAATAGATTATATTCACATGGAGCAATGTAATAACCTCAAGTACGTCCTTGTGGTGGAATGTGCCTTTTCTAGATGGATAGAGGCCTACCCCCTAAAGGACAATACTGCTCTATCTACAGCCAAAGTTCTTTTGAAGGAGTTTTTCCCGAGGTTCGGCTTGCCCCGAATCCTCTGGAGCGATAACGGAAGTGAATTCGTAGGTCAGATAATGCAGAAAGTATGTGCAGGTCTTGGAATAAGACAAAAATTTCATGCAGCAATCACCCTCAGTCAGCAGGTTTAGTGGAATGTTATAATGGTACTCTTAAACTTAAGCTAGCAAAGATACAGGCCAGCACGGGTCTTGCCTGGCCCGATGCTTTAACCTTAGCACTATTGTCCACTCGAACAACTGTTCATTCCCGTATGGGACTCAGTCCCTACAAGGTTGTGTTTGGACGCCCAGCAAATGTTTGGGGAGTCCCAGGCCAAAGAAATATTCTGACATAGAGTACCCATTGTTAATTGATTATTTACATGACCTCACCACTAAATTGCGTGTCCTTCACCAACAGGTACAAGACGCCTTGCCTCAGGCTTCAACTGATCCTGGATAAGACATACACCCAGGGGACTGGGTGAGTCTGAAAAGTTTTCAGCGATCAAAGAATTTGGAACCTCGCTGGAGAAGGCCTTGTCAGGTCTTACTGACAACGCGTACAGCTGTAAAGGTGGTCCGCAAAAAGAACTGGATCCACGGTGTGCATTGCAAAAAGGTACCTTTGCCTTTGCCTTATGAACAGTGAGTCCACAAAGGAATTGGTGATTTTGAAAGCGAAAGGATTCCCCGATTTGTACCTTTTAGCGATGCACACCTGTATTGGACTCAATCTGAAAAAGAAGATGACGACGTCTTGCAGGAAGCTGTCCCACCACATCTGAGGTTGAACACAACTAATCCAGGGACACTTTTTCAGAATCAGACTGTGCCGAACAAAACCAGGTATAATTTGAGATCTAGAGTAACTAAGAACAATTACGAAATCTATTTTATACTTTTTGTGATATTGACCATCTAATTAGGTTGCAGGGTCATGGTAAGGGCCTTAGTTAGTGACCCGAGTAGTGGCAATAGGTCTGCGGGACTTGCAGTGTCATAGGACGGCTGATAATCACGGCTAAGTGAAGAAGGAAGACTGCCACGAGCGACATCTAGAAGATGGATTCTGCTATATTAAAAAAAAATAATGAAAAGAATATAAAATGTTGCAAATTATTATATACCAGATGCGGTTTAAAATTGTGTATTTTAATTTCTTTATGTATTATATTAGCATGTGTGGGTTGGATCGTTCACATTATACAACACAAACATATATCTACCTCCCAGTCCATACCTTTTCACACTACTGCCTCCCCACACCAATTTCGTACACTACCGGAGCATGAGCAAATTAGGAGAATGGAATATATCAACAATTCATTCATTCAATTGTTACACCAGCATCAATTGGTAATCAATACCACCGACTGTTGGGTTTGTGGACTTTTACCCCATAATACAGATAAAGGAATGCCATATTTAGTTCTCCCCTTCTCCCTAAAAGGATCTGCTTGGGCTTACACCTCTATGTTTGCTAATGCCTATGAGAACTAGCATCGACATCCAGTCAGTCCATATAGGGATGGAGTGGACGTTAGTCATGACGCGCTAATAAAAGGAATAGTGGCTATGTCAAAACACTACAACAAATGTAATGAATTCCCCACTGACGAACGACAAGCATACATTGATTGGAACGTGACACACTACATCACAAGTCTTACAGACAGAGCCAAAAAGAAAAGATCTCCACCAATATATACTGTACCCCACCACGGTCACCTATGTCTCCAAGGAAATGGTCAAAGTCTTAAGGCCCAATTGGGAAAGAGCACCTGTAATATTACATATACCTATGCATCCCAAACTTCTCCACCATTGGTAGCATCTCAGGGAACATATTTCGTTTGCCATGATAGAGCTTATACATGGCTACCAGCTGATTTATTAGGAACTTGTTATATGGCTTTTCTCCTCCCTCCAACATATACCGCTCCTTCAGGACATCATAGAAATAAGTACAAGAGAGATGTCTTTGATCAAAAAGACACAGCAGGACAAGAGGGAGGCGACTTCCTTAAAGGATTCCTCCCATTTTGAGGCCCTATGGCCAATAGTAGAAATATCAGACATCTCATTCGAGTTAGACATCATTCTTGCAGACCGTGGTGGAGTCTGTAAATTGATCGGATCCAGCTGCTGCGTTTACATACCTGATAACGCACCTACAGTATACCAAGCCATCTCTAAACTACACAACATTTCTGAGTCCATCCACCAGGACGAAGGAAGTTGGTCTCTGATGGGATGGTTTTGGGGATTACTGTCCACATGGGGATGGAAAATACTAACTTTCATTGGAATGATTTTAGCCATTGTCTTTTCATGTTGCCTCTGCCTACAATGTCGTCCCGCCATCTGTGGATTTTGTGCCACCATGTGTGTGCCAAGACCTATTCCACAGAAAGCAGAAAACATACAAATGATGTTGCAGCAACAGCGTAAAGACATTATGGCTATTGAAATAGACTCAGAGTAACATGAGTTTATGTGTTGACTGCGTAATGGCAAAAGGAGGATCTGAGGAAATGTGTTGCCCTCACTCAGGCAGCCTGACAAACAGAAAACTCTTACCCTTCGTACTGCCACATATCAAATAACCCCTCTATCCTTGAGGTAAAGTCGATTCCAGGAACCAGTCCGACTCACTAATCCTTATTTCAAACCATCTGTTGGTTTTCATTGTCCTTCTCCCCGTCTTATCCTGCCTTGTAAATTTACCTCTTTTACAATACACAAACATGTCTACCACTGTTGATTAACTCAGGGACACCATTATTGAATCACCTGTGGGTTAGTCAAAACATGACCTAGGTGGTGGATAATTTAATCATGTGAAGTCTTGTTTTCCTCAAAAAAACATATCTTTTGATTGGTCCAAATTTTGCGCATTGGGAGTGTTTTTATGCAGGTGTAAAAGAATATAAAAGACTGTGAGCCCCGGAGTAAAGGGGCAGTCTCCTGAGAACATACCATTGGTGTACTTCTAGGATCACTGTGCATAGCTGCAGCTAATAAATCCTGTTGTCTACGCTTAACAGAGTGTCCCGTGTCTCTGTACGACGAAGCAGGTGAACTCGGAGATTTAGGCGTGCCCTGCACCGCTAGGCCCTTAAAGGCCTGGTTGTTCAACTAGCCTTTAGAACGAGTTACCATTTTCACAATTTGGGAGCAGTTGGATATGTAAGAGGACAACCAGTTGAGGACCGTGCCTCCACATCTCATGATTAGTTCAAGAATACAAAGGAGGTCAAGATGGTTAACAGTGTTGAGTGTCAAATGCTTGATGATGAAGTGTAATTTTCAGATGTAGTAGGGTCCCTCATGCCTTCTCATGAAGGCAGAAGCAGGGCCGGCCTTTAGCATGGACGAGCTGGGCCCAAGCAGCCAATTATTTGGGGGGTCGATGGAGCTGTGTGCATTAAGTTTATGCCAACAGCAGCACCCTTCTCATCTTGCTCCAGACTTGTCTTTGTCCCTGCCTGTTCGTTTCTGTCTGATTTGCCAGTGTAAAGTGGTTTTAGTGCTTTATTATCATATGGCGGGCGATGTTTGTAAAACCACTTGGGCTCCCTTCGCTGCCCTCCCTTCACCCTCTGACCCCTGCTCGCACACAAAAATAAAACCATTATCTGTGTGAGTCAGCTAAGCTACGATGATTTAGGTGAGCCGAAGGAGGTCCAGGGATTTTTGTGTGCAGGGCCGGACTGGCCGTAGCGGGCACCAGGCGTTTCCCCGGTGGGCTGCCAGGTTGGGGGCTGTTTTTGTTACCGGGGGCCGGCAATTTCGGCCCCTTGTAACAAAATAGGCCGAAACGGCACTGCAAACAGCTCAGCCGCATCCCCCTCCTCCCCCTAGGGGGGCCGGCCGAGCAGTGTGCCAGAGCTGGTTTCGGTTCCCAGTCCTGCCCTGGCAGGGGCCAGTCAAAGCTCAGCCAGGGACTGACCACTGAAGACAAAAGGGACCCCCTGCTGCCACATTTAATTCACTTCCATCAGCAAAGGGGCCACATTTCTCTCTGTCCATGCCCAGGGCGCTATCTTAGCAATGGCCAGCTCTGGGCACAAGGAAACACCCAAACAGAGAGTGGGCTGATTCAGGACGTGATTGACAATGTATCAAGCGAATGGCTGAAGATGGCTGAGTCAAAGAAGACAGTGTTGGAAGGAGGCTTAAATAAAGGTCCTCAGAGTATCATAGTTTACAGTATGTTTTCCGGGAATAGCGCAAGCATATTCATGTGAAGAATAAGTTAGATTCTGTGCTAGTTTGGCTAAGCGCTTTCAGAAAGGTAGAAACAAATTACAATATTCTACAGTGTGTAAGAGGAATCTTTTAGGTTAAAATCTGTTTTATTGTCACATTTGCCTGGTAAGATAACAATAGACTGCATGGAATACATCTCTTCAATGCATAGTATAATAATGAAACTTTAACCCCCAGGACAGAAAGGGAAGGGGAAATTGGGACAAAAGACAATTCAACAAACCACCCCCCCCTCCACAAGTCCCCCCAACCCCACCCCCCTCCTCCTTACTCTCCTCCCCTGTGCCACTTGCTATGTTTTGTATGGCAGTGGTGCCATTGCAGCATTCTCCTGAGAGGTTCGGTCCTCTAGAAGTCTGTGGGGTCTGCAAGTCGTAGTAAGCGTAGATACGGAGGGCAGGTCAGTTCCCTAAATTCCTTGGTCATAAGGGCTATGACAGGGTGGAAAATAGTTCTGAATGTTTCGCCTTGTGCTGTGAGTGTAAGTGTGAGTTTCTCCATCCCCGGTGTGTCCCAGAGACGCCGAAGCCAGGCTACGTGGGTTGGGGCAGTGGTTATTCCCCATAGGGCTAAGATAGTTTGATGTGCGGCCATGAGCGTTATGCTAATCTGGTGCCCTCTGCGAGATGAGAGGGGGTATGTGAGGGGGTTGGGTAGGCCCAGTGGAGTATATGCAGGGAATCTGGGAAGTTGAGTGGAAAAGTGGTATTCAATATCGTCCAACACCTTCTCCCAGAATGCTGTGACCCCCGGACATTCCCATAGTATGTGGGTAAGCGTGCCTTTCACCCCGCACTGCCTCCAACAGGTGTCGCTACGGGCCGGGTTCCCCCGGTTGAGACAAACTGGTGTGAGGTACCAATAAGAAGTGAATTTGACCGCCGTTTCTGTGCTGGCCATGTTATCGGTAGTGTGCCGGGCTCGGTGATAAATGTCCTGACCATCTTCCGGGGAGAACAGACGGCCTATTTCAGCCTTCCACTGCTTCTTAGGAAGGGGATTTATCCTCCGACAAGTTAGGTTGCAGCAGAACGTATAGCTGCGGGACTTGCCGTTTGTCTGTTTATCTGCCTAGAAGCCATCTCTCCCACAAGGTGTCAGTAATCTCCCTGCTTCTTGGCACATTGATGGGTGCGTTAACCAATGTCGAATTTGGAAGTATCTGAAGCGTTCGTCTCGGGATGGAATAGTCAGTCCGTAGTGCTTCATAGGTATGAACCCTGTCCTGATCAAAGAAGTGGCCTATCGCTTTGCATGGCATCTCTCTCTATACTTGAAATGATGGACCCATCCCAGGCGTTAAGTCGGGGTTGTCAGCGATCGGGGTCAAGGGAGACGGCAGGGTTGTCAATCTCCCTCTGCGGACGCAGTTGTCCCACACCTTTAACAGAGAGCTTTTTATCGACGAGACGTACAGGTTGGGTGCTCTATGGGCTCGTGGTAAAAACAGGACCTTTGGCAGAGAGGTGCCCGCAAGAGCACGGTCCACCATGAACAGCCAGTGCTTTTCTGATTCGGCCCTGGATCACTCCGCTAAGTAGCGGAGCTGGGCTGCTTGATAATATCGGGGAAGAGAGGGGACCCCCAAACAACTCTCCACCGGTGGCAACCAACTCCAAGAAGAATCTTTTAGACCAGCTAAGGAAAAGTAAAACCTTGACAGATAGAATCTCAGAACTCTTGACTATTGTTTATACCAGTCCAATATGTGATCGCACACTTGCCCAGCTAAAAGCCATAGCAGAAACTTCAAAACCGAAATTTATAACCCAGCAGCTCATCTCAAGACATAATGCTGTTTTTTTAAACTGCGCTGCTTTAACTCTTCTACTAATATGACCTTTCAAGAAACAGAGGCAAGTCATCACCCTAGCTGGCACTCACTCAAATCGTCCTAAGTTTCATTTTATTCGGACTTTTTTTCTAATTTCATATTTTAAAAGAGTTGTATTTATTAGCGAAAACAACGTTGCTTGTTTTTATTACATTTCTGTCATGTCTGTTGGACTGTATCAATCAAATTGCAACAAAAAATACTCACTTGAAAAAAGCCTTTGGGCCATACACTGGTATTTCTTCTCACACAAATAGGAGGGAGGCTCTGATAAAGTGGGACCAAGCATAACCCTTCTCTCAGGGAGGGGGAGGCGTGTATTTGGGGAATAAAGGTAGCACAGATAGAGTGATGAAAGTCAAAGAAAAAAAAAACTTGCCTACATGTGAGCAGTGGAAAGATACAAGCCAGCCAATCAAAAGGATGGTAAAGCAACTATGCTCAAAGGGATGGACAAACAAAAAAAGAGGAAGGCAAAACATCCAATATGAAGTAATCAAATGAGATTGGCGATAATGCCAACTAATGTTACGCAATGGGTGGTCTCTAAAGCCCCAATACGTTTTTGGAACAAACCACCACCAGACAGCTAAACGCTGTCAGGTAGGAGAGCCCTTAACAGATGGTTTTGCCTGGGGCTATGGAGTTATGAATACCATCTATGTACTATTGACCTTTAATGTTGTGCCTTGCTCCCACTGATGTTGCTCTCTGCTATTTTCTCCCCCATCGCACAACTGTATGTGATGACTAATTTCCCACGCCTGCAAGCTGGAAATATAGCTGTTCGAATTCGGGTTCTGTTTTTTTCTTCTTTATTCATATACAATAATATATGTTAAATATATAGCAATCACGTGGGGAATCAGCCATTCCCTCTCACATTCATTCTCAGCCATACTGGCCCTCCATTACCTAAAGATGAGATCCCAGAACATTTGCTGTTGCTCTGAGCTTAAAGACGGGACCAACTTTATGTTCCCAACCAGATCTGAGTGGATTCTTCCACCAACAAACAATAACTCAGCAAGGACTGTGGCATGTGTGCCATTCTGAGGGTCCAAACCTCCTGGTGCCTCAAGCCAGCCTAGAGCTTTACAGTTCCTTCCATTTGGTTCCTGAGAGCCCTGTCCCATCTCCTGGGGTGAGGTGCCTCCATGTTAGGGGCTCCAAGGTGCAATCATTCTTCCTGGGGGGCTTGCAGGGCATAAGCCTCTCTGGGGCAAGGATGTGGCCTAACGGTTAGAGTGGCCGGCCTACACGCTGGAGAACCAGGTTCGAGTCTCCGCAGGGGCAACCTGTGATTCTTGGCAAATCACTTAATCTCCCGTGCCTAACAAAAAATGAATGTGTACGTCTGTTATGCAACTGGTACTCATGTAAAGCGCTCTGATACCTTCGGGTCACGTTCACGCTATATAAAACTCTTGAGAAAAAAAATGCAGGTCCTCTCTGATTAGCAGATCCTCACAATCCTCACGTCCCTCCCTCCTCCCTACATAATGGCGGCCACTGTGCGGTCCTGCCGCTGGCGTGCCAAGGGCGCACCTAAGCGAAGCCTGTCTGCACCCGGCCCTGGCCCCCGCGAACGCCGCAACGCCCGGCACCGCTACGACGCCAACACCCTCACCGAACTCAAAACCGGCTGATCATCAAACTTCTTCCAGGCCAGTCCAAAATTCACCCACGGACCCTTCACCTGCCGAAGCTGCAGCTTCACCAGCCACCGAACACCTGCACGTCCTACCCACCGGTCATAGCAGACCGCAACCACCTCAAATGCATACTTCTCAACACCCGTTCCGTCCACAAGCACGCCATCGAACTCTGGGACCTACTCGACGCGGCCTCTCCAGACCTCACCTTCCTAACAGAGACCTGGATGAACCCCTTCTCGGCACCCAACATCGCCATAGCCATCCCTGATGGCTACAAGATCACCAGAAGGGACCGCACAAGCAGACCAGGGGGAGAAATCGTCATTGTCTACAGAAACACCCTTAGAGTCTCGACCTGCACAACAGACACCTCCAGCACCGCAGAACACCTGTACTTCCAGATCCACACGGATCCCAACCCTCTGAGGAAAACTCGTCTACAGACCCCCCGGACCTCTGACACAGTTTATCGACGCCATCTCCGACATCGTCAGCACGCACGCTCTTGCTTCTACAGACTACATCCTCCTCCGAGACCTGAATTTCCACCTTGAGAACGCTGACGACAGCAACTCCGTCGCTCTGCTTGATAACCTCGCCATCCTCGGACTCAAACAGCTAGTCACGACCCCCAGCCACGACGCCGGGCACATGCTCGACCCCATCCTCTCCGCCAGCAACCACGTCTCCTTCAGCCACACCACCGAACTCCACTGGACCGACCATCGTTGCGTCCACTTCACCTTCAAGAAACCCACCTCGCACCACCACCTAACAACGGATCCCCCATCGCAGCTGGAACAAGGTCACTGAAGACCAGCTCATCACCACCCTCGCCCGAGACCCACCAACAGACACCATCGACACAGCCGCCAGCAACCTCAGGAAATGGATCGACGACTGTGCCAACACCCTCGCCTGATCAAAAAACCCTCAAACAGACGCACTGACAGAAAGGCTAGCTGGTTCACCACCGACCTCCAGGAATCCAAGTGGACTCGCCGAAGACTCGAGAAAAAGTGGCGCCGCAAACAGACACTGGACAACCTTGAAGCTCTAAAGAACGCCAGCCGCAAGCACCACCAACTCATCTGAGCCACCAAAAGGACCTCTTTCAAGGAAAGCATCAACAACAATGCACACAACAGAAAAGAGCTCTTCAACATCGTGAAGGAACTCTCCAACCCCAGCTCCAACGACATCCCGCCGTCGCAAGACCTATGCGACTCCTTAGCCACCTTCTTTCACAGCAAGATTGCAGACATCCACGACAGCTTCAATGCCCAGACCCCACTACAGCCACCGACACCGCAGACTCCCCACCCCCAGCCTCACCAACTGCCTGCTCTCCTGGACCCACGTCAATGACGACGACACCATCAAGACCATGAACACCATCCACTCCGGCTCACCATCTGACCCCTGCCCTCACCACATCTTCAACAAAGCAAACCGCATCATCGCCCCCCAACTCCGGAAGATCATCAACAGCTCCTTCGAGACCGCCACCTTCCTGGAAAGCTGGAAGCACGCCGAGATCAACGCCCTACTCACAAAACCCACAAAGGACCTCAAGAACGTCCGGCGCATCTCCCTGCTTCCGTTCCCAGCGAAAGTCATCGAAAAGATCGTCAACAGGCAACTGACCCACTTCCTCGAGGAGAACAACATCCTGGACCCATCACAATCGGGATTCCGCAGCAATCACAGCACCGAAACCGCCCTCATTGCTGCCACAGACGACATCAGGATCATACTGAACAATGGCGAAACCGTGGCCCTCATCCTCCTGGACCTCTCGGCCGCCTTCGACACCGTCTGCGACCACACCCTATGCACACGCCTACACGATGCAGGAATACGAGACAAAGCCCTAGACTGGACCACCTCCTTCCTCACCGACAGAACCCAGAGGGTCCGCCTCCCCACATTCCATTCGGAAACCACCAAGATCATCTGCGGCATGCCCCAAGGATCATCCCTCAGCCCTACCCTTTTCAACATCTACATGGCACAGCTCGCCAACTTTGTCTGCTCGCACTGCCTCAACATAGTCTCTTACGCCAACAACACTCAGCTGATTCTCTCACTCACTAACAACCCCGCCACCGCCAAAACCAACCTCCACGAAGGAATGAAGGCCGTCGCCAACTGGATGCAGAACAGCCGCCTGAAACTCAACTCAGACAAGACAGAGGTCCTCATCCTTGGCCCCAGCCCCTCCGCCTGGGACGACTCTTGGTGGTCAGCCGCCTTGGGAGCTGCACCCACACCCACCAACCACGCACGCAACCTGGGGTTCATCCTGAATTCATCGCTCTCAATGACCCAGCAAGTCTGTCTCCTCCTCCTGCTTCAACACCCTCCACGTGCTCCGTAAGATCTACAGATGGTTCCCCACTGGAACCAGAAGGACGGTCACCCAGGCCCTTGTCAGCAGCAGACTAGACTACAGCAGCGTCCTCTACGCAGGAACCATGGTCAAACTCCAGAAAAGACTCCAACGCATACAGAACGCCTCAACCTCGACACTCCCCACCACACCCACATCACCACCCACCGGAAATACCTGCACTGGCCCCCAGTCAACAAGAGGATTACCTTCAAGCTCCTCACCCACACTCACAAAGCGCTCCACAACACCGGACCAACATACCTCAACAAACATCTCACCCTCTACACCCCGAGCCTCCAGCTTCGCTCCGCCGCCCTCGCCCTCGCCACCGTCCCACGCATCCACAGTGCCTCCACCGGTGGCAGATCCTTCTCCTACCTCGCCGCTAAGACATGGAACACCCTCCCCATACAGCTGCGACAGACCCAGGATCTGCTGACCTTCAGGAGACTTATAACGACCTGGCTGTTCAAGCAGTAACTGCACCCCCCCCCCCCCTCAGCGCCTTGAGACCCTCTTGGGTGAGTAGTGCGCTCTACAAAGGATTGATTGATTGATTGACAATCTCACAACTCTTGCTCCTGTTGAAATATTCCCAGTCATTGTAGGAAGGTGGATATCTGACTATGGTTACCCCCAACTTTTTGCCTGGTGTTTTGCTGGTTTTTGACTTAGTTGGCCTGGGATCCTGCTATTCAGGACCCCAGGCTTCCTGCTCTCTCTGTTAAAATGGACTCCATGTACCCTAGGTACATATCTAATTGGATACTGAGTCACCTTATCAGTCCCTGTACAGTATACCTTAGGTATCCAGGGCATAGGTGTACCCAGGGCCTACCAGGGGCTGAAGCATGTATTATGCCACCCCTGGCTGACCATCTAAAACTGACACAACTGGCTGCATGACAGCTGGGGCAAGGTGGTGTAATCACCCTTTGCTATAGATATAGTATACCTATATCTAACCCTAAAATGGACACATATATTCCTATCAGTCACTCCTATGGAAGGCCTTATCAATCCTGAAGGTAGAGTGCTTGGAATTATGTGAGATGGTGCTCTGGCATGAGCTGAGCCCGTTTGCAGCTTGCGGAACCAAGTCCTAATAGCTGTTCCATGATAACGCTATACCATATACTCTTAAGTGCATTACCAACCTTCTAGAGGGACACGACATGTATATAACTGTGAACCCCGGTTAAGGTTAACTCGAGCCTTGGCATCACAAAATGGATGCTGCCACCACAGACACAAGTCTGACCTCCTGCTGCTGGGAGTCCTTCCAGCGAGGATGGCTTGGACAAAGGGTTTCCTGCCTTGGGAGGTGCTAGCACCACCCCAGACAGGATTTTGTGTTTTGGGGGGGATAGGCCTGAAAGGAATGAGACATGCCTGGGGCACACAAGGTGCCCTGTGCATACACCGGTTCAAACCAGTTGCTGGGGCATCCCAGCCCCAGCTCTGGCGGGAAACCGGACAAAGGATAGGGGGTGCAACCACCCCCCTTCCTGGTCCCACCCAGGGGAGGGACCTAGTCAGTAGTGCAGCCCCCTTTAGGAGAAAAAAGGTAGGAGCTGGTCCCATTCCAAATAAGATTATCCTGAACTTTTCAACAAGAAGAAACTCTGGCCTTCGACGTCCTGCTCCACAGAAGACTGAAGAATCTCCCTTGTGGACAAGGAGTGTCCACCCTGCAACTGCAGGCACCATCAAGCGTCCAGCGGCTTCACTTTGTCGTCTTCCCTCGAGGATCCAGACTTCAGAGCCCGACGAGACCCGGATTCCCAGACCTCTCCGACCTCAACTCACATCTGCAGCAAAGCTGAGACCCGTGGGTGCGACGAGACTCGTGGGACCGGCCATCTTGAACGAACCTGCACTTCGCTTCCAGCACGACTCCTGAGGTAAGCTCGACCAAGTGCTTTGGGGATTGAGAAGCCCCAGCCCCGAGCAGCCTCTGCACCGAAGATCAGCCCTCCAGCATCCACGAGATCTGCGTGGGGCCCTTCTGCTTGTTTGCTGCTTGACGCGTTGTCTGGTCACTTGCCGGCTGGCTAGTGGCCTCCTAGACGACGAACCTTTGAATCTTTGCTGCTGGTCTGGTTGCTCCAGACTGGCCCTTGCTCCCTTCCAAAAGAGGGGCACCCCGGACTCTCCTAGTCCGCACCAGACGTCTTTTCCCTTCACCGCGTGGGTTGCCTTTGCCAAGGCCTGTTGACTCCAATCCCGGATCCAACACCGCCAACAGCGAGAGCCTGCGTGGGACAGCTCGTGCCTCCATCCTGGTCGTCGAAGACACCTCCTGGTCCACGTGGCTGCAGAGTCAAGCGTCCACTCTTCACCTGATCGCGACAACAGCACCTGGTTCCTTCCTGGTTCCACACCGTTCACTGGCTAGTGACTTTGAACACTGTCCCCTCTGCTTTCAGGTCCTCTTCTTCACCGATCCACCCTTGGATCGCACCGGACATCTTCCTCCTGGTCGCCTGCAGCATCTTTTCTTTCAGGCTCCATTGACTTCAACGCGAGAACCCGACACACTTTGGCACCTATGCACCCGCAGCCCGTGGGTGAGGTAACAAGAGCATTTCGGTGCTCAAGGGTAGTCTAACTGTCCTAGTGTCCCGTTCCACAGTCGTTTTTGTCCTAACTAGTCAGGATTGTCCGTACTCACCTTTTACTTGAACTATACTGTCCATAGACGTTGTTACGCATCTCGCGTGTGAGTTCACACTCTGCACACGTGTTCCGTGGGCCTCCTATTACTTACCTGAAGTTAGTGTAGCGTGGTCCCATCGATCCTACAGCCTCTAGACAGCTCCATTCCTTTTATCGACTCTCACATTCCACTTACTTAGTATATGGTTTGTCGTGCCCCTAGGGCACCATTGTAATTTTGTGCAACTTGTCGTATTTTTCGTAAGAGATTGTCATGTGCTTAGCCCTCTGACCTCATAAAGAGTTCAGAGGTGTTGTTATTAATAAATATACTGTTTATTTTCATAACAACCTGTGTGGTGTCCTTTCATCTGGTATTCAAGGGGTTATATTGTGGTAAAACAGCTGGCTTCACATGCCAAAAGAGTTTAGCCTAAGACTGCTTTGTCCATGCTACCATTAGGATAGCTGGCCTATAAGGTTGACCTACAACCAATCACCATAAGGGTTGTTTGGACTGATACAAGGTGATCACTAGAACTAGTGAGCATCATATATCAGGCCAACTTCTCACAGTCATACTCAGCCATTTCTCTCATGCACATAAGACTCAGCCCATGTTCACTATAGAACCCCCCTCCTATCACTCAAGGAGGCAGTGAAGTCCTGCCATCTGGGCACACCATCCGTGGCACCCCTGGAGGGCTTACAGGAACATCACACGCCAACAGCCATACACGAACATGAGTGTGGGTCTCCAGTCCAGCTATCACTCAACATTAAGTAAAAAGATTATTTTTAAAAAATGTAATCAAAGTTGGATATCTTGTCCATACACGAACATGAGGCTGGGTCTCCAGTCCAGCTATCACTCAGGATTCAGTAAAAAGATTATTTTTTAAAAATTTAATCAAAGTTGGATATCTTGTCCAGTGAAGATGGATTAAATCTGCTCTTTGTCCTGAGCTATGACACAAAAACTCCACATTAAATATCAGATCGAGGAGGACTCTCATCAGGGAACCCAAAGCAGCCCTGGCAATTTTGTAGGACCAGCCCCTGGGGAAGCACTGTCTGGCCCAGGGAGGCTGGAAACGCATACTTGCTCTTGCTGCTTTTGTTCCTGGGGGCCGATAAGGCAGTACCGCTGCAAAACCGGCCCCCAGCAACAAAACCGACCCTCGTTACTTCAGAACCGGACCCCGCCCTTCCAGCCTCCCGGAAATGCTGATGCATAGATAACAGATAAATTATTACTGTTTTGTAAGGTGTTCCCATTTGTGGTAAAGAAGTTTCCTTTAATTGTTTTTGTAATTGTGGGGCCAAGTTGCGCCGTATTGTGGAAGGGTCACAGGAATAAATTGCATTTTAGACTTATGCGATGTACTAATGGTTTTAAATGTATCATGATATGTAATTTTTATGCTTCTTGTGTGCATTGTGATTTTATATATACTTGATGTTAAAATGTATATATTTGTCTAAATCCTGGTTGTACTTGTTTAAGTGAAAACAGTTTAAAACGGATGCTGTACGGACTTGTTTGAATGTGATGATTGATTGATAACTTGTTATTGAGATAATCTCACACGGTGAGCCCTTTTCTACCTGAATCTCTTAATGCCTAAAATCAACTTGAATGGAAAGCAGCACTTAGTGGAAAGACCACACTTAGAACATCATTAACCCCTCTTGATTTCTTGTATAGGGAAGAATAGTTTCACACACCAAAGAAGAAAAAAACTGAAAGTAAGCCCTTTTGAACTTTTATGAAGATATGCTTGCACAGAGAGCTTCAAACAGAGAAAAGAACTGAAAGTAAAGGTCTTAGTCAAGGGGAAAAAAAGTGAAGATTGGAGCGGAGGGTTATTTTTCCTACTAGGAAATAGAGCACATTTTATTTTGCTAGGGATGAAAGAGTAGCTTGCCATGCAGTTTTCAATTGCATGAAGGCAACTCTGTAGGCCAGAGGCCAGCCTGAGACAACACAATAAAATAGTTTGGCATCATCCACTTACTGCTCATGGATGCCCCAGATGTCTCTGAGGCTCCTTAGATAGCCTAAATAAAGCTGGAAAAAGAAAGAAATCACTGGATACTCCAGCGTGAGTGGCCGGGGCCTGTATGTAATCATCTGGATGCCTTGAGAGCAGCCGGAGAGCAATGATGTAAACTAATCCAAGAATTTGACTTTCCCACCCAAGCCCGGGCAAGATGACAAGATGGAAAGAAGTGTTCATGCCCCAGCCTATCAAAAGCTGCTGAGAGACCCAGCAGCACAAACGTTATGTTAGGTCACGTGGAAAATGCTAGCAACCGTTTACGCACAATTCAGAGCGGTATGACGCATCACGCACAAACAACGGGATTTGTTGTATGTTCAGCTCTCTTCTGCATTCAAACCCTGCCAGCTCTCTGCAAAACGTCAACTCTGACAGCACAGATGACTGCCTGGCTACTCACTGACAGGAATGTCCCAATCCCCTATAACTCCACAGCTCGTCCAAACCTCAAAGAACAGTAATAAAAGAGGCTTTCCGTCTCAAGTGCCAATAAATCTGAGCTGAAGGGGCGGCGGACAGCAATCTGAGCCTGGGACAAAGAGACAGGCAGACAGAAAGACTCACACAAACTATATATCTTGTTTAGGGGGTTGCTGGGAGCAGAGCAGGGAAGCAGCAGTGCAGGGACAGCCACTCGTGATTTATTGGTCTTTAGGAGAAACCTTAATTTAATCACATGTATTGTCTTTTCTAAGGAAATATGGTCTAGTGATAATGTGTGTTACTTTGAAATGAATAGACCTGGTATGCAATCATGCCACCAGGAATTTGAGCCTAATGCCTTTTAAACATATTGTATCTAAGATTTTCGTGTAACGTCCCAGTAGTTGACACCACATATGATATGTGTTCATACATGGATCGATAGCCAGTAAACCGCTAGATGCAGAGCAACTGTCGACGTAATAGAACATTTACAAGCATGGGGACAAGGCAACCACATGTGTATTTGTAAAGCGCACGTTCACCCAGAAGGGTATCTTGGCGCTGAATAACAGATGTTTATTGTTATCAAACTCAATGGTGCTCATTTTATCGACCACACAAGCAGGGCTGGACTGGGAACCGAAACCGGCCCTGGCAAAGTGCTCGGCCGCCCCCCCCCTCCCCCGGGGGGTTGGGGGGTGCGACCACGCTCTTTGCTAGGGCCGGTTTTCGGCCGATTTTGTTACAGTGCCGTTTTTGCAGCTATGCTGCAAAAAATGACCCTGTAACAAAACCGGCCCCTGGGGCCCAAAACCGGCCCCCACCCTCGCGGCCGACCGGGGGATTGCCCGGTGCCTGCAACGGGCAGTCCGGGCCTGCACACAAGAATGAAAGGCTGAGTGGACCCGCTGGGATTTGAACCTATGACCATGAGGTTGAACACAGGCCCCTACAGTGGATGCATTAGTCAACTCAGTCACCAGACTCGGCTGGTAAACAGCAGTGATGAACTCGGAGGGGATAATGACAATGGAGGATTGAGGGATTGGGAGAAGGCGCTGAACTATCATAACTGTGTGTATGTTCTCCGTCTCTAGACTTTTCGTGCCTCAGGGTGGTACGTCTTCTGTGAACGGGTCTTGAAGGCATCTTCTCGTGCTGTCCATGACCATGAAAGCGGCTATTGCCTTAGCCCACTTAATTAACCCTCAATGTCATATTCTCAGTGAAGGTGCATTTGTGGCTTTCCACTCCATAGTTCTATTTCGTTTTGCCAATTGGAGCTCCAAGTCTGCGAATCTACTCATATTTGGCTTGACCTCATTGCGGAACTATGTCCAGCAGACACATCCTCAAGTGTTCCCGACAATCAAATACCTATTGCATTGTTGATATCTTGTAGTAGTGCATGCATGCATAAGGAATTCATTTTGGACACTCACATACTATTTGGGATATACCCTGTAGTCGCAGCATGACATCTAGGACAGTTACCAGATGCAGCATTGAATATCTGGCAATACCTTGGCTGATGTAAGCTATATCTATGGAAGCAATTAAAATAATTTAACATGAGGCAACTGTTTCTAGAAATTTTCACCATGTAGGCCACATAGGCACTGGGTCATCAAAATGCCTGGGGAAGTGGAAGAGACATCACCCATTTGACCTCAATATCACAGGAAGTGACATCATAGAACCTTTGACCCTGAATACCAAAAAGTGATGCCACATGACCTTGATTCTGATCACAATAACTGATGTCACTGAAATGTGTATAACTCAAAGAACAAAACACATTTATATATCACGGGGAGATTCACAAGAAATGATAAAAAATAATAGTTGCCATGCCCACCGGTGTTAATCCATGTGGCCCATATGTTGAATATGAATTATGTTAATCACTTGATTTACTCCATACCGTTGTTAGCAAGTTTGATGTATGATCATTTGTAAGGAACTACTACACCTGGTCTTCTGCTCATCTTCTGTTGGCGACTCCCACCAACCACTGCACAGGCTCCCAGATACCCCATTGCCAACCCAGAAGCTGCTGTCATTCGGGTAATGCCATTACCAGCATGAAAGCAGCACCAGGATTGGTCTGAGCGGCCTGGTTTGGTGATCACCAAGGGACAGGGAGCATGTGGCTGTGCTTCACCCAGCTGTGCAGCACAGCTTTGGTCGGAGAGATGTAAGTGTGCATGTCGGTTTGGCAGTCCTGAGACAGCTGACCAAACCGACATGTGTACTTACAGGGCCTACCACTCCTCCCTGTTTCAAGATGCTGTTTATCAGGATGGCCCAGCCTCGCCCTCACTCAACTCAGCTAGGAAAAATAAAATGATAATACCCTTATTTTATTATCAAATTTTATTTTTCCTGTTTGCACAGCTGAGAGAGCAATGCAGCGACACTCCTCTGCATTAATGGAGGAGCCGCTGCTGGTTTTTGCACTATGTCTTCAGGTTATTGTAATTCATAGCATAGTATCACTTCTTTGTGACTATATGATTCATATTTTTCTACGACGAGCATCAAAACAAACAAGCATTGGCATAGCCAATAGGTCTCGCCTTTGGGACCTTATAAGTGAAAAGCGAGACCTATTGGCTTTGCCAATGCTTGTTTGTTCCAGTGGTTACTGACATGAGCCTGACGTTCTACTCATCTGCAGTTTGCCCTGAGCTGGCGTGGGGAGAAGTCACGCCTGACCATGAAGCTTAATAAAGCCTTTTAATTACAAGCTTATTAGTCCCAGAGCTTCATATTACAACATCATTTTGGCGACGACTTGCCGGCTCAATGACAAAGTCGCAGCGTGAACTTCAAGATCCTGTGAAAGCAGTCAGGAAAACAAACCCATGAAGGAAGGTTGAGAGGAGCACTTGACACCCCCATGAGGATTGTAAAAGACAGTCTGTGGATTTGGTGTCAATGCGCAAGTGCAACAGAAAATGAATGTGGAGCGTCGCTGAAAGAAAGAGGAACTAGCGTGATATGCTGTAAAGTGAAAGAGACACCATGTTTAAGTGTAGCAGGAGGATTGTTTTTTAATAGCGGAAAAAAGCAAACTGATTAGTTGAGGCGAGCGCAAGACATCCCATCTCTAAAAGTACATTTTTGATATAAAGACCACTGTCACATTGACGCAGTTCGATATTGTGTGTTGCAGCGGAGGCACAGCGCAAGGTAATCAGATACAGTGGGGGAGAGATAAAACAAGAGCGGCCGGGAAACTGAAAGTACGGCCGGCCAGCCATGATTAATTAGGGGAGGAGAAGCCGCAGAGCGCACGCTGGGCGAAGCCCTTTGATGTGCTGTGCGGCCGTGAAAAAATGCAATTAGGAGGGAGGGAGGGAGGCTGATGCGCGTGCTTGTTTGGTCACGTGATTAACGTGAACTCAAAGAAAACCGCAGCAAAAAGCCCTTGGTTTGACAAGCTTTTTGAGCACTTCAATTCTCGCTCCGCTCAATGCGCTTGCGCGCATTGATAGGTCGCGAGACCTAAAAATGGGGTTGTACACCGGATTTAGATACAATTGTCAGCTAGGAAGGATCCATGTATCTATTACAATTGTATTCAGGTTTTTTTTTTCATTTAAAATTATCATTACAAGCATATGGCACCATGTTTAGGAGGTGTGTTTTCGTTCTTTTTATTTTTGTGGCAGATCCTTGCAATAATTAACAAGCATTGGCAGAGCCAATAGGTCTCGGAATTGGGACCTTATAAGTGCTTAGCCATGCAACACTTGGTGTTGTTGCACCAAGGATATTGTGCTGCATAACTAAATACTAATAAGGTCCCAAAAGCGAGACCCATTGGCTATGCCAATGCTTGTTTTTCTCGTCACTGCTGCTGCACGGTGGCAATGAATGTGTGAACATGTGTTTATTAATACAGCTGTTCTAAATAGCATGTGTTATCGGACCACCTTTATTTTCACAGCATGGCATATATCGTGGAAATCATACAGATTGTGTTACATGGTCGTGCGGGGTGCATTTCTGCCATTATTTAACATGTAGTACCACCTCCACCTTCTCTCCTGCATAAGAGCCATGTTAACAGTATTTATTTTTGGCAGGTTTGTATACCGTCAACTCGGCTCAAGAACACTGGCGCTTTTAACCCCTTCGACGCTCATGACGAGCCCAGCTCGTCATGGAGTTTCCATTGATTTCAATGGAAATTCAATGGTCCTCCTAGCACACCCCTTAGCATCCAAGTGGTTAAGTGAGCACCAGAATGCAGTGCAAGAGGTCAGATTCCATTTTTAGGTCAATGTTCTTCTGCTTTTTTAAAACGTCCTCTACTGAGACCCTTGATTTGCGTGCAAGCAAATTTCACAGAACAAGTTTATCACTTTTTTTTGTACAAGGAACACTATGTATATACAGCAATTCCAGAAAACCATAAATGTACATTAAAGCGCCCACATAGTGTGCACGTTCAGAACATAGGCGCTTGTGTTGTGTGTAATCCAGCCATGTGTTAATCCGGTTAAATGAAAGGGTTAAAAAGCGCGCGCACGCCTCGCGCGGCTGCAGGGGGAGGGGAGAAAGGAGGGGGCCTGCACAAATTCCTTGTGGGAGAGAGCAGCAAGGCGTGATAATTGATAACATATGGCTCCCGCAAGGGAATCGCCAAACATGCAGGCGTTGCCATTGAAGGCAATGGAACACGTGCAAGTTTTTGGCTGAAAAGCCGAAGCGATTGCTAAAGGTCTTTTGCCTATGCAGCGCATGCGCCCTGCGTAGGCGAGACCTAAAAAGCGATGCAAGACTTATTGGTTTTGCCAGTACTTATTTTTCATGCACTCACAACAGTGAGGCATGCTTATTGTACATCCGGCAGAACTCCCTTACTAACATTTAACTGATGTTCTTAAAAAAAAAAATCCTCAAAGTGTTCTTTGGAAGCTTAAAGTGGTGAATGATACATGTGTTCAATCATGTTATGGAGCAGGGATAACCGCAGCAGACAAGCAACTGTACTGTTTATTGGCTCAATTATATTTGTTCCATGACTGACTTGTCTGACAATGTGATGACCCAGCCATCCAAGCTGAACTTTCGGATTTGGTGGGTGCGAAACCCCATATCCTATATGACAGCGAGGTGCCCCAACTCTTCACAAGTCACTATAATGGCTCTTGACTGCTGGCATAAGGCTCTTTGTTGGTTGGACTGGGACTGATGGGCGACCCAGGAAACTCCACTCGTGTGGAACTTGAATAACTGAAGCAAATGGCCACATGGGCTTTACGCAATTTCAGGCTATCTGGATTTCCAGGGTGGGAGTTATTTGAGACCATGGTCACATGAAATCAGTTCTAGACCTAACGTTAGAGTTCAATATACACTAGTCACCATTCTTTTAATAGCTTTACCTGAGACATGCAGTGGAGGGGAATAGGAAACAAATAGCTTATCTCCTTGGTTACAGCTCATTGGAAAGCCAACACAAGGAGATGATGGACGGAGTGCTGAAACTTTTCAGACACTCACCTCAAGTCACAGATCTGGGTTGAATCCATCATCTTTCTTTAGCTCACTTCACCACCCCCGTTTAGACACAGCTATATGCAAATCAGTCTTGACCCTGTGCCTCATTGGAACAGTCCAGCCTGAACTGCCAAGCCAAGTCTTCCCTGGACTGGAAACAAGCATCATGGGACCGGTTTCGGGCTAACAGCCCTCATCAGCCAGGCTAGCTTGAATCCAGTGGCAAGGTGAGCAAGGGACCCACGTCTGGGCATACCCTGCAAACTTAGGGCAAACAAAGCCAACACAAGGAGATGATGGACGGAGCACTGAAACTTTTCAGACACTCACCCCAGTCACAGATCTGGGTTGAATCGATCATTGTTCTTTCGCTCACTTCGCCATCCCAGTTCAGACACAGCTATCTGCAAATCAGTCTTGACCTTGTGCTTCATGGGAACAGTCCATCTCGAACTGCCAACCCATGTCTTCCCTGGACCGGAAACAAGCATCCAGCCCATTGGAAACCAGACTGACACTTAGCTCAGTGGGGAAGAAGAACACCTCACAGGCCTACCGAGCTATGATATGTAATGGGTTGGATTCATTTGTGGATGGGAAGCTTTCTTGGAAGGCAGGTTTGGGCCTGTTGGAAGAAAGCACTGGCTTGAGGCAAAGGTGGCAGTCAGACAGCTGGCAATTTCAGCCTTGCTGCTCCACCCTATTCTATTCAAATACATGCAGAGAATAAACTTCATTCCATGAAGCACTGGCAAAACGGGTAAAATTCCATTCCCCAAATGTCCCAGATGTCGGACTCATAAGGGAGATTTCTATAACGACATTGGGGTGTTGGCGATCCATATGCACTGGTACTCAGTCACCCACATGCTGTCAACAGTATGCCTTTAGCTCATTCGCTTATCTCCTAAGATGGCCTCACTGGGAATTACTGGAGAAGAGGAATCCCCAAGCAGCATCCATACACTCATGGGTTTAGGATTCCTCCTTGCCAAGAGAGACACTGTCAAGTATTGGAGGTTCACTTCTGCCCCTCCCTGTGACTTTCTACAATGGACACAGAGGTGTTCAAATAACCCCTCTGTCAAGCAAAACATGCAAAAATCTGGGGACTTTGGGGTCTCTATAGGGTCTAATGTGTACTAAGTCGAGTTTACAAAATAATAATACCGGCCATTGTCAAACTGTTATAGCTGTAAATGATGTCACTCTAATTCTTTTTATTATGGACTACCAAATATGTTGTGATGAGCATAACCAACCAAATGCCGATAAAAACTGTAATGAAAAATATTACCACAGTAGGCTTGACAAGCCTGATAATTATCATTTATTTAAGGGATCCTCTTCATCTTCCCCATTTAGAAGTTCTGGCTGGACTAAAATAGAGCTGAGAATCCAGCCAATTAAGCTCGTCAACTAGCCATATTTCCTCTAACATTAGTGCTTGATCCTAAGACAAGCACATGAATAGTTTGCAGTTGCTCAAATTTCTCATAAGTCTTTAATGTTGATGCTATCTTCATCATAGTAGTTTGCATTGTTGAGAGCCCCACAGAAAGTACTCACTATAGGTGCCTTTCAGCGTGAATTGTTCCTTTAGAGTGACAGCTACATTTGCCTTCATCATCCTTTCCAGGTTTCCAAAGGTCTTTGTTGGGACATAAAAGCCCCTCGCATAATGAAGGATGTGCACCCTTGCCCCGATTGTCTATGTGCAATGATGACTGGATATCTGCTGCTGATATTTGTAGCCAAGGGTGAAAACGGATCAAGTGAGTGTGCCATGATAAAGGCCTGTCTCTCGGATAGCGGTCTTGTTTTACCGGGAGGTGTGCCCAAAGCGTTACCCTCATAGTGGTGAAAGGCTACTGCCTTTGCCAGGAGTTAAGCAGCATGAGCATGGTGGTGGCAGCATACCATGTTGCAATCAGTAAAAGGGAAAATGCCTTTTACCTGCATCACTGGAGTGAGGCTTACAGGCTCAATCATGTCAAGCTCCAGTGCTGTGTGCTTAAGTCACTTGTCCTACATCAAGTTAGTATGTAGTGCCGTGCAGTGAGTGTGTGCTGTATGCATGTGCTGGGTGTATGTGTGCCTGTGAATTGTACAATACTTGAAAGATTCTCGGTTCCTTGTTGGGAGACCCAGGGCTGACTGGGTGAGATAGATTTGGGGATTGCTGCATTCCAATGAGCTGGACGGGACACACCGGAAGAAGAGAGAGACAGGCTCCTCAGTAGACTTCAAAGTGTGCTTTTTGATTTAAAGAGACGTCTCTGAAGAGGGGCCTGGGCACATCTCTAGGAAGGAGATGCAGCTGATAAGAGAATCATAAAGAGTCGTGACAGCAGGTTTCTGGATGGAGAACAGGTCAGAGAAATGGACACTCCAAAGAAATCAGAGCTCCAGCTCGAACTTTTAAAGACTCAGACCCTAAATCACATTTGGTGTCTGGAAATGGACTATAAGGAGGGGACCTCGAGGCCCCCAAAATTGTCAACTCCTAAGCAGCCAGTTGGGCCATGCGAGGAGCAGAGGATCTGCAAGATTTCTTCCTGTGACCAGGATTTGGGGTTAAGGCCTGGCAGTATACCAGCTGGGTGAGGGGACATCACCCAGGGAAGATCCAAGATCACCTGACCTTGGAGCACCAGTGCCTGCCTGCCTGCAAAGGCCAGGAAAGCACTGGGGGTAGCGAGGTCCAGTGGGGGATCCTGGCATGTGGATTCAGGCAGCGAGGTGTGAGGAATACTGTGCCGATCATGGCTGTCGCCTGTGTGCGGTGGGTAACAAGGTGACCTTGTATGAAAGAGGGGGCCGCTGTGTAGTTAACCATGCCGATTGGGCATCACCCATGTGTGGTATGTATGTCGGCGACCCTATATGCCAGATAGGGCTGCAGTGAAGAGGAACCTGCTGCTGTCGTATGAGTGCGGGGCAGGTGTGGTGACCCTTTATGCCAGAGGGGGCTTCCGTAAAAGACGAGGATCATGGCCCGGCTGAGGCCATTGTCAAAAGGGAAGGCCATAATGGTCACCAGTGTGAGCCCAAGCCCCAGCTCAGGACCAGAACCAGAAGCCGTCATCCCCTCCTTCCCCACCTGTGGGGAAGACCAAAGGAAATGTATTGACATATCAGATCAGCACCGAAGACACTGAGCCACAGCACCTGCAGAGCTGCACATGTGATACTCATCGAAGGAGCCGCTGAAGCCACCGCACCATGCGGTACAAAAGGGGGTGGTGATGGACGGAGCATCTGAACCAATCAAACACTCACACCCAGTCAACAGATCTGGGTTTAATCCATCACCGTTCTTTAGCCCACTCTGCCATCCCAGTTCAGACATGGCCATAAGCAAATCAGTCTGACCCTGTGCCTCATGAGAACAGTCCAGCCCGAACTGCCAAGCCTTCCCTGGACTGGAAACAAGCTTCCTAGGACCGGTTTCTGGTATTCCAGCCGTCTTCAGTCAGGCTTGCTTGAATCCAGTGGCAAAGTGAGCAAGGGACTCACGTCTGAGCATACCCTGCCAACTTATGGCAAACAATTCGGTACAAAAGGGGGTGGTGATGGAAGGAGCATCTGAACCAATCAAACACTCACACCCAGTCAACAGATCTGGGTTTCATCCATCACCGTTCTTCAGCCCACTCTGCCACCCCAGTTCAGACATGGCCATATGCAAATCAGTCTGACCCTGTGCCTCATTAGAACAGTCCAGCCCGAACTGCCAAGCCATGCCTTCCCTGGACCGGAAACAAGCTTACTAGGACCGGTTTCTGCCATTTCAGCCGTCACCCCAAGTGGGACGGGTATGCACATAGAAGATAGCTGCACAGGTGAGAAGTGAAGTGAAGAGGGGGACTTGATAAATCTGGCAAAAGCTGAATATGTACACACTCAAACCCAAATGGCTGGTAGGGTGAAACATACTGACTTGTAATGTATGTGGCTTATATGACTATAAGAAAAAGCACAAAATCTCAGAATACCTAAAACACCAGGGAATAGTCTTCCCCAAAAGAAACACCAACCAAAGACTGAACAAGAACAACTAGCCAGGAAAAGGAGATACCACTAATCTCCTGTTTGAGTCGCCAGAAGAACACCCTTGCATGTGCTGCATATCCTTCCCGAAAGCAGGCAGATGTGCGATAGTGCACTGGGCTATAGACAGACAAGAACTATGTTTGCTGAACAAGTCGAAAAGATGGGCACGGAAATACTCACCCCAATATTATGTGTGGGTGACTTAAACAATGCTATATCTGTAGAATTGGTTAAGCAACCACACAGGATAGGTGAGACGACTACAATGGCAACCCGGAGCGGCCAGTGCAGGTGAGAGCGGTGAGGCAGAGTGTTGGGGGCTCGACGGATGACAACGAGGGAAAATTAATTATTTATTTCATTTTCACTTGTTGTCATCTGTCCAGCCCCCAACCAGCATGCCCCACCACTTTAACCTGCATGGGCCACTCCCGATGTCAACTTCAAGAATCAACAAAAACACTGGGAACTATGGAGAGAACACCATTCCCTAGATAAATAATTTTTATTCTACGCACCCCACATAATTCTTACAGTCAAATTCAATTCAATTCATTCGTACTTGTAGAGCGCATGGCTACCCGAAAGGGCCTCCCAGCAGCGATCAGACTAGGTTCAGAACCCACTAATCAGATTACACAAACAGCCATGTCTTTATCTGTTTCCTAATGCTACTCTCATCTTCCATCCTCCTTTACATGATGGGCAATCCATCTTGTGTTTTTGACGCTTAAGAAGAGAAAGCCCGACCCCCACTTCCTACTCTACGCACCCTCGGAATCTCAAACAGGTGCAGGAAGGAGGATCTCAGAAAGTATATAAGCCTATAAAACCTTATCAGATTGTGCAACAGCTGTGGGCCCTTTTTATAATATGCTCAATGTGCGATACAGAGATTTAAATTGAATGCTCTTTTTCACTGCAAGCCAATGCAAGGAGATGAAAGGATTCACAACTGATTGATGCTTCAGTTTCTTTAGAAGCCAGTTCGCTTTAAGACTCTACAGGACTTGGTTACTATTTGACGGGAAGTTCTTGCTAGATACTCTCTTCCAATGTATCATGATAGATTCCCCCTCTGGGATAATCCATTACTACCTGGGATTTTTCATGATGGTGTCTCAAAGAGATGGGCTAAGCTCAGGATTGACAGACTTGGACATCTTTATGTTTGTAATGGTTTTGAAACGTTCCAAAGCTTACAAAGTACATATGCACTCCAACGCCAGTATTATTATAAATATTTGCAATTTAGAGACTTTTTCATGAGATCCCAGGGAGTTAGAGCTGTAGCGATATATGATATATGGACGTGTTTAAAAGAGACACCTCGGAAGCATGCAATTCGTATAGCATATCAATACTTGTGTCAGGATTGGATTAATCCATGCTTACAATTAGCTTCAAAATGGAGAGGGCGTTAGAAACAGAAGTCACTCCTATGGCAATAAATTATGCCCTTATAACGCTAAAAGAAGCTGTTTGGTCAACTAATGTAAAGCTCCAGCAGTTTCGGACAAAATGCATGCTATATTATACCCCGGAAAAAATAGACAGTTGAGGGGTGCAAGGTGGACGACAGCTGAGTAACAAATGGGTACATGCATCAAATTTCCCTTTTGCGATTCCTAAATAGCGATTTGTAAGGAATCGCTATTTGGTCATCGCAAAGAGCAATGCATGAAGACAATGGCAACATTTTAAGGAATCAGTAATAATCGCAATTGCTATTTGCGATTGCCTCTGTCCGAATCACAAAATTGCGAATCTGCTATTACCGAATCGCAAATAGAGATTCCGTATTTCCGATGCAGCATGATGACCTCACAACCAGGAAGTGATGCAGCCCATGCTGAAACCTGTGCACTGAGAGAGACAGAGGAGGAGGCAGACTGCAGGAGCACGGCCGAAGGAACCATTTTGGAAGCTTTAAACCTGTGCAAGTACTTCAGGAACAACTGAGGAGAAGTCAGCAGAGCGCAAGAGGAAGCTGAAGTTCAGCGGGAAGGAGCTTCTCATTGAGGAAGTTGTGAGGAGGCATGCTAAAGTCTTTGGGAAGCTGTCACTCCAGGTCTCTGAGTCAGAGAAACGCAAAATATCGCTTGGAATACAATCCGAGTAAAGGCAATAGGGGTGACACAGCACCAGATAGAAGATCTGTGCAAGCGCTGGTCTGACCTGCGGAGAAGTGCCAAGGAAAGGGTTGCTGCTATGCTTGCAGAGGCCAAGAAAACTGGAGGAGGACATCCGACCCAAACTGCAAATACACCCCTGGAGGACTTTGTGAAGTCAACACTTCAGCCTGAAGCTGTAGTTGGAGTGACAGAGATAGACACCTCTGCACCAGCCAGTACTTCACAAGGTAAGATGCATGCAAATGACCATTCAACACTAAATCTAACAAACAAACCCTCAAGTCAGATCAGGTGTAATGTTCCAAATCATACTCCAGTCCACATTTTACTTGCTACACACAAATGCATTATGGGATTAGCAGACAGCAACTCCAATAGGATAGGCAAGTAGGGCGCAAACCAGCATTGTTGCTTACAAGTACAACAAGCAAGTGAAACATCTAGGCACTGTGTGTTATTATCTAATTCAATGAAACAAAACTATGCACAATGTGACATACATGTCCAAAAAACAAAACTAAACTTGCACTATTTAACATCACAGATGCAGCTGCGCAGGAATCAGAGGAAAGTGAAGGCCATGACATCCTGGACACTCAGGCACAGTCAGGAGAGGAGACACAAGTGGCCCCAAAAATTGCACCTACAAGACTCAGGACCACAGTGGCACCACTACTTGCCAGAAGAGGAGGAGAGCCAACCTGACCCACAGACATCCCAGGCAGGACATACCCCCACACCAAGACCCCATTTACAGGTGCGGCG
Source organism: Lissotriton helveticus (assembly GCF_964261635.1). Classification (NCBI taxonomy): domain Eukaryota; kingdom Metazoa; phylum Chordata; class Amphibia; order Caudata; family Salamandridae; genus Lissotriton; species Lissotriton helveticus. The sequence goes on along the minus strand of NC_136063.1, from coordinate 824,268,101 downwards.
CAGCAAAGCCCACAAACGGAGGCGCAGGTCAAGGGCACAGATGGGAGTTGCAGAAGATGATAGTCCCAATGTCTGGGGTGGGCTGGAGAGCCAAATGCTGAGGGTGCAGCACCTGCAACGCAAGAACATGCGTTTAATGCAAGCACAACTTGGTACAATAGCTAAAAACATGGCAGACATGAGGGACAGCATGAAGGAGCTCAATACAGCAGTGGTGGAAGGACATAGATAGACAAATGAACCCCTTCATGAGCTATGCAAGGTGATGCAGGAAGACCAGGTGTCCCAACACAAAAGGCAGCATCAATTCTTATGGCGCTTAGATGGCTACACTAGAGCCATCAACCGCCTGAGCACCAACACAGTTCTGCTGTCTTGTCGTGCGGTGGGCATGCAGGTGGAAATGACCCATTGCTGTAGGGATGTTGACACATATAGGTCAACAATGCTATGGAGCAATTACAGACTGCTTCATTTGGGGGCAGCAATGTACTGAGTGGAGGGGAGAGTGATGAGGCCTCTAGCCTCAGTAGTCTCTCAGCACCTGTGACCACATGCAGGAGGCACTCTACTAGGAGCACCACTGCATCATAAGGCTCCACAAGGGATGTGACAGAGCCCATAGAAAGGCATTTGGGAGTGCATGGCCCCAAAAAGTAGTGTGGTGAGGTAACCAGTATGCCTTTTGGCTGGGCTGACATAAAAGTTCCATGCAAATGTCATCTTGTCTAATTTTGACAGTCACAATGCTAGTTTGCACCTGGTATGTGTGCATTAACACTACCACATTTCCTTCCTAATAAACATCTGCCACAGTTAAACCATGCAGTGTCTTGTCTCATCATTACCCACCTTATAAATAATGCTGTGTTATTTCTGCACATCTCTGTCTCCCCTCTGCTAAGCTCGCCCCAGCTGCTGCTTGTGGTGGTTGTCCTGGCTGGTTGTCTCCCTCAGGCTCGCTGTCACACAGTTCTAGGGGTATCCCTCTTCTATTTGCAATGTTGTGCAACATGGCACAAGTGGCCACAATCTTGCAGCAAGTATCAGGTCGGTACTGCAATGCCCCGCCAGTCTTGTGGAGGCTACGGAATCTACTTTTTAGTAGGCCAAAGGTGCACTCTATGGCGTAGCAGGTGGAGATGTGCACTGCATTGTAACGCTGCTCGCTTGGGGTACTTGGGTTGAGGTATGGCGTCAGGATGTAAGAGCGCACAGCGTATGTGCTGTCACCTACAGGGTCGTAAGCAACAGATTACTCGCTGCTATGTATCACCATTTGGCCAGAGTATGCAAGACATTGTAACATATGTTTACCAAGCAGGTATCTGTGGCCAAATTCACCCCCAAGGAGACGAGTTGTTTGCCACTGTGTCTGAATATTTCTGAGTCATGTGTGCTGCCAGGGAATTGAGCCACTATGTCAGGTATGATGTTTCTGGAATTGCAGACGACTTGGATATTCAGTGAATGGTAAGATGTTCTGTTCCTATAAATGTTCTCATTCACGTAGGGGGGACAAATGGCTACATGCGTACCATCAATGCAACCAATTACATGGGGAAATTGGCTACCTGATAGAAGTCTAATTTTGTTTGCTGCAATTCCTGTGGGGTTGATGGGAAGCTAATGCGGTGGTGTATCCTGCTCAACATGGCATCAATGAAAGAACTGAAAAAAGGTGATAGGGCACTTTGTGACACTCCTCCAGCTGCAGCTACTACACCCTGGAAGCTACCTTACGCTAGGAGGTGCAGGGAACATAGGACCTGCACATCAGTGTGGATATCATGTGTCCTGCGAGTCTGATGCTACAGTGGGGGATCTAATTCAGCAATCAGATCATAGATCATGTCTACACTTTACCTATGCTTGTCCTAGGTCTTATCCTCTGTCGGCCCCAACAAAGTAACGTGCACTCTAAAAATGCGCACCTGTATCCTCCTACTCTGTGCTGCTGCTCTTAGCCTCATCCTCCTCGCCATGACGCAGAGCGTTGCCATTGTGAAACATTCTGAGGCCTTCTGGGCCTGTTTAAATACTTTACAAATGGATCCCACCTGATTTGATTGTTTTCACCTGGTTACCACCTGATTTGATTTTGCGGTATTTTGCGAGTGCAAGAATGTGATTCCCCACCTAATTGCAATTTGCAAACTTTCTTGCATAGCTTTGCGATTCCCAAATAGCGATTCGCTCGGAGTTGCGAGGAACTGTCTGGAGTTTGCTGTCCCTTACCTGGCCCAAGGGGATTGCAGGGAGTGCGGAGAAGACACCGGCAAAGCTGCGGGACTGCGAGTCCCAGGACCACAAGCGGCGTGCTGACCAGCTGCACCTGGTGACTCTTCCCGCTGGCCACGCCCCTGGAGGTCAAAGGCAACAAAACCACGCCCTAGGACGCGCATCGCGGGACGCGCGCGGGCGGTCGCCGGGCTAAGCCCGGGCAAAGGGCGGGCCGTTTGAGGCCGTTAGAGAACAGCAGAGACCGGACCGGGCTACCCCCCTAATGCCTTATCTTCCGCGTTACCTTTACTGACCCGCCTGGCTGCTCAGAAGCTTGGATGTAATAAAATGGCCACTAGAGAAACTAGAAGCAAGGCAGCCTCCATGGTTTCAGGTACTTTGGACAATTTTCTCCTCAAGGCAAATTCTGTGGTCAACAAGGGACTTACTGTACTGGAAAAACAAATTGCGGAGGGTGTAGATAATTCTTATCTGTCTTCATCGGGGTTATCATCTAATGTTAGTACACCATTATTGCTTGATGCCACCCACTTATCACTTATGGATAGTATTGACCAAACCATAGAGTCAGTCCTACAACAGCTAAGGACACCATCCAACTCGCTTAGGGACAGAGACTCACTACGCATCATTGATGATGTGGAGCCCTCTCCCGCCGCTGAGTCATTAACGTCTAGGGCTCTGAGGGACGGTCCCACATCAATAGAACACATGGGTCACAGAGAGGATGCTGCACTGAAAAGGAAAAGATCTAGGAAGCCCAAAGGCGCCAAAAGGGCTAAAGTTGATCCCATAATGAACACTACTGAAGATAGTGTGGGCGCCCCCGGAACATCAGCTACGGGGAATGACATGGAAGCGACGAGCATTCCACCTATCGCCTCCATTTCTACGCACACTGGCCCATTTATCTTTGGTGGGGTTGTTCCTAACACCTCAGAGCACTTCATCTGCTCACTTACTGGTATCCTCAAAAGCCTTTTGGATCCTCTCTCACTCAATTTAGATTCTATAGAGACTAGACTTATAGCTATAGAAAGGTTAAGTGGTAGTAGTGGCGATCACCAGGGATAAGAGCAAGCACACATGGAGCCCATGGGTATAATGCTGGGACTTCCCACTCCCCTACTGTTACAACTATTACGGCCCCAATTCCACCAATAGCTCCTTCCCGGGAAAATACCAGCATAGTCCCCGTGCCACAATCTGCCCCTGTACCCCTTCCCAGGCAACTGCCTCCGGTACCAACTGCTAGGAGGTCGAAGCCACCCGCTTCGGCCAGCCTATCTAGTCAGAAGAGACCATCAAATGAAACAGCCAACTGCTCAAACCGGTTGGTTAGTTCCAATAATAGGCGAAAAGCAGTTAACCTGCCACCAGAGGCGGCAGCCTATACTGTGATTCTGATGGGGGTACCAGAGCTTTCCAGCGGCGCGGTGGAATCCTATGATTCCCTACGCAATAAAGTTATTAGCTGGTTAAATATCCAAAGGCCCTTACCACCTAATTTAAGAGGAGATGTTCTTATGGTTAGAAGGGTTCCATGGGTTGGGTACACCGCTAAGAAAAGTGTGGGGGATTGTATAATTGTAAGCTTCAAGAGTCCACAGGTTGCTACCTATATTTGTAATTGGCTTGGTAGTTCAGGAAATACATCCATAGAATTGGTCCCCCTGTCATATTTTTACCCTAATGTACGTGATTTAACCATGAGGAGGGACGATGGCTGGACAAGGGTGGGTTTTGCTGTTGATGGGTCAAGATATAGGCCCAACCATAATGCTTTCCCTGCTTATGTCAATTATGTACACCCCAACAGATTCAGTTGTCTCGATCAGGTCGATTGACTTTATAAGGGTGCTTCTTTACGACGCATCCAAAGTATTGATAGTGAATCTGTAGGACAGGGGAGGGTGAGAGGTGATATCGATATCACCATTCGAGAATTGGATGCATCCCTACGAGGTAGCTTAACTCCTACTAGCTCTAGGGCCCAAGAAGGCAACTTGCCCCAGAGTCCACCAGGCAGTAAAATAACATCTATAGCCCTGCTTGTTCCTAACCCAACATCCACTGCTTCATCTATCCTGGAAACACCACTGCAAGGGCCCGTAGTTCCATCTGCGGACATTGCATTAGAGAAAACTGGGGGGCCGGGATCAAATCCTCCAGCCGAAATCCTGAAGGTCCTCTCTTGGAATGTGGCGGGTATTGCCAATAAATTACACACAAATGACTGGGATTCCCTAGTAGGCAGCAGTGATATCTGTCTTTTCCAGGAGACGTGGGCCAGGGAACCCCTGTGCAGAACAGGCTACACAGTTTTTGAAATTCAAGCCAGGTGGAGTGGTAAGGGGAGGCCCTCAGGTGGTCTGGCGGTCTGGGTAGCTAGTCATATTGGGTGTATTGCGGAGAACGTACCTACGTTCTCGCAGGACATCCAGTGTGTTCTACTCAAGTGGCCCAATGCTTTAAATCTGTCAATTATTAATGTATACTCTCGCCCAGTCAGTGTGGCCATGGAATCGCCTACACTTGAAGATCTCTTGTCATTCCTGGGCCAACTCCCCACTGATTGTAAGATAGTGATGGGCGGAGATTTTAATTGTCACTTTGAACCACTGGAAGGTTTAAAGGAGGGTGCCCTTACTGCTGAAGATGACTTCTGGGGTGTTCCACCATGCCAATCCCCCTACCCTAAATCTTGGTCCCCTCTTGCAGTACAAATCATGTCCCTTACTTTAAATTTTGCGTTAAGGGCCTGCAGGGCCGGCCTAAGGCATGTGCAAGCTGTGCACCTGCACAGGGCCGCCAAACCCCAGGGGCCGCCACGCCAATATATATCCTTAGATACATATTTGTGTGGCGGCCCCTGGCAGGGATTTGGCGGCCTCGGGCCCCCTACCTACACTCCCTGCTCAGGGCCTCTGTGAGCCTAGAGCCGGCCCTGGGGCCTGTAATGGACACACTCCGTCTGTCAGCCCTTCATTGTGCACCTTCAATAGGAAGGACCATGAATCGAGGCTGGACTACATTTTTGTAGACATTAGTTTGTGGTCCAAGGTCCAGGACTTTAGGGTAGTTGTAAGAACAGATAGTGACCACAACGCACTTTTACTATATATGGTACATCCTGTACCTGCTGTCGGGTCACTATCTGCCAACCCCAGTGATGATCCAGGGAATCTGGCTCTCAGCTCCAATAGACGTAGGGTAAAATGGGGGAAATTGGCAAATTCAGAAGAAAGTATAAGTAAAATCTATGAAATAGCACTCCCTAAGCTAAAAGAAATGGATGTATTAATTAATCAGCCCAGACCCCCAGATTTTAACGAGAAACTAGCTCAAATCCATGTAGATCTAGTGGGAGTTCTAGGTGAGGTTTTCTACCCAGTGGTAGTATCACGGAAGAAAAAGACTCGAACCTCAACCTGGTACAATTCTTCCTGTAAAAAGATTAAGACAGAGCTAATAGCCACAATAAAAGCAGGTTCTGATAAGGGGAAGGTCGCTGAGCTTAGGCGGAAATACAGGGAAGCATGGCACTGGCAAGGTCGGAATGGGATTGGAACAGATGGCAGGACCTCTCCCTAGCATTAGAAGCGAGGGATTCTAGAAAATTTTGGTCGCTGGTAAATATTGGCACAGGAGAAGCTAAAGCTGCGGTTGGGCCTAACATTGCATCTTCTGTCTGGGAAGCCCACTTTGGCAAATTGTACCAAGATACCACTATATCTGCCAATGATGTGGCCTCCGATGCTATATCCAACCCTGTAGTTGGATTGGAATTCACCCTCGGTGAGGTGGTCAGTGCAATAGAGAGATTGGCGATGGGGAAGGCCCCGGGACTTGATAGATTGCCCGGTGACCTTTTTAGACACCATCCAGAGATCTGGGGCCCGTACCTCCTCATTCTTTTCAATTCCATCGCGGGAGGTAAGGAGATCCCCTGTACTTGGCTGGGGGCGGAGATAGTGCCTATTTTTAAAAAGGGTTCTCCTCTTCTTCCAGCCAACTACAGGCCGATCAGCCTCATAGATGTCCCCCAAAAACTATTTTCTCGCCTTCTCCTGGACCACCTTTTAGACTGGATGGAGGATAATGAAATTCTGAGTCCCCTCCAGGCTGGCTTCAGGAAAAACACGTCCACCATGGACCAGATTTTCCGCCTTGTCCTCCTCTACTGGAAAACGGTGAGGATCGAGGGGGGAGGCTGTACATGGTGTTCGTGGACCTGAGGTCAGCCTTTGACCTGGTCCCCCGCAAGAAATTATGGGAGGTCCTGAAGGAGCTGGGTGTCCCTACCCATCTACTGCATGCCATAATCAGGCTTCACGACAGTAATTATGCACAGGTTAGGTGTGGGAGGGATGGAGCGTTGTCATCAAGGTTCCCTGTTCTCAGAGGGGTAAGGCAGGGTTGCGTCTTGGCGCCAACCCTGTTTTGCCTTTTTGTTAACAGTGTCATATTCCATCTCGACAATGTCAGGGACAATGACGCTCCCTTATTGGCAGGCAGGAGGGTACCGGCTATCATGTTCGTCGATGATACCCTCCTGCTTTCCAAATCCCCGATGGGGATCCAACGGATTCTAGATGGATTTGGTCTTTTCTGTAGACAACATGGTCTAGAGATCAATACAGAAAAGACCAAATTCATGATATTCAATCCTTCCCCTAAAACTAGACCTAACCCACTATTGGGTTCAGCAAGACTGGAAAGGGTAAAAACCTTCCAGTATTTGGGGGTAACCCTACATGAGAACTTATCCTGGGACCCCCAAATAGCAAGATCTCGGCTAAAGCTGTCCCAACTGTCGGGGGCAATTTTGAAGGTCGCAAACACCTCTACTTTTAAACCCATTAGCCCGGCAGTAGAAATGTATAAAACCCAAGCCAAAGCGGCCGTATCCTATGGTAGTGAGTTATGGGGGTATAAAGCAGGGACAGAACTTGTCAGTGTAGAAAACAACTTTCTTAGACGTCTCCTGGCTCTCCCCCATGGCACACCCTTGCTCCCTCTAAGACTAGATGTGGGTCTCCCTTCTATTGCTGAAGATTTGGAGTCAAAGCCATTAAGATTTTGGCATAGGCTCTGGACCACCGGTGAGCTCGCAAGACCTCATCCATGTAATGAACTTGAACCAGCGTGGTAGAATCCGATGGCTGGCCTTTATAAAGAAAGAACTGTATTGCATGAGACTCCCTGAGTTATGGGAGGCTCCTGAACAAGGCTGCCAAAGGGTCTCTCGTAAAAGACTGGTGGAAATATACAAGGAGAAAAGTCTAGCTTCTCTGGTCTCTGCACCCAACAACGGCATTTTAACTGACCGATTTCTGGAATCCAAAAATTCCTACCAATTTGAAGGTTTTATGGATATTATTTTTCCCATTTTAGCAAGAAAATTGTTTATTCAATGGAGGTTAGGCACTCTGCCTATCAAAACCTTCACTTGCAAATGGCTAAAGAGGGATGACAAAATCTGTCCAGGGTGCAGCAATCATGATGAGGAGGAAATTCATGTTCTGTTTTTCTGCCCAGCTTATAACAGACCAAGGAAATATTGGCTTGTGCCATTATGTAGGAACTTGGGATTTAGGAGTCACTTGTACGCGTACAGAATATTGAAAACAAGTACTCTGCCCCACATAGTCTTTGCAGTTGCTAAATTCATAATGGCCATGTGGCAGATAAGGAAAAAACTATTAAAAGCCTGAACATTGATATGAACTGTAATGTAACTCTCATTCACGCCTGGACTACTAATGAAATGTATTTTTATGCAATGTGCTTTTATATTAGTGAATGGTTTTAAATGCGGAATGTTTTATTGTATCTTTTATGGTCTAAAAGACCGAAATAAAGAATTTTTGGATTGGATTGGATTGGATTCGCTAATAAGGAATCGCTATTTTGGAAATCGCAAAATAGGTAATCACTAAAATTGTGAATATGTGAGATATTCTGCGATTTTGGTTGATGCATTACTTAGGGCTATTTTGCGATCGCAAGCGCCCTATTTTTGCGAGTCGCACTGTTTGCGATCACAAAATAGCTTGATTCGTGTGCCCCAAAGTGAATTGTCCAAAATGTGGATTATATGCTGCTAATAGTGTGCATATGTTTGTTTCATGCCCACTGCTATTGACATTCTGGCAGGGAATCAGAGAAGTTTGTAAAGATCGCTTTGGTTTAGACTTGGTTTTCACTACGAAGGAGATTATGTTGGGGTATAAGACTGACACTGTTTGCTATCATCTTAGTTACTGCCAGATTTGCTATTTCAAGGGCCTGGATCTCTCCAAGATCTAGCAGCACGGCAGAATGGTGGGCTCTTGTGGTGGAGATCTTTGAGAGAAAGGGCCCTGGCTAAAATTAGAGGCATACGATCGCTGCTGAAGTTCAATGCTGTTTGGCATAAAATGATAAAAGATTGATATTATATAATGTGATTCCCATACATTTTTATATCTTTTCTTCTTTTCACTTTATAGGTACTGTTCTAGATATATGTATATATTTAGTTAGAGAATCCATGATATGAACTCCTATATATGAATTAGTATTGCTTTACTGTTAAATTGTGTACAAATTATGTTGATCTTCTTTGAACAAATAAAAAAAAAAAAGACAAAAGAAGCAGCAGACGAGCAGCTGCATGTTGTACCATCTACAGTCTTCTCAAGACCTATTGCAGGCATCCCAAGTATAGAGAATTTCCATAATCCTGACAAGAAAGTACCAATGCCTGAATCCCAATCCTCCGCATTAAAGAGGGTAAATAATCTAATATCTTAGAATGCCATAGAAGCTGGCCGCCAGTCTCTTTATTTGAGTCTCAAAAGTAAATTTATCATCCAGCAAAATACCAAGATTCTTGATCTTGGCTTTAGGTTGAGGCCGGCTACCTAGAGACTCAGACCAGCAAACGGTAAACAGATTGACTATACACCCATGTCCATGAGATGCAACCTTTGGTAAAGATGCAAAAACCCTGACTGAGTGCTGCAATAATAACTGTAATACTGCCTCACTAGATTAAAGCGGGATGCAACAAAAGTAGATGAGAGGTGTATACATAGGGAAGATTTACAAATTCAGTAAACACATATAGGCAGACATAGACAACCTTGAAAAAGAGATGGCTGTCCTGCAACAGGACGTGGTGAGCAGATGGGAATGCACCAGACATTTACAGTTGAAGAAACAGGAATCCAAATAGCAAGATGACAGACTTAATAAATACTCCTACGCCTCATACAGGAAGATACTATTTAGAGAAGGAGCTAGGTAGGCTATTGGCATTGATTCTAAAGAGGGAATAAAAGAGACAGTGTATCCTGACAATAGCACTGCTGCATAACTCCCAAACAGGAATCAAATAAACATTTCATTAATACTTAAAAAACCCATACAAACAGAGCCTTGAGAATTATTTAGCAAACATAAATTTACCACAATTGACGACAGAACAAAAAACATCGCTGGATGTCATGCAAAATCAAACAAATAGCATGTACACTAAAATAAATAGAAAGGGGGAACACTCCTGGTCTAGATGGCCTCTAAACAGAATGGTATAAAGAATAAACCATAATATTACCAAATAGACCTCTAGAGGTATGAAGGCACTTGGGCGGGGCACCCTTCCAGACACAGTGAGACACAATGAGAGAAGTATTAATATCAGTAGTCTTTGCTATCTGGGGATCAGGCGCCTGCAACGCCCAGCACCACCCGCAGTCAAAGGGCCGCCCATGACTTGCTTTCATGCCAGGAGGAGCACAAAAGGACTGCTGAACTCCCATAGAGCGAGACTCTAGTTTGCTATCTGGGGACCAGGTGCCTACAATGCCTAGCACCACCCGCGGTAGGAGGGCCACCCACGACTTGCTTTCGCTCCAGGAGGCGCACAAAAGGGCCACTGCACTCCCCATCTTAGACCGGAAGAGACTGGGCTGGGCCACTCCCCCCCCCCCCTTGGTTTCGTATTCGGATGACGGCCTGTTGGGACAGCGAGTAATCAGCAAGTTAACCCAAGGTTAGTACCCTCACAACTGATCCGTGCTTGTTTTCCCCCTAAAAGTTATAAAGGTACTAACATACTGTTAAGGTGCATTTTTACAAGCAGCCATGGGCAAACGCATCCCTTTAGTGAAAGGCTCCACCACCCGGCAAAGTGCTACTTTGGCACTACCCACTGCACAACACACTGCTATTGATAAAATACTCCAGCGGGCAATTGGAGCTGTCTGCACGGAAATCGAGCCTACAGATAGGCGACTCTCATTAACACCGATATTAGCTCCAAGCCCCACTCCCTCGAATCTGGCAAATTGCCACAACCCCAACACACACTATGACCCCAGATCCAGAGCCCCCAAGGGCATGCGCCCAGACAGGAGCGGGTCATGCTTTTGGGGAGTGGTGGAAAGAAGAATGGGGGGAAACAGAAACCCACTACACACAAGGGTGCCAAGCGGAACAAACAAGCACCTGACACATTACCAAATAGAACTTTGGGGGAACCAGGAACTGGGGGCCAGCCACAGATGACCCCAGAGCAACCATTGTGGGTGTCTAAGCTGGTGATGGTCCTTAAAGCGCATTTCAGATCCGTTGTAAAAGATGAACTTGACGTTCTAATGGTTCGAATTCACAAATTATCATCATTGGTGGACCACTGGGTGGGTAAAGCAGACTCAACTAGTTGCCGAGACAACTAAATCCCTTGTTAAAGAGCTGGCCCTGCACCCAAACAAGGTAGCTATAGTAGCATCAGACATATCGTCTGTCCCCGTTAGGTCCAATATAAACATTCATGGGGACGCAGCTCCCTCTTTGAGAACGCCTCCACCACAGAGGTTGGATCCTTTTATCCCCATACAGAAGCTCCCTCGATGTCCTCCCCCTGAACCTGCAAACAGGTCACCTGTGACCAAAACAGGTTCATTTAATCTACAGCAAGCTGGCAAAAACCAAGAGGCCAGTGAGAAGATCCTATCACATATAAAACCCAGGGAAACCCAGTCTGCACTACCATGTATTAATTTACCCCCAGCCTATACTCTATATGTTATTGTGCTAGCAGGAGTACCCGAGCTGGAAAGGGGGTCTGGGGAGTCCCATTCTGTACTCAAAAACAAATGCATCTATTGGTTAACCAAATATAGGCTTTTTCCCTACAAAGATGTAAACAAAATCATATTTACACACAGGGTAAGCTTGCTGGGGTGGAGGCCAAAGGACTGTATAGTGATCAACTTTAGGGTCACCCGGGCTGTCCAATACATTCTGGATAGGGGCTATCATAGGGAGGTTGGGGGCATCACTTCTCTGCCCCTGGGATATTTCTTCCCTCCTAGGCTAATGCCGCAAAATGTGGGAGGTCTGGCCAACGACTGGGGTATGAGTGACCAGGATGGGCCCACTCTGCAAACAGGCCGGGACGTCCCACATCACTGACATACAACCTCCCCGTCGCCAACAGATTCAGCCCTTTAGACTCGGTAGACTGACTAAGGCCCATCAGTCCCTCCCACAAAAGTCTCAGTCTTAAGCATGACTCTAGAATGAGACAACTGTACCAGGGTGGGCCAGTGCAAAAGGATGGATATGGAAAGCAGAAAAGAGATAAGGAGCAGGTCCCTGAGGGAAGCCTGTTAGATTCCACTCCCACCCCACCTAGCAACTCAAACGTGGTTAATAAATGTAGTCTCAGGGAAGGGGTATGGCCCAAAGATACACATCCGGCCCAGTCAAGGTCAAGTCTCACCCCCCAGGCTCCTTTGGTCAACAAAGCAGGACCACCAAGTATGCAGATATTATCCTGGAACATAGCAGGACTTACCTCTAAACCGGTTCTACCAGATTGGGGGGCATTTATAGATCAACACGAATTATTTATGTTTCAGGAAACATGGGCATGGGCAGAAGCACATAGAGTGGGCTATGCGTCATACAGTATCTCAGCAGTCCAGGGGGCTAGGAGGAGACCGTCTGGGGGCTTGTGCACCTGGGTTGCGAGGCCAAACAGATAGAGACTTCCTCTCCTGATATTTTGTATGTCTTTCTCTCCTTTCCTGCCTCAATTAGGATTACTCTAATTAACGTTTACTCTCGGACGGTTTGCTATGGGCAAGCTTCCCACACTCTTGACCGCTTAACCTCCTTTCACCCAACTATTCCGGAGAATTATTGGGTCATCATAGGTGGGGATTTTAATTGTCAATTCGAGCCCCTGAACGGCTTGTCCACAAGCATCACAAGTGAGGAGGATTCAGTTTGGGCAATTCTAGAGTCCAACATTCCACCAACACGTGCATAGACTTCTCTGGTCCTACAAATGAATGCATTCGCACTAAGCCACTCACTGAGGGCCTATAATGGTCGATTCCAATCCGATAGTCCCGGGAATTTTACTTTTAATAGACACGGGCAGGCATCGATCATAGATTATATTTTGGTAGACGTTAGATTATGGTACAGGGTCCTCGATTTTAAGGTCACCTTTCGCTACGAGAGTGACCATAATGCTCTGGTTTTAGAAATATCTTTTCCGCTTGCTGAAGGTCACCACAGTACATCTTCAAAATCTGATTCTGGCTTAGTATTGGCCGAAGGAGGGAGGAGAGTACGCTGGGGGGAACTCGCACAATCACAGGACAAAGTGGCCTACCTATACCAAGAAATCGTACCCTTTCTTGAAGTTGCCTCCCAACTCTCTGTGACCAGCGGCACTTTAGCTTCCCAAACCAGAATTGCAAATAACCACCAGGATTTGCTTTCTGCCCTAGTACCTTTTTTTCACAATATCAAAAGGCCCAGGCCGAATTCCAAACCAAGGCACCCATGGTTCAACACACACTGTAAGGTAGCCAAGCAAGCCCTTCTAATCTCTATTAGAACCAATGATAGGCCACAAATTAAGGAAGCCTAACTATAAAAATACTGTAACCAAAGCCAAAAGCTACTGGGGAAGTAAAAAATGGGAAGCAATTAAAATAGCGCTAGATGGTCACGACATTAGAGCTTTTTGGAACTTAGTTCAAACAGGGAAATCTGAAGGTAAATTGGCCATTGCGCCAAATTTAGGGGAAGAAGTCTGGAGAGCCCATTTTAAATCTCTATATACTAGGACAACTGAGGAAGTTGGTCAAGTGGACACAAACACTATAGATTTGGAGTTGCCAAATCAAGATGCACCACCCTGCTCAATGAAGGAGATTACAGAGGCACTGGGCAAGTTATTACCAGTTAAAACGCAAGGGCTGGACAAGATCCCTGGTGACCTTTTTCGCTCCGAGCCCTCAGTCTGGGCACCTTACCTTCAGTCACTATTTAACGTTGTTTTGCAAGGTATGGCAATGCCCTCTACATGGGCAGGGGCAGAAATCATCCCTATCTATAAAAGGGTTCACCACTTAATCCAGCCAGCTATCGCTCCATAAGCCTTCTAGACGTCAGTCAAAAAATCTTTGCACGCGTACTCTTGGGGCGCTTGCAATCTTGAATAGAAGAGAATAACGCACTAACACCCCTACAAGCAGGGTTTAGGGCCAAGATCTCCATTATTGATCAGCTTTATGAGTTACAACTTATCCACTGGAAAACCGTGGTCCTAGAGGGTGGCAGCCTCTATCTGACATTTGTGGATCTTAAATCTGCTTTTGACTTAGTGCAGCGGGACCAATTGAGGGGTATACTTCTTGACCTGGTGTAGGAAGGTGGATACCTGACTATGGTTACCCCAGATTTTTTGCCTAGTGTTTAGCTGGTTTTCGACTTAGTTGGCCTGGGATCCTGCTAATCAGGGCCCCAGGCTATCTGCTCTCTCTTTAAATGGACTCCATGTACCCTAGGTACATCACCAATTCGGTACTGGACACCTTATCAGCCCCTGTACAGTGCACTATAGGTGCCCAGGGCATAGGTGCATCCAAGGCCTACCAGGGGCTGCAGCATGTCTTTTGCCACCCCTGGCTGGTACTTAAATCGACACAACTGGCTGATCACTCAGCTGGGGCAAGGTGGTGTAATCACCCCTTCCTTAGATATAGTATACCTATATCTAAACCTATATCTGGACACATATATGCCTATCAGTCACTCCTATGGCAGGCCTTAACAATCCTGGAGGCAGAGTGCTTGGTTTTATGTGAGATGGTGCTCTAGCATGAGCTGAGCCTGTCTGCAGCTTTCGGAACCATTTCCTTATAGCTGTTCCAGTGATACTGCCATACCATATACTCTTAAGTGCATTATAATCCTAGCGGTTAATGCTAACTTTGGTTTGGCTTTATCAGTTCAGTTTGAAATCTTTATTTCGACCAATAAGATCATAAAAGATGTAAACACATCACAATCACATAAAATTTATACAATACATCAAATATTATAAAAATGGTCACATCACTATAAGTCGAATTGTCTATGCTAAGAGCTAAAAGCAATAACCAAATGCAATTTATATAAAATGGAATTAAGAGTCCGTGTCCAGCTTGAGAAAGCGTGAACGTGAGTGCCACATTGCCGTTAAATACTTCGCCACTGCGAACACTATCTGTGGAGAGGGATCAGTCTTCAGAATTCTGTACGCAGGTAAAAAGTTTATAAAACCCATGTTTTTAAGAAGAGGAATGAGCCAATATTTTCTGATTTTTTGGTAGGGTTCACAAAAAAATACCATGTGTAAGTCAGTTTCTTGGGGATACGTGCATGCTGGACATCGCTCAGTAGCCAGGGGTGTAGACCACGAGCTTGTGAATGACCTTAGAGGAAGAGTGCCATACCGCCACTGCAAGTAGAGCTTCCTGGTTAGCGCGGGAGTCATACCGTCCAAAACACATTCAAAAGAATAGTAGTCTTTGTTTTGGATGAATGAATTTGTCAGGGAGCCCACCCGCATCTCATTCACGGCAACAGTAAGCTTTAGATCGTAATAAGCTTTTGATAGGTCTTTCCGTGAAATCCTGGTGGTTGCATTTTCCGGATCAGTCCAAAGTTGTGATAAGCCAAGGGTCTCAAATGACCTTTTTATATAGGTTAGCCATGGGATAGCGCTTACATTTGATATATTTAGGAACTCCTGGAGCTCAGTCCTGTATTTGGTGAGATCACTACTGCTCCAGAGTCGTCGCCAAAAGGTTAGTGGCTTAAGTCCCAATTCGTCTGCGATTGGCCTGATGTCCAGGTCGAGTCTCAGAGGAAGCAGCGGCGTACTTATGGGGAGAGCTACCATCTGCCTGATAAATTTGTTTTCTGTATACATCAATTTTTGAGCGGTGGTGTGACCCCACAGTTCGCCCCCGTATGTAACTGCCCCCCTGGCCTGTGATTTGTACATTTGAATGACTGGTCCCAGTGGGCGGTATGTAGAGTTCTTGACCATCCTTGAGATGCCACCCACTAGCTGCACAAGTTTCATGTTGGCTTTAATCTTGTGTGTTTCCCAGGTCATTTTCTCGTTTAGAGTTACCCCCAGGTACTCAAACGTGGAGACCCTCTCTAATCGGACTGGACCAAGCATAGGGGGAGGGCGTGTGGAAGGGGTGGGATTTAAAATCATGTATTTTGTTTTTAAGGCGTTGATCTCAAGTCCCCTTTCTGTGCAGAATTCCAAAAAACCATCCAGTACCTTTTGTATTCCCATGGGGGATTTGGACAGCAGCAGGGTGTCGTCCGCAAACATAATGGCGGGCACCCTGCTGCCATCCAATTTAGGGGCATCAATGTCACTAATCCTGGACAGGTGGGCAATTACCCCATTCACAAAGAGGCAGAACAGGGTCGGTGCAAGCACGCAGCCCTGTCTCACCCCTCTGTCAACGGGGAATTTGTCTGTAAGGTCCCCGTTCCTGCCACACCTGACACGTGCAAAATTATTCTGGTGTAATTTGACTAGGATGGATAGGATATCTGCTGGGACATCCATATCTGCCAATACGTTCCACAGTTTGGATCTTGGCACCAAATCGAAGGCGGCACGCAAGTCCACAAACACCGTGTACAAGCTGCCACCCTCGATTAGTGCAGTCTTCCAATAGATGAGGTTCAGACGGAATATCTGATCGGTTGTAGATATCCCCCTTCTGAAACCTGCCTGGTATGGGGTCAGAATATCACATTCCTCCATCCAGCTCTGTAACCGGTCCAACATGAGCCTCCCAAAGAGCTTCTGGGACACGTCTATGAGGCTTATGGGCCTGTAGTTGGCTGGGAGCAGAGGCAAACCCTTTTTAAATATAGGAACGACCTCTGCTCCGAGCCAAGTACAAGGCACATCCATGCCCCTCAGAACTGCATTGAATAGTACCAGAAGGTATGGGGCCCATACGTCAGGCTCCTGTTTAAACAGGTCGCCTGGAAGACCATCCAGCCCCGGCGCTTTGCCCAGCGGTAGGCCCACAATCACTGATCTCACATCTTTTTCTGTGAAGAGGTCCCCCTTTAAGTGATTGGTGACAAATGGGGATGGATAACATTTGGCCCCGTTTTCCTCTGTGTAGAGGGACTGGAAGTGTTCCTGCCATACACTTGGTGCAATATTGGGTTCTGTTGCAGGTGCTAGGTCTTCAGACCCCGTATTAACGATGCGCCAAAACTTTCTGGAATCCCTAGCAGCTAAGGAACTAGATAGTTCCTCCCATTTGTTCTGATCCCACTCCATCTTAGCACTATTGACCATTTTCTTATATGCCTGTCTTCTGGTCTGTATCTCTGATCTACTTTTGCCTTCTTTAATAGAAGAGACAAGATCCCCCTTTGCCTTGCGACATGTGGCATTATACCATGTCGGCCGGTGGTAAGGAGCACCTCTAGTATGAGCTTTGGAGAAAAGATCTATCGCCAAGGTACTAACAAGTTCTTCATGTACCAGCCCCAGTAATTTGTGGGTTTCCCGGGAACTTGGTTCCACACTAAGGAGACCAACTTTTTCTAGTATTGGGATTACTCTTGTGTAAAGGCTGGATAATTTTTCCTTAGTAGTAGCCACATTTTCCCACCTTACTCTCTTTCTATTGTTCTGGAGAAAGAGGCCTGGATTTGATTTTACCACCAGTATGGCATGGTCCCTACCCTCCTTGCCAGGGACGGCGTAGTCCAATTCTAGGGCGTCGTGGTCACTATCTATTCTAGGTAGTACCCTAAAATCAATAATGTGTTGCCAAGAGGACAGTTGGACTAAGACGTAATCTATTCTATCTTGACTCCCTGCCCACTCTATTAAAGGTAAATTTACGGGGGTTATCAGATTTAGTACGGCCATTACATGCCCTGAGACCGTGTTTGAGAGTTAGGGCAGTAATCTGTAGAGCGAGTGGGGTCCAAGCTCTAGGGGGGGGGGCTACCGTCGGAGGAACTGACCATTTAGCATCCTCTTCTAGTGAGGACCCATCCAGGAGACCAGCAAGGGGCTCAAAATGTGAGTTAAAATCCCCTCCCACCACGATTGGAATTCCCGCGGGTAGTTCGTTAAGGAAAACTGAAAGTTCCTCAATGGTGGTCGATTCTCGTGCTATATTTACTGATCTAGAGTAGACATTTATCAGAACGAGTCTACGGGAATTTGTCCAATCGAGCTGGACAGCTAATATATCTTGACTGGTCAGCGGGAGGCGTGTGGCCCTGCATCCCAAGTGAGTTGCCACCCATACAGCAAGGCCACCAGAGGGGCGTCCCCTACCCCCCCATATCGCGGGGATATAGAGTGTTGCGAAGCCAGGGGGGTAGTACTCTTCCCTCGCCCAGGTTTTTTGGAAAAGACATATGTCTTTAGAGTCAATAAAGGATATCCAATCCGGTTGGTCCCATTTATTTCCTAGGCCTGCCACATTCCATGAGATAATTTTCAGGGAGGGAGGCCTGGGGTTTGTGGGTAATGTTGGAGAGGGGGCATGGTTGTTTATGTTACCCATGGGCGTTGTTACTAGGCTCATAAGTCCTCGTGCTTCTCCTGCTTCCCTGTTACTATTGGGGAGCTTAATTATTGTTTTATTTGCATCATTACTATGATTCATTTCTTCAATCTGCCTAGTCTCTATCGTTACTTCGTTTGTGGAACTACAGGGTATGGTGGTCCCCTCGAGACCCGCTCTATGGCAATGAAGGTACTCATTGCCATGGGGCCTTACCTGTCAATCCACCATTTCTAGTTCGCTATATCTATTAGATGTGGGAAAGTATGTCAGGTGATGGACTCTGGATCTCCATTATTGATCAGCTTTATGAGTTACAACTTATCCACTGGGTCCTAGAGGGTGGCAGCCTCTATCTGATATTTGGGGATCTTAAATCTGCTTTTGACTTACTGCAGCGGGACCAATTGAGGGGTATACTTCTTGACCTGGTGTAGGAAGGTGGATACCTGACTATGGTTACCCCAGATTTTTTGCCTAGTGTTTAGCTGGTTTTCGACTTAGTTGGCCAGGGATCCTGCAAATCAGGGCCCCAGGCTATCTGCTCTCTCTTTAAATGGACTCCGTGTACCCTAGGTACATCACCAATTTGGTACTGGACACCTTATCAGCCCCTGTACAGTGCACTATAGGTGCCCAGGGCATAGGTACATCCAAGGCCACCAGGGGCGGCAGCATATCTTTTGCCACCCCTGGCTGGTACTTAAATCGACACAACTGGCTGATCACTCAGCTGGGGCAAGGTGGTGTAATCACCCCTTGCTTAGATATAGTATACCTATATCTTAACCTATATCTGGACACATATATGCCTATCAGTCACTCCTATGGCAGGCCTTAACAATCCTGGAGGCAGAGTGCTTGGTTTTATGTGAGATGGTGCTCTAGCATGAGCTGAGCCTGTCTGCAGCTTTCGGAACCATTTCCTTATAGCTGTTCCAGTGATACTGCCATACCATATACTCTTAAGTGCAGTATAATCCTAGCAGTTAATGCTAACTTTGGTTTGGCTTTATCAAAACATGTCGTGTTTGGTGTCATACACTTTGGGATACTACCCCCTCGCCAGTTCTGGCGATGGGGGTAGCATTCCACCCTTCTAGAGGGAGAAGACATGTTACTTTACTTAAAACGCGGTTAATCCTAACCAGAGCCCCAGCATCACAAAATGGATGCTGCTGCCACAGACACGAGTCTGGCCTCCTGATGCTGACCGAAACTCGGCAGAGGATGCTTGATCAAAGGATCTCCTGTCACAGGGAGGTGTCACACCTCCCCAGACAGGAGATAGTGCATTGTAGCAGGGAGGGTTGAAAGAAACTAGACACTGCCTGGGGCACACAAGGTGTCCCTCGTCAGATTCCAGTCAAACCGGTTCTGGGGCCATCCAGCCCCAGTCCTGGCGGCAAACTGGACAAAGGAAAGGGGTGTAACCACCCCCTTCCTGGGTCCCACCCATAGGAGGGACCTAGCAGGTAATCCAGCCCCCAGATTTGGAATATAGGTGGGAGCAGTGCCAATGCACATCAGATTATCCTGACTGAAACTTATGAAACGAAACTCTGGACCCTTCGACATCCTACTCGACGTAGAAGACTGAAGAATCTCCCTTGTGGTCAAGGAGTGACCACCCTGTGCAAACAGGCACCATCCAGCACCTCGACATTTGCTTTGTTGCAGTTTCCGCCAGAACTCGAGCGACAAAGATCAACAAGACCCAGCGTGCCTGCCTTCTAACAGCCCGAATCACAGTCCCTGCAAAGCTGAGACCCGTGGAGGCGACCTGAAGCGTGGGAGCGGCCATCTTGGAGGAACAAGGAAGCGCTGACCATGCAGCACCCGAGGCTTCCTCGAAGCTGTGCATTGGAGTTTGAGGAGCTCCAGCCCTGAGCAGCTTTTGCACCGAAGCTCACCCCTCCACACTCGACGAGTGCTGCTTGGGGCCCTTTTGCATTTTCCTGCTCGACGCGTTGGTCCGGTTGCTTGCCCGTTGGCTAGTGGCCCCAGAACAGACGAACCTAAGAATTTACACAGCTGGTCTGGTTGCTCCAGACTGGCCCTCGCTCCCCTGAGAAGGAGCACCCGCTCTGACTTTGCTGGTCCGAGTGTTAAGCCTTCTTCGAATCCTGCGTGGGCTGCCTTTGCCAAGGTTTGTTGACTCCGATCCGGAAGCCGACACCGCCGACAGCGAGAACCTTTGTGGGACAGCTCGTGATTCACTCCAGGACATCCTCGGTGCCCCAGAGTTCACGTGGCAGCGGAGACAAGGCTCCTGACATCAACCTGATTGCGCCCGACATCGCCTGGTTCCTTCCTGGTCAGTGGCTAGTGACCCAGACTCTGTCCCCTCTGCTTTCAGGTACCCATCAACTTTGATCCACCCTTGGATCGCACCGGACACTTCTCTTCTGGACGCCTGCAGCATCTTCATCTCCAGGCACCCTAGATCTTCGTGACGAAGCCCGACACATCTTCGCACCTGTGCACCCGCTTCCTGTGGGTGAGGTAACTCTTGAACACAAGTGCTCCTGTAGTGGTTAACACCTCTAGTGTCTAAGTCTAAAGTTTTGTCCTTCTAGTCCAGTCGGGGGACTCTTAAAACTGTAACTCGATAACTTTTACGCACCATTGACTTTGCATTGGTGCATGCGTGTGCTTCCTGCACTGCACCCAAATCCCGCGGGCTACTCCCGTCCTAACTGCTGTTAGTCCAGTGTAGTCCAAGCGATTCCCAAGGCCCTAGGCCTTACCCCTGATCGATTAGTGATTGTTATACCACTTTATTGATATATGGTTTGAGTGGCCACCGGCCTCATCCATAACCGTGCAACTTGTATATGTTATATTGTGCTTTTATTTAAACGCTTGTGCTTCATTGCTCATAAAGAATAGTGGGGATTATTCTGAGAATAAATACATATATTTTTATAAATATATAACT
The DNA here is from genome assembly GCF_964261635.1 of Lissotriton helveticus. NCBI lineage: Eukaryota > Metazoa > Chordata > Amphibia > Caudata > Salamandridae > Lissotriton > Lissotriton helveticus. Next base: position 824,246,999 of record NC_136063.1, on the reverse strand, counting down.
TGTGTGGTGTCCTTTCATTTGATATTACAGGATTGCATATGGTAAAACAGCTGGCTTCACATGTCCTCTTGAGTTAAGCCTTTAGGCTGCTTAGTCCATGCTACCACTAGGATAGCTTGTCTTTAAGGTTGACTTACAACCACCACCATAAGGGATTGTTTGGACTGATACAAGGTGCCCACAGAACTGTGGACATCATACATCAGGCCAACTTTTCACACCTGGTAGTTCCGGAGTATCTGCACTATCAGCTGAAATGTCTTCACCAAGATAATTATGCACAAATAAGATATGGCAAAAACGGTGACTGTCTGCCCCGTTCCCTGTGGAGAAAAGGGTGCGACAGGGATGTGTTCTGGCCCGACACTCTTTTCCCTTTTTATAAACGGCCTTATTGAAACTTTGTTGGCTGGGTAAGACATCGATGCACCCAGGTTAGCAAACCGCATAATTCCAGCTCTCATGTTTGCGGATGATACACTTTTACTTTCTAAGGGCCAGATGTAGGTAATTTCTATTTACCGATTCATAAAAAACGAATTTTACCGATTCGGTATTTAAGAATCGGTAAATAGTATGTAGGTAAAAAATCGGTAATTGTTACAGATTCGGTAATATTCGTAATTACCGATTCGGTATTTACCGAATCTGTAATAAGGAATACCTTCCCATTCATTCCTATGGGCCTGGAGGCCCATAGGAATGAATGGGAAGCCATTCACTATTACCGATTCGGTAAATACCGAATCGGTAATAGGGGGAGCATATTCAAGGGTGTCACATTGACACCCTGTTGCACCCCTGAATCGTGCATGTGCATGTATGTCTGCCACATGGCACTTTAAAAAAAGCACAAAATTGCTTTTTTAAAGGTATTCGATATTTACCACTAACTTGTACTGGGTGGTAAATAACTAATCCTTAAATCAAAAATGCACTCACTTGAGTGCTCCCTACATAGGATTTAAGGATTCGGTAATTTACCGATTCGGTATTTTAAGGATTCGGTAATTACAGATTCCTTAAATTACCGATTGGGTAAATTACTGAATCCTTAAATCCAGCCACCTACATTAGAAAAAGCTAAATACCGGTCGGTAACGGGAAATTTAGCGATTTTCGGCCGTTACCGACCGGTATTGAGCTACCTACATATGGCCCTAAATCTCCTATGGGCATGCAAAGGGTGCTCAATATATTCAGCACCTTTTGCAATAATCGGGGACTGGAGATTAATCTTCAAAAAAACAAGTATATGGTTTTTGACGCCAATATCACAAACTGCCCAACTCCCCGATAAGATGGATGGGCCCTAGAGAGGGTGTCCATATTTGATTACTTAGGGATTACACTAACCGAAAAAATGGAATGGGGGACACAAATAAAGAAAGCTAGTCTAAAACTGACCCAATCCTCGGGGGGCATTATAAAAGTTTACAAGAGCTGCACGCATAAAGTGATAGGTCCTGTAGCAGAAATTTATAAGATACAGGCAAGGGGTGAGGCATTGTATGGGGTAGAACTCTGGGGCCACTGTTCATCCACCTCTTTATCATTGACAGAGAACGTATTTCTCAGGCAACTGCTGGTTCTTCCCACTAGCTCTCCATTAACCAGACCCCCCAGGATTTTGCGGCATAGATTTGCAAATTTAGCGGCACAAAAAAGGAAATTTAGCGGCACAAAAATGGAAATTTAGCGGCATTATTGCGGCACTTTATTTTACTCATAATCATTCCTTTTCAGCGTTAAATCAATTTAAACTGATTTACCCGAGGATTCCACTGTGAAATATGCATATTTAAAGTTTCCTATCTGCGTCTCGTGAGAGGGGCCCTATTTCTCCCTTGGGTGTTCTAGCACCCATGTATGCACACCTGCCGGGGCACCTCTACCTCCTGTGCCCAAAACAAATGTGCTACACCTGTGAGCCAAGAGGAGTGTTTGCCTCAGAGCCAGAGTGAGTGATAGCCACAACTCAGGTGAGCTCAGTCTCTTCTTCACAGGGCTGAGATTGGTGCTACGAGCAACTCTTGAAAATGTTTAGATACCAGGCCCCACAGCACAGGTGAGTGCCACTAAACAGCTCAACCTCATTCTGGGATGCAGTAGAGGAATGGGTGTCCTCAACCATTGTTAAATGTAGCCAGACAATTCGTTTTACAGCACAATTTTCCAAACATTGTTGCTAAAGGCCATTGTTTTAAAAGTATGTATCTATAATAAAAGCGTCCACTACTCCAGGTCGGTTTTCAAGGCTGGGTTTCTCAGTCTACCATGCACGGAGTCAACCATCTGCATACTAGGGTTTTTCTGGCGTCTTATATTTGTGATGGGGGGCACTGAAGTGTGTGGGTTCCTACAGTACTCTTCATGGATGGGATCTATTAATTGCTTAGTCATGGGGGGGTTCACCCCGGTTCCACAATACGGTATAAGGGATGCAGTCTCCACTGCATGTTCTATTATATCCAAACGGTGCCTGTATAAGCTTGGGAACGTGGCAGCCGAAATGTTTCTTTCTTTTTCAAATCGATCTATTTTTGTCTGTATGTGTGTGCATATTTAAAAGTTACTGTATGTTTGTTGGCTTGCATGAAATTTCAAGGGCTTTTTTTGTGAATTTATCTGTGTGTGCATACATGCCTGTGTCTATTCAATATATTTGCAGGATACAAATGACAGCATTTATAAGCACGCAATTAGTGAACTGCAGAAGTTTAAGATTTTCATGTAGTGCACTCGCTTACAAAACTAATAAATGAAATCCGATTTTAATGGAAACCATTAGCATATTCCCAGATTCGCCCCTGTTCATCATCGGATCTTTAGTAAGATTAATTCTAATTTAATAGACAGCATTGAAGCTTTCAAAATAAAATACCTCTCTTAACACAACAGTTGCGCAGCAGCTCATGCCTCGAAATATCTTTGTGGAAGATATGTTGGCAAAACAGCACGTGCAGTTACAACAAGGCAGGTAAAAAAACCAAATGATTCAAAACCCTGTGTAGCCAGATCCTTTTGTAGGGCAGCTTAGAATTCAAACTGCTGCAACTTCAAAAACATCCAAGAGGCTGTGGACGCCTGAAGAAAATATCCGGGAACCTAACGGGTGGTTCTTTTTTTGCTCAATTGCTGCTGATCAAGGCTCCGATTTTCTGCAGGCTTGTTCTGAGAAAAAAAAAGAGACTGTGAAAGCTGTACACGTATTGTTCTGCTTGCTCGCCTTTCACAGCTTGGCCAGGAGGAAGCAGATATTGGACGGCAGCACGGAATGACGTGTGTGCGCGCACAGCCAATAAATGAAGATTTATGTGTTTTGCTGTCACCGGTAGAAACTTTTACTTTTTTTGTAAATATCGCGGCCACAAATGTAAATATCGCGACCATCGCGCTAGTTCCCTGATTTCGCAATTTTTTCGTGAATCGCGAAATCGCGATAAGCTGGAGGGTCTGATTAACACCCCTCAGGATGGACCTAGGGATTAGCCATATTGCAGATGTAGCCTCTTCTAGACCTCTCCTATATTGGCGATGCATTTAGAATACACCCGATCTAGCCGATTACAAAGAGGAGTTGAAGGACGTTATGAGGCTACAAGGAGCGGGTAAACTCCCCTGGTAAGCCTATATTAGGAACATTTGCCATGCTCTAGGGAGGGTAAACATGTGGACATCCTCAGAAGAAATCTGTCCTAAGATCTCCAGAAAGGGACTCCTCGAGTCCCATAGAGAACTTAAACTGGCCCAACTATGGCGGGGGACCAAGCTTGGTTGTTTAACTTCTGGGTTCTTGGAAGTAAAACAGCAATACAGGCTAGAACCGGAGCTAGATTACATTCAACTGCTTCTAGCAAAGAAACTTTTTCTCCAATTTAGACATGGGGTGCTCCCGCTTCGAACATTCACTAACAAGTGGCAGGGCGCCCATACTCTAGATTGTCCAGGGTGTGACCAAGCTGAGGAAACTGAAATTCATGTTCTTTTCTTCTGCCCCGCCTGTGGGAAGTCAAGGTCTCAGTGGCTGCTACAATTATGCAGGAACATGGGGACTAGACATTGTACTGAGGTGTTTAGGCTCTTTAAGTATGATACCGACACACCTATTGTGTTCTCCATCTCGCTGTTCTTATACTCTATGTGGTGCAATCGTAGAGCTGTTCTAAAGAAAGCTCCCACTGGACATTATTAGATCTACAGTAATTATTAGTCAGGCTATGTTACGCCCGCCTAGAACAACGTGGTATGTACACATTGTATTATATGTTTATCCCCATTGTATTCAACCTATTTCCCAGGTGTTTTATAATGTTCACAATTTTAGTTGTTTTAATTCGCATTTCTTCTTCTTCTTCTAGTATTTATTAGACAAAGTCAAAGTTTTTAGTACCAAATAGGTGTTTTCATTTTTAATGAAATAGTCATTTGTTATAGCATGTGTCATTGCTCCCTACTTAGTGCCCAATGCAGAAATTACACATTGTATTGCACATAGCACTATTTCCTGCCACGGAATACTGAACTGGTTTGTGGGAGCTAACTCAAGAATGCAGCCAAAATTTGCACATGCTGTATTTTTCTAACATGTTTTGTACTGTTTTTATGTGCTTTTATGGCATGTATGGCCGAAATAAAGTTTTTTTTTGACTGACTGACTGACTGAGTAGTCCTGACACCAGAGAAAGAGCCTGAAGAGTGTCAATCATATAAGTCTCTTTCCATGATCCCAGTAGGCACTGAGATACTCAGTGGCATGTTAGCCAAAGAGTATTGTCAGTGCTCCCGGAATTTGGTACATCCAGATCAGTCTGTATTCATTTCAAAACTGTACCCACACATACAGTACTCCTTGCACTTTTTAGAAAGTGAAGATGGATAGCATCACTGGACATAGAAAAGGCATTTGACATGATAGCTAGAAAAATATAGCGTAGGCCCACATATAATGCAATGGATGAAATCCTTATGTAATAGACCTACAGCACAACTGAAAATGGGTAAATACATATCAGACAGTTGGATGCTGAGGCGAGGCACCGACCAGGGATGTCTCGTCACCGTTAGTATTTGTTCTAGCACTGGAGACTCTAGCACAAACCAGTAGAAACAGACTACAAGACTGGGGTATAAAACAAGTGACACCACGCATGTAATTTCGCAGTATGCTGAAACCACAGATTTCAATTTCCTTGATATACTTAAGAAACCCGATGTTATTGGTACCAAGACTACTGCAGATAGTTGAAAAATCAGTGTACTTCAAATCAAATCAGTACAAATCCAGATTATTCCTGTTAGGACAATGGGCTTATGAAACTCAAGATAATCATTCAAATTTGGGACTACAGTGGCATGACACCGTAAGAAAATACTAAGGAATAATGTTGACCCATTGGGCAGAAAGAAATATTGCACTGAATATAGACAAAATGCTCACAAACCACAACAACAGATAGCATGCTGGACACAATTGCCATTATCCATCACAGGCAGAGTGGTGTTGGCAACATTATAATAGTCCCATGATGTCAGTATGTATTCCAATGATTATTTACCCTTCTACCCCAGCGGGTGTTCAGAGAATTAGATAGCATCTTTTTATTGATGCCATAGGAAGGAAAGAGACCCAGAATTCAACCCAAAACTCTGTAATTGCCATGTGATAGAGTGGGAATGGGAATACCAGTTATGTAAGTGTATTACCTGACATCATAACCCTAACACTTACCGTACTGACGGTCCCAGTCAAGCAACAGAGAACAACAGCTACTCAGAGGTAGGCATGGAGGTACCAGTCTGAAATATATGTGCTTTGCGACGCCTCCCCCGAAATAAATGTATTCCTTAACTGAAGCAAATATAGATCTGGCAGCCAGGGTCCATTCTGGGGTGTTTAAACAAATACCTCTTGAGGCTAGGCCTGCAAACTGGATAGAGAAAGGAATTATACTATGGGAGACACATATGAAGGTGCAATGTTTTGCAAATGTGAATAGACTTGAGAATATTATGCACTACACAGATGGCAATTCCTTTTATATGCTAGAATGACTGGGGTGGTATGCAGTACATTAGCGGGGTTCCACGGTATATTTAGTGACTTACATACGTTGCAGGCTTTAGTCAGATTAAGTATAATATCAACCAAAGGAGAAAGAAGCATTTAGATCAGGTTCACTCTTCTTCCAAATGTATCATCCAATCACTGTGGAGAGAAGCCACTATATGGTCCCAAACCAACTAACTCATCCCAACCCAAACTCAAAAGGGAATCCCTCCTATTTATTTAAGTCCTCCCCAGAATACCCATTGTGTCTGGCTAGGCTCAACGTTGAAATAAGGGAGCTCTTATTGGAGTTACCTTTAGTGGTGGGATCTGTGCTAAACATAAACTTGTTTTGCGTCCCCTCTACACACTTTATTCTGATGCAGGGTGCTCTGACAAGATTAAAAACAAGGATGAGAGGGGAGGAGCCAAGATGGCGGACGGGACAGACGTGTGAGTCCCCGGCTCCGCGACCCGTCTGTCTTTCATCTTAAAATCCTGATAATTATCCTCGATCGAATTTAGTTTACACGGAGCCACGAATGCGCTGGAGATGACTGCGTTCTCCTGAGGTCCCTCTCGGCTGATTTGATGGAGGATTCGTGGAGTTAGCCGACCTCCGACGCTGCCCCTGGGGTCTGCTCCGATGTTCCCCGCCTGACGCTGCCGGACTCGGGAGGTGGAACGAGCTGTGGCGGGGCTGTAGCGGGGCCGATCCTGAGCGGAGCGCGACCGATTGCTGAGACGAGCGGATTTGCTTTCTCTACTGAGATGAGACCCCATTTAACGGCGGAGTGTCTAATTGTGGGCCTGGGACTATGCAGACGACGCTTTTCTTTGTTCCGAGACGGGCCGTCGGAGCGGACTCCATCTTAAATCACTTTCTCCGCCGTGGAACGCTTGCACCAACAGCCAGCGAGGGGGCTTTCACTCGCGCAACCCCCGGACTGTGAGCCGCGCTACATTTGGTGGCTCTAACTCCTGCTTCATTAGCTACCATAGTCGGCCCCCCCCTCCCTCCATTGTAGGCTGCCTGAAGAGGTGGTAATGGCGCCTGCCTATCGGAACGACGGAGTGGCTGATCCCCTGTTTCCAGTACTTACTACCCTGCCTGCCCTGGGGCTTGGGGCTCCACTGGGGGCGTCATTGAGCGGAGCTAACCGGCCAGTACCGCGGAATGTCCTGACTTATAGAGATATCCTGGTGGCGCTTGCAGATCTACGGGCGACATGGCGAAGGACTGCTCGAGAGCTGGCACGGAAGATCGACAGCGCTGCCCATGACATGGGGCAATCACGGCTGGCTGATCCTTTGCTGCCTCTCACTGCTCCCGAGATGGATACAGTGTTGCAATATGTGCACAAGGAGAACGGCCATGTCCTTGGCTACAGTGTCGAGTGTTTCCCTACTGACGAGATCACAGCTACAAAGTATCCCTCCACTCTGACTACTGAGACTTTGCCTACGAGAATGCTGCCATCGTCTTTTCTTCACAATCGGATTGTGAGCCATCCTGCGGACAAAGTAGAGCCCGCCACCTTGGACGCTTCTCTGGCTGCCGACTGGGGACACTCCCTTCTTCTTTTTCCGTTTCTTCCATGCCGAGGGCGGCCATTTTCCTCCTTTGTTCTGCCTGAAGTGCGCTCGCAGCGGTGGCCAAGCCTGCTGGGGTTTCGACGTTCAGGACAAGGTTGACGCTGTTTCTCTCACTGGTTCTGACTAACTGGCTGGCTGAGACCCGGACTGGCGCGCTGGTTGATATACTGGTCGCGTTTTACATGCAATGACCCCCCATGCGGATCTCCATGCTACAGTCGACGGAATTCCTGGTGACTTTCGACGGCCATTTTGTGGTCTCACTGCACTTTCGTTTTTCTCTGCTATGTTGCTTTTTTTGTTCTGCAGTGGGCGAGCTTCTTTCGGGGAGCATGTCCGGGGGATTATCCACGTTTGGGTCGGGGCTGGGCTGATTTCCTTAGTATTTGCTTATTGGCTGGTTGGGCCGGGTTTGGGATTGTTTTTATGTCCAGTTTCATCGACCGCTGCTAGTTGATCGAGGGCTGGGATCGGGGGGGCTCCTGAGATCGGGACAGGGTTGGGCGGGTTCCTGGTTGTGTCACTGTCTTGCCGATTGGGGATTGGGGTTGGAATGGGGTACATACTGGCTGCATGGCTTATATTTATGATGTAGATTGTTTTCCCCCGTTTGTCTCTATTATAGCTAGTGGTTGTTTTGCTCTCCAATCAAGGCACCCTTCGGGTGTTGCGACCTTTGTCGATGGCACAGTCGGCATTATACACTGGCTACCCTGATTAATTGCTGGCTATCGGCTCCGCCACGTTTTCTTTGGTTCCTGTTTACTGGTCCTGGAAGCTTATTGTGACATGGGTGTTATTTGTTTAGGGTGGCGTCCATCTTGCTCTCCTTTGTCTGCACTCTTATTACGGCGGCCATCTTGTCCCTTTGTCCTGATTGGGGAGGGCTTTTTCTGGGCGTCATGTTGTAGTGGTCGCTTGCGACCTGATTAGAGCTGGAGGTCTCCGGGGCTTCACTCTTGATGGACTAGCTGTTATGTTTTGAACTGTGCCGCCTCTCTGGCGAATGTAGTGGTCGTGGCCCCCACATCTCTTCCGCTACTGTTGCTCATCCTGGCGGGGTAGAACTGGGTGTATCCTGCTATTGCCCATATGGACGGGGTGATCATTCAAGTACCGGCTCGGGGTCCCGGGTGCATCTGATTCAATTCTTCATTTGGTGGTGTACTTTTCGATATTATTGCTTCACTCGGTGCTAGGGGCTTTACATAGCTGGGGGACCGGGAGTTTTATTAGTATTAGGGCTCCTCCTCCCCCGTTTCCTTTCTTTTTCGGGAGTGTAGACTAGCTTGTTCTTTTCTTCCTCCCGATGCTTCAAGTGTGATAACTTTCTTTTCTTATCTTTTCTTCTCTCTTTTCTAGTCTTCCTCTGTATTTCGGGTTTCTTTATTGGGCGACAGGCGCTTTGCCGGGGGGGGGTAGGCCGTAGCCTCCGGATTGTTGCAGGGTGGGGGGGTAGATTTATTTTTCCTTTTTAGTTTCTATGGGCCTTATTTTTCTAATTTCTGCGCTTTCTTGTTCTGTTTTCTGTTCTGGGTCTGCATTAGGGGTCAGTAGGGAGTAGGTGACGCTGAGGGTAGTACGTATATGTGGACTGCAGCTCTTATTGTTTTGTATGGTACTGCCATAATGACGGGGTGTTCTTACTAATGTTGTTCAAATTGATGCTGCCTGCTCATGTTGTGAAGCTAATGTCCGGACTCAGTTCTTCTTGATCTTATTCTTCACTGATTTATATTTCTTTAAAACTTTAAAATTTAACCTTCAATACTCCTTCTCCTTGGCGACATGACTCCATTTAGTGTAACTGCTACTGATTGCTGCTATCTTGCCTGATGCCGCTGTGCAACCACGCTGCTCGCACCTGTGCTTAAAGTTTCGTGGCCGGCCTGCTGGTTGTAGGCCCGTATTTGTTCTCTCTTTTTGTGCACAATAAAGGTTTAAAAAAAAAAAAAAAACAAGGATGAAGCTAGTCGGGACAATTGAGTGATCCACTGCTTCAAGGGTGGAGCTACATGTTTTAGGCACTATTGTTCAGCCCAAAAGGGTCTCATGGCTTGCCTCAGGGCCTATAATAGCAGATTCCTGTGTATTAAATGACAGGGGATTACCCATATGCTACAGCCTTTAATCTACTAATTATAGTCAAATTTGCTATTGTGTGTGGGATAAACACATACAGTCAGGCAAGTCACACTTACACACCCTTAGGGTTCATTGGCCCTTCTGTTACCTGTGGTTGGGGAAAGAAACATAGATTAGACATTCAGGCATCTGGGTAATGTGGTTCAGTAATATAGAACTATCTCACCATTTGTGAGCACTGCAAACTATATAGAAAGAGGGATTGTGTGATATTCTGTGAACAGACAAAACCAATGCAAACTAGACAACAAACAGTGTGTTGTAGGTGTCAGCCACCAGGGCTAACCTATTCTTATATACACAAAAATGTGTTGAGGGCATGGTCATCATTCATGCATGGAATATGTATAGATCAGGACTAGCACAACCAATAGGAAAACATTCCTACCATATCTTAGGGTATTCTGCGCCCCCCTAGGGAATTTAGAGGTGGGCGGACCCTATAGTCATACACTAGAAGGGGAACAAACCAAGCTTTCGCTTTAGCGCCCGATAGGTTAATGTGTAAGGCCTGCTCTGATTAACCCCTTGAGTGCTTGTGACGAGCTCAGCTCGTCATGAGGCACAGTGGAGCTGCACTCATGACGAGCTGAGCTCGTCACAGCCGTTGGAACGTTCGCACGCGGGGATAATTTCCCCGCTGTGCTGAACGTTCCAAAACGGGTGTGGCTGTGACGAGCTCAGCTCGTCATGAGTGCAGCTCCACTGTGCCTCATGACGAGCTGAGCTCATCACATGCACAGCGGCGCCGCGCGCGGCCCCCTCCCCCATGCACCCCGCAGGGAAGGGGTTAACTGAAGACAGTGTAACTTAGTTCGTCAAGGGCTACCGCCCTGGCTTCGCTTCTACACCTGCTTCCTCTTCCAAATCCCTGCATGGTGACAGTGCTGACCGTGGATGTGTCCAAAATACGCCCCTAGCGCAGCACATTTTAGCCCGCACTCACTACATTCAGCGGTATGTTTTAGTACCATCCCTCCTGATATGTCCTTTATGTCACAGTACTGCCCTCCTAATGCGTCCTACATGCGTGAACTGACCTGTTCACATTGTTGTGTTTCAAGCAGGTCCAAGGCAGGATATAATGTAGTAGAAATGACAAGAAAAGTTTGTGGTTGTAAATTAAACACCGCCCGAAAGGATAAAGTGGAGGAATATAAAAAGTATGATGTACAAAAATGGGTGGGAAATTACCAAAACTTAAAATATACAAAATGGCACAAAAATAATAATAATAATGCCCTACCGAGCTGCTGAACCCACATCTGGGGTTCATAATGGAGGGAATTAGGTAATAGTTCACCTTGGTCAACTGAAACCTGGGATATAGTCTCAACAAACTGAAACACAAAAAGAGGGCACAGAGATATCACTCATTAACTCCTGAGTCATCATTTAAGTTTGTAGGTAAGCCATATATTGAGTCCTTATTTATTGACGACAGATCTATTGTTGTTCTGTTTCAAAAAGAATTACTTCAGCCTTCTTGGTCATGTCTTCCAGTTGTCATGTGTATTTCCAAAGTGCACTATCACCCGTGAGGGTATCCTAGCATTGAGCAGGTGTGTGTGTCAAGCCCTACCGATGGTAGGCTGTTTAATTAAAAAGCTAGGTATTCAGCTCCTTATGGATTTTTAAGAAGAGAGGAGGACACTCTGATGTAGAGTGGCAGGTCGGTCCACAATTCAAGAGCGACCTAAGAGAATGCTCATCCCCATGAACTGGTTCTGTGTATGCTTGCAATATGTGCGAAGCAGAGGTGTCTAAGTGGTTGGTGGAGGGAGATGCGACTGTTCAGGTTGGTGGGTTCTGAGTTAAGTAGTGCTTTGAAAGTTTGTACAAGGAGTTTGAAATGAGAGCATCTGTGTATCGAGAGCTAGTGTCGCTCCCTGAGGTGTGGTGTGATTTGAGTTCTATGAGGGAGGTTGAGGATAAGTCTGGCTGACGGGTTTTGGATGGTTTGTAGTCTTTTAGAGCGTTGCATAGTGAGCCAGCATAGAGAATGCTCCCAACTTGCGGGTGACTAGGGCTTGAGTGACAGTTTTTCTAGTGTTGCTCAGGAACCCTTTGAATTGGGCACTTTATGGATTGAGTGACGTCACAGTGGTGTACATTTGTGTGGGTGAACTATTGAAAAGGTTTCCAGATCCAGTCTGCCACCCAGGATATTCAGAAAGTGAGGGATATGTAGGTAGATGCATTCACCACAAAGGTTTTTCTAGGAGGCACTAAATATAACTGTACATTCAACACCTTCTGAAAATTCCCCTGGAGTCAGACTGGATCCAGAAACCTTTCTTTCACAGCAATAGCTCTCAGGAGCCACAAGGAGGCTCTTGATCATTCCAGACGGGGAGAGGAAGATTTGGCAAGCTACTCTGTTAGAACTTAGTACTCTGCTCCCTCATCCTCCCCTATACAGGGTGGGACTGCTTTTACATCTGAAGGGTTTGAGTTCTTCACATCATTCCGCTGAGGCCGCATGTGTGGAGACTGAGCTTTTTTCTCACTGCTAGATACTGTGGATGCCATATTGCCCACCAGTAAACCCTAAATGTTTGCTCAGTGGTGTGAATTGGAAGACCTGAACCCATTCCACTCCAACCTTTCCAATGATTGAGGCTTCACAATATCTATTGCCAGCAGGGACCGGTAGTGGCTACTCTGAAAGGCTGTCTTCCCTATTAAACTTTGGGGCTCACTGATCAGCATTTTTTAAATCAACACTGTTGCTAAATTTCTCTAAAAGGTTTATACTACTTAGATGTTGTATACAACCCATCCTTGTCTTTCACAGTGTGTTCTTGTGTGATGAAATGGTTGCTTATATTTGTTGTAATCTTCTTGCATCTTATGTTAAACAACTCACGCAGGGGCTTGACCAAGCCACGAATGGCGTGAGACGCACTCTCTCGAGTCTCTGCACCCCTGCGGCCTCTTTATAGCCAATCCTTTAACACAGGGGCAAGCGGACCCCCACCGTGGATCGCCGGCACACCAGGAACAACAGGGATTACCATTGGAGCTGGGAAACATCTCCCTAGTGCCCCGCAGACTGATCTTCCTGCAGTTGCAATGCTCTCCTGCCAGGTTATGCCTGCCATCTTCGTACCTGCTGTGGACCAGGTCGCAGGCTATGGGAGCTCCCTCCTTGCCGCCCGGGGACTCTACTGGCTGCTCCATCCCTGGTGCCCAGTGGAAGCAACTGGACCGGACGGGACCCGCGGCCTGGACATTGCGGCGCCCTCAAAGTCCTGAGATGAGGGGGTGCCCTATCTTTTGGCTTTGGTGCCCCGTGGCCCATTGGGGTGGCGGCCCTAACGCGGGGAAAGGGGAGATTGACTGTGGGGTCACGCAGCAGGTTTTTTTCCACTCTCCTTCCCCTGATCTGTCACCTAGCTCCCCTGCACACCACCTTGTTGAACTTTGGCTCTTCTCATTGCCTTAGCTACTCTTCCTTGTGCCATCCCCAGGCCTGATCCACCCTTCTTCGCCCCAAGTACTAGAGCACCGGACTGTTCTCTTTAGCTTTGCTCCTCCTCTGTTCCTTAGTGTGGCACTGACCAACTATTGCCAATGACCACTCCTGTAGGCACTACTCTCTCTGCTTCCATTGCTGCAGCATAGCTCGCTCGGTCGTGGGACTGTCCCCATACTACATGAGCCCCTCTGCCGCTCAGGGCTGAGAACTGGGATACATCCTTGCAAACTCAGAAAAGGATTGGGATTCCTTAAAAGCTAGCTGTAGTTCACACCAGCCGCTGCCTCTGGCTGTGGAATCGTACCCCCCATCGGTAGGCACCAAAATGGTGTGCCTGGGCCTCTATAAGATACATGCCTAAGCTGTTTGTCAACCAGCGCATAGATACAGATACCCCAGCAGGAATACGCCACGCACTAAGACTGGCAAAGACGCTGTGAACAGCCTCTCCGGGTATAACCCGGTCGCCTCTATGTGGCTCAAATCTGGCCCTTCGACTCCGGCCCTTCATGGACCCTCCTCAAGAGACCGTGACCGCCCTTCTCACACAGGCCTACATGAACACTATTCTTCAGGAAATAAAATCTGAAATTGGCTTCCTCAAAACTGAATTCAAGACCTGCCCTAAAGACCTCAAGAGAGATATCATGGAGATTGGGGGGCAGGTTGAAGACCTAGAGCATACGATGGACGCACGATCAGAAGACCAAGAGAATCCATGGAGGAGAATGGCCACTCTTGAGGAGCAACACAAAAATCTCCAACTGAAACAGGTGGATTTGGAGAATAGAAGCTGACGAAATAAGCTTCGCATCAGAGGGGTCCCTAGAGGAGCCGAGGGTACAAACAGTATAGTATTCATGGCAGATCTGCTCCACGATATTAGAGGCGACAAAGACGCTTCCTTGCCTGCCCTTGATAGAGCTCATAGGGTTGCTACAGCGCCTGGCCGTCCAGACTTTGTACCAGACATTCTTACCAGAGTGCATTTCTTCACTGAGAAAGAAGCAATTCTACAGGCCTCTCAGTGCAAAAAAGAGCTGACATATAAGGGGTGTATCCAACTATATCAAGGCATTGCCCTGGTAATGGCACGGTGCTGCAGAGACTTTAAACCAGTCACAGATAAACTATGCAACCTTGACATCAAATACCAATGGGGCCACCCCTTTGCCTTGATCTTCTTCTGGGAAGATAAACGCTGAGTACTGCATTCCCTACGAGAAGCGAAACAGCTCCTACAGCTCCCAGTACCCTCACACGAGGCTAGCCCCTCTCCTCCACCCGTAACATCTCAAGAACCCTTACGTCCGGAGTGGTACATGGTGTCCCAGCCTCGACGCAGGGCCCAGGCCAAGGTGCAATCTTCCTCCCAGGCCAAGCGGGACATCATTCAACACCTCAGATCCTTGGACGGTGCATATTCGCCCACCCCCTCCCAAGCAGCCTCTGAATGAATGTTGCCGTCCTTTCCTACTGATTCCCACATCACATTTGGCTGCTACGGCCATGCCTTTACTGCTGTTAAACGAATCCTTTTCACCCTACACCCCCTTGCTGTGACACACTTAGACCTGCATACCCAGCGTAGATACCATGGCCATCCTCGACCCTCAACAACTCCACCTCCTGGGGTGAAGTGCTCCTGAAGTTCTGACACCATCATGGATTGGGACTCTGCGGTGGGGACCTCCCCTCGTGCTGCCGTCTGCTTGCTGTGGGGGACAAGCACCGAGACCCAGACGATCCTTTCTGTACCCACCCCATCCAACTCTACCCGTTGGAAATTAACTTCTCCAGAATGGCCCGCACCCCGGCTAAAGGGTCATTCCATGACTGGAATGGAGTTTCTTGTCCCTGCTGGCTTTTAATTGTTGATGGTTTTCTTTTTTCTTTCCTTCTTGCTTTTCCCCTTCTTTTTCTTTCTCACACTCTGGGGGGTCGGGTGGAGGACGAGATTTTACTGGGCTGCTCTCCATTCAGGTTGGGTTCCACACAGGATCTAATGCCACTTTCAGCTACTACCAATAGCCCTAGCCTCCACTCTCCTGGGCCTTCCTCGGCCCCACTCCAATATAGGAGACACGCTTGTGACTCGACAAGCATGCAAAGGCATGTCTTGAAAGAGCTCACAAACCCCTGGGGAAGACGTTTTTACAGGTCAGTCCCAACTTAAAAGTAACCTCCCTCATTCTCGAGAATGGGTACCTCCTCTTGTATTAAACTTCTCTCTCTCTCAACGTGAGGGGCCTCAGCGCTCCCAACAAAAGGTGCCAGGTCTGGCGCTATTTACTTATCCAAGATCAAAATATAATTTTCCTACAAAAGATCCACCACTTGCAATCCAACACACATTGAGTAGTTCATCCTAAATACCCGGTACAGTTCTGGACACCTTCCCCAACTAAAACTGCTGGGGTCGCAATCCTATGCAAAGCAGGACTCTATCTACAGGGTTCACAGGTGGTGAAGGACATGGATGGCAGGTTCTTAAAAATTGTTATTTATAGCATAACATACAACCCCTCACCCTGTCTATCCCCTAACCAGGCACAGCACCTCTACCTCAGGAATTTACTGAAGGAACAGGTGATACGAGAGGGGGACCGACTAATTCTGGGGGATCTAAAATTTGGTTTGGGACCCTGATCTAGATCGCAGCTCTGCATCCTTCCAAGGCACAGCTGCAATGCCTGAGGCATTGAAGAGGACCCTCACAGACCTTGGCCTTATAGATGCCTTGAGATACCAATTCCCAGACACACAAGATTACTCTTACTCACACGTTCACAGCTCATACGACCGCATCAATCACTTCTTCCTCACCCATTCACTCATACGGGACCTAGATTCTGCCTTTATCTCTGACATCTCCATTTTCAATCATGCCCACCTGGAATTGCTTTTGCAAGGACACGTCAATACGACGAGACCCCGGCCCCAATGGCGAGTGCTCCCCCCATTTCTTACGTGACCCAGTTGACTTAGCTGAGATATGGTGGGAGATCTCTGCTTACTTTGCCTCTAATGACTTACCAGAGACCCCACACTTTATCTTATGGGAGGCCTTCAAGGCGACAACCCAGAGGGTTATCACCTCGATTGCGATAGCACTCAGACGAGAGGCCCGATTAGTTGGCCAGTGATATCAAGGAGTTGGAGTGATTGGACCATTTGGCGCCCTCTAAAAGTCACAACCGGCGCCTTGCTATGCTCCTAGGGATTAGGGTCAATGGCCAGCTCACCCAATCCATACATATATATAGGGGCACCAAACAGGGCTGCCCGCTCTCGCCCCTGCTCTTCGCCCTCTTGGTGGAGCCATTAGCAATCACTATCTGACAGGGAGGGGACATCAAGGGCATCCCCTTTTGGGGCAGTGAAAACAAATTAGCACTGTTCGCAGATGATCTCTTACTTATCTTGGCAGACCCCAAGAATTCTCTACCTGCATTGATCTCGCTCCTTAGCTCTTTGAGGTAACCTCAGGGTTTAAAATCAAGCTGGTCAAATCCCGAGCGTTGAACCTATCAATCCCTAGTGAAGATATGCTGGTCTTGCAAGCGGTCACTCCTTTCCAATGGACTTCACATTTGCTTCGCTACCTCGGGTTGAACATAACTCCCTCTCTATCGACATGGACACAGGCAAACTGGCCAGAGTGTAGGAAGCAGTATTAGAAGATCTAAGAACTTGGAAATCGCCTTCAATCTCCTGGCTTGGTCAACTTAACGCATCTATCCTGACGAAAATCTTATACCTATTCCAAATACTGCCAACACCGATACCACAGGTAGACATACTGCATCTGCAGCGCGATCTCACTGCTTTTAAATGGGGCAGGAAAAGCCTGAGATTCTCCAACAAACTCCTTATGCTCCCTAGGGAGAAGGGGGCCAGCCGTGCCACAATCTCCTGGAGTACTACTGGGCATCTCACCTTGATTAATTTCAGAATGGGTGGTACGCGAAAGTGAAACACACTGGTTTTACATGGACCGGCGCATGCCTGCAGAACACTCTGGGACTTGGCCTGGCTCCCGCAGCATGCCCAACCCCATAGTGCCTATATAGCCATCCCCACGAAAACAGTGCTAGAAATCTGGGACAAAGTCGCAGTGCAAAGGGCCCTTACCTCCTTTCCTCCTCCCAACACCCCATTGGCACGCAATCCCGACTTCTCTCCTGCCCT
The DNA here is from genome assembly GCF_964261635.1 of Lissotriton helveticus. Classification (NCBI taxonomy): domain Eukaryota; kingdom Metazoa; phylum Chordata; class Amphibia; order Caudata; family Salamandridae; genus Lissotriton; species Lissotriton helveticus. Next base: position 824,229,537 of record NC_136063.1, on the reverse strand, counting down.
TCAGCCAATCTTTCAAGGCATGGAGAGAGGACGAATGCCTTACGATCCAAGATCTTTTTGAGGTGGAAATGTCCAAAACCTTCAACTAATGCAAACGCAGTTTTCACCTACCTGACAAGGCTAGACTGCAATACTATCAAATCCGGCATTGGTTGTGCACACCTCTGAACATCCAAGGAGAACACGCCCACATACCCCTTTTGAAGCACTAATATGCTCTTATGATGTTTCCCGGGGCTTGATCTCCCGCACCTACCAAGTACTACAGCATTCTACCCCAACCAGACTCCACTCATGCCAAACACAATGTCATGCAGTCACCACAGAGGAGATCCCCCTGAAACAATGGGTACAGCTATGGAAAGACATCCCTAAAATATACAGAAGTATACCCCAGCGGGAAACTGTCTATAAGTTCGTAAAAAGATGGTATTACACTCCTCAACGCTTGCAAGAGATGTTCCCACCACCTCTCCCTCTTGCCGGTGCTGCCAGTTGGTGGCTGGGGACTTCAGTCATATCTGGTGGGCCTGTCCCTCGCTGACCCTTTACTGGAAGGAAGTCAAAGACACTATCGGCTACCCTATCCCAAAAACATAGCTGTGGTTATTTATATAAGGAATGCGGCCCCTGGTGCTCACTGCCATGACTCTGATTGGCATCTCATCTCACATATGCTTGGCACCGCTAAACAATTACTAGCCCTCCATTGGAAGAAGCCCTCTACACCTTCCATCGCCCTATGGTTCATTAGCCTCTGGTACGTTATGGCGATAGACCGTCTCTTGTGCTGGGTAACACATACAGCACCCAAATTCACACATATTTGGTAGCCACATATCAATCACTTTTCCAAATTGGAGCACGCTTGCTTCACCCCTCCTCGGCTCCATACCCTCCAACAATTTAATGACCTGCCATTGGCCACAGATGTCAAAATTCCATGGGAAAACCCCTAATTGGACACTGCAGAGTGCCTGATACGCACCCTCTATAGGAAGCCTTGCTGGACCCCATTCGAGATAGGCCCCTCCTCCCCCGTCTAGGGCCCCTCTCTTCTTTCTCAATTCTTTCTTTATGTTTCCTTATCCTTATCTATTACCACAGCTACTGTTCCTTCAGCACAACATAGTTAAGATCTTAGTCGCCATGATAACTGACGTGAGATAGTCAATGTAAGTTTTCTCATTATACTTATGTAGCCTTTAATGCAAAATGTATACTAGTGACATGATTGTTATATGTTTTCATGCTGTGGTATAAGACTTCAATCTTTAAATAAACAGATTTGCACAGAAACAACTCGCGCATTGCTACCAGACATCCTCAGGCCCAGGTTCATTGACTTTAAGGCCAATGTCCATCGAGCCAGATACTATGGTCTTAAAAAGGACTTTGGGAGGAGGAGCTTCGCGGGCATCCAAGATGGTCACGTGAGTGAGGAGCTCCCGAGACCCGCGCCGCCCTTCGCATCTATCCTTTCTAAATCCTGATTTTATCGATGGGCTCTTGAAGACAAGCTCTGGCTGACTTCAACATTCTTCGAAACATCGAAATCGGACGCTCGGGTCCATTTTTACATCGTCTGGAACTTTCACGGCCCGCCCCGGGGCGACACCGGGGGCTTAGTTGATTTGCTGGCCGGGGAGTAGTTGAACAACATCGGCTGAAGGGGTTTCTCCCCTGGACGGCCTCTGTCTGACTTTCGGTTTCACTTCCTACTCCCGGCGCGGATTGACTATACTGCGGCTCAGATCGCCTCCTGCTCCAGCCTGGTTTCGCAGCACTGTTCCAACCATCCCATTTGGCCACCGTGTCCTCAACGTTGTTGACATCTGCGCCCATTTGGTCCCGTTTCGTGGCTTTTTGGCCTCATCATGTTCGGCCATTTTCACCAGGTCGTGCGGGCTCCTCCGGGGTCCCTATTCCACTATGGCCGCCAGACATGAGCCGGAGAAACGTAAGACCAAGGCACCGCTTCGTGGGGGCCCATCCCAGACGAATATTATGGATCATTATTCTCAACTAAAGGGATCCCCCGGCAGTGCTAGCCGTTCGCCTGACGATCCTAAATCTATATCTGCCGCAACGGAAGTATCGTTGCAGGATGTCATGGGCGCCATCACCGGCCTTAAGACCTCCATGGGACAGCAATATGAGGCGCTCACCTCCAAGATAGACACGGTGGCTGTGGATGTTACGCTAATCAGAACGGACTTGGCGAAGACCAATGAGAGGGTTAAGGAGTTAAATTTGAAGACTTCCAGTCTGACTACTGATGTTACAGAAATCCAAATGGAAATCGGGAACCTGCGTTCCTCTCGCGACATGATGGCACGTCGTCTGGAGGATTATGAAAATCGGTCCCGTCGCAATAACGTGCGCATTATTGGCGTTCCTGAAACTTCTGAGACCTCTGCTACTGACCTCCTAGTGGAAGATCTGGTCTCGAACCATCTTGCTCCCCCCGGGCTTACCAAATTCTTTGCGGTTGAGCGAGCTCACAGGGTTCCAGGAGGGAAGGCTCAGCCCGGGGCTCCCCCGAGACCCATTGTTGCCAGATTGTTCCACTTCAGGGACAGGGACGCTATCCTGCAAGCTTCCCGGGAAAAAGGCCCGGTGAAGTTCGAGAACTCTACCGTAAATTTCTATCCCGACTTTACTCCATTCGTTCAACGGCAGAGGATGGGGTTTCAGGGAGTCAAGAGACGTTTGCGGGACCTGGGATTCAAGTATGCCATGCTGTTTCTGGCCAGACTTCGTGTGGTAAATGGTGAACGAACGTTTTTCTTTGATCGCCCGGACAGTGTCAGTGACTGGCTTGACTCTTTGCCCAAAAGGGATGATCGAACTGAGCACCCCGGTGGTGCCGAAGGAGGCTTGTCGGAGCAGGAATGATGCTGTGGATCCTGGCGTCTGAACTTTTCTACTTTTTCGGCTGTGTCTGGACATTGGTTCTTTTGTTTTTATTTTATTGCTTGGGCCTGAGGGTGGCGGGGGTTACTGGGGACTCTTTCTCCTCCTAGGTTCTTCTTGTAGAGTAATTTCACTATGGGGCGACAGGCACACTGCAAGTTGGGGTGGCTTCTGAGTCGTACGAAGGGGTGCAGGGCGGGGGGCGTTGTAACGGGTTTCCGTTGGGGGGTGGTGGGGGGGACTGTGTGTGTTTTTCTTTTGTCACAAGGCTTTATATTGATTCTTCTTTCTGCTCGTGTCATTTGGGTTCGTGTGTGGGGTGCCCTGCTTCATTCTCGGGGATGGGGGGTGGTGAGTTGAGACTGTTGTCCTGGAATGTTAATGGGTTGGGAGACAGAATAAAGCGGGGGGTGGTCTTGCAGTTCCTCAGACGCCATTCTCCCGATGTTGTTCTCCTACAGGAGACGCATCTGATTGGTAACGTCTGTCAAGCCTTGAATAGGCGTGGCTATCGCTTAGTCGCACACTCTGGTTTCACTTCTGGCTCCCGGGGGGTGGGCATTCTTATGCGGTCATCTCTCCCGTTCGAGATCGATGAGGTGATACTTGATGATAGAGGGCGCTATGCGGCCCTCACGGGTAGATGGGGGGGGAAGACTCTCTCTATTCTCTCAATCTATGTCCCTCCGGGCCTACAAGCCCCTACTTATGCTGATCTGGGTAAGGTTATGCTAGGGCTACCTGAGGGTCTTCTTATCCTTGGTGGAGACTTTAACTCTGTTGTCTCTGGTACTGCTGACCGTTTTCCCCCCCCCGGGAGTTGGTCAGATCTCAGATGTGGCTTAATGATCTGCTGGAGACTTTTGGGTTCATTGATAGCTGGAGACTGATGCATCCCACACAGCTCCAATACACCTTCCACTCCGGGGCGCATGGTAGTCTCTCCAGGCTAGACTATTTTCTGATGCCATCGGCCCAATCCTCCTTCATTACTGAGGTTTGTCATCTTCCCAGGGGTATATCGGACCATTCTCCTTTGTGGCTTCGGTTTCGGGTTGGAGTTGGCAGTGCGGGTAGGGTGGCCCCATCAACCCTTGGTATTTCCGTAATCCCAAGACCCGTTCTGAACTTGTGAAAGCTATTGACCACGACTTCAATGACAATGTGGGATCTGTTTCTTCTTCTGTTTCGCTGTGGGAGGCTTTCAAGACGGTTATCCGTGGGCAGTCACTGTCACTTATTGCTGCTGCAAAGAAGGCTAAAAATGAGGAAATTGTGCGAATTGAAACTGATATCACTGCACTTGAGAATGATCTTGGTTCTGGAGTGACACGTTCAGCATCGCATTCCCTCCGTTTGAAGTAGGCTGATTACAGAGCCCTCGTTACCGATGCGGCAAAGGTGATGTACAGTGAGCAACAGGGCCGGCTGTATGACGTGGGGGATAAGGCTGGTAAATTGATTGCGTGGCTGGATAAGAAAGAGAGAGAGAATCGTGTTGTCCCTGTGATTGAGAGGTTGGATGGTGAGCGTGTTACTGAGCCAGTTGGGATCGTTGATTGCTTTGTTGACCACTTTCAAACTGTGTATGCCTCGGTCTCTGTTAGGGACAAGGATGACTCCCGGTTACTTCTTCGGGACATTGCATTGCCTTGTCTTTCAGAGGACGACAGAGTCCTCATGGACGCGCCCATCACGGTAGACGAGATCGCGGGTGCTATCCGTTCCCTCCGCTGTGGTAAGGCAATGGGCCCCAATGGCTTACCCATTGAATTGTATAAGTTACAACCCGACACCTTGGCACCCTATCTAAAGGGGATGTTCCTGGAGGCTTTGGACTCTGGTTCCCTGCCCGCGGATCAGCGGCTTGCTACCATTGTGGTTCTCCACAAGGAGGGTAAGCCTCGTGATCGCTGTGCCTCGTATAGACCCATTTCATTGCTTAACGCCGAACCCAAAATTCTTGCCAAACTGTTGGCTAATCGCTTGATTACAGTGATCGGGGACTTGGTCCATCCGGATCAGTCCGGTTTCATTCCTCGTCGTAACACCGCCCTTAATCTGCGGAGACTTCATGGAGTTCTCGCGAGGGCTGCGACTCTCACTGAGTCGGCCATTTTAGTTTCCCTTGATGCTACGATGGCTTTCGATACCATTGAGTGGCCCTACCTTTGGGCGGCCCTCTCGAAGTTTGGGTTCGGCCCGGGGTTCATCGCTTGGGTTAAACTTCTTTATGAGAAGCCCCTGGCTCAGGTGGTGGTTAATGGTAAGGTGTCCGGGGCCTTTACGCTCGGGCGGGGTACCCGGCAGGGCTGCCCGCTGTCTCCGTTGCTCTTTGCCCTCGCTTTGGAACCGCTGGCTGAGTGGCTCCGTTGGGAACCTTCCATGAGGGGCATCCGGTGGACTCCCGATTTTGAGGATCGTATCTCGCTCTACGCGGATGACATCCTTCTGTACCTTACCTCCCCTCGGAAATCTCTTAATGTGCTTTTCGATGTTCTGACCTCCTTCGGAAAGAACTCGGGTCTCGTTATTAACTGGACTAAATCCTGTGTCTACGTTTTGGCTGGAGGACTTCCCCCATTGCCTCGTAGATTTCCAATTCAAGTGACTCAGACCGGCTTTAAATACTTGGGGATCTACGTCTCCTTGGATGCCACCGTGCGTTATGAACGTAATTTGCTACCTCCTCTTCAAAGGCTGCAGTTGGATGTCGCTCGCTGGCGTCAGTTGCCGTTGTCCCCACTGGGTCGTGCGGCTCTTTTCAAAATGATGTCGCTGCCCAGATTTCTGTATGCTCTCCAGAACTCGTTTGACTTTGTTCCCTCTCGATGCTTTCGTGAGGTGGAGGGTCTACAAAGGCGACTGATCTGGGATGGGCGAGTGCGCATTGCCCTGTCTAAACTCACATTACCGTGGTACGATGGAGGCATCGCCCTCCCTGACATTAGGCGCTACTACTGGGCTTCCCAGCTGAGTACGGTTAACCACGCAACGTATGCCCCCGGTCCGGCCCGGCCTTTGCGATGGATAAACACCTTCTGCCGGGGGGAAATTTCAACAGGGCGCTTTATTCCCGGAAGCTCTGTAGATCGCTAACAGGACCCACTAAGATCGCGGAACGAGTGTGGCGTGATACGAATGCGGCTCTTGGATGGAATGACAGACTCACCCGTGCGACCCCCCTGTATGATTCTGAATGTTTGGGTAATCTGTGGCGAACAAAAGGATTTGATAAATGGGACATGATTGGTATCAGCAAGGTGGAGGATCTCTGGCCCAAGGGAGCTGTTAAGTCCTTTGCCGTGCTACAGGCTGAGTACGAACTTGGGGACAGAGAATATTACCGATACGCTTAGGTCCGACATGCCCTGTTATCGGTTTTCACCGCGGGTACCGAAATTCCTGAATCCTCCCCCCTAGAGGATCGTATCCTTGACGGACATGTACCCGATAGCACAATTTCTCTGATTTATAAGAAGCTCATAAATAATAGAGCTGATCTGCTTGTGCGCCACAGGGCTTCGTGCACCGCTGATGGTCTAGAATTGGACGATGAGGACTGGCAATCCGCCTTGCCCTCGCCTAAGGAGGTCACCATACCAGCTCGCCTTCCATTCTTTCAACTTAAGATCCTCCATCGTGTGTACGTCACTGGTCTGAGTCTGGTTCGCATGGGCTATTCTATGGATGATCAGTGTAAGCGTGGGTGCGGCATGACTGGCACCTTCCTCCATATTCTTTGGGAATGCCCGGCGGTGTGTGAATTTTGGTCCCGTGTACATGCTGTAATGGAAAGGGTGACTGGTGTTGCATTATATCCCGAAGCCAGGCGTTGTCTCCTTAACGTCTGGGAACCTAATGACTACAACACGGCTCAGATCTCCTGGGCGACCCTGGGCAACATGATTGCAAAAAGAGACATTGCACAGCTGTGGGGTTCCGATAGGCCGCCAACTGTATCGTCCTGGCAGGAAAACATGGACTGGTGCATGTTTAGGGAGAAAACAGTTTATCTGTCACGGGGTCGACCCAAGAAATGGAGTAGAATTTGGTCGCAGTGGAACTCCTATCGTGGAAATGTTTGCACCCCCCCGCATGCTTTGCTTCCCGATGTCACTTTGTCCCGATGATTGACATTCCACATATTGACATTTCATGTATTATCGCTTGTCTCCTCGCTGCCCCCCCCTTATTATGGATACTGACTGTATGATATATGCAGTAACGCTGGTGCGCCTTCTGCGCGGACCCATGACTAATTGATCAGTTGTCTTCAAGCCTTGTGCTGTTTGTTGTGTTTCTTGTTAATTTTCAATAAAAATTTTAAAAAATTTAAAAAAAGACTTTGACTAGGTGCACTATGACCGTACTGCCATGTGTGTCAGTGAGCGTGTGGTCCTTGGGATGTATGAACAAATGTGTGTATGAATGAGATATATGTGTATGGGTGACCGAGAGCCTGTGTCATATATACTTGTGGCACAGGACATACCTTTCGCCACATGTGTCACCGTTACATGTAAAACATAAACATACAACCGTTTTTTTTTTTTAATGGGAGAAATTCAAAGTGAAGAAAAATGTTCACCAAAAATGATCAAAATATGAAACATTTTCCTGCACTTTAAATTTCTTTCACTTCAAAACATTATATGGTTCTGAAAAATCTGGATTCATATAATAGTACTGGACTCGAGAATAAAAACTTCGTCGAAATAGGACGAATTTGGTATCAAAAGACCGAGAATGACGAGTACATCAAGTACATGTATTTTCGGCATATTCGAGAGACGATTTCACCTCGAAATCGTCATTTACCTTCTAAACCCTTAGCTGCATGTTGCCCTTTACATAGGCCGTAATCCAGTTGAATTTGATTCCACAAGGACACATACTCCTTAATCGACTTCTCCCTGACCCCAGTACAAGTTAGAAACCATTGCCCCAGGCCGAACTCGTTAGGTCAGTTCCCTCCCAGTGGCCGAGCAAGATAGCATCTAGGCCCAACCAGCCATAAAACCATTTCAGCGCGCACACCTGCCATATCTCGCTCACATCTTTCTCCACTCCTTTTCTTCACTTGCTTTATGATGGGGAGGTGACCATTTTTATTAGGGGTCCAGCGATATCTGATGAAATGTTGGGCCTTGCCGGATGATTTGTTATGGGCAGCACGACGTGAAATATGTACATGTCATCATGACTCTGCTTTTCTTTTGTAATCAGTAACCATAAACGAAATACCACGAATCCAAGGAATGTTTTGCCCAAGGCTGAATATTATGTATAAGAAGAGAAGCCTAACTTCGTGAAAGTGTGCAGTCTCCTGAATATACTTGTATCGTACTTCTAGGACCCTGTCACCTTGGTTGCAGCCAATAAACTAATCTTTGACTTCACCTGGAAGACTCTGAAGTTTCTGTCGGTCTGACTCAGGAGAACCCGAGGTCTCTGGGTGTTGATCCCCTGGCACCGCTGGGTTACCGGTTCTGTGCCGGTTCTTAAAAACCCAGTACCTCATTTGGCGCCGAGCGTTTGGGGCGATTCCAGTGGTACCAATCAGCCTGAAGATCGTGAGGAGCTTCGTGTGGAAATTCCGGAGGAGGGCCCACCACCTCATCGACCCCTGCATGTCGACGTGGTCCGAAGGTCTTTACTGCGAGGTTCCCCGCTTCCCGACGGCTACAAGGACTGCTGCCCTGGCTATCGCCCTGATGTTGGACCCTTGAAATTTTCGGTAGAGCGAAACGCTGAGACGAGTCTTCTGGTGAAGCCATCGATATTTTTCAGTTAAGTATAAGTGGAGCGTCTCCCAGTCCTTAGTTGGACTTACTTTGTGGTATCTTGGAGATACATAAGGTTTTTATTGGTTCTTGCAAGCACCATAACCGAAGGACTCGTGTATTCACGAGAAATATCGTAATCGATAAATCCTTTGAAGTTTTGGAACTAGACTAGAGAGCGAGGATGCCTAGTCTTAGACTCGGGAATTGGTTTTGTCTTGGTAGTAATAATAGGGACTCCCGATTGGAGGACTCATGTCCGGTTCCTCCAGTTGGAACTCCGACTTACGAGCTATACGTTAAACATGGGGTAGGCCCCATCGTTTACAACGAGGTATGGATTAAATACACTAGGAAAGATGGTGTTTTAAAATGGCCCCAATATGGTAGCTTTGATTCTGAAATCTTAGACAACCTTGAAGTTAAACTCTTCAAAAAGAAAGCCCGGCCGGCGATGTTTGACTCTTTCCGCCTATGGCGCAAAGAAGCCAAACAAAAAGAAATTAAATTAGCTAAGAAAAATAAGAGAGAAGGGGGACTTTCAGTAATGCAAGCTGCCGTGCAGTTTAAAGATAATGAGGAAGAGCAGATAAATGAGCAGTTGCACAGGCAACGTAAAATGGCAATAGATAAGTGTTATCCAGTTTTGCCGTCTCTTCAGCAAGGGACAGCAAAAGAGCGTGAAAAAGACCAATTAATGTCGCAATTATTAACTTCGCCACCCCCCCAATGCGCAGAATGCTACAGCACCCCCGCAACCTTTAGTTGCACAAGCTGCGCCTCTGGCTCTTCCACAGCACCCACCAGCTGTTCTTCAGCTGGCTCCTACTTCTTCGGTGCAGCCTCCTCCAGGCCCACCGACCACTTCTGTTTCATCTATGTTTTCTACGATTTTGCCTACTGTACTTTCTACATGTCCTAATGCCCCCTCTATGATTTTGCCTACTACCACATCTATTATTCCTGATACCTCTTCTGCCATCTCTACCCCCGCCTTATCTCACCCCGTTTTTTCATCTGTTTGTCCTTCCGTTTCACCTTCCCTTCGGCAGAAAATGGCCAGCACTGTTGCTAATCTTCTTTTACCCCTTTTCGGGTCGCCTGCTACGACCCCTAACATAAGTAGAAGACAGTTGCGAAGTCAACTGCCTGATTATCAAGAGAGAGATTCCCTGAATAGTTTAGCTCGGAAATGGGTCATGGACACTGCAAAATATGATTTACAGTCTGTCATGGAAGTTTTCCATCAATGGGAAGCAGCAACACAGAGATATGTGTTTGAACAGATGTGTGTCTTTCTTGGCGAGGATTTAGAAGACAATGATCAAGAATGCATCCCGCGAGAGATGTGTCGTATACGATTTAAGTTTGGAGAGGGTATGATTGTAGGTCCCGATGTGGAAAAAGCAGTTGAAATGTTATTATCATATCGAAGTAAGGGAAGTAGTTCTGGGTCACCATCGGAATCTAGTGCATCTAGTAGGAAAAAGGCACGACAATACCCTATGAGAGAAGTTCCCCCACAATGGAGAGAGGGTGACGCGACAGCTGTCCCACCTGTCCTGCCCCACTTTCACCGCGTATGGGTACATGTTCCATGGAAGCGAGCTGAAGTTTTAGCACTCAAACAAACACTACCAGATCCGCGTAAAAATCCTGCAGGGTACTATAAAGAATTGTCGCAAACTGCTGGGTCATGTATAATGAATTTGGCCGATATCGATATGTTATTCGGGAACGTTGTTCCACAGCCTTTATGGGGAAAAATTCGTCATGTAGATCATGACCAGGAATTAGGTGACACGTGGGCTAATATTACTGCTGCAGATGCACAACAAGTTGGTGGTGCTAAGCCTGAGCCTCTGATAGCGGAACTACCTGGTAGACTAGTAGATTACATGAAAACGATAATGCCTGCAATACGCGTAAATTGGGATAAGTTATCTGCATGCAAGCAAAAGAAAGAAGAAACTGTTTCAGATTTCTTCACCAGATTTGAAGAAACATTCATTGACCACAGCGGTCAAGATATGACCACAGAAGGTGGTCAGAGATTGTTTGTCGATAAATTTGTGCACAATCTACTTCCAGACTTGTGTAGAAAATTGAAAGATTCGGAAAGTTCTTGGGCAGTCTCATCTTCAGCCCAGATATTAGCTACCGCACAGTACTACGAGAATAGAGACAAGGATGAGAAAGATAAAGTAGAGAAGAAAACTAGAGAACTGAAAACAAAGGTTTTGCTACAGCAAGCCTATCCTCCACGTGGTGGTGGTAATAAAAATAATAATGGTCCGAATCACTACCAGAACACTTTTCAGCAGCCTCAGAGAAACTTGCAGAGATTCGATTACAATCAAAACCGCGTAGGTCCCAACCAGTGTTTATACTGCAAACAAGAGGGTCATTACAAATATGACTGTCCTGCCCTGCCACAACGTGCGAATGGAATTACTGGCGTAAGAGGTCGTGGTAGTCAGCAAGCGCCTAGAGGTAGAGGGCGTGGAAACGCCCCTCAGGACGCACGTCCCCTTCCACCACAAAACTCTATGAACAGGTTTGACCAGCAAAATAACGTATCTGACAGGACAGCTCAATACTACGTTGACGAGTATTACACAGAAAATGAGCAGTGGGAGAATAATGATTGCTAGGACAGCCTTAGACAAGGAGAGGGAGTTGTTTTAGTCCAGGAGATCAGAGTGGACCTTACGATGAGGTGATTACATCGGGTGTGTCAGAACCTTTTCTGTTGGATACTGGTGCTACAAAGAGTTCTATTATGCACTCCAAACTCCCTGGCGCACCTTTGTCTGGCGAAATGAACGTTTCCGTAGGTTTTTCTGGCGCCCCGGTTAGAAATCCGATTTCTGACCCTTTATCTCTTTCTGTTGGTCCTTGTGAATTCGAAGCACCCCTTATTTTGACAACAGGTTGTGGTGAAAATTTGCTAGGATTAGATTTGCTAAAAAGATTGTATGCGACTTTGTACTGTTCTCCCTCAGGAGTACAACTGACTTTAGGTAAGAAAGTGGTTTCTCCCATGTATTTGTCGAGAAATACGCTTCCAGCAGAATTGGCACTTCTTCCAGATATTCTTTGGGCTACTGGTCCGAATGATGTAGGTCTTTTAGAAATTCCACCGTATATTGTAACATTGAAACCGAATGTCAAAATGCCACGAATTCCCCAATACAGAATATCCAATGAGGGTGAAAAAGCTTTGCTAGCGATTGTTTACGAGTTGATTGAGAAAGACGTAATTGAAGAAACACGAGGCAATGTTTGCAATAGTCCTGTTCTGCCTGTTTTAAAACGAACTGACCCTTCTCAGCCACCTGTGTATAGATTCGTGATTGATCTTAGAGAAGTAAATAAGATAGTGGTGCCACAATTCCCAGTTGTCCCCGACATTACAACATTATTGACTATGATTCCAGCCTCTGCATCCTGGTTTTCGGTGATTGACCTGAAGAATGCTTTCTTCAGTATCCCGATTGCTGAGGAAAGCAGGGATATTTTTTCCTTTAGTTTAGGTGGTCGCAGCTTCCGCTTTAAACGCGCCCCTCAAGGCTACTGTGAAAGCCCCTCAATATACAGTCAAGCTCTGAAAAGTCAGCTTGACGCAATGGTTTTGCCCAAAGGTTCCACTCTCGTACAGTACGTGGACGATTTGCTCATAGCTGCGGATACTGAGAAAATATGTAAAATGGCCACGTTGGAATTACTGCGTCATCTATGTGATCTTCATCACAAGGTGTCACTTTCCAAGCTTCAATATTGTCGACAAGAAGTGACCTACTTAGGTCATCTCTTATCGAAGGAGGGAAGGAAACTGACCCCAGAAAGAATTCAGGCAATAGCTAAATTGAATGTGCCAAGAACGCAGAGAGAAGTACGCGCTTTCTTGGGCATTACATCGTACTGTAGACAGTGGATTCCAAATTTTTCGTTATTAGCCAAACCCTTATTGGCACTAACGTGTACAAATACACCCAATCCCATTCCTTGGTCTGATGAGTGTCAGAAAAGTTTTCTCGAATTACGCACAGCATTATGTTCGGCCCCTGTGTTAGGTAACCCCAACTACAGTAAGCCTTTCACATTATATGTCCACGAGAAGGAGGGCTGTGCATTGTCCGTGCTGACTCAGTTATACGGAGATAGACAGCGGCCATGCGCCTATTTTTCGTCAACTTTGGATCCGGTAGCACGAGCATTGCCAAGTTGTCTAAGGGCCACAGCAGCAGCAGCTGTTTCTATTCGACAGTCTGCAGGTCTAGTAATGAATAATACACTAATCGTGATGGTCCCGCATGCAGTAGACACATTGTTAAATAGGACCAAGACACAGCACTTAACTAGTGCTCGACTGTCCAGTTATGAATTGACGCTACTAGCGAGCCATGTGCACATCAAAAGGTGCAGTACCTTGAACATAGCCACATTGTTACCAATTGCTGAGGAATCGGATGCTTCAGAACAGCACGATTGTTTCCTCAGAACAGAGGAAGAGACGAAAGGGAGAGTTGATTTATTCGACACTCCTCTTGCTGAAAGTGATGGTACATTATGGGTGGATGGTTCATGCTTTAAACTCCCAAATGGTAACGTGACTACAGCATATGCTGTCACAACTTTGCACACAATCGTTGAAACTGCGCGAATACCACATGGTTCAGCTCAAGCCGCTGAACTCGTGGCACTGACGAGAGCATGTGCGTTATCCAAAGGAATGAAAGTGACTGTCTATACCGACAGCCAGTATGCTTTTGGAGTGGCTCACAGTTTTGGACGATTGTGGAGAGAACGTGGGTTCCTGACTTCGCATGGAGCTAAGATTCAGCATGGTCAGTTGGTGAATGAGCTTCTTGAATCACTGACGTTGCCCCTGAAAGTAGCGATCGTGAAATGTAGTGCACACAAGAAAGTGATTGATGATGTTGGTCGTGGAAATGCATTTGCTGATGAAACTGCTAAGGAAACTGCAAAGAATATGATGAGCCGAATGTATGTTGCGAGCCCAGAAAGATGGACTGGTGATGTTGGAATATGTGAAGACACGATAGAAAGTGTGAAGTCCATCCAAGCTGAGGCCACGGAGAAAGAGTTAAGCATGTGGAGAGAAAGTACAGGGAGAATGGATGCAAATGGTTGTTGGATTGAATCGACAAAGCAACAGAGATGGTTGTTACCCGATGCATATGTGCCTGCAGTGGTTACAATGGCTCATGGGATGGCCCATATCAGCGCGAAAGGGATTTGCGAGTTATTGGCCCCAGTGTGGAAGAATTCAGGGATTCCCAAGTGTGCAGAGAATGTTGTCAAGAATTGCATGGTATGTCTGAAGCACAATCCTGGTAGGGGAACCCCAACTCCAGCTGGTCATTTTGCACCTCCTACGTATCCGTTCGAGGTTTTGCAGCTAGATTTCATACACATGGAGAGGTGCAACAACTTAAAATATGTGCTCGTGGTTGTTTGTGCCTTCTCAAGATGGGTAGAAGCCTATCCCCTAAGGGACAACACTGCCTTGTCCACAGCGAAAGCCCTTGTGAAAGAGTTCTTCCCCAGGTTCGGAATGCCTAGAATGGTCTGGTCGGACAACGGAAGTGAATTTGTGGGTTGTGTGATGAAAAGAGTGTGTGAAGGGCTAGGCATTAGGCAGAAGTTCCACGCTGCAAATCACCCCCAATCAGCTGGATTAGTGGAATGTTACAATGGCACGCTTAAACTTAAATTGGCCAAAATCCAAGCGAGCACAGGTCTTAAATGGCCTGACGCTCTACCCTTAGCACTCCTATCCACCAGAATGACTGTGCATTCGCGAATGAAACTCAGCCCCTATGAAATAATCTTTGGTCGGCCAGCCAACATATGGGGAGTGCCTAGGCCCACGAAGTTTAGCGAGCTGCAACACCCCATTTTGCTTGACTATTTGTATGAATTGACGGCTAAATTGCGTGTTTTATATCAACAGGTCCACAACACCTTGCCTCCGGTCTCTGAGACACCGGGTCACTCCATTGACCCCGGTTCTTGGGTGCTGGTCAGGAACTACCGAAGAACAAGAAACGACCAGCCCAGATGGACCGGGCCTCACCTCGTCCTCCTGTCTACAAGGTCGACTGTTAGGGTGGAGAGGAAGGCCAATTGGGTCCACGGGATCCATTGTAAGAAAATACCCTTCCCTCTGCCACATGACCAATGGGTCCGAAAAGGAGGCACTGACTCAGAGCGCACAACTGATGAACGTGTGAAAGAAGCCAATCCTGATTGCGAAAGTGGGAACATTTTTTCAGAAACTGCGCCACCACCAGAACAATTGAACTCTGTGGAACCTGAGCTACTATTTCTGGACCAGACAGTACCCGGGAAAAGACGCTACAATTTGCGACCAAGAAAAACAGACTAAAGTAAAAGTGATTTTTTTTATTATCCGAGAGAAAAAACCTGTGGACTAATAAAAAATTAGTTTTTTTCCCCAAATCCTATTTTTGAAAGTGCAGATTCTCCCATCTAGGTAACTTGCTTATTTTTGTGTTTTTTTTTCGAACCGCCATCCGGGTTCCGCTGCTAGGGTCGCGGTTGATTAAAGACTTTTGGGTGCAGCTGACGACGATAGGTCGCTGGTTCCAGTTGGTCCAAGGGAGCTACCCTAGACTGACGGAAGCATCCTTTAGCAGAAACAACCTACCGCCGCGGGCAGCACCTTAGAAAGGATGGAGTTTCCTGATGTGGAGAGAACTGCCAAACAAATGAACTTTAAGCAGAGACTTTTGAAAACAATAAGGAAGAGAATTTTTATAATAATGTGTATTTTTATGCTATTTAGCGTAATGGTCTTTTTGATAAGCTATGTTTTATTCTCTTTTCATGTGACATTCACGCCCACTACATCACCCATACCTCCCCCTACTGTTTCCTCTCATTCTTTCCACCCTTTGCCTGACCACGAATCAAATAGGAGATTACAGTTCATTAATAACTCCTTCGTTCAGCTATTACACCAACACCAACTTGTAATGAACACAACCAACTGTTGGGTGTGTGGTCTCATGCCCCACACCACGGATAGAGGTATCCCCTATTTGGTCCTGCCATTTAGTCGCAATGGGTCAGTATGGGCATATAGGACAATGTTCATATATGCACGAGAAATCCAACCCCTACGTTCTGTAAAAGACAACCTCAAGACTAGCGCCCTAGTCAAGGGTATAGTTGACATGATCAAGGAAGTAACTTCTTACGAAGATACCCCGGATGATGAGATACTTGCATATGTAGGTTGGAATGTGACCGGATATGGCACTACATTAAGTGAGAAACAGCAAGCCAAGAGATCGTCCCCTATCTGGATCGTACCCCATCAAGGTCACCTGTGTCTGCAAGGTATTGGTAAGAATCCCAGAGCTCAGCTAGGGAAGAGTGTCTGTACAGAAACGTACGTTTTTGGATCTCAGACTTCCCCTGCCTTTTTAGCCGCTAAGGGTACTTATTTCATCTGCCATGATAGAGCCTATACATGGTTGCCCCCTGACTTCTCGGGCTCATGTTTTGTTTCATTCCTGTTACCTCCCACCTACACAGCAGCGGCGGATTACCATCGGACAAGGGTAGTTAGAGGTGTTTTGAGTAAAGAAGACACTGCAGGTCAAGAATTTGGTGACTTTGCAATGGGTGTTCTGCCGTTCTGGGGAGCCATGGCTAACAGCAGAAACATAAGGCAATTGACAAGGGTAGTTGAATCCACCGTGATTGAAACTGCTGGTGCCCTTAGTAACCTGACTGCTGAGCTCCAGTCGGATCGACTGATGACCCTTCAGAACCGGGTCGCTTTGGATGTAATACTTGCGGACCGAGGTGGAGTATGCAAATTGATCCAGTCCAGTTGTTGCATTTTTATTCCAGATAATGCTCCAACAGTGTACGGGGCCATCTCCAAACTACATAAGATTTCCGAATCTATTCATGTGGATAAAGGAGATTGGTCATTAATGGGATGGTTCTGGGGACTGATATCTGCCTGGGGATGGAAAATTCTGATGGTCATTGGGATGGTCTTAGCCATTCTTTTCCTGTTCTGTCTATGCATACAGTGTGCTCCTGCAATATGTGGCCTCTGTGTTACATCATGTGTAAGGAAGCCTGTGTCAAGACATGAGCTCAGCACTAGAATGATGTTGCAGCAACATCTCAATGACTTTAGGAATATAGATCTGGACTCAGATTAACATGAGGATAGATTAATTGCCTATGTAAGGGCAAAAGGAGGGGCTGTGGTTCTGAAAAATCTGGATTCATATAATAGTACTGGACTCGAGAATAAAAACTTCGTCGAAATAGGACGAATTTGGTATCAAAAGACCGAGAATGACGAGTACATCAAGTACATGTATTTTCGGCATATTCGAGTGACGATTTCACCTCGAAATCGTCATTTACCTTCTAAACCCTTAGCTGCATGTTGCCCTTTACATAGGCCTTAATCCAGTTGAATTTGATTCCACAAGGACACATACTCCTTAATCGACTTCTCCCGGACCCCAGTACAAGTTAGAAACCATTGCCCCAGGCCGAACTCGTTAGGTCAGTTCCCTCCCAGTGGCCGAGCAAGATAGCATCTAGGCCCAACCAGCCATAAAACCATTTCAGCGCGCACACCTGCCATATCTCGCTCACATCTTTCTCCACTCCTTTTCTTCACTTGCTTTATGATGGGGAGGTGACCATTTTTATTAGGGGGCCAGCGATATCTGATGAAATGTTGGGCCTTGCCGGATGATTTGTTATGGGCAGCACGACGTGAAATATGTACATGTCATCATGACTCTGCTTTTCTTTTGTAATCAGTAACCATAAACGAAATACCACGAATCCAAGGAATGTTTTGCCCAAGGCTGAATATTATGTATAAGAAGAGAAGCCTAACTTCGTGAAAGTGTGCAGTCTCCTGAATATACTTGTATCGTACTTCTAGGACCCTGTCACCTTGGTTGCAGCCAATAAACTAATCTTTGACTTCACCTGGAAGACTCTGAAGTTTCTGTCGGTCTGACTCAGGAGAACCCGAGGTCTCTGGGTGTTGATCCCCTGGCACCGCTGGGTTACCGGTTCTGTGCCGGTTCTTAAAAACCCAGTACCTCATTTACTGTATTATCAGTTATACATATGGCACAGTGTCCAATGACCACTCGGAGCAAGAGGCCTGCTGTTTGTAAATGCAAGACTTTGAATTGGGAGAAAATTAAAATGAAGCATAAACGTAATCATTAAGGTAACTTTTCATTTTATTGTTCTCCCTAAGGTAACTTTTCATTTTAATGTACTCCCTTTTAAAAGCATTCAGAAACATAATTTTGTTCTCACACTCCAATATTGAGTTGCCAAGGATTTTTACTTAAGAGTTGAATCCCTCAGTGCTTCAGTTCTTCACCTCTGTGCCCCAGTCCCCAGCTTGGGTCATAAAACAAAGTGAGCACTGCTATTATCAGACCCTGCTATCTGCAGGCTGATGATAATAATACAAAATAAGCACAGCCTTCCCTTAACTTTGAAAGGAAAATGTGACTCTGCAAAAATTTTAAAATGAACTTAAAACTGTGAGCTACTCTGACGGTGTATTGGAGCTACTGATCTTCATCTGCCTCCCATACAATCAACACATTATTGTATCATTTCTACAACATAATATGTGATGGGAATGAGTTTAATTCGTTGAGGATGAATTTGCCCTCAAAGTGGTACACATATAGGCCACACCTTTGGAATAAAGTGCTGACCATTGAATTACCATGGGATTGAAGAAAAAGTGTTCCTTCACATTCAAAGATTTTCTGTAAGTACCAACCGTATACATTCCAAGATAAAATGGGGGCATTGCTATTGCATTCTTCTTGGTATAGGATCTCTTTGATTGCATCCTCTCTTTTGTCTTGTGTCTTGGAAGAGGCTGGTGTATAGGCTCTCGCTATCAAGTCCAACCAGTAAGCTGTGTCAAGGATCAAAGGCCACTTCCTTTAGTGACAACAGAAGGTCCGTGGTATCCTATGTCAGTGTATGCTGTACAATTGGTCTCAGGGGGCAATCACTGAACCGAGACAGAGGTTTCAAAATTGAACCTATCCCCGAAACTATCGGGCGTCCAAGTGGAGGGTTTCTATTCTTATGGATCTTTGGTAGGATGTATAAATATTGGTGAATGGGTCCATGTTCCTAAGGAAGTCGGCTTCATTTTTTGAAATCCAGCCTCCAGTTTCTGCCTCCTCCACCTATTGTGCATGACAGTCATCAATCTTCTTATTGGATCCTGTGTAAATGTACAGGAATTTATATAGCGCAAATCACCAAGCGGTTTCTAAGCGCTTGCTTAGGGAACCCGTCCTGGTATTCCCCTGTGAGATAACCCCGGCAGGGTATCCGCAAGGTGAAAGCCAGGCATCCCGCCGCGAGGGGCCGTTGTGGAGATTAAGCAAGCTATTGCCCAGAGTCGCAGAGTGTGAACCCGTGAATCGTGTAGGCACCGGAGCGAGAATTGTCGAGTCCATGGACATTTTAGGAGTAAAGACCCCGCCGAGCCGGGAATTGAACCCTGGTCCCGGGCTGACCTCTGCTTCCAGGTCTGCCTCTTCTGACCAGTGAGCCACACTTCTCCACTGTGTGATCACCTTATAGTTATTGCTATCCTTCGGAAGCCATCTGCATTCTGCCAGGTAGTCACTTGTAATCTGAAGGACAATACTGCTCCATCGCCAGGTTTTATGGTTATGTTAGGATCACTCCGGAGTTCTTTCAGGGACCATCTCTCTTCCCGGGTGATATTGTGGAAGGTATTGAGTTTAGGGATGTCTATGGACTCGATTTCATTAAAGGTTGTTTGTTCAAATGTTTGGAGCTCTGTTGGGACGGTCAATGTGGGTGGGCAAAAGGAAGGTTTTGTCCGTAGGCCTGTAACACTTTCCTCGGTGGTCTCATGTTGGTCGTTAAAATAGGTGCCGAGTTTAATCTTCCAATAGAATTCTGTATGATCACACTGCAGCTGGAATCAGACAAATGTTTATGTAGGGATATAGCCACGACCCTTATTTAGGACTTTGGTAATAAATATGATTGCATCCCAGCATGGCATTTCAAACTTAAGGAACAGGTTGTACACTTTAAGCCTTCAAGATGACACCATCAGTTTTCTAGTATATTCTTTAAGTACTGTAGCCAAACATTTTTAAACATTGCAGTTGAAGCATCTGAGAAGGACCTCTCTAAAGGACTTGAAGGTCAAATAACAATGCATATAGATTTGCCTTGACCAGTTTGTTGCTCTAAAGAATCATTTTCTCTCAAAGCCATACTTTTGTCTTTCTTATGAGCATATGGGTAAACAAAAAAGCTTTTTACAGCATAACGACATAGAGGCAATATGCACAAAACCTATTAAGAGGATTCCTAAGAGTCAACAGAGTGAAAGATATTGTACAATGCTGCATTGTTCCCTGAGACTGGTTTATTATCAAGGAAAGACTGTATCCTCATAAATCACCAGCAAAGGGGACCTGAGCTACAAGCTTACCCATATATACTTTCAGGATCGGCCCAATCAAATACCCCCATACCTTTAGTCAAACCTTTTTGAGTGCAGTCATTGTTAATATCCCTAAATAGTCATAAGATAGACATCCCTTCTCACAGACTAACACATAGGGCAACAAAGATGTTTCAACACATTTAATGCATCAATGTGAGTGCCCCTAAGTGGCTATTATGCCTTCTTCAACTGACTGCTTCCACTAAAGACGATGATCTTTTGATTTTGTGTATTTACACTAGCCTAATTACTCAGTGTGTGAAGTAACTTTAGTTGCACTTGAAAGCCCTTAGGGTCAAGTCAATCAAAGTTACATCATTGGAATACATAATCAGCATGCATAAATAGATTAGCGATCAACTCCCCAACGGTTTGAACAAAAAAACTCTGTCCGACTAAGGTTTAAGGAAATATCACTCATAAAAGTGCCATACTAAACAGGAGGAAGGACCCATGTCTAGGATGGGCTGTTCTGTCTAGTAACTGTGTTCCAGACTAGGTCCATCTCTAGCCTGAAAGTGAATGCGCATTCGAATTGCACTGAGGAGCCCCATCAGGGTCTCTGCGTCTCAGTTTATCCAAGAACAAAAATCTTTGCAGTGAAAGCATGTGATAGGTCCACACATCTAACATATTATGTTCCCTATTGAATTTTGCAATATTTATTTTTCTATTTCTTTCTTAAAACAGCTTGGATCTCTGAAATATTGGATAGCTCTAGTCTAAATCCTTCTAAGGATTTAAGCTGAAAGTCCAGGTGTGTTAATGTGTGCACTTTTTTGTAAAGATGTCAATCTTACTTCGCTGAGGTGCACAGTTGTCCACCAATCATCCCAAGGTGGATGAAAATGTCATGAGCTGTATTTGTATGCTACACGACTTTGTTGCTGTTCCCTTTGTATGGTGTGTAGTACGACCAGATCACCTTATCTACATGGTTCACGTGAATACAGGTTGTAGAACAGTTAATGGGAACGCAAACAGGAAGCCAACTTCCTGGCCAGGGGCGATTTTGTGTGCACGATGGTACAAGAGTTTTTGTCCAATGTGTACACTTGATGTAATGTCTGAATATAAATTAACTGGGTGTGCTGTTAAAGTGGTAAATGTGTGGCAACTAAACGACTCTTAGTTATGTGTCTCACATCATGGTGTTATGGGTTGGCTGATGGTCACTATTAGTTTGTGAAGGGATATGCCTATTACGAGATAGGAGTGCTATCGGGTGCCAAGACACTTATATGTTTGGGAGTCATGTTGTGGGCATAATGTACTCAGAGATATGTGTAATGTGTATTTTTGATATAGTTAGAAGTAGGAGAGTGAGTTTTCTGCAGAGTGGCAAATGATTACCCAACTATTTGCTTGGACTTGTGTTGCTCACAGGGTGGAGGCACGAGATGCTCCTAATGGGCAATGTTGGTGTGAAATAAATGTTTGCTGATAAAGAGATACTGGACGAATAGCTGTAGTTTAGAGGCTTTAAGGTGAGGCAAAGCAAGCCTTCACCTCCACAAAGATTTCAAAGCAATCATTTGTTTATGCGCAAGACATTAAAGGAAGGAATTTATATGTATTGTATCAGTAAGTCTCCTGGCATTGGTTGTGTTCCATTTTGCTGAGTGCATTCACGGTAAAGAAACCCAACAAGAGGGACTGACCTGCTGTAGAGTTGTGCCAGAGACCCCTACTCTCCTGGATTTTAGCTCCTCTCTTATCTCTTATCTCTCAGCTCCATCATCAAGTATCCATATAGGTTAGTGTCAGAAAGTGCATTAAGGGATGATAATAACAGCTGCGCACACACAGGGGCCTCCTTACCAACTTCCTTTTGTAGTGTGTTTATTACTACTACAATAGAACTACAAACATACTACAAAATGCTATTCACTAAACTACATGTGGTGGTCATCGCCTCCGGCTCTACTATCTTGTATGTGCAGAGATCTCCGAACACGTCGGTATATCATTTATTGGTAAATGTCGGCGGGACAGGGAGGAGTGACTGGAAAATGAGGAATACTTATTAATACCTGTGGGGTTAAGGGAAGCGTAAGGAGATGTTTAGAGAGGGTTAGGAGGGCTTTAGGGAGGGGCATGCAACCACCCACAGAACAGTAAGCCCATTGCTATTCATAAACTGTACTTCTAAAGTTACTACAGCCAAAAAAGACCCATATCAATAGTAAATGTACTCCAGCTCAAGGCTGGAGTAAGTCCAGCACCACAAAAGGTATTGCAATACCTTTCCATTGAAAATAATTACGGCACACAATAAAAAAATAGCTGTAGGAACTAATGTTAAATTAAATTAACTTATTAAAAATATAGATTTATTGTAACATGTGTAAATAATTTTGTTTAAATGTAAAAAGTAATGTAACTTCAATTACAAATATATTCAAATGAATTTTAATTAATTCTACACAAAATGTTCAATCATTTTTACAACATAATCAATCAAATATAAAGCCCCTAAGAAAAATTATTTTACTTTAATATATTCAAATAATTAAATATTTAAAACAAGATATAGGTAATATTCCTGTAGCATTATTTCATTTAGTTATACTTTTAAAAGAATACATAGTTTTATATTAATATTTCAATTAAAATATTCTACTCATTTTATTTTATAATGAAGTTTTAAACATTTTCCTCTTGTTTACCATTGGGTGATGTTTGGTTCCAGTGGTGGAAACCTCAGCCTACATGTGAAAAATACAAGTAGGAACTTTACACTTGTAAATTAGGCTTCACCCACTAAATTCAGTGGGTGGGGACATGTAAGTCTACACTTTTCCTTAACTTTATACCCGTAATGGTGAATAGCCAAAAGGAGTAGAGGTACTCTAAAGTGTAAAAGTAAATTTACTTGTAGTAAATCTATACGTGTAAATTCACTTTTGTCAATAGGTCTCAAACAGTGCAGGTACATGGGTCCATCACCTTTCTACAGTCTGTCTGGGTGTGGACAGGGTCTAACACAAGTTTCAAAAGGGGGCTCACCTTCACTTGGATTTCTGGGCAAGAGAGCCGATATCCAGAGCTTGCGTTTGGTACAAATAGTCCTGATGGATGGATGGGTACATCAGACGTCTTTTGGGATTGTAAGAATGGGGGTTAAAAGTGAAGAGAAAAGAGGAAGGAGCTCAAGACAGAGTTAAGGAGCTGGTGGGTAAAAAAATCTGAAAAAATAAGCTAAGCATGAGAAAACAATTAGAAACAGAGGAGCTATTTTCAGCCAATTCAATGTTTATCTGTTCACAAGATCTCCTCTCTACCAGCTTGGTTTCAGTTGGTATGATGGCAGAATGGTGCATTTGGATTTTCCACGTATCTTCAGTCGCTAGCTGTACTTGTGTGGTGGTCAAATGATCAAAAGTGAGTTTGGAAAGAGGACAATATTAAACTGGTTCAGTGATGTAGGCTGTCAAATTTTGGTATGACGCTTTAGGTATGAGCTGTGTTTGATAATAGAAGGAAAGTGTAGTCAGATGAGCAATTAGGTGATATGGCAATTGATTAGTAGATGAATGCTAGCTTTTGAATGTTGTGGTTACAGACAAGAAGATTCAGGTGTAATATTTAACTTCCTTCTTCCAGACTTAACTGGTTTAGAGTGGAGGGTTGGTTCTCTAATAGAATGGTGTGGTACTTCTTTTCTTCCTTCCAAGTGATGGAGCTGTTGTGGGTGTCAAAAACTGCTCTTTGTCCTCTTTTTGGTATTTTGAGTCTTAACGTCATTCTTAGTAGTTAGTCTTTGGAGAAGGCATCTATAACCTTTACTATTATAATGGAAACTGGGAAATTTAGAGGATAAAGGATTATGTATATGCCTTTTCAAATACTATTTTTCTTTGATTTAATTAAATAGTAATTATACGTGTGCATCAAATATGTGCACAATACGTACATGCAAAATACACCTACCCACAGGAAATGTACGTGTCTGAATTCTGCCTACTTTGCGTGTGTTGAAATGACAACTTTTTCCAGACATAAGTAGATCTTACATCTTATAACTGCTTTGCCAATCAGCTCAACACTACAATACTACAACAGGCTTATAAGTTCAAATAGCTCAATAGCACACATTTTATTAACTAAGGAGTCGCTGGAATTAACAACAGGTGACTTGCAGGTTGCGGACAGGTCTCAGCAAATGGCAATCAACCGATAGAGCTAACTTACGGAGTTGTAGATGGGCTATTCTTTTGTCACCCCGCTCCTAGTAATAAGCAATGGGATTCTACTAAATGTCTAAATGTACAACCCAATTGGAAACTTGTTAAATTACGTGGTGTGATGTTGCAGATTTCTCATAGCACCGGGAGCACAGAAAGATTAAATTCTTGCTCTGTGTTGATCATTGGCAGTGGTAGTGGAACGGTCAGATAAATAAGAAATGAGGGAGTTGACTGTCCCAATGCTTTTGCGAGTCCCTGTGCCAGTGTCCAGGACTTGTCTCCACAGCCTAGTATCAGTCTTTATTTTCAATGTGGATATTTCTCTTTTCAGTAAAAGAAGTCCCTCGCTGTCCCTGTGTATGTTTATCCCTGTGTCAGTATGTATGGCTCCGCATCTCTGTTTCTGTGAGTCTGTGTCTAAATCTTTTATCCCTTCATCTGTCGCTCCTGTTCCAGATGCCCAAGACTGCTTGTCTCAATGCCCTTGTTCAAGTGTAACGTTATTTCTGCACGAAGGCCTGTGTCTATGTCTCCTGTCCACACCCTTTATATCCCAGTGTATGTGTTCCCCAGTCTGAGTGAGTACATAGTTTCCTGTTGGACAGTCTATGCTTCCCCGGCCAAGTGTTTTTCTGACCACAAGTCCCATCGCTTTTGTATGTCCTATAATGGTGCCCATACAAACAGGTGGTAGTGAATGTCAATGTAATACTGTCAAAGGACATGAGTAGCTGACTCTGCATTGCTTTACCTCTCAAGTGTTGTGAGTTGTCACAGGCCTTCCTGACATTTCTTTAGTGTTGTGTCTACTGACTGACCTCACTGCCATGTAATCAGGCAAGCACACATTTGAATAATTTCCCGACAAAGATGTCACATCTTATATGACTGCAGAAGTAGCAGAAAGTCTATTGCTTTTGATCAAGCAGCCGGATGAAAGCAGAAAGTCTAACCGTGCCAAACATTTGCATTGTCTGTGTGTGCTGATATTTCCCCTGCAAACCAGACCAATGCAGGATAGCTCTTGGTTAAAGCAAAAGGAAAAAAGTAGAGGGAAACCAAGAAAGAATCCATCAATGAAAGGGCAGCTTCAGCAATTAATTTGGTTCAAGATGGAGCTCACAATAAATAAGAGCAACAAGAAATGGTTAACTTGGATACAGAAAAACTCCTCCTGCTACAAATCAATAGCGTACCACTTACGCAAAACTACATTCCATAATTATCAACCAGTTAATCATCTGTAGAAAGATGTATCTCCATCCATCAATTATCAGATGAACCAAACCCCAGAGAGATGGTCACAAAAATAAGCTATCCAGAATATACCCACCAGCCCCAGTGACTAAGGACATAGGTCCTAAAGGGATCTTGGTGGTTTCTTAACCCCTCAAATATATGAAGCGGGGTTTAAATGCTAGTACTTGAAATACTGACACTTGAGGTGTTGGAGGAGCATAAGGACTGCAAAGAAACTGAAATTGAGGCGCCTGATATTGAGGAGGGCGTATACAAAAACAAAATCCAATCTGTTACAGAATAGGGATGCCTCAGTCACTGCACTAAAATGCAAGAATCAAATCTTCACTCTGTGTGGTAAAGAGAAGACAACTAATGAAG
The DNA here is from genome assembly GCF_964261635.1 of Lissotriton helveticus. Taxonomy (NCBI): domain Eukaryota; kingdom Metazoa; phylum Chordata; class Amphibia; order Caudata; family Salamandridae; genus Lissotriton; species Lissotriton helveticus. The sequence continues at coordinate 824,203,444 of NC_136063.1, read as the reverse complement.
AACTAAAAGATAATGTGAACCCCTTTTCTGGGGCAAAATGGGGCAACGGGGTCTGAAAGCTTAAGTGGGTGAAGCTCTGTTGGGGTTTTTCCTACAGCAGCACCCAGTAAGGAGGACAATTTAACAGCAGTGCATCACGTGGGCCCCAGGCAAAGAGAAGAACCTGGTCCACAAAGGGTGACCCCCTACACTCACCACCTAAGCACTCCTTTCCTTAATGCCTGGTCACTGATACGCCACTATCAACCCCTATTGTAACGGACATGTCATCAATAGCAACCCACGAGGGTCCTTCTAAAAGAGCAGACCTAGGCATATTGGATGAGGATTTTACGTTGCCAGACATAGATTTAGATCTGTGTAGGAGTTATGGGCTACAAGATAGGGATCATAAATTGCAGCCCAAGGTGTCCCCTCCTTTGATATTACCTACTGGTCTGCAACTCTTCAGCAGTACACCTTAAAATCACTCTTTGTTATCTAAACTATCAGCGACGCCAGATTCGGAAGTAATCGACAATCAGCTGTGACACCCCCCAGGTCAAGAGGTAAAGGCTTCCGCCTCCTTACTCTACTTAGAAAGGCTTCTACCTTCCATCATAAATTTGCTGGAAAAATTTGTAGGGGGGTCGAACTCTATTTTTGACACAATGACGGCAATATTGAAGGAACTGATCAACAACAAGAAAGACAAGGGATCTGGCCCTGGTTAAACATCCCCAACAGAGGTGATTTCAGTGGCAACCACAATGGATGACCATTAAGAGGCACGTACACAAATTGATTTAGGTTCTCAGGCAGGATAATCGCAATGTAAGGTCACCCCTAAAGAAGTTCTCACTGCTGAAAGTCCAATGGGTTCTATAAGATATATCTTTGACACTGATATGACTATTCCTGGAGCTAGGGGTTCCGCTGGGAACATTTTGTGTGCAGAACAGGAAGTGTTGCCTATCTTCAAATCTCGCTCTCGGCATAAGTGTCTGTGAGTCCTGTTCCCACAGTCAAAGCCTAAGGGCTAGATAAAAAAAATCAGGGAAGGAATTCTAAAGCGAGAATGCAGAAAACTGTTATCCAGAGATGGGGACAGACCTCTCACAAAGGTCAGAAGGCCCATCGTACAATCTTCGATTAGCCCCTCTGGTGGTGGGCCCTGTATGTGTACTCTCAAGCTCGACGAATGAGAGGACTATAGAGATGACATGGGTAGTGCCCTTTGCTGGTCGACTATCTTCTATCTTGTCTTCTCTGAATCCACTTTCTAAATCGATTGTGGACTCAAGCACGAAGACCGGCTCCCCGGAAACGCCCAATCCAGAAGCCAAAAGTTCCATGCAGTGCAATATTGATACCTGTAAATTAGACTTCATTCCTCTTATGGATGCTGAATTAACTCTGAATAGGTCCTCTTTGCTTGTGTGTTTCACGGACATTGAGACTTTGAACTTAATCAAAAGCAGGGATAATGATTTGGTTTCTTTATTACACATGGGGCTAGAATCTAAATCAAGGGCAACCTTTCATTCAAAAATCATTGCAAATACAATATTACAAAATTCTGGAAGCTTGAAATGCAGAGGTATCAATAGTTTTCCAGTACTTGAAGAGAGGGGTGGACAGGATGTAAGTATGGGCTCACGCCGGAGTAGCAGGAAGGGTCTTCTAGTCGTGAGCTGTCGGTCAATTACAAGGGGCTGAAAAATGGTACACACGTGTCATTCAGGGATGCCTTGAAAACCTCTGATCAAAGTGTAAATGATGCAACGATTAAATTAGTTGCCTGACGTTTTAAATAGTACCATCCATTCTCTGCTGCCCCATAATTATCAATGAGCTAAAGACCACTGTCTCTTAAAATGCAGCGGAAATAAAGAATAGTAGGGAGGAGTTGCACTTTTTAAGTATGCTAGGCAGACATGATTTGTCCCCAGGAGACATGGTGTGATGGGGAGTTTCAGTGTGCAGATTATTTTATTCTGGATTGTAATGCCAGGCCCTCCAGGAGGGGGACATGCAAAGGGGGAAGCAGCATGCATTTTGTCCAATAACTGGAAGTTTGTGTGTCATAGAGTTCCCACGCATTTATTTATGGCAGTAATGCTGTTCCATCCGGGCAGGGAGCTTGGTTCACTACCCCTTTCAGTGGTAAATGCTCACATTCCGCCAGTTACAACCCATGATGCACTCCTGAATAAGGTATCTTTTTTATCAACACAATCCTGGATAGGGAGCCGGTTTCCCATGTCATGTTGGTAGGTGATCTAAACTGTAAAATATCTAACTATGCTTTGAACCAACTATGCGATGATGAAAAAGAGGATGCCCTGCGAATCCCTCTAATTGCCTTTCCTCCAAATATAAGAACTGATAATAGTTCCTACTCGACGAATTGAAAAGCAATGACTGTATTATTGCTAATGGGAGACTACCCTCAGACTCCCCTGCACAATACACACATAAATCTCCAAGGGTAGGGGCAATTTCAGATTTTGTGGTGGTTGGATGGAAGTCGTTTTATTTGATGGGTGAGTTAAAGGTAATGGATACGCCCATCAGCGACCATTGTCTGTTGACTTTTTCTCTGTGTTTAAGTATGTCCTCTATCAGTTCGTGAATTTGAATTTGAATTTAAAATAACTTATAAAGCGCACGTACACTGAATCAGTTTCATGGCGCTGGTGAGGTCACTGAGTGAGAACAAGGAGAGAGCTAGGTGCCAAAGGCCTGCTGGAATAGTAACGTTTTTAGTGACCTCCGAAACTCCATGTAGGAGGAGGAGAGTCTTAAAGGTAGGGGGAGGTCATTCCAAAAAGTGGGTGCAAGTACAGCAAACTTCTGCCCCCCTGCCCGCTTCTTTTTAAAACGGGGCGTAGTTAGTAAGGCCAGGCTCGAGGAGCGAAGGTCTCTAGAGGGAACATAGGGAGAGATTGCCGAGTTGATAAAGGCAGGGGCAGTGCCCGCTCTTGCTTGAAAAGTTAGACACCCTAACTTGAACCTGGCTCGTTGTTTTATAGGGAGCCAATGGAGGCTCCTGAGCAATGGGGTCGAATGATGAGACCTGGATAAGCCAAAAACCAGGCGAGCAGCCTGGTTCTGTACCAACTGCAGGCGCTGCAGAGCATAAGCAGGGGCTCCATTATAGATGATGTTGCCATCGTCAATCTTTGACAGGACCATGGCCATTAGGATGAGTTTTAATGCAGAGGTGGAGAAAAACCTGGCAACTTTCCGGATAACTCGAAGTGTAAAGAAACAGGAAGAAACCACCGAGTTGATATGTGAATGGAGAGTTAATTGATTATTAAGCAAGATCCCGAGTGTTTTAACTGAACAAGAAGGGAGAGGAGGGGACCCAAGTGAAAGGGGCCAAAAGGAGGGGGACCAGGGGTTGGCAGCACCACCCGTCGCCACAAGTTCTGTTTTATCTGGATTAAGTTTTAACTGATTGATGTTCATCCAGTCTCGGATAAATAGCATGACGGACTGGAAACTGCCAACTCCTGAAGGGGAAGAAAGATCAAAAATGAGTTGTAGATCGTCTGCATAATTATATACAGTGACCTCCATATTCTGTAAAGCAAACACCAGTGGAAAGATATAAAGATTAAATAATAAAGGGGAGAGAGCAGACCCCTGGGGGACACCACAGTTGACATTACGCAGAGGAGCCGAGAAGGTGCCTAGATGAACTGTCTGAGTGCGGTCCATCAGAAAAGACTCGACCCAGGCTAATGCTAACCCCCCTATCCCCGCCGCCCTGACACGTGATAACAGAATGTCATGATCCACAGTGTCAAAGGCGGCGGATAGGTCTAATAGGACCAGTATCTTGGGGGTGTTGGCGTCGAGTCCCTCCCTAAGTTGGTCCATGACCGAGATCACCACCTTCTCGGTTGAATGTCGTGGTCGGAAGCCAGCTTGACATGGGGCCAGGTAATTGCTGTCCTCAATAAAGGAGCTCAGCACCTGGGAAACATGCGCCTCAGCCACCTTTCCCAAGTAGGGGAGCAAGGATATGGGACGGTAGTTAACTAGGGAAGAAGGATCAGCCCCGGGCTTCTTTAGAATAGGGATGATAGTGGCAGATTTAAATGCAGTGGGGACTAGGCCTTTAGAGAAGGTATCATTTAAGACAGTGAGGGCAGGGGCAGGACAGGCCAAGAACACCTGGGCCAGAATGCGGGCCGGACACGCGTCAGAAGGAGACCCAGATTTTACACACTTAAGAAGCGGGGAAAGAGATTCACTAGTAAGTGAGGCACTGGGTATTTTGTGGCGAGGAACAATCTAAAGAAGGGTTTGATGGGGGAGGGATATGTGCTTTTATTTGTGCAACTTTGTCAATAAAAAACTCATTCAGTGAGTTGCACAATGACTGGGAGGGTGTGATCGTGGGTGAGGGCCTGTCTGATAGAGCTAGCTCGTGGACAGATGCAAAATTTCACGGGGCTGGCATTCTGCTGTCAGTATGCGTTGTGAGAAATAAACTTTCTTGGCCTCTTGGATGGCTTTTTTATACTCTGAAAGTAAGGTGGTATAGTTAATTTTACTGGCAGGGCAGTATTTCGTCCTCCAAGCCCGTTCTGCTTGACGGACCGTTAGTTTAAGTGCCTTCAGAGCAGGAGTAAACCACTTGTTAGCATAGTGGCGGTGGTTAATGGTGACCTTCTTCAAAGGGGCCTTTTCATCACGAAGATGGATTAGCCAACTGTCCAAAGTGGCCAGCTGGAGTTGAGGAGGTGTATCAGTAAGATCAGGGCAGGTGGAAATTAAAGAATCACAGAACGCAGGAATATCAACACGATTCCAACTTCTAGCCCATAGGGTTTTAGAACCGCGAGGGGCATTTCGCAAGCGCAGGTCCAGGGAAAAGGACAGTAGATGATGGTCGGACCATACGCAAGGAGCGATGGACAGGTTGGTAGTGGGTAAATTAAGGGTCCATATTTGGTCTAAAATGTGGCCCCGGGTATGTGTAGGGGCACGGACGTGTTGAATAAAATTTAAGCTCGATAGCAGTGAGGTAAAATCCTTAGAAGTAAGGTCTTCTGCGGGATCGCTGGGCCAGAAATTAAAATCGCCAAGCACAAGTACAGTAGCGTTATTAACCACTAGAGGGGCCAGCAGCTCCTGGAACGCAAGAATAAACTGGGAAGGGGTCTGGGGAGGGCGGTAGACCAACACACAGGTTACGGGGGATTTGGGTAAAACAGAGCGTGCAACCAAGCAGTCCGCTACAGGCAAAGGGGGGGATGCCAGTATTTGAAACCTTCGTGGAGGATTGATGGGTCCTCTTATATAGAGTTGATAAAAAAACTGGGAGAACATAGTGGGATGGGTCATAGGATGGTACTGGCCCAAAAAGTAAACTAGAAACGACACTCGAAAAACTTAATGTCTGGGTGGGAGATGAATTGGATAGTTTTAGCATGTTTATGAAGCAGTTAGTAATAACTGCAAATAGAAAAGCGCCCAATGGCAATTTTAAGGCAACTCCCCTCCCAATTCTCTTATTAAATCTAGAAATAAATGAATAAGTTAGGAAACAATATGTGTCATATGCTCCCGAGAGGAATGCTAGGGTGTCACTATAAAAGGGTGAAGGAGTTGACTAAAAGCTTCTATAAAAGAGAGGCGTGTGGCAGGCTTTGCATCGAACAGAGCATCTGCTATTAAGGGACAGAAGAGGTCCTTTTGGACTTTAGTAGCAGAGGACTGTGGGCCAAGTTAGATCTTTTCACTTCGGCCATTGAGGAAACTAGCTGGATTGAATTTATTTCTAATTTATATGTGGCAAATTTGAATTTGAATTTAAAAACATTTGTACAGCGCTCGCATACCCAACGGTTTCATGGCGCTAGTGGTGATCAGTGAATGGCGGCAGCAAGAGGGTTTAAGGGTAGGATTGGGCGAACAAAAAGGTTTTAAGATTTTTACGGAAAAGGGGATACGAGAGGGAAGTGCGTAAAGCAATTGGGAGGGAATTCCAGAACGTTGGGGCCAGGACAGCAAATCTCACTCCGCCCGCCCTCTGCTTTTTAAAACGGGGGATGGTAAGAAGAGCCAAATGGGTCGAGCGGAGTTCTCTGCCTGGACAGTATGGTTTAATAAGAGAGCAGATGAATTTAGGAGCAGTGCCCGCTCTGGCTTGATAGGTAAGACAGCCGAGCTTAAACAGGGCACGCTCTCTTATAGGAAGCCAGTGCAGGGTCTTGAGTAAAGGGGTGACCCGATGATATCTGGGAAGGCCGTGGATCAGACGGGCCGCCTGGTTCTGCACCAGTTGTAAACGGTGGATCATGTATGCAGGGGCTCCGTTATAGACTATGTTGCCATAGTCTATACGAGATAACACCATGGCCATCATGATGATTTTTAGTGCAGGGGGGGAAAAGAAACGGGAAACCTTCCTGATCACTCTGAGGGAAAAGAAAGATGAAGAGACCACAAAGTTAACTTGTGGAAGAACCGAAAGCTGGGGATTTAAAATGGAGAGGAGGTTGATCTACCCAAATAAGAAACGGGTATACATACCTATAACCCTCCCTCCGCAAAGGAAATTGAGCTGGCCATATGAGAAATGCATACCTCTGCCGAGATGGGGTCTGATGAAGTCTTAATCTCTGTCATAAAACAAGAAGCAACCCTTTGGAGCAAAATATTGTTCCTGGTTTTCAAAAGCTGCTTTAAGAATAGAAGAGTTCCACCCTCCTGTACTGGAAGAATTATAGTCCCACGATTTAAGAAGGGAAATCAAAAACTGCCAGGGAACTACCGTCAGGTCGCCTCCTTAGATGGGATGGGCTAAGTGTTTTCAAAATGCCTAAGGACACCCATGGAGCAAACTGGGTTTAGGGGAAAACATGGAACTCTTGATAATATAGCTGCTCTCCAGGTGATCAAGGAGAAGTATGTAATGATGAGAGCAGGAGTGAATTATGTGGCATTTATAAACTTCAAGACACAACAAAGAGCTCCCTCATGACCTATACTTATACAGAGAAATTAATCCAAATACATACAATGAGAACCCAATCCCAATTTTCCAGCCCACCAGACAAAAAATTCCAACATTTATAAAAATATGATTCTTTTATTTCATTTCTTTTTATCAAAACTTTTTTCATTATTATTTCTATACATTTTCAACACATCCATATCCATACTAATATTATAAAGAGAGAGCCCAAACCTTTGAGGCGGGTAATCTCAGGAACCACAGCAACAATCACAACACCCATTACAGCGTTGGAAAGGGCAGTTGCAGCAGAAGGACATAGGCTATGCAGACGCCCACCATATACATTTAAAAGGTAAAAGAACCGTGCCAGCAAAGTAGTCCCTTGTGGGCCTGTCTGCGTTGTGCTGTGGGCGTGTGCTGGGGGCGTGACAAATGCTGGGGGCGTGTGGTACGTTCCGCCCTTCATGTCATGTCTCATATCGTGTGCTGTGGGCGTGTGCTGGGGGCGGGGCGTGTGCGGGGCGCGGGATTACAGAAAAAAAAAGTGAGCGTTGTGCCCAATATTTCATTGTTTTTTCTTCCCAGGTTCTGTACATTCCAGCTCCGGGTGTCCACCCTGCTCCCTTTAAATACCCCTGCACCCCATAATCATAACCCACCCTTACTCCTTAAAATACCCCAACACCCTTAAACACTAACCCATCTTAACCCTATAAATATACCCTGTACCCCAAAACCCAAACCTATCCCTAAACCCTAAAAATACCCCTGTACCCCAAAACCCAAACCTAGCCCTGAACGCTATAAATACCCCTGTACCTCAAAACCCAAACTTACCCCTGAACCCTAAAAATACCCCTGTACCCCAAAACCCAAACCTAGCCCTGCACCCTAAAAATATCCTGTACCCCAAAACCCAAACCTACCCCTGAACCCTAAAATACCCCTGTACCCCAAAACCCAAACCTAGCCATGAACCCTTAAAATACCCATGTACCCCAAAACCCAAACCTACCCCTGAACCCTAAAAATACCCCTGTACCCCAAAACCCAAACCTAGCCCTGAACCATAAAAATAACCCTGTACCCCAAAACCCAAACCTACCCCTGAACCCTAAAATACCCCTGTACCCCAAAACCCAAACCTAGCCCTGAACCCTAAAAATACCCCTGTACCCCAAAACCCAAACCTAGCCCTGAACCCTTAAAATACCCCTGTACCCCTAAAACCCAAATCTACCCCTGAACCCTAAAAATACCCCTGTACCCCAAAACCCATACCTATCCCTAAACCCTAAAACTACCCCTGTGCCCCATAACCCAAAACTATATCTGAACCCTTAAAATACCCAAACACCCCAAAACATATACCTCAGTACCCCAAAACATATACCCCTATACCCATACTTACCTTATCCAAACATTTAAAAAAAAAACATGCTTTTACCATTCATGCATTTACAACGAATTTCGTAAATGTATGCGAAGTAAAAGCATATAAAATGTAATGCCATGCGTTATAATGGCATTGCGGAGTCATGGTACTTTCGTAATGAAAGTATGGGGAGTGATGGTATGCGGAAAGAAAGTTGCGGAATAATGCGTGTTTACCCTCCCCCGGTAAGTAGATTGGTGGCACGGCGGCCCACATCTCCAGCAACATGCTCATATTTTTTTACCACCGATTTGAAAAATGCACAGGTCTCTCTCATTGATGGCCAGCACCGACATACACTTTTAGACACACCTCCCGCCACAAGTTCTAGAATTGCGAACTTTAGAGCTGGGAAGCTACGTTCGAATCTCGGCATCAGCTCAACATCCTGTGATTCCAGGCAAATCACTTTGTCTCCCCGTGCCTACCACAAATGAATGTGTTCTTCTGTAATGTAAATTGTGCTCATGCCATGTTGTCGAGTTCGCGCTATATAATATTGCAAGGAAAAATAAAGTAGGGAAACTCGAGTTCACACACTACTAAACGCGCACTCTTAAGTGCATCAGCAGTGCACTGTGAATCGGAGCGTTTCACAGGCCTGTCACAGATAAGAAATGTTATCAAAACGAAATCCTACAAAACAATATACTACTGGCCGGCAGCAATTCATACCCGGACAACGTCGGGACGGGCTACTAGTATTATATATACATAAATAATCACCAATTAAAGAGACAATATATACAACTGAATCATATGGGAAACAACCTTTACAACGCAACTTTTACAACGAACTACCATTACAACGAAAGTTTTACAACGCAAAAACTATTACAACGCATGTATTTACAACGCATGTTTTTACAACGCAGGTACCTTTACAACGCATACCATTACAACGTAAGTATTGGTAAGTATATAATTATATTTAAAATGTTATATTTTGGGGGTTTTTAAGGGGTATTTTTAGGGTTCAGGGTCAGTTTTCAGTTTTTGGGTAAAGGGGTATTTTTAGGGTTCAGGGTCAGTTTTCAGTTTTTGGGTAAAGGGGTATTTTTAGGGTTCAGGGTCAGTTTTCAGTTTTTGGGTAAAGGGGTATTTTTAGGGTTCAGGGTCAGTTTTCAGTTTTTGGGTAAAGGGGTATTTTTAGGGTTCAGGGTCAGTTTTCAGTTTTTGGGTAAAAGGGTACTTTTAGGGTTCAGGGTCAGTTTTCAGTTTTTGGGTAAAGGGGTATTTTTAGGGTTCAGGGTCAGTTTTCAGTTTTTGGGTAAAGGGGTATTTTTAGGGTTCAGGGTTAGTTTTCAGTTTTTGGGTAAAGGGGTATTTTTAGGGTTCAGGGTCAGTTTTGGGTTTTTTGGGTAAAGGGGTACAGGATAAATTAAATAAAATAAAATAATTAAATTAAATTAAATAAAAAAATTAAAAAAATTAAATAAAATAATTACATTAAATTTAATTAAATTAAAATAAATTAAATTAAATTAAATTAAATTATTTAAATTGAAATAAATTAAATTACGTTAATTAAATTAAATTAGAATAAATTAAATTAATTACATTAAATTAATTAAAATAAATACAATTAAATTAAATTAATTAATTTAATTAAATTACATTAAATTAATTAAATTTAATTAAAATATATTAATTATATTAAATTACATTAAATTAAATTAAATTAATTAAATTAAATTATTTAAATTAAATAAATTACATTAAATTTCATTAAATTAATTAAATTAAATTAAAATTAATTAATTATATTAAATTACATTAAATTAAATTAATTAAATTAAATTATTTACATTAAATAAATTACATTAAATTAAATAAAATAAATTAAAATACATTAAATTAAATTAAATTAATTAAATTAATTAAATTAAATTAAATTAATTTTAATTAATTTACATTTCAAAAAATATTATATACTTACTAATACTTACGTTGTAATGGTATGCGTTGTAAAGGTATCTGCGTTGTAAATACATGCGTTGTAATGGTACTTCGTTGTAATGGATCCTGCGTTGTAAAAATTGCGTTGTATTGGTAGTCGTTGTAAAAGTATGCGTTGTAACGTCATACATCCGAATCATATACAATCAACCCCAGTAGAGAGGAAAATAAAGACAACAACAACTCATTCAAACCTACTCACACACAACCATCCAAATGTTCACATTCATAGAATATCTGGAAAGCACAACTACAAGATGACAGTATAATTGGGATGACCAAAAGCAAGAACTGCTGATAGCAGGATGTTTTCAGGGCAGTCGTCAACGCATTTCGGTGGCTGAAAGATGAAAGAGGGCCACCTTCATCAGGACCTGCCAGATAGAATACCCACTCACGGGTCACTCCACCCGGGGAAAAAACAGAAATCAAACTGCGAGATCTGTATCACTATCTTCTATTTCAGAACAAATAGAAGTTGCAAAAATGTCATATCAGAAGACTGGATACTTCTCAAACTGCTGCCAGCAAGCAATACTCTCAATACCTTACGCGACTCAATACCATATGACGTCGTTTAGAGATGTCTATAGATGCTCCAAACAAATATGCTTCCTGTCTGTTTGAGATTCTTTTAACACAATGCATACACAGCTGGTCCGAACACATCTGAGAAGGTATTCATGTGCAGGATATTGTGTCTCCTCATCACATAGGTAATCAAATATCCCTAAAGTCTCTCAATGACGTCCCTGGGACTTCCACCTCCTGTCTTGCCAAATATTATATACTTCAGTCTATAACTGGCTTTAAATAAGTCCACGCCGAGAGCCCAGCAATCACAGCACGTCGCCTCGTATCCTCAGAATAGTCTGGTCGAAGTATAAACTTCTCCACAGCATTTGATAAAGTGATCAATCTTTGCTGCGGACAAAGCTCTTAAGACTGGGTATGCCGCATACCCTCCTAGATTTAGTTACTGCACTCCACTCCACTCCTCTACCTGGTGTAGAGTATTGCGAGGCGGCAATCGGGGCCTTTCTAAGGAAATACCAACTATAAATGGTCTAAAACAAGGGTGACTCCTAGCTCTGTTACTCTTTTTTCTATACATTTCGGACCTCCCTGTCCACTTATCACAGAGTGAGGGCATAGCTCCTTAAATTGGCGGAAAGGCAATAGCCTGTTTATTAAATGCGAACAACATAATAATTCTGGACCTTATTCCTAAAGGTCTAAATATTCATCTGCAGGCATTGCAACAGTTTGCTAATACTCACCATTTAAAGATTAACATCTCTAAGATTAAAATCATGTGCTTTGATGGTAAGAAGAAACCCAAATATTGCAAATCTTTATGGTCCCTGGGTGCCCAAAAGTTAGAAATAGGAAGATTCTATACTTTTCTGGGGAAGATAATGTGTTGTAATCTTAATGATAAAGCACATATTGAGAATAACACGAACAAAGCTCTTAGAGGTTTACAAAGCAAAAATTCTATATGGGGCTTCTTAGATCTGATGGAAGCACGGTCCTAAGAAACATCTCCTCTTAAATCCGCGATTTCAGTGGCTGCTCTAAGGCTAGAAATGGGATTGGGAAGTGCTTTTGTTCAGGGCCTGGTAGTGGTGGTACCCTAGGTCGCCTGCTTAACGAGGAGCGAAAAAGACACATTTAGATCCCTTATGAGGAAAGAAATTTTGGTTGAAAAAAAGAAGTCATTAAACTTCAGAAACTTCTCTTATGCTGTTGATCAGCTCCAATTAGATCCCAACTTGGTTCTTGCATTAACTGCATCATAATGAAAAGCTAGCCTGTAACAAGCCACTTGGGTGTTAAGCTTATGCCTGGACAGGAAGACGTGCCATAAAAGAAATAGGGGGTATCAGAATATAATAAACTCCATCTCAGCAAACAGAGTCCAACCATATATGAATTGGAATCTGCCTCATGTGCTGAGACACTTCTAGATTTTGCTCAGGTTGGGTGTGCTTCCACTTAATCCTCTTTTGGAAAAATGGTATGGAATCCCTGCTGAATGTAATTTATGTCACAAGACCAAAATCACATCCTTTTTGTTTGCCCAGCGATTTTATTACACCAACTAAAATAGTTGAGGCCTATATGTTTGCAGTATTCCATATGTACTGCCTCAGATGCACTACCGTCACTTTGTGTGCCCCCTAATGAAATGTTCTGTTATAGAATTTTTAACTTTTTAAAATGTTTTTACAACTTGTATTGATTTTATTTTTGTGTGCTTACCGTACTGTGGTTTTAATGCTGTCCTGGATCTTAATCTTTTTCTAGGAGTCTAATTATTAAGTGCATTTTTATATTCTGCAAGCATATGTAATCTTGTAAGTGTTTTGTGTTGAAGTCTTCAGAGTTCCGTAATGTAAATTAAATAAGCTTGAACCTGTATTCATATAGAAAATGCTAATAAGTTCTTTAACAAAAAACAAAAAGACTTGAGTTCTTAAAAACTACATTCAGTCTAATTGGACATCTCCTAAGTACAGGACCTGCTCTCACCTCACTAGAAAAGAAAAAGCATAAAACGAGAAGTTGCCACACCAAGCAAAGGATGGTAATGATTTGGTTGGACTGACACAATCCAGGCAGCTTGTTCAAAAACATTCTATTGTCCAGAAGTAAATTGCCTGTACACAAAATGTCACAGACCCGCAACAGTTGACCCTTAGTTTTTAGACACAGCTTCCGAATCCTTAGAGTGTTGTGAGGCATACCTCAATCAGAATAATAAACCCAAATTAATTTCAGACAGGGTGGAGGGGACTTTTTAAAGAATAACGCCATGGGAAAAAGTATTTTCTACGAGTTTGCCTTTGCAGTACTTGAATAAAGTTTGCTTCCTGGGTGGCTAGACATGCCTTTTGGGACATTGCTCAAATGATGTATCTATCCTTGTTGGAGCATATGTGCAATGCCTTTGCTCGGACAGTAAAAGACAGGTGGAATGCTGTAAAGTACATTCTATGTTATGGTCTGAACACTGCAGATTCTGTTGCCCATGTGAGGAGAACCAGAGTCCCTATCAGGAGACTACCCTACTGTTGTAGGTCTAGTTGTTCATTGTTTGCCCTCAGGCTATTGGCCACATGGCTCGCGCAGCTGTGAGCTGTCAGTTGGTATATATGTGACGTCAGTGCCACAGCCGGCACTAACAGCTTCGTTCTTCTTCCCTGTCGGTCACCTGTTCCCTCCCCGCAAGCTCTGTTCATATAAATAAATACTCCATTTCAACCGCACTTCGTATGTGTGATAATTATGATAATTCCACTACAATTTGGCGACGAGGACGGGACGGATTAAGTCGGAGCTTGCGGAGGAGAAGTTGCAGAGGATATTCTTTTCATTTGAGGCAAGTTATTGATACTCTATATTTCACAAGAGTTATCACAATTCTAATTCAAGTTTCATTATTCCTGAGATGAATGTGAGAAGCCCGTGAAGACTTCAGTCAGCTGAGCGGAAGGTTCGGGACGCGAAATGAAGCAACGGAAGCAGAGCAACTTTGAAGCAGCCGACCGGAGCAAACCTACAGGCAAGTTAGGATGTTTGTGTGAGGCTGTGGAAATGTACGGAATGTAATACAGTATTTCTGTATTTCAGCGCGAATAGAATTGAGTATCCGACTGTGAGGAAACGGTTGACAGAACCAACTGTCAACTGTCATCGGCAAGCTGACGTCAGCGCATCATTTTCAGCTGTGTTATGATCGGCATCGGCTGAGAGCGGCCAAGCAGAGTGTGCGTCATCACGCATAATTCAGTGTGTGCCGCCATTTTGTTTAGTTTGTTTTCCTCACAGGAGTGTTCGGTGCTTCCTCATCACGGAACTGTAATCGAAATGAAAACAGAGAAGTAATTAAATTCAGGTACTTATAAAATTAACGCTTGTTGCAGCGAGTGGTAGAAAACGTGTATCCTTGTTTTCAAAGTATATCTTATTCACCAAAATAGCGTGGTTTATGAAAAAAGAGACCTTTGAGGAGTGTAGAGTTCAAATGACTAGTGAAAGCAATTTATGTGCTCTGTGGTATATAAATAAATAATACCGGGACTATTTTTGACTAAATTAACAATAACAGATAGCTCAATAAATAAGAGGCAGGATCCGATGTGTCCGAGTCAGAAGGATTTATTCAGGCAAAAAGGAAGGGACTGGAACGGGACAGCCTGAAATAAAATGGAGAGGCAGCTGCAATGTTTCATCGACAGTGCAGCATATATATAGTAATACATTACATTACATTGCATACAGTAGGCGTAACTTATGACAAACGTAAGATAAGAGTGAATGGGTGGAAAAAGAAAGGCGTGTACAGGGCGTACACTGAGACATGTGGTATGAACGTCACAAAAGTGTCATGAATGGGGCGGAAACATGGAGGGGGCTACTCGAGCAGCTGGGACCTTTAACCTAGTGGTGCGCGCAAAACGGGCAATGACGTATTACCAGGGAGAACTGGGGGCTATGACTTCTGCACTAGAAGAGGAGACTAAAGTCTGCGGTGTCAGGACGACATGTACCTATATCATATCTGGTATCTGGTGTTTGGAGTACATGTTGATAGAATCCAAAAGTTATCAGGGCAAAGGCTACTTGACACTAAGGCTGGTGCGTGCATCTATTCTACATGTATTGCGTGTGTTAGGAATATTCTATGAATATTAATACAGTATTTCTCTTACATGGAGACAGAAAGGCTAGACCCTGGCTGAAACTATTGATACGATTCAGTAGCTTAGGAATGCAGAAAAGGAGGGCTGAACTGATAACTAGAAGCATAACATATTCTTGGCAGACAGGCAGGCAGAGCCAGGCCGGGCCGCGCTGCAGGAAGTAAGCGAAGGGTCAGGGATGCAGGTGGGGGCTGCATCGCTCCTCGGAGAGGGTTCAGGAGACTGGAGCTTGAATCTGGTGTCCGGGCCCCTTTTGAGGCCTAGAAACGGGGACAATTCAATGAATTAACGTGCACACTGTAAAACGTGGCAACATAGGCCTAGTACTCGTTGCTTTCACGAGAACTGGAAACTGGCATACTAGAGTTGGACACAACTTATGATTGCGTCTTTAATCGATCATGAGGGGGATACATGCATATCGGTCATGCACATATAACATAGGATGGGGAACACGTAGGCACATATAACATGGCAAAATTTACTTTTCCACATTCCCTCCTTGTGCCCTACGTTTCCATCAGGACACATCAATATTCATGATACCATCTATCATTTCATATAGCATCATTTGCTCGTCTCGAATTGTCTTGGAACGGGACTTAGGACTAGGAATACAAGAGGTAGCACACATGCCGCAAATCGCAGGGCCACATTGTAAACAGAGGCAGCAACTAAATATATAATCATTACTGCTATACCTAGGAATGACAATACTCTCCATCCCCAGGCAGATATTATACTCCAGAGCCAACCGGACCATGTCCAGGTGCCTGGATTCTGGTGTAACTGATGGGCAATTTTATGAAGTCTGGTTATAGCTGAATAAACAGACGGCGCGTTATTAGGAATGAAAATGCAGCAACTAGATCCGATGACTCTACATGCTCCTCCTCTATCGGCCAGTATGACGTCAAGAACGAGACGATTTTGGAGCACAACAAATCTCATAGCAGATTGCTCTTCGGTTAAGTTACCTAGAGCGGAAGTAGTCTCATTCACTACTGCTTCAAGGGTTCTGGTTAACCTACGTATTAGCTTACTATTCTGGACAGGGCCTATAAAGAAGAAGAAACCTTTATTGAAGTCTTGATATTGTTCTAGAGTAGTTTCAGTTTGATCGACAATTGGGGACTCGATCTCTCTTCTGTGTCTAAGGTGTACTAGATGTGTGTTTCTGTGATAATCAGATGGGGCTAGAAAAACTGGTGGCAGTAGGAAGGCAATGTAACATGTTCCATCCCAGTCTAGGGGCAGACGAACATATGCGGTCTGACCACAAACAAAATAAGAATGACGTGAGGCTTTGAAAATAGATTTCCCACTGTCACTATACTCGACCACAGTAGTACAATCACTATGTCCTACATGTGCAGAACCATTCTTTCTGACACATAATTCGCCTTTGACTGGTAGTACTGAAATAGCAGGCAAATCTGGAGTGGTATCGGACTGGACATTCAGAACCATGAAATTCGAGGAATAATTACCTAAATCATATACTTCATTTTCTAGATCTAACCCTGTTCTATGGGAAAGACCTTGCTTGTCTGGGAAACATGTTTGGTTCAGAAGGGACATATCAGTTGAGGATGACGTTAACGTGGACCATGCTCCACACGAACCATTATGTGAAAACGGATAAGGAAAGAGTGGCAGAACTCCCTTTAGCGTCTGAAAAGGGGGGAGTCGACCACACACCCAACAATTAGTGGCATTGCTGGTTTGGTGTGAATAATGCAGCATTCGGATAAAAGTGTTATTGCGCATAGCAAGACGATAGGATAACTCGTGAGGAGGCAGATCACTAAATGTGTGCTCTACTGTAACATTAGAAAACATATGTACATGTGAAATAGGAAAACATAAATGTAACGCATAACTTATGCATGTAACCATAAGACTCAGGAACAGTAAAAAGAAAAGAACGGTAATACATCTCTTAGAGTTTTGACTAACTCTCTCACTGTGTGGGTCTATCTCATACATGTCAGGAACCTGTCTAACCGTTTCACCCGAGAGGGACTTAGACAATTAAACTGGCTGACTTACTTTACTAGACCTTAACTTGGATTTATACTCCTGCTGCGGAGTTTTCTCTAACCGGGGAATTTTAGATTCGTTTTCTGGGCAGTCCTTGAGAGCGGGGCAGTCCTTGAAAAATGTCTTTGGCTTAAGTCCGTGAAATTTCTTGATGTGGCTCCCATGCAGCCATCCCTTGCGGTTCTCGACCTTCACTGCTGTCCGGGTGGTAAGAAGACCTAGGCGGGGTTCCTTCCAGCGGGGCTCCAGCGGGCTTGAACGATCAAAGTTTCTTATAAGGACCATGTCCCCTGGAACGACCTCATGCGGTTTTACTTTGGTGTTGTCTGGAAATGCAGCGGCAACCTGTGAACGACAAGATTGTAGTGCAGACATCAAGGAGGCAAGGAAATCTGTCAGCATATTACTGTCAATATCGGTAATCTTACGGGGTCTAGGTGTACCCCACATATTAGGGGGGCGACCGAAAACAATCTCGTAGGGAGATAGACCTGAACGGGAATGAGCGACCATTCTCATGTAAAAAAGGGCAACTGGCAGGGCTACTATCCAATCTACACCTTTCTCTGCACACACTTTTGCAAGGCGGATTTTCAAAGTCTGGTTATGTCTCTCTACGAGACCGGCTGCTTCAGGATGGCGTACACAATGGAACTTCCACTGGTACCCTAACAGAAGGGATACTTGTTTCATGAGCTCGGATGAGAATGGCTGGCCGTTATCTGAATACACGACCCTAGGTAATCCATAGCGGGGAAAGAACTCACGAACCAACTGCCTGGCAGTGGTCGCAGCTGTGTAATCTGGGACTGGATATGCTTCTGTCCACCTGGACAAAGCGCATACAACTACGAGGACATACTTGAAACCTCGACATCGCTCCATCTGAATGTAATCCATCTGGAGGACTTCAAAAGGGTGGTCAGGAGGATGGAATCCACCTTGTTCCACCGGGACACTTTTACCTGGATTGAACTGACAACATATCATACAGGTACGTACTTTCTGCTTGGCTGCTGCTCGTAAATGCTTGTTGAACCAGAGGTTCTGAATACTGTCTAACATGGCTTTCTCTCCTAGATGTGCTGGACTATGTGCGGTGTTAATAATGATTTGAACCATAGAGTCGGGGAGAAACCATGTGGCTTTTCCCTCCGTCAACCATCCTTGATCTGTCTGGACCCCTCCTTGTTCGGACCATTTCTTGATTTCATCGGGAGTAGCATGTAACTGTATATCTATTACATCTTGTGTAGGGTCCTTAACTGTCATACAAGTAGTCTGACCTGGAGTGTGTGTCAGTGTCATGTTAACTGGAATGTCTGGAGTCTGAGCTGTGAGCTTGGCTGTTCGATCTGCTAGATCGTTACCTTGAGAAATGATGTCAGTGACTTTCGTATGTGCCTTGCACTTCATGATAGCGATAGCTGTCGGTAAATGTATTGCATCTAACAGGGCTTGAATGAGGAGACCATGCTGAATCTTGGTTCCATGAGAAGTCATAAAACCTCGTTCCTGCCAGAGCACTCCAAAGTCGTGTACGACTCCGAATGCGTAACGTGAATCTGTGTATATGTTTACTTTCAGGTTCTTGGCACGTATGCAGGCTTGGGTCAGAGCGACAAGCTCTGCTGCTTGAGCAGACAGGGTGTCAATACGATTTGTTTCTATAACTTCGGTGTCAGTAGTCACTGCATACGCGGCTACTAGTTCTCCTGTACTTGTTCTCATACATGAACCATCCACATAAAGTGTCAGGTCGGGATCAAGTAATGCAATATCTGTCAAATCTTGTCTTGGCTTTGTCATGGTGTTAACAACTTCCACACAGTCATGTGTGGCAGGATTTGAAGTAACTGATGGTAACAGTGTAGCTGGATTTAAAATGTTGCAGCGTCTGATTTCTATGTGTGGCTGAAACAGTGTCAGTTCATAACCTGTTAAACGTGCAATTGTCAAGTGCTGAGTCTGGGTTCAGTTTAAAAGAACTTCCACGGAGTGTGGAACTTGTACTGTCAGGGAGTGTCCTAACACTATGGAATCACTTTGTCTGATAGCTAGAGCTGTGGCTGCAACTGACTTGAGGCACGCAGGCAGAGCCTGGGCCACTGGATCTAATGTGCTAGAAAAATAAGCACAGGGCTTGTATTGTCCTGCTTGATCTTGTGTGAGAACAGATAATGCAGTACCATCACGTTCTGTAACAAAAAGTGTAAAAGGCTTACTGTAGTTCGGTGTTGCTAGAACAGGTGCATTACATAAAGCTTTCTTTAACTCATTAAAAACAAGTGTATGTTCCTGGGTCCAAGGGAGGACAGTCGATACGGCTGCCTCCTGTGTCGTTAACTGTATCAGTGGCTTGGCTAGAAATGCATACTGGGGAATCCATTGTCTGCAGTAAGAAGTGAGGCCGATAAAAGCTCGTACCTCCTTCTGTGTCTTGGGCTGTGGAAGATGTGCTATTAACTGGATACGGTCAGGTGTCAACTGCCTACCCCTCTTGGACAGTAAGTGTCCCAAGTAGACCACTTGCTGGACACAGAATTGTAATTTGGAAGGGGACACCTTGTGCCCCATTTCGGCCAGAAAATACAGGACTGTAAGTGACGCACGTTCGCAGTCACGTTCAGAACGGGCTGTGATCAGTAGATCATCGACATACTGGAGCAGGGCAGTGTCAGTTGGCATGTGAATATTGTCTAGTTGTCTTTTAAGTGCTTGACTGTAAATGCTAGGACTTTCTGTGAAACCTTGAGGTGCTCGTGTGAATTTATAGCTTCTTCCATTTAAACAGAATCCGAAAAGGAACTGGCTGTCTGGATGAATGGGAACACTGAAAAATGCGTTCTTGAGATCAATAACTGTAAAGAATGTGGCTTCAGAATCAATAGCTGCCAATAGAGAAGAAATATCTGGGACTACTGGGTACTGTGGTACAATACATTTATTAAGTTCTCGAAGGTCAATCACTAATCGATAAACTGGAGGTGCATTTGGATCAGTACGTTTCAGGACTGGAATGATAGGAGAATTACATACATTGGAGTCAGTTTCTACAACCACTCCTTGAACAATAAGCTCGTCAATAATTTTGGATAAGGCTACTACAGCATTTTATTATTACAAGGAAGAGGGACATAGATAGGACAATATTTTACGGGGTCCAGTGTACTCGTCCTATAGACTAGTGACACAAAGAGATGTACAAAAGTTCCCCGGTAAGAGTGACGGAGAGGGGTGTGTGTGCTAGTGAGTGGGGGGAATCCCCAAGTTGGAACTAGAACCCTCACACACCCAGCAAGCTAGGTGTCATGCTTCATCATATGGGCTCTGCTCCTCGTCAGACTGGCGCTGCAATGTCTGACGGGCTCCCGAAACCGGGGCTCTTTAACGGAGATCTTCTGTTCCCGCCATATGGTGCATGCGTGTGAGAGGGCCTGTGGAGTGTGGTCGTGAAGTGGGTGTTAAGTTAAAAAAGGTGAGTCAGTCTACATACTGAATTTATTCTCGTAGTAGACTCCCTTGGTTAAAAACAAAGAACAGTGGTGTGGGAGGGGAGAGACAATGACCCTAACACTATTAGGGAGAATTGGACTACTACCCTCAATTATCGGTCGACATGTTTCTTGCCTGATGGCAATTCTTCAGGACCTAAATAGGATCGTACCACACAGTGAAAAAACTAGTGACGAATATATACAAAAACAGAAGTAGGGGGTCAACACTTGCAGGCAGGTATACGGCCGTAATACAGTCAGTAATACCAGGGTGCAGGCTAGTCTGTCCTGGCTGGGGAGGTATAGTACCTTCAGTGGCAGCAGTCCAAACGGCTTCACCTACCCCACGAGCAGCGTCTAAGCAATGACGCAGAGCAGCCAGTCCCACGGGAGCAGACTGAGAGGTCCATCAGGGATCCGGTTTAGGGCATTCTAATTGCAGCAGGACAGACTAGCCTGCACCCTGGTATTACTGACTGTATTACGGCCGTATACCTGCCTGCAAGTGTTGACCCCCTACTTCTGTTTTTGTATATATTCGTCACTAGTTTTTTCACTGTGTGGTACGATCCTATTTAGGTCCTGAAGAATTGCCATCAGGCAAGAAACATGTCGACCGATAATTGAGGGTAGTAGTCCAATTCTCCCTAATAGTGTTAGGGTCATTGTCTCTCCCCTCCCACACCACTGTTCTTTGTTTTTAACCAAGGGAGTCTACTACGAGAATAAATTCAGTATGTAGACTGACTCACCTTTTTTAACTTAACACCCACTTCACGACCACACTCCACAGGCCCTCTCACACGCATGCACCATATGGCGGGAACAGAAGATCTCTGTTAAAGAGCCCCGGTTTCGGGAGCCCGTCAGACATTGCAGCGCCAGTCTGACGAGGAGCAGAGCCCATATGATGAAGCATGACACCTAGCTTGCTGGGTGTGTGAGGGTTCTAGTTCCAACTTGGGGATTCCCCCCACTCACTAGCACACACACCCCTCTCCGTCACTCTTCCCAAGGCTACTACAGCCTCAGGTGGCAATTTGTACTGTCTGATTCGTGGTAGAACAACACCTTGCTTCAGAGTCACACGATGGGGCGTGATCTGCATACAACCTACATCAGTTGGACCTTGCGCCCATAAATGCTGTGGTACATTCAATAATCTTGGATCAAAATCACGTAATACATAATGACCTTTGAAATCTCGGAGGAACAGGCGGACCCCTTCTGGGGAGCAGCATATGACTGCTCCTAATTCTTTTAACGTTTTAATGCCTAACAAATTTTCTGGACAAGATTTCGTGAGTAACAAATCTGTAGTTCGGGACAATGGACCAACTTCTAGAGTAACTGGTTTCGATATTTCATTAACAATAGGCTTTCCTGAAAAACCAAGGGATACATTTCTAGAGCCTGAGAGTGGAGCCCCTGGAACCTCGTCATGACTGATAGTAGTCCTACTTGCCCCTGTATCAATCAGAAACTTTCTGTCTTTCCCCAATACTTGACTGTGTACATAGGGACCCTCTTGATCTACAGGTATCTCGATGAGAGGCAAGCCTACCTCCCTCTCTAGGCTGTTTCATGAATATGGCTGATAATCTGGATACTCTGACTGTGCATACTGGTACATCTGCTGTGTAACATGCTGTGTGGCAGCGATAGGCTGCGGTGCTATAACTGTCTGTTGTGCATTCTGTGGTGGCTGGGAAGTCTGTGAAACTTGTTCTTGTCTAGGCGGACGTGGTCTTTCTTTAGTTTTACCAGTAGCTATGTTGTGTTTCAGAACTGCACATTCGTTTATAAAATGACCTGGCTGTTTACAGTAATTGCATGTCCCTTTAACGGGAACTGCAGGATGACTTGCTTGATTCGTACCCCTCTTCTGACTGTCTTGTGGAACAGACTGTGCAACTAGTACTTTCATTTTCGTGTCTTTCATACGTCTCCTTTCGTGTTCCTGCTCTTCCCTGATTCTGTTCTGGTGGTACTGGAGCATTTGGAGCATCTGTGACGGAGAATTAGCTTGCCAGGTGCTTTCGACTTTCAGTACTCGATTTTTAACTTGTGGGCTTGAATTCTCAACTAGTTTGGTAACAAAAAGATGAGGGTACGATTCACTACTTGTTTTCAGACCACTATTAATAATAAAACATTTCACAAATCTAGAATAAAAATCACTAGTATCTTCGTCTTGTTTCTGTTTACAGGCTGAGATGGCATCCCAATCTTCCTTTTTCGTGGCTAGTAATCTTGGCAAAACTTGTATCAATAACTCGGGCAATTCTTTAGCTTTATCCCCAAGACCGGTACCTGGTACTCGTGAATTATCTTCAGCTTCTAGAGCTGTCCAATCTATCTTTTTCTCTCCCACCTCCCATTCTTTTTCTTTGAGTTTTTCATATATACCCGCAGGCAACAGGACCTTTAACATTTTAATGATATCAGGATACGTGTATTCTCCCATACGGAGCATGTCTTTTAATTCACGGTGGAACCCTGCTGGATCTTTGTCATGACAGGGAATTAACTTTTTCATTTCTAAGAGTTCCATCTTTGTAATAGGGGTGTAAACAAATACTCGTTCTAGACCACCACCCTCTTTCTTGACTGGATGTACTTCTCGTAACGGATTCTGTCTGTCTATGTAGGATGATTTACTTTCTGGGGGTGAGACGTGAACAAAATGTGGATTCAGAAACGTTCGGTATTTGTGGCGCTGTTCTAAGATGACGCTAATTAAATCGGTACCTAGACCTTTCCATCTGTACTGGAGTAACTCGTTTAATACATCATGTAGAGGACCTGGATCAGAATGCTGTTCCTCATACAGTGTAATGAGGTGCTGGATCATATACATACCCACCAGTCGTTGCTCGGCTGGGGGCAGTTTCAGAAACATTTGGGCCACTATTTCGTCTGGAAAAGTGGTAGAATCAGTAGTCCATCGGACTGCTGATCGGGCTAGTTCTTGTTCATGCATGGTACTGAGCTCACTATAACCTATTCGTAATTTCAGAATGCGATCGGTGGCCTGGAATACTTGCTCGAGAGAGTACTGTTCTGGTGCTGGAGGAGGAGAAACTTTCTTGTAATCTAGGCGTGAATGTCTGTCGGAAAGTCTAGTTCTACCTACATATGCTATTCTGGAGGGATTCTCGTTGTCTACCTCTTCAGTAGAAGAGTCATACTCTTTCTCGGTCGCTTGCTTTGCTTCTCGTTTCTCGTGTATACTTATTATTTCCTTACGAATTTTCTTGTACATACTCTCTATACAATTTTGTGTCTTGTGTTTTCCATCGGCTATATTGTCACTCCACCTAGTCAGGACTTTCATTTCTTCTTGATCTTTTTCTGGAAAATCTTGCTCTCTTATTAAACAGTTAATCAAAAACTTTAAAATCATGAGCTGAGTCTCGACTTTTCTTTGAACCATGGCTTCGTGAATGCTTTCTGGATTCACTCCTGTACGGATAAAACGATATATTCTGTCTAGATGTTCTCCCATATCGGGCAGGGTGTCCAAATAGCTGGCAACCCGTCTTAAACGTAATGAATATATGACCATGTGATCATCGCCTGGAACTGGATCATAACGACATTCAGTAAGTGCTCGCTTGATATCTCCGTATGTAGTCACTTTTGGCGTACGCTGTAACGCTAGTTCATGTAGCGTCATACGTCTTGGTTGAGGCGGGGTACGAGGAGAACCTCCCCCCGCGGCTCCTAAACTAGAATCGTCGGGGAATACTGTACGGGCTGGTAGAGTGACTGGCAAAGCGGGTACATGTACTATGGGCTGGGCCGGGGGTGCTGTAACATTATCTGGACCCACGGGACCAGCGGCTGGAGGAACAGGAACTACATTATTAACGGGAACAGGCGGAATAGGATTGGCATATTCTGGGACTGTATCATCCAAATAGGACGAAAGAAAAATATCAGCTGCGGTCGGTTTATGACGTAGCTTAATCGGGACCAATGGCGGCGGGAAATTACAGGGTGCTTCCGGGGTTGCTTGTGGCAAGCCCTCGGCAAGAAGAGGATACATGCCTTTAATAAGGGCATTTCTCTGTCTGCCTGACTGTTCTGCTTGAACTCGTTCACCTTCTTCGATTAATTCCCTTTCTTGGGCTTTCTCTGAGGATTCCCTACTTAATTCGGTTTTTCTGAATTCTTTTTCGGTTCTTTTATGAGATTCTTTGCGCCATAACTCGATGGCATCTTTCTGGGACTGTCTGGCTTTCCTTTTCCATAATGCTTCTTCTACTCGCATGATGCACTCGGCATCCCATGTACCTGATACAGGCCATCTATATTTCTCTTCGAGATCCTTAGTGTAGTCTGACCATAAGTCTAGATATATTATGGCATCTAAGCCGTGCTTGTGATACATAAAATGTCCTGGACTGTCCCTAGGAGGGACAGGAACTGCTTCTTCGAGCAACCCTTTTCTGGTCTTTAACTGACGTAATTTCGGGAATAGAGGCATCTTTGGAAATACACAATACACAGTAATCACAGTAATAATATAGCAAACAAATCTTTCATACCACGACATAAAAAATACATGAATAACAGTTCGAACAGAAATACTACCTGATACACTGAAAACGGAACACATGAATTTCTTGAGAAAAATGAAACTTACTAGAATTACTGGATGCACTGCTAAAACAGTACAGAACATACCGGTCCCATAAAGAGACACGTCAGGACCCGTACCCACCTAGGTGGATACTTCGTGCTGGATCTGCGTACCCAAACCCATCGGACCAGGAACAATACTAATGCTCCTGTCTAGATACCCCCCTGTGACGGTACTCACCGGGAAGCAGAAACTGGAAGGCCTCGGACTGGACTGGACTGGACTGGACTGGACCACTACGACGTCGGACTACGAACTTCGGAAACTTCGGTTACAGGTGGGCCTCCGGATACTTCGGACCTTGCTCTCTCGGCTTGGGCTCTGGTCGGGACGAACCGCATTCCACACCGCTTCGTCTGGATGTCGGACCGCAGTCTCCGTTTCCTCCGTGGGCCTGAGGGAGACTTGAAGCAGAAATATCTGCACGTGCACGGTATAGTTCCGTCACGGCTGCAGAGGGTCAGGGGACCGGCGTTGCATCGCCAGCGCATGAGGAAGGGGCTCGTACCTGTTCGGGCGCCATTATGTGGTATATAAATAAATAATACCGGGACTATTTTTGACTAAATTAACAATAACAGATAGCTCAATAAATAAAAGGCAGGATCCGATGTGTCCGAGTCAGAAGGATTTATTCAGGCAAAAAGGAAGGGACTGGAACGGGACAGCCTGAAATAAAATGGAGAGGCAGCTGCAATGTTTCATCGACAGTGCAGCATATATATAGTAATACATTACATTACATTGCATACAGTAGGCGTAACTTATGACAAACGTAAGATAAGAGTGAATGGGTGGAAAAAGAAAGGCGTGTACAGGGCGTACACTGAGACATGTGGTATGAACGTCACAAAAGTGTCATGAATGGGGCGGAAACATGGAGGGGGCTACTCGAGCAGCTGGGACCTTTAACCTAGTGGTGCGCGCAAAACGGGCAATGACGTATTACCAGGGAGAACTGGGGGCTATGACTTCTGCACTAGAAGAGGAGACTAAAGTCTGCGGTGTCAGGACGACATGTACCTATATCATATCTGGTATCTGGTGTTTGGAGTACATGTTGATAGAATCCAAAAGTTATCAGGGCAAAGGCTACTTGACACTAAGGCTGGTGCGTGCTTCTATTCTACATGTATTGCGTGTGTTAGGAATATTCTATGAATATTAATACAGTATTTTTCTTACATGGAGACAGAAAGGCTAGACCCTGGCTGAAACTATTGATACGATTCAGTAGCTTAGGAATGCAGAAAAGGAGGGCTGAACTGATAACTAGAAGCATAACATATTCTTGGCAGACAGGCAGGCAGAGCCAGGCCGGGCCGCGCTGCAGGAAGTAAGCGAAGGGTCAGGGATGCAGGTGGGGGCTGCATCGCTCCTCGGAGAGGGTTCAGGAGACTGGAGCTTGAATCTGGTGTCCGGGCCCCTTTTGAGGCCTAGAAACGGGGACAATTCAATGAATTAACGTGCACACTGTAAAACGTGGCAACATAGGCCTAGTACTCGTTGCTTTCACGAGAACTGGAAACTGGCATACTAGAGTTGGACACAACTTATGATTGCGTCTTTAATCGATCATGAGGGGGATACATGCATATCGGTCATGCACATATAACATAGGATGGGGAACACGTAGGCACATATAACATGGCAAAATTTACTTTTCCACAGCTCCAGCACATTTTCTTGAAACACCAGGCAAACCTGTCATGTCGTGGAAAAATTGGTACAGGGCATTTGACAATTATTTGGTAGCTATTAATGGCAAAAGATTTGAACCAGAACGCAAAAAGGCTATTCTCTACGGCTTATTAGGTGTTGCTGGTCAAGAAATGTTCTATAGTTTGCCTGAATATGAACCTGCGCCTGGACAATTTATTCCCCTCGACGAATTCCAAGAAGCTATCAAGAGACTGGAAAGACAGTTTGATGAGGAGGAAAACATAATGGTGGGCAGACATAGGTTTATTATGAGAAAGCAAACTGAGTCTGAGAATATAGAAGAATATTTAGGCAGTTTGAGGGTATTGGCTGCCAAATGTGGGTTTGGTGACAGAGTTGATGAATATTTACGTGATCAGTTGGTATTCCATTGTCATGAGATCAAAATTCAAGAGAGGTTGTTAGCGTGCAAAAATCCCTCTTTATCGGAAGTCGCAGACATCGCTAAGGGTATTGAACGTTCTTTGGAGGGAAGAAGAGAATTAGCCAAGTCAAATGTTTCAGCCAATTCCAGTGTTTCATATGTCAATGACAGAAGAAGAAAAGAATATAATGGTAACCGTTATGTCAAGTCTAATTCAGTGGTTAATCCTGCAAATTTTGTATGTTATAGATGTGGTTCGCACAACCACAAAGCTGATTCCGTGAACTGTCCAGCTACGGGGAAAAAGTGTACAAGATGCCAGAAGGTAGGGCACTTCGCTAGCGTGTGCGGAAATTTTGGTCATAAAAAGTAGAAAGAGCAAAAGTAAATGTAATAGAAGAATTTGAAGAAGATATGTGCTCTAATATTATATTGGCGCTAGGTGACAGTGACCATGACATAAAAGGTCCGATTGGTACAGCACATGTAGGCGAGGTGAAACTCAGCATCATGGCAGATTCTGGGTCACCTATCACAATTGTATCAGATAAAAAATATCTGAAGTACTGGCCCAATACAGATTTGTTACCACCAGATGTCAACCCCAAGGCATTTGGAGAACATGACATAAACATGTTTGGGTATTTTATGGATGTCTTGAACATTAAAGGCAGATGCATTGAAACCAAAATTTATGTAGCGGAAAGGGGCAGAGATATAGTGGGATGGAGAGACCTGGCAAAGTTAAAAAATAATCCTCAAACCAGGTGCTGAGGATCCCATCGTGTTAGATGAAGGCTTTGTATCTCTCATTACTGTTCCAACAGAGTCCAAGAGTTTGGATTGCTCAGAATCAGAAGGAGATTTATCCACTATATTATGTAATTATAAGAGGTTATTTGAAGAACGCATAGGTTGCGTGAAAGGATTCGTGCACATATAGTCTTAAAAAAGATGCATCCCCTGTAAAACACAAAGTAAGACCGTTACCCTTATCAGTTAAGGAAGAGTTAAGGGTGTTGTTAGAAAAACTTGTAAAAGAAAAAGTAATTGAACCTGCAGATTCAGCTGAGTGGGTTTCAGGTATAGTTTTGATTAAGAAGAAAAATGGTGAGTACCGTCTGTGTGCGGATTTGAGATCATTAAATAAGAACATATTGGTAGATTGTTTCCCATTACCTAGGATTCAAGAGATTTTAGCCAACACCTCGGGATCCAA
This sequence comes from Lissotriton helveticus, assembly GCF_964261635.1. Lineage (NCBI taxonomy): Eukaryota > Metazoa > Chordata > Amphibia > Caudata > Salamandridae > Lissotriton > Lissotriton helveticus. The sequence goes on along the minus strand of NC_136063.1, from coordinate 824,174,887 downwards.
ATATTTTTCATTAATAGATCTCAAATCGGCATACCACCAGGTAAAGTTGGATGAAAGATCAAAAATGTTAACCACTTTCATCACTCCCTTGGGAGCGTTTAGATATGTTCGTCTGCCTTTCGGATTGGCTTCTTCTGCAAGTGTTTTTCAGAAGTTAATGGAGAACATGTTCGGTGGAATTGATGGAGTGCAGAAGTTCCAGGACGACATTCTGGTTCACGCGGATTCAGAAAGCAAGCACAATGAGATCTTGGATACGGTATTAAACAGATTACAAGAGAGAGGTATGACAGTGTCGAAAGATAAATGTAAATTCTTGAAAACTGAGATTGAGTATTTAGGCTATGTACTCAGTGCTGAAGGCATCAAACCTAAACTTAATCTTGTACAGGCAATAACCGATGCACCCAATCCTGACAATAAGGATGCACTCAGGTCATTCTTAGGCCTTAGCGAATACTACTCCAGGTTCATTGAAGGGTATGCTAGAATGGTAGAACCATTTAGGGCACTGTTGCGCAAAGGACAGAATTTTAATTGGGAATTGCAGCATGATGTGGCATTCAAGGAGGTAAAAGAAGCAATTGTTAAGGCACCCACATTGAAACCTTTTGATTCCCATGGTTGTAATGTCATTACAGTTGACGCAAGTTCAGTGGGAATCGGTGCAGTCTTTACCCAGAAAGTAGGTAAGCATGTCCATACAGTTGCTTTCATTTCACGAAGATTAAATGACACCGAGAAGAATTACAGTACCATAGAAAGGGAGGCACTAGCCTGTGTTTGGGCAGTAGAGAAGCTAAAAATGTATATTTGGGGCAAAGAATTCGAGTTAATCACCGACCACAAACCCCTCATATTTTTGTTCGATGGATATGGTAGGGGCAATGGGAGAGCTTCGTCTAGATTGGTTAGATTGTTGGCCAGGCTGCAGGAATATAATTTTTCTATTAAACATATTGCGGGCAGGTGCAACATCAGAGCGGATTTTCTTTCCAGGTTGCCTACAAAAAGTCAAGATAAACAAATTTGTGAGGAGACAGAATGTGTGGTGTCCAATGTAGATGTTATACAACAGAGCAATATGACCATTTCTAATGAAGAGTGGGTAGAAGCTACGAGTAAAGATGTAATTTTGTCTAAAGTTAAGAAATATATGTCTACTTCATGGCCCCCCATACGTAATTTGTCATCTGACCTTAGAACAATTGTGCAAGTGGCCAATGAATTAAATATAGTGAAGGGGTGTATCAGAAGAGGGGATTTGCTTATTTCCCCCACCAGTTTCAGAAACAGAATAATAGACATGGCGCACAAAACGCATTTGGGAGCCACCATGACTAAAAGACGTCTGAAAGAACATTACTGGTGGCCCGGCATGGACATTGATGTGAACTTATTTGTGGAAAGATGTGATGCCTGCACAAGGTCGGACAAACATTGGAAATTAAGAACACATGAGATGCAACTGGTTTCCATCCCAAATTCAGCTTGGTTTAAGAACGCCATTGACATGGCAGGACCGTTCCAACGGCTTGGACAGGACGAGAAATTCATAATTGCAGCCAGTGACTACTACTCGAAGTGGATATACCACAAATTTGTTAGCACTATAGATTCTGACACAGTAATTGATTTCCTACGCAGGTGTTTTGACATAGAAGGTAGTCCACGTATTATTGTCTCAGACAATGGTAAACAACTTACGTCGACCAAAATGTCAGATTTTTTCAAGTCACATGGAATCACCCAGGAGAAAACTCCCTTGTATTCTCCTAAATCTAATGGATAAATTGAACGTGTCAACAGGTTCCTCAAGGAAGGTATTCAACTTGCCCTGTCATCAAACCTTCCAGTGAAGGACTTTATAAGAGAAAGAGTGTTTACTTATAACATAACTCACAATTCAGTCACAGGTTTCTCACCGTTCTTTTTGTTGAGGGGAAGGAGATGTGACCATGACATCACTCCCAAGTTTCTGTTGTCAGGGAATGAATTGCCTCCCTCCATCATTATTGATGATGATTTATTGCACGTTAAGAAAAGAATAACTGATTGTCAAATGAAAAGTAAACAATATTATGACAAGGTGCACAGGGCTATTAACAAGGAATTCTGTAAAGGAGATTGGGCATTAGCCACCAAGCCAGGTCATCAGGTCAAGGGTGAGTCCAGGCATTTTGCCCCCGAAGAAGTAGTGGAGGTTTCAGAAAGTGCTGTTTGCCTTAGGCATGCGGGGTGGCGAAATAGAAGTGATGTAATCAGAGTCAGCAAACAGCAGGCTGATGTGTGGCATAGTAATCAAGTTGATGGAAGAGGCTACAATGAAGAGTACTCATGGTTAAATACTTTAAATGGCGATGAAGAATATATACCTAACACCAATGCAGTCAAATCTAGTTCTAAAGATGATTGTCAGGGTGGTGGTGAAAGCAGAACGGGGAACAGTTACTGTGGGATGAGTGATGTCATTAATGAACCAATAAGTGACGAAGAAGACATTGACCAAGTTGATGCCAGTGACAATGTATGCAGTTATGTTCCTTCCTCTAGTATTGCAACATCTTCCAATGAAGGCTGCGTACACGGAGGGTGGCAGGGGACATGTACCAGGTCTGGCAGGATTGCAAAGTTACCCAGTATGTACAAAGACTATGATGTGAGTTAGTTCTTCCTTAAGAAAGGGAGATGTTGTAGGTCTAGTTGTTCATTGTTTGCCCTCAGGCTATTGGCCACATGGCTCGCGCAGCTGTGAGCTGTCAGTTGGTATATATGTGACGTCAGTGCCACAGCCGGCACTGACAGCTTCGTTCTTCTTCCCTGTCGGTCACCTGTTCCCTCCCCGCAAGCTCTGTTCATATAAATAAATACTCCATTTCAACCGCACTTCGTATGTGTGATAATTATGATAATTCCACTACACCTACCACCCTGTATGCATTAAACAGGCTTGTCTGGGGGGTGTCCAGTGCTCTTTGATGACCATGCCTTTAATGGATCAGTGTGAAGGCTGAAGTAGCCTTAGGGAAATTTAAAGACGTTGGGCCCGATTAACAGAACTAACTTAAGACAAAATCCTAAACTTACTACCATTTTGGTATTCACAGAAGGCACTTACTCATTTTGGTATTCACAAAAGGCACTTACTCATTTCGGTATTCACAGAAGTTAGGACTCCTAACTTTATGACTCTTAAATGCCTTCTGTGAATACCGAAAGTCTTAAAGTTAGTATTTTTCTCAGTTTAGGAGTAGTAAAGGTAGGACTCCTAACTTTAGGACTCCTAAATGCCTTCTGTGAATACCGAAAGTTTTTTCTCAGTTTAGGAGTAGTAAAGTTAGGACTCCATACTTTAGGACTCTTAAACTGAGAAAAATCCTAACTTTAAGACTTTCAGTATTCACAGAAGGCATTTAGGAGTCCTAAAGTTAGGACTCCTAACTTCTGTGAATACCAAAATGGTAGTAAGTTTAGGATTTTGTCTTAAGTTAGTTCCGTGAATCAGGCCCAGTGACGCTACCGTCCACTGACAAGAGATTACTTTTCTCTGTTCAACAGTTCAATCAGCAGCATAAAAAGTTCAAAGGATATTTGAAAATTCTTGTGTATCGCCAGTGACAACCTCTAAGCCGGTACATCAATCAATGCAGACTTTTTGTGGTGGCAGGGGTGGTCAATAACAAAAAACCTTAGCGGAGGAGCCGCCACTGGGAAGTATTGCATTTTGTAGGGGGATCAGGCCACTTCCAATTCACTGTTCTGCAATTTGGCCTTACTCCACCTCTTTGGTTTTGTGACGTTTATGTCAGTGATTATACCACAGTTTCGCAGGTTGGTGATAGACGTATTACCATACCTTAGTTGCCTGCTGAAGGCGGGATCGCCTCAGTTAGTCTCGGATCTCCTACAGGCAACACTGTCATTACTGTTCACCCCAGGGTTTTCTAGCATTGACCTAAATCCCATCTCTAACCCATGCAAAGAATGCCTTTACTTAGGTAATTCTAGACACAGTTGTCATGAAGGTCTTCTCGCCTTCATAGTCAGCCAAGTACATTCAGACATTGATCCTAACAGTTTAGGCAAGAGCCGCTGTTACGACCTAGATGATTCTGAGGATTTTTTAGCTATTAGCATTATACATCCTACTGTGCCTTACCCTGTTGTCAAATGCAGGCCTGTCAATGGAAAATGTGGATGCATTGTAGAAGCCTTTCAGACCAGATCTGTGTCTCTGACGAGGCAGCAAAAAACCTTTAATGGTGAATGACAGATGCCAACTTTACATGTGCCAGACTGTTTTCCCTGCCCCCTCTGAAGCGAACAGAAGTGACAATTGTGTCATGTACTAGCTGGGGAGGACAAATAGACGAAGTGGAGTTGAAACGTCTCTGGACCCAGGAGGAGCAACAGCATCATATAAATCTTCAGGACCTGTGAACCAGCCTGGTAGCCCTAAAGACAGAGGACACGACTGCCATGTGGTACTACAACAAGAGGGGAAGAGTGATTACTCATTAGTCAAGTAGTCTGGAGGCTTTGGCAATGTCTAAGGCTTCAGATGGTCAATGTTGCAGGATCCCTCACCAACAGGATGGATGAACTTAGCAGGCTTCATCATGCCCATCACAAGTGCCATCTGCACTCAAAGGTGGCGCACGATATCTTCACACTAACCTTCAGCCATCTATGCCTTGGAGGTTCAAGGAGGCTTGGGACTGCTGCCTTCGCTCATTGGCTGACCTAGGGTCAGCCAAGGCAGCAGTCCCAACGTAATCACAGAGTGTGATGGGGCCAGTGAGACTGCTGACCCCACCCCACTCTGTGATGAAGTATCACTGATTGGCACTCGACCTTGGGCGCTTCAGGGCTTAAAACTGAAGCGCCCAGGTGAGAGGCAATCAGTGAGCTACCCTTCGTTACTGAGGGTAGGGCCTCAGGGACCTTTGCTGAGCTGAGGACATCATGCCCACAGGAGCTGTGACTTCCTCAGCTCAACAAAGTTCAGCTCAGGCAGCCAGGAGCCTGCGCATTTAGCGCATGTCTGGCTCCTGGCTGTCTGACCTGTCAATGAACAGTGTCTGTCAGGCTGACCTTTGTTCAGCCTGACATACACTGTTTGTGAGGGGAAAAGGTGGAGCGGCGTGGCCCTCAGCCCCAATGGACCGGCTGCGGCTGGTAGCGTTCTGCGCTCTAGTTTCCTCTAGAAGCTCTGACATCGTATACACAGAAAAAAGTCAGGCAGGACCAAACATAGCTAATTTTTGTGGCCCTGGATTGGGCTCAAAGGGTCTGGTCCTCCAAAATGCTGACATTGAGCATCTATACCTCCCTCAAACTTCCTCTTAGGGGAAAACAGGGTGCTACACCTAAGGATCCATAACCTAAGCCTTCTAGTGAAGAGACTGAGCGAAACCATCGAGAGGTTTTGATATGCCTTCGAACGTGGTGGTTTTCATTTTGGCTGCTTGACACCCTGCCACTAAATCTGTCTATTCAGGCTTCTGGCACAAGTTTGTCACCTGGTGACAGGAAAAGCGGGACTTCCCTCTACAGCCTACATTATCTGATATTGGGAGGATGCATGTGCTTTCAGGTTGTAAGGATCTATCAGAATTTGATTGTCTATGTGTTTCCTATTGTACCAGGAACGTGGTTCTCTTGAAAGCAATAAAAGTTAGTTCACAAAAAAAGTCATTATCTGGTGTTCTTTTGATCATGAAGGATTAGCTGTGGGCATGATCAAAAGTTACTTGTCGGCCCTCTCAGCCTTTCTTCATTTGTTTATCAGCCCTCATTGTGCAAATCACATGTTGTGATGAGTTTCTTTAAAGGGCTTTCTCTAATGCTTTTCCTTGCTCCCTTTATTATGCTGCAGAATGACCTCAATTTGATCCTAACATTCTTCATATGGACTTCTTTCAAGGCTCTTCATAGTTGTACTCTGAGACTCTGACTTTGAAGTCTGTGTTTCTCATTGCAACTACATTTGTGTGTTGTGGCAGTGAACTGCAGATGTTATTAGATCAGCCTGATATACTACTTTATTCCCTGACAAGAGGTACTTAGGATGTGTGCGTCCTTTCTCTCAAAAGGGGTGTCCCTTTTCCTTGTAGCATAGCACACCATGAGCCCCAGGTCTTTCGTCTGTCGCATCCATCTACAACGAAGGAAAGACTACACTGGTTGGATTTGAGGCCTCTCCTCAGCTCCTACATTGATAGGACTAAGAAACACTATGTGGATGATTAGGTGTTTGTCAGGTTCACTGGTGCGAAGAAAGTAAAGGCAGTCCAGAAAAAGGCCTTGTCCCTATGGATTGTTGTCCCATCAAGTGTGCTACGCCTTGGCCAAAAAGCATCCCCCTGAGGGCCACAGAAGTTCTGCAAGACAAATATATTCCTCAGACCTCCCTAAAGAGGACATTTCCCTGGTATTGAATTGCAAGGTGAGGAGCCTGTTGTTTGAAGTACCTATCAGAGAAATGAGTTACTAACCTTTGGTAATGCAGTTTCTGGTGGATACTCTCTCTCTCCCTTCAGATTACTCACTGTTGGAGATGACCCCCTCTGCATGGTTACTCCAGATTTTTGCCTTCCTTTGTTAAACCTGTTTTGTTTGCGCTGAAGACTCTGAGCATTTTACTTCTTCTAATCAGTGGTAAAGTGCTTGTGAACTCCCTTTAATAGATGATCAAATTGGCCTACAATGGATTGGTACATTTTATTTACTTGTAATTCCTTAGTATCCACCACCTGTAAATGAATTGCTACTGGTGGGCAGCAGCCCTCATTGCGGCACCCGCTAAAGTAGTACTGTACAACAAATCTAAGGGCTACCATTGCAGTCTGTAGTGCAGTTTTAAAATGCCATTTCGGCCTGGCAAATAAACCTTTTGCCAGGCCTAAACCTTCCTTTTTAATGCCTATAAGTTATCCCTAAGTTAGTTCCTAGCCACCCCAGGGGCTGAGTGTGGGATATTTAACAAGTATGACATGTGGGTTTACGTTTTACATGCTGTAATGTTCCAACAAAAGATAAAGTGCCAAAAGTCTTCTTTATTCAAGCAATACAGTACACTGCATCTGCATGCAAGCAGGCCCCTGAAAACAACTGTTCACAGAGGAATTCCAGATCGCCCCTGGCAACCATGGAACCAATGACTATTTATTAAAGGTAACCATTATGAAAATGGGGTGACCCAATGGTCAGGGACCTGGGTGTAGGTAGGTATAGAAAACAATGGTCCTAGACCCTACTTAATCAACAGAGACAATCTGTACGTAGTTGGTGAGTAAAAAACACAGTTTAAGAGCCTGCTCCAAAAGTCAGCTCATAGTACTTAATACCTTAACAAAGTAAAAAATGAAAAAATGCAACAGGCCAAATTCATGAACTAGCAGCAATTTAATTCATTGCATCTAGAAGTTTGAGTACATATCACAAGTCACAGTTATAATTTTTATCCATGTAGGTTGCCCCAAGGGGGGACGTGCAGGAAAGGGAAAGGTGGTTGGGAGTGTTTGAGTGATAAAGTGATCGAAGGGAAGTTAGAATAGTGACATAGAAATTATTTACAATATTTTACATATAGAGGATCGGTTCAAAATCATCGTCCTTGTTAACCTGGCCACAATGATAATTATAGATACATTTGTAAATTCAAATTATGTGGATATATTTTCCAATTTTATGGCACGTGGGATACGGGTAATCAGGGTCCAGGTTTGGTCAAACGCTGGCGGCTGCATGAGTCAGCATCTGTTCATGAGGCTCTTGATCGTCGCTTCTGACTCTCGTGTCAGAAGCGACGATCAAGAGCCTCATGAACAGACGCTGACTCATGCAGCCGCCAGCCTCATTCATTGAAGGCCATACTAAGAGGAATTTGTTTCCCTGAGAGCCGTACACATCTGTGAATTTCCACGATCAGCTCCTTCAAGGTGACTTTTGCGTTTACCCATCCGCTGTGAATTTTTCTCCACATGGACCTACACAATTGGGGTCATCTACAGCCCTCATTTTGCCCCTATATGTCCTGATGAAGACTCGCACGGCCCAGGTCTAACTTACCCACAAGGCCATAAGACGAGTCGAAACGTCGACGCCCTCCTTTGACCAAACCTGGACCCTGATTACCCGTATCCCACGTGCTATAAAATTGGAAAATATATCTACATCGTTTGAATGAATTTACAAATGTATCTATAATCATCATTGTGGCCAGGTTAACAAGAACGGTGATTTTGAACCGATCCTCTATATGTAAAATATTGTAAATAATTTCTATGTCACTATTCTAACTTCCCTTCGATCACTTTATCACTCAAACACTCCCAACCACCTTTCCCTTTCCTGCACGTCCCTCCTTGGGGCAACCTACATGGATAAAAATTATAACTGTGACTTGTGATATATACTCAAACTTCTAGATACAATGAATTAAATTGCTTCTAGGTCATGAATTTGGCCTGTTGCATGTTTTCATTTTTTCCTTTGTTAAAGTATTAAGTACTATGAGCTGAATTTTGGAGCAGGCTCTTAAACTGTGCTTTTTACTCACCAACTACGTACAGATTGTCTCTGTTAATTAAGTAGGGTCTAGGACCATTGTTTTCTATACCTATTTATTAAAGGTAAACATGCACAGAAAAAAAGATGTATATAATGCATTTTCCCCATTTAAATAAACAAACAAAAAGGAACACATGAAACTTACACAAACCTATATAATCAAAACCCCGCAATAAGATCCCTACCAAGCTGGAAGCTATAAAGAACCCCTGCAACATATACCCAAGACCTTACAGAGTTTCCTTCATACCTCTGCACTTGATAACTCTCCTCACATTCCACACTCTTCCATCCTGAGTGCCTAAGCTCTTTTTATAAACTTTCATCACCTTAAGCGCACAACCGAACTTTGAACCTCCTTTCCCAGTAAAACCAGGTTTGAGTATCCTCTCCCAATCTCCCACTACAAAATTGGGTTCTCTCACTCTCCATTTCTCATCCCATTTCTCATCATACTTAGCTTTCATCTCCTCCTGCGTCTCCTTTACCATCCTGGCCACTCTGCCAAGATCAACGAAATTAACCTTTAGCATCTTCTTCTTCATCCACGAAGGACATAGTATGGAACTAGGATCCTTACATTTCAGTAACCAGAAAGGACTTACTTCAGTGACCGAATGAGGAGTAATATGATACATCCACAGTCTTTCCCTCAGTGCACGTTTCCACTCACCTCCTAAACTACCTGCAACTTCAATCCCGTCTTTGAGGACGCAATCGAAGCGTTCAACCTGTCAATTCTCCTGCGGCTCATATAAAGATGTGGTGACTTGCCTGATGCTACACCCAGACATGAACTCCTCCATCTTCCGTGACTTACGTTGCACACCATTATCGGTAACCAGCACTTCAGGACACTTCACAAGATAAAAATTTCTTTAAAGAATTCAGTCACCACAGAGGGTGAGAGAGAGAGAGAGAGAGAAAAAAAAACTCTGTTTATTTAGACCATAGTCTTTAAACACAATGGGAACCCAGAATAATGGTGGCAATATAAATTCTTTAACAAATACGTTACCAATAAAACACTTGGCAAAAATGGCATCAACATACAGTCATAATTCAGTATAAACATTTAAATTTTTTTATATAGTTTCACCTAAAACTTTTAAATTAATGGGAAATGGAAGACTAAAAGAATATAAAATCACTGCCCCTTCTTCAGTTTCTCCCTTACAAAGCATTTTATGGTTTTTTATATATTTTCCCAGAGCAATTGCAATATCAAGATATGGTGTCTCCGTAAGTAGGAGTACCGCTTGGGCGCATAGTCTTATCTTCTATTTTAAATATATATGGCATACACACAGTTTCTGTAAGGCTAAAACCGAGATGCAATCAAGCAATATGTGCAAAATATCATTTCTTGTTCCTAAACCACATTTACAAATTCCATCAGTCTGTATCATTGCTGTTTTTATTTTTTCTTCCATCAGCCAAGGATTAATACCAACTCGTACTCTTAAGATTTCATGCCTTAGCCCTTGATTAGGCAGGGTATCCAAGTACGGATTCCAGGCTTTTTTTACCCATGAATTTCTTAAACATTGAACTGATTTTTTCACACTCAGATATTCCAGGTCCAGTCACCACAGAAGACGCAGCATGTGCAACAAACCTGACATCCGGCCACTTCGAATAATAGTCAATCATCAAGAAAGCAAATCTGGATTGCTGGGGCAACCTGTTAAACAGACCAGAAATATCAAACACCCCTTTTTCCCATGGTGAATTAGGACAGGACACAGGTTTGAGGGGAGCAGGGTATATCTTAAACATTCTATCACTGTTCACACACACAGTACACTCCCTCATCATTCTGTCTACCATAACATCCATACCTGGCCACCAAACATTAGCCCTGCTAAGACTCTTCATTGATGACATTCCCTGGTGTCTCTCATGTGCCAATTCCACAATTTCCCCTTGGATGGCACCCAGAGGAACACACTTTCCTCCTTTAAAGATTAAATCACCCTTCATTTCCAACTCACCCAAAACTTTAAAGAAGTGCTGCACCTCTGAACACAAACCTTTCTCCTTGGGCCAACCTTCCACCAGATATTTATTGATAAGCTGCCACACACCTCTTCCCATGCCTCCTCTGACAAACACTTAAATTCCACATTTACAAAATCACTAACTGTTGCAACCATTTCCATCTCATTATGCTTCACTCCTCCCATCAAGACATGAATGGCAATCCAGAAAGACAATGGACGGAACATTGCACTTTCCAGGCACATACTCAAAACTGAAGTTGTATTCCTTCAATCTCGAAGTAAATCTTGCTATGTGTGCAGTGGTATTCCATCCTCCTCCTGGTGACAAAATCCCCACCAGAGGCTTATAGTCAGTCCTAAGAATGAACCTCCTACCCCACACATAGTTCCAAAAGTGTTCCACGACCCACAAATAAGCTAGCAGTACTTTTTAAATTACAGCATACCTTCTCTCAATTTCATAGCGTTCCGGAAGCAAATTTTATTTATTTATTTTATTTATTTTTAAAATTTCTAAAGCGCACAAATACCTTCCGGTGTCTCGGCGCTAGAGTTTACAGATTGCAAGGGGTTCCTATCGGAAGTTTACTGATTAAAAAGCCAGGTTTTGAGGTGCTTTCGGAATGTTAGTAGTGATGGGCTAAATTTGATATAGGAAGGGAGCAGGTTCCATAATTTGGAAGCAGCAACCACAAAGCGTTTGTCTCCCCATGTCGCTTTTTTTGTGCGTGGAATTTGGAGCTGTTGGGCTGCAGATGAACGTAATGTTCGACTAGGTGTATAAACACTAATGGCCTTTCGAAAAAATTCTGTTCCCATGTTGTTCAATGCCTTATATGTGATACACAAGGCCTTAAACTTTGTACGGCTTCTAACCGGCAACCAATGTAGTTGACGAATGATGGGAGAGATGGATGAATATTTAGGTGTGCCGGTTAGAATCCTTGCGGCAGCATTCTGAACGAGCTGTAATTTTTTCAAAACTTGCTCCTGTGCGTTCAACAGTAGGCAGTTGCAATAGTCCACTTTGGACAATACCAAAGTGGACATTAGGGTCTTGCCTGCATTTGGGAGAAGAAATGCAAGCAATTTCTTTACCATTCTTAGGGTAAAAAAGGAGGCTGAGACCACTGCGTTGGCATGGTTGACAAAATCTAGCTTATTGTCAAATAGAACTCCCAGATTTCTAACTTTGGATACTGGTGAAGGGGGGGTTCCTAGCTCCGAAGGCCACAAAACTGGGGACCAAGACGGGGTCAGCTCACCAAAAACCATAACCTCAGTCTTGTCAGAATTTAGCTTTAAACAATTCTGATCCATCCAGGTACTGATGGCTCTCATACCCTCCTGGAAATTAGCGGCTACTTCTCCTCCATTTTTGTGGATCGCCAGGACCAGCTGGGTGTCATCGGCATACGAGGTTAATCCAATACCAAATGACTTGATCACCCTCGCCAAGTCCGACACATAGATGTTAAAAAGTGTCGGACTTAGCGAGGAGCCCTGGGGAACTCCACACGGCAGAGTGAAATCAGGAGAGTAATAGCTCCCCATCGTCACAGACTGCTCTCTGTCAGCCAGGAAGGATGCCAGGAGTACCCTGGCTTTACCCTGAATGCCTATTGCAGCGACACGGTCGATCAGGATGGTGTGATCGACCGTGTCGAAGGCTGCAGACAAATCCAAGAGTATTAAAACCGCTGCACCCCCTTGGTCCATGGTTATCCTGACCTCCTCTGCTGCCTTTATCAGAGCAGTCTCAGTCCCGTGGCCCTTCCTGAACCCAAACTGGGTGTTGTCCAGCAGCTCGTTCTGATCAATATAGTTCGACAGCTGTAAGTTCATTGCCTTTTCAAAAAATTTTGATGGATAAGGGAGCGAGGCAATAGGGCGATAGCTTTTAGGCTCCAATGGGTTTAGGGTTGATTCTTTCAAAAGAGGCTTTACAATAGCCATTTTCCAGATTGAGGGGTAGTCACCTGTCCGAAACATGGCATTGCAGATGTTAGTGAGCACCGGGGCTATCAGATTGGATACTGGTTTAAGAATGAGTGGAGGACATGGATCCAAAGGTGATCCCGACTTAACAGTATTCATAAGTTCTTTCATAGACAGTTGGGATAGTGGGGAGAAGACCTCAAAGGTTGGCTTTGGTGACGTAAGAGGAATTTCCAAACGGGCTGAATCAGTGATAGTTCTTTTAGTAAAGTTGTTAAAAATGTTTTTGACCTTTGCCTTGAAAAATTCCGCTACCTTATTGCAAAAAATTTGAGATGGCTCTGTGATGGCAGGGGCCGGTGGATTGGCTAATTTTTTAACCACCTGATATAGCTGTTTGCTCGAATTTTGAGCTAGTTCTATTTGTGTGCTATAAAAGTGACATTTTTCTGCAATTATAAGTTTTTTGTAGCTCGACAAAGCTTTCTTGTATGTATCTCTGTCATTATTATCGTATTTCGTATGCCAGCGCCTCTCCAAATTTCGGCATCGTTGTCTCTCGAGCCTTAGTGGTTCAGAGAACCACGGCGCGGAGGGTTTATTGCGATTTGGCTGCATTTTTGTATTAGGTGCTAAGCGGTTAAAGGCATTGTTCAGCCAATGTCCATAATTATTGGATGCTTCATATGGGTCAGATATGTCTTCTGGTCTCGTGGATTCCAGGGTATTGTGTAAAACAGTGGGGTCAATGTTTTTCCAGTCGCGACATTTAATCTGGGGGCGAATGAGAATGCCACAGACCATTCCTCCTTACCACTCTTTTGACCCAAAGCTCCTCCAATACCATCTAAACTGGCATCTACTGTAACAATGCAGACTTTGTTAAGGCAAAAAGGTTTTTGTGTAGGTGCATGTGCAATTTCCTCCTTGATAAGTTGGAAAGCGGCCTGGTGCCTTTCTGTCCAAATGAAATCAGCTCTGTGCCTCGTTAGCTCTCTGAGAGGTTCCATTTTAGCTGCAAACGCCTGTATAAACTTACTGTAATAGTCACACAGTTGTTAGGTGCAGGGGCATTTACAATGGCATCAACCAAAGATTTCTTAGGAATCACACCAATACCAGATAGCGTGTGTCCAAGATACTCAACAGACTCACAAAAGAACTTGCACTTCTCCTCTTTAAGCGTCAGACCATGACACTCAAAACGTCTGCAAACCTCCCCCACATGCTCCATTTGTTCCTTTTCATTTCTAGACAAAATAGGAATATCGTCCTGGAAACATTTTACGAACTTGTTCAAATCTCTGAAAATACAGAACATTGCTCTTTGAAAAACTGATGGTGTAGACGCCAGGCCAAACGACATTCTGAAATATTGGAAAAGGTATTGTGGAGTAATAAATGCAGTAAACTGCCTTGACTCCTCTGTTAGCTCAATCTGGTGGTTTGCAGAATGAAGATCTAATGTAAAAAACACGCTGGCTCCTTTCAGCATACATATAACCTCCTTGATATATGGCAGCGGATGACAGTCCACAACCAGGTTGGCATTAGGACCCCTCAAGTCCACACACAACCTAAGACTTTTGTCAGCTTTATGGGCCAAAACAATCGGGGATACCCACTCGGAAGTTTCAACTGCTAATTATTCTGTTCTTAACCATTTCATCCAACATGTTTCTCAGTTCTTTGCTGATAGTCCCTGGAACACCTCTCAACCTCTGCTTCATGGGCATAGCATTTACATTCACCTTGATTTTATGACTAAACCCTTATAACTTCCCCAGCTTCTCAGCAAAAACCTTGGGGAACTGTTGGACCACCCTCTCCATGCCCATCACATCACCCACCACCAAAACAGGTTCACTATGTCTCAGGTTGAGGACGATACCCGATACCCAACTACCACTGGTCCTTCCATTCCAACACATTGACACCTAGTGTGGCCACATACAACTTAACCTGAGCAGACCTGCCCTTGAATTCAACATCCGCCAACTCATACCCCACAATATTTATTCTTGACTCATACAAAACTCTGAGCACTGATATTAAACGCCTTGAGAGAGTCCAAGCAGACCTTATCACCAAACTTCTACAAACAATATTGCTTCATATTGATAGTCCAGGGTGATCTGGATTCGGCCATCAACTCCAGTTACACATCAAATATGCGAACCACACACTTAGGAGGCCTTTTACTTCTCTCATTCTGCAAAAGCCTCAAGGCTTGTCCTCCCTCTTTCTGACTTCTAAGGGCTGCCTGCCCTGTTACTGACAAATGCAGCTCACACTTAGGTCTGCCTGATCTTTGTTACTCTAGACAGTTTGGATGCAACCCCAGCAAAGGGGGCATTGCCCACCCACAGACTAGCACTGGGGATAAAAGCGGCACAATCAGAACCTCTCTTCAGAACACTGCTGGACCTGAGGAAGATTCAGAAGGACTGCCCTGCTGTCTGAGGAAGGACAATTGGACCTGATTGCCTTGAACTCAGGCTCCCATGAAGTGACTCCAAGAGTCAGTTGGCTGGCCACCTGTTTGTGCTACAGGGACACAGCCAGCTACCAGAGGCCTCCCTGCCACTGCCTAGCTGATCAACACCAACTAGACCTGCCTGAGCCCTGCTGCTGGCCTCTGCTGGAGTGAATCCTAATCCCCAAAGATGCCCCTCCAGGTCCTGGACCCTAGGTTGGCATCAGAACCAGGTGGTGATCCAGACGTTTCTGGGGTTATTTCAACCGTGGACTCCTTGTGTTGCCCACCAACTATTCACAACAACACAAATCTGCAGTGATGACTTTCTCTTTGTGTCCACTCCGAGAACCAGCGCCAATGGCCACAGTCCGCGTCACCGGCCACCGCGAAGCTCTATCAATGACCGATTCTTCACGCTGAACGGCGATACCCGACAGGCTCCTTGCGCCAACAATAGTCATCGACTTTCAGCGCCAAGCTCTGCTGCAGTTCCCCGTGTGGACTTGTGTGACTTTGACCCGGTCTACCTCAACCAGATAACCACAATTGTCACTTTTTAGTGTTATTTTCACTGGAAACTTCAAGAATTAATAATTCCAATTCTACTGAATGGATTTTTGTTGTTTTGGGGTCATTAGGTTTCGCCTGGCGATCCGCTGCGTAGCAGCGTTCGCGCAGGTCGAAATCTTATGATCCTACAGTGTGGGGCTTTGTCCCGCCTTCTCTTCCATTGGCTAGCTCCATAAATGGAGGCTAGCCATTGGAAGAGATGGTTGTCAATCACTCTTTCCCCCTCACGACGCAATTTGGGGCGTTTCCGTGTCTTTTTTTAAGTCCCGCCCTCTCCTCTTCCCATTGGCTGGAATTTTACCTCCCAGCCAATGGGAAGGGGAGAGCACAAAAAACACGCCCCGAATCCCCTACAGGGCGCGCTGTGAATACACACATGCCTATCGTTCTATTATTTGTATACACCTGACCCTACATATTGTGTTGTATTTGCTCCACTTTAATTGATCAAACATAACATAATACCCACTGCCAAACCCCACTCGTTCTCAATGCTAACCTCCCTCCAAGCCACGTGTCCCCCGCAGGCCACTGCGCCAAATGTGCAAGCATGGAAGCACACGTTTTACCACCAAAACGGCAGTTTTCTATTTTCAACCGCGTGCTCTACTATAAAAACCGTTACTGGTTCATAAATTACCAAATTCAAGAAGCACGTCCTGCTCAGAGTTACCTTTCACTATGTTGAATCGCCTTTACACTACTCCACATCCTGTTTCCTCGCGCCAACTGAGAGTTACATTTCTGCATTCTCAAGGAAAGTCCCAAACTACTGCTGGCTTTGCCAATGGATGTTGTTTCACACTTCGACCGCTGAGAAAGAGAGGGAGGAGGGAAGAGGGACCTGGAAGTGAAAGCAGAGGATGGGAGGAGTGGACGGCAGAGGGCGGATGCAGAGAGGAGCAGAGGAGGCGTCACTCGTGATCCACGAGGAAGTGACCCAGCGCGGGGACAGATGCGGTGCTTTCCAGCTGCCAGGATGGTGGCGTCTCCCGGGATCTGCGCCCTCCTGCTCTGGGGACTGGGGTCCGTGGCAGGGAGCTCCGCAGCCTACAACTGACGGTAAGTGAGGGGGCAGAAAGGAGAGGACAGAGCTCAGGAGACCGACACCCGTGCACCGCTCCTGACTGAAACTCACAGAGCGGACGGACTGACGGACACGAGAACACCAGCAGACACCAGTAAAGTGTGGGACAGATGCTGAGGCGTAGGGCCACAGAGGGACAGAGGCTGTTAAGTGCAATAAACTCCAGAACACACCGGCACGGAAGGTTACACACCAGGAGGACACAGGGGATACGCTGGAATCCAGACCACAGAGTAAACGCTAGAATCCATAATCCGTAACATACACCAGAGCACACTATATATATATACACACCTGAACAGAGAGGTGCAGACTCCGGAAGAAACTAAGCACAGAGTTTTTTTATTTAGTGCATTTTTATATAGCGCGGACATTACCCAAAGGTGTCAGAGCGCTGTACTATAGGACCAGTTACTTTACATGAGAAACGTGTTACTCAATAGAACCTTTCAAAAAATAAACAGGAGACTTAAAAAGGTAGGGTACTCGCAGTGTGTGGGGGGGGGCTCGCAGTGTGTGGGGGGGTCTCTGTGTGGGTGTGTGGGGGGGGCTCGCAGTGTGTGGGGGGGCTCTGTGTGGGTGTGTGGGGGGGGCTCTGTGTGGGTGTGTGGGGGGCTCGTGGGTGTGTGGGGGGCTCTGTGTGGGTGTGTGTGTGGGGGGCTTTGTGTGGGTGTGTGTGTGGGGGGGCTCTGTGTGTGTGTGGGGGGGCTCTGTGTGTGTGTGGGGGGCTCTGTGTGGGGGGGCTCTCTGTGGGTGTGTGGGTGGCATTTGCGAGAGATTAAGCTATTGACATTGTAAATGACAATGCCATTTATTTATCTGTTTTCAAAACCAACACATAAATAAAAATGTTGTCATTTACAATGCCAATAGCTCTAACTTTTGCAAAGGCGAAACCGTTGCATTGTAAATGCTTGTTTTATTTATTAAAATTAACTCTGTTTTGCTAAATGGGTTTCGGGTATTTCTTCTGTGCTGTTTTCACTTTATTACTGTTTGAGTACTGCATAAATGCTTTACACATTGCCTCTTAGTTAAGCATGACTGCTCTGTGCCTAGCTACCAAAGAGTTAAGCACAGGTTTATTTAGCACTTTTTGTGGTTACCCTTGACAAGGACTGTTTTTATTATCTGAGGGGCTTCCGACCAGTGGTGGCTGGAAAGTCCACAGATAAGAGGGGCGATAAAAAGATTTAAGTACATAAATACATAAAAGAAATAGAAAGGTACTTATCATTTTCCACAGACATGTCCTCCTCGCTCCGGTCGTCTTCTTTGCCTGACGTCACCTCACGTCCAGCTGGGCTTAAACACTCCTGGTGCTGCATGAGAGCAGTGCCACGATTGGAGGGAGTGGCCTCTCTCACTGCTTCTGAGGCCATTAGAGGCCTCTGTAGGCACTCAACCCGGCTGTCTCAGACAGCCCGTTTGAAAGGTTTATAGTGCGCATATCAGGCTGGCAGTCTCAAGAGGGCTGCCAGCATATGCGAAGGCGGATGTGGCGTCCTACCGCGTTGCTATGGTGATCAACAGCAATGCGGGAGAACGTAGCGCATTTGGACCGCTCGTATCAGAATCTCACATCGTGTGAATATTATTTTCAAGTGAAGATAGAGTATTTCCACTTTCACGTCCCTAGGTAAAGGTGGGCCTTAGCGCGTCCATACCGCCAGGGTTTAATACACCAATAAGTCCTGAAGAATGCCTGGTAACATTACACCGTTTCATGGCTGAAACATTTCGACTGATTTGTAAGGAAACTACCACTCAATTAACTGTGGACTCTTTTCCAAACACATAATTTTTAATAACCTGTCCTTAGTGATCAAAGAATAAAATTGTTTCTGATACACTACTGACTCTTTTTAAACCCTCACCACTCATTAGTTAAATTTACTTTACACAACACGTCTGAATCTCACTATCCTGCTCCGCAGCAAATCTTTGTACAAAAAATGAGTGCCTGGGCTCGAATTTTGAAGAGACTGCTCTTTATTTAAAAGCAGCCCTGGGGCTTCGTTTTTTGGATTTCGAATACTCCTGTATTTAATTCATACATTTCATTTCAGTTTATATTCATTTACACATCTGATTGAAGTCAGAGGTTTTGACACGCATATAACATAGAGCAACTGATACAAAAATCAATAATACCAATCATGAAAATGATTACATGTGAATACATAAATGACACATTCAATGAACAGAAAATCGGTACACCAGAGTCTGTTTATGTTATAGTCCTAGCTTTTTAGTATTCAAAGTTTGTAGGGCTAATCACACTGGGCTTATTGAGTTTGTGAATTCTAAAGGTAAACTTTTGTAGCCCTATTTGTGAGATTACGTATTCAAATCCTGAAACCGCCAAGGTATGAGTTTCCTTGGAACTGCCAAACAGCCGACGCGTTTCCAAACCCTTATCTTAGTTAGCCGGGTTCTTCCTCAGGGCTGAGCTGGGTAACTACGGTGCAAAAATAAAGTGGATTTTTATCTTCTCCTATTTCCTAAATTGCTTCGGGGAGATTATGCGCTTTACATAAAGGGTTACCTTTGTTTTCAGAGCGATCGTTCTCTGTGGTTCTTGTTCGGAAGGCATCTTTAGTTCCTTCATTAAAAACAATGCCTAGGCGAAAAAATGAGGAGAGGGCATGCTAATATCATTCTTTTAAGTATATCGGAGCGTTCAACATTTCGAAACAGTTTAGTCTCGCGTTGTTTCATGGGGGTGCCAAAATACATTTACTTATCAGTGGTTTTGTTGGCTCCCTGATATTTGCGATATCGGTATGTGGCTCTTTTCATCACAGGTGCTTTTTGCTGTTAAAATTAATGCGAAGTTGTAATCAAGAGGTTTGTTTAACCGCATGTTTAACCACTTGGATGCTAAGGCCTTTTCCATCCTTGTCATGTAATTTCCATTGAAATGAATGGCAACTCCATGACGAGCTGAGCTCGTCATGAGCGTCGAAGTGGTTAAAGCTATTTACCTACATAGTTAATGCTTACTTATAATCGGGGAGGAGGTTCTCTCTCGATACGGGTCCGCTTTACTGTCGTGTCTTGGCTATGTCGAGCGCCTGCAATGTTAAGGTGTGGATTTTAATTTTATACTACATTAACGGAGGTGAAGATATACATAGTATATGAATTCTCTTTTTGTTTCTCACCTCGTATTAATCCTGACGGGTCGGCAAAAACATCCTCCGTTTTACCGCTTGACCGGCTCCCTGGTTTCCGTGATTCAACTATTACTGTTCACGGTCACCCGGAAGTGTTTAAACAATCAGCCGGGATGCTAAGGATGATGGGACTTGTAGTATTTGAATCTGTTTCTGAAATATCAAATCTGTTTCTTGGTGTTAATGGCTGAGTGTTGTTTTTCTTAAGCCAAATCTGGCATTGTAGCACACCAAAGAGGCACTCGGTCTCTTTGGTGGGGCCCGATGATGAAACATGTCATCACCAGGTGGTGAGTGAGGGCTTTCCTTAAACTTCCTGAATGAGGCCGTCAAACCCCTTTCTTAGTTGCTCCTGACTGTGGTCTGATCTAACCATTTGTCACTCTTTTCTTGTTTACTGATTATAACCGGGGAATAAGAGTGTTGCTTTACTCTCCCTACCTCTCTTCTTGTTGAAGCAGACAGAGAGTGCACCAGTGCCTCCCATGCTCTTGCTGATTCCAGCGGTTTTTCATTGTTCAAGCGTCGTGCTTGTTGAAACCGAATAACACCCTCACTGCTAGCCCATTTAAGTAGCTCAGTTCTCCACCTTCTGCTGCTGGGACCCTCCTTTGACTTCCAGTGCATTGTAATTTCTCTTTTTGCCAGCACCAGCCCCATATCCACAAATGTACTTGTCACCTTTGTCTTGGAAGTATGAGGGAACCAATGCAAAATACACGTTGCCATGTCAAAGTCCAACTGGCGCTCCATAACTGAATTCAATAGCTCTCCCACTGCAGCCTAGTAATTCCCCAGGTTCGGGCACTCCCACTGTTGTAAATTGGCAGCAATGGGTTAGCATTAGTAGAAGCCATCCTGTATTTAGAAGTTATCTTATCCGCTTTGTGAAAGCCATTTTGTATTTCTGGCAGCCATTTTATTTGCCATGTGCTCGCCATGTGCTCTGTCCTACCTTTCTGTTAACTGCTCTTGAAATCTGCCTAGAGACAAACTATATTTAGCATCTTCCGCCTTCGCACATGCCCAGAAGGGACTAGCTAGTAGAATGCACCTGCTTCTCTAGTATAACTGTCAGGCTATTTTTGCTGCTGTATGGAGAAGTAACTCTCCTCCCACTTTGTTGAGCAAGCAGATCTTGCATGTCCATATTAGTCATTTTTGCATGCTTACATGAGCCAGGACTGCCCCTTGGTCTTATGCTGAGTATGTAACCCTAAGCATATATAAGGCCTCTGTTTTCTGCACTCCTCAGACTGCCTCATTCAGTTGCTAAGGCTTCTGTGTGACGTAGTCTCCCTCATTTGAGGTTAATAAATATGTATTTTATATTTCAGCTTCTGTGCCAATTTCTTCTTTGTTGGTTTAAAAGGACCAAGTATCAGTGGGACCCCTAGGAAGGTTTCTTGATTTCATCAAATGGCGCTCCAACGTGGAACTCATCAGAGAAGTGGCTATCTGAGGGAGTGATCTTGTCAGGAGACAGAAATCTACTGAGGAGGACAGGATAGGATTCTACTAAGGAGGTACTCTGTGCACGGAGATTCTGGGGATTCTCTGTCTCTGCAGCCCAGTATATTTCTGCTCTTCCTGATTTCGATCCTCCACATGATGTCAACCCTGACTGAGAACCTTTTTGGCGTGAGTATTCTAAAAAGACCGTTAGGTCATTCAGAACTTGGACAACCATTTGTTTGGTAAGAGTCGTTCTGCGGCACTTGCTGTTGGTTTTGATTCCTTTGATTGGTAAGGTAGTTTAGTAACACTTACTGTGGCTTAGATTTGCGTTGGCCAACTTTTGATTAGTATGTATGTAATATGTAAATTGCAATACATGTAGGCAGGTAATGAGATTTTTCTCTGTTTGACTTTTGTTTGAACGGCGCAATGTACGAAGAGTACCTTAAGCACTACTTTGATTATAATATTTGCATATTCTGCAATATTTTTGGCATGCCTGTTTCAAGCACACATCGAAGAATGTTTTGCTTTTTGGAGGTACCATAGTGAGATGTGAAATTAATTAGCCGGCTCCCCTGAGGGAACAGCTAGATAGGTTTAGGTATAAAAACATATTTCTTCCTTGGTGATTCTGTATCCCCAGGGAATTAAAATATGGATCCTTTTTCTGCGCAATTTTATGAATGGAGGTATGCAGAACAATTTTTGGTGTTCTGCCAGCCTAAGCTAATGAATTGAGTGTATTTTGGCTTCTTGGAAATAAAACAGTTTGTTGGGCTGTTTTTTTGCAGTCTTTTGGAATAATATTGAGAAGCTTTTCTTGTAAATATGACTTACAACTAGTATTTACAAATGGTTTGGTTTAAGTACAGTCTGTGGGCTGTCCTTTGTTTCTGTCTTAAGTGTTGATCTGTGGGTTAAATGTGTGTTTAAATGTCTATGTGGTTTGTGGTTTTCCCATTAGTGGAACTTCTGTGAGTAAATAGCGATTGCGCTCTTTGTGTAAGGATTGCTAGCCTTAAGCGTGCTGTATTCTGTGATTCTCAGTGTATGATCCCTTCTGTATATGTCTGGAATGAGCTCAATGCGTATGTGTGTGTGTTTTTTCTTGTTGTCATCAGTCTGTTATGCAAAATGTCATTTAATTAATATTAAATAAAAATTAAATAAAAATACAGAAATTAAGCATATGATATGCTAAAATAACTATGTTATTATTAAATTGATAAGAGTAACCAACTATGCACATGTACAAACTGCTAATGCTTAAAAGATAAAATTAGAATTCACATTCAATAGGAATAAAATAGGCCTCAAAAACGAAATTGTGTGTTTTGTAATGAATAAACAATTATAAAGCATTTTTTCTTAGATACATTGTATTAGATATAAACAGGCAAAAACATCATCTGAAAACATTGCATGTTGTTGAACTAAAACACATATTATAGAACATGCATTGAAATGCTTCAGTTTTAAATAGACTGCCACCGTGCTTCGTTTCAACACTAAAAAAAGCTTTCCTCAGCTGTGTTTTTACTGCCGCTAAGCAAGCAGCTGTTGTTTTTGTAGGCCATGGAGAGACAGGAATGTTGCCTCAGCCAGGATTTTGTCAGTTAAACACAGGGTAAAACCCTGCATTTTAGACGGCTGTTTTAAAAAGTTACAAAAATCAGGTTCATCATTTTAGATACCAGGAAAACATTTAACGTAGGAATTTCCATTCTTAAGGCATTTTTACATAGACACATTCTTGGTTCTGGTGTTAAATAATAATTGTCCTTTTAAAAAAGTGGCGCAAAAACTTTTCATGTTTCAAGTTAGGCTTCTGTGCTTAGGCTTATGAATGAATGCATCTAAATATGATAGGCAAGAGATGCAGCTTGCTTTTCCTATTTGGAATTATCAAAATGATTGGTTTTATTAAAAAATGTTTTATTAATTATGAAAAAATATTTTAAAAATAGGTCCTTTTAAATTCGTTTTTTAATATTTATAAAGCTTAATACTCATACTGTGACCTCCTAGCATTAAAATTAAATTTAAGTTGTGTCGTACAGCATAATGAGGACATTTGCATATGAAATATCACTCTGCGCAAGGGTTAATAAACTCATTTATTTAAAGGGTAATTATACTATATTTCTAATTTTTCATTCCTGGGCTATCTAAAGAACATTCTGAGGATGATTATTATGCAAAACAATGATAGGATATTCATTTTTAAGTGCCCCAAATATCAAAGTCGAAATTGGGCAAAATTCACTATTTAAACAGCATTTTTTTTCCATTCAGAGCAGTTTTAAACTGCCTTATACTTCAGTAAATGCATACATTTAGGTATAAAACAAATAGCTGACCTTTATATTGCTGCAAAAGTATATTGCACACTGCTTACAATTGAAAATATGTATAAAAAGCCAGCAGAAGTTATTTTCTTAACTCTAAACTGACAAACAGGGGTTTGGGTATTCATGTGTGGTTTTTTTTTAGCTCTTTCAAAAGTGCTATGTACCTCCTGTAGTAGTAGTAGTATTTTTATTTGCATAGTTAATAAAAACCATTACAATTCGAATAAAACCATTGTAGTTCGTCCGTTAAAAAATGACATGTATGTACTGTGCATTTTCACCATATCAATAATATAACGTATAAAACAATTTGCAATTTTTAAAAATCATGGTGACTAAATTCAATTTACCAAACATTATTATATAAAATTCATCTTAGTTTCATTGTTCTCTGAGAGCTTAAAACATACTCATTTCTGGTGCTCCTTAGAGTTGATATTATTAGGCAACACTTTAGTCATAGTTTAGTTTAATTAAATAACTACGAACTTAGTTGAAGGGAGTAAATTCCTGCATCTTTTTCTCCACCACCTTCATAAACTTTACCAGGCTGCAGTTCAGCTGCGGATCGTCTGGTGTTAAACAGGCAAGAACTGCATGTCTGCGAGTACGTATTCCTCGTAAGTTAAACTGGTATTTCAGCAGACGTTTTCTTTCCTCCAGCAGTTTGTCACAGGAACACAACAGATGCGTCATGTCCTCAATTTCCTTGCCACATAAACGACAGAGGGAGCCCCCTTTATCCCTCAGCCAGTGGGGAAGATGGCATATACAGGGTAACAGGCCCAATCTGAGCTTTAGGAATTTCAATTTTGTAATTCTCGAATACCCCTGGTCGAGGTAGCTCTGTTGACCTTGTTCAGAATAAGAGTTTAGGATAATCCATCCGTGTGACCTCTTGGCAACAGTCGCCTTATCCTCTATCCACGAGAGATATTTTGTTGTTTTCTTTACTAATCTTTTGACCGTGGAGTGATTAGTAGGGGTATTCCACAGCTCCTGTATACCTAAGGTCGTCAAACTTTTTTCCAAGTATTTGGCAGCTGGCGAGGCCGGATTTCTCTGTATTTCTGCCCATAAAAAGCTGTTTAAAGTTCCCTTTTTGGCCTTCCTAATTTTGTCCCAAGTAGGTATGTAGGCCCCTTGTCTTGCCAGAGACTGTTTTTGGCCACCAAACTCTAACCTAAGTTGTGCCGGGGAGGTATGTTTTGGCAGACCGAAGATAATCCTATATGCTGCTGCTACAGTTTTGTCCAGAGTCACTGCGTCTCTTCCTCTTTGTGCTTCGCTGCCATAGGTAATTGTAGGCAAGAGTTTAGCCCGTATAACTTGCGTCATCGGAAGGAGAGATGGACTGGTGAGTCTTCCATTTAGTTTTTTTAAGGAAATTGCTATTGTAATACCTTTTCCTCTGATGCTTTCTTTTTGGATGATGAACTGTCCGCTGCTGTCAATTTGGACCCCTAAGTACTTGTAGACTGACGTGTCTTGTATGCGGATGTTATTCCAAAACCAGCTATGAGGGGCTTTTCCTTTCTTGCTAATTGACATTGTTTTGGACTTCTCCAAATTTATCGTCAGTTGATTCTCATCAGAGTACTTTTTTGTTGCATCCACAAGATTTTGCATCCCTATTTTAGTATGACTAATTAGGATCAGGTCATCTGCGTATAATAGTGTTGGAAGTATTTGACTTCCTAATTTAGGTGCGTGAGAATTGCAGTTGTTAAGAACCGGGATGAGATCTCCTAAAAACAGGTTAAAGAGAGTTTGGGTCAGGACGCAACCTTGTTTGAGACCTTTATTTGTTGGGATGCGTCTTGATAGATAGGAGCCATCACCCAACTTCACCTGTACCCATGTTTCGCTGTGCAGATTGATCAGCAGGTCTAATAACGGCTTTGGTATTCCCCACCTTTCCAATTTGGACCATAAAAGGTTCCGGTTGACATGATCGAAAGCCGCCTTGTAATCTATGAAGCACAAGTGGATTGGCATTTTAGTCGATTTTGCTTTATCGATTAGCAGACTCATAGTCAGAATGTTCCTCCTATAACTTTGTTTATGCCCAGTTGCTACAAATAGGGGTTGATAGTGTTGACAGAAGGGAAACCTGTTTCAGGTTTCCTACTGTAAAAATGGGGGAAGGAGGCTAGCTCCTCTACAAATTAAGGCTAGGTAATATGTATGTTGCTCTCTCTAGCCTGTCTAAATTGTCTGTGAAATAGCAATGAGACATTTAATTTGCTATCCAGTAATACTGTTTTAAACATTGTTAGCATTAATAAAATAATTAAATATATGTTCTA
Source organism: Lissotriton helveticus (assembly GCF_964261635.1). Taxonomy (NCBI): domain Eukaryota; kingdom Metazoa; phylum Chordata; class Amphibia; order Caudata; family Salamandridae; genus Lissotriton; species Lissotriton helveticus. Next base: position 824,148,936 of record NC_136063.1, on the reverse strand, counting down.
TTACTGCCCATCCTGTTTGATGAAATTATGACAGGATCAGTATTCTAGATTGTTGTTCCCTTATTTGACCTTTAAGGGGAGCTAGATGTGGGTAGTTTTGTTCTAAAATTCTTAGGTGATAACACAATTATTGTATGTTATTCCATGTTACATAGTTTTGCAAGGGCCTTGCTAGTTTTTTTTATTAGCTAGTCCGTGTAAATAAACTGACAGTCCTTATTAGAGCTGATGTTGCATAGTCTGGATCATGAAAAGTAGAACGCAGGGAAGATGCCCATGTGATCCTTAGCAAAAATGATTTGAAGAAAATGGTGCTTTATAGATAAGAACCCTGTTATATTAGCAGTTTTATATTGTCCTGCTGCACCTATAACATGAGAGCATGGTCCTAAAGCGTACAATGTAGGTATAGCCCACAAATCTGTCACACCTATCTCAGTTCTGAGCACTGAAGCTGACTATGATTGTAATCATTTACATGTAGGAGTAAGGGTAAGATGTGGTAGTATTTCTCTGCATTTTATGTTGGTTTGTAGACCTTGTATACCCTGTAAGGCACTCTGATACCCTCACGGGTCAAGTTCGCGCTCTATAAGACACTCAAATAAATAAATAAATAAATAAGAAGTGTCTGCAGTCCTGTACAAGTAGTTTAAAATCTATGAGCAAAAGTTTAGAACATTTACTTCTTTTTAGGGTTTTTCAGATTAGTACACAGGAATACACCAATGTAAGGATTTAGAGTATGTCTGTGTTGTTTTCCTCTGAGTTTAGTAAATTAACACAGACTTCCTTGGCCGCTTGGGATTGGGTGATGTATAACTCATGTTCACCAAAGAATTCCTTTTATACCTGCCAATAGGTCCAGGCTGTTGTTTTTTTTACTCTCTCATAGATAAGATGAAAGTGGTTCTTGGGTGCCTTGCTAATATATGGAGCGTCCCAAGACTAGGAAGTATTTTGAAACTATCCTCTCTGTTGATAGACTGCTTATGTGCCTTGTCTAAAGAGCTTTTGTTCTGTCCACCAATAGATATTTGCTGCTTTACAACCATTGCCAGAGGGGACCGGACATCAGATTCAGCCTGGGGAGTCAGCGTCAGCACCAGTCCAGCTTGAAGCCAAAGTGAAGGTAAGCAGCACAGGCATTGCTGGCAACTAGGACCTCAGTGAAGGCGGAAGCCCTGTGATAAAGTGCTTACCCCTGCCACTGTCTTGGGCGAAAGACGGGGTCCCAAATCAGAAAGGAGAAATTATGGTTGATGCCCAGCTCAGAGTCACAGACCGACTATAACGGCGAGGAGGCTTTGCTTGAGGTGACCCCTTTTGAAACAAGGGTTGCTTCAGAGATCCTAGCATCGGGCCTTTGAATCCTGGTCCTAAAGTGAATGCAAGTTTGCACCTTTGTTTGTTGGTCAAGAGATACCTGGGTACACTGGATTCAATGTGTGGTCCCAAGGAATGAGCAGTGCGCCAGCAGAGCAATAAAGAAGTTAGGGAAGGACTTGAGTTTAGGGTACAGGTGCTGTGTCTCTGGTGCCTGTTAGACTGAAGTGAAGAAAACTGGTGCACTGCCTGAGACACTGGACAGGATCGCTAAGAGCATTTGCCTAGAGGGTGACTGCCCTATCCTGAAAGAAGAGACTTTTTCCTTGAAACTGGGCTGTGATTCTTGAGTTGCAAGTTGTGCAGCTCCACCGTGGAAACAACAAGAACCTGCCTGTGAGGCTCAAATGGACACAGGGAGAAGACTCCCCTCTGGCTTGGTTGTACAGCAGCTTCAATTTCCCCAAGGACTTCTTCTTTTTGTCAATAATGTACCCCTTTAGTCATCCCATTTTTGAGGAGGAGAAGCCCTTTGCAGTTCTTCGTTCTAATTCCTATGGCCCTGTGTGGTCCTCCTGGTCCCTTGGAGACAGGATTGTTTTTGTAATAATCTGTTTAGTAGCTTTAATATTTGCATTAGTTATATTTATTATACACAAAAAACATTTTTCTGAGCAATTGAAAAATGTGACTTTGCCCTTTCCTTGAATGTATTAAATTGATGTTCTAGCCCTCATAAAAGGGAAAGGGACAAGTAGCCCTGAAAATGTTTACAGGATGATTTTAGGATTTGCTTTCGCTTAGGGTTGTGAAAAATGATAATTCTGTTTGTAATAGTGGTCATTACTCTCTCCTACTGTCTGTATGTTAATTCTGACCTAATGCTTCATTCCCTTTGTAATCTTGCTTCGACCCGCTTAATGAAATGTTTAGAATGGAAAATGCCCACCTAGCAATGAATTAGGATATTGATAAATTTATGAAAATTAATGCGCAAATATTTTCTATGTTCCTATTGGATCATAGGATTGTCTTCAGCTAATGCTAAAATGGTTGTCTGTTGTAAATTGGCAGCAATGGGTTAGCATTAGCAGAAGCCATCCTGTATTTAGAAGTTATCTTATCCGCTTTGTGAAAACCATTTTGTATTTCTGGCAGCCATTTTGTTTGCCATGTGCGCTGTCCTACCTTTCTGTTAACTGCTCTTGAAATCTGCCTAGGGACAAACTATATTTAGCATCTTCCACCTTCGCACATGCCCAGAAGGGACTAGCTAGTAGAATGCACCTGCTTCTCTAGTATAACTGTCCGGCTATTTTTGCTGCTGTATGGAGAAGTAACTCTCCTCCCACTTTGTTGAGCAAGCAGATCTTGCATGTCCATATTAGTCATTTTTGCATGCTTACATGAGCCAGGACTGCCCCTTGGTCTTATGCGGAGTATGTAACCCTAAGCATATATAAGGCCTCTGTTTTCTGCACTCCTCAGACTGCCTCATTCAGTTGCTTAGGCTTCTGTGTGACGTAGCCTCACTCATTTGAGGTTAATAAATATGTATTTTATATTTCAGCTTCTGTGCCAATTTCTTCTTTGTTGGTTTAAAAGGACCAAGTATCAGTGGGACCCCTAGGAAGGTTTCTTAATTTCATCACCACAACATATGCTCTAGTTCCACCCCCTTTCATGTGCAGTTTGGACATGCAGCATTGTCAACCCTGAAATACTTTTTAATCTTACCAGGTGTCAAATATGCTCTGTGCAGTATACAAAGGTGTACCAACTGGAATCTTGCATTCCTGGTGCTTTTCCAAGCCCTGCATAGTATATGTCCCCATGCAGTCTCCGGTATGGGCTTCCCAATGCCTGTCTCCCATTTTAGTCGTAATGTATTGAGTGGTGCTAACCCCCCATTGAGCATCCTTGAGTAGAGGCATGTAACTGCTTTGAATGTCCCTGCCGCCAACACTACATACTGACATGCCATCGTAGTTTTGGGCTCTACCAGTCCCTCCCTCCAATGTTTCTGAAGTGCATGCACCAGAGCGGCGTGCACCAGGAATCCCCCCTTGGGGAGGTCATATCGTTCCTGCAGCACTTGATAAGGCATTAATGCACCATCCTCGTACAGATCCCCGAGGACTTGGATCCCCGCCTGCTCCCACTCCAGCAAGGACGTCCAATCTCCAACATGGGGCAATGCTGTAACCATCCCCAATGGAATTTCAGGGGCATATGGATGCAGCACACACGCTGTTCGCTGGCTCCAATTTCAGCATAATCTCAGTGTTTTCTCTTCCAGTGATAGATCTCTATGGTCTAACCTCTGCTGCATAATTATAAAGGATAGGATGTGTCTCAGTATTCCTCTGCCTCTCACGTTCTCTGGGCCCCTAAACTCCACTGCGACTGCCTGCGTCAGTACTTGTAGTTGAGCTGCCAAATAATAAAGTTCCAGGTCGGGAACCGCTAGTCCGCCCTCTGCTTTTGGACTCACCAGCGTTTTTTGGGCCACTCTGCGCCTCCCGGACCCCCAGAGGAATGCCACTATCATGGACTTCATTGGATCAATGGGGTAAACCCAATTAATCACAGGACCTGGGTAACAGTTTATATGTAGAAAATAGTCCTGGATATAACTCACGACGCAATTAATGTAAAACTTGTAATTTAGTATGAGCAAGTTCACATTAGACAAAATCAATTTGTACCTGAGGAGATGTATAATTTACAAACAGCAATATTAATTGCAATGAACCCAACACATGTACTTCAAAACCATGAATGCTTTATATCACAAATTTATTTACATGATATTAAAATAAACGATCCAGAAAAACTGCAATTTGCAGTGGACAGGTGATAGATACAAAAAGGGGTGCTCAAGTGAATTGAAAGGAAATTAGATTGAGAGGACAGGGTTGAGATGAATCAGTGCAACTAAAAAAACAAATTTTTCAGTTTGAACACAGAAAGCCTACCCACACATTATTATATACATCAATTAAAACAATACGGGAATGGTGGGAGTGGAGAATTGGGTGTAGGCCTTAGGTAGGGGGGGATGGTCGTTTCGACCCTAACGCAATACGGGCGATTTCAAGGCCTCTGCTGCGGGTCTTCTTCAGGACAGAGATGGGGATGGACAAGGGCTGGATCAGATAACCAGGGGTAGAACAAGGGCGTCACACCAGAAAGCTAATGGCGAGCCACCAATTATCGATGTATCATGGAATCCAATCAATGGAATCGGTGTCTACTCCTCACGTCTTAAAAACGTATCCGTGCCTGGAACCCAAGGCGTCTGAACAGAGGATCAATCCACTACGAGTCAGCGCATATTCAAGTTGAAAATGGGAGGCGGAAGAAAAGGGCCACAAAAAGGTACCAACGTTGGCGGTTATGGCAACCCTCAGAAGTGGTATTGAGTACGAAGAACTTGCTCATACTAAATTACAAGTTTTACATTAATTGCGTCGTGAGTTATATCCAGGACTACTATCATGGACTTCAACAATTTAAACATGGAACCTGGTATCCATATTGGCAGTGTTCTATAAAAATACAGCAGCCTAGGAAGTGCCACCATCTATAATAAGGCAACCCGTCCCATCACTGACAATGGAAGCAAACTCCAAAATGCCATGCTACCTTTCAGTGCCCGCACACATCTCCAAACGTTCCCTTCTAGAATATCATTGGCCTCGTGATAGATATGCACTTCAAGGTATGCTAAAGAAGTCGGCTCCCAGCGCATATTTCTTAGTGTCTAAGGTGCCGTCCTCCTGGGCTTCACTGGAAACAAACATGTCTTAGCCCAATTTACCCTCAATCCTGAAACGTCGCCAAATTCCGACAACAAGTCCGCCGCTCCTTCCAGTGCCCCCTCTGCATCTGCCAGAAACATCAATAAATCATCCGCATATAGTGATATGTATTGCTGTTCCCCCTGAACACCAGACCCTCATACCACTGCCCCAACCTAGCTTGCACTGCCAGAGGTTCTAGTGCCAAAGCAAATAATAGTGTAGAGAGCGGGCAGCCCTGTCTCGTCCCCCTGGGACACTCGGCATCGGGGGAAACTAATGTCCCTACCTTTACTCTAGCCACTGCCGAGGTATACAACACTTTTGTCCAGCCTACAAATTAGTCTCCCAAACCGAAACACTCCATTGTTTTATACAGGTGCGGCCATTCTAAACTATCAAAGGCCTTCTCTATGTCCACTGAAAGTATCGTGTCCAGAGGCGAGCCAAGGCGGCCCTCCCCCAAAATCCTCATCAATCTCCGTACATTCGTAGCTGTGTTTCTAGTTGTAATAAACCCTGCCTGATCACCATGAACCAAACCAGTCATATGCAGTAGGAGACGGGACGCCAACATTCGACTAAGGATCTTATAATCAGTTGTCAACATTGATAAATGTCGATAAGCCGCCGTGTCTGTACCCTCCCTCCCTGGGAACTGGGGAGTCTGGCAGGGGGTGGGGCGACCTGTCCTGAGAGACATCCGTTATTGAGTTAAAATCCCCTCCTAACACTACCGAGCCTGTAAAGTAATGCGCCAATGTGCCTGACATGCGATCCAAGAAACGCGCCTGATCTACGTTTGGAGCATATATACTACACAGTGCTATGTCCCTACCATATAATCGCCCTTCAACGGCTAAAAATCTGCCTTCGGAATCTATGGATTGCCTAGTTACCTGAAAAGGGACCCCTGCTTTGATCCAAATTAACGCCCCCCCTCGCAAATGCTGAGTATGATGTACTAAAAACCTGCCCCCTCCATCTGCGCTGCAATGCTAGACCTTCCGATTTAGTGAGGTGTGTCTCTTGGAGCAATGCAATATGTACTCCTCTCCTAACCAAATATGCATGGACCTTATGGCATTGTGTGTAGCCCCCTCACATTCCAAGTGATACAGCGTAAATCAGGTGTTGCCCCCATCGTAATAAAGTAATCTCCTCATCCCACCCCGTACAAAAATGAACACACCGGTGATCCCCTTGCCCCAACCACTCCCCCAACCCCCTCTCCCACCCACCCCCCCAAGAACAGGTCCTAGAACAAAACTGCTAGTCGCCATCCAAACTATTCTAACAGTCAACACACACCTAAACCCACCAGTAGTCACTGTAGGCGTGCCTTATGGGCATTGGAGGTGCCCAGTGCCAACGGGTGACTGCTTTCGTTCAAGAAATAACCCCCCGCTTCAATCCCCCAATTAAACACAGAATCCTCTGCCCACCCCTACACCCGTCCGTAGGCTATCAATTCTACAGCATACTATTCGACCTTTCCACCCCGGAGCAACCACCCAAACGGCCCCGCGGGCCATCATACACCGGCATCCCTCAGCTGAAACCATGCACGAGGATAAGCCACCTCCCTCCACACAGCATTCCCCACCACAGGTCTTTAGGTTGCAGACCATTACTCGTCCATTAGTCCGTCAGCTCTGGCCGGGGTGACCCGCGACATCCGTAGACTATCTGCCTCCGAGGCCTCAGTGTCTGAATGTGCTTTGTCCTTCTCCGAGTCCGTGCTCCCCGGGTATCGTAATACCCATTCGCCGGACAGCTCCGTCATCGCTTACAGCACTCCTTGACGCTCTATCTCGGCCTGTGCCTGCGATGGTTTCCGCATTCCCTGTCATCTGCGCCAAAGCCGTTGTGACTCGCTCGAGGCCTCCCGGACTTGAAGCTCCAGTTGGTCCGTTCCAGCCCTGTAAGATGCTCAGTGGCTCAGGGGTTCCAGCATACGGAGCGCCACACTCCCTCAGCAGTGCCAATGCAGGAGCACTCAAGCATAGTCTGTTCCGCTGCCGCCAGCCCCAGTCCGCAAGAGTTCGCCCTTGCGCTTATGGTCAGTACCAATAGTGAAGAAACAACACCTCGCACCCCTATTGGAGGTTTACTCACAGTTGCTTCATTTCATTTGGCCCCCTGCAGATTATGCCCCCCCCTGCTACTCCAGGTCGGAGCCGATGCCACATTCTCCAGTGTGGTACCACTGGTCCGGATTTCAACTGTGCATTCCCCTCCTCCGGGTCCGATCAGAGGCTTCTTCTCTCTCTGGCCCACTTCAGTCTGCACCATCCCTGTGATCAGAGCACTTGTCGGCAATCCTTCTTTGTGCCGCGCGGTACATCCTTATTAATCCACTCCCAGGAGCAGGGGCCTCATCTCCAAGGTGCGAGTCTCCTTCAGGGTTCAGCCGCTCCCACCACTAACCCATCGGACAGGCCTGCAGCCAGCCTTTCACTGTGGGCCCACAGTCTGCCGCTCGCGCACACTCCCGCCCCCGCTACAGCTTGCAGGTCGCAGCCGTTCCCGGGGCCCCGCATCTGCCTCCGCAGCCAGGAGCCCCGGGTCAAGCTGCAACCCACTCACCGAGGCAGGATTGGTAGCGCCACCGCTCCTCCTCGCACCGCCAGGCATCCACGTTCTTCCGCACCCCTTTCCGATCCCGAGGCTCAGCTCCAGGGGGTCAGGGTATGTGCCTTCAGCCTCCACACCGATTCTGCTGCAGGCCGCTCTCGCACAGGATGTCCATGACGTAGGACAACACAGCTCACCGCTGTCCCGTGCATGGCCCCGGGCCGGTCCGCACTGGGTTCCTTGTCGTGCCGCCTCTCCGATGTCAGTAGCAACGCATCCCCTCAGCTGGCGGCTCCGTACCGCACTCGTCTCAGGCTCGTTCGTCTCTCTGCTTCACCGCCGCCATTTTGGGGTCCTCCGCCGCCAACAACCATGGGCAGGAAAAACGCTGAAACTCCCGATTCGCGTCGGGTTTGTCGTCGGGCGGGTGCCAGGGCAGTTCTGTACCCCTCCTGTTGTGCCCTGTTCCACCAGGTGAGCCAAAGGTCTGTTTTAATTCAGGATATTAGCGGGATCAGTGCGAAGCTTGGCGCTCACGCAGCCTGCTCCATCTGCATCCAAGCCACGCGCCCCGTTGTTGTAAAATCTCATTTAATTGAATACTAAAATTAAATATAATGATCTTACTTTCTCGGATAAGATGGAGTAAACACTGTAATTTGTTTGCTCATATGATTAATTAGATAAACATTTTAAAAGTTTCCTGAGTCTATTATTTAATAAATAATAGGGAAAATTAATTTAGGTCATATCATCAATCACTACTCAACTAAAATAGATCCAAAAATTAAAGAGAGGGCTTTGGATCAGTAATAAAATATAGAATTGATAAGCAAACAATTCTACAATTTAAGCCCTTTAAAAATTGACCCCCAGCGGTGCTGACTAGCCTATATGAGTGAGTGTGTTTATGGGCCCAGATGAAATATGGTAATAGATTTTCGCAGGTTGGTAACCCGCTGGATCACATGCACAGTATAAACTAGTGCACAGTCAGGCAGCACACCACTGCTGCTACTCAACAGGCCCGACACCTTCCTAACACTCTGTTCAGGACGGGTTGACGGAAAATAAGATGGTAATGAATTAACTTCATTACCATTTTATTTTTAATCTCTGGGGCAATTAAGTGGGGCAACAGTCCTCCGCTCAAACGTTGGAGCCGCCCCTGCTTCCCACCCTTACAACTAATAACCCAATTTCTTACATTCACTGCATGCCCACCTCCCCATTTTGTGCAGTGAACTTTCGGGATTTAATAATATTTTATGTTAGATTTAGCACACTCCAGGGTACTATTAAATCTGTCATGTTCGCGACGAGATTTTGGGTGCAGAAAGGAATGATGATTTAACTGACATTAGAACATTGGAATGTTGGGAGCTCCATTGAAAAAATGGTGTGCTCTGGTCTTCTAATGGCCGGTAGCAGCCCGGAACTCCAACATTCCAATGTTGTCATTCACGGCTGTTGCTGTGAACAAAGTCCTCAAGGAGCCCGAGGGGATATGAATCCCCTTGGGCTTTGTGAGGCTTTTGTTTATTTGTTAGAACATTCTGCCCACTAGTGGTGGAATGTTCGAATAGCCTTACAGCCCTCCGTAGCTGGGCTATACCAGCAATAAAGTCCTGCTCCCTTGTTAAAGGCCCTCGCCTTGGGCCTTTAACGCTTGGGCGGGCCTTTTTATGGCCGGTAAAGCCTGCTACAGCAAGCTACAACAGTCTAGTAGAGCGCAGGAATGGAGCTTTTATGTGGCACTGTGTTGTTATGTCCTGTGGTAGGACAGAATCGTGATGGAGACTGATGTCACCTCCTGTTGGAATACAGCAGCTATTGCAAGAGTTTCCCTCACAAGACCGGCACCTGGTGAGATTCACAAGTTGTGGGAATCTACTGTTAGACAGAGCATCCGAAAGAAAGAGCGTTAACCCGTTTACCGCTATGGCAATTCCGCTGCGGTGCGGGTGTTCGACGGAGTGGGCCAGGCTGCATCAACCACCGGTCGTGCGCAGCACCCAGCAGGTAGTCCTAGCGTGGGCCGTTGGCCGACGCGAGCACGGAAGGGGTTAACAAAGCTCAGTAACTTAGTCATTTGATCCCAAATATTAACATGTATGTTATTAGTCAGGTAGTAAGTGGATAAGCAGCAGCGATGTGCCACAATTTTTCAGATCGCTGGTTAAGAAACTGGTAAATAGCTGCAACCTTTCTTTTTGGGGTAGGAGTGCAATCGTTCTTGGATTCTGGTTAAACTGAAAAGTACGGAGTGGTTACTGATTTACAAGGCTGGTGAATAACACATGACTCATTACGCCTGTCTGCCAACAGAATAAATGCAACAAGAGATCATAAAGCTTGAAAAGCCCAGAATGCTAGTGTTTTTAGAAAGAAGGGTGTTAAAAAGGCATGTGCCCTTAACCATCAATTGCCTTATCTATACCTTGGATTGTTGAGAAGCTGAGATGCCCAATGGGTACCAGAGCTTACACCCATATTTCTGTAACAACTGGTATTATACGTTATGGAGCTTTCGTTAAACACTTTTTCGCCTCCAAAATGCTTTTAGGCACAACCCCAAGCTACTCCAAAGAATAGTGGCTTGGCTTTAATGCTTTAATTACTTTTAGGAGGCAAAGATCATCTTACAAATGCCCAGTGCTGGAAAGTAGATACTTATTTATAGAGACCACTATAGAAAAGTAGTAAGTTGCCCTAAAACACCTCTTAGACCCTGATTACGAGTAGCTTGTTAAATTCCAACCCATGCATAAACTAGTTTACGCACGGGTCGGAATTAAAAGTTTGAAGGTATTTACGTATCCAATAATTATCGAATACGTTACATAACCCAACCTTCTGTAAATTTCGGCAAGTCAAAGCTGTCCAAATGGAACGGGTGAAAAACATATGGTATTTACCATATCATGGAGATTATGGTGCTTTGACCTCTTCCATGGTTATGACCAGCTGAGCTCGTCATGAGCCACGGCGCTCCGGTGCTCATGACGAGCTCAGCTCGTCATGAGCCGTGGAACGCACACACGCGGGGATAATTCCCCTGCTGTGCTGAGCGTTCCACGGCAGGTAATGCACCTGTGACGAGCTGAGCTCGTCATGAGCACAGGAGCGCCGTGCCTCATGACGAGCTCAGCTCGTCATGAGCATGCAGGCGCCGTGCGCGCCCCCCTCCCCCCCAGCACAGCGGGAATTTAACCCCCGCATCGAAGGGGCTAGACACCGAAATCTGAATGTTATTCCCCAGTAACTCATAACAGGTGTTATTTATTGAACTAGATAAATAACCTACACTGTGGTATTGTTATTAATCAGGAGCGATACGTAACTCCTAAACCAGGGTCGGATTGGTAAAAGCCGGCACTCGGGCGATGGACTGGTATCCGAATTGGAGCGGTGGGCCACTTTTTTGGCAGCGTGGAGGCCAATTCAAAATTTGCGAACATTCGTGACAAGAATTTTCAATTCTATTAAGGACAAGGAGGCGAGGATTATGCGCTATTCTCATTTCTTTAATGAAATGCTCAGCAGCCAATAAACAGTAAAAAACTACAGTACCCATGAACACCAGGGTAACAACCATAGAGACCATAGTATAAAAGGCAGTATAGACAGTCTCACTTCCTCTTTCTTTGTGGAGGAAACAGTTCAGTTCAATTTAGGAAAATCCAAAACGCAGAACAACAGGAAAGAAGGTAACGAGCGTCGCAGACGTCCAATATGAACCAGGATGCAGGCAACCGAAGAACACCAGATCTAGAAATCCATGGAAGGCACGCAAAGGCAGATGGAGCAGAAAAACGTCTACTTCAGATCAGTACCTGAAAAGAGACATATAGCCGTAATACACATTCAGTGCATAAAAGGTAAGCAAAATAAGGGAGGGAGAAACAACAAGGGGTTTGAAGAAATCCATATGCAAATATTAACATGTTTACAATAGCAATATATGCATAAATAACAACGGGTGGGATAATCCTCGCCTCCTTGTCCTTAATAGAATTGAAAATTCTTGTCACGAATGTTCGCAAATTTTGAATTCTATGTCAGGACAGGAGGCTCCGATTATGCTTGTTTAAAGCTGATCCACCACCACAGAAGCAATATGATCAATCGGTTTATAATAAAAAGTTTTGAATACAGAATCAGAAGACCAATCTGCGGCCTTCATAATGTCAAAAAGAGTGACACCCATAGAGAATGCTTTGGAAGCCATTGCCCCTCGTGCTGAATGAGCATCAAAAACAGAAACATCAATGCCAGCCTCTGACATGAGCCATCGTACCCAGCGAGCCAATGTAGCTGGGGTAACGGGGCGGAAAGGTTTCTGCAAAGCAATCAGCAATTGACCCTGCATATCTGATCATAAAGGAGCCGTACTTACTTCATAATCTTTGACACACTGAACAACACAAAGGTTGGGATGAGTGGGAAAAGAAGGATAGGTAATGGAAGTAGTGTTAGTTTTGGTACGTCGGGAAAGGAGAAACGTAACACCCTCAGGCGTAAAGCTGCAACCTGCCAAGTCCAAAGCACGAACATTAGACACCCGTTTGGCCGACAGTTGTTTACGGGAAAATAAAGAATTGGAAGGCCAAGCCTCGAGAAATCGTAGAACAATGGAAACATCCCATAAAGAGACGTACTTAGGACACGGAGGTTTCGCTAGACGAATACCCTTAAGCAACTTGGCAATCAAAGGGTGCTCACCTGCAGGTTTCCCATCAATACTAAGATATGCCAGCTGAAATGGCAGAACGGAAATTGTTAACAGTCCGATAAGCCAAACCGGAGGAAGCAAGAGAGGCCAAAGAATGAATGATCATGGAGACATCTGCCGAAGTGGGATCAACTTCCCGTTGAACACCCCAGTCACACCATCGCTTCCAAGACCCTTTGTATCGTTTGTGAGTATTGGGAGACCAGGCCTCACTAATGAATTTGGAAGCCTCTCAAGAAAGGCCTGGGACCGACCAGCGATCCCCGGAATTCGCCACGCCAGCAGAGGAAGATTGCCGGACAGAATCAGGGGATGAGGATCGTCGAGAGGATCCAGCAGGAGATTCCACTTCTGGGGAAGAAGGAGAGGCACCGCACAACACATCTCCAGGAGAACCGGGAACCACGCTTGCGCCCTCCACAGAGGGGCAATCAGAATCAATTCCGATCGAAAACGTTTCGTGTAAGCCAGGACCCTGGGAATCGGGAAACATCCTTTACAATGCAACTTTTACCACGCAGTGCCTTTACGACGCAACTTTTACAACGCAAACCATTACAACGCATTGCGCTGGGGGGCGCTCTAGGATAGGGAATAAGTTTAATTTACTGTCCAACACCTTCCCTAGTGTCCACGGGCAGGGGCGGATTGGCACTGCGGGCATTCGGGAATCGGCCGAAGGGCCGCTGTTTCAGTGCCCTCTGTGGGCCGTTTTTTTTCTCCCCTTTCCCAGTCCACAGAGAGTGCTCTCTGCTGTCTGCTCTCTGTCGACTGGGAAATGGGAGAAAAAAAACGGCCCACAGCACGGAGACAGAGACAGAAATGAAAGCGCTTCACTGTGCAGTCCATACAGCGATTATCAGCTGTGGCCTCTACTGCACCCCCTGCCCTGCAAAGCAATCACGCTGAGGGTGGCTGGGGAGGGGGTGATTGTTCAAAAGAATCGGCCTCCCTGGGGGCCAGGTGTTTCTCAGGCCTTTTGAGCCATTTTCACCATGGCCCCCCTGGGGCCCACGCCGCCGGGGAAACAGTGGTAGTCTTAACACCTCGCCCACAGCCCCTCACATTCAGGGCACAGTGGGTGAGGAAGAATGGGTCTGGCTGTGGGGGCCAGGTGATGTTTTGAAAGCGCACAATCTTCACCTTAGCCCCCCCCCACAAGAAGTTTAAAAAAAAGGGTTATAGTTCTTTCTCTGTGTCATCATTTTAGAACTGATGCATTTTCAATATTACATTCAAGGAAGTCATGTTTGCAGCTTTTCTATTTTATGCAACTAACAACCATTGACAAAACCTATAGTTCTGGCTTGTTGTAGGTGTAACATTACTTGCTGTATTATATATCTGAACGCAATGACAGAAGCAGCAAAATACCAGTCGGGCGGCACACTATGCTAAGCACAGATTTGTAGTTTAGGTGTTTTAAGCTATGCCCATAATTACATTGAACACCCCTTTGGAGAGACCCCTCAGTTTTGTCATCCCACTTAAAGCCCTGGAAACAACACCATGTCACAGACACCTCAGGGCCTGGCACTGTGCATCATGCATGACTCATGACTTCCAAGGTTTCAGATTGACTATGTGCAGGGGCATCTTGAACGCCTCCCTTTGCTTTAGGAACTACAGCGAGGGGTGAGTTCCTGATGAGTCTCTTCTGTCTGCAACTCTGCGTACAAAGGCTCAGCTCACAATTATTGTGAAAAGGTGGGTGAGAGAGTAAGTGAAGGGATGGCTGGATGGATCAGTGAAAGGGTGAATGGATGAATGAAAGGGTGAATGGATGGAAGATGAGAGAGAATGGGTGGATGGATGAGTGAAATGATGGATGGATTGATTAATTGATAAGTGAAAGTGTGAATGGATGAACAGATGCGTGAAAGGGTGACCGTAAGGATGGATGAGTGAGTGAAAGGGAGGGTACATGGGCAAAAGATTGGATAGATGAGTGAAGGAGTGAAAGGATGGATGAGAGAAAAGATGGATGGATGATTGAAAGGATGGATGAGTGATAGGGTCAATGGATGGATGCATGAGTGGGTGAGTAGATGGATAGTTGGGTGGATGGAAGGAAGGATGGATGGCTAAGTGAAAGGGTCGATGGAGAGAGAAAGGGAGAATGGATGGCTGAAAGGGTGAATAGGTGGAAGGATGAGTGACTGGGTGGATGGATAAGAAAGTGAAAGGATGGCTGAATGGGTGAGAGGGCAAATGGCTAGATGGATGAGTGAAGAGATGGATTGGGTGAAAGGGTGGATGGAGAGAAAAAGTGAGGATGGATGTGTGGATGACTGAACGGGTGAATGTGTCTAAGGGTGAGTGACTGGGTGGATGGATGAGTAAGTGAAAGGGTGGCTGGATGGGTGAAAGGGTAAATGGATGGATGAGTGAATGGATGGATGGGTGGAAGAGTGGATGAATGGGTGGATAATGGGTGGATGAGTAAAAGGGTGGATTGAGGGATAGATGAGTGAAATGATGGATGGAAGAATACATGATGGATACGTTTGCAAATGGTTGAATATGTTTGGAGCTGGATTAGCGGCATCTTATGTTTGCCACTTTACATCTCACAATGACTATCCAAGCAGATCTTCCCGACCATTTCTCTCACCAAACATGCCTGCTCAGAACCATGAATTGTAAACAAAATATCAGACTGGACAACCCAGTGCTGTAACCATTTATATAGATTATTATCATATGAAATATCACAAAAAGACCTGCACAGTTGATCAAAGCTGCGTGCATACTGAAAAACCGTGAAGTACACGATTGGTTCAACCTGATATAAACTTATTTTGACTAGTGCTTAAATGGTTGTCTATTTACTTACTTACATAATAATGCGCAACCTCCTCTGATGGGTCTGTAAAACGTACCTTTTGTCCAGAAGGTTTGTTCTGAATTGTAACCCTTTGTCCTGAATTTTTACACTCCCCATCCTGAATTTGCACCCATGCCAGTTGGACACCCTAGTCCTGACACTCCCATACAGAACTACAGAGTGTTCACCCTGCCTTTTCTATTTGGTTACTCTTGTAACCAGATGCACCACACTGCCAAGCTCTAACTCAGGAGGGGCCATCTAATCCCCTTGGCATCCCACTCTCCACAGGGCTGACCAAAGTAGGCTGAGTAAAGCAGTACTCAAAGCTACATCGAGTGTGCCTCAATTGTCATCCCACCGAATCCAGAAAATACTGCACTAGACTCAGTGCAGTAGGTCTTCCTCAAAGGTTTACTTGACTTGCCACATCCAGCACCCAGAAATGCAATGTGTTGCTAGCCGATCCCTTCCTCTGAAGCAAGAAGGAACCGGTAGGAACCATTTTGTTTACCATTTCTTTGCACAGTTTACTGATTCATTTGTGTGCCAGTTAATAATGTAACTTTATTTTAAAGGCCTCATCCAAAATGCAGACAAGGGGCATATTTCTCTATATTCCAAAAATATGAATTAGTAAGTTTTGGTTAGTTTTTGTTTGTAGTGTGTAGGTCTGACTGCACTCTATTTTAGGTCCTAGGCCAGAATGTGGCAACATGCTTGTGTGTTGATTTCAGGACATGTCTAAGACTTTGTGTAATGTGATTTCTCAAAAGAGAGCTGTTTAGCCTCATTCTATGCTAGGCCTTGTTCGAGGCCAAAGCAAAATTTGCAAACTTGGCACTTCTTTCTCTGTGCAGAAGAATTAACTTTTCTAGCATGTTCAGGTTAGAATTCCTTTTTGCAGATTTTATATCATTTTCATGGTTAATTGAGTAATCCTCAGTCTCCTCATGGCCCAGACTTGAAGGCAGCAACAGATGTGAATAAAACTGTGTTTTTTGTATATAGACATCACTTGCTGGCTGTGAAATAAATTTATGACTAGATTGTACAGATACATTTTTTCAGCATTCTTTACACCCCAGACTGCCTTTTCCTCATTTGTGAATTCTTACTTTTGTTATTACATGTTCTGTTCCCAGAGATTCCAGTCTTACCCTTTCTCCTTGACTTTGTACTAGATTTCTGATTTATGTGATGATTAGCTGGTTGGGAAAGAGTATCTAACGACCTTGTGCAGGGCGTTAAGACTGCATGTAAGTATTCAGTTATCAGACCTGCAGTGCTCCTAGTCTTTACCAATATTACTTGCTCTGTAAGCTTTAAAAGGCTTAATTTACTAAATATTTCTCTACGAATTAGACCTTAAAGAGTAACCAAATAGTGTTTCATGAAAGGGCATGCCCCTTGAATGTGGGCCACGCCCCTTAACTGTAGGCCACGCCCCTTAACTGTAGGCCACGCCCCTTGAACGTGGGCCACTTTTTTCGTCAGTGCCCGGGCCAAATTGTGATCCCAATCCGACCCTGTCCACGGGGACTGGAGTTGGAATAGTAAATTAAACTATTCACTATCCGGCGCCCCAAAGCACTATGCGTTGTAAAGGTATTTGTTGTAAATACCGCTTTGTAAAGGCATGCAATGTAAAAGTATGCGTTGTACCGTCATACATCCCTGGGAATCATCATGAACGGGGGAAAGGCATAGCACAGACCCGACGGCCAAGTCTGAAGAAAGGCATCCGTGGCCAAGGCTTCCGGGTCCGGCCTCCAACTGTAGAACAGCGGGAGCTGGGTGTTGAGGCGAGAGGCAAACAGGTCAATCTGACACTGGCCCCAGGTCCAGAGGAGTGAGCGGAAAACGTGAGGATGTAGCCTCCAGTCGCTGATGTCCCGAAGATGCCTCGAATTCCAATCCGCAATCTTATTGTTGCGGCCGGGAAGATATTCCGCAATAACAGTGATCTTCTGTTGCAGACAATAATGCCAAAAATCTTTGGGTATCTCTGAAAATAACCTGGACCGTGTGCCGCCAGTTTGTTGATATAGCGGACTGCCGATACGTTGTCCATGCGGAGAAGTATGCAGCAACTGGACTGAAGGGGAGTGAAACATCGGATCGCAAAGGACCCCGCCAGGAGTTCCAGGCAATTGATGTGGAGAGACAACTCCTGGGAGGACCAACGACCCCCCGTCGAGACAGGACCGCACCGGGCTCCCCAACCCCACAGGCTGGCATCCGACTCTATCACTAGATCCGGGGACACACCGAACAGGGCTCGACCATTCCAAGCATCCATGTGGTCCAACCACCATTGCATCTCCCCCCTCGCTTCCTCTGATAAAGGAATCTGATCTGAGTAACGGAGGCCTTTCTGGAGATGACGGATCTTTAGGCGCTGCAGTGCCCTGTAATGCAGAGGACCCGGGAAGATCGCTTGAATGGAAGACGCCAACAGACCTACAACTCGTGCTAACGATTTCAATGATACAGTCTGTTTCTAAATAACCGAAGTTAATTCCCTCTTGATATACCGAATCTTCTGATTGGGTAAAAGAAGTTGACACGGAATTGAATTGACCCTGAAGCCCAGAAAATCTATCACTTGCGTTGGAGTCAAGACGGATTTCTGAACGTTCACCAGAAACCCCAGAGATTGTAAGAGGTCGACGGACCACTCCAGTTGAGTTAGGAGTTTGAGCGGACAGTCTGCCATAATCAGAATGTCGTCCAAGTAAATAATCAGGCGAACACCTCGAGCGCGTAGGTGTTCCACGACAGGCCTCAGAAGCTTCGTGAAGCACCAAGGTGCTGACGAGAGACCGAACGGGAGAACTTGGTATTCAAACCAAGTCCCCTCCCAAAGGAATTGAAGGAACCGACGATGAGGACCGAAGACGGGAATCGACAAATACGCGTCTTTGAGATCGAGGCGAACCATCCAGTCCCCCTCTCGAAGAAGATCTCGCAATAGATGGATCCCCTCCATCTTGAAATGTCTGTAAACAACCCCTCCGTTGAAGTCCTTTAGATTGAGAACTAGGCGGGATCCGCCCCCTTTCCTTTCGACCAGAAACACAGTGCTGACGAACCCCTTGGGATGAGGGAAGTATCGCCCCTTTTTTGAGGAGAACGTCTATTTCCGTAGAAATGAATTCCCGATCTTGTAGAGAAAAACATAGAGGTGTGGGAAGGTGAGTTTGACGCTGGGGCTGGTAAAACTCTATTTTGTAACCCTGGACAGTTTCCAGCACCCAGGCATCGCTGGAGATCATACGCCAATTGTGGAGAAAAAAACGTATCCTGCCCAGCAGAACCACATCGCAAGCTGGAATCAAGCTCACCTGAAGTGTTGGAATCCTGGTAACCACCTTGGTTTCCTCCGGAACGGCCTTTTTTGTACTGGCCTCTCCCCTTGCGAGAGGGGTAGAAATTAGATCTGGTGTTATAACCGGTGTCCTGGCCCCCTCCTCTCTAGGACTGATACCCTCTTTGGGACTGTTGCTGGGAACCACTGCCGAACGAGCGTCCTCTATTTCGTCCAGCCCTGGCAAAAACCGGACGCATGGCTCGCCGCAGCGAAGCCTGAGCCTTGTCCAAACCACTGAAGGCGGCAACAAACTTCGTCAGCTCTTTTAAAAAGGGTTGACCAAATAGCAGACCTTGCGCAGCAGGACCTGATTCCGAGGTAGAGAGCTCAGCCAACTTCGGATCAAGTTTTAGCAGGATTGAACGGCGTCTCTCACATGAAATTGCACAGTTGGCATTACCCAACTGGCAAATGGCTCTCTGCGCCCACTCAATAAGTTTGTCGGGGTCCACGAGGGCCGACGACTCCTTAGCCAGGAACCAAGATCCAGGATTTTGGTGAGAGGACCCAATAAATCAAGCAACTTGTCCTGACAGGAACGCCAAGATCTGTCTAGACCCTTCTTCGAATCCTTTGCGTATTTCTTTAGATAGGTGACCATTGTGGGGTCAACTTCAGGAGGCTCCGCCAGATGGTCTGCAAGGTCCGGCCTAGGGCATTCAGAACGAAGCCTGGCCCTAACATCCTTTTCGAAAGGCTGACGGATGTGCGTTTGGACATATGCAGCTACAGCTGGAGAAGGCAACTGTTGAAAATTAGTACGGTTTGGTGAACATTATCTGCGCCATCTTGCCTCTTCCCCTGATGCCACACTTTTGTCGTGCGCACCCGCCATTTTAAGATGCCCTGATCAGAGCGAACCCTTTTGCATGCCGCTGGCCCCTGATATAGCCCTTCGCCCTCACTAAGCCTGCACGCTGACCAACCCCCTGCTTGCACCTGCCTTGAATCATAAACCCCTCTTCGGCGCTGCTCTGCCCCAGGCCCTCATCCTGTCCCCAGCGCGACACCTCCCTTCTTCCCTTTCACGATCCCCGGCCCTTAGATGCAAACCCCCTCTTTTCCCCTGTGTGCCCGTTTGTCTTCCCCGTTCCCAGGCCGACACCCAGCACTGCCGATACCATTCCTTGCCCCTCCCCGTACAATAGAAAGCTTCCCCCACCAAAGGATCCCCGGGTTGATCAAAGCCCCCACTCCATGAGATCCGATCAAACCCCCCACATTCCGTGAATCGGCGGAATATCCAGCTGCGCGATACTCATCACCTGTTGTGACTAGGGTGGGGACTTCAACTGTAAATGTGTGTGGGAACGGGCCCAAAGGGGAGTTCCGGGAATGTCTTTTCCATACATCAAAGCTTTAACATGAATATGTAATCTGCAATAAAGTCATAAAACAGTGTATAAGAGGCCAGGCCTCAGAAATGTAGCTAGAGCACCTCAGAACGATACCTTCTGCCCGTTTTGTTGTGTTCTCCTCCGGAGAGAATAAAAAAACCTTGTTTCCTGCCTTCCAGTCTCCAGCGCCTGCCTCTTCATTGATTAAATAACTAGAGGGTCACAGAGGCAATACCGCCGGGCAAATACCGATTGTCCCCGACCCGTCACAGGTTTAACAATTGGCGTCCCAAGCGTGGGGCCCATCAGCGACTCGTGGATCCAGTGGGAGAGGTCCCGACGACAGAGTGAACGACTGCAACGATCGGGAGAGCTCTTGCCCAATAGACCCTCGTCTGGCAGCCGATCATCCGAACTTCACTAGTTCCGAACAGACCTCTCTCGAGTGATCTACGGTCCTGACTGGGAACCATTAGGAGTGCCGTGAGAAATACGAGAAAAAGAGGACGAACGGGCGCTGGATTCGGAAGACAAGAAACTGTCCACATGGTCCGGGTAAGGTCGTGTAATCACGACAAGTTGCGAAATGATTGCTTGATTGTTTGATTGCTTGATTATTTATAAAATACTAGTATTACTCTTTGTTTGACCTATTTGGAGATTCACTGTCTGCACACGGAGAAACAGTAGGCTCCTTCTCTTTTGCAAACGGTGAAGGATAGGTAACGTAACCGTCGCGCCTATCTTTCTCCCCCACTGACTCTATTATTTCTTAACGGTTTTTGGGAGACTCCCCACTCCCTCACTGATTAACTGGGTTCTTTAACCCCGAACTACTGGTCACAGATTGTCTTCTGGAGATTCTCTGTCTGCAAACCGGAAACAACAGCTTCCTCTTTGCGGTTAGTGAAAGGGTAGAGGACGCAGACTTTTGCGCCCTACTTACTCTCCCCATTGTCCTTTTTCTATCCTATTTATTTATTTATTAATTGCTTGATTGTTCCACGCTCTTGGTTACTCTTTTTTATTTTTTGTTCATGAGGTATTCACTGCCTGCAAACAACGTAGAATAGGAATATTCTGTCTAGTCTTTGCACCTAGTGATAAGATAGGCACTGCTGACTTATTAGTCCCTCGTTACGAGCCGTCATGTCTGTCTTCTCCCCATTGATTGATAATTGGTTCAGCCCGGACCGTGTATTAGAGGTGGACCATATAGCTCCACTAGAAGGCACCCCTAATAAGGACATGTTCATAAACTATGGATTAGTTACCATAGCCTATAATAAATTGTGGCACAGGTATACCAAAGAAAGTCAAGACAAACAGTGGCCACTGGCAGGATCCTTTGACCTTGATAAAATAGAAACGTTAGAAATAGCCCTTCGAAATAATAAGACAACGCCTATTATGCTCGACAGTCTCGGTATGTGGCGCAGAGAGGCTATGCAACGACAGAGAAAAGACGAGGACAAACCAAGTAGAGAAATATACCGACAGGACAACCCCAGGACACCGCTACCCACAAGTTATCCCCCGACACTACGCAAAAGACGACCAGACTTAGGGCCAGACCAATGCGCTTTTTGTAGATATGTCGGACACTGGAAAGCCCAATGTCCGACACTACTGAGCGTGAGTAAAGGCAAAGGGCCGACAGGAATGACAGATCGGCAGTATGAGAAAAAGCGCGAGACAAAGAAGAACCCGACTTACATAGACAGACCAGATAGAACCACCACGTTTGATTATGCCCGATGGCACAGATTTCGCCAGGACAATTTCAGCGGCATGCTCAAGTTCTCCTAGGTCGGGCAACGTCAAGACGGGAACCCAGCCTCGCTTTAAAATTCACAGACGGAAAGAGATAATTATGACCAATAACTGTTTTATATTCGTCTTGGGTCTTTGTATGTCGTACTTGTACTGTCCCCCCCCCGTCTGAGTTTGTGTGTATGTAATGTACGAATCTGCGTCATCCCTCTACACGTGTTTCCGTGTTACTCAACCTCTGTTAAGCAGAAACTTAGCATAAAAGCAACCTGGAAAGAAAGAAATGGTACAACAAAATCCGTAGACCATTGATGAACTTGAACTTTTAATTTAACACAGCAAACAAGAAATAATAACGGTAAACTGTAGAAAATGAAAGTCAAACAGAACATTCGCCCCCCCCCCCCATTCTGGAACCTTCCAAAGTAGGGCAGGGTTACGGCTACGCCCAACCAGCGGCAACCCATATAAGGCGGGCCCCGCTGCCAACTCTTGGTCAGGAAATCTTAACATATGGGGAAGCCGGAGGAGAGGCAGGGGCCAGCGGAATCCAGCCGCAACGGCCCTGGGTAGTTGCCGGTAGTCCCGCCACATGCCTCCTCGGCCCAGCCGCAACGGGCCTGGATAGACTTAAGTAGTCCCGCCACATGTCCAGAGAAGAGCGAGGCACCTCTTCCTTTTCTCCTCCGCAACAGCCGCAGCAGCTCTGGGCGGCGGATGCCCTGTCCATACCCCTGCAGGAATGCGTCCAGGTCGGGCCGGGAGGGAGAGGCGACGCGGACGAGCCTCTCCCACCTCCACCGATAGGAGGTCTCCCAGCCCCCGGCCCAACGCCGAACACCCCCAGTCAGGCGATGGTGCCCATACTTGCACAGCACCGAACGTGCAATGGTGGCCATATTTTCGGAACACCGAACCTGCAATGACTGCACCGATACTCGTGCCGCGCCGAATGCGCGCCACAGGTGGCCATACTCCCACAGCACTGAGCACAAGACTTGGGGAACACTGGATGTGGAGAGACCTTCATGCGGGGCGATGAAAAAGAGCAGCATGGAGTACACCGGGAGAAGGAGACGGCGCGAACGAGTCTCCCTCGCCCCCCAGGTGGGGGCATCACAGCTGCACCCCAGCCGAACGTCCCGCTTTCACACAACAGGGACCTCTTCCTTTCACTCCGAAGGATCTCTTCCACTCTTGCAAACTCGACGAGAGTGGCCCCTGTAGGGCCTCAAAATGGCGTCTGGGTCCGCTGGAAGGCGGGCCCCGGCCACTAGAGTAACTTTGACCAGCAATATAACTCGGACATTTGCCCACTGGGGCACGAGCCCCCATCTCCGACAGCATCTCCGCAGCCTTGAAGATCCTACAAAAGTCCCCGGCGGAACCTTCGGCCTCTGCAGGTTTCCGGTAAGGGACGGCTGCCTTGACCGCCAACGAAATAAACATGACATTGCCACTCCTTCTGTTAGCATGAATTCTAGAACTGCCGAAAAGGACTCTGGTCCAAACTGCCAGTAATGGGAAACATTTCCCCCTGATGCTACTTCCGGACTGAGCCGGCCCCGCCCAAAATGGCGCCGGTATCAAGAGGGACTTGCGAACACCTCGTGGTGTTCCTTCGCACTAATATAAACTTGATGTTCTGAGACTTTATATGATCCTTTGTACACTTGGCTAGAAAAGACAAGGAGAGCTCACTCGACGAACAGTATGAAAGGATCCCGTTAAAAATGTTGATTACAAATGTACAATGTATTATATTTTTATAGCTGATGTATAACCTCATCTACGACGCACACATACAGTATGCATATAGGAAATCTGATTGCAACTATTACGATTATGTTTCTAAATTATGAAATAAATGCCCCCGAACCCCCAGCCAATTAATAGACGTTTTAGTTTCCTGCAAATGAATGAATAAAACTTTCCAATGTATTTATTTCCGCAAGACGACACTCCCACTGTACGCGCTTTAACCATTGCCATGTCCGACCAAATACGACTGCACCCTCATCATCCACGTACTGAAATGATTCCGAGAAATAAAGGTTTTCGAAACTATGGACGGGTATTGCATGCTTTATTTTTAAAAAAAACGTGGGATCGGTGGGAAAGTTCTTTTCTGTGCACCCTACTCTGCTCTCTCTTTAAGGTTGAAAGAAGATGGTTGCCCAGCCCTGGAGGACGGATCGGATCGACAACACGACACTCTGCCTTCAAAGTACGCGACTGACTCATGAACTCTCGCGTGGAGGAAGACCTTGACTTCCAAGGATGGGTAAAACGAACGGTGTAAATGAGGGAATGTAAAAGGAGGGTGAAATGAAATGATGTAAACGTTATAAAGTACAACGTTCCAAGGTATCAGGGAACGGAGCTGACCCAAGAACCGAAGAACCTTAGAACGCCACAGCGTTGAAGGAGGTTTAAGGATCCCGATAGTGAGATACGTCCTTTGACTAGATACCTCGCACTAGGCACCTCTGGTTTCCTTTTCACGTTCCCCGCACACGACCCGACTCCAGAAACCATATCCCCGGGGACTCTGCCCCGAGGAGGGAAGACGAGTAAGAGGTGAGTAAAGGACTCTTGAATACATGTATTTAAATATGCGCGAATGCTGTTCCCTCCCCTCCCCCCTTTTTTTTCTCCCTCTGCAGGTTACATCAGAAATTACAGCCGAGGTGTGGCGAAGATCTGAAGCCTTGCCATGTCTAATACACGAAGCAGACTAGCGCCGCAAGGTGGTGCCTAAGCACGCCTGCAAGCTACTCACGTATCGAACAAACCCGAAAAATTAGCACGACCCGATAAAAAGTGATCACCCTTAAACCAGACCGGACGAATGAACCCGTGTCACGTATGATGCGAAACTATGAGAGAATGTGTGTGTGTGACCGAGGCACTGACCCAACTGGTCGAAGGACCGAGAATGCGAGAAAGTGCGACAAAATGGTACCTCCTTTCTTCTTTCCCTCTCTCAAAGCACGTCCCCTCTACCCTGTCTAATACTCTAACTGCATGATTACAAGATTCTAACGCAGACCCGTGAATGTCCTTTACTGTGTAATGCACTAAATAAGCCTTCCTTGAATACACTGCCACCCTCTCTGATTGCACGTGTACTATTTAGCCTGCCGTTGCGCTCTCTCTCTCTCTCTCTCCCTCTCTCTCTCTCTCTCTCTCTCTCTTTCTCTCTCTCTCTCTATTTTTGCACTCCCACTCTTCCGAGCGATTAGCCCCGAAATTGGCAGACTGCCACCCCTAGCGCACCACCTAATTGGCTTCAAATACCGTCAGTATTTGCACAAAAACTTGTCCTTAATACAATCACCCTGAGACCGTGTCATTACCTCTCCTTTTCCGCTAAAAGTCAATGAGCCGAGGTTGGGCCGTAAGGGAAAGGACAGGTAAGACGACAGAGGTTCCCTTAATCTGGCCCGTAATAAGGGAACTACATGTCAACGGCTCCTATGGTATAAAACAAGGACCTCAGAATACGCGACCCTCCCCGCCCCGAATTGTCGCAATACCCAAACAGGAAAAATGATCACCCCTGTTACATCCCCTGTATCAGCCGCTCCAAACTGGAGTTATGAAACTACCCCTCATTCCCAGTTGTGAGGAATGGGTCGATTTACGCCCTCACCACAAGTTTCTATGTCCCTAGTTGTCTCCCATAAAACCCCTGTCTTTTCTGACTAAGTACTCAGGCCGTAGGAAGCTACGTAGGAACCAGAATGATGTGTTACAAGGTTAAAAGACTAGACCAAAGTGAAGAAATCGTTGAAATGAACCCTGCCGAAAGTGAAAAATGTTTAGTTGAAAAACAGGACGCATTGATAAAAAGAATTGTTTAGCCTATGTTCGTCCCTCAGCAAAATATCTGTTTAGTACCATGTCGATAGCACACAGTACCCTTGGTAAATATAAAGCCCTAGAGAACGGCATAACTTTGTCAAGCCCGTCTTACGAAGGTGGGTCTCCATCAGATAAACTGTCGAAACTGTAATAAATAATTATGAAGGAAAGCCATAATACCTCCAACAGGCCCGTCATCGGTCATTTATATGTTAGTTGTGAACCCTAAAATAACGGACGTTTTCATTTCTATCTGAAGCTGGGAGAGACTTTTGTGATTTCCTTCCTCTGCAAATTCTCTAAAGACTGTCTTTTCAAACTCGTTTAAGGGTACGGCTGTCAGGAGAGAGAAGGACCGGATGTGGGAGCACGAGGCCTGACTGCAGACTATGGAACACCTACGACATGGGCCAAGGCGAGACCGCGACAGAACAGAGCTACAGGACGAGGCACTACCTCCAGCAAAGTGAGAAGAAAGGGCTAAACTGATGCCCCCGCTCTATGTTCGAATGTGTGCCGAAAGGTCCCCGCTCTCCAGACTCGGTCATGAGCCCGCCCATCTGAAGTCTCTCGTTCCCCTAGTTTGTTTCTAATTTGGCCTTGCTCCATCCCCCTTTTTCTCCGACCTACCCTATGGACTGTTTTGTACGCTCTTCTTCCATCTGAACTTTCTGACAAACACCTCAAAGGACACAGGGCGAAAAGGACCTTTCCGACCAGAAACGCGAGGAAAGGGTCGTGCCCTGCACCGCAGAACTTAGAATAGAGCTGGACTTGTAGCTCCACCGCCGGTGCTCCACAGCGCCAACGAAAGACAACAAAGAATAATGAGAACTCGTTAACTTCGAACATTTGACATCCTCAATCACCGTTTCTGCTATGCCTCATTTCTCTCCCAGCCGCCATTGTATTGATCATGCTCCAATCCGAATCTGATATATGTAATAACCTACCAGTTCACGTTATGAAATGTACTTGCTGCTCTCGCTACAGAATCGTTTTTGTATTACATTTCTATGACTTTCCTGCTAAAACAAATTGATCAAAGTTTATCAAATAGATCCACCTCCTAAAACTAGAAATGTTAAAATGTATTGTTTACAACTCTTTTCATCTAGGGTTCCTACCGTTTTCTTTCTCATGCCCACCACAATAGAACCGAGTAGAAAATGAACCAGCAAGATGTCTTGAATATGTTAAAGGGAGGACTGTTGAAAATTAGTACGGTTTGGTGAACATTATCTGCGCCATCTTGCCTCTTCCCCTGATGCCACACTTTTGTCGTGCGCACCCGCCATTTTAAGATGCCCTGATCAGAGCGAACCCTTTTGCATGCCGCTGGCCCCTGATATAGCCCTTCGCCCTCACTAAGCCTGCACGCTGACCAACCCCCTGCTTGCACCTGCCTTGAATCATAAACCCCTCTTCGGCGCTGCTCTGCCCCAGGCCCTCATCCTGTCCCCAGCGCGACATCTCCCTTCTTCCCTTTCACGATCCCCGGCCCTTAGATGCAAACCCCCTCTTTTCCCCCGTGTGCCCGTTTGTCTTCCCCGTTCCCAGGCCGACACCCAGCACTGCCGATACCATTCCTTGCCCCTCCCCGTACAATAGAAAGCTTCCCCCACCAAAGGATCCCCGGGTTGATCAAAGCCCCCACTCCATGAGATCCGATCAAACCCCCCACATTCCGTGAATCGGCGGAATATCCAGCTGCGCGATACTCATCACCTGTTGTGACTAGGGTGGGGACTTCAACTGTAAATGTGTGTGGGAACGGGCCCAAAGGGGAGTTCCGGGAATGTCTTTTCCATACATCAAAGCTTTAACATGAATATGTAATCTGCAATAAAGTCATAAAACAGTGTATAAGAGGCCAGGCCTCAGAAATGTAGCTAGAGCACCTCAGAACGATACCTTCTGCCCGTTTTGTTGTGTTCTCCTCCGGAGAGAATAAAAAAACCTTGTTTCCTGCCTTCCAGTCTCCAGCGCCTGCCTCTTCATTGATTAAATAACTAGAGGGTCACAGAGGCAATACCGCCGGGCAAATACCGATTGTCCCCGACCCGTCACAGGTTTAACACAGCCAGGAAGTCGAATGGGGATGAACTATATCCGAAGGATCAAAAGTCAGGACTGGTGGATGCGTGGGGGCATCAACAAAATGTTCTTTGCACACCTTCTTCCGAGGTGGAGGATCCTCATGATCCGAAGAAGTACAGGAATGAGTGTCGTCGGTATCAGTAGGTGGAGGAGCGGACGCCGACGCACTCACAGAGGACTTGGACTTGTCAGCCGCCAAGCTCTTAGCCAATTTCTTAAAATCAGACTTATGGGGATTTACAGGAGACATAGAGGACTTACTGGAAGCAGGCAACCAAGCTTGTTGTTGCGCATACTGATTCAAATGACGCTTCAGTGGATTAATGGCACGCACAAGCGCCTTATTCACAGAGTGCTGGACTCCCTGGTCTAATGCCTCAACCAAATTTTGCTCCAACGAGCCAGAATCATACTCCCCATAGTAGTCGTCATCGTCGTCATAATACTCTTCCATGTTACACAGCGTGTAAATTAGCGCCCACAAGATGACTGTATAGATATAATTATGAATGCCAAAGGCACAATGTAGGGGGAGTGTCTAGAACCCCACAGCAAGCCAAAGCACAGGCCAAACCTGCGCACAACAAGAATTCAAAAGTGGAGGGAGGGCTTGCTGTCAACCAAAAAGCCACACTCTAGGCAAAGCCTATGCAAATTATACTGCCTAATGCACTCAGGAAGCAAAAGGCATCACACGGGGTTAATTTCCTCAGAGGCTGTGGGCAATGACGTACAAGACGACTGTTCTCTCAACCGGCGCCGTGGAAACACGGAAAGAAGCCGGAAATAGGCTGCCGCGCATGCGCGCTAACAGCCGCCCCGGGAAATGCACAACAGAGCTCGCGCACCCAGCGCAAGCCTCTGAAACCCCTCGTCTCCCGCTCCACAATAATAGGGACACGGGCAACAAGCGCCCGGCCACACGGGAGGTGTGCACACGCTCCCCGCTACCCACAAGCAAAAAGGCAGGAAAAACCGGAACGCGAACGGAGCCGACAATGTGAAACGAAGCGTCACAAAAATGATGCTAAGACGTGACACAAAGCGCGGAGGTAGCGCCAAGTATATACTGACAGTAAAGCAAAAAAATGCATGAAATTCAAGAGCATAAACAGGTAAGAAGCAAATAAGCACTTAACTGGCTGCGGAGCAGCAAAGAAAGAGGAAGTGAGACTGTCTATACTGCCTTTTATACTATGGTCTCTATGGTTGTTACCCTGGTGTTCATAGGTACTGTAGTTTTTAGGTCTCGCCTTTTCCATTCCGAAGGAATGGGAAATGGAGAGAATTCAAGTGCTCAAAATACTCGTGAAACCAAGGGCTTTTTGGTGCGGTTTTCTTTGAGTTCACGTGAATCACGTGACCAAAGAAGCAGGCGCATCAGCCTCCCTCCCTCCCTCCTAATTGCATTTTGTTCACGGCTGCCACCACATCAAAGGGCTTCTCCCAGCGTGTGCTCTGCGGCTTCTCCTCCCCTAATTATTCATGGCTGGCCGGTGGCCGGCCGTACTTTCAGTTTCCCGGCCGCTCTTGTTGCTTGCGCTGTCTTTCCTCCTCACGCAACTCCCTCTTCTCCCCCCCCCCCCCCACCACAGATCGCTTCTAGCGGCCACCGCGCTTGATCGCAATCACTTTTACTTTCGCAGCCAATGCTTGTTCCTTTCGTCCCCTCACCACCCCGCTCTCTCGTTGTTCATGCCTTACAGTCGCTCTCGCGCACTCCCTCATGCCCTATCTTTTGCGTGTTTTAATTTCGCCTAACTTCTCTGTTTGTTCCAGGTTCATAGTTTAGGTTTCGCCTTCACTTTTATCGTCACACGCGCACCACTCGCGTCCTAGGATCTCCGTCTTGACTGACTGCCTGCTTCCCTCTTAGCAGTTCAACACTAGACCGCGCCCCCTTCAGTTTATTCTTTGCAGGCGGCGTCATCCCTTCACGCTTCTCAGCGGGGCTACCCTGTCAGCCAACTTTTGCACAACCAGCATTTTCTGGGTAAGGGAGGATCCCAGACCCCAGACCCCCTGTAGACACTCCACCTTCGCATCGGTCACTGCGATCCTTGGCCGCCTTATTCATTGCGGGAGCATCGCAGTCAGCTGGCTCGGGAAAGCCCAGGACACAAACCCACCAAGCACCTCTGCAGTGGTACAGAACAAGAGTAGGGTAACCTTTCTGGCTTCAATAAGCACCAAGAAGATGTTTTCTTTAAAATGGGTCTCCAGCTTTTAGATCGCAAATAGCAGCACTGTCTGCATT
This sequence comes from Lissotriton helveticus, assembly GCF_964261635.1. Classification (NCBI taxonomy): domain Eukaryota; kingdom Metazoa; phylum Chordata; class Amphibia; order Caudata; family Salamandridae; genus Lissotriton; species Lissotriton helveticus. Next base: position 824,118,961 of record NC_136063.1, on the reverse strand, counting down.
GTTTAAATGTCACCAGAGCTATAAATAATAGCGGCTTCTCTGTTTGTTCGAGGTTCATAGTTTAGGTTTCGCCTTCACTTTTATCGTCACGCGCGCACCACTCGCGTCCTAAGATCTCCGTCTTGACTGACTGCCTGCTTCCCTCTTAGCAGTTCAACACTAGACCGCGCCCCCTTCAGTTTATTTTTTGCAGGCGGCGTCATCCCTTCACGCTTCTCAGCGGGGCTACCCCGTCAGCCAACTTTTGCACAACCAGCATTTTCTGGTTAAGGGAGGATCCCAGACCCCAGACCCCCTGTAGACACTCCACCTTCGCATCGGTCACTGCGATCCTTGGCCACCTTATTCATTGCGGGAGCATCGCAGTCAGCTGGCTCGGCAAAGCCCAGGACCCAAACCCACCAAGCACCTCTGCAGTGGTACAGAACAAGAGTAGGGTAAGCTTTCTGGCTTCAATAAGCACCAAGAAGATGTTTTCTTTAAAATGGGTCTCCAGCTTTTAGATCGCAAATAGCAGCACTGTCTGCATTGTTTAAATGTCACCAGAGCTATAAATAATAACAGTGAACAGTTGCGGGCGGCTCACGCAGCGTTCAAGCAGCCGCCATCTAGCTCATACTCTTATATCTAGTATTTTCCACTCTTATAGTAGTTCACTTATCTGCAGGTCTGCCCTGAGAAGGCTGTTGTGATATCTGCCTTTGTGGGACACTGATGCTTGTCCTTTGACGGAGTGATTAGTAGTTTCACCCTGTGAATAAGATGGCAGCGGTGTTGCCTGCATCATGAGTGAGGTAGTTGTGCCTACCCTGCAAGGTTCCTGCACTGGAGTCCATGAAACAGTGTTTGCTTCCTGCCCTTTCTCATGCCATGAATGCTTGCTCTGTGAGAGAGGAGGCAGTACTTCTGCCTGTTCTGTGACTGAGTAGTAGTAATTTCTACCCTGTGAGAAAGCAGTTGGGCAACTTTCCTTGAAATGGTGCTGTGGTGCTGCCTCCCCTGTAAGGAGGCTTTAATGCCTGGCACTCTGCAAGGAGAGATTTCTGTATGTGCCTGTGAAGGAAAGTGATGCTCCCTGCCTTGTTACTAATTAGGAAGTGTTGTTACCTGTCATGTCAAAGGGCATGAGTGCCTCCTTGTAACTGACAGTATTGCTGTCTGATCTGTTCTTATACACTTTGTGTTTTTTTTTCAGAAGACCAAGAGACAAGGGAGACATGTCAACATACATTTGTGTCTGTAATTCTACCGTAACCTGTTGCACCTTCCAGCCTACCCATACAACCCTCACAAGCATTGCTCCACCCATAGTCTAGTCCTGGGCAACCCCCGCTGCTATAGTTTGTCATAGCCACAATGCAACTCTTTAACAGGGTCCTAGAAAGCACTGATTTCAAGATGGCCTAATATTCAGAGTATAGATTAATTTGGTAAGCATCTCAGCCCTTCAACACGTTCCTCAGGCAGGTGATCATCCCCTCTTGTTATTTTCAAATGATGTTTGTCCGCAATTCACCAGCCAAATAAATATTTATTGCTGCCTGATCTGTTACTGACGGTCAGTACTTCCTTCCCTGCATGGAGGTAGTGGTGCTGCTTGGCCCCTCAGAAGGCAGCATTTTGTGTGTTATGTTGTTAACATAAGGAGTTAGTTCTGGTGCCTGTCCTGTGAGGAGGCAATCATGCGGCCTGTCCTGTGATGATGATGTTGCACTGAGAGTGCAAAGTGGTTCTATCTGTCCTGTGAGGACAGGGGGTTGGGTGGATGGTCGGGGTACCAGCAGCGATGAAGCAGCCGCTCCCATAAATCAACAAGCATTGGCATAGCCAATAGGTCTCGCCTTTGGGACCTTATAAGTGTTTAACCATGCAACAGTTAATGTTGCACCAAGGATATTGTGCTGCATAACTAAATACTTATAAGGTCCCAGAAGCGAGACCTATTGGCTATGCCAATGCTTGTTTACTGTTTATTGGCTGCTGAGCATTTCATTAAAGAAATGAGAATAGCGCATAATCGGAGCCTCCTGTCCTGACATAGAATTTGGGTTGTGTCTGTGTGGTTACAGCCAGCAGCATAGTGGGGCCCTGAGCGGACTTTTCACAGGCAGATGGGTCTCTATTACCTCCCTTTTACCAACAGGGTGGAGGTGTCATTCCCAGTCTCTTGCTGGCTGGTCCATTAAAGTATGCAGATTGAGCAGGGGTAGGGGGCTTGAGCAGAAGTGACCTCACTTATATTCAGGTGTGGTTCACCACTGTGAGCTAATCAGTGCACAATGAGTCCTGGCAACATATGCATTTGTTTTATCTCAGTAAATTTAAGGAAATATGCCTCTTTGAGAGAATCCCCCTTCCTCCTTTTCATAATACTTAAAATACTGAAGAAGTGTTTTGTGAAAAGGAGCATTCCGCAAATGTGGGCCATTTTTTTAGGGTGCTACTTTGCATCCCAGTCCAACCTAAACTACAAAAACTCCTAATCAGGCCCATATGTGGAACTGGGGACGTGTTTCACTTGAATTTCTAGAAATAAAACGTTTTTACTTAAAAATGCCTGGAAGTAATTTTAAACATTTAATCGTAAAAACTATAAAACCCTAGTAGGCAGGAAACTACAAGTCCTGGCATTCACTGCCTAGCAGTTGGAATGTTTTCATGGTTTTGTTTGTAAAAGCCACGCTGGCCGCAACTGTTTAATAATAAAATACACGCTTGCTCTAAATGTCAGGGTATAACTTTTAAGAGGGCGGCTCGGTGAGAGCTGGATGCTTGTCTCCCTGGCAGTGGCGTTGCTGCCCTCTGTGTGGGGGAATGTTTTGCCATACAGTTCAACAAGAAGCTTTTACAGCTCGACATGAAAGGGCACCGACGTGACGACGAACAAAAGCCTCCACCCCCCTCCTCCTTGCTGGGGGCAGGCCGAGCCAAGCAAACTTCACACAAAGCTGCTGCAGCTGAAGTGAGTCACCGAGACACGATGCAAATGCAGAGTAAAACAGTCTCAGGTTTTTTGACACTCATCCATTGACAATACAACTGATTTCCTGTAAAGGGTGATTCACATGAGGGACAGATGCGCGAGTCTCAGCGTTTAAAATGTGGCTTGATTGAGGAGCGCAGAGACACGATAATGTTTAATAGAAACCAGAAAAACGTATCAAACAAGTTTGTAAAGCTGAGCTATATTTGGGTGGGAGATATAAACTAAAGTCATCATTGTGCGTTCAGTACTTTATCTAGACCCCCCCCCCCCATAAACCCTCTTGAAATCACTTTTTTTTTAAAGTGTGACGATTATAAAGTTGGAAAAAAGGCAATACTACGTGGTCTTTGGGCTTTATTTTTTTTTGCAGTTTTAATTAGCGCAAACTCAACCGGAAGATATTAGAGCGCCTTATATAAACACCAGTTGCGTTACAGACCAACACATTCATTTTTAGTCACAGTGATTTGCCCAGAATCACAGGATGCAAAAGCCTCCCGCCAGACTCGAACCCGGTTCACCCTGCTTCAAAGTCTGACGTGCGTGGAAATCCCACCCAACATATAACGCGTCAGCGCGCCCTGCTCCACTTCCTCCAGAAATTACACTTAGTATCGCGCTGTTGGCTGTGTTATTGTTTCCCCGATATTTTGATTTATTTTAGGCAATGGAGCGGTTTTCAAGAGTGCGTTTCCCGCCATGTGCTCGTGCAGGGCGCTCTACTCAGGCGGGCGGGCTGTGCCTGTGTGCGCGAGAGAAACATTCCATTCTTTGAGAGGGGGGTGAGAGCCCTCCCTGTCTGCCTTCAGACGGTTGGCTTGTTGTGTGCTCAGCCAGCCAGTGACTCAGAGGGGTTTAAGTGCACCGGATATGAGCCACCCAAGCTACCCCCGGGCTACAGGAAGTGTGAGAGGGGAAACCAGCAGCAGCTGAGCCACGTTACCGAGCCGTGAGAGCAGCGCGCAGCTGCAGCCATGTGGAGGGGCGTGCAACGGACGGCGATGTTGATTTTTAAAGTTTAAATGGCCCACCCCTCCCAGCCTACTTTGCATAACGTGGCAGCTCCCAGCTGAATGTCAGATTTTTTGGGGGGAAATAGGAAGAGCTGCTTTGGTTTCTGTCAACAGGAGTTTGAGATTTTGACAGTGCACCCCCCATCTCAAACAATTGTAAAGGTTCCGTCCGGACATTTCTTAACCTTTTACTGCCAGGCACTGGACACTTGACAAAGGACAAAAAAGTACGTTTCATGCTGTGAGTTTTCAGTATTTATACATCCAATAGTAAATATTAGAACTACAAGTCCAGAGGAACGCAAAATCATGTTGTCTAAAAAAAAATGGATTAAAAGAGTACTAGTGACGCGCAGTCACTTGGGGACGGGGTTACACACCCAAGAGGTGCAGATAAATAGTGCCTAATCTTGAAGTGGTCGGTATTTCAGAAGGAATACAGTAAAAAATAAGGAAGAGTAATATTTTGGGAAAAAAAGCGGGATTGCCTCCGAAATCCTAGTGCTCTGGTATGTCCTATTTAATATGAATAAACTCCACTAAACATATGCACTGTCAAAATCATCTCTCGGTTCCAAAATACGGTGTTTTATACATGTATATGTTAACGTATTTAAGATTTGTGAGGTGCACTCGAGAGTGTGGCAGCTAATCGATTTTTATTTCCGAGGGCCATGAAAGGCTTTTTTCTAAGCATGTGCTTGAGCAGTGGTAGTAAACTGTCTTATTTACGTTGGGCTTTTGCTAATATGGCCTCGGGGTCTGCCCTCTAGCGACATGTGGCGATCCATAACAACAAAACACGAGGCGAAGCACGTGAATGTGCGGTCTGTAGCATAAAAATAAATGCTGCTTGAAACCCAAAAATAAAATGTGAAATTGGGGCGATCGATTGGGTAAATAGGATTCCACCAATCGGAGCATCAAAAAGAGGATGAAAACTTGCACCCTTAACTTCTGTAAATTGTGGCCAGTCACTCTGCAAGTTTAAGGGAAGCATGTGGGAAAAAAGTGACAGCCGAGCTTTCTCTGTCACTGCGATTTCGCAAACAAGTCATAAACTCCCCAACCACTCCCCGTGACAAAGAATGAATCAAAATAATAAGAAGCGACGCAGAGGGGGGCGCCGGCGCCTCCTTTGTGACCTGGCTTTTTAATGGCATGGTAATCTCCGAAGAGTTTTTTTTCTTCTCTCCTTTGCATTTCTGCCTGAAACATCCTCCGCTTTCTTGTCTGCGTTCTCCCCTCCTCCCGGGGTGGGCGCACTCATCCGGTTTCACCGCGCCAGGGAAAGGAGGCGAAGTAGAGGGCAGCTGTCAAACAAGAGGGAAACAAAAAAAAAAAGCAGCCCGGGAGTCTGGATCTGCCCCTCCTCGCCGCAGTTTAATGATCAAACGGTTGTCTGGGAAGGAAGAAAGGAAACACAGGAAGCGGCCCAGGCAGCGAGGCTGTGTGGCCAGCAGTCGTCTGCGGCATCTCTCCGGGGCTGGTGTGTGCGCTGCGTGTCCCTGTGTCCCCAGACCGGTGCCTGCCTCTGACAGACGGGGGGACAGTGGCACGGATTGGGACTGAGACCGAGGGTGCTGCTGGCAACACGTGCTGCCCTGAGAGGAGGCTCACACCGACAGGAGGGCACCCCAGAGACCTGGCAGAGGGCACCTGCACCGAAACCCCTCCAAAGCCAGGCGGATTCCAGCGCCTCAAACTTTGTCCCCGCTGCTTCTATGTTCTTCCCGACCGGGGAAAGTTTTGAAGTGCGGAGCAGGATGAAAGCAAAGCGAGGTGAGTTGTGTTTGAGTGCCAGGGAGTGGGGTCTAGGCTGGCTTCATGCGTTCATGATGTGCAAGGAGAACATATGGGGGGTGACAAGTTTCGTGAACTTTAAGGTGCGCAAGCTGAGGTAATACAAAAAAAGTGGACTGAACCGTGGCAAGAGGCTTTTGGTTTCAGCCGGTGGAAAAAGCTGCACAAAGGGCTGCTGTGTGCGAGTTTCGGGCTCAGACAAAACATCCACAGTCGTCCTGTTGTGTGCCCCTGCACGTTTCCATGTTGCTGGCGCGCTGTCAAAAACAACGTGTTCATCTGCCTCCCTGCTAAACTGTCTTTTCGTTTTCTTACTTCATGTACCTTACTCCTTTTTTTTGTCTACTGGATCCCACCTTTTAGTATCGCGACTTGGCGCTCCTTCTTTTACCTTATGTCAACTTGTTGAATGCTCTCTTTTGTTTAAAGTCCTGTACTAACTCAACAGCACGTTGCAGGGCTCTTTGTCTGCAGCGCTGGCATTCCTGGCTGGGAAGGCGTCATGTGTTTTCCAACTGCTGTCTGGGGCTCGGCCTCGCCTTCAACTTTTTTTTTTTTATATAACTGAACGTAGTATTCTTTTTAAGCATAGTTTCGCGTGCTGAGAGTTGACACGTGGGTGTGAGCGAGAAACGGAACATTTTCTTCATTCTCGGAATGAAAGTTAAAGAAAGTAAGGTAACTGTCTGTTTCATTTACAGCATCTGTGGTTCGCACGACAGCCCACTGACACACAGCCCCCCCCCCCCTAAAAGCAAAACGGCTCTTTGCTAAGAATAAGTGAATTTTGGCGGATGTGTTAGAACCCACGCGCAGTAATGTTTATTTGGCGGTTTTTATTCAACGCGGAGTTGCCTCAAAGGCATCAGTAAGCTTTGCAAGAGAGGAAGAAAACAGTTAACAAACATATAACAACCGGAAAAAGGAACACATATTTAATACCAGCAATGACGTTTGCAGCAAGTAAATATTATGCCCAACCAGCACCAACTCGACATGTCTTTGCGGGTCTAAGTGGCACCTACTGTCGAGAAAGTGCCCACGTGTCAGAAATCTTTTGAACATTTGTTCTTGAACGTGAATACCAACCGACCTCATTTAAAAGGCAGTGTGCCTAGTGTGTTTATGTTTTGTTTTTTAATCTTGTACGCTGTCCTTTTTTAAAACAGCGCGGTGGCTGAGTATATTATAGGCACCCATCCGCTTATGAACAGACGCACATGTGCTCGGGCAGGGTACCTCGTCGTGGTGCTCCAGAGGTTGGCATGTGTGCACGCGGCTCATTGTGTGCTGCCAGCCATGTGCTCTGTTGTTCTGCGCTCGGCTCTGACAGGAGGGGGCAGTGCTGCTGCTGCTGCAGCCGCCGACCGAACACACGAGGCGAGAAAACACGCAGATGCCAGAAACTTTTCCTCCCCTCCTCCAGCTCGCTGGGACAAAGGCTTTTTTTTCCCCCCTTGGCTCCGGGCGTGAGACCGGATCTTTTTGTTCTGGTTTGTCAGCCACTGGTGCTTGACAAAGGTGGTGGGAGTCACCCACCCACAAGGTGGTGGAAGGTAGAAATAAAAGGCTCTTTTCAAAATCAGTCCTGTTTTGTGTAATTTGAAACCCCTTTGATTCTTTTTTCCAAGGCAGCGGCAAATTTCTGTTTTTCTGCGGGAACTTAAGATGCTGAGTTCACGCAGGGGAAGAGACTAAAAAGGAAACTGGTTCAGCAGCTTTTTTTGAAGCTCGAGGTAAGAATAGGCGAAAAGTACCTGGCACCCCCAGGCGTTCTCATACCAATCCCTCACCACCCTGCAAGGGGCACAAGTAACTCTGAGGCGTTTCGGCTGTGGGGCTGCAGTTTGACAGGCACACTCCTTCATTTGGAGGGCTCCACCCACATTCTCGAGCAGCAGGATCAAGCGTCCAGCTGTGCCCCCAGCTTGGAGCCGACCCCAAAGCATTTACAAGTGAATGTCCAAGTTCGACCCGCCATTTCATGTCAGAATCCCCCACCCCATTTCAACATTAAACGTTTTGGATATAAAATTCCGAGCACTCAAATAATCATATGTACAATAGTATCTTATTGGTAGTCCATTTTAATACAAGTTATTCAGTTTAGGCCCAAATAGTAGTCCAAATCTTCACATTGAGTTTGTAGTGATTATCATTTCCACTTGTATTCAGAAAGCAGACAATCCAGTACAGTTGTTCAGAGCGACGAGCAGTTGGGTACACAACTTAGAGACAAAAAGCCAACACGTGCTTCGTCGTTGGGTCATTAAGACCTCGACTTCTTCAGGGCTGATCAAAACGGTGTATGTAGATTCCTCCACAAGTTTGGACTACCAATAAGATACTATTGTACATATAATTATTTGAGTGCTCGGATTTGTATATCTAAGATTTCTGCTCTTTGGGAGGGCATGTAGGATTGTGGATGGTAACCAATCCTTTCCTTGGATCACCATTTATACACTTCTTTTGCTATATACTTTCCCCAAATAAGAGTGTAGTGCGCCCACATTTCGCTTTATACCTGGTTACCATATCTCTTCACATAATTAAACGTTTTGGCCTATGTAAGGAGACCCCACCCTGCTTTTGAAATCAACTTACCTCATACTTAAACCGCCTCAATCAAAATCTATAAGTTTACCTGAATTTAAAATATTGTTGTCAAAATGGCTGGCCATATTTGCCAGCGTCTGCATGTCTCCTGACCTAAAAGTATAACAGGCTTGCACTGACATTATTAAAAAGCTGGTCCAAATGTAACTTTGGTTACATTTCCATGACTGGAGAAATTATTTGGAAGGTACCCTCAGGGAAAGTTACACATTTTTTTTGGGGGGGGGGGAATGAGAATGAAACGTTGGGTGGACAGTTCAAACCCGCCTCAACGGGAGTCGCGCATAGAGGGGAAGTAGCCTGGTTGCAACCACTGCTGATTAATCTTAATATTGATATGGTATCATCAGGGCATAGGAGACTTTGCAGTCATTTACCTGGCCAAGCTTGTGCAGTGCAGGGAAGCACGGCTGAGGCCTGGTGAGGCCTACTAACCAAGAACCATAAAGGGTGAGTGAATCCGATCAACTAGCGTCATTGTTTGCTCGCCAGCTCAGGAGGAATGTCACTCTAATTTGCATGCTTCTTCACAAGTTCTTACAGGACATTAAAAATACAGAATTCGCCCGGGAAGATGGCAAAATCTGGCTTTCAGCAAGCACTGGCAATGCTAAAAGGTCAGAACTGGCTGCCACTTTGTCAGTGCTTTGGTTCCTCATGGTGTTTGTAAAACATTGTAGTTGAGTGAACTGCTGGGCCTTTATAGACTCAAATGAAAAATCTCCATAGTACTCCTTGGCATTGGAGGGACTTTTTGTGCAGCTGTTCTTCAGAATGCTGTCTGTCACTGAGAAGGAAGCCAGTGGCGGAATAGGCACTGAATGCTATAGTGGGCAGAAGAAAAATGTGAATGACACAACAGACCAAAGGATGAAAAAGGCTCCTGTAAATAACTATTTTGTACATTGTTACTAAAATCAAAGGGGCAGATTTATGAGGCACTTGCGCCACGTTTACGCCGCTGTTGCGTCACGCAAGGCGGCGTAAACGTGGCGCATCCCTACGAACGATTTACAACGTGACGCATCTAGGCAGATGCGTCACGTTGTAAAGCCCTGCGCCGCTTGTGGGCGTTCCGGCGCAGGGTGGGCGTTCCGGGGCAGATGCGCCTCGCAAAAGTGGCTGAGTGAAATCTATAAGATTTCACTCAGTCACTTTCAGTCCAATGCTGCGTCAAAAGCCTGCGCCTGCTTGAAGCAGGCGTAGGTCTTGACGCAGCATTGTTAAGATGGGGCACCCCCGAGCCTTGCTGGAGCTGCGTCGCGCTTGCGACGCAACTCCAGCAATGCGCCACCTTTACGGCACAGATGCGTCACGCATCTGTGCCGTTTTTGCCCCATGGTGCGCCGCATTATAAATGCGGCGCACCATGGGTGGCGGAGCTGTGGCGCACATTAACTGGCGCATCCCTGGGGATGCGCCAGTTAACATAAATCTACCCCAAAAGGTCTTGGCTAGCACCAGACCTATAAAGCCACCTCTCCACTGTTAGGTAGAACCATGACCACTATCAGCAGAGTCTTAGCTGACAACCCAAACAGGGAAGCACTTTCAGCAGAGCCCTGCTGCCCACCAGCAGGAGAGAAGAGGGGTCTTCTGAAGCAGTTTGTGTTCTCCAGAAGCCTGGTGAGTGCATCCAAGCACTAGGAATCCAGATAAAAGTACATCATCATTCGGGACCGGATTATCTCAGTCATGTTGCTGATTGTCATTGCATACCGGATCTGGCAAGGTGTTGTGTAATTATACCACTAACACGAAACGGGTGCAATTTCCCAGGATATGTTAGATAAGCTCCCGTCCAGGTGTACCAGTCAGGTTCTAAGCAGTAAAACTAAGACGAACCTGGACATTTTAAAGCCTTTTGTTCCTGATGTCAACACCATACCAGTCGGTTATCTATTTTGGAGTCAATAACTGTTCTTGCCACAAGTGCACAATGGTCTTCTAAAAGAAGGCGTCAAATGCAGCAATTGATTTTCAAGTATTACAGGAGAAGTAACTTAAGTCTCACAGCAGGGATATTTCTGGACAGTGAAATGTACTTGGAGTTTCAGTCATACGAAAGCCCCATTGACGACTCTGGTGGCTTACTGTACTCATTAATGTGTTCACTGTAGGGGGTCTGTGTTTGACCTCATGGTCACAGGTTCTAATCCCAGTGTGTCCACTCAGCCTTTCATCCTTCCAAGGGCAATGATTGATTACTATTGAGATGGGTAACAAAAAACATCTGTTATTCAGCGCCAAGATACCCTTCCAGGTAACGTGCGCTTTACCAGTACACGTTATGTTATATGATCTAAGAAAACTAGTGATAAATTCCATCATTTGTTGGATTATAAAGGCAAATTCCGGATTATGAGTATCTGGCAAAGATACTGGGCAATAAATAGCGATGGGTAAAGGCACAATCCCTGAGGGACTCCATAGGTGAACCAAGGGCCAGATTTACAAATCTCTTGCTTTGTCATTGCGTCACACAAGGTGAAGCAGGGCAACTCAAGGGCTTAAGTCAGATTTACTCAGCCACGCAGAGCCACCCTGTGTGGCATAGTAAATCTGGAGTAATGTGAGGCAGCACACATTGCTGCATTGTGGTACTCTGCCTTGGGAATGCATTTAATGGGTGGAGTGGGGGGTTCCACAGATCCACCCATGATTTTTGTCACATTGCTATATTTACTAACGACAGTAATCCTGTGCATGAGTCAATGCTATGCCTTCCCAGGTGAGGCGTAACAAGGAGAAATAGCTTTATTTTGCCAGTTGTTTTTCTTCTTTTTACATGTACACACATAGAAGGAGGAAAAAAAGCCTAGAAGGAGTGTTTATATGCAAGAAGGTGTCCCTTCCTGCAAAAAAACAATCCTGTCTGTAACACAGGCGCCCTAGCACCATTGATCAAGGGTGCCTGCGTTGGCGCTAGGATGCACTCAGTGCGCCAGCGCAGGGAGAGAGCAGAAATGCAGCATATCTTAGTAGATATGGAGCATTCCTGCACTCTCCCTGTCATGCAATACAGCACTGTAAGTGGTCTTGCTGTGTAGTAAATCTGCCCCCAAAATGCCTTAATTTTAATTCTAAATTACATATTTTTGTTAAGAAAGCCAGAAACCTGTTGCTCGCTGCCCAGTTTTGCAGTTTCTGTGCCCATACTGAGGCTTAAAGGAGGGGGGAGATCCACGCAACACACCTTTGGGGCATTGAATGACCGTCAATACAAACAAACACAATCCTCCAGTCATTTATTTTCAGTGTCATTTCTGTAACTGTTTCCCAGCTTTAACAATTGAAAGATAACAGTTGATAGCTGCTCTCTTTCACTCTTGTCATTCTATGACAAATTTCAAGTAGAAGAAAGGCAGATGCTACTTTGAGAAAAAGTATGTACTTGAAATGTGTGAGAGCAGAACAAGGAGGGAGAACAAGTATGGCTGTCAAGTGTTACTTTTCAGCTGTTACATTTAAAGTGACAAGTTACATTGAGGAAATAAAATGACTGGATGGTTCTGAGATTTTTATACTGCAGGTATTTTGATGCCCCAAAACATGTGGATAGACCTTCCCTTTCAAGCCATACGTTGCCACCTTTTCAAGGACGTAAGTAGGAGGGGGAGATTAAAATCAGGTAAGTAGTTACAGCAGAGCGCCGGGCCCGTGAGCGCCGCCCTGAATGCCAGCAGCGTCATGTCTAGATGTGACTGTCAGCAGAGGGTGATACTGCGAATCCGCTGCAGCGCCTTCCTCTTCCTGTTGTCAGAACTTAACCAGAGACTTCATGTTTAAAAATTGGTACAGCTGGCCAGCATGCAGAGGGCCAAATGTCATGCACGAAAAATATATATGTATATGCATGTCATGCCAGTGAAAATAAACGTGGGTCAATTAAACATGTCATTTCGTTCAGGTGTACTGATAAATCACTTGCATACATGTGTAACTACGGTGCAAAGGCCAACTCCCATAATGATCCCCTTGGAAATAGAATCTAACTTGATAAAAAGATAGACAAGCTCTGTTTTCTACGTCAGATTCCACGCTACAAGCACTTTATAGAGCGAAGATAACTCGCCCCATACCAGCAATGCCTGTTTATTTAAATAAGATCCCACTGCACGGTATGACCTCGTGTGCTGGTCATTTTAAATACATTTGTTTAACAGTAGGAAAAGACAGCATGAGAGAGATGTGCCACTGTGCAGAAGCGCCTAGATGGCATACATATTTTAGCTGAAAACTATCTGCAGTAAATAGTGACCAATATTCACGTGAGCTAGGTTGTTAATGTAAAAATGCTGTTTTTATATTTAAAACATCTAACGTTACTTTCATGACTTTTTAACTTAAAGCTGACTTTTTGCTCATTAAGTTACTGCCATTCCTCTCCAACATACACAAACCACCACATCCGCGTTGCAAATAAAGCATGATTCATGAGATACAACCCGTTTACCTTTGATCACGTGACGTCTGCTAGATTACCTCATGGTTGGCAGAACGTCTTCTCACAAACTGCCTGCTCCGATACCATGACATTCAAACACGGAGTTCCACAGGGCTCTATTCTTAGCCCGTTGCTTTTCAACGTGTATATGAGCCCCCTGGCCAAAATAGTGGAGGAAACAGGGCTTTTAATGTTTTCCTACGCTGATGATTCCCAGCTGCTTTTTTCTTTATCAGCTGCAGATTCTGATAATTCCTCCACCCTACAACTCGGACTCTGTAAAATCGCCGACTGGATGCAAAAAAACTTCCTAAAACTTAACGGCGAAAAAACCGAGTTAATCGTGTTGGGCAAAAATAAAGAACTTTGGGGACCCCAACATTGGCCAACTGAAATGGGCACCCCCCCTACCCCGGTTACTCATGCTCGCAACCTGGGCGTCATTATTGACGACTCACTCAGTTTACATCAGCAAGCGGTAAAGACTTCAGCCACCTGCTTTGCCATATTAAAATGGCTAAAAAAGATCTGTTGGATGCTGCCTGAAAACACCAAGAAAACAGTTGTCAATGCCCTAATAACATCTAGGCTAGATTATGGCAACGTTTTGTACCTGGGGGCGAACAAAGCTACTGTCCGCAGGTTGCAATCAGTGCAAAATGCAGCAGCCAGACTTCTCTGTAAAATTCCCATCTCTACTCCAACCACTAAATACATCAGGAAGTTACACTGGCTAAAAATTGAAAACCGAGTTAAATTCAAATCTCTATGTTTTATGCACAGGATTTCCACCAACACCGCTCCTAAATATCTGCAAAACCTGGTGCGCCCCTACCGTCCTTCCAGATCTCTTCGGTCTTCCACGGCAAATCATTTTGAAATTCCAAGGACCAGGCTGTCACGCATGGGTGGCAAGTCCTTCTCATTCCTAGGACCTTCGCTCTGGAATTCAATGCCACATACATTGCGGTCTGAGTCGAATTACATCACATTCAGAAAAGCCTTAAAAACATGGCTCTTTAACATCTAGTTTCTGTAACCGCATTGCTATTGGGATCTGCCGCGCCGGGAAACCCTTTGTTGGGTAGCTGTGCGCATTACAAATGTAAACAAATAAAAATAAATAAATAAATGTGTGCGTTTTCATGGCAAAATGTTCCCATTGGAATTCCCCAGGCTGTGCATCAGCAGACCTGAGCTCACCCGGGCCACGAGTGGGAGGTGTGTGCTGGGGGGGGGCCGAAACTGCAGTGATTACAGATTGACCGTGGGTCTGTATTAGACACCCAGACTAGTGCTCTCTCGCCCGGTTCTGTCACTTGGACACACAGAAAGTAGCCTCCACAGCAGCGTACGAAGCTGACCGGTTACTTTTGGCCTTTGTTCCCAGTTTGTTGTTTAGTACATAACACTCTGTACGCCGAGAGATGTCACGCGCAGCGTTAGCGCCCGAAGAAGCACATGCTTTTCTTTGTCATGTTAAGTTACCAGCATTTGCATAGCGTACTTCTACCATTTCCATGGTCACGTGGTGGTAACAGTTTCTGAAGCGGTCTGGAGGATTCTGAGATCATGACTCAACTCAGTCAGTGTTTTTAGTGCCTCAGATATGAACCCTCTCTAAAGTTGTAACTCCGTTATCCACATTCAGGAACACTATGTAAGCGTGCATCCAGCCGAATGTAGGTATCTCTTCAAACAGAGGCCATGTTCTTTTTTTTTAATACATATTTCTGCTTTATCCTTCACTTACTAGTCAATCGTCCCCATTTTGAGAATGTAAACATGCTGCTCGCTCTTGATCCAAGTGGGATCAGCATGCTTCTCCTGCTTCGTATGGTGGAGGCAACCTTCTGTGGCCATCTGTGAAAGGTTTGAATCTGTGCTATATATCGACCACCACCCCTAAAGTAAGTCCTGCACCCTATCTCTGCTGCCATACTGGTTAACACCACTCTCAATATATCATTTGAATGTGGGGTGTTTCCCAGTGAACTTGATGTCATTGATTCCTACATGTGTAAGCACATCGCAGACCAGTGCCTTATGGCTGGGGGATTTGAAAGAGTGACGTGTTTCAATCTTACGGCTTTCATGGAGCTCGATCATCCCCTATTTCCCCGATGTGACTGGTCAGAATTGTCCCTCTAAGATGACCACAAGACAAAAATGGAGCAGGCACATATATCCTGCTGGACATGTCCGCAGCCATTGACAGCATAAGTTATTCCACCCTCCATCTTCAGCTTTCCTGCTACCAAATCATCTCCATTACCTTTTAAATTCTCACCTGTTATTTCTGTAGTCCACCGTAGCATTTCAGGCCTGCTACTTTT
The DNA here is from genome assembly GCF_964261635.1 of Lissotriton helveticus. NCBI lineage: Eukaryota > Metazoa > Chordata > Amphibia > Caudata > Salamandridae > Lissotriton > Lissotriton helveticus. The sequence continues at coordinate 824,103,757 of NC_136063.1, read as the reverse complement.
CAACTTTTATGCCAGCACTCCTAGCAACCATGTCTAGTGCTGCTGGACATCCCTGTTAAAATAGAGAATTATAGGCTGCAGTCCTGAACAAGAGTTATAGGCCTGAGCCACAGGTGAGTGCCTATAATGAGGGAGAGGGCCTTTAACATTAATATAGCCCGAGACTGAAGGGCTATAAAGCTATTGTAACATACCACCCACTAAGGGCAGAATGTTCTAAGTTAAAAAAAGGGAGAAGCAGAAAGACCAGCATTGAAATGTTCGAGCAGAAGGCCTACACTAGCCATTATTAGCCCTGAGCAACTCCACTGCTTCAGTGGAGCTCTTAACATTGAATTGCTCTAATTTTGCAAACCACACCAATATCACTTTGAGAGAAAGTTTGTAAGGCGTCTAGTAACTGTTTCAGTCACTGACTAGGCAACTTCGACCATCTAACACTAAATGCCAACAAGATTAAAGTGTGGCATGCAATTAGCCCTCCATTGGCCAACAGCTATACCTGCCACACTTCCCTTCCACCTATGGGGCACCTCTAAGTCATTTTTGGACTCGTATCTTTCTTGGCACCCCAGATCAACTGAGTCGGCAAGTCTTCCTTCCACTTCAGACATCTTATGTGACTCTTTCCTTTGATTCATGTTCAGAGAGTAAGCCACCACAACGTTTGTACCCTCTTCTACAGTAAACAATGCACTTGAATATCTTCTAAACGGGCTCCAAAGGCTCCAGAGCTCAGGTGCAAGATTTCTTCTATACCCCTGACAGTCTGCAGTATAAGCACTCCACTGGCTGACTGCCGTCCAGCAAACTGCCTCCATGGCCCTCTGCTCTACATGCCGAACTTTTCGAGGAGTCGGTCCATTGTTCCTGCAAGGGAAGCTGCACGGACACTGATCTAGATGTAATCTGGCGCAAATGTAACCATTATGATTTCTGATCATGTTTACACAACTTAAGGAACCCACCTTGTTCTCGATCCAGACCCCCCAAACTGTGGAATTCTTTACTATTTCACTTCAAACTGTAGCAAACTGCCTCTATTCTGGAGAGCTGTAAAAGTTTGACCACCCATCTTCACCCTCTCATTAGTATCTCCATGCCACTCTATGATGCGCCTGCTGGTTTTGCAGTTAATTACTTGGTACTAAATTGACCTTGCATGTAGTTGATTGAGCTACGTATGAAACATGACCTACCTGGAATACCTAACACACATTTCTGACACTTGCACACTGAATAGCAAAACCAGGTTACTTGAAACGATTGGAGCACATCCCTTGTGTTCACCTACTTTCTCCAATTCTTCTGCATTGTAAAAAATTCATTCAGACAACCACTCTCGCTCGCTCTGGCGTACAATCCACCTGACCAGGTACAAGCATCAAATAGCCACGTCATGTGCTATACAAACATCAGGGGTCGTCTTATTCAGAATGCATGGGGGGTGAAACAGATGTGTGCATGATTTTTTTGTGCCCCCAGGGTACTTTGGTATCCCAGTGCTGGTGCACATGTAACACCAGAGCTATTATGAGAAGGCGTCCCCTCGGTCCCATGCAATTGAGGGAATCACTTTGCCTCATTGCCCGTGCCCTATTAGGAATATGGGCGCAGAGGCAAACAGACCCTTCGAAGGAGCACTGACAGTGTGCCACAAAAAGGTGGTGCACTGTTGGTGACCCCCTATTGCGTGACCCTCTGGACTGGGGAAATGAGATACCAGCGACCTTCGAGACATTACCCTACAGTCACTCTCTGCGCTCTTCTGCTGGAGGATTTCTGTCCCCTCTTTAAGGTGTGGGCAGCTGCCGCCTGTACTGTGAAACGCAGAGTGGCTTGCCAGCCTCCACTTCATATTTCACCAAATACGATACCCCCAGGGCAGCATGAGTTTGCAGCTGCCCTGGGTGCAGCTCATTCATCATAATAGAGTGCACAATCCCCGCGTAAGCCAGGCACACCTTTTGAAAGGTGCGCCATGACACGGACTGGGCACCCCATGTGTAATGTGACCCCCTGGGCCCATTATTATTGGCAAGGCCCACCTTTAAACAGGTGAACCAAGCGCAAACAGGGACAGTGTGCCTTATTACAATTAATGCGCTGCGCTCATTGCTGCCATGAACCCTCCCCTGCCCGGGGGCAGCCCATTGAGTGAAAGATGGAGCTGCTGCTTACTAGCCTCTCTGCGTTTCATAGGACAGGTGGCAATCCTCCCGCCCTTTAACCACTTCCATGCTAATGACAAGGTCAGCTCGTCATGGAGTTGCCATTCATTTCAATGGAAATTACAGTACAAGTCTTCTACTACCTTAGCATCCAAGTTAGAGCTCACAGAGATGCCCCTGGAGGCAGGTACAATAAGTGACTGCGCCCGCCTGCAGAAGAATGTCTGGGGGTGTCCATGGGACCCTGTTTGTCACCACCTGGGGGATGCATTAGGAAAACACACAATCACAGGCAATCAGGCCTGTTTGCCTCTCCCTTAACCGTTGATGGCACAGAGGCAAAGTTATTCCCTCATTTGCATGAGACCACACTCCCATGCAAATGAGGGAACACCCTCTCAAGCTAGCGCTGGTGCTATATGTGCACCAGTGCTCTCAGTATTACAGAAGGGGCTCCACCAAAGTCTGCCCGATGGAATACAGCCCCAGATAATCTATAACTACTAGCATAAGGGATCTGAGTGAACAAATGCAAACCTTTTTAAAAGTTGGGCATTGTTCATAGGCATAGTGGAGAAGTGTGGCTCACTGGTTAGAGGAGGCAGACCTGGAAGCAGAGGTCAGCCCAATTCCCGGCTCGGCGGGGTCTTGAGTCCTAAAATGTCCATGGACTCGACAATTCTCGCTCCGTGCCTACTCGATTCATGGGTTCACACTCTGCGACTCTGGGTAATAGCTTGCTTAATCTCCACAACGGCCCCTCGCGGCGGGATGCCTGGCTTTCACCTTGTGGATACCCTGCCGGGGTTATCTCACAGGGGAATACCAGGACGGGTTCCCTAAGCAAGCGCTTAGAAACCGCTTGGTGATTTGCGCTATATAAATTCCTGTACATTTACATTTACATTTCATACTCAACCGTCCCCAGAATACTATATATAAACCTGTGTTTTCTGAGAAATCCAGTTTCAAAAGTTGGACTGCCCCCTGACAGAATTCTCTGCCTAGCAGCAAGTACCTCATGTTGACTCAGATTTCCTCACACATGAGCGCATACCACTAAGATTGCTGGTCTGGGATTCACTAGGCAGCTGAAACCCTCAACTATTTAATTACTGTTTCTGAAAGTGCTCGCTACAGCTAGAAGGTGCATGCTGGGCCGGCAGAATTGGAATGCTCCTGGAAGATAAATGCTCTTTAATTACATTTTACTTCGTTTCCTAGACTCTCTTTTCTCTCCTGGTTCAAAACTTTCTGGATTTGAGAAAAAAAATGGATGGGAAAATTCTTTTGAAAGGCCCTTTTCTAAAGGGCCGATGAACTGTGGTAATTGAAGCCTCATGGGGCCGGTGGTGGCTATAGAATGCGTGCATGGCTCACAAGATTCCAGACATTTCTGGAAGGATTAAATGATGGTTAAATGGGAGGTGCTTCTGGGAGGATAACGCCGTGGACAGATGTGCACTGCTCTGTGACAGCATAGCTTCTTTAGAACAGAGGTCTGTGCTTCCTGTTAAGTGTAAAGGCGGACATAAAGTAGTGAATTACCAAGTCGCCCCGCTGGGAAGTTTCAGGTTTGTTTTTTCTGTCACAGGTGTGGCCTTCAAGTCGCAGCATGGACAGTGTTGGTTGGCCCAAAGGCGAGGACAAGATGAAGGTGTGTGTTGTGGCACTTAGGTGCATTATTGGCACGTTTCTGCGTTGAATTTGTACACTTTATGATAAGTACTTAGAACTGAATGTCCATTTGGGAGCAATGTAAGAGGCGTCAGTGCATGGTGATAATTTTCTCTTAAAGTAGATCATGGGTCCTACACATACAGACATGGCACCTATGTAACCCAAGGGCTAACTTCAAGACTAATTGTCCTGCCTGCCCCGAAAAGCTTGTGAGCGGTTACTTTGGTGGGGAGAAGAGTGTTCGGGGGCAGGGCTGTAATTTGGTGGGGAGTGGACAGTACAGGACTCCCGTATTTCGCCCATGCTAGATGTGAAAAGTTCGTCTGCAAATGTTACTTTTCATTTTTACCCATTATAACGTAGAGTTACATGCATCTAAATGCAAAAAAAAGACAAGAATATGGTAGTTTTACCTGCTCATAACCATAGGTGCTGGAAATATAAGTGCTACCGCACCCTTAAAATAACCGTGCTGTAGTAACGAAGATGAATGAGCAATAACACTTTTTTTAAATTTCGTTTTTATCAGGTCACATTTGCTGTGCCTTCAAAGTCAGATGGCCAATGTCAGGCTGTGTCTTCTAATAAATTGCTGCTTTTTCATTTAACATAGAAATTGAAGCTCACTGGTTGCTCTCTGACTGCAGAGTGAGAGAATTTTGTAAACTTAACTGTTTGACAATCTTGCTGGTGAGAAAGGAAAGGATGCAGGGTGTCATTTTTTCTGACACAGCAAACCTTAAATACCTATAAATAACTGTACACATTTCACAATATGTCGGCAGTTAAAGGAAAACAAAGCACTTTTTGTTTTAACCTGAAGTTTGATGGAAAAAAGGTTTAATAGGATCACAACAAATCAAGACACTTTACTTGGTGATGCGCAAATGACATTGCTCGCTGAACCCTGATTTTCTCATATTATTGTGTGGGCTCTACATTAGTTTATCAGTAAAACTGGATGTCTTTTCGAACTTAATGGCCATTTCAGCAGAGAATTTGCTGTCCGTAAATACTGCACCACGCTTTAGTACCACTTACGTGACTGTGTGCTCCAAAATGCACCACCAGCTACATTCCACACCCTGACCATGAATGGGCATGGATAATTTACTACACCTGTTCTTTGTGGGACACTTGTATTTTTGACAATCCCTATGAACTTAGTGATGTAACTTTGACATCACCCCCACTCTGAAAAATTGTTCCAGCACCACTGCTCTTAACCGAGATAGGACAAGTTGTGATTACTGCAACAATATTCAGAAGACATGGCATACAGATTTGTTGACATATTTAAGCCACTTTATGCTGCACAGCATGTTGTCGTCAAGCTATCCCATGGCACGCAGCACGATTATGGTGTCTAACCATAAGTAGGCTCTTTGTTTGAGCTGTGATGGTGCTAAACCCTTCTTGGCAATTTGACCTTACTATGCGTGCCCCCTCTCTCCCAGGTTTGGCAATTCTTGTCAGGTTTTACAAGCCGCCATGACACAACAATGCCTTTAGGAAATGCTAGGTATTGCCATTAATACAAATGCGCGAAGGTTGGTTGAGAGACATGTTGTGGAGAACCTGGAGAGAGAACGCAAGAGAGCTTCATTTGAGGTGCAATCGTCCAGCGAGGTGCCCATGGGGTTAGTTATTCCTGTGAAGCTCTTGTCAGTGACTGGAACAGTACTTTGGGATGAGAGTTGGGGGATCCTTTGAGGAGGTCTCTAGGCCCAGTCTGAGTCTCTGGATTGGGCTCCCTTGGGACATGCTGGCTCCCTAGAGCTCCTCTGGCAGGTACAGAGTGACCATGGATGCAATGGCAAGGTCCAGGAGGGCAGGCTGGGCCACCTCCTGGTTAGGGGATGCATCGGCAACCTGAGCATGTAGAAGAAGGAATTGAGGCTTCTTCCTATTCCCACTGCTTGAGCCTCTTACTATGTATAGATGCCAGTACGGCCGGAGTGGAGGTAATGTCTTCAAATGCATTTAGCGTGCATTTGGTGCCCCAGACTAGGCCTGAAAGGTGTCAGTGGCATCATCTCCTTCCTTCATTAACCAATCTTTCAGTGTATTTGCCCTCTTGTGCGAGCATTGGCACACCTACATATCCTTAGTCCTTATAAATAAATCTGCTACAGTCTGTGTAGGGCCTTGCTTGGAGGGTTATGAGCGACGTTTTGTAGTTTTGGTATTTCTAAGCACCAAGTTACTGGGGAGGATGGGTGGCAGGACAAGTGAAATTGCACCACACACTCAGTGCTGATAAAGCCACTCTTGTTTACTACTCTGGTTATGCCTTCTCAGCTGAGCCCAGAAAATTGTGTCCACAGAGCCATGTGGCCCCCATTCTACAGAGGGTGCGGGAAAGCAAGGGGATATGTCTATACTGCCTTTCTGTGATTGTATTCAGAGGCATGCACCGATCTTTTGCATTGTAGAGTTTAACATTACGTTCACCCGTTCAGAAATGTTTTCAGGAGAACTGACTACCGCGAGACATAGTGGGCATAGGTATTATTCTGAGTACCTGATAGCCATCATCAGTTCTCTATGCACAGTAAATAACATGGTCAGTCAGTCAAACAGCATTTGTAGAGCGCAACACTGTCACCCTTAGGGGTATCAGCGCGCTATGTCTCTGTCAAAGAGCCAGGTATTGAGTCTCTTTCTGGAGTCTGCCAGCGAGGGGATGGCAAGGAGCTACAGGGGAAGGTATTCCAGAACTTGACAGCGATGCAGGAGATGGAGTGGCCACGACTGCAACAGATGTGGGGTGGGGCGAGTGAAGAGGAGCGCATGTGTCTACAGGGTTGGTGGAAGTTCAGTTGATGGTTAGTGTAGGCAGGTCCTAGGTCGTGGAGGGCTTTATATGCGTGTGTGAGGACCTTGAACTGGCATCTCTTCTGGATGGGGAGCCAGTGGAGGTCCCTCAGGTGGGGGGCAATGTGGGTTCGGTCGGCGTGGTCCTGGATGAGTCCACTCATAATTTTAGGCGCACATTTATTCCCGCGGGGTTCCGCTGATATGAAGTGAAATGAATGTCTAACACTTTTACATTAGGTGGCTGTTCCTCCTTTTGTGTGTCAGTTTTTCATAACACATGTATCCCTGTTTTCCACCACAACCCCCTACCTTTAGAAAGATCCACTATCCAAGCGCTTGCAGAAAATGTAAGTCGTGAGCGCAGTTCGTGAGACAGCCAATTGACCCAGGCGATGTAAAATAGAAGGCTTTATAAACCAGCATTGGTAAATATGCAATCCCATTAGCAAGAAAGGGTTCCTGTCACCCCCGTAGCACCCATCACTGTATAAACTCCGATACGGGGCTCTTCTCTTTGAAATAGATAAATATCCCGCCCTTCACCGAGCCAGGAATGTTGCACTGCATTCTATGGGGAGGCAACAGTTGCTGAAAAGGCCTGGCTTCATTTGGAGAGCGGCCCATCTCTGTGTCTGCGCAGACCACTGCGTCTGAGGTGGATAACTCGGACATGTCGTTGGCTGGTGCAGGCTGTGCATGAATCGCTTCAGTTTTCATGAACCGGGCTTGTAATATTGACTCATTCAAGCTGCAGTTATTCACATTCTCTGTCTGGCAGAACACCCGCATGGCTGCTCTCCTAAAGTCCTGGCTTGCTACTGAAGTGCCTTCTGTCACTTTGGACATTGGGGTGCATCTGCAACCTTGTGGGTCATCGGGTTTATTGGCACAAGCTTCCCAAGCCCCCCGAGGAGGGCCGCCTGCTGCATTGGTACACGCAGTAACTGCCTGACCCAGAGTAGGAACCGTCACATAGATAAGAACCCGTTTCGACTTAAGAAGTGTAAAAACAAAAAAGCTCAAACGCCATATTGAATACTTTTGTCTTCAGTGGTCTTGGAGGACGTATGAGAATTAATTTGCGTTCCAGCATTTATCTGTACGACTCGGTACAATGACAGATTTTCCTTTGTAGGAAGTTGTTTTGCAAGACGGCCTCGGGCCTCTCCCATTCAGTGAAGGTTTGAAGAGCAAACAGACCGCACATCCCAGTGTTGTGTCTGAATGAGCTCATGAAGTATGCGTGTAGTAAAGTTGTAGCGCGCCGGACATGTTGAATCAGGAACCGCACGCACAACCTATGGCATTTCGTTCTTCCCAGTCATGTTTGTGTCATAATGGCGCCCTTCCCTCTGCGCCACCACCTGCAAGCCCTGGGCATGTTTCCTTGTCAAAGGGAAGGAACCCTTGCTCCACGTTCGCAAAGCTTTTTATTGCCTTATACATATTTCACTGATGCCCCAAAAACATGCACCTTTTTGTATCTGTCACTTCCGGTCACCACAGGAAAAGTTAATTCGAGAGTAGCAGAGTGTCAGCCAGACGTGCTGCTTTCCGCTCACATGACCGTGTGAGGTGCTATAATTTGGGAGTGCGCGTGCAAGAGAAGGTACATGCAGGATTGCTCACCAGAGCCATGGCTGAATATGTGCGTTTTTCACTTCTTATACCGCAAAATATGAGCTGAACAGATTTATTGACGTCTTTCAGGTTTCGGCTGATGAAAAAGGACCTCTATAGGGGCGCGATTGCCAAAATTTGATTGAGATACATGTCAACCAGTTGGATGTCGGTTGAGAGTGAGGCCAAATGGTTAAGAGGGTGATCTCATTAAAGTATATGGAGTAAATATATTTTTGGGAGAGTGAAGCAGGTTTGCAAAGAGGGTGACCTAATGGAAGTCACTGGATCATGATGCCTTTTAGAAGGGTGAATATTACAGAACAGATGGTGACACCCATCAAATGAGGGTGAGTTCACGGGGACGGTTGCAGTTTCAAGATAGGGTCCAAAGCAGGACAAGCACAGATGACCATTATCTGCATGTTGGGAATTTGGGTGCCTTAGACCTTTAAATTATTGCTAGAAGACATCTAATCGAGTGACCCTGGGCTGAAATCTTTATTATATGGCTCTAGTTTAAAATACACAGGCAATTGGTTAGTGGCAGATTAAGAAAACTGCCATCATACCCTCCCTCTGATCTCAAACCTGTCTACTAGCTCAAAATTTGTGGACGGCGCAGAGAGGCTTCTATCACACACTGTGCCTAGAAACAGCTCACTATTCTTGACCTCCCCGTGCCATAATTAGAATTTGCATTAAAAATATAGACCAGCATTCCCAAAGATATCTGATTAGAACCTTTGAAAAGAGATTGAAGAACCACCTGTCCCACAACCACTCTGACAGATGAGTCTTTCTCTTTACTTTAGGTGTCTTGAGGAATGAACAAGCTGTCCTGTCACATATGCAGGGCTCTTCTGTCTGCTTTCACTCTGCCGTATGGAATAATGGCTTCTCCTTCATTGAGTTGGCATTGCACTGCCTTCCTCCATCTCCTCAGCACTACCCCCCCTCCCCCTTCTTCTTTTATGGGCTGTTGACTTTTCCAATCTTCTCTAGACACTTGTTGGTTATTGCTCCTGAACATGTTTAGTAATGCACATTGCACTATAGGGCGCCTTAATTGAATCATGGAATCTCTAGGACTATGTGCTATCTCTTTAATATTTACTCCTTTGTAGTTTCTATGGGCAAACCAAATATTCTACTTCGATGAGCAACTATCCTTTTTAGTGCGAGCCTGGGCATCGCATGTGCTGCTCTGCTGAGCATCGCATGCGCTGCTCTGCTAGGCATGCTCTGGATTCAGGTAGGGACTTGAAGCTCCGCCCACTCTCTGCCCATATTTTTCATTTGCTTGTGTCATTGTCTACTGTAAACTGTGGCTGTTAGTTGGTCAATAGGCTTAGTAGTCCCTCCTTAGTACCGCCTTATCTCATTTTGTAACCTCCCATGGCGACAGCCCGTTAGGTGTGTTGTTACTTGGTAGGCTTTAATCACAGCATCTGAACACTATTTTCCCAAATAGCTTTGACACGCTCTCTCCTAATGCATTTTACATTTTTTTTTATAGCTCAGGCGCCGAACGCATTTGCAATGCAATAGGTCTTGCATTTGCGAGAGTTTAAGCTTTTGCTTTGTAAATGACAATGAAGCCTTTTATTTATCTGTTTGAAAAACAACATATAAATACAAGGCATTGTCATTTATAATGCCAATAGTGCAAATTCTCGTAAATGGGAGACCTATTGCATTGCAAAGGCTTGCTCTATACCTGGAGGAAAATTGTGCTGCTACTACTACCACCATGTTGTTTGATAAGCATAACTCAATGTCTTTAAATATTTTTACATGCTTTATTGCTCCAGGATTCCTGACTGTTTAATAATCTACCCGGACTAAGCAAAGCGCTCTGGTGTTTATCACTATGTTCCCTCTATTGAAAAAGTAAACTAAAGAATACACGTCTGTTTATGAAGATTGTAGGACCTATTTTTTTCTGTTTCTTGAAGTTAAATAAATAATACATGTCTATCAAAATTGTAGGACCTATCTGTGAGGTAGGAATTTGCTAGGCCTTGCTCCTTTTCCAGTTTTTATACAGCTGCAACAATGAAAGTGAAGTGTTAGTCTAGATAAAACAGTGTGTTGGAGTTCCAATTTAAAATGCTGGTGGAAGAAGTTCATATGTCTCTTCATAATTAGCACACTTTGTGAGATAGAACTTTTAATGTACCTGCTTCAATGGTCTGTCTTCAAAAATCGCTGAAGTAGCTTCAGCTTTGTAAACAAAATGTGGTTTGGGGAAATCTTCTTGAACTAGCCACTGTTTGATGCCTCCCTTTTCTACTTCACATGTAGTGACTTTATCGGGGAGTGATACAGACGATGATGATGGTATGGATATTCCTCTTGACCTGTCCTCCACGGCTTGTTCCGGGAAGCGACGAAGACGTGGCAACCTACCAAAGGAGTCCGTGCAGATCCTAAGAGACTGGCTATATGACCACAGATACAATGCGTATCCCTCGGAGCAAGAAAAAGCACTTCTGTCACAGCAAACGCAGCTTTCCACACTACAGGTATTTATGTGAATGAGCTTGTAATGTTTACTGTTAAGGCCTGGTCAACATAGCATTGACGATGAATTGTGATCCAATATGTGTCGCTGTCCCAGCCTTGTACCACAAAATATTTTGAACGTGCCCACGATCCGTTTTAAATACAAATTTACTGATCTCTTCCGCTTTTACCCCAGTTTTATTCTCCATTTTACATCTATTTTTTCTGCAAAAACATAAACGCATTTCCTTAGTTAACATTGTAAACCTTTTTTTCTCTCAAGTCTTTTGCTTTTCTGCCATTTTTGTTCTTCCTCTTATGCTTTCCGCTTCCTGTCTCTCTCTGTGGTCCCACAGTCACAAGTGTGTTTGTATTAAGATTACATTATAGCTTCTGAGTGCCTCCTGGACCTGTATTGTCCTCGTTGACCAATATGGTTTATGGTCTAACTGACACTTGCTTCCAGAGGGTCTCTTTGCTCTAAATGCTTAGGTTGGTAAACGTAACCCTGTGTATATTGTTAAACCACTATCAACTTCATCAGAGGCTATCTCTGCCAAACATTTCATAAGACATGATCAAGGCTGCAGTAAATTTGTCTGCAACATTGTGCAAATGCCATACACTATTACATTCCATGTCACTGACCCGAGGAAACTTGGATTTCTAGGTGCTAAATTTATATTGAGTGGCGATTTACCCAAAGTCATTGTATTGTGAGTTTATTTTTTGATAGGTTGGGCAAAACAAAAAGCATTAAGATTCCTTCATGGGAGCAAGAGGCTCTTCTAAGTGGCAGATAGTAAATGTATCTGTAAACTAAGGACAAACACAGTGGTTCATGTTAGTATAAAGTGATACTGAACTCGAACTGGGATAACACATTAAAGGCCTCAGGGAGAAAAACAAACACTCTATGGGCAGAGCTATATCAGAGTTTCTGATGCAAAAGCTCGGTTATGGCCAAATGATGAGAGAGTGTATTGTTTTGGAGTAAAATCCATTATTTTACTCAATACTGTTTTGGCTTTGCATAGCAAAATTCCAAACCACCTTACTAAAAATATAGTAAATATGGAAACATGTCTGCTCGTAATAATTTGGTAGCCAATCACCATATGTAATAAATCTCTTGAATTGACCGTTATGGGGCTATATGAAGAAAGATTACTTAAAACAGAAGAAATACGCTGTACACCATAGAGCAAGTTTTCGGACACAACCCCTGATTTTCTAGGCTGTGAAACTGGCAATTTCCCACATGCTTGGTAGGAGTCTTGGGTAAGTAACCCTTGTGCCAGGCAGCTACACCTGTCTCTGATGTTGCTACATTGATAGTAGAGCAGTGACGAAGAACTCCACACTTACTTCATCTACCTCTACTGCTGTAAAAGCATCATGTGGCTATTTTCGTATCGGTTATGGGATTGAAGGTATTCTAAATGCAGAGAAGACCAGCTGTAATTTTCGCCATCACTGGTTTCACTGTATACACACTTTAGAAAATCATCCAGTCCATCTACTGGCGATAGCAAGTAGGGCGTCATCCTCTAGAAGGCCAACAGGTCACTCCAAGTTAATAATACTATGTTTTTTGCAATAATAAAAGTACTTAAAGTCGCACTGTACCAGGAACTGTTTTGTTTCTGATGTTTTTTTCTCTGGGAGGGTGATACAGTGGTAACAAAAAGTACTTCACCTTGTTTAGGGAGAGGTAGTCAAAGCCAGAAACATCACGCTTGTCATCAGCCTGTTTCCTAATTCTAAATGAGCCATCACACTAACAACAGTTGTAGAAGGAGTTGAGCTGCCGGGCTGCCCTGGGTGCACATTTGGTTTAATGGTGCATGCTCCTCTGGAGCTCAAGAGCTATGTAATGGACGAACAGGGACCCCCAGGCTGCAAAGACCGTGGCACCCCAAAGGACCTGCAGATTATTCTTCAGGCTATATTTTCAGCTTCCTCTGATTCAAAGCATCCTCCCCAGCAACACAAAACGTGTGGAAGTTCCACCAATGTTAGCTCTCAACTTAAAAAAAAAGAATTAAGGGCAAGACCCTGTTCCTAAAGATAACTCATCTGATCGAACAAATAAAAACGGACAACGTGTATATTCCAGAATTTCTAAGAGCTCTGCATGCTGCTGAAATTCGTTAAGCTCTCAGCTGCAGTAAGGTGTGCACAGAGCGATGCAGTGTCCAGGGAAATCTTCCACTAGGGGGACGTTTTAAAGGTTTTCATGCACCAGCCCCTTCTTCAGAATCTTTAAACCACCAGGAAGTGATTTAGCTTTCATTCTTCTTCTATTATTAGTGTTTAAAGGTTACTTGTTGAACACACTAATCACTGTCTAGGAATCTTTTGGTGTTGTGAAGGCTCTTTGACAGTGATACGTTAAAGATGAGTAGGGTAAAAATGTTCAGTTGTTGAAAGAACAGGTTTCCTTCTTTTTTAACAAGTTTAGAAAAGTAGAAGCCAAGCCAATTTCCAAGGAGAGGGTGTTCTGAGTGGAGCAACAGCTACCACGAACGATATTCTACCAATTTCTTGGAATTTGAATCTCGGAATTCTTAGCATTTTGGTGGAAGTTGATCAAACGTTTGTTTTTTGGGATTATGTTTTCAGATTTGTTTATTTATTTGGGAAGAAAGCCATGGTCACAACCTTGATGAGCACAAAAACTACAAGCTGCCTTAAACTGTATTGTTTTTCTGACCAGAAGCCAGTGCACTTTTCTTGAAACATGCTCAAGTTTCTAGAATCTTGAAAGGAGTTTAGAGGGCTGTGTTTTGGATGTATTGGAGTATGTTAAATCTGTGTGTGAACATTCCAAGAAAAACGGATTTCCCATAATCCACTCTAGATTGGATAGCTGTATTAATTATGAGAATCCTTTGTGTTAAGTTCAGGACTTGCTGCGGAGAAGTCTCAAATGGAAATGGCATGAATTGGGACACATGCGCTTCTGATCTTAAACCCCAGTCAACAGCCCCAATATTCTGAACTTTACAAACTGGACTGGGGGCAGGGGCAGGGCCTAGGCCTAAAGCTTTGTACTCATGAGTTGATAAGATTGATCCTAACAAATCCTCCAACTGGGATTTCAGTTTTTTCCTGGTTCAAAGAAGGTAGTTTTCGAAGTAGGAGCCAAAGCCCACTATGTATATTTAAGAGTAAAGAATTCGCAACAGTAGGCCTTGTGGTGTTAAACCAAACATAAACAAATGCGAGCAACAGGCCGATTTGGATGGCTTTTAACAGCTCAGCAGATTACTTCCTGACCACCATCCATGGTCTATGTTCTTAGCTCAACCCGGTTAAGCCAGCTATTGACGCGTTTGTGTGCGCCCTAAAACGATCACAAAATTGGAATTCCATTTCCCTATGAAAAAACTATAACACTGTCTATCTAGAATTTAAAGTATCTCGCTGTTAAGTTTATTAGTGGCATTTCTATAAAACCACGTCTTGAGCGCTCTGTGTTTTTTAGAATCCTATGTCGGCAAGGACTGCATCCTTAGTTGCTGCCAGTTATCTGTTCTGCACTGGTCTAGGTTTTGGGTTTTGAAAATCTGGTCAACTTGCCACACCCACATTCAGCGGTCACTCAGCCTCCCCAAAAAAACCTCAGCCATCCTTTGACTATAAAGGGGTAAAAGTTTTAACACCGGATCGTAAAAGTCACCCTCTCGCCAAAAGGTTCCATTGGAAGCTTGGGTACACATTCTTAAGATTTTGAAACCCTCAACAAAATCGGATTCTTGTGTGACTTACGGCTTACTTGCCTATCCACCAACAAGGTTTCTCAATTGGGAGGGTCATGATCGAACCATGTAGTGGAGTTTGTTAGTCCAGCCTTCAATATAAGGCCAAAGTGATAGTGATTGGAAGTCCTGTCCTGCCACTTTATAGCCAAGATTTGGGTTTCTAAATCATCTGGTTGATTCCACTCTCCTGGGGTATGGCCCCTAGCCCTTGAACACAAAGGGTGAAAGCAAGTACCAAGATTCTACACAATGTTGTGTGACCCCTCATTCCTGTTAGTGTTGAATATATGGCCGTTTTTAGAAAGGAGTGAAATTACACCAAGGCAAATGGGAAGGTGCCACTCGGTTAAGAGGCCGTTTTTGCGTAGAGCCCAATCTAAGATTCAGAGGTTTTAGCGGGAATATTGGTATGATTAAAGTTATCAGGCTCTTCGGGGGCAAGTTATTATAGGCCCAGCTCCCCTGAAATGGTCATTTTAGTGGGGCCTGTCTTCACTTATGCAAACATGCAGAACTGTACCAAAATTGAGTTTGAATGTTTTTTTGTTTTTTTAATTCATGCAACATTCATCATGTGGTTGCAGAATTCACTGTGCGCCAAGCAGTCTAGCTGCCTGTCACTTTAGTTACCTTAAATGTTGACTTCTCTGAGATTCCACTCATTGTAATGGGTGGCCATTTTAAATTACATTTATTTTACAGAGTATGGTGAGGCAGCTCCCTACATTTTTTTTTCAAAAACACAAGGCCGAGTGGCCGTCTGTCTGGCGTGGTCACCCTTTAGCCACTTGCGGGGTGTGCCAGGGCTGAGCTGGGTGCACTGCCGAAGCAAGCAGGCGCCAGGACTCGTCTGTCAGAAATTATTTTGGAAAACAAAGCTTCAAGAAAAGGGGTGGATTCCAGAGTGCAGTGGGACGCGTAATCAGGCGGCTCAGTCGAATAACATATAATCAGTGAAAAGGCCGGCTTTAATAACCTCATGTCGCTGTCTGTGGGTGAATTCCTTAGATGTCACTCCTACGTGTTTTTCATCGTCGTGCAGGGATGGTGGGAAAAAAGCATTCTCCGAAACCTAACACCGAGCCCTGACTCCTCCTGCCCCCTAGCCCATGAAATAAGTTAGCTATTTGAACAGGAACACATTTCAGTTAGGTAATTCAAGTTCTGCTTGTTGACACAGGCTGTTGAACATTGAAAATCAGTTAGAGCCGTGTGTGGGCTGGGAGGTTCTTTTGCAAGAGGAAACACTTCCCTGCCTTTCACCTGAGAGGCCGAAACAAAGAGTAAATGGGTTAATGCATGCGCAGGCACACAAAGGGGCCCTTCAGCGGATGGCTGGTGGCCCCGGGCTCTTCTTACGAAAGGGAAGGAAGGAGTGGTGTGGCAGCAGAACAGAGCGTTCAGTTTAGGTGTGTCAGAAACGGTGAGCCATCCTTCTTGGCACAAAAACACCGCCGATTCAAGGGGTTGTCTCTGAATAACTACTGCTGCGAGTAAAACGAGGAAAACTAAAGATTTGTTTCTCTTTGTGTTTCCAGGTCTGCAACTGGTTCATCAACGCCCGCCGCAGGCTGCTGCCGGACATGCTGAGGAAGGACGGCAAAGACCCGCACCAGTTCACCATTTCCCGAAGGGCCAGTAAGGTTTCCGAGTCTGGCCACGCGGAATCCCCCCCAGGGACCAAGAGCTACATGCCGACGTTCGACGACCTTTCATTCCATTCCACTGCTGCGGAGCCCTACTTTATCTCCTCCAAACCACTGACCCTCAAGCCTTCCCCGCCCTCTGCCCTGGCCCGACCGTCCGTGATTTGCCACACCACGGTCAGCGGCCTGGCCGACGTCCCCTTCCGCTTCTACCAGCCTGCCCACCGGGACCAAACCACAGACCTCAAAGAGCACACAGACAGCAGCTGCACGGACGACGAAACCTCCTTCTCGTACCACGAGGAGAGCAGTAAATCTGAACTTGGGGCGCACACACAAAGCGGACTCTTCAACACTCCTCCCCCAACCCCGCCAGACCTCAACCAGGACTTCAGTGGCTTCCAGCTGCTGGTGGACGTTGCACTGAAAAGAGCCGCAGAGATGGAACTACAGGCCAAACTTGTCGCCTGAGGCTCTCAGGTCAAGAACTCACGGATATCCTTTCGTTTATGTTGTCTGGCCAATTTCAAAGACTGATTCCAATATTTGATACAACCTTTTTTTTATTTTTTATTATTATTTGCACAAGGGATTGCCGAAATGAGGCATCCTGTTAGGCTGTCTTAAACAGGATGTAGTCGTTCCAAGAATAATAAACTTAGAGCTACTTTAGAAACAATTTTTTTGTTCCTTTTGTTTCTCAGTAGATGATGCATAATGTGAGATGGTTCCCAAAACTATGTGATTTTTTTGTATGTTTGTTTGTTCCTTTTATACTGTGCAATATTTAGTGATAAAATCGTTCCTGTTTGTATTGTTTATCCAAGAAAGCAACTGTTTTCATTTTCTTTTTTTTTTTACAAAATGAGACTGGATGATTAACATTTCACTATGTAAATAAAATATTTTCTGTAAAGGTGATGTACCATTGAGTGTTTCGTTCAAATAGCTTTTAGAACATTTTTGTGCGCTATTAAGCTATGTATGTACATGCAGGTCCTGATGTTTTTTGGGGGGAGGACATTACACTTGAGAGCACAAAAACAAATATATGAATGGGGCTCACAATACGGTATACTGATTAATACAATCATTCTTTTCCTTCCTAATCCATTTAAGGGCTGCAATGTGTAATACAGAAGTTTATTCAAACAAAAATTAAAGTGTGTAGTGTATACCTGTTTTACTAATCCAAGTAGGCCAGCTTGGAATGGTAAACCATGATACACTATGGACAATACCATTTCAAGATGGCTGCCCAGTTTAGAATTAGTAGTGGCCACACAAGATGCAGCACGCTGATGATGAAGTTAGTGACCCGGTAGGGTTGTCTTGGAAGCTGCAGGACGCTCTTAATGGAAGGAAAGAAATGAAAGAGGACCTATAAAATGAAAGATAAAAACTAAAGGACTAGGCACCAGTCCCGACACTGAATCAAGTACATTTTCAGGTGTGATCAGGCAAAATGGTGGTAATCATAGGCCAATAGAACAATGCCAAAAATAGGCTAACCTTTTACACGGGCATGTGAATGACACGTGAACAGACAAAAAGAGAACAAACACAAACCTTCTATATATGCATGTATGGTGTGTTTTTTTTTTTTTTTTAAAGGATTGGCAGCCAACTATACCAGCCAAACTCTCTTAAGACTGTCTAGGAGGATTATCACAGTGCAGGTCTCCTACCTGCAGGGTTTGTCAAAGGAGGTAAACAACACCCAAATACTTTCTAATTACAGTAATCTGTGAGATTCCGTTTGACAGAATGCCTGGCGACAGACATTAACACGCTGTACTATCAGTTCGCATTAAAGGCCTATTGATGTGACCTATGATTTTTATAATATAAGGGATAAAGTACCACTTGCCGTACATTATAAGGATATTGTAAGTCACAGAGGGGCTCCATAACCAAATACAGGAACAAGGCCGAATACCAAGTTCTTTTAGAAGGTTATGGAACTCCGAGGTGACTTGCAATATCCTTATCATGTGAGCCAGGGGGTAATTTATCATATATAATACATTGCCACACCATCAAAATTCCCACTAACCACTTAAAACCTTGGTGCATAGCTCTTTCATATGAAAAAGCGAGCATGTTTGCAAACATCAACAATACTAATGTATTTATTTATAAAGTTTTATAGAGCGCGAACAAAATCCCAAGGGATATCGGAGCGCTTTACAAAGGAAGGGAGGAAGGACATAAACCCAATATTGACCACAAATAAGAATATACAACAGGAATAATCGCATATATTCCAGACAAATAAATGTATAATTTCCAGACAAATGACACAAAGAGAATAGTACATAACAGTCTAAGAAAGGCGGTATACAAAGCAAAAAAAGAGCATAGACCCAGTATCGACAACCTATATGAATACATAACAGGAATACTCAATTAAAACCTCTAGTACAAAATTAAACCCATCAAAAACCTGTTAGATATTTGTTGCAAATTGATATTCAAAACAGTGCAATACAAGTCAGTTTAAAAATAAATCTGCAGCAGCTCGAAACATGCAGAAAGATTCTATCTTTTCTCTTCTCTAAGGAGTACAAAAAAGAAACTTATTCTTTCTGCTTGTCATTGTAAGCCTTTTAAAATGGAGCAGAAGAAATAAAAGCAACTTTCACTTATCGTTGTTTTTAACAGCTGCTTTAATTATGCTCCGTGACCTGACCTGTCTTTTGCTTCGGCTGCTGGCTCTGGCAGCAGGCGTTGTGATGTCAGAACTCATTTATAATAACCTCACAACAGTTGAGTTCTGACGTCTTTTCTAAATAATCGGCGAATTGGTGTGTCACAAGTCTCTGGACTGCCGTTTATATAGGGGTTACAGAATCCCATGTATTCTAAATAAATCAGGTGTTTTGCCTTTGTTGCAGTTTTTCATACTGAACAGATTATATATGGCATTTGACCAATCGGGCCTATACACTTTATCGTTGACTCATCGCTATAACCAATTAAGGGGTACCATATTGTGCAAACGTTTTCTTACAAGGCAGTGCTTAATTTATAAAATAATAAGTGCCCGGGCTCTGACCAGGAGGCCACTGAAGCATGCACCACACATTGCCCCTGTCATTGCTGCGGAAACAACTACACACCATCTATTTCGCCAGCAAGTGCGACCGTTCCGAATATTCCAAGTCCTCAGAGCTAAAAGGAATAGCTGGGAGGGCAGGTTTTAGTAATTTTTAACATGTATTGTAGTAATAAACACCCGTTGTTATGTTCCTCGAAATTAGATTAGCAGCGCCACCATGGGGCAGACTGTCATAAGTACAGTGTTGACAATTAAGTACCGGTGCCAAGATCTGGAAACCAGTTAACTGGGGGTGCTGAGCAACAGAAACCACCAGCTCAAATTAAGCATGGTTACAAGGTAACCATTACGTATAAAGTCATGAAATTAGAACCCATTACGTATAAAACAAAAAACTACGGATCGATCCTTTGCCGGAAGCGCTCCTAAAATCTGGAACTCTATCCCCCCCTCACATCAGAACCATTCCCTCCTTTGTAAAATTCAAAAGCCAACACAAAATCCTGTTCCTCAACTGCTCCCCATGGAGTGGATAGGATCACTTGGAGCAGCTAGCTGACGCCGCGCTCTGCTCCAACTCTAAGACTTCGAAGGACTCCAAAGACTAAGACTGTCCTGCACTGTAATGTGTCACTCTTCTATTTTGTGTTTTTTCTGGTAATATGTCGCTCTTCTATTTTGTGTTTGGTGATTCTCTGCTATGTATCTGCTGTAAAGCGCTCCAATACCCTAGGGTCAGGCCAGCACTATAGAAAACTTCTTACATAAATAAAATAAATAAGTATAAAGTCATGAAATTAGAACTATGTATAACATTAGAGTTGGCAAAAAAAATACAACCCCTATAGAAGGGCTTCATGATTCTCTCAGTGCAGCTGTTCTAATCCCAGGGTTTGCCAGAAAGGCAACAAACACCAGATCCCTTTCTATTACAGTAATCCATGAGATTCCATGTCACACAATACCTGTCTGCAGACTTTGTTTCACCACAAACCATCCTTAAAGGCTTTTTGGCTGCAACACATGGTTTTTACAATACATAACTCATGCCTATTGTGTTTGTCATCACTTTTCATAATAATCAGATCAGACCTATGGCATCTGAGAATTTCCCCAGTTAACCAATCCGTCTATAGCCTTTATCATTGGCTTGACACCATAAAGACCTAGGGCGTATTTCTCACAAGGCAACCCTCGGGCATACAGTCAAACAATTATAAATAGACAAAATTACTGGGGGGCAAAAAATATTCAACCCCTCCTAAGATAGTATACAAGAATGATCAAATTGCTCATCTGCCTGCAGGTTTTCTCAGAACGAGAAACGAGAGGGGGACACCAACATCAAAGCCCTTACCTAGTTCACTTCTTCACAGGCTTTAAAGCAGCATAGTAATATTAATAATCCACCCCTAATGGCCTATTGGCTTTAACACGATTTTCACAAAAGTACATACTTGCTGCTTTTTTAAAAAAAATTCCATAATGAAAATTTTACAAATATGGCCTCTGACATACCTTTTTTGCAATGGAACAATCATGCCAATAGCTTTTAATCACTGGCGTCTCATCATAACCAAATTAGACGTACTGTATTCCACATAAGCTTCCAGGCAAACATCTGTATACAGTCATAAAATTATAAATGTGTACAAAATTATAGTGGGCAAAACAATATACAGCCATTCTTAAAATGGGACAACCAGGATTATCGAAGTGCAATTCTTCTACCCAGAGGGTTTGTCACAGAGGATAACCGACACCAAAAACAATTGCCTTTTATGGTAATGCGTGAGACTGATTCCCTGTAACATGCTACCTGTGTGAAATTGTTAACAATGTAATCATAAGATGCCCTTGAAAACCTATTGGCTTTAACATATGCTTTTCACAATGACAAAGTCAAATAAAAGAAGAAACAGTAGAAGGCATTGTGCTTCTCAATCACCATAAATGACTAGGCCACCAAAGTTATTGGAGTGGAGTGGCACTGCAAAGAATGAGCAATGGGTGAAACAGAAAAAAGAGGAAGCTTTTATTATAATAACCATAGGGAGGGCTAATCTTTGCCCTAGGTCTTTAATACAAATGAATACTTTGCTGACAAAACCAGTTCGGAAAATCTGTATGTTGTGGCAAGTCTGAAGGCTCATATTATGCTTTTTTAAAGCAAATCTATCTCTGAGGGGGACGCGAGTCACCAGTTTGCAAACACATTTGTGGAAATTAGACCAGTCTGCTCCCTTAAGAACATCATTCAGGTTTGCGCTCAAAGTAAAGGTTTTATATGCCCTAAAACCTCTGTGATGGGGTGTGAGGGACTGGGGGAGTGGGAGGCCTGAATAACTAAGTGTTGATTCCAGCATCATTTACTTTATTGAAGAACACGGGATGCTTAAGTATCAAAGGAACTTGGTGAAAAATTGTCTTTCCCCAAGTTGAAAACGTCCTAACTTAGGGCCCAAAAGAGATATTTGAGAGGTCTACTCACCCTTAATTCTGGCGAAAGTCATAGAGGAGACCGGTTCAAAGGATGTTTGAAAATATATTAGAAATCAGTGAGAAGAGGGGTGACTCCTTGCTGCAGTGCGTTGTTCACATTCTTTTAGACATAAAGCTACACATAGTTTTTATTGATGTGAAATGTATGGATAAATATATATTTACAGAATTTGATTTTGTTTTGGTGACCCGATAACAAGCTCTGTACAGAAAGGATTTTGTGCTAGTCAGACCAGCTAACCATCCCACCCACACTAGGAGCACTATTTCAAGACAGGGCCGTGAAAGGTAGAGACAAATGTGCCAATGAGTTGCTGTTGAGGCCGAGGAATTTATACAGGCTGACTCAATTAGTCTATTGGGCATGACAGGACAAGATACAGAAAGAGGCAGGCAGGGACCATGGAAGCCTTGTTCACTGAAGGTTCCTCAGAACTAGCTATATTGAGTCTCAATCACATACTAGCAGTAGGCCACCCACAACAGACATTAACCTATGTCTGCTGGAAGAGCGGCCTCTGTTAGCACACATGGATGAAATAATTTCCTAAGAAAAGTTTGAGCTTTGTTTAGTAAAACAAAAGCAGACACATACCTTACAATTTCTTTAATTACATATTCTCTGAAGAGAAGACTGTGCTTCTGGGCCTAATTCATTTGACAGGATATCACCCAAATTTGAACCCAGCTTTTTGAGAAGATCTTTAAATCTGTCAGTAGTTACCATACAGTTTGCATTTGCGAATAAACGTTCTGAGCACTGTTAGATAAGATTTCAGGGGCGATTGTGGAGCTGGACAGGCTAACTTCCTCAACCAAATCTAGTATTTCTGTGAGTTGTATCATGAGATCAATAATTGCATCTTGGCATGAAGTCCATGCCCTTTGGATGCATTCCTGGGATCCTTTTTCAATTTTGATAGAAAAGATTCTAAGTTAGGGTCAATTGTTGGGGTCACTACCACCCCTTCTGAAGGGTATGAGACCGAATTCTGCCTATAGCTTGTCATAAGCGGGTTAGTCTAGAGATAGCCAGTATGCACACACCCAGCTGTGTGACACATTGGAAGCCAGTCAGAAGGATGTGGGTGTTGATTCTGTGCCGACCAAAACATTAAATCCCCAAGAGGACCTTGTATTGGTTGGTTTCGCCTTCAGAA
The DNA here is from genome assembly GCF_964261635.1 of Lissotriton helveticus. Lineage (NCBI taxonomy): Eukaryota > Metazoa > Chordata > Amphibia > Caudata > Salamandridae > Lissotriton > Lissotriton helveticus. Next base: position 824,080,822 of record NC_136063.1, on the reverse strand, counting down.
ATATTGATGTGTCGTTTTTCTTTTGTCCGGATGCCCAAAGCATTGGGAATCAGGGTCATATGAATTAAGAGTACATTGCACTGGTTGTAGTATCTGTAACTGTGCCTGTAACTAGGTTGATCATGATGACCTTTAGTTTAAAATATTACTTTAGTCTACCTCTTATTGAGAGGGTCTATTAAATGGAACTGTATCACTCATCGGTTGCTGGATTACACCACCAGTCAGCTACTCAGAGGTCTGAAAATAGTTCCTATATGCTGTTTGTTTAGAGAAATTTAAATGCTCCACTTTCGTTTTATTTTTGCCACAAGTAGTCGAAGCAGAAAGATGATCATTATCAGGTTAAGCCATGAGTGAAGCCCATAGTACACTAGCAGGTGTCTGGTGCCACCACTGACTTTCCCCACTGAATGATTGGCACCATTCATGATCAAAATGTTCATATATGAATTGGAGATTTTTGAAATGTAAAGCTGAGCATGAATTGAAAATAAGTTACACAACTTTTTAATTGAAAGAGAATTCTCTTTAAGAAAAGTCTTGGGCACAGGCGACCATGTTGCAATAAAATATCTCCTTTGCACTCCGAAAATGATGAAAAAGCACGAGCATAAAGTGGCATGGAAAGAGGACTGAGGCAGTATGGTAGCTCTTGAGTGCCAAAACAGAGAGACAAGATCATGGAGAGAGAGGCAGTCAGGATTGTTTCTGTATAGGGAGGGACACTTTCCTGCATAAAAACAATCCTCAAAGGCATTTTCCTCTTTCAATGTGTGCTGCAGTACACATATAAAGATGAAAAAAATTAGAAATAAAAAAAATCTTCGGTACCTCTCCCCTGGGGAGGTCTGGCATTTTGGCACATTCCCAGGTCTACCACTAATGGTAAATCTGGGAATGCTCTAAAAGCCATGGGTGGATGCTTGGGAACACCCACACTCCACCCATGTAAAGCCTCCCTGGGGCAGAGTAATGCAAGGCAGCGACTTACATTACTCCACATTTGCCAAGCCACGATGGGCCACACAAGGAGGCCTTGCATTGCTTGGTAAATGTCATTCTAGGTTTTGCATCAAGCTTGCACCCCCTTGCGTGGCACAAGGCCAATGCAAACCCATGATAAATAAGGGCCTCAGTGTTGCACTGGCACCCAAGCAAATCCTTCTTAATAACCCCCTTATCATCCGCAGTCTGTTCTAACATCGTATTTAAGAATATTACTACAGTCACCATACCCAAATCCTCAGGTTTCAGATTTACTCCAGTCTTATTACCTTCCCTGACTATTGCTAGAAATTTACTGCTATCGATGTCCTGAAATTCTTTGTCATCTATGGAAAAAAATATTCGTGTCCATATTCAGATGTATACGAAAGGCAAAATCTATAGAGAATTCTAAATAAGATAGATATACCATATTAAAATAGTGCTTTCCCATTCGTTTCTAGTCAGTCAATGTCTATCTGGATGAATAGTAACAGCAACAAGCCTCACTACAGTCACAAACTATCACTAAATCTTATTTCCATAACATCTGACTGTGAATATCACCGGGTATCAATAAAGAAGCAGGTTTAACATAGGAGATCTTGAGTTCCTCCAGGATTGTTTTAACACAAACAATGGTTGATGGTAGCTGTGGTGGGGAGGGCTGCTCATGAATATATGTGTTGAGCATGGGTCTGTTGGAGACCTGGCTGAGCCCCAATACATTAACGAGGTTAGTGAAAGCAATGGGAGACAGGGGGTTAAAGGCAGGGCCAGCTTTAGCGCTTGTGGCATCCAGTCGGACAATTTTTTGGGGCGGTCCCTTAATCTCTTTCTCCACGGGTTCTCTCACTGCCACCATCCAACAGTGCCCTTCATCTCTCCATAGCCTCTCTCTCATATGCAATGTATTTGTTTTATAGCGTTACTCATACCAGTATTGGGGGGTCAGAGCACTTTACATCACACACATTATACGGAGCCAAAAAATCAGATGTGTGTAAATCAGTTTATAGGAAATATTTCAAAAGACAATGAGGATTACAAGGTGTAGGAATCACGTTATCCATATTAATAGACGATATATTTTGATAGTGTTCGGCCTGGAGCAGCACAACTTCAGGATTGAAAACATACCACAGTGATTGAGTTTGCCTTTACTAATGTGAATGTATTTCTACACAAACAAACCTTTTTAGGAACATTAGAACGATGCAAGACTAGTGAAAAAAACATAGCGTTCTAACCTATATCATGCATCATGGAGCTCTATGATGACAATACATAGGTCCCTGTGCTTTTTTAGGATTGTAAATTGCAAGTAAAACAATATAAGGTCCCAAAGGCGAGACCTATTGGCTATGCCAATGCTTGTTTTAACGTGGCACTATAGTCTGCAGCGGTTGGTAACAATGTGCTACCAAAATATGCTTATTGATGGCGGTCATGACCCTGGCATGCTGCGGTTTGCGCCCCTTACGTGCCACTCACTGTGTTGTATGGCTGTCATGGCGCTCGCTTACAGAGGAAATTAGACAGAGCAGCACGTGCAGTGTTCAGAGTCGCAGGGGGGTGTAGTACAGTGCAGGGGAGGGGCCCAGGCAATCCTTCAGGGGGAACAGCCCTTCAGGGGGAGGCATATTGAGCTGAAGCATTGGCATATTTGAGAGATATTGGTGGCTTGGGCCCCTTGCTACATTCCGCAGGCGGGCCACATCATTTTGTGTTACGTCCATTGTCTTAGTCATGGGCCTGTGTAGCGGTTGAAGTGCCTAGAAGAAGTGTGGGAGCTGTGATGCGGAGCACAACGGAGGTAGGGTCACTGAGCGTGTGTACGTGGTCAGCTGCATAATTAAAAGAACAAAATATTTTGTAAATGTAATGTTGGGCTTTCAGCTTGAGGTATAAATGTAATATGCACTCCTCAAATGAAACCAAATCCAAGTTCAACCAATCTTCTTAGTGCAGGTGTCCCCCTTCCTTCTCTCCACCCTAAAGCAACTCATGGTCATGTGTAGGAAAGGCCATTCTTTAGCAAAAACATTTGGGGGGACGCTGTTCCCCACAGATTCCACGCACTTCGACCTGTTTGCTCGAGTCATAGCTCCTGCAGCGTCACAGGGGTCGATAAACCACTCTGGGCATTATTGTTGATTCATTTACTTTTAAAAGTCCAAGGACATTTCTGAGCACTTGTTTTCCCTCGGAAAGTTTCATAACAGCCTGTACACATGGAATAATCAGCCTACCATCTGTATTCCTTTAATAACATTTAGTACCAGAATGTTGAGCTAACAATGATTAATAGGAAAGGGGTTTACTGTTTTTGCTGTGCACGACACTGCAGTGGGAAACATCCTTTACAACGCAACTTTTACCACGCAGTGCCTTTACGACGCAACCATTACAACGCATGTCATTACAACGCATTGCGCTGGGGGGCGCTCTAGGATAGGGAATAGATTTAATTTACTATCCAACACCTTCCCTACTATCCACGGGGACTGGAGTTGGAATAGTAAATTAAACTATTCACTATCCAGCACCCCAAAGCGATATGCGTTGTAACGGCATGCGTTGTAAAAACTGCGTCGTAACAGCATGCGTGGTAAAAGCATGCGTTGTAATGTCCTACATCCCACTGCAGTACATTTATTGTTATGTTTCTTAAATTTTATTTATCAGGTGGGTGCCACAAATTGAATTGCCTCCAATGGAAGGAGGGGCGTTAGAGCATCCTGGCTCGGATGTCTGCATCTTTGTCCAGGGGTACCTGCTAGGCCCCTGGCGGTCACATCTCGATTAAATAGAGTTCATGTACCAGTTATGAACGGACACAGCCATTTTCCTTGCACGCCAGCTCCCTTGTGAGATTGGCCCGCACAAAACTTGGGAATTGAAAACAAAGTCTGTCTTTTAAGGGAATGGGAGGGAAGTCTGGCAGCTGTACTGCAGGTTAAACAAACAAGAACGAATCTGAAATTCAGCATCAGATGTAATTGGTGTGAGCTACTGGGATCTTCGTGATGAGCAGTGAGGCGGTGGCTGATGGTAGCGCCCACCGGCATATACTTTTGGGGACCAGTAAAGTGATTGCAGAATGGAGTCGGTGACACACCAAGCATGTGTGACTCTGTGTTAATTAATACCATTGTTCCAAATAACAAATGTTATTGGACCGCACCTATTTTCAACACTATGGCATACATATTATATATGAGCACATATTCTTCCCCAACAGGCTGAGAGGGGTTGAGATGGCGATTTGTGGCACTACAATTCTTTATCCATCTGGAGCTGCTGCTCTGTTGACACAAGTAGTAATAGCGCAGGTATTTGTTTGCACAAGGTGGGGCTGCTGGCTGCCGTGTCTGCGATCTGATTGGTTCCAGATCACGTGGGTGCTCAGGTCATGTGGGTGGAGGCAGCCTGTTTGCACAAAGAGACGGGCTGTGTTTATTCTGACTTGTAAAAGCCGGAACTCGGGCGCATGCTTGACAGAAGGTGACTCTATGGTTCCTATAATTGTAAAATGCGCTTCACCTTTCAAAACAGCAGCGCTACTGCTGAGCAGGTGGCGCTTGTTTGATTTTCGTTCCGTTTTGTACAAGATATTCTCGGCGCAAATCAGAATCCGATAACGGTGCGAATATAACAGGCTGATGTAATAAGCAGATGTTTAAAAACATAACACAGGCCAAAGTGAAAGCAGCGCGATGCGGCGGGGAGGGGCTGAGGAGCAATCAAGTGAGAGGAAAGGCAAATGGCACCTGATGTGGTGCTGAAAGCTTGCGGTTGCGCGCGTGCACGCTCGCATGAACGCAAGCGCTAGGCCAGCCAAAGCAGCTTGTGGTAGCACTTTTTAAAGCCCCTGCTAAATGTCTCGCAGAGCAGCGCATGCGCTGGCTCTAGCAAAACTTAAAAATGATGTCTGTGACAAAAGCAGTAAACCACTGAGCTAGTCACATAGAATACCGTTCTGTATGGTAGACATTCTTTGTAGCAGGCGTATTAACCCTCTGTGCTACTTTATGATGAGTCAATACTGCCATTAAACAAAACTCTGATCTCTCTCCAGCAGTAACATTAACCACACAAGAAACTCTGCACCAGGTGCTTCAAAATCCATAAGTTATTTATAAACACAGGCAAACCTCCCCTATCCCCCCGCCCGAGCTCAGCACCACTTGCAGGTGCACTGGTCGTACCATGCTAAACTCGGCCCTGGTTAAAGGAACTGAACATAGGTTGTTGGCTGGTTTGAGAGGTCACAGCTGAGGCTAGATTGACTGATTTATTGTTAGCTTTTTGTGTCAAAGTACTTGTTCCAGATTTTTGGCATCTGGGAAAAAGTGGTCTGCCAAGGGGTCATAGTTCATTATCAGAGTAAATGATTTTGAAGGCAGTGTATTCTGGGTTCTGGAATTTTGCAACTATTTGCTTGAAAATGCTGTAACAAAATGGCTATGCTTCAAATGAATATATATGAAGATGATGGTTTGGTGAAAAGAGACCGAGGGCCAGATTTAGAATTTGATGTCTGGGTTTCCATCCGTCCAATTTAGAGAGGACTGTTGACCAATCTGTGTTCTCTGTATTCTGAACCACGATGACAGTTCCTGTCAATGTACAAAAATACAGGTTCCTCACAAAGGACAGAGAAAGAAGGGTCACAAGAGGAAGTGGGATATTTTGTTAATCAGATTTCTTTTCTTTTTGTATGGTAGTACCTAACTTTTATTTTCCAAAGGGCTTGGTGGTGGAGGAGATAGCGGAGCCCAGAAGGAGAAGAAAAGCCTTCATGGACCTGTAAAGCAAGAAGAGGGAAGAGAGGGCACATTACTCAACGAGATGGATAACAGTCATGTATTTCACAAATTGTAAAGTATGAGTATCTTAACATAAACATAACGGCTCCTAAGCACATATTACTGGCTCTCTAAAAAAATTGCATGTGTGGAAAAGCCTATGTCAAAAGTGTGCTAGAATTCGGGAACTAAATGAGGACAGGATTGATTCACTACGTAGACATTAGAATATATTTGAAGATAATCAATGGACAAAGTTTTCAAAGTTATGAATAATAACATAGGTTTAATTTAAAGAATTGTAATATTATATTCTATCTGTGACCTAATAAAAAAATAAAAAATGGCACAATTGTAATCCCTATATTATCAAACATATATCTGATCATTGTGCTATATCCACTTAGAGAATAAAAACTAGCATAGGTGTTATTGGGCACATAGGCACTATCCAGCAGTGATCAGTACCATCTAATTTACCTCAAACCAGAACAAGCCTGCCCTTCTTGTCCATGTGAACGTCTGCAGCAGCTAGAGGATCCCCATGACTGACCTAAATTACAGCTCCATGGACACACAAAGAGCTTGCACTAGCAAATATCTGCCCCGTGCATCTATATTGAAATCTCATCTCAAGGCCCTTGAGGTGATACATCTGCGTCCCCCAAAATGAATGGATCTTTAAGTGTTTAATTGCAGTGCCCATACTGCAAACGTTCTAAGTGAGAAATGTGTATGTATTTTGTTTAGTCATTAGGGAACAGTGTGATATAGTTAGGGTTTGGGCCAATTTGGCTACCCCACAGTCTTACCAATCCAAGTGGTCCAATCAGGACTGATCTTTTGTTTATAATAAGTGTTATACGTTGTGTCCACCAGTTAACAAGGTCACACCCAACTCCCGGCCAAACATAACCAACACTAAACTTCCTCACCTCAGGAAAGATAGGCAATGAACTTTCATCCATAAAAACATAAGAAAAATAAATTTCAAACCCCTAAATAATAGGAAACTGGTAAGGAGAGCGCCTCTCACCTAAGTACTTACCGTACTTGAACTTGCAGTGCTTTATGAGGGTATCAAGTCTCTCAACAAACTCATCCATCGTCTCACCAGGTTGTTGTCGTGCTTGGTTGAAAGTGCACCTTTCATAGTCAACATTCGGCTTTGGATTGAACTTCGCCTCCAACGTCTTCTTGTTTTGATGGTATGATACCTCAGCAGCTTGTGATATTTTCTTTCTCACTTTATTTACTCCGTCACCTGCAAGGTCCTTTAAGTGTTTGATGATCTTTTTGTCATATGCTTCTTCTATAGCATCTATAAAGTCGTTGAACGCTACGATCCAGGCAGTCCATCTGGTGCCAATATTCTGCTTTTTGGAAGTATCGAATGGAGTTGGTGGTTTCAGGAACGTGGTGGCGCCAAAATTGTCGCTCTTTTCAACAGCAATTAGAGAGCTTCAAAGCTTGAACATCTTTTGAGTTGCGTTGAGTGCCAACCCCTGCTTTTGTGGCCGCTTCTGAGGGAATCAATGGCTTCATAAGCATACCCCTGTGCTTACCTTTTGAGTTGTTGTGGATGCCGCATGCTACTTTGAGTGCACCAGCCCCCAGCCAAATCTCGATTGGAGGTTGAGTGGCGCTTTTCTCGTTTGCTCCAGTGAGTACAGTTGTACTTTCTGTACCTGCTTGTCTCTGTCTTTAGCATTTTCTTGCACCTGGCTTTCTGTGCCTTTAGCACTTCTCTGTACCTGTTCTTATTTGCTTTTAGCAACTTCCTGCACCTGGCTGTCGCTGCCTTTAGCGCTTCTTCCTACCTGGTTTTCACTATCTTTAGCATTTCTGCTTTGTATCGTTACTGGCTCTGTGTATTGAGATGGTGCAGTATATCTTCTTTTGGCCTTACCAGTAGATAATGACTGTGCTCCTTTGTATCCATTTCACCTTCTTCGAGGGCCTCTCAAAAGCTGGAGTTGCACTTTGCTGGACCACTGCAAACTCTCAGGGAAAGCAGACTTGTATCCTTGGGGTCACCTATCCCCTATCTCGTCACCAGTTGTAGCATCATCCCCAGACCGGGAGCAGGTAACAGACCATGCCACACACAAAGCTCTGGTGTGCACGTCTTTATTCTTCAGCATGCAACTCATGGCATCACAAACTTTATTAACCCCACCTAGTCGCACCCAGCAGGTTATGTAATACTTGTAAGGATTCTGCCGACGGCTACTAGAGGCCTGAAGCACACAAAGACAAGCCAGTGGATTTAGGGTAGTCCTGGATCTTAAGAACCTGAATGCCTGGATTCACAATCAGAACGCACCACGCTTTGATAGAGAAACCATATAAAGATATTTCTCCTCGTTGCGCCTCTGGTGGGGAGGCATACAATTCTGACTCATTCCCAGGTCTAACAATGTTGGGAAATCTAGGAATGTCAGAACAAACAAAAGAAACCTGGTCAAAATCACTGTGAGTATGCCATGTTGAGTCTGAGACCATGAGTCCATTAATGACACTGTAGTGATATCACTGGGCTAGAAAAAATTCCCATCAGCCCACCCATCTGGTGGAATTTCGTCACGTGGGAGATGTATCATAAATCCGATTCTTAAAGCACCTCGAATTGATGCAAAGAAGGATTTTGAAGATTTTTAGACCACAGTGATTCACTCGTGATGCCAATGGGGTGCAGTGCGCGTGAAAAAGTGAAAGTGCGAGATAAAATTGACTCAAAGGACCAAAAATAAGTTTATTGAGTATGGTGCTATGGTCATACTTGCCTTGGTCGTTAAATAATTGCCCTTTTTGACCCTCCCCCACTCTCTGTTTTTCAAATCTAGGAATGTGTCAGAATCCATGGGTAGATGCGTGGGAACACCCATGCTCCACCCATGGCATGCCTCCCTGCCACAGTGTAAGGCGAGGCAACGATTTACTCTAGATTTATCAAGTCACTCAGGGCCACGCATGGTGGCCTTACATGGCTTGATAAATCTCATTTGGGTTTTGCATTGCACTTGCGTTACCTTGCGTAGTGCAAGGGCGAAGCAAAACCTTTATAAATATGCCCCTAAATGTGTAGTGTACATGGAAGACGCAGGATCTGTTCCTGTACTCCTTCTACTGGGTGGAAGATGTCTGATACTGATTCTGCCAAGAGTTGTCAGACTCCTTTCACTGTACGGGGCAATAGATACTGAGGAAGGACTCCTGGTTAACAAAAATGAACTGCAAGGTACAGAGGTAGACATGATGTGAGAACTCTAGGATCACCACAAAGAGTAGGACAGGGTGCTCTGGCGTGGCTAAGCCAGCAATGGAGCCGGATGTGCTTGTGTAGAGCTCTGTCGCAGGCTCCCTTCCCTGACCTCAAAGATCCGTTAACATGCATCTGCAGAGGGCTGCCAACCAGCACGATCGCCCCGGGAGCTGCCCTGAAGCTCCGGCGAAGCTGAAAACCGTGGCGGACGAGGGAGGTCGAAGCGACCCTTCCAAGTACTGAAGCCGCCCAGCGGGTCTCCGTTCTCCCAGCTGACACGTACTACGCCACATCGGGGACTGGCCCAGCCCAATAGGCCCAATCCCGCGGCACAGCTACTAGTGGGCTCCCTGTATATTCCCACAGTGTCCGGGACAGGCTAAAACTGCTCCGCTGATGGTGCAAACATCTGTGGGGCAGCGCGGACACGGCGCACCTTCTCTTTCTCCTGCGAGACGACGACACCCTCGGCGGCGCGATCTGGGGACTGAGCTCCGACCTGCTGACTCCGCTGCTCTTGGCCCGAGGTGACTCTGCACAGACACAGCGCATTCTCTTTCCCCCTGCTGGGACCCGCATTCCTGGAGGGTCAATGCAGCTGCGTCACGCTGCAATAAACAAACACTACAAGAGAGCATTGAGGTGCTGGGAGAGCGGCGTCTGCTGGAGGTGGCTCCTGGTGGTAGTGGCGCAGTGAGACCGAGCCTGCCTCTCCGCTAAGGGCCCCGCTGAGACACTGTCTCATACCATACGCGGCCCTGTGTGCCCCAGCAACACTGCAAACACACGCCACATCACTCCAACTGGGGTCTCCTGTCTACTGTCGCGGAGGAGACGTGGGAAGAGGTGGTGGGCGCAAGCAGACCCGCAATGTGAAAGCACGGGAGGCGGACTCCATGGGGCGCCTGGTGGCAGCAGTGACATCGCCCCATATCCTGAGTGCTCCTGCTTGTGTGGAGTGCATCAAGCAATCAGAAACCCCATGGGAAGCTGACGGTGGTAGCCTCCATATGCCCGCTTCATCCAGCAGGCCGACGCTGTCGCCTACAGAGGTGACTGAGCGCGTGATAGAGCGGCAGCGCCTTGCCCACCGCCTGCCTTTCTTGAGTGAAAACCCAGAGGCCCATGTTGCGTGGGGGGGGCGCCAGCCCCTCCTCCGCAAGCCCAAGCAGACAAAATGGCAGCCGTGGAAGCGACTGACCCAATGTCTCACAAGTTGGATGCCGTACTGGCGGCGGTAGAAAAGCTGGGGGAGACCATGAACCAGATCCGTACCACCCTGGAAGGCAAAATAGAGAAGGTAGCTGTCGACCTTACTCTTCTCCATGCAGACCACCGTAAACTCGCAGACCACACCACTGCTACTGAAAATTACATTGCTGACGTTTCTCCGCGAGTGGCTACGGCGGAGAAACATATCCAGGGCCTTCTCAACCATGTGGAGTTCATGGAAGACAGGGCTGAGGATGCTGAAGGCAGGGCTCGTCGCAACAACATCCGCGTGGTGGGATTGTTGGAGGGCAAGGAAGGAAAAGATGCTGTGGCCTATACCGAACATTCACTCCGCACGCTGCTACCTGAAGAAGCCCTATCTCTGCATTTTGTCATTGAACAAGCACATAGAGTGCCGGCCTGGCCCCCCTCAGGCTCCAATCCGCGGCCGTTCTTAATCCGCCTGCTGAACTACAGGGATAGAGATGTTGTACTCCAAGAAACCAGGAAGTTGCAAGATTTACAGAAAGACAATCAAAGGATCATGTTCTTTCCGGACTACACACTACAGGTACAGAAACAACGATCTTCTTACATGGCAGTAAAACAACGGCTTCGGCAAAACAATATCAAATATTCGTTGTTGTTTCTGGCAAAGCTGAGGGTAGTCGCCAACGGCAAGACTCATTTTTTCACTACCTTGGAGGGGGCGGAGAACTAGCTTGACACCTAAGATCCCGCAGGGGGCAGGGGCTCCACCACCGGGCAGGGAGAGCTGGGCCCGGAGGTCTTCTTGCGCCGCCGCCGCAGGGAGAGGAAGAAGATACAGGCTCTGGCCTCTCGATCCCTCGGTCCTGCCCCGGAACAGATACTGACCGGCCAGCTCCAGGCCCGACAGGCAGTGGCGGTAATTAGCTGGACACAGGATGAGGAGGCAAACGCGACTTCCGACCAACGAGGTCCGCCAAGTGAGGATGAACTTTCGGACAGTTTTCCTGCGTCACAAGCCTCATGTGAATTGCCCCAGGTCACTCAACAGACCTCTGATGACATTGCCTAAACTCCTGGTATTACTGCTTACTTCACTGGCTGCAAAGAAGACTGTGTCACCCTTCACGCAAGTACACTGGACATATGCTCAGGCTATATAGTGCTTCCCTTTGCTTCCAATGTTAGAACTCTGCATACGCGCTAGGATCCTAGTTGCGATTGGGAGGGGGTACTGCAATAGTGGTCTGGCCCCAGCGCAAATAGATGGAGAGCCCTTGTGGTTTCCCTCCTCGCGGGAACATCATGGATGACATCCGAATGATGGCCTCGCTCATACACACTTGGCCAGTGGACAGGGGGGCCATTGGTGACGGATCCCCACTTATCGACGTCCCATAGACTGTTATGCACGATAGTCCTCCCTAGACGTTAGTTGCATGCTGCTTCTATTTAGTATTTGGACGATTGCTTGTTGCACACTCGCCCTTTTGGTATCTTTCTTTGTAGTTTTTGTTATCACAGCATCAACTATGCACTGCGGTACAGTGGTCGAGTCATTGACTCGAGGGGGGCACATAATTTGTCATCACCCTCACATACAACGCTCTGTTTTCACTCACTTACTGTCCAGATAAGGCCTTACATGTTACCACTAGCCACACGTTATGATGCCCATTAAGATAGATACTTGGAATGTGAGGGCCATACACAGCCCATCACACAGATATCTTATTTATTCATATCTGAAACAGCATCCAAACACATTGCTCTCCTCCAAGAAATGCACCTGCCTATATCAGAAGTTACACATTTGCACAGGAGATGGAGGGGTCAATTATATGCAGCAGGTTATTCCGCATATGCACGTGGGGTTTTAATATGGGTAAGACTCCCTTCCGAGTGGTGGATTCCAAAATAGATACTGAGGGTAGATATGTCATGGTGAAGGATGTTCGGGCCGGCCGGCCGGCCGGTGATCATTGCATCCCTATATGCGCCTAATTCCGAACAGGCCGCTTTTCTGGAAATACTATCTCACAAAATGGCCGTATGGCATAATACCCCCATGGTGCTCGGTGGTGACTATAACAGCGTTTTAGACGTCTCGCTGGATCGCTCCCCCCCCCCCGTTAAACAAGTGGGCGACAGAGTGGCACTTAATTGATGCCTGGAGACACAGAAACCTGAAAGACAAAGTGTACTCCTACTACTCGGGCGCTCACGGTCTACACGTACGTCTAGACCGTTTCATGGTGTCTGGTGATTTACTGCCATGAATTTCCGGGTCACATTACACAGGGCGGACACACTCAGACCATAACCCGCATATGCTGGAACTGGAGTGGAAAAACGAAGTGCTGCCGGTCCCAGTCTAGCGTCTCCAGCTGGACACTTTACTTGATGCACCTTTTCGTGATCTGTTGGCTACCTCCATAGCACAATACTTTGAGGAAAATGCGGGCACTGCCTCGTCCACACTGTAGGAATGGGACGCCCTTAAACAGTTGTGAGGGGGCACTGTCTGGGGGCTCAGACAGGCATTCGAGTGCAGCTAGAGAGAGATCACTATTATGGAGCGAAAACTGGCATCTAGCGAACAGTAGGTGATAGAGGGATCCCCAGGACAACTTGCACAACATAGGGAGGAACACGCTCGCCTGCTGGAGCGACTGCTCTGCCTTAAATATACGGCGCACTCAGCGTGAACACACCACATGGGGGACAAAGCTGGTAAATTACTCACGTGGCTGATTCGCCAGGATGAGTCAACAGCCCCCGTGGCTTCAATACGTACGGCGCGTGGGATTACGGTATACATGCAACGAGACATACATTGCGAGTTCGTGATGCATTATAAAGATTTATATAAATCCCACGTGCAGGCTACCCCTGTGGAATTGCAACTTTACCTCGAGGGATTCACCTTGCCACATCCCACGCGGGCTCAGAAGGCGGAACTGAATGACACCATCCTTCTAGAGGAGGTCAGGGATTGTATCTTTTCGTTGTCGAATGGGAAATCACCGGGACCGGACGGTCTACCGACTGAATTTTATAAGGCTTATGTACACATATTAGCGTCACAACTGCTTAAAGTGTATGAGGCAATGGTAGACGACTCTATACTTACTGACAAGCAAAACGAAGCGTTACTGGTCTCTCTCCTTAAACCTGGCAGGAGCTCTGAATCCCTAGGCTCCTATCATCAGCTGGCCCTCCTGAACACTTATTACAAGATCTTCGCATCGATTCTTGCCAAGCGATTGTCGCCGTTGGTAAAGGCTCTGGTGCACCCCGATCAGAATGGCTTCATCCCTGCTAGAAATACCTCACTTTAAAATACGCAGATTCTTCCGGGTGCAAAAATATGCACTACACAGCTGGCCACGCTCTGGCTGCCTAGTGCTAGACATGGAGAAAGCCTTTGACTCCCTGGAGTGGCCCTATCTAGCGTTGGTACTACACAAATATGATCTGAAAGATAACTACATGAGCATGGTCCAGCTACTCTACCAACGACCCATTGTTCGGGTCCGCAGGGATGCGCCAGGGTTGCCCCTTGTCCCAGTTGCTCTTCCCTCTAGCTATGGAGCCACTGGCGATGTTACTCCGCAGGGTTTGTCGCCCGTGTGGGACCTGCATGCCCCCTTCCTCAGGACGAACTTTGGCGTAAGTGTGACTACAAGTTCACGCCCCCCACCAGGACCCATGGGGAAAAATTACCGGATATTTGAAATACCCGTGGCTTTCACTTATGCTGAAGGCTCTCCTAAGAACCGTAAGTTACACTGGTTTCTTTAACACCACAGGTTAGGGTGCGCCTTAGTGTGCGCATACCGCCATGGTGTATTTTGGTCCTGACGAAAGCCTTGCAAACAGTGAATAGAGGCAGAAACATGTTGGCCACACCTTTTTCTTGTTTACACTATGGATGTATCTGGTCAATCTAGCTAGTTTTTGTAAAATCCGTCACACTGCTTTTAAGTAGTGCTTGGTTCACCACGAATAAAGTCTGTTTACAGTTGAACAGGGCACTTTTTAAGTCACTTTCACTTAATCAGACTTGTACTACACAAAAACCTGCTCTGCTGTAACCAGGTGTCGTAGCACACCAGGGAGGCACTCGGCCTCTCTGGTGGTAGCCCAATGATGAAGCATGTCACCAACTAGGTTGGTGAGTGAGGGTTCTTTTAACTAACGAGAGTGACTCATTTTGCCGTGTTTCTCTCTTTTTCTTTGGCCGCACTCTTTTGTTGTTTATTTAGTTGTTTTATAATGTGGTCAAGGCACTCTAAGAAGCCAAACATGAAGAAGTCTAAACTCTTACAAATAGGTAAGCATAGTTGCTGGGGTAATCATTGGGCCCTCTCTCTTGACCTTGATGTAACACATCTTTTCAGTCTCTTTTTGTGTTTTATTCTCATCAAGCCAACATATTCTTCAGTCTAAGTTTGCATTGTCTGACAACAGTTCAGTCCTTTAGTGCTGTGAGCCGTATTTTAATTTCTATTGAATTTCAGCCTAACCAACTGGTAAAACAACAACTTAGGGGAGTGGGCCACCTATGTTTTATAATTTGCCCTACTTTTGGCAGTGGTTTGTGAGGAGGTTGTATGAGTGTTTATTGCTCCGTAGTCTTGACCTCTGCTATACAGTTAGTATGGGGGTGTCACAAATTGGATGTGTTGTTTTCTATGTTGTGGCATGGAGCTGTTAATGTATACAATTGGATAGCATTGTTTTATCTCTGTTCCCACCCATTAATGGGGTGTTATATCCCCGAGGGCTTAAGTAGCTCCTGGTTCGTAGAAGGGGTGTGCTTTTCTGACACCCTTGCCAGGGTAGCTTCAGCCCTAGTATTCGTCATTGCGTGGTGAGCCAGCCACTTGTTTTTAGTAAAAATTAACTTAGTATTGCATCCTTTTGATGAACTATGGGTTTTCAGCTATAAGTTCTAGCAGGGGTGGCTTCTCCGTTTGAGCGGAGGAAAGTCGCCCCACTGAAATGCCCCAGAGAGAAAAAAAAATGGTAATGAAGTTAGTTTATTACCATTTTATTTTTCTTCACCCCATCCCGAACGAAGCTTCTGGATGGGGACGGGGCTGCTGCTGACTGGCAACAGCAGAGAGAGCAGGGCATTTTCAGTTTAAAGTGCACATGTCTTTTTGGCCGACCGTCTTGAGACTGCCAGCCACACATTTGTACTTTAAACCTCTCTAACCCAGCTGTTTTATGACAGCTGAGTTAGAGAAAGCCAAAGCCTTCAGAGCGCTGTGGAGCTCCGCGTGAGGCCGTTCCCACCAATCCTAGCACTGCTCTCATGCTCTTGAGAGCAGCTCTAGGATTGGTTTGGGAATGTGGAGCCAGCCTGCCTTTCTCAAGGCGAGAAGGCTATTGAGGAGGAAGTTGCGACACGCTCGCCCAACCACCCTCGGGTCATGTCAGCCACCACTATGTTCTAGCTTCTTCCCTGTGTAGTGTTATGCTTTCTGCCTAGGCCGAGTTTTGAACCACCTACCTCCATTGTTCTATAGTCAGAGCCTTAGTGGCTTTTCAGGGCATAATACCTCATTTGCTAGCAGGAGGGGTAATTCAAAAAAGATTTACCCACTTTCTTATGTTTAGGACATCCAAAACGGCCAAGGAGACATCCCTCTGGATGGTTCTGCTATTTGTCCTCAGAAATGAGCTAGCATGCGACACCACATAATAAAAACCCTGGCTCTGGTTGCATGCATCTAGTTCATGTTGGAGGGTGCTGCTTCATAAATACAACTAAGATGCTAGAGCATGAGGTGGTTTCTGTATAAGTAAACTGTATACATTTAAAACTGGCATTTCTTGAAATCTTGTGGGTGTAAGCCAAGATGATTCCCCATTCCTTCTTGTCCAGTGCTTTGGGTAAGTCAGCTTCCCATTTTGTTCTTGTCTCGTTTGGTGTGTTTTGTCATGTTAATTATTGCTTCATAGCTCCATATAATTAGCCTTCTCCCACAACCCATGGTAGAGATTACCTGGAGTATTCCATGTGTCTCTGGTTTTGTTTCTAATGCATACCACGTCTCGTGGAATGTATTCTTTGATATAATAGGAATTTTTTAACACGCACAGCAACTCCAAGGAGTGTCCCGGCACGAGCAGTGAGATCAGAATATGAAAAGGCTTAGATTTGCACAAAGAGCCAGGTTTTGAGTTTCTTCTTAAACAATACCTCCCGACTCATCACTTTGGGATTCTGTATTGTACAAATGTTCGTCTCTGGAGTGCGAGAGATTATGCATCATTGATATTCCTTTATCATTCCATCATCGCAACTGAGTAGCTGTATTGCATTTGCGAACACGCTTATCCAGATTTTCTGTGCAGTACTCACAGTTAGGGGTTGTTTATTAGTATGATTTTGACAGCTAGTCAAGAGGAGAGTTAGTTTATCCCCTCTAATTTGTGATTCTTATCTGAGGTGTATGATGGCCCTCTGTCTATCAGGCTAACCACTGGAGCTGCACCACCAGAACATAGGATTCAACAGCTGGGGCTCTTAGACTGCCCTCCAACTTTAGTTTTTTCCATTTATGGTGTGAAACTGTCTGCCCATTAGGGAACCAAATCAGGTCTGAAGATTTCCCATCTAGCTCTTGAAAATACGATATGGGTACCTAGACTGGTAGTATGTCCTATTCCACATTTGTAAAGTGCAAACTTATCACTCCTAAGGGTATCCACATGCAAAATTTACTATGATATGTCCCCTCCTTTTGCACTGCACTTATAGAGCTTTCTGCTTGGTGAAGTGCATTTCTTGCAGAAACGCTGTATTGGGGCCCCTATGCTTCAGGAAAGCGTTTGTTAAAGCATTTTCTGCTCGGTCCAATACCCGTAGATTGTATGCTATGAGTTTATACTTGGTGAGTTGTGTCATGAGGATGTTTCCCATAGCATATACTCCTGTTGCTCTTGTAACCCTTCCTAATGCGTCCTCAGTTTCTCCCTAGCCGTGCCCTCACATACGTATATTTCACTGTTTCATGCACTTGAGCCCAGCGCCTGAACATTTCCCCAACTCCTAATCCCCAAGTCAGTGGGGTATGTGCAATCCACCCAAAACACAAACCTCGGAAACAAACCAGCTCGCCTCTTACCTGATGAGGAGAGCAATATGGAAGGGGGAACTGAATATCCTTGGTTTAAACCCTTGGCTCCTTCAACAAGCTGACAAATCTATGCTGCACCTTTATGACTGACCCATACAGGATTATATTTAGTGGATGGGGATTCACAAGGTTCAATAAGTCTGTTATTAATTATTATCAGAAATTGTGAGATCAATTTATCAATTCAAATGTCATCTGCCATTCTTAGCATAAGGTCTGGCAGCAATGCTTCATCACAATCAGGGTTATTGGTATTTTTTTTATTCACAGAAGAGTGCACAAATGTCCCTCTGTGGGTCGTCCCAGTCTCTCCCTGGATGTGGGCAATTGCAACTGCCTTTCCTCCTTCTGTTTGGATCCTCGAAGGTCTACTAAAGTTGTAACCTGGAAGTCAACGTCTTCGGTGCCTATACTGTGGCCATAGGGAAGAGTCCATTCATTTTCATCATCCGTACCATTGTGTTGCTCATCCCAGTTCCATGTCTATTTGGGGTCCTCAAAGACTGACATGCAGTTTTGTTTCTCTTAACTGCTTTTTGACTGTTGCGAAGAAGGTCACTCTTATTAAATTGATGCGGTATAATCCGGGTATATGTGGAGTTCATTATTCTCCATCTCCAATTTGCCTAGCTCATAGTCTTTCTACACAGTAGTATCTCTATCCTGGTAGTGCAACAAGCTGGCTATTACTGTTCTAGGGGGTCAGGCTGGCTGTGTCCTTCTCACAGGTATTCTTTGAGCTCTCGCCATTGCATAGAACTTTGCAAGTCACGGAGGTCCCACCTAGCCATTTCTTGAGATATCTAAGCATATCACTGCTTTCTACACCATCCACAACGTAAATCAATCTGATGTTCTCACGTTGGGGTCTCCCTACTGCATTTTTAACTCCACCCTCTAAGAACCGCACTAGCTCAATGAGTGCTCAGACTTAGGTTTTAATCTCAGATGTGCATGGTTACAACAGTGAGAAGGCTATTTCAGTCTCTTTGACCCTGTCTGCTAGATTTGATTGTCATCCTGCAACAATCCTGACTCTGAGAGAGTAGAATCAATCTTAGTTTCCATCCCCTCCCGGCCGATATCTTCCACCATCTTATCTAGTTTGTCTGTCTGACCTCTTTCCTGACAAGCATGCACTGACTCTTGCAACTGTTTCTGATCGCTAACTATGGGGCATATTTACAAAGAAGGGACGGAGTGTGGCGTTAGCCTTCTTGCCTCAACGCTGCGCTCTGCCAGTTCTGAAACGCAGGGCTGCACTCTATTTAGAACAATACGGTGCAGCCCTGTATTTCCCCTGTGCTGGTGCTAATTTCAGCTGCTTAGCGCCAATGCAGGCACCCTTGCACCATAGTGCAAGGGTGCCTGCGTTGTGGGGAATGATTGTTTATGTGCAGGAAGGTGTTGCTTCACGGCCAGCTAAGGAAACCTACCAAACCCACACATTTCTGAAAACTGGACAGCCGGGGGATTCCAGGGGGGTATGGCTTGCATGGATCCCCTAACGTTTTCCTACCCAGAATCCCCTGCAAACCTCAAATTAGGTGGACATATTACTTCCTGGAATCCCCTGGGTGCCTAGTTTTCACAAATGTGTGAATTTGCTAGGTTTCCCTAGCTGGCTGCCGAGCATGGGTCCAAAAACCCAGGTGACC
Source organism: Lissotriton helveticus (assembly GCF_964261635.1). Classification (NCBI taxonomy): domain Eukaryota; kingdom Metazoa; phylum Chordata; class Amphibia; order Caudata; family Salamandridae; genus Lissotriton; species Lissotriton helveticus. Next base: position 824,061,747 of record NC_136063.1, on the reverse strand, counting down.
CTTTCTTGCAAAACCAGGTCGTTTTGTGATAGGCAATTTTGATGTCACCTCAATACGTTTTGGTCCCTTGCCTGTCGCGGGTACTTGGGCCTCCCACACCAGTGAAAAAAAGCAAAAACTTGCCTAGTCACCAACATTTATATCCACATTTAAGGAGGGTCGAAAACACTATTTTTCTGGATCGACCAGGTATTTTTATTTATACCGCTTATTTTGTATTTATTCAATGTTTTTTAAGAAATTGGTTTTTAGCAAAAAAAGTACATCTCTATATCCACGTATTTACAAGAATTTACACAAATATGCAATGAAATTAACACACAAAAAAAGTGACAAATACAACCAAACCAAAAATTGAATAAAGTATCTACATCCTATACATCCCACATAAAACACAACATTTGTTAAACAAAACAATACATCAAATAAACATGTGCGTTTACCAGTGATTCAATACAATGGAAAGTAGTGAATAAATCAACACAAGATCAAAGGAGTTAAGTCAATCTATGACTTCTAATCAAACCAACAGTTGCTGGTATGGGGGAATTTAATCAAAATCATTCCTTAATACATGCCGACGCGTTTCGATTCCAGGGCAAAGTTCCTGGAATTTCTTCAGGGCGCTGTGAATGTATCTGTGGGAGATGCAAAGAAAACGGTAAGGTTTCATTCGCAGTACTCCTGACTCAAATCCTTTCAAATGGGGCTCAGCGTATATAACATTACCCAAGACCTACCAAAATATGAAAGAGGGGGGTTGAACAAACATTCAAGTTTGACCACGGAATCGATAACAATTATTAAAGGTATGTGCCCGTGGCAGTTATAAACACCTTCTCTAAACAGCAGCATAAGCCAGTTAAAGTGAAACTGTTCATTGATTTACTTTATAGGTGGCCCCTTTATTTTCAACTTATTCTGGACGCATTTACAAGAATATAGAAGGAAGACTTCTAAGGCTACCCCACGTGATGAGTTCCGTGGTCAAACTCGAATGTTTGTTCAACCCCCCTCTTTCATATTTTGGTAGGTCTTGGGTAATGTTATATACGCTGAGCCCCATTTGAAAGGATTTTAGTCAGGAGTACTGCGAATGAAACCGTACCGATGTATTGTTTTGTTTAACAAATGTTGTGTTTTATGTGGGATGTACAGGATGTAGATACTTTATTCAATTTTTGGTTTGGTTGTATTTGTCACTTTTTGTGTGTAAATTTCATTGCATATTTGTGTAAATTCTTGTAAATACGTGGATATAGAAATGTACTTTTTTTGCTAAAAAACAATTTCTTAAAAAAACATTGAATAAATACAAAATAAGCGGTATAAATAAAAATACCTGGTCGATCCAGAAAAATAGTGTTTTCGACCCTCCTTAAATGTGGATATAAATGTTGGTGGCTAGGCACGTTTTTGCTTTTTCTCATTTACATAAGGTCCAGCCTATCCACCTGTCCTCAAGGGCCTAACTCCTTAGGTTTCCCACACCAGTGAGGCACCATTTTCATCGGGAGACCTGGGGGAATGCTGGGTGGTAGGAAATTTGTGTCAGCCCGGTGATGCCACAACTTTCCCACACAAAAATGTGTGGAAAAAGTGATTTTTTTCAGCTTAACCACTTCCACGCTAGCGGTTTTCCCGCTGTGCGCTGGAATTTCGAAAACAACATGTTGAGTGACGAGTTCACCTTGTCATCCGCACAGGGCAGGTAAGGCTGATGACGAGCTGAGCTCGTCATCAGCATGGAAGGGGTTAATTTGAGGTTTGCATGGGATTCTGGTAAAGAAAACGTTGGGGGATCCACGCAAGCCATACCTCCCTGGAATCCCCCAGGTGTCTAGTTTTCAGAACTTTGTGGGTTTGGTAGGGTTTCCTAGCTGGCCGCCGAGCACAGGGCCAAAAACCCAGGGACCCCCCTTGCAAAACCAGGTCGTTTTGTGATAGGTAATTTTGATGTTGCCTCAATACGTTGTGGGCCCTTGCCTGGCACAAGTACTTGGGCCTCCCACACAAGTGAGGCACCATTTTTATAAGGAGACCTGGGAGAACGCTGGGTGGTAGAAATTTGTGTCAGCCCGGTGATGCCACAACTTTCCCACACAAAAATGTGTGGAAAAAGTGATTTATTTTAACTAAATTTGAGGTTTGCAGGGGATTCTGGGTAAGAAAACATTGGGGAATCCACACAAGCCATACCTCCCTGCCTAGTTTTCAGAAATGTGTGGGTTTGGTAGGTTTCCCTAGCTGGCCACCGAGCACGGGGCCAAAAACCCAGGTGACCCCCCTTGCAAAACCAGCTTGTTTTGTGATAGGCAAATCTGATGTTGCCTCAATATTTTGTGTGTCCTTGCCTGTCGCAGGCGCTTGGGCCTCCCACACGTGGGAGGCACCATTGTTATCGGGATATCTGGGGGAACGCTGGGTGGTAGGAAATTTGTGTCAGCCCGGTGATGCCAAAATATTTCCACACAAAAATGTGTGGAAAAAGTGATTTCTTTTCAGCTAAATTTGATGTGTGCAGGGGATTCTGGGTAAAAAAACCTTGGGGGGATCCACACAAGCCATACCTCCCTGGAATCCCCAAGGTTCTAGTTTTCAAAAATATATAGGTTTGCTAGGTTTCCCCCAGGTGCCGGCAGAGCTATGGTTCAAAATCTACAGCTAGGCACTTTGCAAAAAAAAGGGTCAGTTTTCACTGTGAAAATGTGGTGTGTCCACGTTGTGTTTTGGGCCGTTTCCTGTCGCGGGCACTAGGCCTACCTACATAAGAGAGGTATCATTTTTCCCGGAGGACTTTGGGGAACGCCGGGTCGGTGGAATTTTGTGGATCGACGCAGATTCCAGAACTTTTCTCCACAGAAATGTGAGGAAATGTGGTTTTCTTTTACAAATTTTGAGGATTGCAAGGGATTCTGGGTAACAGAACCTGGTGAAAGCCAGTCAAGTCACCCCATCCTGCATTGCCCAGGGTGTGTAGTTTTCAAAAATGTAAAGGTGTGCTAGGTTTCCTTAGGTGCTGGCAGAGTTAGGGTTCAAAATCTAGAGCTAGGCACTTTGCAAAAAAAGGGTCAGTGTCCCCTGTGAAAATGTGTTGAGTCCACGTTGCGTTTTGAGCCGTTTCCTGTCAGGGGCCCTATGCATACCCACACAAGTGAGGTACAATTTTTCTCAGAAGACTTTAGGGAATGCGGATGGGTGGAATTTTGTGGATCCACGCAGATTCCAGAACTTTCCACCGCAGATATGTGAGGAAAATGTGTTTTTTGGACAAATATTTAGGTTAGCAAGGGATTCTGGGTAACAGAACCTGGTGAGAGCTAGTCAAGTGTCCCCATCCTGGATTCCCCTTGGTGTCTACTTTTTAAAAATGTATAGGTTTGCTAGGTTTCCCTAGGTGGCGGCAAAGCTAGGGTTCAAAATCTACAGCTAGGCAGTTTGCAAAAAAAGGATCAGTTTTCACTGTGAAAATGTGGTGTGTCCATGTTGCGTTTTGGGCCGTTTCCTGTCAGGGGCCCTATGCATACCCGCACAAGTGAGGTACTATTTTTCTTGGAAGACTTTGGGGAATGCGGGTGGGTGGAATTTTGTGGATCCACACAGATTCCAGAACTTTTCACCACAGAAATGTGAGGAAAATATGTTTTTTTTTTAAAAACTCTTTAGGTTTGCAAGGGATTCTGGGTAATAGAACCTGGTGAGAGCCAGTCAAGTCACCCCATCCTGGATTCCCCTGCGTGTCTAGTTTTAAAAATGTATAGGTTTGCTAGGTTTTCCTAGGTGCCAGCAGAGCTAGGGTTCAAAATCTACAGCTAGGCACTTTGCTAAAAAGGGTCCATTTTCACTGTAAAAATGTGGTGTGTCCATGTTGCGGGCACTAGGCCTACGCAAACAAGTGAGGTACCATTTTTATCGGGAGACTTAGGGTAACACAGGATTGTAGAGCAACTGTTATTACCTATGACGTTCGATGCATTTCTTCCTTCCAAATGAAAGACAATATGTAAAAAAGAAGTCATTTTGAAAAATGACCTATAATTCTCATGCTAGTATGGGTACTCGCAATTTTAGAAATGTGCAAATATATACTGTTTCTAAACTCTATATTTTAATCCAATTTCAGAAATATATTAGTGTCTCTCATACCGATTTTTCCATGTATATATTTTCCCAAATGAATTGCTATATTCCCGGTACATAATAAAAAACCATTGCAAGACACTGCTCACTTATTGGCTCTGGGTTCGTCTGGTTCTGGGTGAACCTACAAGTCCTATATATCCCCACAACCATAAAGGTCCAGACGATGTAACAGTATATTGCTTTTAAACAGTTGTCATATTTAGAAGAAGTTACAGGTGAAAACGTTGACACAAACAGCTGTTTTTTTCAACTAATTGTTTATTTTTCCTATATTCAACTGTTTGTTTCTATAAAGAAACCTTGAAGGATCTGCACAAATGACCCCTTTCTGAATTCAGAATTATGTCTAATTACCTAAAATGTATAGATTTCCGGGTTCCATTATTGCTTTCATACTCATTTCTACCATTAACTGGAAGGAGGTTGAAAGCCTAAAGATAGCAAAAATAGGCTATGTCCCAGAAAAATTCCAAAACTGTGTAAAACATTTTGGTTTTCTGACAAATGTCTGCTTGTCACTGAAAGTTGGGAAGATTGTGATTTCAGCACCACAATCCCTTTTTTGATACCATTTGCAGGGAAAACACCAGACACTTTCATATGTAGCCCTTTTTTCCAATTTTTCAAAATAACAACAAGATTTACATTTATTTTGGCTAATTTCTTGGTCCCCTCCAGGGGAATCCACAAACCTTGGGTACCTTTAGAATACCCATGATGTTGGAAAAAAGGGCGCAGATTTGGCGTGGATACCTTATGTGGTCAAAAAGTTACAGGGGCCTAAGCGTGAACTACCCCAAATTGCCAAAAAAGGCTTAGCACAGGGGGGAAAAGGCCTAGCAGCGAAGGGGTGAACGCTAAATATAGCACAAAAGGGTGCCTTATTTACAAGGCAGCATTAAGCCACGTTAAGTAGCTTAACTCTGCCTTGTAAATAAAGCAAAGCCCGATTCGCCACCACACAGTCAAAAAAAGTGACGTTCTTGTGGCAATAGAGGCTTGTAAATATGCCCCTATATGACTTACTTCAACTGCAGTCAGGCTTGTGTGCCCCACAGAGCCTTTCACAGGCTTCTGCCTTCCTATTGTCACTCATTTGTTTTTGGATTGTTCAATCGAGTCCAGTTCAAGTTGCTGTGCCTGTGCCCACCCCTGGCAGTTATTAGGATAAACACATTGGGTTCTTTGTCAGGGTCAGTCTACTGTTCTTCTGCTCATTTGTTCAGGTTTATATTGGTCACGTGCTGTGAATTTATAGACCCAGGGCGCTATGTAGGGCCAGTCCCCTATCACAAAGGAAACACCTTACAACCTGGGTGGCAGACCCAGGCCTGATCCTTATGTGAGTATTTTATTTAAGGTACTTTTGCTTTCTTGTAGTGTGCAATTGTTATTTTCATGCACCACTCCACGCCTATGTGTTCTTTCTACAGTGTCTTGTGTATCCATTCACTGTTGGTCACCAGTGTATGCCCGCTTGCTTCCCTTTATTCACCATCTATTTGATAAAGGTGCTGTTGGAGGGGCCTGGTGCCATAACTAATATGCCTCACTCTTTTTCGACAGCTTTGCTCTCAGTAGTTAACAGCCATTGTTGGCCCTCAGGACTCTGAATAAGAGGTATGTATTAAGACCTGGGGGATTACCCGTATCTTCTCCCTTGGAACTCAAGCATCTGATGGCACTAAGGAGGTGCCACTCCAACTGCAGCACCTTTTAGGTGCCCCCTAGGAGTCAGTCCCTGGTATCGCCTCTCTGGCGCACCACCTTAAGGGAGCTCCTAACAGCCCAGCCGGCCCTGACACCCTCATTGTAGTTTGCTTCGCCTTCCCCGCACTCACCGCCCACCTCTCGTTAAATCTATTGAGGGGAAAGGAGGATCCCCAGCCAAGTACCACTCTGTCGTCCCAGCTTTCAGTTAATTCTGAGCCAGAGAGAAAATAGGGCTGATCAAATCTGTAATCACCTATTTGGTGACAGACAGATACTGGGAAAAGCAAGGCCCTCAACCACAAAATATTGCAAGCTTCATCATTGGGCCTCCCCCTCTTGACTCAGAGAAGTCTAGGTAGGCTACAATCACCTACAAGCAGAAGCGAGGGCTTTTTAAAGCTTTACAAAGAATAATCTTTTCTTCTTGTGTCAAAGAAGTCATTTACATTGAAAACAGTCTAAGATAATCCTAACAAATCAGTTTTAGTTCTTAGCCTGGCTGGATTAAAAGTAGAAAGTCACTGGGCGTTATTTGCAATGGATGTGGGTTGTTATTGCTCTTCCATCGCATATGGTCAACATGTTTCAGCAGTCATTTCATTAGCCCATTGGGTCTGCAGCTTTCATCAGGCCTGTAAGGAAGTCTGGTTAAATGTATAGGTCGGACTTATGTGTAAAACCTATGTGCCTGATTCACGAATGTAAATTACATGTAGTGAAGCTACAAGTGTGTAGTCTCTGCATGAATGAAGAGGAATCTCAGCACTGGGGGCAGAATCTCCACACTGCGCAGTACAGAGAGTGAGCAGTGCAGAAATTCCACCCCAAGTGCAGAGACTCTGCACTCGTAACTTTACTACACATAAGTTACCTTTGTGAATCGGGCCTATGTGTCCAGTAAAACGAGAATTGGAACCTGGCCTGTTGTGAGGTGCAACAGGGCTCGGGCGTAAGTTTCCATTTTAATTTCATGCAGTGGTGGCAGGCCCCCTCCATGATTAAGCAGCGTAAGTGGGGATAGCCGCTGCCCCAGATTCCTTTGATATCTGTTTCCCATTAAATATTGATTCGTTTTACATTTGGCCTCATATCTGCAGGCTCACAAAACAACCTGTGGAAAGAGCAGGGCAGGGCCCAGAAGTGGAGGTCAAGAGATGGCAGATGAGCCAGGTTTGGGAAAGGAGAGAGAAAAAGAAATTATGAAAATGTAATTAATAAAAAGAAAACAATGACCAGCAAACAAAGTTAGTGGGGGATACAGGGAAGGGGGTTGAGATAAAATTGATATAATAGTTTAAGAAAAGTAAAAAATATGATAGCTACAAACTGGAAGGCGTTAAGGGTAAAATGGGGATTTTTTTTTGGGAAGGAATCAAAGATGAAAAGAAAGGAAAGAAAGAAAGAGAGATGAAAGGCGAAGTGAAAGGATGGGTGCAAGGCTGAATGGTTGAAAGGATGAAAGTTTGGATGAAGGGGTGGAAGGATCAATTAACAAATGTTTGGAATGAAGAGTAAAAGGAAAAATGGGTGAATGGGTTTGAAGAAAAGTTGGACAAAAAGGCTGTTAGCATAAATGGATGGAAAAGTGAAAGGATGGATGATCGATGTATGAAGGGAATGGTCATTGAAAGAAGAAATGATGAAAGGATGGATGGATGGATAGATGGTTGGATAATTGAATAAATAAAACGATGAATGAATAAGTGGAACGGTGGACAGAAGAAATGACAATGGATTGCTGGAATAATGCAAGGATGGAGTAAGGGATCAAAGAATAGATGACTGGAATGGTGGGAGGATGAATGGATAGACTGGAAGATGTATAGGTGAAGATAACTAATTTAGGAAGGGTTGGACTTACTGTTTCTCTCATTCAGTGTTGTTAAGAATGTTGGTTCAAAGTGGGGGGTATTTTTAATTAACTACTCCCTTGGTTATATGTTTTAAACATGCCATCTTTTTATAAACAGTCACTTTTTACTTTTTATATGCATTCTACTTACATAATATCTTACTTAAAAATGATTCTGCATGCAGTACATTTTTAAGTAAGCATTATCATGTTATTCATACACTTAGTCCAAGGCTAAAAAACATTGAACACAATGCTCTTGCATATAGCTGTCCAGTTGGGACGTAAGACAAACATTTACATTGGTGGTGCATCTTTGACACAGTGCGAATGGGAACAGTGATTTTATTATAAAAAAACGCCTCTGTGTCAAATTGGACAGAGGAGCACTTCGGCTGAGATTATCCTGGAATGCTGTGCCTGAAATGCAACCTTGCTGACTCTAGACTTCATCCCGCTGAGGACAGTAACCTGCTCGGCCTGATACATCATACACAGTTATAGGGGGGTTGAGATGTCCCAAGAGATCTGGCAGAGGCTACACCCACTATGCTGTCGATAGTGTAGGTAGTAATAGGATAAGAGTATCATCATAATCAATTTGTAATATTATAATGGTTGAACTGTTTTTTTTCACCATTTTTGTAATACTTGTTACAATGCTTTGTTTGGTCCTATGTATAATTGCCGCTCATGCTTTTTACACAAGAATAGAATTGTTTCAATAAATGTTTGAAAAGCCAATTTGTATCTTTCATGTGTCTCCGTAGAGCATGTCTGAGTAACGACGAAAGGGTAGAATTGTTTCCACAATTTCTTTGGGGAATTACAGTGGTCATGTCCTGAGGTTGCAGATACCATCTGGTGCCCTGGTAATGTTAGGGGTCCAGATGGGGCACTGTGAGCTATCTATGAATTAGGCCAACATACTCTGATGATACATGTGGAATCATTCTCCATATTCTGAAGGGTATGTTGTCCTGTACACAGTCTTACTTAAGGAACTGTATGGCATGGCGCCACCAACATTCTAGGTCAGGTACTTATTTAATGGGTCTCCTGGGTAATTCTTATGTGTGCCCAAGGCCCCTAATCACCCTATACAGAGATGTCTGTGGTGTTAGGAATTAATTCTCCTCAGCTAAATAGTAAACCCCCTATTTCTGTCTGTAGGTTGTTCAAGTTTGAACCTCTTAAAAGGACCCCTGCACTGTAGCTTTTCCCTTCTCTGACTTCTGTTCATTAAATGTTGTGCAAGTAGCAGTTATTTCTTTTTAATTCCAGAAAAGCTGTAACAAACATGTTACAACAACAACAGTTTCTTCTTACATGAGGAGATGTTACCTTCGTGGTAGAGGCCTATGAAGCATACAGAACAGAGGTATTCTATTCATGGATCACTTTTCCTGCAGCAGATGCAGATGCACAAACATTTCACAACTACACTACAGCAGCATTACCAGACCAATACAGAGCCTATGAACACTTAAAAATTGCATTACCATTTCAGGAACATACAAGTTAGTTCCAGGGCCACCTACCGCATTCACTCAACAATGTAAGACTGGGTCCCATCAGCAATGAGGGAGTAACCTGGCCAGCCTAGGCGGCTGTTTACCATATTCAATATTAACCCCATTGAATGTTGCAGAGGTATGTGCTCTTTTTTTTTTTTTTTTTTTAATCCTCATATTGCGAAAAATTTATGTGTATGGAAATTCAGGTCTCTACTTCTATACTTTTGTTCCGTCACTGCCCCTTGGTCTTTCTTGATTGGGGAGTTTCCCTTATTTCGCTGTATCAGAGGAGCCCTTTTAAACCATTTACATATTTACATTTCTGCTGTCGAAAAGAGGGGAGCTAGCCACCTTGGCTACTCTATGAGTATTATACTCATCACCCAGAACATGCTTTCGCATTAATCATGGGACCGTATTTTCTGTTCTTACATTGGAGGTCAGGTAGTTTTCCATGATTTCCCAGTATTTATATCTCTTGCTAGCTTTCCCTCTTCTATCTAGTCTGTTTATCTTAATGGCTGAATTTATCCACTCTCTATGTGTTGGAGGCGATGGCCCAATCCACTTAATACAAATCTCCCTCCTTGCTATCACCATTAATACGAAGAGTAGATTTGCTTCACTCACTGTTAGTTCATGCCCTTCTCCTGAACTACCAATCCCAAAAAGAATAAGACTTGTACTTACATTTAGTTGTCTTTGGAAAATCGAGCTTAGAGTCTTACCAACTTCCTCCCAAAACTTTTCCAGGGATGGGCAGTTCCAGAACATATGGACATCATCTGCTCTCTCTTCTCCACATTTAGGGCACTTTTTCACTCCTGAAATTTTTAAATTTTGATCGTTTTTTTGGTGTCCAATATGCTCTGTGTAGTGTGTAAAGAGTGGAGTGGTGTGGCTCACTGGTTAGAGGCGGCAGACCCGTAAGCAGAGAACGGCCTGGGACCAGGGTTCAATTCCCGACACGGCAGGGTCGTGGACCAGGGTCAAAACGGACTCGATAATTCTCGCCTCGGTGCCTACTCTAACCAGGGAACACACTCGGCAACTCTGGGCATTAAGCTTGCCTCATCTCTACAACGGCCCCCCACAGACGCCGGGGATGCCTGGTTTCACCTTGGAGATACCCAGAAAGGGACCATCTCACAGGGAAAACCAGGACGGGTTCCCCAGCGGTCTTCAGCGCCAGGATACTCCATGGAGTCGCAGTGCGCTTTACAAGTACACCCACACCCACAAAGATGATTTCTTTTCAAGGCAGCTGATTTTAGTGTTGACCAACATTTCTTTAAAGACTCTTCCCATATTTTGCCTAGATCTAACGTAGGCAGGTCTCTCCTCCAAATTTGATCTTCAGTCTGAATATTTTCATCTCCTGCCATTATAAAGGTCCAGTACCACTTTGCAATTTCCTTCTTATTTATGGGTAGGATTTTTATCATTTCTTTTTCAAAATTTTTACTGTCTTTGTCGTATACTGGAATTGTTTTTACCCAGCTGTTTAGTTGATAATATTTAAATTTTGAGACTGTCCCGTTGGAAATCATGTGTAGTTCTTCCCAGGAGATTAGTGCTGAACCGTTTAAAAGTTGGCCCCAGTAATTGATGTCAGCTTGTTTCAGAGGATTAGCCATAGCGTCTTTTAAGCAATCCGGGGTTCCTGGTGAATCCCATACCGGCGCCATTGAGCTATAATAGGGAATATTTAGAATTTTTCTAATTTGGAGCCATAATTTAGCTGCCTCCTTGTGTAACTTTAGTTTGATTTTTTTGAAGTACTTTTGATGTCCAAACTTGAAAAGAAAATGGTCCTCAGCTTCTGTCATTGCCTGTAAGTATTCTGGGTAATATTGGTGAATTTTTAAAAGTGTTCTCATATTTTTAAAGTGAAATGCTCTGTAATATTCCGCCAGGTCTGGGCTTGCTATCCCTCCGTTCTCTTTTTTCCTATGTGCTCTTTACACAGACTGTAAAGACATTTAACACAGTTAGTTATGGGAACAATCCCAACAACCCCAGCAAGGCCTGTTCAAGCTTCGCAGCCACATTTATCAGTTCCAGCAATTAGTCATGTAACCATTAACACAATTATATGTAAAGTTCCCACCAAACTGGAGGACATTCTGATCTGGTTTGCACAAAAAACAAATCACCTAGGAACAGTGTTCCTCATATGGGACCCCAAGACAAACATAGAATTCCCACAATGTTTCACCCAGTGGAAGAATGTGTCACCTGAGGCACCGTCTTAGCTGCAATATATACCATAACACATGGTACACCATCAATGGCAGTACAGGCTGGACTGTTCTGAAAGAAGCAGGGTCAAGACTGATTTTCATATGACTGGCTCCAAACTGTGATGGCATAGTGTACAAAATAACGATGGACTGGGATGTGGCCCTGAGTAATTACCAGCAGGTGAAATTAATTCAAGTATTCCATCCATCAATTTTATGTATGCTTCTGTGTGCAGTCCCAAAAGCAATGGGTATCCCCAGACATGCATCCTGTACTTACAGTGCTGATGTAACCAAGATACACCAACCTGAAGAGCCTCAATTAGGAAGAAAACGTTTTTTGGTTGCTTGTGTTCCAGTTCAGGGAGAACTTGGCCTGGCAGTTCAGGCTAGACTGTTCTGATTCGAGCTTGGTCAAGAATAATTTGCATAAGACTGGGTCCAAACTGAGGTGGTATGGTGCCCGAATGAGCGAGGGACTGGGAGGGGCCCGGAGTTATGATGAGTAGCTGAGATTAATTCAAGCATTCCATCAATCACTTTTTTGTATACTTCAGTGAGACATCCTAATTCCACGGGTATACCCAGATGTGGATTTCATGTCTACTGTGCCAATGGACCAAGCTACACTCAATTGAAGAGCCTCAAATAGGGAGAGACCATTTTTGGGTGCTTCTTTTCTGGTTCAGGGAAGCACTAAGTAGACACAGGTGAAGTTCCAGGAGGGTATTCTGGGACGTGTGTTCCCCGTGGTCTCGATCAGCGAAGGCGCTCCTCTTAGCTGAGGCAAGTGTTCAGAGGGTAAAAAAATGTATCCCTCAATGATGGCAAGCAGGAACAGGCTGTGGCAATCGCCACAGCAACAGGATGTGGCGAGATGTAGCATGGTGAAAACTATAACAGCCTCCTTAATAATATTATGCCTCAGTTTGTTCATGATTGGTTTGAGAGGCTGACTTTGTTGTAAGGCTGCGGATGCAATACACTGGAAGAGCTAACAATCGCTGTTCTGAAAGGAAAATGTACCTTTAGCTCTTGCAGCCCTCATAACCTCTTTCTGTACCTTGAAGCTGTGAAATTCAGCAAAACCAACTGTCATTCCACTAGAAATTATGCTAATCCTCTGACCCACATGATGAACGCATTCCAACCTAATCTCTGCAAACTAACCCACTACCAAAACCTCCAGGTCAATGCCTTCACTTTCCATCTCCTACCACTTACTACAGAAGTGATCCTGCTGATAGCGATTCTCAAAATCCTTGCATCTTAAAGTGGTAGCTTTGGTTTGTGAGCAGAGAGCATCAATAGCGGCTGCTACCAGACCTGGGTGGTGGGGCGCTGGCAGATGAATGGGGCGGGGGAACAAAAAAAGTAATTTAAAAAACCACTTACCTGTAACGGACAGCCGTCCACCGCCTCTCCATTGTCATCTTCCTCCTGTCTCCAGTCTGCGGCAGGTTGCAGGAAGCAGCAGGAAGCATTCTCCCAGCCTCCTGATAGCCAATCACAATGCTGCAATGCAGCGTTGTGATTGGTCTGAGGGCTGTGTATCGGCACTCAGCCAGGGAATGGGGGCCTGGGCAAGTTCTCTACATAGGCTGTAATGCAGCCTGCATGGAGAAGATGTGAAGTATGCATGAATGTTTAGCCTGCCCGAGAGGGTCAGCCAAACAGTCATGTGCACATAAGAGTGGGCAAACCACTCCTCCCCTGCTCCCCTGTAGTCTTAGCAGCCCGACTCGAAAGCTGCCGCAGCAGAAGGAAACAAAAAATTATAATAATAGGAGTTATCATTTTATGTTTCCTTTACTTCACTGCTGTGAATCAGTGGGGCAACACTCCTCCACCTTAGTAGGGAACACGGCCGGACTGGAAACTGAAACCAGCCCTGGCAATCAGCTCGCCCGGCCCCCTGGCCAGGGGGTGCGAGTGGAAAGCACCACTCCCGCTGCTGCTTTTGTTACAGGCGGCCGAAATTGCAGCACTGCTGCAAAACCGGCCACCTGTTAGAAAACCCTCCCCTGGGGTCCAAAACCAGCCCACTGGGGAAACGCCCGGTGCCCGCTACGCCCAGTCCGTACCTGGTGGAGTAGCCGCCACTGAAGAGCATTTAAAGTTTCCCCAAAAGCCTTGTTGGCTCGTCAAGGCACTCTTCTGAACCCTCCATCTTCACCACTCTCATGCTCATCGAGTCCCTGCACCCTGTATCCGATTACAGGGTATCTATCTTGTTACCTAAGTCTGAGTTCAGATCCTGTAGGCTCCTAGACAAGTCCGATTTTTACGGGCTCGGCGACGTCACCACTTAGTCAGAAGTGGGGAGGAGCTGCGAGCCGTATTGTTAGGGCATTTCTGGCTCGTGCCGGAAAAATTCCTTTCTGCTCGTGCTTTTGCAGTGCTTTATTTTATAATCTGAATGGTGATTGGTCCTCGCGGTGGTGTTTTTTTAGTAGTGTTGATGCGATAGGGCATATGTCATTTCCGTCCGCCATTTTTGGCATTTTCTGTGCGGTTTCGCGCACGGCAGTCCATTAATTTTAATTAGGAGCTGTCAGGGTGCCCTTCTAATGCAATCCAGATGGTGGGAGGGCGTTCACCATTCTGCATTGCATGTATAGGGCGCGCCTTCGTCTGCAGCCTTTTTGGGGCTGAAAAATGTGGACGGCTATTGTATTGAACTTTTATGTGATTTATCATTGCTCGGAAAAATGTGTGTTTGCAAGGAAGTGTTCCCGATTAGAAGGACATGGTGTTCGCCTTATTTCCTTTGAAGGGCTGATCTGATATGTATTTCTCTTTAATAGCAACACGTACTTTGGGTACAACACATCAATTGCGCATTGACACAACCATGCCACTACAAAGAGTATCAGATGACATCGCGCAATTTGATTTGATTGCAGCATAATTTACTCAACCCTGCCTGCTAATTGCGTCCTCCTCTGTCGCATAATTGACTCACCCCCACAGACTCACCACTACAAACACAACCACACACACAACCACACACACAACAACACAACACCAGCCGTCAGTGCACGCTTTGAGTAGTGCCAAACACCACCAGCCATCAATGCACTTTCTCACCAAGCACAAACACCATCAGGCGTACAACACCAGGCAGCCATCAGTGCATGCTTTTGAAGGATGAAGACACAGAGCAGCCCTGCAGATTCCATCAACACAATTTAGAGAATCACATGCATCAGATCTGGAGTGTGCCGCGTGCGTGCTGCTGCTGTGAAGGGAACAAGGTTTCAGTGCCAAGCAGCGGCTGCTTGCAGACCCAAGAAGGATGAAGACACAGAGCAGCCATGCAGATTAGATCAGCACAGATCGGCAGTGCGGCGTGTGCGTGTCTGCCGTGCTGCTGTGAAGGGAACTAGGCTTCAGTGGCAGGCAGTGGCTGCCTGCAGACCCAAGAAGGATGATGAGACAGATCAGCCCTGCAGATTAGATCAGCACAGATCGGCAGTGCAGCGTGTGCGTGTCTGCCGTGCTGCTGTGAAGGGAACTAGGCTTCAGTGCCAGGCAGCGGCTGCTTGCAGACCCAAGAAGGATCAAGAGACAGAGCAGCCCTGCAGATTAGATCAGCACAGATCGGCAGTGCGGCGTGTGCGTGTCTGCCGTGCTGCTGTGAATGGAACTAGGCTTCAGTGGCAGGCAGCGGCTGCCTGCAGACCCAAGAAGGATGATGAGACAGAGCAGCCCTGCAGATTAGATCAGCACAGATCGGCAGTGCGGCGTGTGCGTGTCTGCCGTGCTGCTGTGAAGGGAACTAGGCTTCAGTGGCAGGCAGTGGCTGCCTGCAGACCCAAGAAGGATGATGAGACAGATCAGCCCTGCAGATTAGATCAGCACAGATCGGCAGTGCAGCGTGTGCGTGTCTGCCGTGCTGCTGTGAAGGGAACTAGGCTTCAGTGCCAGGCAGCGGCTGCTTGCAGACCCAAGAAGGATCAAGACACAGACCAGCCCTGCAGATTAGATCAGCACAGATCGGCAGTGCAGCGTGTGCGTGTCTGCCGTGCTGCTGTGAAGGGAACTAGGCATCAGTGCCAGGCAGCGGCTGCTTGCAGACCCAAGAAGGATCAAGAGACAGAGCAGCCCTGCAGATTAGATCAGCACAGATCGTCAGTGCCGCGTGTGCGTGTCTGCCGTGCTGCTGTGAAGGGAACTAGGCTTCAGTGGCAGGCAGCGGCTGCCTGCAGACCCAAGAAGGATGATGAGACAGAGCAGCCCTGCAGATTAGATCAGCACAGATCAGGCTTCAGTGCCAGGCAGCGACTGCTTGCAGACCCAAGAAGGATGAAGACACAGAGCAGCCCTGCATATTAGATCAGCACAGATCGGCAGTGCGGCGGGGGCGTGTCTGCCGTGCTGCTGTGAAGGGAAATAGGCTTCAGTGCCAGGCAGCGGCTACTTGCAGACCCAAGAAGGATGAAGACACAGAGCAGCCCTGCAGATTAGATCAGCACAGATCAGGCTTCAGTGCCAGGCAGCGGCTGCTTGCAGACCCAAGAAGGATCAAGACATAGACCAGCCCTGCATATTAGATCAGCACAGATCGGCAGTGCCGGGTGTGCGTGTCTGCCGTGCTGCTGTGAAGGGAACTAGGCTTCAGTGGCAGGCAGCGGCTGCTTGCAGACCCAAGAAGGATGAAGACACAGAGCAGCCCTGCATATTAGATCAGCACACATCAGGCTTCAGTGCCAGGCAGCGGCTGCTTGCAGACCCAAGAAGGATGAAGACACAGAGCAGCCATGCAGATTAGATCAGCACAGATCGGCAGTGTGGCGTGTGCGTGTCTGCCGTGCTGCTGTGAAGGGAACTAGGCTTCAGTGGCAGGCAGCGGCTGCCTGCAGACCCAAGAAGGATGATGAGACAGATCAGCCCTGCATATTAGATCAGCACAGATCAGGCTTCAGTGCCAGGCAGCGACTGCTTGCAGACCCAAGAAGGATGAAGACACAGAGCAGCCCTGCATATTAGATCAGCACAGATCGGCAGTGCAGCGTGTGCGTGTCTGCTGTGCTGCTGTGAAGGGAACTCGGCTTCAGTGCCAGGCAGCGGCTGCTTGCAGACCCAAGAAGGATCAAGACACAGACCAGCCCTGCAGATTAGATCAGCACAGATCGGCAGTGCAGCGTGTGCGTGTCTGCCGTGCTGCTGTGAAGGGAACTAGGCTTCAGTGCCAGGCAGCGGCTGCTTGCAGACACAAGAAGGATCAAGAGACAGAGCAGCCCTGCAGATTAGATCAGCACAGATCGGCAGTGCCACGTGTGTGTGTCTGCCGTGCTGCTGTGAAGGGAACTAGGCTTCAGTGGCAGGCAGCGGCTGCCTGCAGACCCAAGAAGGATGATGAGACAGAGCAGCCCTGCAGATTAGATAGCACAGATCAGGCTTCAGTGCCAGGCAGCGACTGCTTGCAGACCCAAGAAGGATGAAGACACAGAGCAGCCCTGCATATTAGATCAGCACAGATCGGCAGTGCGGCGTGTGCGTGTCTGCCGTGCTGCTGTGAAGGGAAATAGGCTTCAGTGCCAGGCAGCGGCTACTTGCAGACCCAAGAAGGATGAAGACACAGAGCAGCCCTGCAGATTAGATCAGCACAGATCAGGCTTCAGTGCCAGGCAGCGGCTGCTTGCAGACCCAAGAAGGATCAAGACATAGACCAGCCCTGCAGATTAGATCAGCACAGATCGGCAGTGCCGGGTGTGCGTGTCTGCCGTGCTGCTGTGAAGGGAACTAGGCTTCAGTGGCAGGCAGCGGCTGCTTGCAGACCCAAGAAGGATGAAGACACAGAGCAGCCCTGCAGATTAGATCAGCACACATCAGGCTTCAGTGCCAGGCAGCGGCTGCTTGCAGACCCAATGCTGCTGTGAAGGGAACTAGGCTTCAGTGCCAGGCAGCGGCTGCTTGCAGACCCAAGAAGGATGAAGACACAGAGCAGCCATGCAGATTAGATCAGCACAGATCGGCAGTGCGGCGTGTGCGTGTCTGCCGTGCTGCTGTGAAGGGAACTAGGCTTCAGTGGCAGGCAGCGGCTGCCTGCAGACCCAAGAAGGATGATGAGACAGATCAGCCCTGCATATTAGATCAGCACAGATCAGGCTTCAGTGCCAGGCAGCGACTGCTTGCAGACCCAAGAAGGATGAAGACACAGAGCAGCCCTGCATATTAGATCAGCACAGATCAGCAGTGCCGCATGTGCGTGTCTGTCATGCTGCTGTGAAGGGAACTAGGCTTTAGTGCCAGGCAGCGGCTGCTTGCAGACCCAAGAAGGATCAAGACACAGACCAGCCCTGCAGATTAGTTTAGCACAGATCGGCAGTGCGGCGTGTGCGTGTCTGCCGTGCTGCTGTGAAGGGAACTAGGCTTCAGTGCCAGGCAGCGACTGCTTGCAGACCCAAGAAGGATGAAGACACAGAGCAGCCATGCAGATTAGATCAGCACAGATCGGCAGTGCCGCGTGTGCGTGTCTGCCGTGCTGCTGTGAAGGGAACTAGGCTTCAGTGGCAGGCAGCGGCTGCCTGCAGACCCAAGAAGGATGATGAGACAGATCAGCCCTGCATATTAGATCAGCACAGATCAGGCTTCAGTGCCAGGCAGCGACTGCTTGCAGACCCCAGAAGGATGAAGACACAGAGCAGCCCTGCATATTAGATCAGCACAGATCGGCAGTGCCGCATGTGCGTGTCTGCCGTGCTGCTGTGAAGGGAACTAGGCTTCAGTGCCAGGCAGCGGCTGCTTGCAGACCCAAGAAGGATCAAGACACAGACCAGCCCTGCAGATTAGATCAGCACAGATCGGCAGTGCGGCGTGTGCGTGTCTGCCGTGCTGCTGTGAAGGGAACTAGGCTTCAGTGCCAGGCAGCGGCTGCTTGCAGACCCAAGAAGGATCAAGAGACAGAGCAGCCCTGCAGATTAGATCAGCACAGATCGGCAGTGCCGCGTGTGCGTGTCTGCCGTGCTGCTGTGAAGGGAACTAGGCTTCAGTGGCAGGCAGCGGCTGCCTGCAGACCCAAGAAGGATGATGAGACAGAGCAGCCTTGCAGATTAGATCAGCACAGATCAGGCTTCAGTGCCAGGCAGCGACTGCTTGCAGACCCAAGAAGGATGAAGACACAGAGCAGCCCTGCATATTAGATCAGCACAGATCAGGCTTCAGTGCCAGGCAGCGACTGCTTGCAGACCCAAGAAGGATGAAGACACAGAGCAGCCCTGCATATTAGATCAGCACAGATCGGCAGTGCAGCGTGTGCGTGTCTGCTGTGCTGCTGTGAAGGGAACTAGGCTTCAGTGCCAGGCAGCGGCTGCTTGCAGACCCAAGAAGGATCAAGACACAGACCAGCCCTGCAGATTAGATCAGCACAGATCGGCAGTGCAGCGTGTGCGTGACTGCCGTGCTGCTGTGAAGGGAACTAGGCTTCAGTGCCAGGCAGCGGCTGCTTGCAGACCCAAGAAGGATCAAGAGACAGAGCAGCCCTGCAGATTAGATCAGCACAGATCGGCAGTGCCACGTGTGTGTGTCTGCCGTGCTGCTGTGAAGGGAACTAGGCTTCAGTGGCAGGCAGCGGCTGCCTGCAGACCCAAGAAGGATGATGAGACAGAGCAGCCCTGCAGATTAGATAGCACAGATCAGGCTTCAGTGCCAGGCAGCGACTGCTTGCAGACCCAAGAAGGATGAAGACACAGAGCAGCCCTGCATATTAGATCAGCACAGATCGGCAGTGCGGCGTGTGCGTGTCTGGCGTGCTGCTGTGAAGGGAAATAGGCTTCAGTGCCAGGCAGCGGCTACTTGCAGACCCAAGAAGGATGAAGACACAGAGCAGCCCTGCAGATTAGATCAGCACAGATCAGGCTTCAGTGCCAGGCAGCGGCTGCTTGCAGACCCAAGAAGGATCAAGACATAGACCAGCCCTGCAGATTAGATCAGCACAGATCGGCAGTGCCGGGTGTGCGTGTCTGCCGTGCTGCTGTGAAGGGAACTAGGCTTCAGTGGCAGGCAGCGGCTGCTTGCAGACCCAAGAAGGATGAAGACACAGAGCAGCCCTGCAGATTAGATCAGCACACATCAGGCTTCAGTGCCAGGCAGCGGCTGCTTGCAGACCCAATGCTGCTGTGAAGGGAACTAGGCTTCAGTGCCAGGCAGCGGCTGCTTGCAGACCCAAGAAGGATGAAGACACAGAGCAGCCATGCAGATTAGATCAGCACAGATCGGCAGTGCGGCGTGTGCGTGTCTGCCGTGCTGCTGTGAAGGGAACTAGGCTTCAGTGGCAGGCAGCGGCTGCCTGCAGACCCAAGAAGGATGATGAGACAGATCAGCCCTGCATATTAGATCAGCACAGATCAGGCTTCAGTGCCAGGCAGCGACTGCTTGCAGACCCAAGAAGGATGAAGACACAGAGCAGCCCTGCATATTAGATCAGCACAGATCAGCAGTGCCGCATGTGCGTGTCTGCCATGCTGCTGTGAAGGGAACTAGGCTTTAGTGCCAGGCAGCGGCTGCTTGCAGACCCAAGAAGGATCAAGACACAGACCAGCCCTGCAGATTAGATCAGCACAGATCGGCAGTGCGGCGTGTGCGTGTCTGCCGTGCTGCTGTGAAGGGAACTAGGCTTCAGTGCCAGGCAGCGGCTGCTTGCAGACCCAAGAAGGATGAAGACACAGAGCAGCCATGCAGATTAGATCAGCACAGATCGGCAGTGCCGCGTGTGCGTGTCTGCCGTGCTGCTGTGAAGGGAACTAGGCTTCAGTGGCAGGCAGCGGCTGCCTGCAGACCCAAGAAGGATGATGAGACAGATCAGCCCTGCATGTTAGATCAGCACAGATCAGGCTTCAGTGCCAGGCAGCGACTGCTTGCAGACCCCAGAAGGATGAAGACACAGAGCAGCCCTGCATATTAGATCAGCACAGATCGGCAGTGCCGCATGTGCGTGTCTGCCGTGCTGCTGTGAAGGGAACTAGGCTTCAGTGCCAGGCAGCGGCTGCTTGCAGACCCAAGAAGGATCAAGACACAGACCAGCCCTGCAGATTAGATCAGCACAGATCGGCAGTGCGGCGTGTGCGTGTCTGCCGTGCTGCTGTGAAGGGAACTAGGCTTCAGTGCCAGGCAGCGGCTGCTTGCAGACCCAAGAAGGATCAAGAGACAGAGCAGCCCTGCAGATTAGATCAGCACAGATCGGCAGTGCCGCGTGTGCGTGTCTGCCGTGCTGCTGTGAAGGGAACTAGGCTTCAGTGGCAGGCAGCGGCTGCCTGCAGACCCAAGAAGGATGATGAGACAGAGCAGCCCTGCAGATTAGATCAGCACAGATCAGGCTTCAGTGCCAGGCAGCGACTGCTTGCAGACCCAAGAAGGATGAAGACACAGAGCAGCCCTGCATATTAGATCAGCACAGATCGGCAATGCGGCGTGTGCGTGTCTGCCGTGCTGCTGTGAAGGGAAATAGGATTCAGTGCCAGGCAGCGGCTGCTTGCAGGCCCAAGAAGGATGAAGACACAGAGCAGCCCTGCAGATTAGATCAGCACAGATCAGGCTTCAGTGCCAGGCAGCGGCTGCTTGCGGACCCAAGAAGGATCAAGACGTAGACCAGCCCTGCAGATTAGATCAGCACAGATCGGCAGTGCCGGGTGTGCGTGTCTGCCGTGCTGCTGTGAAGGGAACTAGGCTTCAGTGGCAGGCAGCGGCTGCTTGCAGACCCAAGAAGGATGATGAGACAGATCAGCCCTGCATATTAGATCAGCACAGATCAGGCTTCAGTGCCAGGCAGCGACTGCTTGCAGACCCAAGAAGGATGAAGACACAGAGGAGCCCTGCATATTAGATCAGCACAGATCGGCAGTGCCGCATGTGCGTGTCTGCCGTGCTGCAGTGAAGGGAACTAGGCTTCAGTGGCAGGCAGCGGCTGCCTGCAGACCCAAGAAGGATGATGAGACAGATCAGCCCTGCATATTAGATCAGCACAGATCAGGCTTCAGTGCCAGGCAGCGACTGCTTGCAGACCCAAGAAGGATGAAGACACAGAGCAGCCCTGCATATTAGATCAACACAGATCGGCAGTGCGGCGTGTGCGTGTCTGCCGTGCTGCTGTGAAGAGAACTAGGCTTCAGTGGCAGGCAGCGGCTGCTTGCAGACCCAAGAAGGATGAAGACACAGAGCAGCCCTGCAGATTAGATCAGCACACATCAGGCTTCAGTGCCAGGCAGCGGCTGCTTGCAGACCCAATGCTGCTGTGAAGGGAACTAGGCTTCAGTGCCAGGCAGCGGCTGCTTGCAGACCCAAGAAGGATGAAGACACAGAGCAGCCATGCAGATTAGATCAGCACAGATCGGCAGTGCGGCGTGTGCGTGTCTGCCGTGCTGCTGTGAAGGGAACTAGGCTTCAGTGGCAGGCAGCGGCTGCCTGCAGACCCAAGAAGGATGATGAGACAGGTCAGCCCTGCATATTAGATCCACACAGATCAGGCTTCAGTGCCAGGCAGCGACTGCTTGCAGACCCCAGAAGGATGAAGACACAGAGCAGCCCTGCATATTAGATCAGCACAGATCGGCAGTGCCGCATGTGCGTGTCTGCCGTGCTGCTGTGAAGGGAACTAGGCTTCAGTGCCAGGCAGCGGTTGCTTGCAGACCCAAGAAGGATCAAGACACAGACCAGCCCTGCAGATTAGATCAGCACAGATCGGCAGTGCGGCGTGTGCGTGTCTGCCGTGCTGCTGTGAAGGGAACTAGGCTTCAGTGCCAGGCAGCGGCTGCTTGCAGACCCAAGAAGGATCAAGAGACGGAGCAGCCCTGCAGATTAGATCAGCACAGATCGGCAGTGCCGCGTGTGCGTGTCTGCCGTGCTGCTGTGAAGGGAACTAGGCTTCAGTGGCAGGCAGCGGCTGCCTGCAGACCCAAGAAGGATGATGAGACAGAGCAGCCCTGCAGATTAGATCAGCACAGATCAGGCTTCAGTGCCAGGCAGCGGCTGCTTGCAGACCCAAGAAGGATCAAGACGTAGACCAGCCCTGCAGATTAGATCAGCACAGATCGGCAGTGCCGGGTGTGCGTGTCTGCCGTGCTGCTGTGAAGGGAACTAGGCTTCAGTGGCAGGCAGCGGCTGCTTGCGGACCCAAGAAGGATGAAGACACAAAGCAGCCCTGCAGATTAGATCAGCACACATCAGGCTTCAGTGCCAGGCAGCGGCTGCTTGCAGACCCAAGAAGGATCAAGACATAGACCAGCTCTGCAGATTAGATCAGCACAGATCGGCAGTGCCGGGTGTGCGTGTCTGCCGTGCTGCTGTGAAGGGAACTAGGCTTCAGTGCCAGGCAGTGGCTGCTTGCAGACCCAAGAAGGATGAAGACACAGAGCAGGCCTGCAGATTAGATCAGCACAGATCGGCAGTGCGGCGTGTGAGTGTCTGCCGTGCTGCTGTGAAGGGAACTAGGCTTCAGTGGCAGGCAGCGGCTGCCTGCAGACCCAAGAAGGATGATGAGACAGATCAGCCCTGCATATTAGATCAGCACAGATCAGGCTTCAGTGCCAGGCAGCGGCTGCCTGCAGACCCAAGAAGGATGATGAGACAGAGCAGCCCTGCAGATTAGATCAGCACAGATCAGGCTTCAGTGCCAGGCAGCGGCTGCTTGCAGACCCAAGAAGGATCAAGACGTAGACCAGCCCTGCAGATTAGATCAGCACAGATCGGCAGTGCCGGGTGTGCGTGTCTGCCGTGCTGCTGTGAAGGGAACTAGGCTTCAGTGGCAGGCAGCGGCTGCTTGCAGACCCAAGAAGGATGAAGACACAGAGCAGCCCTGCAGATTAGATCAGCACACATCAGGCTTCAGTGCCAGGCAGCGGCTGCTTGCAGACCCAAGAAGGATCAAGACATAGACCAGCTCTGCAGATTAGATCAGCACAGATCGGCAGTGCGGCGTGTGCGTGTCTGCCGTGCTGCTGTGAAGGTAACTAGGCTTCAGTGGCAGGCAGCGGCTGCCTGCAGACCCAAGAAGGATGATGAGACAGATTAGCCCTGCATATTAGATCAGCACAGATCAGGCTTCAGTGCCAGGCAGCGACTGCTTGCAGACCCAAGAAGGATGAAGACACAGGGCAGCCCTGCATATTAGATCAGCACAGATCTGCAGTGCAGCATGTGCGTGTCTGCCGTGCTGCTGTGAAGGGAACTAGGCTTCAGTGGCAGGCAGCGGCTGCCAGCAGACCCAAGAAGGATGATGAGACAGAGCAGCCCTGCAGATCAGATCAGCACAGGCAGCAATTTAGAGAATGACATGCATCAGATGTGGAGTGTGCCGTGTGTGTGCTGCTGCTGTGAAGGGAACTAGGCTTCAGTGCCAAGAAGGATGAAAACACAGAGCAGCCCTGCAGATTAGATCAGCACAGATCAGGCTTCAGTGCCAGGCAGCGGCTGCTTGCCGACCCAAGAAGGATGAAGACACAGAGCAGCCCTGCAGATTAGATCAGCACAGATCGGCAGTGGGGCGTGTGCGTGTCTGCCGTGCTGCTGTGAAGGTAACTAGGCTTCAGTGGCAGGCAGCGGCTGCCTGCAGACCCAAGAAGGATGATGAGACAGATCAGCCCTGCATATTACATCAGCACAGATCAGGCTTCAGTGCCAGGCAGCGACTGCTTGCAGACCCAAGAAGGATGAAGACACAGAGCAGCCCTGCATATTAGATCAGCACAGATCGGCAGTGCCGCATGTGCGTGTCTGCCGTGCTGCAGTGAAGGGAACTAGGCTTCAGTGGCAGGCAGCGGCTGCCTGCAGACCCAAGAAGGATGATGAGACAGATCAGCCCTGCATATTAGATCAGCACAGATCAGGCTTCAGTGCCAGGCAGCGACTGCTTGCAGACCCAAGAAGGATGAAGACACAGAGCAGGCCTGCAGATTAGATCAGCACAGATCGGCAGTGCGGCGTGTGCGTGTCTGCCGTGCTGCTGTGAAGGGAACTAGGCTTCAGTGCAGGCAGCGGCTGCTTGCAGACCCAAGAAGGATGAAGACACAGAGCAGCCCTGCAGATTAGATCAGCACAGATCAGGCTTCAGTGCCAGGCAGCGGCTGCTTGCAGACCCAAGAAGGATCAAGACATAGACCAGCCCTGCAGATTAGATCAGCACAGATCGGCAGTGCCGGGTGTGCGTGTCTGCCGTGCTGCTGTGAAGGGAACTAGGCTTCAGTGGCAGGCAGCGGCTGCTTGCAGACCCAAGAAGGATGAAGACACAGAGCAGCCCTGCAGATTAGATCAGCACACATCAGGCTTCAGTGCCAGGCAGCGGCTGCTTGCAGACCCAATGCTGCTGTGAAGGGAACTAGGCTTCAGTGCCAGGCAGCGGCTGCTTGCAGACCCAAGAAGGATGAAGACACAGAGCAGCCATGCAGATTAGATCAGCACAGATCGGCAGTGCGGCGTGTGCGTGTCTGCCGTGCTGCTGTGAAGGGAACTAGGCACCCGCGTAGCTAGGGGGGGCGAGGGGGGCGGACCGCCCCAGGCGGCACTGTGTTAGAGGCGGCGGCCGCGCGGCACTGGTGGCCTGTTGCGGTGGCTTTTATAATTTATTTGGGGACAGTCACTGTCTGACACTTTGTCAGTCAGTGTCCCCAAATAAGTTCTAAAGGCCGCTGCAACGGGCCACCAGTGCCGCGCGCGCAGCCCCCGTTTGGAGCAAACTCACGTGACCTTCTACGCTGCACGCAGGTGTGGTGCGTGCGCGAGGTCAGAGCATGCAGTCTCTGTCTCTTCCTCTGTCTCTCTCGGGCAATCCACGCCCGGAGGTACTAGCTAAGGCTGCAGGCAGGGAGGAGTTACGGTCTCGCAGTGTCAGCTGCCGCCCTCAAAGGTTTGTGCTGCACTTTTAGCTAGGCTGCGCCGTAATTATCCCGTCACATTTCTATGCTGGCCTAAAAACGCACTCTGACAGTTCTACCAATGCCACCACACTGATGAACTTCACATTTAAAATTCCCACGTCATGCACGTAATTGTGCATTTAATTCAAGGACAGCCGCGTGCACTGGCCATTATTGTACACAGTCACCCCACGTGTTTATTTTTGAGTGACGCCCCTTTGAATTTAGTCACCATAATAACAACAGCAAGCTCTGTCCCAGCTCATATTGATGTGGCGCCTTCTATTGTTTTCTGTTTTATGCAGCAGTTCAGTTGTTTCCAGAAAAGACGGTATTTTTTTGTGTTGCATATTTAACTTTATTGTGGCCTGGGCAGTGGGCATCACCTCTTTTGCTACTTTCTCACATTTCCTGGTGAATACTCCTGGCGCCATGTGTGAGTTGAGCACTGCCTGCAGCAGTTTATTCTCTCCACGCGAATGGTGTCCTAACTGGCGCACACCGGCCTGTCAAAAGCGTGGGGAGTGAGTCCAAGTCGACCCTGGGTGCTTTTGGGTAAAAGCAGAGTTTACCATATATGATTTAAGTAAGTTGTTTGCACCCGAGTAAAAAGCAATGGAATTGCATTATAAAGAGGATGTGCCATCAGTCAGCTACTGACTTTGGAACTGAGGAACAGAAACAGGTTTGACTCCCAGCATAGGTTCAACATCCTGTCATTTTGGGCAAATAACTCCCCTTGTTCATAAAATCTATTGTAACTGGTGCTTATTTACAGCCATTCATTACCTTTCATACATAAAACTGTAAAAAGGAAAATAATTAATTTAGAGAAGCCAGGGTCTTGAAAAGGCCAGTGACATTTTTTGGCCTGTTAAATCTCTTGTGCAGACTTTTACTGTTGATATCCTGAGTTTGTAAAACAAAATCTGGCTTGCAGCAAGCTTAAATACACGCACTCTCCCATCCATACCTTGCAGAGACATTGAGGTGGTAGCTTTCTGTTTATGCCCGCCTCTAATGCAACCCCTGAAGTGACAGTTTTGGGCTGATTGTTCTGGGTGGTTTGTGGGTGCGTTGGGCTTGCTGCTCTGGGTTTTATTCTGGATTTTTCTGATATTACTACCAAAAACCTATCCTGCAGTGAACTCCCATATGCACGCTGTCTTCCAGTACAGACCCTGAAGTGTAGGTATGACAGGTTTACTGTATGGGCTGAATTTTTGGGCATCAAATTCTGGTGCTGTGCAACAGTTTTAAGATCTCAGAGTTCCTAGTTGCTCAAATGGGTGTCATTTCTGATATGTATATGTTTCTCTCGTCTTTATTGCTTGATTTTTGGCTCACGAGGAAATGTCACTCATAGTCGTTGAATGTCACTCATAATTACACTTAAATTATTAGCATGTCACACATAAGCAATCTGAAACCTTGGCAGCTATGAGTCTTCTGTTATGGTCTTGCTCTTCCCACTCAGTGGTCCTCGCTTATTCTTTCCCGTAAGATGTCTATTTGCTGATTTAGTCTGCTATTTCTTTGTTGGGTACTTTAACTTTGAGCCTCTATGGACTCCTCTGGGGTTGTGGTTCTCTGAAATATTTGCCTCACTATTATGTAACATATAAACATGTGCAGTGAAACCTTTAGCAATTTACTGCACTTTTCACCTGCACTCATCACTTAGGCATTTCACAATTTTATACAAATCTGATGAATCCAACAATGTTATCAATGGTTACCAGTAAAACACTGGTTTTACATGTAAACCATGTACAGTTCTACATTGATAACTTATTACCCTTCTGGGAACTTATGGGAAGCCACGACTGTCCAAATAATTCTGAAAAGTCTGGTTTGGTCAAAGCTGCAACATATCTAAGAGGAGGCTGAGGTGCAGCACCTCATATATCTAACAACTTTAACCTAAAGTATAGTTTAACGCAGAATGTGGGCCAGATGTGGTTGATTTCATGTAGCTGCAATATTGCCTTTGACACACCGATATGGACCTACGTTCTTTGTGGGAGTCAGGAGTTTGGAAGAATGGATTTAAATTTGGTTGCATGGTTTCCCCTTGTCTGGTTGCTTGAGGCTGTTGATGGCACTTTTGCAATTCTTTTTTGTATTGTATTGTAATTGCATTTATATAGCACTCACTACCCATAACGAGGCATCGAAGCGCTTTTTCAGCGAGTGGCACGCTACTCCGGAACACATAAATGAATAGTGGTGACTTAGTATAGTGAAAATTTGAAAGAAATTTGAGGGGTGTATATGTTAGTCAGTTATTTGGGGGTGAGAAGGATAGTGGAGGGATAGAAGAGGGGAAAAGGTTTGCATTTATATAGTGCTTGCTACCCTTGATGGGGTGTTAAAGCGCTTTTTTGGCAAGTGGCACGTTACTTCGGAACCCAGAAAGGAATAGTGGTGAATTAGTATAACAAATATGAAAGTAAGGTGAGTGGTGAATATGTTAGTCAGATTATGTGGATTGAGAATGATAGTGGAGGTATGGAGACTTAGGAATTTAGCACTGATCTTCTTTCTTTTTCTTACTTTATCACAATTTTTGTTATGGATTGGCAGTCGCTGATGATGAGAACCTGAGGATGCAGGCGAGTACCAGTCTGCAGACTCCCATGGGGTTACTCCCGTGAGGCACTGCCAATCGTTTTTCAATTTTTTCCTTTCTTACTTATGTTTGGTCATTTCACACTGGAGGGTGGGATAGACCACGGGAGGCAGAGCTCACAGACGCAATTAGTATAATGAAATATGCAAGTCATTTTTAATAATTTGAGTGGTGGATATGTTAGTCAACTATTTGGATTAAGAAGGATACCGAAGGGGTAGAAGAGGTAAAAAGACTTGCATTTATATAGCGCTTGCCACCCATGTTGAGGTGTTAATGTGCTTTTTCGGTGAGTAGCATGCTACTTCGGAACCCATAAAGGATTAGTGGGTAATTAGTATAGTGAAATAGGAAATTTATTTGAGTAGTGGACATGTTAGTCTGTTATTTGGATTGAAAAAGGATAGTGGAGGTAGAAGGGAAGTATTTTGAATTTTTTTTTGTTTTGTTGTTGCTATACCCCTCATTACGAGTGGTTATTCCCCCAGTACAACGTCCAGATCTTGCTGCTTGCTGCACCTAAATACCATCTTCCGGTTTTCCCCTGATAGATATCAGTAGGTTTGGCCTGAAAGCATTTATCAAGGGAACATGGTTTTCATTCCAAAACTCAAAAGTCCAATAAGTGTGGTTCCAAAAGCTACCGCACATAGCAGAATTTAATGCAAACTTGTAAGGAAGGCAAATACCAACTTACCTTGGGAGATTTTTCAGACAGCATAAAATTGAAATTTCTCAAAACCTTAGCAGCATAAAACAGGATTTCAAACATTCTAACTTCATCTAGGGCTGATAGGTGGTATGCACTCCTTTCGTGTTGTAATTGTTCACGCAACTCCCTGATGGATGTCACATGCAGTTTTTCTGAGTCCCCAGATAGATCTTGCAGTGTAGTGTGTGTGTTCTCCTTTGTACTGCCGGTCACCGGTGTATTCAACTGTGTAGTCTTGGACTGTGTCATGTATGTGCATGTAACTTGCATGATCGAGGTAACTATTAGCAGCGATACTACGCGTCTCTCGGACCTCTTTCAAGTGCTCGCCGTCTTTTTTCCCCAGCAATGGGGGGCGGCAATCTGAGGGATAGCCCCGGGTGCCACAAGCTCTAGCTACGCCCCTGGAACTAGGCTTCAGTGGCAGGCAGCGGCTGCCTGCAGACCCAAGAAGGATGATGAGACAGATCAGCCCTGCATATTAGATCAGCAATGATCAGGCTTCAGTGCCAGGCAGCGGCTGCTTGCAGACCCAAGAAGGATCAAGACGTAGACCAGCCCTGCAGATTAGATCAGCACAGATCGGCAGTGCCGGGTGTGCGTGTCTGCCGTGCTGCTGTGAAGGGAACTAGGCTTCAGTGGCAGGCAGCGGCTGCTTGCGGACCCAAGAAGGATGAAGACACAAAGCAGCCCTGCAGATTAGATCAGCACACATCAGGCTTCAGTGCCAGGCAGCGGCTGCTTGCAGACCCAAGAAGGATCAAGACATAGACCAGCTCTGCAGATTAGATCAGCACAGATCGGCAGTGCCGGGTGTGCGTGTCTGCCGTGCTGCTGTGAAGGGAACTAGGCTTCAGTGCCAGGCAGTGGCTGCTTGCAGACCCAAGAAGGATGAAGACACAGAGCAGGCCTGCAGATTAGATCAGCACAGATCGGCAGTGCGGCGTGTGCGTGTCTGCCGTGCTGCTGTGAAGGGAACTAGGCTTCAGTGGCAGGCAGCGGCTGCCTGCAGACCCAAGAAGGATGATGAGACAGATCAGCCCTGCATATTAGATCAGCACAGATCAGGCTTCAGTGCCAGGCAGCGACTGCTTGCAGACCCAAGAAGGATGAAGACACAGAGCAGCCCTGCAGATTCCATCAACACAATTTAGAGAATCACATGCATTAGATCTGGAGTGTGCCGCGTGCGTGCTGCTGCTGTGAAGGGAACTAGGCTTCAGTGCCAGGCAGCGGCTGGTTGCAGACCCAAGAAGGATGAAGATACAGAGCAGCCCTGCAGATTAGATCAGCACAGATCGGCAGTGCCGCGTGTGTGCGTCTGCCGTGAAGGGAACTAGGCTTCAGTGGCAGGCAGCGGCTGCTTGCAGACCCAAGAAGGATGAAGACACAGAGCAGCCCTGCAGATTAGATCAGCACACATCAGGCTTCAGTGCCAGGCAGCGGCTGCTTGCAGACCCAAGAAGGATCAAGACATAGACCAGCTCTGCAGATTAGATCAGCACAGATCGGCAGTGCGGCGTGTGCGTGTCTGCCGTGCTGCTGTGAAGGTAACTAGGCTTCGGTGGCAGGCAGCGGCTGCCTGCAGACCCAAGAAGGATGATGAGACAGATCAGCCCTGCATATTAGATCAGCACAGATCAGGCTTCAGTGCCAGGCAGCAACTGCTTGCAGACCCAAGAAGGATGAAGACACAGGGCAGCCCTGCATATTAGATCAGCACAGATCGGCAGTGCAGCATGTGCGTGTCTGCCGTGCTGCTGTGAAGGGAACTAGGCTTCAGTGGCAGGCAGCGGCTGCCTGCAGACCCAAGAAGGATGATGAGACAGAGCAGCCCTGCAGATCAGATCAGCACAGGCAGCAATTTAGAGAATGACATGCATCAGATGTGGAGTGTGCCGTGTGTGTGCTGCTGCTGTGAAGGGAACTAGGCTTCAGTGCCAAGAAGGATGAAAACACAGAGCAGCCCTGCAGATTAGATCAGCACAGATCAGGCTTCAGTGCCAGGCAGCGGCTGCTTGCAGACCCAAGAAGCATGAAGACACAGAGCAGCCCTGCAGATTAGATCAGCACAGATCGGCAGTGGGGCATGTGCGTGTCTGCCGTGCTGCTGTGAAGGTAACTAGGCTTCAGTGGCAGGCAGCGGCTGCCTGCAGACCCAAGAAGGATGATGAGACAGATCAGCCCTGCATATTAGATCAGCACAGATCAGGCTTCAGTGCCAGGCAGCGACTGCTTGCAGACCCAAGAAGGATGAAGACACAGAGCAGCCCTGCATATTAGATCAGCACAGATCGGCAGTGCCGCATGTGCGTGTCTGCCGTGCTGCAGTGAAGGGAACTAGGCTTCAGTGGCAGGCAGCGGCTGCCTGCAGACCCAAGAAGGATGAAGACGCAGAGCAGGCCTGCAGATTAGATCAGCACAGATCGGCAGTGCGGCGTGTGCGTGTCTGCCGTGCTGCTGTGAAGGGAACTAGGCTTCAGTGCAGGCAGCGGCTGCTTGCAGACCCAAGAAGGATGAAGACACAGAGCAGCCCTGCAGATTAGATCAGCACAGATCAGGCTTCAGTGCCAGGCAGCGGCTGCTTGCAGACCCAAGAAGTATGAAGACACAGAGCAGCCCTGCATATTAGATCAGCACAGATCGGCAGTGCGGCATGTGCGTGTCTGCCGTGCTGCTGTGAAGGGAACTAGGCTTCAGTGGCAGGCAGCGGCTGCCTGCAGACCCAAGAAGGATGATGAGACAGAGCAGCCCTGCAGATTAGATCAGCAGAGGCAGCAATTTAGAGAATGACATGCATCAGATGTGGAGTGTGCCGCGTGCGTGCTGCTGCTGTGAAGGGAACAAGGCTTCAGTGCCAGGCAGCGGCTGCCTGCAGACCCAAGAAGGATGAAGACACAGAGCAGCCCTGCAGATTAGATCAGCACAGATCGGCAGTGCCGCGTGTGCGTGTCTGCCGTGCTTCTGTGAAGGGAACTAGGCTTCAGTGGCAGGCAGCGGCTGCTTGCAGACCCAAGAAGGATGAAGACACAGAGCAGCTCTGCAGATTCCATCAACACAATTTAGAGAATCACATGCATCAGATCTGGAGTGTGTCGCGTGCGTGCTGCTGCTGTGAAGGTAACTAGGTTTCAGTGGCAGGCAGCGGCTGCCTGCAGACCCAAGAAGGATGATGAGACAGATCAGCCCTGCATATTAGATCAGCACAGATCAGGCTTCAGTGCCAGGCAGCGACTGCTTGCAGACCCAAGAAGGATGAAGACACAGAGCAGCCCTGCATATTAGATCAGCACAGATCAGGCTTCAGTGCCAGGCAGCGGCTGCTTGCAGACCCAAGAAGTATGAAGACACAGAGCAGCCCTGCATATTAGATCAGCACAGATCGGCAGTGCGGCATGTGCGTGTCTGCCGTGCTGCTGTGAAGGGAACTAGGCTTCAGTGGCAGGCAGCGGCTGCCTGCAGACCCAAGAAGGATGATGAGACAGAGCAGCCCTGCAGATTAGATCAGCAGAGGCAGCAATTTAGAGAATGACATGCATCAGATGTGGAGTGTGCCGCGTGCGTGCTGCTGCTGTGAAGGGAACAAGGCTTCAGTGCCAGGCAGCGGCTGCCTGCAGACCCAAGAAGGATGAAGACACAGAGCAGCCCTGCAGATTAGATCAGCACAGATCGGCAGTGCCGCGTGTGCGTGTCTGCCGTGCTTCTGTGAAGGGAACTAGGCTTCAGTGGCAGGCAGCGGCTGCTTGCAGACCCAAGAAGGATGAAGACACAGAGCAGCTCTGCAGATTCCATCAACACAATTTAGAGAATCACATGCATCAGATCTGGAGTGTGTCGCGTGCATGCTGCTGCTGTGAAGGTAACTAGGTTTCAGTGGCAGGCAGCGGCTGCCTGCAGACCCAAGAAGGATGATGAGACAGATCAGCCCTGCATATTAGATCAGCACAGATCAGGCTTCAGTGCCAGGCAGCGACTGCTTGCAGACCCAAGAAGGATGAAGACACAGAGCAGCCCTGCATATTAGATCAGCACAGATCGGCAGTGCTGCATGTGCGTGTCTGCCGTGCTGCAGTGAAGGGAACTAGGCTTCAGTGGCAGGCAGCGGCTGCCTGCAGACCCAAGAAGGATGATGAGACAGATCAGCCCTGCATATTAGATCAGCACAGATCAGGCTTCAGTGCCAGGCAGCGACTGCTTGCAGACCCAAGAAGGATGAAGACACAGAGCAGGCCTGCAGATTAGATCAGCACAGATCGGCAGTGCGGCGTGTGCGTGTCTGCCGTGCTGCTGTGAAGGGAACTAGGCTTCAGTGCAGGCAGCGGCTGCTTGCAGACCCAAGAAGGATGAACACACAGAGCAGCCCTGCAGATTAGATCAGCACAGATCAGGCTTCAGTGCCAGGCAGCGGCTGCTTGCAGACCCAAGAAGTATGAAGACACAGAGCAGCCCTGCATATTAGATCAGCACAGATCGGCAGTGCGGCATGTGTGTGTCTGCCGTGCTGCTGTGAAGGGAACTAGGCTTCAGTGGCAGGCAGCGGCTACCTGCAGACCCAAGAAGGATGATGAGACAGATCAGCCCTGCATATTAGATCAGCACAGATCAGGCTTCAGTGTCAGGCAGCGACTGCTTGCAGACCCAAGAAGGATGAAGACACAGAGCAGCCCTGCATATTAGATCAGCACAGATCGGCAGTGCCGCATGTGCGTGTCTGCCGTGCTGCAGTGAAGGGAACTAGGCTTCAGTGGCAGGCAGCGGCTGCCTGCAGACCCAAGAAGGATGATGAGACAGATCAGCCCTGCAGATTAGATCAGCACAGATCAGGCTTCAGTGCCAGGCAGCGGCTGCTTGCAGACCCAAGAAGTATGAAGACACAGAGCAGCCCTGCATATTAGATCAGCACAGATCGGCAGTGCGGCATGTGTGTGTCTGCCGTGCTGCTGTGAAGGGAACTAGGCTTCAGTGGCAGGCAGCGGCTGCCTGCAGACCCAAGAAGGATGATGAGACAGATCAGCCCTGCATATTAGATCAGCACAGATCAGGCTTCAGTGCCAGGCAGCGACTGCTTGCAGACCCAAGAAGGATGAAGACACAGAGCAGCCCTGCATATTAGATCAGCACAGATCGGCAGTGCCGCATGTGCGTGTCTGCCGTGCTGCAGTGAAGGGAACTAGGCTTCAGTGGCAGGCAGCGGCTGCCTGCAGACCCAAGAAGGATGATGAGACAGATCAGCCCTGCATATTAGATCAGCACAGATCAGGCTTCAGTGCCAGGCAGCGACTGCTTGCAGACCCAAGAAGGATGAAGACACAGAGCAGCCCGGCATATTAGATCAGCACAGATCGGCAGTGCCGCATGTGCGTGTCTGCCGTGCTGCTGTGAAGGGAACTAGGCTTCAGTGCCAGGCAGCGGCTGCTTGCAGACCCAAGAAGGATGAAGACGCAGAGCAGGCCTGCAGATTAGATCAGCACAGATTGGCAGTGCGGCGTGTGCGTGTCTGCCGTGCTGCTGTGAAGGGAACTAGGCTTCAGTGCAGGCAGCGGCTGCTTGCAGACCCAAGAAGGATGAAGACACAGAGCAGCCCTGCAGATTAGATCAGCACAGATCAGGCTTCAGTGCCAGGCAGCGGCTGCTTGCAGACCCAAGAAGTATGAAGACACAGAGCAGCCCTGAATATTAGATCAGCACAGATCGGCAGTGCGGCATGTGCGTGTCTGCCGTGCTGCTGTGAAGGGAACTAGGCTTCAGTGGCAGGCAGCGGCTGCCTGCAGACCCAAGAAGGATGATGAGACAGAGCAGCCCTGCAGATTAGATCAGCAGAGGCAGCAATTTAGAGAATGACATGCATCAGATGTGGAGTGTGCCGCGTGCGTGCTGCTGCTGTGAAGGGAACAAGGCTTCAGTGCCAGGCAGCGGCTGCCTGCAGACCCAAGAAGGATGAAAACACAGAGCAGCCCTGCAGATTAGATCAGCACAGATCGGCAGTGCCGCGTGTGCGTGTCTGCCGTGCTTCTGTGAAGGGAACTAGGCTTCAGTGGCAGGCAGCGGCTGCTTGCAGACCCAAGAAGGATGAAGACACAGAGCAGCCCTGCAGATTCCATCAACACAATTTAGAGAATCACATGCATCAGATCTGGAGTGTGTCGCGTGCGTGCTGCTGCTGTGAAGGTAACTAGGTTTCAGTGGCAGGCAGCGGCTGCCTGCAGACCCAAGAAGGATGATGAGACAGATCAGCCCTGCATATTAGATCAGCACAGATCAGGCTTCAGTGCCAGGCAGCGACTGCTTGCAGACCCAAGAAGGATGAAGACACAGAGCAGCCCTGCATATTAGATCAGCACAGATCGGCAGTGCTGCATGTGCGTGTCTGCCGTGCTGCAGTGAAGGGAACTAGGCTTCAGTGCAGGCAGCGGCTGCTTGCAGACCCAAGAAGGATGAAGACACAGAGCAGCCCTGCAGATTAGATCAGCACAGATCAGGCTTCAGTGCCAGGCATCGGCTGCTTGCAGACCCAAGAAGTATGAAGACACAGAGCAGCCCTGCATATTAGATCATTTACAACAAGGGGTGGTGATGGACAGAGTCTCTGAATTAAGCAGAGTACTCTCACCCAGTCAAGAGATCAGGGCTAGATCCAACACCGTTTTTTAGCTCATTGCACCATCCCAGTTTCAGAACCTGGCTGTATGCAAATTAGTCTGTCCCTGGCCCAGTGCATCATGGGAACAGGGCAGACCAGACTACAAAAGCCAATTCTTACACTGGGAAGGAAACAAGCTTCCGGGGACCGGTTTCTGCCATTTCAGGCGTCTTCGGCCCGGCTTGCTTGAATCCTGATGGTGCAATGAGCAAGGGACTCACATCTGAGTATACCCTTCCACGCTTAGGGTGGACAAAATTATTTACAACAAGGGGTGGTGATGGACAGAGTCTCTGAATTAAGCAGAGTACTCTCACCCAGTCAAGAGATCAGGGCTAGATCCAACACCGTTTTTTAGCTCATTGCACCATCCCAGTTTCAGAACCTGGCTGTATGCAAATTAGTCTGTCCCTGGCCCAGTGCATCATGGGAACAGGGCAGACCAGACTACAAAAGCCAATTCTTACACTGGGAAGGAAACAAGCTTCCGGGGACCGGTTTCTGCCATTTCAGGCGTCTTCGGCCCGGCTTGCTTGAATCCTGATGGTGCAATGAGCAAGGGACTCACATCTGAGTATACCCTTCCACGCTTAGGGTGGACAAAATTATTTACAACAAGGGGTGGTGATGGACAGAGTCTCTGAATTAAGCAGAGTACTCTCACCCAGTCAAGAGATCAGGGCTAGATCCAACACCGTTTTTTAGCTCATTGCACCATCCCAGTTTCAGAACCTGGCTGTATGCAAATTAGTCTGTCCCTGGCCCAGTGCATCATGGGAACAGGGCAGACCAGACTACAAAAGCCAATTCTTACACTGGGAAGGAAACAAGCTTCCGGGGACCGGTTTCTGCCATTTCAGGCGTCTTCGGCCCGGCTTGCTTGAATCCTGATGGTGCAATGAGCAAGGGACTCACATCTGAGTATACCCTTCCACGCTTAGGGTGGACAAAATTATTTACAACAAGGGGTGGTGATGGACAGAGTCTCTGAATTAAGCAGAGTACTCTCACCCAGTCAAGAGATCAGGGCTAGATCCAACACCGTTTTTTAGCTCATTGCACCATCCCAGTTTCAGAACCTGGCTGTATGCAAATTAGTCTGTCCCTGGCCCAGTGCATCATGGGAACAGGGCAGACCAGACTACAAAAGCCAATTCTTACACTGGGAAGGAAACAAGCTTCCGGGGACCGGTTTCTGCCATTTCAGGCGTCTTCGGCCCGGCTTGCTTGAATCCTGATGGTGCAATGAGCAAGGGACTCACATCTGAGTATACCCTTCCACGCTTAGGGTGGACAAAATTATTTACAACAAGGGGTGGTGATGGACAGAGTCTCTGAATTAAGCAGAGTACTCTCACCCAGTCAAGAGATCAGGGCTAGATCCAACACCGTTTTTTAGCTCATTGCACCATCCCAGTTTCAGAACCTGGCTGTATGCAAATTAGTCTGTCCCTGGCCCAGTGCATCATGGGAACAGGGCAGACCAGACTACAAAAGCCAATTCTTACACTGGGAAGGAAACAAGCTTCCGGGGACCGGTTTCTGCCATTTCAGGCGTCTTCGGCCCGGCTTGCTTGAATCCTGATGGTGCAATGAGCAAGGGACTCACATCTGAGTATACCCTTCCACGCTTAGGGTGGACAAAATTATTTACAACAAGGGGTGGTGATGGACAGAGTCTCTGAATTAAGCAGAGTACTCTCACCCAGTCAAGAGATCAGGGCTAGATCCAACACCGTTTTTTAGCTCATTGCACCATCCCAGTTTCAGAACCTGGCTGTATGCAAATTAGTCTGTCCCTGGCCCAGTGCATCATGGGAACAGGGCAGACCAGACTACAAAAGCCAATTCTTACACTGGGAAGGAAACAAGCTTCCGGGGACCGGTTTCTGCCATTTCAGGCGTCTTCGGCCCGGCTTGCTTGAATCCTGATGGTGCAATGAGCAAGGGACTCACATCTGAGTATACCCTTCCACGCTTAGGGTGGACAAAATTATTTACAACAAGGGGTGGTGATGGACAGAGTCTCTGAATTAAGCAGAGTACTCTCACCCAGTCCAAAGATCAGGGCTAGATCCAACACCGTTTTTTAGCTCATTGCACCATCCCAGTTTCAGAACCTGGCTGTATGCAAATTAGTCTGTCCCTGGCCCAGTGCATCATGGGAACAGGGCAGACCAGACTACAAAAGCCAATTCTTACACTGGGAAGGAAACAAGCTTCCGGGGACCGGTTTCTGCCATTTCAGGCGTCTTCGGCCCGGCTTGCTTGAATCCTGATGGTGCAATGAGCAAGGGACTCACATCTGAGTATACCCTTCCACGCTTAGGGTGGACAAAATTATTTACAACAAGGGGTGGTGATGGACAGAGTCTCTGAATTAAGCAGAGTACTCTCACCCAGTCAAGAGATCAGGGCTAGATCCAGCAGAGGCAGCAATTTAGAGAATGACATGCATCAGATGTGGAGTGTGCCACGTGCGTGCTGCTGCTGTGAAGGGAACAAGGCTTCAGTGCCAGGCAGCGGCTGCCTGCAGACCCAAGAAGGATTAAGACACAGAGCAGCCCTGCAGATTAGATCAGCACAGATCGGCAGTGCCGCGTGTGCGTGTCTGCCGTGCTGCTGTGAAGGGAACTAGGCTTCAGTGGCAGGCAGCAGCTGCTTGCAGACCCAAGAAGGATGAAGACACAGAGCAGCCCTGCAGATTCCATCAACACAATTTAGAGAATCACATGCATCAGATCTGGAGTGTGTCGCGTGCGTGCTGCTGCTGTGAAGGGAACAAGGCTTCAGTGCCAGGCAGCGGCTGCTTGCAGACCCAAGAAGGATGAAGACACAGAGCAGCCCTGCAGATTAGATCAGCACAGATCGGCAGTGCCGCATGTGCGTGTCTGCCGTGCTGCTGTGAAGGGAACTAGGCTTCAGTGGCAGGCAGCGGCTGCCTGCAGATCCAAGAAGGATGATGAGACAGAGCAGCCCTGCAGATTAGATCAGCACAGGCAGCAATTTAGAGAATGACATGCATCAGATGTGGAGTGTGCC
Source organism: Lissotriton helveticus (assembly GCF_964261635.1). Lineage (NCBI taxonomy): Eukaryota > Metazoa > Chordata > Amphibia > Caudata > Salamandridae > Lissotriton > Lissotriton helveticus. Next base: position 824,023,403 of record NC_136063.1, on the reverse strand, counting down.
GCGTGCGTGCTGCTGCTGTGAAGGGAACTAGGCTTCAGTGCCAGGCAGCGGCTGCCTGCAGACACAAGAAGGAAGAAGACACAGAGCAGCCCTGCAGATTAGATCAGCACAGATCGGCAGTGCCACGTGTGCGTGTCTGCCGTGCTGCTGTGAAGGGAACTAGGCGCATGCAGTATTCCAGCAACATACCTTTTATTGCTAATCAGAGAAATACTGTCCTAATATGAGTCACTCCTGACATTACTGTGCGTCTGAAATGTTGGTAGGGCTGGGAAGAGTCAGGCATATGTTAGGCGACCTCGTTATAAATGGATTATGGTACAATCCCGACAACTTTGCTTGTTCTAGGCAAGGGAAAAACAGATAAACTTTTATAGCTGGCATGCAAACAGTGCAAATATAAAGCACATTTTAGTCATCAGTGACATTACCATGTACACATAAGTACAGCTAGTAAGCAGAGTGCCAGTGACTGCAGTGTGTGAGTGTGCATGGTGAACAGTGTGTAAGTGTGCAGGGTGCACATTGTGTGAGTGTGCAGGATGAGTGTGCAGGATGAACAGTGTGTGAGTATGCAGGGTGAACAGTGTGAGTGTACAGGGTGAGCAGTGTGTGAATGTGTAGGGGCAGTGTGTGAGTGTGCAGGAAAGAAACACTCAAACTAAGTCCACCACACACATACATAACACCACACACACTATACACACACATACACCACAGACACATACAACTCACACATACCACACACACACAGACCCTGCTGCACATACAAGCATACCACTGCGACTCCTCGTCAGGGGTAGTAAGTGCTACATAAATGGAATTACAATACAATATAACACAATACACCACGCACACACATATACTACACACAAATAACTAGCTACAGTGAAGGCAGCGTGTGTTCACTCTTACAGTAGGTATGGAAGAGTACACACACTACACACAGACATACAGGCACACCCATATTCATTTAAGCTAGCAGCACAAAAGGTACGAACATCACATAATTGGAAGAAATAAATATAGCGAATATGTTGCAGGTCCTCTTACATTTGCTATTAAACAAAAACTTTTAAGGGACTTATGTTTGGGACAATATGCTGCCGATTTTTTTTAATGTATCCTTGTCTTAGTGGGAAAACAAAGCTTTGAATCTGTTTTCCCCATCTCCATGAAGCATGAGGCCAGGGAAGAGGGCAGGAATGTGACACTACTCTGACAAGATGAGATAAGAAGTAATTAACAGAACACAGATGTCCTCTTCACTTTTATGAGGCCAAGAGTGTTTGAGAGTCTGTTGTTTCTACTTTCTGTAACTTCACATGTTTTTAAAACTAAACATTTGTTGTCTTATGCCTTACATCAGTGTGTTCTTAGAACAATCTATAGACATGGTTAAGTCGAATACTGAAAACAGCATGTCACACCATATACACACCACACACACATACACGACACACACATACCACACACACACACCACACACACACCACTCTCTCACCACCACACACTCATCACCACTCACCACAACACACTCACCCCCACAGACTCACCCCCACAGACTCACCCCCACAGACTCACCCCCACAGACTCACCACTACAAACACAACCACACACACAAACACACACACAACAACACAACACCAGCCGTCAGTGCACGCTTTCACCAGGGCCAAACACCACCAGCCATCAATGCACTTTTTCACCAAGCACAAACACCATCAGGCATACAACACCAGGCAGCCGTCAGTGCATGCTTTTACAAGCCGCACTCACCAGCAACCGTCAGTGCACGCTTTCACCAAACACACACACCATCAGCCATCTGTGCACGCTTTTACCAAGCACACACCCACCAGCCGTCAGTGCACCCTTCCACCAGGCACACACACCTCCAGGCGCCAGTGCACTCTTCCACCAAGCACACACACCACCAGCCATCAGTGCACGCATCAATTGTTAACGCATCCACAATTAACTATTGTAGCAATCGCAGTATGGTACACTTTACTTTTAAACATATTCATCTAAAGCACAGCATGCCACCATTGGTAAAATTACAATCCAACCCACATAATTCCACTACACACCACATGCACACACTCCATAACACATGGTGAAAAGACATTGCCATTTACAATGCCATTAGCTCAAACTCAAATAAATCCGAGCCCGATTGCATTTCTAATGCTTGTTTTCTTTTCTTAGCTCTTCTTCAAAGGCATGCACACTGTCAATTAATCTTCCTTGGTTAGGGCTATCATTGCTGGTAAGGTAGCGTGGCCCTTAAGTAGGCCTTCCAGGAGCTCCCAGTTTAGGCTGCTGTGTAGAAGGAACACATTAGCTGCTTTTGTGTGCGGATTTTTGGAGGCACGAAAGTGCTCACAAGAGTAGCAACACCCACCCAGGTGAGAATCCTAAGTAAGCGGAAACTTGTCTAGGAAGGTCTGTCAACACTAGATTTTAGTGTTAGTGGAAATCCCAAAGTCTTTATCACATCATGCATATGATTGTGCATAGCTAAGAGCAGCCTAGCTTGGCTAGAACCCCTGGTTTGTTGAGGACGCATACATTTAGGGTGGTTTGTGTTATATGCTGTGACCTCGTAACAGTAAAAAAAAAAACACAAGTCGCTATTCCCCACTCCACCAACCAGAAATCAATTACATGGTTCCCTGGTTACATTCAAAGACATCTGCAGTGATTGCATTAAACAATGGAGGTTTCACATAGTAAAATAATGCATCTCTCAATCTCTCATTGATTCGTTTAACTTCCAATTCTTTTTCATTTAAGGTGTGTGTTATTTTACATGCAGTTACCTGAAGGTGGAAGACCAAAAATAGCTACAGAATATTTTGTTCTTTTTTGCCACGCCTTTACCCTTACCCCCCCCCCCCTTTCCCCCAACATGCTCTCTGACCTTCTAGCCTTTTGACTCAGGATCTCGTACTTTTCTTAATGCTCTTCGACAACTGCTTTGAAGAGTGACGTTTAACTGCTGAGCAGACCAGATCACGTTTTCCATAAACTCAGCATCAACCATTATGTTTATTAGGAAGCGTGACGTGTTCTTCCTGTCAGAACAAAATATTTGCAGTGTTTTTTAAGAGTGAAGTATTATCAGAGCTTCACAACCAGGAGGGTCGCTGCAGTATTCCCCAGGCGAGTCATCGGTTGCCATAGTAATCCATGCACGTCTCCTCATCGCTGTTGAGTTACCACAGTGACCAAGCCGCTTGTCTGCTTAAAAGGCGAGCCGTGGCAGCGTCCGAGATGCAGGAGGCTATTGAGGACCCCGAGGCAGACGAAGGATTCAGACTCCTTTCTCGGTGAGGCCGGGAAATGTTTTCAGGTGTCGGAGTGCGGGAAATACGTCAGGCAGCGTCACCCCATTGAGTGGATTCCCGGGGAAATAGCGAGCCTTAACGACCTTGCACGCACACTCGCTTCCTGTTTTATTTAGGAATTCCCGTTTTTAAATGCGGTTGTTTCTAAAAATGATTGTGGCTTCCAGTAATACCCCGAGCAAAAAATAAACTAGTAAATGCAATATTATCAATCAATCAATAGACTTTATTTCGTTCAAAAGACCATAAAAGCACAGAATAAAAAAACAGTGCAATATGTACAATTTCATTACTGGCAAATGCTCATTGTCAGATACACAGTCCAATTAGTTTTTAAACATTGTTAAAATATGTACAAAATAAAGTACTATCAAGATTTCTTTATAAAGTACTGATTGATCATACCCCAGGAATACAGAAACTTCATCTAAAAACACTAAGAGTATGAGCTAATAAAAAGTCCGTCAGTTGTGCACAATGACTTCGCTGGGGTTACCATTTAAAATACATATGGTCAATGTATCTCTAGCCTATGTACATACATTTTTTTGTATATAGATCTTAAAAAATACATTGACTGGCAAGTATATAATTACAAATCTGAAGTTATGTAAACAATGAAAGGAGGCTGGCAAAACAATACATACGAAGTCTTAATAGTTATTCGAAGACTCTTGTGAAACCAGCCAGTAGGGCTACAACTTTTTGGGGGTTTGGGAGGACGGGTAAGAAGGGGGGGGGGGGAGGGAACGGTTGGGGGGTGTAACACTCCCAGCCAGCGCCGGCTCGAGCGCTGGTAGCGTTGGTTACCAAAGTATTTTTGCCGCTCTCCCCCCCATATCCTTCTCCATTAATTCCCTCATTAGAAATCTCCAACAGTGAACCTCATCTCCCCATAGCCTCTCTCTGAAGTGCAATTCACCCTCACCCCCTCACCCTCACACACCCTCACCCCCCTCACCCTCACAACCCTCTCACCCTCACTCACCATCACACTTTCACCCTCACACACCCCCACCCTCACACCCTCACACCCCTCACCCTCACATCCCCTCACCCTACTTCACACCCTCACCCTCACACCCCTTCACCATCACCCCCTCACCCTCACCAACCCTCACACCCCCTCACTCACCCTCACTCACCCCCTCACCCTCACAACCCTCTCACCCTCACTCACCCTCACACCCTCACACACCCTCACCCTCACACACCCTCACCTTCAAACCCTCCACCCTCACACCCCCTCACAATCCCTCACCCTCACATACCCTCACCCTCACACACCCTCACCCCCTAACCCTCACAACCCTCTCACCCTCACTCACCCTCACACTTTCACCCTCACACACCCTGCCCTCACACCCTCACACCCCCTCACCCTCACATCCCCTCACCCTACTTCACACCCTCACCCTCACACCCCTTCACCATCACCCCCTCACCCTCACCAACCCTCACACACCCTCACTCACCCTCACGCCCCCTCACCCTCACCCCCACTCACCCTCACCCACTCACCCTCACAACCCTCTCACCCTCACTCACCCTCACACACCCTCACCCTCACACACCCTCACCTTCAAACCCTCCACCCTCACCCCCCCACCCTCACACACCCTCACAATCCCTCACCCTCACATACCCTCACCCTCACATACCCTCACACCCCCTCACCCTCACACCCCCTTACACACACCCTCACTCACCCTCAGAACCCTCAACCTCACACTCCCTCACCCTCACACCCTCACACACCCTCACCCCCTCACACACCCTAACTCACCCTCACACCCTCACCCTCACCTCACCCTTTCACCCTCACTCACCCTCCTCACCCTCAAACACCCTCACACACCCCACCCTCACACACCCTCACCCACCCTCACACCCCTCACCCTCACACCCCCTCACATCCCCTCGCCCTCATATCACTTCACCCTCCCACAAACCCTCACCCTCACATCCCTCACCCTCACACCCCATCACCCACACCCTCTCACCCACCCTCACCCACCCTCACACCGCCTCACCCTCACATCCCCTCACCCTCACACACCCCTCACACACCCCTCACCCCCTCACACCCCCAAACCCCTCACCCTCACACACACCCTCACCCTCACACACCCTCACCATCACACCCCCTCACTCTCACACACCCTCACCCTCACACACCCTCACCCTCACACACCCTCACCCTCACTCACCCTCTCACACCCTCTCACCCTCACACACCCTCTCACACACCTCACCCTCACACCCCCTCACATCTTCACACACACCCTCGCACACCCTCTCACCCTCACACACCCTCACCCTCTCACCCTCACACACCCTCACCCTCACACCCTCACACACCTCACCCCTCACACACTCCTCACCCTCACACACCATCACCCCTGTCACCCTCACTCTCACACCCCCCTCACTCTCACACACCCTCACCCTCACATACCCTCACACTCACACACCCTCACCCTCACACACCCTCTCACCCTCACACACCCTCTCACCCTCACACACCTCTCACCCTCACACCCCTCATGCTCCCTCACCCTCACACCCCCTCACCCCCTCACACACACCCTCACACAGCCTCTCACCCTCACACCCCCTCACCCTCACTCACCCCACACCCCCCTCACCCCTATTACCCTCACCCCCGCACCCTCACACCCCCTCACCCTCACACCCCCTCATCCTCACACCCTCACACTCACACCCCCTCACCCTCACAACGCCACATCGTCACCCACACACAACCTCACCCTCACACCCCCTCACCCTCACACCCCCTCACCCTCACACCCCCCACCCCTAAAACCCCCTCACCCTCACACCCCTCATCTCACACCCCCTCACCCTCACACCCCCTCACTCTCACACCCCTCACCCTCACACCCCCTCACCCTCACATACCGTCGCACACCCTCACTCACCCTCACACCCCCTTACCCTCACAGCCCTCTCACCCTCACACCCCCTCATCCCCTCACCCTCACACACCCCCTCACCCTCACACACCCTCACTCACCCTCACACCATCACCCTCCCTCACCCTCACACCCCCTCACTCTCACACCCCCCTCACCCTCACACCCCCCTCATCCTCACTCCTCCACTCACCCTCACACCCCCTCACCCTCACACACCCTCACACACCCTCACTCACCCTCACACCCCCTCACCCTCACAACCCTCTCACCCTCACATCCCCTCACCCTCACACCCCCTCACCCTCACACCCCCTCACCTCACACACACCCCTCACACCCCCTCAGCGTCACACCCCCTCACTCTCACACATCCCTCACCCACCTCACCCTCACAACCCTCTCACCCTCACTCACCCTCACCCGCACACACCCTCACACACCCTCACCCACCCTCACACCCCTCACACCCCCTCACATCCCCCCAACCCTCACCCTCACATCCCTCACCCTCACCCCCCTCACCCACACCCTCTCACCCACCCTCACCCCCCTCACACCCTCACCCCTCACACCCCCTCACCCTCACACCTCCTCACCGTCACACACCCTCACTCTCACACCCCCTCACCCTCACACACCCTCACCCTCACACACCCTCACCCTCACTCACCCCTCTCAGCCTCACACGACCTCTCACCCTCACACACCCTCTCACCCCTCACACCCCCTCACCCTCACACCCCCTCACACCTTCACACACACCATCACACACCCCCTCACCCTCGCACACCCTCACCCTCACACCCTCACCCTCACACACCCTCTCACCCTCACACACCCTCTCACCCTCACACACCCTCTCACCCTCACCCCTGTCACCCTCACTCTCACACCCCCTCACCCTCACCCTCACATACCCTCACACTCACACACCTCACCCTCACACACCCTCTCACCCTCACACACAACTCTCACCCTCACACACCCTCTCACCCTCACATACCTCACCCTCCCTCACCCTCACACCCCCTCACACCCTCACACACACCCTCACACAGCCTCTCACCCTCACACACCCTCACCCTCACTCACCCTCACGCCCCCTCACCCTCACACCCCCTCACCCCTGTTACCCTCACCCCCAAACTCTCACAACCCCTCACCCTCACACCTCCTTATCCTCACACCCCCTCACCCTCACAACCCCACATCCTCACCCTCACACAACCCTCACCCTCACACCCCCTCACCCTCACACCCCATCACCCTCACACCCCCCACACCCTAACACCCCTCACCCTCACACCCCCTCACATACCGTCGCACACCCTCACTCACCCTCACAACCCTCTCACCCTCACACCCCCTCATCCCCTTACCCTCACACATCCTCTCACCCTCACACACCCTCACTCACCCTCACTACCCTCACCCTCCCTCACCCTCACACCCCCTCACCCTCACACACACCCTCACCCTCACAACCCCTCATCCTCACAACCCCACTCACCCTCACACACCCTCACCCTCACACACCCTCACACACCCTCCCTCACCCTCACACCCCTCACCCTCACAACCCCTCTCACCCTCACATCCCCTCACCCTCACATCCCCTCACCCTCACACCCCCTCACCCTCACACCCCCTCACCCTCACACGCCCCCTCACCCTCACACACCCTCACCGTCACACCCCCTCACTCTCACACCCCCTCACCCTCACCCCCCCTCACCCTCACACCCCCTCACCCTCACACACACCCTCACCCTCACACCCCCTCACCGTCACACCCCCTCACTCTCTCACCCCCTCACCCTCGCCCACCTCACCCTCACAACCCTCTCACCCTCACCCGCACACACCCTCACACACCCCACCCTCACACACCCTCACCCACCCTCACACCCCTCACCCTCACACCCCCTCACATCCCCCCAACCCTCACCCTCACATCCCTCACCCTCACACCCCCTCACCCACACCCTCTCACCCATCCTCACCCACCCTCACACCCCTTCACCCTCACACCCCCTCACACCTTCCCCCCTCACACCCCCACACCCCCTCACACCCCCTCACCCTCACACCTCCTCACCGTCACACCCCCTCACTCTCACACCCCCTCACCCGCACACACCCTCACCCTCACACACCCTCATCCTCACTCACCCTCTCACCCTCACACACCCTCTCAGCCTCACACACCCTCTCACCCCTTACACCCCTCACCCTCACACCCCCTCACACCTACACACACACCCTCACACCCCCTCACACCTACACACACACCCTCACACACCCCCTCACCCTCACACACCCTCACCCTCACACCCTCACACACCCTCACCCTCACACACTCTCACCCCTGTCACCCTCACTCTCACACCCCCTCACTCTCACCCCCCCACCCTCACATACCCTCACCCTCACACACCCTCACCCTCACTCACCCTCTCACCCTCACACACCCTCTCACCCTCACACACCCTCTCACCCTCACACACCCTCTCACCCTCACACCCCTCAACCTCACGCCCCCTCACCCACACACTCCTTCACCCTCACACCCCCTCACACCCTCACACACACCCTCACACAGCCTCTCACCCTCACTCACCCTCACACCCCTGTCACCCTCACCCCCGCACCCTCACACCCCCTCACCCTCACACCCCCTCATCCTCACACCCTCACACTCACACCCCCAAATCCCTCACAACCCCACATCCTCACCCTCACCCCCCCTCACCCCCCACACCCTCACCCTCACACCCCCCACACCCCCTCACCTCACACCCCCTCACCCTCACACCCCCTCACACCCCCTCACCCTCACTCACCCTCACCCTCACTCACCCTCTCATCCTCACACACCCTCTCACCCTCACACACCCTCTCACCCCTCACACCCCCTCACCCTCACACCCCCTCACACCTTCACACACACCCTCACACACACCCTCACCCTCACACACCCTCACACAACCTCACACACCCTCACCCCTGTCACCCTCACTCTCACACCCCCTCACTCTCACACACCCTCACTCACCCTCTCACCCTCACACACCCTCTCACCCTCACACACCCTCTCACCCTCACACACCCTCTCACCCTCACACCCCCTCACCCTCACACCCCCTCACCCACACACTCCTTCACCCTCACACCCCCTCACACCCTCAAACACCCTCACACCCCCTCACCCTCACACCCCCCTCACCCCTGTCACCCTCACCCCGCACCCTCACACCCCTTCACCCTCCCTCATCCTCACACCCTCACACTCACACCCCCAAATCCCTCACAACCCCACATCCTCACCCTCACACCCCCCTCACCCTCACACACCCTCACCCTCACAACTGCTCACCCTCACCCCCCACACCCTCACCCTCACCCCCCCCACCCCCCTCACCTCACACCCCCTCACCCTCACACCCCCACCCTCTGTACGCCCCTCACCCTCACACCCCCTCACCCTCACATACCCTCACACACCCTCACTCACTCTCACACCCCCTCACCCTCACAACCCTCTCACCCTCACACACCATCACCCTCACACACCCTCTCACTTTCACCCTCCCTCACCCTCACACCCCTCACCCTCACACACACCCTCACCCTCACACCCCCTCCTCCTCACACCCCAATCACCGTCACACCCCCTCACCCTCACACCGTCACACACCCTCACTCACCCTCACCCTCACACCCCTCACCCTCACAACCCTCTCACCCTCACATCCCCTCACCCTCACACCTCCTCACCCTCACCCCCCTCACCCCCCCACCCTCCCACACCCTCACACGCCCTCACCCTCACACACCCTTTCACCCTCACACACCCTCACTCACCCTCACACCCTCACCCTCACACACCCTCACCCTCACACCCCCTCACACTCACACCTCTCATACCCTCACCCTCACAACCCTCTCACCCTCACACACCGTCACCCTCACACCCCCTCACCCTCACACACCCTCACACCCCCTCACACCCTCAAACACCCTCACACCCCCTCACCCTCACACCCCCCTCACCCCTGTCACCCTCACCCCGCACCCTCACACCCCTTCACCCTCCCTCATCCTCACACCCTCACACTCACACCCCCAAATCCCTCACAACCCCACATCCTCACCCTCACACCCCCTCACCCTCACACCCCCTCACCCTCACAACTGCTCACCCTCACCCCCCACACCCTCACCCTCACACCCCCCCACCCCCCTCACCTCACACCCCCTCACCCTCACACCCCCACCCTCACACGCCCTCACCCTCACACCCCCTCACCCTCACATACCCTCACACACCCTCACTCACTCTCACACCCCCTCACCCTCACAACCCTCTCACCCTCACACCCCCTCACCCTCACACACCCTCTCACCCTCACACCCTCACCCTCCCTCACCCTCACACCCCTCACCCTCACACACCCCCTAACCCTCACACCCCCTCCTCCTCACACCCCAATCACCGTCACACCCCCTCACCCTCACACCGTCACACACCCTCACTCACCCTCACCCTCACACCCCCTCACCCTCACAACCCTCTCACCCTCACATCCCCTCACCCTCACACCTCCTCACCCTCACCCCCCTCACCCCCCCACCCTCACACACCCTCACACGCCCTCACCCTCAGACACCCTTTCACCCTCACACACCCTCACTCACCCTCACACCCTCACCCTCACACACCCTCACCCTCACACCCCCTCACACTCACACCTCTCACACCCTCACCCTCACAACCCTCTCACCCTCACACACCGTCACCCTCACACCCCCTCACCCTCACACACCCTCACACACCCTCACCGTCACACCCCCTCACCCACCCTCCCTCACCCTCACTCACCCTCACACACCCTCACCAGCATAGCATAACAAAATATAGCATAGCATAACAAAACACAGCATAGCATAGCATAACAACAAAAAAGCACAGGATAGCAAAACACAGCATAGCATAACAAAACAAAGCATAGGATAGCAAAACAAAGCATAGCATAACAAAACAAAACATAGCATAGCAAAACACAACAAAACTTAGCATAGCATAACAAAACATAGCATAACAAAACAAAGCATAGCATAGCATAACATAACAAAGCATAGCATAGCAAAACAAAACATAGCATAGTATAACAAAACATAGCATAGCATAACAAAACACAACAAAACATAGCAAAACAAAACAAAACATAGCATAGCAAAACACAACAAAACTTAGCATAGCATAACAAAACATAGCATAACAAAACAAAGCACAGCGTAACATAACAAAGCATAGCATAGCAAAACAAAACATAGCATAACATAATAAAACACTGTGAGTGCAGAGTGAACATGAAAGTGAAGGGTAAGCGGTGAGACTGGAGAGGGAGTTGTCTGAATGTAGGATGTATTCCCAGACGCTTGGAGTTATTCAGAATGTAGCGTTTCAGAAATAAGTTAAACTATTGCTAATATGGCATCCCTCAGGGATAGAGGAAATAAATAATGTGACTGAACCTGCAACAAACTTTCAGTCTCCTGATTAGGGCTGCCAGCTGATCAGATTTATACTGGCACCACCGGTATTTCGGTGTTCCAGGCAGTTAAAAAATAAGAAAAATCACCTGTAGAGGTTTTTAGCACTTATTTGTGCATATTTCAAATATAAATAGAATTTTTAAATGTGTTCTAGGGCTGCATTATTGATCCATGACTAATAATTAAAGGAAACAAAGGGAGAAAAGTAATGTTACAAATGAATGCGTACCATTTTATTTGCAGTCCTATTTAGTGTCAAGGCAAGGAATTTGCTGACTCCATAAACAACAGCAAATGGCCCATATTTGTCTCTAGGAAAGGTGGCACTTTACTCGTGAGATGCCTTTTCATGAAATGCATTCTACCACTGTGGCAGTAAAAATAAAAGACATATGTAACGAATAGGCAGAGTGCCGACCCAGGGCGTACTGAGGCCAGTGAAGAACACAAAGCCTCATTAACCAGTTCACAAAGGCATGCAAATGGTCTTTTAAAGACCTGTGAAAAACTTGGGGGTGGCGGATGTAAGACTCCAGATACTGTCCAGCCGAGCCCACAGCAGCTCAAGCTGCAGCAGCCTGGGCTGGGACATGCAACAAGGGGCGTAGGGGGACGTGGGGGGGCCAAAGCCCATTTAGCCCTATGGGTGTTGCGCACCTGGTAGGCCCCCTGGGGAATAGAGAACTGGAAATTTACACATGCCCGCTAAACAAATGCATTTGCACTTTCCAGTATTTTTCACTGTAGAGAAACATTTGCTCCTGCACCCCATCAGTTTTCAACACTACCCATTTCCACCTTGGTATGGGTTTGCTCCTGTCCTAGACAGGAGCAAATCTCTTGAAAATCCAAGGTGGGAGAGCACCTGTAGTATTGTGTTGTAGTGGGTGTTTACCTTTTTATATGGTTATGTCATAGCATTCTTATGCTATGTCACTGCATGATTGCATGGTGTAATTGCATTCTGGAGGGTTCTACTGCTGCCCAGTGCGTGGTCAGTTTGCTGATCTCCCGACTGGACGACGGTTAGCCTATTGATCCGCTCCCAGTGCTCGCTTTGTGGGCTTGGCAATGGTTGCATTTATTTCTGGAACAAATTTTCAGAAAGACTTTCCACTGATTTTGTTTTTTGTTACTACATGTTGTTAGCTAAGAGCTCCATGCTACATCACAATTATGATATCATAGAATTAACGGTTGAGATAATTTGTATAATGTGACATTTGTAGGCAGACCTGACAGGGTAAAGCCTATATCAGCGTGGTGCATAATAAAGGTGATTTCTTACTTGCTTGAGAGTTGGAATTTTCATCAATTGGACACTACAAAGTGGTACAATTCACAAACTACATAGAAGGGGGTCTAAGGGCTGGTTTACCGACTCTTACTAGATAAGTGCCCCTAACAGTAACCTGATTCAACACAACGAAATATCTAGGAGTCTAACAGTGAAATCAAATCACAAGTCCTGTTGTCGTGACAAACAAAAGAGGTGGCAGCTGAATTAACCAAAAGGCCCACATGATATAATGACACCACATTCACGTGAAGCATACACTCTAGGTGAGAATTTTCCCATCAGTTGTCTACCTATTCCGCCATTTTTACATCATTTGGGTTCTCCTTACCCAGGAGTCAGTGCAATCATAGTCACACAAGAAGGAATAGAGGTAAGAAGACCCACCGTTCTTATGTGGTGGTCGGAAAAAATGTTAAGGGACAACTGAAAAAAGCAGTGCAAAAAAGTGAAAAGTGAAAATATAAAATTAGATGAGACTGAGTAGAAGAAAGACTTTAATATTATCTCTCAGCTCCCTAACTCTAAAAACAACAAGTGTGAAGGCAGATTTAACAGAATATCTGCTCAGCGAGTTGACCACTCGCTGAGCAGATATTCTGTTAAATCTGCCTTCACACTTGTTGTTTTTAGAGTTAGGGAGCTGAGAGATAATATTAAAGTCTTTCTTCTACTCAGTCTCATCTAATTTTATATTTTCACTTTTCACTTTTTTGCACTGCTTTTTTCAGTTGTCCCTTAACATTTTTTCCGACCACCACATAAGAACGGTGGGTCTTCTTACCTCTATTCCTTCTTGTGTGACTATGATTGCACTGACTCCTGGGTAAGGAGAACCCAAATGATGTAAAAATGGCGGAATAGGTAGACAACTGATGGGAAAATTCTCACCCAGAGTGTATGCTTCACGTGAATGTGGTGTCATTATATCACGTGGGCCTTTTGGTTAATTCAGCTGCCACCTCTTTTGTTTGTCACGACAACAGGACTTGTGATTTGATTTCACTGTTAGACTCCTAGATATTTCCTTGTGTTGAATCACACTACAAAGTGGTGACACGGACAACTCTCTGGCTACCCACGGGTTGCTTCGAAGAGGCCACTGCATATCATCGGCTGCTGAAATGGAAAATGAAATGGAAAATAAAGAGCCTGTGAGTACTCTCATGAGGGCAGTAGATGCAGTGGAGTTTTGCTTTAGTTCCTGGGTGGAGCAGGATTCGCAATTAAAGGCAACTTAAACATTTTGTATACAGAGGGTTCTTTAGAGATTATGGGCCAGATGTAGGTGGCCCAATACCGGTCGGTAACGGCCGAAATTACCGAATTTCGGCCGTTACCGACCGGTATTGGGCATTTGGGATGTAGGTGGCCTAAATTGCAAATTCCGTAATTTACCGATTCGGTATTTTAACCCCTTCAGTGCTAATGACAAGGGTAACTCGTCATGTAGGGCCCATTGATTTCAATGGAAAGTCAATGGACCTACATGCACACCCCTTAGCAGCCAAGTGGTTAAGGAATCGGTAAATTACCAATTCCTTAAAATACCGAATCGGTAAATTACTGAATTTGCAATGTAGGGAGCACTCAAATGAGTGCTTTTCCCATTTTAGGATTCGTTATCTACCACCAACTATAAGTTGGTGGTAAATAAGGAATACCTTTGAAAATGCAAATCTGTGCATTTTCAACTGTGCCATGTGGCAGACATACATGCCCTTAAAGCATGTATATGTGCCACATCTGCACACAAGCACGATTCAGGGGTGAAACAGGGTGTCAAAGTGACACCCTGGCACCCTTGAATGTTTCCCCCCATTTTACCGAATCCGTATTTACCAATTCGGTAATTGCTATTCATTCCTATGGGCCTCCAGGCCCATAGAATGAATGGCAATTACCGAATCGATACCGATTCGGTAAATACCGAATCTTACTAATTCGGTAATTTTTACCGAAAATGTATCTACATCCCATTTACCTATTCTTAAATACCGAATCGGTAAAATTCGGTATTTAAGAACAGGTAAATTGGGATTACCTACATCTGGCCCTTGGTGACCAAGACGAAGAAGTATGCATTCCAGTGACAGGTAGAATCAGCCAGAAGATGCCTCCATGTCCTGCATATGCACTCTAATGACTGCGGAAGACCCTGAAGCACCCCGTCATCAAGTCAATCCTAGTGGATGAGTGAAGCGGGTAGGCAAGATGACATTGCATGACTCATGTGACAGCCATCTTGGTTTTGATCTTTCTACAAGGGTGCCACTGCCTCTTTGGAGATATACGTACAATGCCTGTTATGAAAGCAGGCAGAGTTACCCTAGCGTGCGGTGTCTGAAGAGATGTACACACATTGCCTCTTGTGAAAGAAGACAAAGGTACTGTTGTTGGGAATTTCAGTGAAATTGCACAGTTTATTTTAGGAATGGGATTGGGATTGTTCACAAGCTATCTGAAACTTTCACTGCGATTTTACTAATATGTCTACAGATGGTTTAATGCCTCAGACACAGAAATGTCTTACTGCTTACGTCAGATTTATAGTAAAGGAAATGAGTTAATAAAGGGTGACATTCTCATGTATGTTTTAGATGATTTAGATAGCTATTATTCCCCTACTGTATGTGGTGCCTGAGACAGATATCCTTTTGCAATAAGAAACAAGAACAAAGAAAGCCTATTTATTACGTGTCTGCTTTGAAAAAAAGTTAGCAATTTCTTGCAGGTTTAAGTTTGCATGATGGATTAATCAGAGACCACATTATAATGTATACTAAAAATAAAGCTATTCAAGAAAAATTATTGGTAAATGATGATGCAGCTCTGAAAGATTTGTTGACAATCATGATGACATTTTGGACAGGTGTGTGAGAGCAGTTTTAGATAAAAGGAAAGATAATGAGGTACTTAGTAAAATAAATACAAAGGGTAGTGATACATTGATTAGAGCAAGAATTAGAGAAAGAGTAAAAATATGAGTAAATCTCAAACAAAGTCAAGTTCAAACACTTGCTTTAAATGCAGGAGTACAGAACATTTACATAACAATAAAAAATGTGCAGCTAGAAATAAAAAATGTTCAGGATGAGGGTTGATTTAGCAACTTGTAAGGGTATGTAACAGGAGAGACATTCATCCTAAAGTTAAGTACATTAGAGAAACACAAGATCCGAATACTTCAGAAAGTGATGATTCACTGAATATCAGAAGTGTGCTGAATATACAAGGATAAATATTGCATTTAAAAACCAGTTTGTGAAATGCATATTGATGCTGTGAAGACGAATATTGTAACTGATTCAGGTTCACCTTATACGACTGTCAACAAAGAAGAATGAAAAGAAAAAATGGTGCTTGCTGTTGGAGAAGATTTGTAACCAGCTGATATTTGACCAAACAGTTTTATGGGTGATCCCATTTCCATGCTGGGTTTTATGTGGGTTACACTAAAATGTAACTGAAGGAGGGTGGAATAAAAACTTTATTTGACAGAGAATGGGCCTTCGGTTTTAGGATGGCTTGATCAAATATATTTGGATATTATTATTGACCGTAACAACCTAGAGCAAGTGTTGGTGGTGGGCGAGAGTCTTGAGGCAGGATGCAAATTGAGAACGGATTTTTTTTTATATCTTTATTTGTTTTTGGTATATAGCAGAATTGCATTAGGTATTCAGTGAAAGCCACACAATTTGTAATTTCTGCAGTGCATATCAAAGCTGCAATATAATGTCTGTAGTTAGTACACAAAATACATATGCATTATTCTTTTGATTTGTAGGTGCCATGTTCCAGTACAATTGTGCAAGTCTAGCATATTCCATCGATTGAAATATTAAGAACAAAACAATCTAACATCTAACCCAACTTTACTCAATGTTTATGGTATCATCTATCCTTAAGCTCTGTAGAAGCCGTTTCCCCAGCGATCTAGGGTTTGGGGTGTCTGGGTGTGAGGGTATATGGGCCAGCGGGCAGTGGGAATCCACACCTCACAGTTATTCTTCGTATACCTCAGAAGCCTTGTTTCTCTTCTGTCGTATAGCGCTCACAGGCCACCACTTTGACAAGTTGCACTAGGAAGCTTGTCAGCCAGCTAAGGCGGCATGGTCCAGGTAAATTTTACTTTACTGCTCGTGCTCTAGGGAGAAAATAATTGCTTATGGTATTTTCTGGAAAGGTGGTAATGTTGGCTGCATTTTAGCATACAATAATTGTGAATGATGTTGCTTGCCCTGTGATCCATAAGTCTGTAACAATCCTAAAGTGTTAAGGGAAGAATTAAAGCCTGAACTTAAAAAGCTTCAAGATTCAGGAGTGATTGGACGTGTGGAATCATCCAGCTGGATTACTCCATTAGTCATGACACAATTTGCAAACGAGAAAATTTGACTTAACATTGACATGGGTGATTTAAATAAAAACATTTTGTTGGGTAAAGTTCCTCTTTCAAGGATCAACAAGTTATTGACTAAAATTAAAGTAGATGAGTTTCAACAATTGACTTGTCTTCCACTTATCATTGATTGCCACTTAACCACAAGAGTAAAAGATTGAAAACATTTATTACCCATGTGTGTTGTTTACAATTTCTTAGAATGCCTTTCGGCATGGCATCGGCTGCTGCTATTTTTAAAGATTTATGTGCCAAATTTTCAAGGGATTTGATATCATATTGCTGTTTTGCGATGATATTCTAGTGATGGTAAAGACAAAGAGGAACATGACAATTGTCTTAAGAAAGTATTAAATATTTTAGAAAAAAGACGTTATAGATGAATTTCAGGAATGCAATTTGCAACACAATCTGTCACATATCTGAGTCATAAGATTGTTTACAAAGGAGTTAACCCAAAAAAAGAGCTGCTTGAGGCTGTTGCGAATGCTCCTCCTCCAATTAAGGAGGAGTTATGTTCCTTTTTAGGTTTAAGTTGATATCCCTTAAAATGTGTATGTGGTTTTGCGGAGAAAACCCGTTTTGAGGCAATTGCTAAAAAGTAAATCAGAATTTGTGTGGCTGAAAGCATGGCAGATACTTTTGTGAGTATCACAAATTAAATTAGTGAAGCACCTTCCTTAACAGAGTTTGATCTGGAAGCCCCAAGTGTAATTGCTACAGATACAAGTTGTAAATGATTCAGTGCTGTATTAACCTGGAAGGAGGCTGGTGAAAAAGAAGTGGTCATTTGAAAGTTTTAGGATTTTGAACAATTCTAACACTTTGAGTGAAGGGATTGTATGGCATTTTATCATCTCGCTTGGTGAGTAGAGAAAGGGTTGACTGCTCCCCACATTTTCCACTGATGTTAGTGATTGGTTGTTTGATGATGTAGGTGAGGAAACTACAAAAGATGACTGCCAGACTGATGTGGAACTGCTGGAGGATACAGATACAGTCAAAAGTAATCTGAATGGTTCCAATAAGGCAGAGTCAGGTTCACTAAATGACCCAAAACTGTGCAGGAGAAGTCGAAATTTAAAAAGTTGAGTAGGGCATTCAATAAATCCCCTTACAAGACTTAAGAACTACATTTGGGAATAGTTATTCTATTTTAGTACAATATTATTAACTTCAATTGAATATGTGTTAATTGTTATTTCTTACTTACTCAAGAGTTGACATTTTCTTCAATTGGATACCACATAGCCTGCCATAAGTTTGTGAATACTCACACACTCACAAGCTAGGCAGCCTTTAATACAATGCCCACCACGTAGTGAAAATGAAGAAGTTATGGACAACTGGTAAGTATAACTGCATTAAAGTTTATTAGAAGATCAGGAGCCCGTGATGAAGAAGCAGCTAAGAGGGTGGCTGCAGACAACTGACTCCAGTCCAACAACCCAATCCCTCCTTACATATCATTCCAGAATTGTACGCATGGAATGTAATAGACAACTAGTCAAAACACAAGAACTGACATGACAAAGTATAACAAAACATTCAATTAAACAAGTAAGAATTGTGAAAACACATGACACAAATAGTAAGCAGCCACAAAACACCACCCACAATCTACAAAAATGACCATATTTACACACACATAAAATTACACAACAGTTGCATAATTTTACAAGCGAATAAATCCCTTTACGAGTGTGGACCATTTCCAAGTTTGGGGATAGGACTAGCTCTGATCTGTTCTGGGGCCCAAATTGAAGGACAAACCAAAGAAGAGCCAGGGCAATAGCCTCACTCTTACTCCTTTACGTAGTTTCGTAAACTAAAAAAGGTGCCATCCTTTAAAGCCAAGGAATGCTGCCAAACAATATAATGACCACGAATCACATGCAAAATATAATTTTTTATCCTTCCACAAATCTTGCAGCTTAAAGGAAATGTAGAGCAAGAAATTCATAATTTGTTTTGCAGCCTGCAGTCAGTTGAAATTTGTACTGCCAACCTTTACCCTTGGAGCAGGCTCCATGTCACCGTTTGTGAGTTTGTGACCTTGAGATTCCCTTAATATATTTTATTACTTCATTTGAAGTGAGGAGCTTCGTCTGAAATACTTTTGCTTGTTATTGTAAGGGATAACGAGTGGCATTAATGTGTCCAGTATGGGACAGATTTATCAATATTTCACACAGTGCTGCAAGCCACCCAGCTGTGCTGCACTGTGTGAAAGGGAACGGGCAGGAATGTGCCGTTTTTAACATTATACGGCACATTCCTATCCTTTATTTCCGGGGCGGCTCCTCCGCTAAGGCGGAGGAGCATCTCCCCACTGCCTTCAAGCAGTGCAAACGAAAAATAAAATGATAAGAACGAAACGTTATTAGCATTTTAGTTTTACTATTGCAGTTGCACTATAGCCATCCTGGTTGTTAGAGCGGGGTGTGGTGAACCTCCCTTGATATCCGTCGAGGGAGGAGGATTGGTGGCTGCACCTTAAGTACGCATGAGGGTTTTGCCAGCAGTCTTGGGCCAGCCAAAAGGACATGCGTACTGTGCATGTTCTCCATAGGCTGTATTATGCAGTCTAGGTGGAGAACATGCCCAGTCTCCAAGCCCCTGTCTGAGCGCTGAACCACGGCGCTCAGGCCAATGACAACATTGCTGTAAGGTAGGATTGTGATTGATCAGGGGATTCCGCGAGGCTGAGTTCTTCCTGGTTCCTGCTTGTAGGAAAGGCAGCGGCTGGTGACGGCGACCCCAGGTAAGTTTTATTTTAATTTTTTCCAGCACCCTTCTGCCACCGTTCCGTACCAGCCACCACTGCTTTCTTTGTGCTGGTGCACAATGTGCTGCATCGTGTGAACGCAGGCTCCCTTGCATTGTGACGCAAGGCTGCCTGTGTTGCAGACAGAATTGTTTTTGTGCAGGAAGGGGCACTTTCCTGCACAAAAACAATCCTCTGAGGCATTTTATTCTTTCCATGTGTGCTGCAAAAAGCAGAACACATAGAAAGAGGAAACAACTAGGAGAAATAAAGATATTTCTCCTCGTTACGTCTCACCTAGGGAGGCGTAGCATTTTGACACATTCCCAGGTCTACCAGTAATGGTTAATCTGGGAATGCGCCAAAACCCATGGGTGGATGCATGGGAATACCCACGTTCCTCCCACCTCCCTGGGGCAGCGTAACACAGTGCAGCTATTTGTGTGGTGTTGCGTTACTCTAGATTTATCAACCAACGTAGGGCTACGCAAGGTGGCCTTGCGTGGCTTGATAAATCTGACTTAGTGGTTGCGTTACCCTTGTGGCCCCTTGCGAGGTGCACGAGCAACGCACCTTGCTGATAAATCTGCCCTTATGTGTGTAAACGTCAAAGCCTCTCATATTCGCTATTCTTACGGAGGCATGTGCGGCAGCGGAGAAGTTCTCGTTGTTGCAGTGAGCAGCGTGTATGTTGCTAGTTGTCCCAGGGCAGAAGGGGTTGAGAGGTAAGAGCAGCCTTCAGTGGCAAAAGCAAAACACCACACTTTGCAGCCTGAAGTCGTAACCATCATGGGTAGAATATCTGGCTGCAGGAAAGGGTCAGGAAAAATACAACTTCTCCTCAAAGTAAGTCAAAAAACATTCCCCTTCTTCATGGAGTATGACGTTACTGGGCTTTGCCCAAAATCACAGGCTTCCAACCCTGTTGCAAAGGGAGTAATTTATTTTCCTTACACTTATGTTTGTTCTATGGATAACATTTGAAATGCATTTTTTAATCCTTGCAGTTGGCTGGAGTACTTTATATACATTTTTTGATAATCTTTTGTGATTGAATCACAGCCAGATTAGCCAACGTGTTTAGAGAGAGATTTATTTAGTGGCAGGTAGATTTGGTATGTGGTTGTATACTTTGCAAGTCAGTTTTGTTAATAGTGTGTTCTAATTTAGCATTCGAAAGGCAGCTATGTACAAAGCATTGTCCTTTACTTTAAAACTAGAGACAAGGGGAGGTAACTCTTGTGGTTGATTTGCAGAACGCGACGATAAAACCTGGGCCGAAGTCCTGGGTTTCACACTAGGCCAAAGTGTGTGACCCTGGGTGAAAACGTTATGCCACTGTACCTCCCCGTCATTAAATGTAAGATTTTGGAGCACAGGCAAGTAAATCATCAAACAGATAAATCTGTACCAAAACTTTACTCCTTTATGGTGTAATGGCTGCCTTTTGAATACTAAATTAGCATTTTACTCCTGCTTGGAGCCACTCCGTCAAGTGCCATTTTGCGTGAGCGATCTAGTGGCTCTCTATTCTGAGAAAATGGGGCAACTCAGTAACCCAAGGGCCTGGGCTGGATAAACTGCAGAAAAATTACCCTAACGCAAATCGCTTGAAACACCCACACCAGTCTTATTTAATTTGGCATAACAACTCTTAGCACAAAACTCCCGTAAAAAATAAATTTCCCAATGTATTTAAATATGTAATTAAAAATACTCAGAGCTAATTGCTGGAAAAAGGCACATTTCCGCTATACATACTGTGCATCCGTGCTCTTGCTGCCATTTTATGTGCAGACAAAGAGGCGAGTCACTGCCTGGAGAGAAGCATACAGACCCGGCCTCCACAGTCTGTGAAGAGAAGCATTTGACTACAAGAAGTCCATTTAAATTGGAAGAAAAGTCGGTTTTCAACTCCCACAAATAACTGGAGCGCATTTTTGTGCGGAAGACTGACACATCCTAAAGTTGGAGGACTTATGTACCCCAACATCTATCCGAAGCATGCCCTGTGTGCAACATTGACACATCTCCCGTTATTGGATCTTTGTACCCCAACTCTTGGGTGTCTCCTGTTCTTACAGCAGTCCTGATGATGACCCAGCTATAAGTCATAATTCGATAGGGTCGAAACGTTGACAAATCAATTTATGTGCACTGATTTTTAAACTGTGAGCTGTAGACATTCAGATTATGGGTGTCATGAAAAAGCATACATGATCCTAATCAGCCACATGTATATATGTATATGTATTTAACACTAGTGTACTTGTTTTATCACTTGATTCACTTTCACTGCGCCACCACCATTTTGGAGCACCTTTGTTGATGAATGTAAATACTGTGTCATTATATACTAGTATAAATAAAAGTATTGACGGCTTAAAACAAGGAAACAAAGACAATACGTTTTCCTTAACCTTACTATTGCAGTGGAAGAGGGACTACTTGTTAGAAAAGAACTAGTGGCTCTCTAGGCGGTGACTCGCCTCTCTTTGTCAGCCCATAAAATGGCAGCAAGAGCCCCAATGCGCAGTCTGTATAGCGGTAATTTGCCTTTTTCCAGCAATTAGCAATGAGTATTTTTTTTTTTTTTTTTTAAATTGAGAATTAAATAAACAAACAAGGCAATAAACACGATACAGTAGGATATCTGTCCGAATGAGGAGGGAAAAAGCAATACCGTAAGGTATACAAACAATATTAGGGGAGGGAAGCAGGGGAGAGACGAGGTCAACCAAAACATGCATGATATAATACAAGGAATGGCAGGTCAGGGGGAAAACGGAACTTCAGGAATATCCACAAAAGGAGGAGTGCAAATGTCTCCACGGTAAATGTTCCAATGACCCCAGATCTTACCCCATTTCCTGGGTCGCCCTCGTGCCACATAGACCGTCTTCTCCCTAAACATGCACCAATCCATGTTTTCCATCCATGCCTCGACCGTGGGTGGTCTTTGGGAACCCCACAACTGCGCTATGTCTCTCTTAGCTACCATATTTCCCAGGGTTGCCCACTGTATCTGTGTTACATCTTAGTCAGTTGGTTCCCAAACATTCAGGAGACAACGCCTGGCCTCGGGCTGCTTCCTTCATTTTATTATGTATCTCAGTCCAAAAAGCAGCTACTTCAGGACACTCCCAGATTATATGTAGAAACGTCCCAAGCAGCCCACAACCACGCTTGCACAAGCCATCCTCTGAATAACCCATTCTAACCAAACGGGGCCAGTCACATAAATTCTGTGAAGGATTTTAACCTGCACCAGCCGAAATCGCAACCTCCTTAGGAGAAGAGACCGCAGACTGCCAATCTTCATCATCCAATTCAAGGCCATCTCTAGTCCACACATCCCGGAGCTGCACCAACAGATCAGTTCTATCGTTAATCAGTTTTTTGTAGATCAAGGAGATAGTACTGTCTGGTACATGACCGTCCAGTATTCTATCTTCTAGCGGAGAGGCCTCCGGAATCTCCACACCCTCAGGAAAAACCGACTGCAAGGCATGGCGGACCTGAGCATACTGAAAATATTCCCTTTCACTCAGTTGAAACTCAGCTTTCAATTCCTCAAAGGTTTTAATCTTGCCCTTGACCCAGAGGTCACTCACCTTACTAACACCAATCATATCCCATTTCTCAAATCCTTTCGTTTTCCACAAGTTACCCACCTTCTCGGAAGCAAAAAGCAGGGTCGCTCGGGTCAGTCGATCCTTCCAACCCATCGCACTATTTGCACAGTTCCATACACATACCGCAATCTTTGTAGGCCCCGAGAGCGTCCCTCCGGACAATCTCGAATAGAGCGCTCTATTGTAATCGCCCCCGGCAACAACCACCTGTCCATTGCAAACGCGGGGTTCAATTCGGGACCATACATACCATGATTAATGGCCCCCAATTGAGACGCCCAATAATATCGTTTGATGTCAGGAAGAGCGATACCACCATCATACCATGGAAGCGTCAGCTTGGCGAGGGCGATACGCAATCGCCCATCCCAGATCAACTTCCTCTGGAGACCCTCCACCGCCCGAAAATAGCTCGCAGGAATTACATCAAAGGTGTTCTGAAGAGCATACAGAAAGCGTGGCAATGACATCATCTTAAAAAGCGCCGCAGGGCCGAGCGGCGAGAGCGGCAGCTTGCGCCAGCCCACCACGTCTAGTTTTAACCGATTTAGCGGTGGGAGCAAATTCCGTTCATATCGGACAACCGGGTCCATCGATACATAGACCCCAAGATACTTAAAACCCGACTGTGCAACCTGGATGGGACAACCGCGCGGCAAAAGGGGGACATCTCCCGAGAGAACGTACAAGTAAGACTTAGTCCAGTTGATAACTAGGCCAGAATTCCTACCAAACGAAGTGAGGACATCAAACAAAACAATTAATGATTTCCGGGGCGACGTCAGGTACAGCAGTAGATCATCTGCGTAGAGCGAGATACGATCTTCAAAATCTGGGGCCCACTGAACACCCCTCATGGACGGTTCCCATCTAATCCAGGCAGCGAGGGGCTCAAGAGCGAGGGCAAACAGGAGCGGCGACAATGGACAACCCTGTCGCGTACCTCTCCCGAGAACGAAAGGCTCAGAGACCCGACCGTTCACCACAATCTGCGCCAACGGGTCCTCATAGAGGAGTTTCACCCAGCCAATAAAGCCGGGACCGAAACCAAACTTAGCAAGTACGGCCCACAAATACGGCCACTCCACAGTATCAAAAGCCATTGTGGCATCCAAGGAAGCCAAGATGGCCGGCTCATGAAATGACGCAGTCCTCGCGAGGACACCATGCAAACGTCGTAGATTCAGGGCTGTATTCCGATGCGGTATAAAACCGGATTGATCCGGATGAATCAAGTCACTAATCACCTTCATTACACGGTTGGCCAATAATTTAGCAAGAATCTTGGGTTCTGCGTTAAGGAGTGATATCGGCCTATAAGAGGCACAGCGGTCTCTTGGCTTCCCTTCCTTATGAATCACCACAATGGTCGCAAGACGCTGATCACGAGGAAGGGAGCCCCTATCTCGCGATTCTAGGAACATGTCACAAATATACGTCGCCATTTTGTCGGGCGCAATTTATAAAGTTCAATGGGGAGACCATTAGGGCCCATCGCCTTCCCCGAACTAATAGAACGGATAGCGAGAGCCACCTCATCAGCGGTTATTACTGCATCCATCAACTCTTTATCGGAATCAGACAAACTAGGCAATGCGATGTCGCGCAATAATAAATGTGAATCTTCCTCCGGCCTCACAGATACGGGGGAGTACACTTCCTGGAAATGCTTCGCAAAACTCTGTACAATCTCCTCGGGTTCAGTCACACGCATACCATTCACTCTCTCAATCACAGGAACCACACGACTCGCCCTCTCTTTCTTATCTAACCAAGCTATCAGTTTACCCGCTTTATCCCCGACATCATACAATCTGCCCTGCTGCTCCCTGCTCATGACTTTCGCAGCATCCGTCACCAAGCCTTGTATTCAAGTTGTTTAAGACGCAAAACATGCATCTTTCCACGGGTGACACCCAGTTCCAGTTCACGCTCCAGTTCAACGATCTCTGCCTCAAGGCCAACCACTTCCTCATTTTTACTCTTTTTAGCGCCAGCAATCAATAACAACGCCTGACCTCGGATGACAGTCTTAAAAGCTTCCCAGAGCGATACTGCCGAAGACACTGATCACTCATTCTCAACAAAATACTGGTCAAGGGATTTGACCAACGCAGCGCGGGTTTTAGGGTTACGGAAATACCATGGATTGATCGGGGCTATTCGTCCCTCTGCACCTACACTTGACTCCATACGAAGCCACAGCGGAGAGTGATCGGATATTCCCCGAGCCAGATGTCGAACCTCAGTAACGGAGGGGGCCTGCGCAGCTGGCATCAAGATGTAATCAATCCTGGAAAGGCTACCGTGTGCACCCGAGTGGAAAGTGTATTGGTTCTGGGCAGGATGGAGCAATCTCCAACAGTCCACCAACCCCAGTGTGTCTATAAAACCGCTAAGCCAATTCTGTGACCCTGCGAGGTACCTGAGCGGGTGTCGATCCTCCCTACCAGAGACAACAGAGTTAAAATCTCCGCCCATGACCAGAGTCCCCTCAGGAAGTCCCAATACTACTCGCCCCAAGTCCGCAAAAGTTGTCGATTGCAGACCCGGGGGGACGTAAACAGAGAGAAAGGATACAATTCTACCCTCCCATCGTCAAGTGAGAGCTACGTAACGCCCCCTATCATCTAGGACTGTTGCATCTATTTCCAAGGGGAGAGAACTCCTGACTAGGACACCTACCCCTCTGGACCCAGAAGAGAACCCCGCATGGGCAACCAGACAATATCCTCTCCGGTTTATGGCATGACAAGTGTTACCGATCAAATGTGTTTCCTGCAATAATACCACGTCAGGGGAAAGCCGTTTCAATAGCTGTAACACAACCCCTCGTTTTATCCTGTCCCCCAACCCATTCAAATTCCAACTCATTAGTCTCAATCCCCTACCCCCCATCCCAAAAGTGAAAGTAGATCCAACCCCCCTCGGAGCAAAGCATCCAAATCAAATGATAGAACAATACCTTGCCTTGCACGGAAACAAAACACACCCATATGAACACCCCAGAACCAAAAACCCGTTACAGACCCCCCCACCCTGCACCCCTGCGTAAGACTAAATAGCCACCCCAACTTGCAGTGTGCCTGTCGCCCTGACATCAAACTAATCTACAAAAAGAACCCCAGAGGAGGAAAGAGTCCCATCAATCGCCCTGCCACCCCGGGTATGACACATCAATGCACACAATAAAAAATCATCGAACCACAGTCTGGGCTATCAGCAGAGTTCAGAGACCGGAAAAAATGCTCCTATTCCTACTCCGTCGGTCCGCCTTCTGCTCCTCCAGAATGATCATCCCGGCCACGTTGGTGAGGCAAGGTGTCTAGCCAGTCTCCCACCATATCTGGACGATCAAAGAAATGTGTCCGTTCCTCAAATTCAATGCGTAACTTGGCTGGAAAAATCATTGCGTATTTCAGTCCCATCTCCCTCAGTCGTCTTTTAACACCCAGAAATCCTAGTCTTTGCTTCTGGACTGTCTGTGTAAAATCCGGGTAGGAACTCACAGTGGTGTTTTCGTATTTCATGGGTCCACCAACCCGCGAAGCCTGCAGGATAGCGTCTCTATCTCTAAAGTTAAAGATTCTGGCGATGATGGGCCGCGGCGGGGCACCCAACTTCGGTTTACCACCCGGCACTCTGTGGGCGCGTTCAACAGCAAAGAACTTGCTCAGTCCTTTAGGTGCAAGGTGTTTAATTATAAGATCCTCAACAAAGAGATCGGCCGCAGAATCCTCCGACTTCTCCGGAACACCAACAATGCGTACATTATTACGCCGGGCCCTACTTTCAAAGTCCTCCAATCGGCGGGCAAAAAGATCATTGGAGGTCCGCAGGTTGCGGGCCTCCATCTGCAAGTCGGACACATCGCCTGTCAGGCTGGAAGTCTTCAGATCTAAAGATTTGACCTTCTCATTAGTCTTCGATAAATCCGTGCGGATCAAATTGACATCGATCGAAACAGTGTCCAGCTTGTGGGCAAGAGTCTCAAATTGTTTGCCGATGGAGGCCTTCATCCCGTCAAGGGCGCCCATGACGTCTTGCAGAGTCAATTCCGCCAATGAGGCCGGGTCCTCCCCAGTACCCTCAAGTGATCTACTCGGTCCACTGGGGGATCCTTTAGATTGGGCATACCGATCCATGTTGTTTGCTTGGGTATAGCCACCTCCCCGAGTGATCTTGGACTTTTGCTTGTCTCCATCAAGTCTGGCCGCCATCATGGATTAGGAGACCCCCAGAAGCAGTGGGCAGCAAGAGAAGATGGCTGTACCGGGAAACCGCAACCAAACTATCCGCAGCAACCAGAGGGCACAGCTCGTACAGGCCTAGTGTTCACATTCAGGACAGCACCCATGAACGCCGTTCAGTCCAATAGCTTTCGGCTCACATAGGGACGCTCTCAGACAGGATCAGACTGGAGCCTCAAAAGCAAAAGTGAAAGTCCAAATCGGTACGGCAGTCCGTATCCCCTGAGGCCGCTGTTGTTCAACTTCTGCCCGGGCACCATGCCAACTCGAGCTCCGGGCAACTCCGAGGGGCAGGCCGCAATATTCAAATCGCTGTTATTCCGGTTCCGAAAGTCCGATTCAAATTTGGACAACGGTTATCGCCTCAGCTGTGGCTCATCTTCAATAACCCGTCAACGTAATCAGGATAATTGTCAGGATAGATGCGGGAGGTTGCGAGGGTCTCGGGAGCCCTGTGCTCACGCGGCCATCTTGGTTGCGCGCGAAGCTCCTCCCCTGAGCAATGAGTATTTTTTATTATATTTTTAAATACATTGGGGAATTTCTTTTTTACTGGAGTTTTGTGTTAAGAGTTGATTTGCCAAATTAAATTGGACTGGTGAGGGTGTTTCAAGCAATTTGCATTAGGGTAATTTTTCTGCAGTTTCTGCCATTTTTCTCCTGCTTGGGGTCACTCTGTCAGGCACTATTTTGAGTGTGCGCTCTAGTGGCTCACTATGCGGTGACTCACCTCTCTTTGCCTGCCCTTAAAATGTGGGCAGGAGCTTAGACGCGCAGCGGATGTATGCAGCTGGCGCACTGAAGGCGAGCCAAAGGTAAGTCCCTCTGCACCTGTCCTCATCCCGAACACATCTAGCTCCAGCCACTATGTCCAAGTTATGCCCTCTTTGGATAGGACACACAAAGTTTATAGTAAGGAGGCTCTTTTGTTGCAAACTCAAAACTGCATGGGCCTTTCTCTCTTTTAGGGGGATAACGCTAGTACCTTGGTTTGTCAATTCTGCCAGTTAACACTAACCCAATGTATACAGTCATCCTATCAAGATATCTGCAAGCTTCATGATAAGGTAGACACTATTTCCATAAGACAGGAAGCACCCTTAAATTGCAATCCCAGAGTATGCATAGTTACTGGCAGGTCCTTAAACAAAAACTGGACATTTGGGAGTTGCTAGCTGAGAATTATTGGGATGTGCTATTTATTATAGAGACCTGATTGAATTATACCTGTGGCCTGGACAATTTGAGTGAACTAATAGATGGTTACTCAATAGTCTCTTGTAATCGAGAAAACAACGTTGGAGTGGTGTGGTGGTGATTCACAGTTCCACTTTTTTAACAGCACGACAAAAAAGCTGGAAGACCTTGGAAATGCAGAAGGGATGTCTTTCTCTCTGAAAATCACTAATAACCTTCCTTCTCTGGTGCCGTAATATATCAGCCTACAGACTGCCTCAGCAAATTTTGCCTAATTATTGGCAAAAGTAACAGCCCCTTTAAATTTACTATGCTCTTTCTCTGTGTTATTGGACTTTAATGTCCATATTGATGGGTCTAACAATAAATGGGCCCTACAGTTGCGGGAAGGAATGGAAGATCTGAATCTTCTCTTACGAGGTAGAGGCCCTACTCATATTAAAAGGCATACCCTGGATTTCTTTTTCGAATTTGGACAACTTGGTTTGTATTTTACTGTTCCCTGTGATCTGGTCAGATCATTATTTATTCCCTTTTTTATTGGAACACACCAGCTTCCGTCACACCTAATATCAAGAAGGCTAGAGAAACTCATAACTGGCATAAGATCACTCAGGCAAATATAATCAATGCGCTTCATATCAATGATTTGAACACAGGACTTGATTTGGTTGCTGATGTTGAGAATTTTAACAGAACCCTCTGTAAGGCACTGGATTAAGTTGCACCTATATAAAAAGGGTTCCTTGAAACTCAAATCTCCCTCAGCTGCCTGGTTCATGCCAGCACTGCTTGAAAAAAGGTGCTGCAAACATTAGAAAGAAAATGGAGTAGGGCCATGATCCTAGTGACAAGGTCATTTATAAAGGCACCTTTAGGGATTTCCGGAAGAAAATATAGGCAGCCGCTGTCACAGAACAAATAGACAATGCGGAATAAGAGGGCAATGCAAGCCAACACTTAACAAAAAGTTGTGGTCTCGAAAGTCTTATGTGATAAGCTCTCAGGCTATTGTCAGGAGAAGATCACTAACATCTATTCTAATTTGACCATTGACAGTGGGGCTCACAATGCTTCTCCCTTTTTGGAAGCCTCAATACTATCAGATAGACAAGGATTTTCCAAATTTGAGACCATCTCCTTGGCTCAGTCTGAAAAAGCTCTCCTGACGACTTAGGGGTTGATTGCGATGCCGTTCGGGAAGGGTCTTCCAAACCCGATTCGGAACCTTTCTTTCCGACCGGTTTGTAAAGGTTTCTGAACTTCCGATTACGATGTTCGTAAAGCATTCGGACTTTCTGACTTGGTTCCGGAAGGCATTCGGAGTAACTGAGTCGTTTGGAGCTGACTTGTACAGGTCTACGGAACGCGATTCTGACTGAGCGATTACAATGTCAGATTAGGGCAGCCTTCCCGAATCGGTCATTCTTACTCAGATCGGCTGTCGGATTTAGACTTTGGGGACCCGTAGCAGGCCCCCATTCACCTGGGGCCTTCCAAATGGGGTCCGTGGGGGTACCCAAGGGACCCCTCTTTCCAACCATGCCACAGGGTGCACGATTTTCCCCAGCCACACCTTTCTTTAATGGAAGCCTGTGTATTTGGTCGGAACACAGGCTCCCACTGAAATCAATGGGAGTTCAACCGAATTGTATCCGGAAGCATTGTAATCAGTCGGCCGGATCCTTTTCGGTCGGAAACCCTTCCAAGATTGATTCAGTCGAAATGCTTTCCGACAGCATCGTAATCGACCACAAGTCTGGATCACCACTTGATACCTGCCCACCAAGGATTCTCAAACTGATGGCATCAAAGGATAACAAGCAGATAAATATGCTCTTTAATTAATCCCTAAAAACAGGTACTATTTCCAAAGTGTGGAAGAAGACATTGGTCCTTCCAGTTCTGGGAAAAATGTTACAGCAGTTAGTTAATGCACAGATCTCCCAATTTATAGAAAATAATGCCTCCCTTCTGGGAAAGCATGAATAATATCGAGAAAATAATACAGTTTATAATAAATGTGCAGAACTCACTTGTGGGTTTTAATAAAAAAGAAAATGCATTTAAATGTAAAAATTGCAAGGCAATCGTATTTACTCGTACTAGGCCTCAAATAACTGAAGCAATAGTGCTTTTTAAGCTGACATGACTAAAAGAATGCTTAAGTCGGATAAACTGTTTATTTCCTAACCTTCCCATGGACATGTTTTTCATAATCAATTATAGCTACATAAATGTTTTCATCTAATTCTGCAAATGCTCCCTCTTACACAATGATCACTGCTAATAAATGAATACGTTGTTTATTAGAAAGACAGATATGAAAATTCCCTGATGGGTAAAGTATTTTTGAACAAGAAAATGAAGTACAAGTAGACCAAGTGAAACCGCTAGATGATAAGCAATAGTTGCAATACTGAAAGCTGCTACGTAGAGTTATTGTGTTTTAGTGAGAACATAAGGAGTGATTCTGTTTCCATGAGAGCGTCGACAGATGATTGGCTGGCTGAAGAAAGAAGAAACCACAAACTGCTACTTTGAGTAAATGTGTTTTCTATAATAGTGCATGTTCCTAGAGTAGGTACCACTTTTTACTCATCCAGACCCTTGTTTTTCTTTTCCAGAGTCGCTTTACATGAGCATCAGTTGCGTTACACAAGGACCCATTCATTTTTGTTGGGCATGGGGAGATTAAGTGATTTGCCCAGAATCACAGTATGTTGTGCGTCCCTGTCGAGACTCAAACCCGGTTCCCCAGCTTCGAGGTTGACTGCTCTAGCCGTAAGGCCACGTTCTCTCCCCAAATGCCATGTTTCCCTTTACTTGTTGCTCTGAGACTCTATTGAGTTTCTTGAACCTCTCTTTACGAGAAGTTCTGCTTTGATTGATTATTGATTTATCTAGCTGACTTTTGATGCACAAGCTTTATGCTTGTATTCTCACTCTCTCGAGAATAGGATCTCTTTATGGGTTCTGACCGACACCTTTACTCCCCATTCCTAGAATAGGGCATCTTTCCTTTATGGAATGTGTTTAATACTTTTATTATGATTTTTTTTATTCATTATCGGTTTCTGTTCATATTTGATGATCGGGATTAATAAGAATTAACTTGTGACTTTTTAATAAAGATGAAATACTTAAAGATTGGATTAATAAAACCCTTTAACTCATAACAAACTCTGATTATTGTCTGAAAATAGATTAGTGATTGTAATTATAATTGATATGATGTGCAGCTCTTGAACTTCTCTAAAAGAATGATAAAAATCCATGGTCCAGAGACCAACCCAGAATGAGCCCTGATGATGGTAAACTGAGATTTTAATTGAAACTAATTCCTGCTCCAGCACTACACCAAACCCAGTTAGGTTTCTGCAAAGGTTTCAGTACCAAGGTGGCCTTCTTAGTGGTGACAGAATTTGTTAGATCCAAACTTGAGACAGGCAAAAAAGCAGTAGTCACTCTGTTGGACCTCTCAGCTGCGTTCGAGACAGTTTCACATGAGATCCTTCTGGACCGGCTGACCCCAGCTGGCATCACCAACATGGTCAACAATTGGATAAAATAATTTTTATCTGAAAGGGAACCTGCAGTACCTCTTCCACTGTTTATTTCAAGCTCTAAGATGATAAGTTGCAGGGCACCTCAAGGCTCGGCACTGAGCCCCACATTAATCAATATCTACTTGCCACCTTTGGGGAAGATAGTAGAGAGCTGGGGATTCAATATTGTTTCGTATGCCGATGACACACAGCTGATGCTATCTTTTCAGCAAATAGATAGCTCAGTGGTGGATAATGGTCATAGCTTGCTGACTGCCGTAGTGAAGTGGAAAAAACACAGTTATCTAAAGCTGAATTTGGATCAATCTGAAAAATTGTGTTTCCCCACCCCTGGCTCCCTTATGCCAGGATATTATGGCCAGATGATATGAAGTCTCAGCCAGTACTTAAATGCGAGGTTAGGAATGTGGTCATAAAGTGTGACAGGCACTTGCCGTTCAAACCACAAGTAAGAGCTGTTACAGCTATATGGTTTGTCCTTTTAAAATCATTAATGATCTTCACATGTTTACCTTGCCCCACATGTAAAATCGTGGTTCATACTATGCAAACACTCTTTACTTTGTACTACCGGCAGGGCTTCTCAACAAGTTATAACTGGTTCAAAATGACGATTTACGATGAATTTTGACTGTATGAGAAAGCAATCTACTAGGAATAACCAAAAGACACTACATTGGTTCCTAGTTAAACAGTCGGTCTTGTTCAAGGCTCTGATAATCATTCATAGGGCTCTGCTTCAAGCAGGAACTCTCTACCTAAAAAGGAGATTTAAGAAACAAGTCCCCAGTAGAGCACTACGTTCCTCCAACCAGGGGTTGGTGTTCATCCCTAGAATTCAGACAGAAAGGACAGGAGGTCGACCTTTTGCATATTTGGCAGCTTAAAGCTGGAACTCACTCCCTAAAGCTTTGAGAGATCCTGATGCAGAGACGGCATCTAAGGCAGCACTAAAAACAATTTTTTTAAGGAATGTCAGAGCTTCCTTTTGTTCTGCTCCACAGGCTTATTCAGCACCGGGGCACTTCCTTGGAAGCAACTACATGCTTTATAAATGGCATTCATTCATTTATAGAATGTAATGGTGGTTCACAAATAGAATCATTAGTGCATATCTGTAATGCAAGTTTCTCTTGACTCACGCATGACAAACTCGTTCAGACATTCTCTTTCTAAACGTATGCTCATATATTTTCATAAATGTCATTAAATTCATGCTGCATTAAATTGAAATAGGTTAAAAAATGTATGAATTGATTTTATTTTGAATTTCATGCAGTTTTGTCATATTTTGTATGTTATTTATTTCAATTTCTCCACATCCTCTGGTATCTCAGAGCTTTCATAAGTTAAATGGCGAGAAAACGTTTTGACTACTCACATCAAACAGCTATTCTGATTCTTAGCTGTTATCTGGCCATGTGCCATGAAGGATATTTTCAGGAGGTACTTTTTCAGCCAATAGTATTAAACATCCTGTAATCTGTAGGAACATACTTATAATGGAAACAATTAAACTATAAGTACTATCATGGACATTTTTTTACTATAAGTACTATCGTGCATAGTGCTATTGGGTGAAAAAATGGGATTCGCTGAAAGATGCCTCCTCATCATGTCGTTCTAGTTGGCAGGTCCTCTGGGATTGGTGTTTTTCATTACATGTTTTTGCACCGAGTTGCAATCAAAGACGGCATGTTTGAGGGATTGCCATGGGGGAAAAGTACATATATTGTGCAATAGGACAAAGACATTGATGCCTAAAGTCCCATTTCTGCACTATCACAGTAGGTTTGTGATGTGCCAGGGCACGTTTTAAGTTTCCCCTGCATGGTGCTTGTGAAATCTACTGTCTTTAATATTAATCTTAAAAGGGGCTTACACACCGCGTTCCTTTTCATTTGTTTGTGTGCTTGCCACTTACTTTTCCTCCATTTCTATTGGTTGTAGCATACCATGTCCTGTTGTTCTCGGTGTCTTCTCCTTATCAGTATCCTAAGGCCGAAGTACTCCTTTCCACCCGCTTGAACTTCTTTGTTATTTTAATTACAAGCAAGCACGCTGCTTTTTTCAACCTACTTCTCGGAGACTTTGCTACTGTGCTTCTTACGGAATTTGAATTTAACATTTCTTTTATTTGGTGCGAGTTCTTCACATATTTTCATATTTGGAGGCACAGGAGGATAAAGATATTTGCTT
This sequence comes from Lissotriton helveticus, assembly GCF_964261635.1. Lineage (NCBI taxonomy): Eukaryota > Metazoa > Chordata > Amphibia > Caudata > Salamandridae > Lissotriton > Lissotriton helveticus. Next base: position 823,988,233 of record NC_136063.1, on the reverse strand, counting down.
ACAGGATGTTGAGCCGATGCCGAGACTCCAAACTGGTTCCCCAGCTCTAAAGTCGGCAGCTCTGGCTGCAACGCCACAGCGTCTCCCCTCTCACCGAGCCTTGCTTTCCTCATCTATCTGAATGAAGGGCACTTTAAGTAAACCATGCATAGGCATAGCAAGGATGTCATATGCCCTAAATACACTCAGTTCGATTGCATCATAGGACGCCCATTCATTTTAGTGGATTTGCAAATTACCATACCAATTGCCTAACAAGTAAACAATATTTTACTTTCAATCACTCTAATTTATTTTCAATTACTCTAAGGCATTTATGACATCTATCCCCGAGTCAAAATTTTGTGCAACGGCTTCTACAATGGCTACAGCTGGCAACTTTTAGAACTTGAAAACAACCTGGAGTTTTGGCGTCATGTGGATTTGGAAAAAATTTGTTTACAGCTTTGTCCCCTTTCAAAATTAACTTTGTGTGAGCAGCATCAATCAACAAGGGCTTTTTCTTCTAGCTTCCCCCGTTCTCTTCGTTTCCTCAATGTTGCTGCTTGCCCTCCTCTCACCCTGACCCCTCGATGGCCTCTGCCCCCCCCTCTTTCCAAGGCAGAACTCAACCCTTTTGGCAGATTTGCTTTCAGAAGTGACAGAATCTTGCTGCGAGTGCCAAGGAAGTCTGCTTTGCACCTTCATTATGCAGTGCTCCTTCAAACCACTTCACACCGTTTTCAAACTATTTACTGTTTACCCAGTCCAACCGAGCTGTTACAGAGAGCTAAAAACCAAGAGACACTGCTGAAAAACTCCCCAAACAGTCTATCATTGTATAAAAAACATAATTTACAGCTTGCAGCAAGAAGTTTGATTTCACCACGTTTTCTGTGGTGTGTCGTGTGAGGAAGGGGTAATTGGTATGCATTTGTAATGAGTTAAATTCTTATGCTTGCAGTTTAGCAAACTGTACTCTGCGCTTTACATGAGAAACAATCACATCACACATTATTTTTTTGTGATTTGCTTAGAATCACAGAATATTGAGAATACGCTGATACTTGAACTGTTGTCCCTAGGTCAGAAGCTCTGACTGTTACCCCACATCCTCTTCTTGTGTCTTTAGTGTGTTTTTGGGTCAGTGACAAGAGCACAGAATTACCTCCAGAAGCTCACCTAGCACTTAGCCTCTTCACTTGTATTGCTTGTTTGCATTTCATAACAAGCACTCCTTATGAGTGCATCTGCAGGCCGTCTCTCTCCTCCCCTTATCTTGCAGCCTCCTCAGGGGTCACATCTCCTTACTTCCCTGCTCATTTTATTTATTTCTGTTTCCACAGATACAGCTTCCATTTTTTTGACATCATTTACCCACATCCACTAAACGAATCTCTGGGTCTTTTAAATATATTCCCTTCATACTACAGAGATGGACATTAAGGGCCCGATGTAGGTAGCCAAATACCGGTCGGTAACGGCCGAAAATCGGTCATTCCGGCCATTACCGACCGGTATATGAGCATCGAGATGTATGTGAATAAAAACGTACCGAATCGGTAAACACCAGTCGGTAAAACACCGATTCGATATTAAACGATTCGGAATTTACCAAATTCATATTTACCGAATCGGAAATTAAGAAATGGTAAATTTCCGATTCGGAAAATACCGAATTCATATTTACCGAGTCGGTAAATAAGAAATGGTAAAAATGGCCTGTTGAGATGTAGCAAATCCAAAAAATACCGAATTCCATGAAATTCGGTATTTAAGAATCGGTATTTACCATGGATTGGAAGCAGGTGGAAACCAGGAACAGGATATATAAGAAGGCCCCAAAATGCAACAGTGCAACCACAATGGCGGCTTTTTACGTTATTGCAAGGCGGCTACGGATACAGGCAGCAGGAGAGAGGGTCTGGCTAAGGGAGGAGCAGGTGTATAGGCAGAGGATCACCCTCTTCCATCTGACTGAAGCTGAGATCCTGCAAAGGTACCGACTCCACCCCAGAACCATCCTGGACTTGATCAGGGACCTCCACCCATATCTGCAACACCCAACACCAAGAGCACACGCCATCAAACCCCACGTGCAGGTATTGTGCTGTCTACACCTTCTTGCTTCTGGGAGCTACCAGCATGTGATTGCTGCGGTAGGTGGGGTGTCCCAGAGCTGCCTGTCACGGTTTTTCAGAAAATTTCTCGACGCCATGATGCAGAGGATGGAACACTACATTGAGTTCCCTGACACACCTGCTGAACTAGCAAAGACAAAAACCGATTTCTATCAACTTGCACAGTTCCCGCACATCATAGGCTGTATCGATGGGACGCACATCCCACTATGACCACCTGCAGCAACTGAACACATATACAGAAACCGGAAGTCCACACATTCTATCAATGTGCAGGTGATCTGCAATGCTGGCAACATAATTACGGACATTGTAGCCAAATATCCAGGGAGTTCCCACGACTCCTACATATTCCAGAACAGTGGGATATACAGACGCCTTGTGGCTGGTGATTTTGGTGATGGATACCTGCTGGGTAAGTATGTGTGAGACACCCTGATAGTCCATGCAGAAGGAAAACTCAAGAGTATGTGACTAATAAAAATTTCATTTTCCACCCAGGTGACAGTGCATATGCCTTGCGGTCATTTGTGCTCACCCCCTACCTGAACCCATCCACCAGGAGCGAAAGGCGTTATAACTTGGCACACAGAACAACACGTTGCGTGGTGGAATGCACTTTTGGACTGCTGAAAGTAGATTTAGGTGCCTCCATAAGAGTGGAGGTGCACGGCAATACACGCCAATTATCTGTTGCAAGATTATTGCGACCTGCGCCATGCTGCACAATCTTGCCACCAAAAAGGGCACAGAGATTGAACTAACATATCATGAGGACATAGATGATGGGACTGTACAAGCCGATCACACTGCAGCAGGAGCAGCACCTGCAACAGATGGTAGACTGCGACGCGCATAAATCAGCAACAGATACTTTTAATAGAGTGATGACACACAGGCATGTTCATATCTTGAAACACTCACTTTAATATGCACTACTGCACTATTCAAGACCACATTAATCAAATTAAATTCACTTTGCACACTGGGTGGCCAAAGTTCAATTCACTGTGACCTGTCCTGTGTTCATTATGATTTCTTAATGTTTGCGCTTACGCATGATGTTGTGGGAGCCACGGGGCTGGGGGTCAACCTGCGCAGTGGGACCGGTGTCATCTGCATGGAGTCTGCTGCTCCGACGAATGTCCTGTACAGGCGTGCTGGCTCCACTCCTGCTTGTGGAGTCCTCTGTGTCCCCAACACACGTGTTATCAGCAGTGGCTGTCTGCTGTGTCAGCAGTACCTCCATAGCAGAGGTCACCCTCCCCATACCCCTGGACAAGTCACTGCAGCAGTGCACAATTTCAGTCTGCATGTTAACTGACCGGCGGCATAGCAGTGTGGTAGAAGTAGCCAGACGGTTAATTGACTGATTCAGCTGCTTTACCTCGCGCCTATACCTGCGCCTTTCTTGGTGGTCACTCTCCAGCCTGTCACAGAGGGAACCCATGCGCACACCCATGTCCCTCACCCCCTCTGCCATGGACTCCATTCCTTTGCCCATTGACTCCATTCCTTTGCCCAAGGACTCCATTCCCTTTGCCATGGCACTTATCCCCCGATCGATGTCTGACATCCTGCTGTTCAGGATGCGCACCTGTCTGTGCACTGCCACGATCCCTTTGGCCTGCATGCGCTGGACCTTAACCATTGTGGCTTCCAGCCCAGCAAAGACCCCCTACACATTATGCCCCTCATCCTGCTCACGTGCCCTATGGCCACGGTCACTTGCACGGCCAGATCCCATTGACCCCTGTTGGCCTGCGTCGCCAGCCAGTGGTGGTGTGCTCGGTCTGGGAGCCTCCACAACTTCCTCATCAGAGCTTTCCATGATCCTGAATGGTGGTACGTCCTGCCTCCTTGGCCTCACATGCACAGGGGACCCTGAGCTTGGTGTTGTGCCATCTGCAGGTGCTGCCAAAGTCTGTGTCTCGAACAGCAGGGGCGACAGTGGCTGTGCAGTGGTGTCTTGCTCCGTTGCTGTGGGTGCGTGCATTGTGGTTGTGTCCTCAGGGACAGTGCTAGGTCCTGCTGTGTCTGTGGGCTTCTCCCTCGCAGCCATTGTTGGTGCACTTGACTCCCCTCCCTGCGCTGCTCTGCGCGATGACTCTCCTGTGGAGAGACATGGACAATGATCAGCTGTGTGTTTTCATCACACAAATTCCTAAAACACATTTTCATATGCCTCAACTGGTTGTGTATGGGGAGTGTGGCATGGCATGCAGTGTTCAGTGTTGTCAGCCTTGATGTATGTACCTATGACTACGACTACCATGATGCATTGCTGGTGACTATTGTCATGTGTGCTGGATTGTGAGTGAGTCACCCACATTGGGGAAGGGGCCAGGGAATGGGTGGGGTACATGTCCCTGCATCTTACCTTTCTTTCTTGCAGCTCTGGCTGAGCTATCAGCATCCCCAATCCCGTGTATGCTCTCAGGCTCCATGGTGGATTCCACAAGCTGCTCCAGTTCAGTGAGGCTTGGTGCACGGTTCTTCCCCCCACCTGTGGCTGCTGATTCCTTCCTCTGGGTGGCAAGCTTCTTTTTGGTGGTGATCCTCAGATCATACCACCTTTTCTTCATGTCATCGATTTCGCGATGAGTCACTCCTAGGGCATTGACTTTGCTCTGGATTGCCAGCCAGGTGTTCCTCTTTACAGACTCTGCTACTTGCAGAGACTGTCTCCCAAACAGCTGACTGTAATACTGCACAACCTCCTCCACCAGCGCCTGGAGCTCAGTTGGGCTGAATTTCACCTTCCTCTTTCTGTCACCTCCATCCTTTTGGGCCTCCTGGGACTCCATGGTATTGCTGTGCTGGGCTCAGTGCAGCCTGCTCCTCTGTCTCACCTCCAGCTCTCTCTGCAGTTCTGTTGCTCTGCACCTGCAGGGGTGTGGCCACCTCCAGGTACTGGGGTGTGGTACTTGCATCTGATTGGTTGATTTCTCTGATGCTTTGTTGTGGGGTGTGGTGGTTGTCCCTGATTGGTTCACTGGCTCACATGTCATGTATTCGAATTTTCGAGATCGGATTTTACCGATTCTTCCGATTCGGTGTCTCCCATTCATTCCTATGGGACTGGAGGCCCATAGGGTTGAACGGGTGTTACCGAATCGGAGATTACCGAATCGGTGATTACCGATTCGGTATTTACCGAGTGTGGATACCGAATGTTACCGAATCGGTATTTTTTACCGATTATTTACCTACACGTGGTTTTCCCGATTCGGTATGATTCGGTATTTACGAACCGGTAAAAAAAATGTACCTACATTGGGCCCTATGTCCTCTGCGCAGGACACACAAGGGACCTCCGTGGCACGACTCAGCATTTATCTTTGCGAGATGTCTTTCCAGTCAGAAAAGACATGCATCACGAGGCGCAGTCTCACTTAATCTTGGGTAAATGTTTTTTTTTTCTTTGTCCTCCCCCATTTACCTAATATCCTCACTTTATAATACCACCAGTAACAGCCCAAAATATTGCCTTTCTCAATATACAAGTCATAACACTTTAAAAGAGTTTAAAGAACTTATATTGCACAACAACTCACCAAGCTACAAATTACAACAAAAACCAGCTTATTATTAATCACATAGGCGATACCTATTGCATTTCCCAATGCTTGTTAGAAAGTTCATCTGTCCTGAAAGGGCATTTGTTTGGACTGTTTCAGCTATGAATGAGAGTATATTCACCTTACTCAGAGCAAAACGAAATAATTTAATTTGCGAAACTGTATTGAACATGGTTTTTTTCAAAAGACTTATTGTCTTTCATAAATGATTGACCCTAATGTATTATATATTTGCTGCTAGAGCTCGTGCAAATCAACTGTGTTATCACCAGCAGTTATGTTATATTGCTTTGTTTTGATTTGTATAGTGTGCTACTCACCAAAGAGGGTATCCAGGCACTTGTAGTATGTACTGGTGTTCCAGTACTGAGACAGACACAGAGCTGTCACAGTGCACTTTTACAGAAACATTGGCAGAGAAGTTAAAAAGCAGCTTTGTGCCCGCCTGAACCATTCGTGGAGTACTGACCCGCTACCGAGACAGCCACAAGGGTCTCCCACAGGTCTTTTGAAGGAGCTATAACCTACAAGGAGGCTCTGTTTAGAGTCCACTCACGCCATTTGTCACTCAAACCACACAAACATGTAGGTCTCGATTATGAGAATCACGGAATAGGGAGTGGTAATTACATTCCGGTAAATAGCGACACTCTAGGGGAAGAGATATGGGGAATTACATGCAGAATCGTCTTTTACTGCACTTTCGCATGTTTCCAAGTTTGTCCGCATATTTTCCCCTGATACATTTCCCGTTCAAAATTCATTACGGAAAATTGCAGGGGATGTGGTGCTTTCCTACACTAATATCATCCGTAATGCATTTCCCTTCCATGTTTTAGACAGAGCGTGTATCCTGGTTACTTTATAATCCACCTTCCAAAGAATAATCTCAAAGATACCCAATATCAAGGTCTGCGTCATCCTCCCGGAGCAGTAACACATTCTGGTGGTACCTCTTCCCTTCTTGTCTAAAATAATTATTATCTGGCAGCTTTTGGTATATGTGAAATGAAATTAATGATCAATAAACAGAGGGTGTGATACCTTTACCATACTGAAGCTGGTTAGATTAAGAAAACATCCAAAAGGATTTTACTGCCCACACTGTCATGCCTATGGGCCATATGTGTGAAAAAAAAATTATTCGCAAACGCTTCAAATTGCAAAAAACAGTGTTTGCGAATAAAAATTTGCAAAACGCGATGTATGAGACATTCTAGCAACGCAAAAATAAGGAATCGCAAAAATAGCGATTTCTCATACTGCGAACCAATAATTATGCGATTATTAGTTCGAATTCCAAAACTGCGATTTTCAATTTGCGAAAATTGCAAATTGAAAAATCACATTTTAAGAAATCGCAATGAAATGTATGAAAAATGTGCAATTTGCGATTTCACGAAATTCACAATTTTGAGAATCCCAATTACCACCAAGTCTGAGCAAGTAGTAACCAGGTGCAAACTATTTAAGGAGGCCCACAATGCTACAGATTTTTCCACAATGGCTGGGCTGTATGTGATAGCCAGGAGGCTGCGATTCAGAGTTGCTGCACAGAGGAGGAGACGCCAGGAAAGGATCTTTCATGCGCACATAACCCTGTTCCAGCGGACTGAGGAGGAGATCTATACAAACTACAGGCTGGATGAAGAGAGCATTCTTGAATTAATTGAGGAGCTCAAACCTATACTTGAACACCCCACAAGCAGGACACACACCATCCCTACCCACATCCAGGTCCTGTGCTCACTGCACCTCTTGGCATCAGGTAGCTTCCAGGGGGTGATATCCTCAGCAGGAGGGGTCTCACAGAGTGCATTGTCGCGCTTTTTCCACGCGTTCCTTGATGCCATGGTACAGAGGCTGCATCACCACTCCACTTCCCCACCACACCACAGGCACTAGACTAGACCAAGCAGGAGTTCTATCAAATTGCACAACTTCCCGACGTCATTGGATGCATAGATGGGGCACATGTCGCCATATCCCCCCTCCCAGAACGAGTATGTGTTCAGGAATTGCAAATCCTACCATTCCCTGAACATACAGGTGGTGTGTAATGTCAAGCACATCATCACTGACGTCGCTAAATACCCAGGCAGCACGCACAATGCTTTCATCTTCCGCCACGGTGGGATACACCGTTGACTCACAAGTGGGGAGTTTGGTGAGGGACACCTACCAGGTAATTGCATTTGTACAAAGGACACACTAGTAAAGGATATTATTGGCAGGACAGTGTTTAACCATATTCCTCCCACCCCACAGGTGACAGTGCGTATGCGGTCCGTGATTTCATACTGACTCCCTACCTGAATCCTGCCAACACTGGGAAGCGGAGGTACAACAGTGCCCACATAGCAACCAGATGTACTGGTGAGCGGACCTTCGGGATACTCAAGAGCAGATTCAGATGCCTAGAGTGGAGGGGCACTACAATACAGCCCACAGACCTGTTGCAAGATAGTGGTAACATGTGCCATGCTGCACAACATCGCCACCAGGAAAGGCACACCAGTGGAGCTCAGTGAATCGGATTCATCAGATGAGGAGGGGCCAGCGCCAGGACGCATGCCAGCCGGTGTAATTAGTGCAGCTGCTGGGCGCCAGAGGCGAGATGAGATAACACGCAACTATTTCGAGGAAGAAAATATGACACAATGCTAAATATTAGTTGTGAAACTGTGTTTTATTTCCTTAACTTCAGAATAAATGACGACACACCTCCTGTGTACCACACAATGTATCGTCCAATGCCCAGCACATGTTAGTATCACAGTGCGATTGTACAATAAGGAGCAAGTGTCCATGTAAACTGGGTTGATGCACCCATCTCCTGGTCCAAGTTAGTGCACCTCAAATGCGGCGCTGTCGGATCGGAGCCCCTGGCTGGGGGTGCACAGTGCCCTCCTCACCTGTCCCAGTAGCCCTACTGCGACGCCCACTACGGTGACTATCCGGGGGGGTGGGCTGATGCTGCGCCTGTCAGATTGTGCATCCTCATCTGTTGGAGTGAGGACTCCTGGGCCAGTAGTGCGAGCTGCCCGCAGGTCATCCACAGCAGATGTGACCTGTACCAGGGCCTTTGCCACGTCCTGGCTGTTATGTGCCACCTCACGCTGCATACCGATTCTGCACCTTGACAGCACATTTGTTGCTGAGGGCAGGCGGCTAACTGCCCGGGTGTAGAGATCTAGGCGCTGCATCTCCCTGCGCCTAGCAGCACGATCTGCCTTTAGTTCCGCACAGAGTGCCTCCAGGGCACCTATCATGCCCATGAAGCCAACCCTGATTTGCCTCTGTAGTGATTTTATGTTTTTCGCCTGCAGGTGCTGTACTTCCAACATGTGCCTTTCCAGCCCGCCGAAGACTGTGTCCTCTCCTGGGGCTGCTTGCTGCACTGGTGGATGCACGTGCCCTGCGCCTGGATGGAACTGGCGGGATCGGTTCAGCACGTGCTCGAGCACGGTGTTGTGGCTCTGGCTGTCCTGGGACTGGTCGGACATCGCCATCGCTGCCCTGGCCTTCATCCTCCAATAGGGGCAGTGGTGGCACTACAATCCGTCTGCGGCGTTTTGGAGGGATTACTGGGCTGTCCACCTCCTCCATTACCTCCTCTTGCCCTGTTGCCTCTGGGTTAGGGGATTCGTCCTCTCCTCCACTGACTGTTTACTGTGTTTCTGATGGTGCTGTGGACGTAAAAGCACACATTAATTTTCTGTCCCGACTTGCACTTGTCATGCATTAAATTTCACTGTTTGGAATTACATGGGTTCTGTCTGTCTGTATTTTGCCTTTCCTGATGCGCACATGCTGTTAGGGACTGGCTCGGTGTAAATGCACCACTGTAATGTGCATGTGACTACATCTCCCATAATGCATTGCTGTGTGTGCTTGTGTACAGGCACTGGACTTTTTGTTTTGTTCTGCCCCTGGGTCGCTCCTGGGTGTTTGGGGGTAGTTGGGGGGTATCAGGGGTGTGATGCCATGCTTCTTACCTTGTCTTGGTACCGGGGGTTCGGAGCTGTCCAGGTCGCCCACGCCCATTACACTCTCTGGAAGCAGGGTCCCCTCAAACAGTTCCTCTAGTGGTGTGGAGTCAGTGGCAGTGGAGGTCCCAGCACCAGTCTTCTTGGCCTGCTCCAACCTGGCAGCCACCTTCTCCTTGGAGCGCTGGCGCATATCGTACCAGCGCTTCCTTAGATCTTCCACTCTTCTATGGGTGATGTCAACTGCGTTTACTTTGCGCTGGATATCAGAGATTTTCTGGATTTCAGAAAACTTTTGTTTTTTTCCTCTGTGTTTCCCCCTGCTGCTGTTTGTCCTGGCTGGCCATGTCTCCAGTGTCTGCCATTGTTTGTTGCACTGCAGAGTTCCCTCACCTCCGCTCCTTCTCTCTCACTGTGCTTCAGAAACTCAGTTGTTGAGTTTCCAAGTCTCAAATTTGCGAAATTCGCAAAATTGCGATTTTTTGGAATAAGGAATCGCTATTTAAAATCTCGCAATGAAATTAGCGATTTTTACGGAACCGCTATTTTATTGCGATTTTTTGATTACATACCGTTTTGCGATTCTCAACTTGCGATTTGCCAAAAATCGCTATTTGAGAATCGCAAAAGGGGAGTTTGATACATATGGCCCTAAGTACATAATTGAAAAATATGGAATAATCACTAACATAAATGATGATTTATCAGTGTATAAATAAAACACAGCCTACCGCCTGATTTCCTTTAATAATCGTTTAGGTCAACCAGTAAATCGATCTAAAGAACCTTTTGAAGTGATACAATAACCATCAATATGTAAAGTATGAGTCCCTGTAGAAGGCGTATCAATCTTCCACCAAAAACATGTAGAATAGTCATCATTAGGAACTAAGACTCTGATGTACAAAGCAATTTTGAGGTTGAAACCTCGGTGATTAACAAAATCACAGGGATTGCACCTTCAAAAGGGAATTCCACAATGTACAAAAAACCCTTCTGCAATCAAAAACGTTTTGCCAACTCATAAAAAGGACTTAGCGACTCTTTCGGAATCATAAATCGGAGGGAGAAAATCTTTTTTTTAGCAACACCTGTCTCTTTAAATGGACATGGGTTGCTTTAAAAACAAATTGGGTCTGCAAATGCAAGGGCGGATATCTGTTGTCTCTTACAGGCCTCCATCCCTGCTTTCACAGCCAATCACGGTAGAGTTGCAAATTACGACAAGTTTAATATTCATTAGGCGGGTTGTTTTGCAGCACTCTTGTGCTATGTAACCTAATAGTGCATTGGTTAAATGGAAAAATTACATGCAGGTCGCAAAAAGTTGGTGCACAAGATTTGTCTGAATAAGCATTATTTCCTTTGCTGGTAAAAAGGAAGTTGGGAGCCATCTCTAAACAGAGTATGTTTTAAAACTCTGTATGGTGTGAAGGCTGCGCTCTATCACCGTTCTTTCTCACCATGTTTCTTGTATGTATGTACCATGTATGTATGTATGTATGTATGTATGTATGTATGTATGTATGTATGTATGTATGTATGTATGTATGTATGTATGTATATATATATATATATATATATATATATATATATATATATATATATATATATATATATATATATTCACTGAAAAAACCATAGGTTATAGACCATATATAGTTAGGAATTAGCATTTAGAAAACCTTATTTTACTCACACAAAACCATTGAAATTCCATATATAGTTAGTTGCACTAACTATATATCGCGCACCCGCAATCCACTGCTGATGATGTCACATATTACATCATTCATGACATGGTCAGTGACATCACTGATGACATCACTGATGACATCTCAAATGACATCACTGATGACATCATCTAGTGTCTGTGTGTTTTTGTAAAGTTTAAATATGTTTTACATATTGAAGAATGACTGGATGTATGGAAGACTGAGTGTGTGTGTGGCTGGCTGGGAGGTGTGTGACTCTGTGCATATCAATGTGTACTTGTATCAGTGATTGTATAAGAGAGTAAGTATGTGTTAGTATATGTGTGAAAAGTATGGTGTTCTGTGTTTAACTATAGATGAGGAAATCGAAGTGTGATTGATTCTTCACAGGACTGACTAGGTGTATGAGTGCATATGATAGTGTTCTAATAATAACTGACTGTATGTATGAGTAATTGTATGGGTGAATGAGTGAATGTGTGTGTAGACGTACGAATCAGTGAGTGCGTATGTAGTAACTGGTATTGGTGTGTCATGATGTCATCAGTGATGTCATTTGAGATGTCATCAGTGATGTCATTTCAGATGTCATTAGTGATGTCATTAGTGATGTCACTGAAGTATGGTGTTCTGTGTTTAACTGTATAGATGAAGAAATGGAAGTGTGATTGATTCTTTACAGGACTGACTTGTGAGTAACTCCATGGATGAGTGGCAGTGTGTGACTGTCTGCATAGGTGTATGAGTGCATATGATAGTGTTGTAATAATAAGTGACTGTATGTATGAGTCATTGTATGGGTGAATGAGTGAATGTGTGTGTAGACGTAGGAATCAGTGAGTGCGTATGTAGTAACTGGTATTGGTGTGTCATGATGTCATCAGTGATGTCATTTGAGATGTCATCAGTGATGTCATCAGTGATGTCATTTGAGATGTCATCAGTGATGTCATCAGTGATGTCACTGACCATGTCATGAATGATGTAATATGTGACATCATCAGCAGTGGATTGCGGGTGCGCGATATATAGTTAGTGCAACTAACTATATATGGAATTTCAATGGTTTTGTGTGAGTAAAATAAGGTTTTCTAAATGTTAATTCCTAACTATATATGGTCTATAACCTATGGTTTTTTCAGTGAATTTTCAAGGTTTTGTAAATGCTAATTCCTAACTATATATGGTCTATAACCTATGGTTTTTTCAGTGAATTTCATTGGTTTTTTAACAGCTAATATCTGTAGCTGTAAAATGTATTCTTCTTTAAATCCAAAAATATATTTTATATGTTTATGAATAATTTTTTTTTTAAATATTTTTTTTTCTTCGTTCCCGCTTCGCGAATCGGGAAGCTTCCCGTTAGCTGACCTTGATGCCGCGAAATAGACCGCGAGCCGGTAAACGTTTCTTTACCGCAAGTGCCGCGTTAGAAAACAACATCGTGACGCCTCCCGTCCGCATGACGTTTCACGTTGTCGCGTGATACGTCATATGACGTGCTACGTTAGCGAACTGGTACGCGAAGCGAGTCGCAAAGCGCAGGTTTCTGGAAGCAAACCGGGAGGCCCTGCAAAGCGCTTAACGTAAACACAGCAAGTCATGTGACTTGGTAATAACACTTTTCATTGGTTCATTTCACTTTTGGTTTCCTAATGATGTAAGACTAGGTCATATAATCTAAAATGAACACTTTTCATTGGTTGAGAACTCTTGTTTTTCCCAAATGATGAAAATCCCTCCTTCTTTCCTCACTCTGACTTTCATCATTGTGAGAGAAAGACCCTTTGTGATCACTGAGCAATGGCTTCTTTAGTAGCTTCAGCTGGTGCTTCCCCACCACCTCCACCACATCCAAGGAAGAGTGGACCACCTGCTCAAGTTATAATTCAGCAAGAAGAGGAAGAAGAGGAAGACGAGGAAGAGCAGGAAGAGAGGCAGTTTTTGCCTGAGGAACCCAGGACGTCTCACCGGAAAGAAAACTTCATTTGGCAATTTTTTTAAATTCCCAAAGGTCAGAAAAAAGTAAATGCAAGATACGTAACTTGCCTTATATGTCAAGATAGACTGTCCAGAGGAACCGAGAAAAAATACAGTTTCGGAAACTACACAATGCATCGCCATATGACTAGGTGGCATCCTAACAACTACAGTGCTGCACAGTTTCGGAACGACCTAGATAATCTCCCTATTATGGCCAGAAGATCTGTTGTACCGGAAGTAACGGGACCAGAGGGCAGGGAGATGGTGTCAAATATACAAATGAGATTTGGTGAAGTAAAACACATCTGCGTATTTTGCGATGGATTCATTTGCTACGGAGAAAGAAGCATCACTCTGATCAACAGAGCTATTGACTATCATATGCAAGTTTGTACGAAACGCCCAAAATAATAAATACTTTTTTTTTGTTTTGTTGCTCCTGTTGAGCCCTTTACAATGAATCGTTTTCATTGCCCCCTCCAAGAAAAACCCCAAAAAATATAAAACTGTTCAGAAAAATTCAAAAAAAGTAAAAAAATGTTCTGAAAAATAATTAAAAAAATATAAAACAACAAAAACAATAAAAAAAAAGTTCTTTTCAGAACTACCTCCCCGTTATTAAAAAATTGGTACAATATTTGGAACTGTGCCAACCTCTATTTCTCTTAGTTCGCTTCCCAGTTCGCTCGCCGGTACGCGAACCGGAAGCGAACCAAAAACAGTAAGTATAAGGGAAGGAAACAGACACTTATGTTAAAAGAAAGACAGCTATAGGGGAGTAAACTAGAGATACTATTACCCGTAATCCACTGCTGATGATGTCACATATTACATCATTCATGACATGCTCAGTGACATCATCAGCAGAGGATTGCGGGTTTTTTGGCAACGTGCCTTATCCACGGTTTAATAACGCTGCCTTTTGCTTTATATAAGTTTTCAAATTGTATGAAATATATACCAATAGGTCGTTATGAACCTTTAGGTAGTGCTTTTCTTCATGAGGTCTGGTCGCTTCCATACACATACAGATGTTTCAAAGATGATCAAGAAGTTTATCTGAATGGAGAGGAATGCACTGAGACGCCAGATCATTCACTAATGTGTAGGCACATACAGTTACACGGTTCATGCAACAAACACCGACCAAATATGGCTTGCGTGTTGCAAGGCACGCCAGTTCCTGCTATCATCCCCACGTTCAAGTTGTTGGAAAATGGTAGTTATTTGATGCTCAATAATGAAGATTGTTCTGAGTTAATTAAAAGTATTCCTTTTATCGTAACAGTAAGTGAACGGGTTATTTGCTGCAGAAATGTTCTATTTCCTCCCACACATGAACATAGGGAGTTTTCAATCTGGCCACAAATACCAACCTTGGGAGAGATTTCAACGGCATGGCAAGAATAAGAGCTCTTTTGTCTCAGAGAGAGGTGGCCTTGAGTTCGGCCCGTGAAACTTTCGTGCTTCACATAGCGAACACCCGTACAGAGGTGCAGACCCTTTTCAATTCAGATTTGCCTTTCAATTTCAGCAAGATGGTTCGGACTATCTTTAACGCATCCTCCACAAAGGCCCTGGCGCACTTTTTTAAAGTTGTTACCAGTGGTCTCGTGACTTCATTTGAGAAAATCTTTGGAGTCATCCCTGCTTTCTTTCATTCTATTTTCTCCACTCTGCTTCGTGGATTGGCATTTTTACTTGCATTACCAGCGGACGCTCTTGTGCTTTTTTACATTTTTAAATATGGATGTCCCTCCTATGCAACCTCCCACCCTGCAGCTGCTGACACTGTTCCGCAATCGCATGCTAGAATATTATGGCACAATGCCGTTGGCGATATTAAGCACGGCATATGGATTATCTTTTCGATTCTCCTACTTCACCTGTGTCCAGCCTGTATTTCACTGCCTGACCTGTGATTTCGATTGGGCCATTGATTTGTGTCTCTGCGGACCGGTTTCTCCTGACGTCGACTTTAATCAGCTGATGACTCCTATCATTACTCACGAGTTGGTTTGTCCTGGCGAAAGGATTATGGCTGTGGCATTGATGCATGGACTACTTGGTCCCTGGAATTTACTGGCGGCAGCACAGTCTTTCTTGGAACAGAGCTTTCTTGAAAACCCACCGAGCTGTCCTCTGATGGTGATAGAGGATCCGGTGCTGGGAGAGCACGTATGTTCTTTTCCGCTTTTAAATTGGATGGCTGAACTGTTTTCGGATGAAGACGGTGACTTCCTATTGGAGGCTGTTTTTGCATACACAGTTATGTCATAGACCTTTTTCATGTTTGATATGCTGAGTACTAGCATTTCATTGACAATTCATTGACTTATTTGTCAAGTTTTTATTATTTACCTTGCCTATTGGCTTAAGACTCGATAAAGTACTTGGCTGTTTTATTTTTCTTTAGCATTAAATTTTCCTAGTTTTTAATGCTTTACCTTGCGGACCGTCCACATATAAACTTGCAATCTGCTCTCATGAGATGGCACTTCTATTATCTTATTCAGTTCGTTTCCGGATCATGGGGAGGTGTCATCTAGGTCCTGGATATCTTTACACCGTGTTAAGTTAGCATGGGCTCATTACCGGTTTAAACGCCATTTTTCCTTTTTTGCAACTTCTGCACACGACACTTAGTTGTTGCTTTAGCTTTCCACCTAGTAGTTCATCGTGGTTTACATGAGAATAATATGTTATTGCTCTACTATCTGCTTTGCTTGTTAAACTATATCTGTACAGCGAGTGCTAAAGTTTCAAGAACAACACGATACAGAATTGTTATGAGGTCTGATCTCCACGACTTCATACTCATAACATAAGTGCAACTTCTGCCAATTCTGGGCATGAGGCGGGTTTTATATTGCTTTGCCGAACACACATACACAACAGTTGATGCGGTTCACATGAAGAGAGAGCTGGTGTATGCTGATGTGATTCCTTCAAATCTAAGACACTAAAGTATGGGCACGCCCTAAACCAACACAAAGAGACCTTCTTAGCAAATAATATAATATGTGTATTAGGGAGGGTGAGATATAAGCAGCCGCGGGCCGTGGAGGGAGTTACGGTGAGGCAGGGAGGCGGGGAGGGGGAGAAGCAGGGTGGAGCCCTCTCTACCTTGCCCCTCCCCCTCCCCGCCTCCCTGCCCCACCGTAACTCCCTCCACGGCCCGCGGCTGCTTATAAGTGTTGCTAACTCTTATTCATTTACAGCATGTTAACATACTGTCACCATTCGCTTTTTATGTACTAGTAACTATGCTGGTAATTTTGCTACTGATAATATGTGTACTTGTATTCTCCACCCTGCTTCTCCCCCTCCCCGCCTCCCTGCCTCACCGTAACTCCCTCCACGGCCCGCGGCTGCTTATAAGTGTTGCTAACTCTTATTCATTTACAGCATGTTAACATACTATCACCATTCGCTTTTTATGTACTAGTAACTATGCTGGTAATTTTGCTACTGATAATATGTGTACTTGTATTATGTAAGATACTACGCCTGAGAAGACGGCATTAGTAAATAAACATTTCAAATACACATGTGTTCTTCTTAACTCCATGTTCTGGTTTCTAAGAAATATATAACGACCGACTGTTCATGAGTTCCACGTATCCTGAGGTACTATAAGTTCATATTCTGGATTGTCTAAACATTGAGAGTTTGTTATATCCAATGTGACACTGTACCTAGCTTACTAAGGAGTTTTTGATTACTAACGTGAGTTTTGGGACACCCTAATTCGCCGAGGTTCCAATCCTCTGTCCACAGTTCTGTGTGAGAACAGAAACCCTGCGACAGGGGCACCCCCGACCCTTGCTGGAGCTTCATCACACTTGCGATACAACTCCAGCAATGCGCCACCTTTACGGCACAGATACATCACGCATCTGTGCTGTTTTTGCCCCATGATGCGCCGCATTGTAAATGCAGCACACCATAGGTGACGGAACAGCAGCACAGAATGACTAACACATCCCTGGTGATGCGCCAGTCATCATAAATGTATCCCTATGCTTCTTATCTTGTTAGAGATGAACCGCCATATGTATCATCAAAGTTTTTTGCATTTCCTAAATAGCGAACTTTAAGGAATAAATAGCGATTCTTTACCATTCCTAGTTTGCGATTAGCTATTTGCTAATTACAAATTACCCATTCATTTCCTTCATTTCCATAGGGCGGTTGGACTCACTTTTAGCTCGAACGGCTGAATGGATTTCCACGAAACTTGGCAAAATTGTAGGGACTGGTAGCCCGATGTGCCTTTGCTATGTCTCAAGATATATGCTCCAGTGGTTTTTACGAAAATTAACTTTGAAAAATATATATTGGGCTACATTGGCCTATATATATGTTGGAGCCCAAATGTAGCCCAATGTAGCCCAATGAAGCCCAATGTAGCCCAATGTAGCCCAAAGATGGCCGCCAGACACACAAAAAAACAAATGTAGCCCAAATATCAGCCAGATGTAGCCCAACTATAGCCCAGTGACAGAATGACCAATCAGCTTCGCAAACCTCCGTTACGCGAAGCGGAGCGCTGTTACAGATATATATCTTTTTTTGAACGTTAATTTCTCAAAATCCACTGGAGCACATATATTGAGACCTAGCAAAGGCACATCGGGCTACCAGTCCCTAATATTTTGCCAAGTTTCGTGCAAATCCATTCAGCCGTTCGATTATTATTATTATTATTTTTTTTTGCCCCGCGGGGCCCTTTTAAAACCTCCACATCAAACCTAGGGGGTCAGCGAGGATCTACTATGCCCCCTTATAGTTATTTCCCCCTTTGTTTTGACCTCCTCTTGTCTCTCGATCCTACAGAGAGACAAGATGGCGGCCGCTACGGACTGTTTGGAATGTTGACAGACGCCGGAGAACCAATCAGCTTCGCTTCACAAAGCTCCGTTGCGCGAAAAGTACGCGTCCTGGGCCGCTGCCCAGTCCGCTGTTACAGATATATATCTTTTTTTAAACGTTAATTTCTCAAAATCCACTGGAGCACATATATTGAGACCTACAAAAGGCACATCGGGCTACCAGTCCCTACAATTTTGCCAAGTTTCGTGCAAATCCATTCAGCCGTTCGGGCTAAAAGTGAGGCCAACCGCCCTATGGAAATTAACATGGGAAAAACGCGTTTTGGGACCCCCCTTTTTTCTCGGCCCCCCCCTTGACGAACCCCCCCAAAATTTTCAGGGGCTGCTCAGAAACAAAATGTGCCATTTTCCTGAAAATTTCAGCCAATTCCGTCCACAAACGCCAAAGTTATTAGACATAGAATTTTCAAAAATCCCATAGGGAAAAAATCCTAACTATATATACCTACTGGCGACCGCCAGTAGGTAATAAATATACTAGCAGCCCGTCCCGAAGGTGTCCGGGTATGAAATAGAATGTGTGTAATGTGTGTATTTGGCAAGGGCAATTTATTTTAAAATCTCGCGGTAGACAACATTTTTTGCTTCATTAGAATCGGGACCCAGAAGGCCCAGCTGCAGCCCTGGTTGATGTTAGCAGGCGCGTATAATTGGTGTAGTGATCCACCGCCTGAGCCCGGCTACAGCCCTGGTTGATGTTAGCAGGCGCGTGTAATGTCGTTGAATGAAAGAGTTATAAGCCGCGGGTAAATCCGTTTAATGAGAGAGTTGAGTGACAGCGAGTAGGAGTGGCTGCAGTAACGTTACTTACCACGCCTCCAGCTGAACGCGTTTATCACGCCCCCAGCACACGGCCACAGCAGACGATCTTCTGATTAATGTACGACCCACATGGCATGAAGGGCGGAACGTAGCACACACCCCCAGCGTTTCTCACGCCCCCAGTGTGCCCCTTGATGCGGCACAATTGCGTTCACATGGCATGAAGGCCAGACACACGCCCCCAGCGTTTCTCACGCCCCCAGCGTGCCCCTTGATGCTGCGCAGCAACGTAATTGGCTCTTGTATGTATTACTCACATGGCATGAAGGGCAGACACACGCCCCCAGCGTTTGTCCCGCCCCCAGCACACGCACACAGCCCGCGATATGATGGCCTTACCATACGCCCCCCAGCGTTAGTCACGCCCCCAGTCCACGCCCACAGCACAACGCAGACACGCCCACAAGGGACTACTTTGCTGGCACGGTTCTTTTACCTTTTAAATGTATATGGTGGCCGTCGGCATAGCCTATGTCCTTCTGCTGCAAATGCCCTTTCCAACGCTGTATTGGGTGTTGTGATTGGTGCTGTGGTTACTGAGATTACCCGCCTCAAGGGTTTGGGCTCTCTCTTTATAATATTAGTATGGATTGTATAGGACAGTAACTATTTGTTAGTATCTGCATAAATAACTGATGTGGTGTGTGTATAAATAACGGAGTTGGTGTGTATAACTGTAAACATGAGTAAATGGTTATGTGATTCATTATTTGCATGACTGACTAGGTGTGTGTGAGTAACTATGGATAAGAGATGAAGTGTGACTATAGGTGTATGAGTGCATATTATAGTACTGTATTGATGAGTAACTGCATGTATAAGTGACTGGATGTGTGTATAGACCTAGGAAATAGTCGGTGGTATGTAGTATCTGGCATTGTTGTGTGTATGGTTTTAAAAAATGGTAGTCTGTATTTTAGAGTGGATGTATCAAAGTTTATATTAGGGCATCAGTATGTGCATCAGATTATCACATGGATGATGTCATCAGTGATGCCATCAGTGATGTCATTTGGGATGTCATCAGTGATGTCACTGATCATGTGATAAGTGACGTCATCAGCAGTGCATTGTGGGTGCGCGAGTTATAAGTATCTCAACTAACTATAACAGGAGAATTTCTCTGGTTTTATATGAGTCAAATGTCTAACTAACTATAACATCCCTGAAACCTATGTTTTTTTAGTGAATTTCAATGTTTTTTTTAATGCTAATTCTTAACTATAACGTCGGTAAAACCTATGGTTTTTTCAGTGAATTTCGAAGTTTTTTTAAATGTTAATTTCATATTTTAATATTTATAAAGCCTATATTTTTTCTAATTTTTTAAATAATATTTTTGAACTTAATTATCCTTTTTTTTACTTTAAAAATCATGTAATGTTTTATATCTTCAAAAAAAGATGTATATAATTTTTTTAATTTTTTGGGAGAAAACTAGAGTCCCAAGCTCCATCACCACGCGAATAATCCGCAGTATTGCTAAACTCGTAAATGATGCGCATTTCGTATCCGACGGGTTTGTGGCACGGCGTCCGCCGTAACAACATATACGTATGAGGAAGCAGTTGGAAAACGCCACCCATTTTTGTCATTCTCTCTACAGCATTTGATGAGACACACCTCTTTTGCTTAGAGAGCTTTTTTGAAAACGTTTTGCTATGTACACATATCTTACACTACACACAACATGCAACCACCATCTTCATCAATATTCATGGTCTGTAAAGTAGCCTTCCACCTGTGATAGCCATGCACCTAAAAGTTACATAACCAAAGTTTTCCCCACTGCCAGAGGTAACATGGTTGAATATGCTGTCCACAGCACAATGTAATGTGGTACGGCCCAGGGACAGTATCATGCATAGATAATGAATACACGGACACAGATAGATAATGGGAGTGGGTACGGGCATGTGCGCACGACAAATTTTTATTACCAGGGTCACATATAAAGTGACGTCTGTGCTGGATGCGTGTGGGGTGAGTGTAAACCAGCC
The DNA here is from genome assembly GCF_964261635.1 of Lissotriton helveticus. NCBI lineage: Eukaryota > Metazoa > Chordata > Amphibia > Caudata > Salamandridae > Lissotriton > Lissotriton helveticus. The sequence continues at coordinate 823,967,128 of NC_136063.1, read as the reverse complement.
CTCAGGGAATAGTTGCTGCTAGCATCAACTACAACAGCAATTATTGGATCACACACAGAGATTCAATAATTAAAGAGTCACTAGTTTGTGCTGAAGTAAGGTGGGGACAGTAGATGTGAAATAATACAGAGAAAATTCTATCATAAAAGAACCACAACTTGTGGTATACTGAGACACAGGCAATAGATCTGAAATAATACACAATAAGATTATATCATAAAGGGTCCATCAGTTCTAGGGCACTCAGATAGCCACATCAAAAGCATTCAGCATGTACACAGCCAGCGATGATACGTGCTGCGCGCGGGCCATACTAGGAGCAATGTCTGTTGCCATCAACACTGCATCATCTGCAATAGCGACTCGATCTGAATTGTGAACACTGCTGTCTGCAGTGTATGCCAGAGAGAGCAGTCAGCAAGGGCCCACAGCCACGTAGCGTTGACTTGAGCTGCCCAATTTGCAATACACGAAGAAACAAAAAGCGTATGCGGAGCCTGCAATGATGCGTATGCGTGGTGCGGACAGAGCGCACTGGAGCAATGTCTTTTGCCTACAGGACTGCGTTATCTACAATAGCGACTGGATCTGAATTGTGAACACTGCTGTCTGCAGTGTAAATTGAAGGAATTAGTCACATAGACATCCATGAATACTTTTTCTCACTTCCTCTTCACAAAATACAACAACATAAATTACAGAAAACTCTGCAATAAATAAATCAAAACAATTCGAATTGCGATCTCTGCTGTCCACAGCGTAGATTGTTATTCAGTTTTCTTTTCCACAACCAAGAAGACTTTGGTCATTGTACTAAACCTATAACTCATCTAAAAAAAGTTCTTCAAGCAAGTATACTAAAAGGATATTGTGTATATTTCAATAGACATTGTAGTTACTCGACTACTGGATTCTGTAAACAATCACCACTCGATCTGAATTGTGAGCCCTGCTGACCGCAGTGTAGGCCAGAGGCAGTAGTCATTAACGTCACACAGCCACGTGCCGTTGAATTCGAAAGCACGGTGTTGGGTGCACCTAATCGGAGGGTGTAGTCAGAAATCATAACAGACTTTAACTTCTGACATCCTCAATCATCGAAACAAGACCCAGTTTCACTGTTCGGACCTGCTGTACTGCGGTGTACTCCACCGACTGGTGTCAACCAAGCACAATAATCATGTGCAGCTGTTAGATACGGAAGCACAGAGTCTGATGCACCTCAATGGAGGGAGTTGTGTAAAACCAAGCAGCAAGTAATATCGGACATCGTCCATTGTGGGATCAAGACACCATTCCACTGTTGGGAGCTAGAGTAGGTTGCACCTGGTCGAAGGGAGTACCTTCATCTCCACTCTCAGATGCCGTTCTAACATCGTCCATTGTGGGATCAAGACACGTTCCACTGTTGGGACCTAGAGTTTCTTGCACCTGGTCAGAGGGGGTACACAGAAATTATCGCAGACTTTAACTTCTGACATCCTCAATCTTAGAATGAAGACCCCATTTCACTGTTCGGACCTGCTGCACCGCGGTGTTGTCCAGCGACTACAGTCAATCAAGCCCAATAATCATGTGCAGCAGTTAGCTACGGAAGCACAGAGTCTGATGCACCTCGACGTAGGGAGTTCTATGAAAACCAAACATCAGGTAATATCAGACATCATCCATTGTGGGATCAAGACACCGTTCCACTGTTGGGACCTAGAGTTGGTTGCACCTGGTCGAAGGGAGTACCTTCATCTCCACTCTCAGATGCAGTTCTAACATCGTCCATTGTGGGATCAAGACACCGTTCCACTGTTGGTACCTGTTCGACTACTGTGTTAGTGGTATACAGAGCACTCCACGCTGCTGGGCCTCAGGCTGGGCGCTGTGTTCCTGTGTCGCGGTAGCTAGCTTTGATCTCAGGAGCCTTCTGAGGTCGCAGACCTCGGCCCAGGAGCTTCCGCCAGCATGGTGTGGGCCCTCTTCACATACGGCGGTGTCGAAAGGTGAACTGTGCGGCATACATGCGTCGCAGCGGCCATACCAGTTTCTGAGTACCAGCAGGCTGAGAGCATCATTCACGCAGCCATCTTCGCTCACGGGGTCAACCTTGTGGCGGTGTAAACTGCGCAGACCTGGCAGACACGTTCGCCATTCCGGAAGAGAACCACACCAAGAGAAACGTGCCTTTTATTCACACCCCTCACCCCTACGCTAGCCTTGCGTGCGCCGAGCCAGCTCACTATGCTAAAGATTTGGGGGGAGGGGGCACGTACACGCTATGTTTACTTAATCTTCCCTACTGACTGTACTATCATGGTTGCGTCCACTGTCTACTTCACTCAATAGACCATCAGTGTATGTATGTACATGTCTGTGCTCAGCATACTCAAGTCTGTCTGGCACATCCCCTCAACACTTTGCATTGTATACTTTTGTAATCGAGAATCACTTGCCACCTTCGCACATATTTTGCTCCCATCTCTTCCCGCATGCTGCATTGTGTGACAGAGGTGCCATGCCATGTTTGGTTTGTGTACATGGCTGGCCACGGTTCCCACAGTACGTAGTTTCGTTGTGTCTGCTAGGTGTACATGTTATTTGTCATGTTGTATGTGATTATACAAGGTAGCACGTTTATTAACGAGCAGTGGTTTCTCCCATTTACATATCGCTGTCTTAAAGAGGATACAGAAGTTTTTCTCACAGGTGAAAAGTGCGACCACAATGGCAGTCATTCATTATGATCCAAGAATGTACAACTGCACGACGCTTCTAAGCTTACAGCCCTCAATCTTACGTGCTTTCTTAAAAGTACGCCAACTCCCACAATCAGACCAACATTCACACAGCTTTCTAACGGCAGTTAGCTGCTTCTCAATTACATGCACTCCTACGGAATGTGAGCTGGCATACTGTATGTCGTTACTGTTTTAAACCGAGTAACTTACTGTGGCAATGTCTATTCCCACCCACACAAAGTAACTCCCAAACTTCAAGTTGGCCTTCAATACCTACTTGAAAACAGATTTCATTAAACTAAACAAACTTAAAGCACTTTTGTTCAGTACAGAAGTGTCCCTCACTTCTGCAAAAGAAATGTATCGACTGCAGATAGCACGAACTTCAAGTAAAATACAGTCCCTTTTAAATACGAACCTCCCATTACACTTTGTGAATTGTTACACAATTTTCAACACATCTCATACTCAAGGTCTGGCACACTTTTTTAACACGGTCTCCTCCGGTCTTGTCACAGGCTTTCAAACTGTTTTTCGTACAATACCAGACTTAATTCATTCGATCATCTCTGGAATAACAGTAACAGTGCCCATAATTCTCGCTCTCTTTGCGGCCATCCTACTACTATTTTTGCTTGTAAAAAATGGCTGCATTCCCTGTGGTAACAACCATGTCAGACAGAATGCGCCTCTATGCGAAGCTACATCTATACTGTGGAAAAATTGAACAACTTTTCGCCTGCCTGCCTCTATTATCGGAGCCAGCTACATGACAATTATTTACACATATGCAATCTGCGTGTAACCATCTTTTTATTGTTAAACTTGCCAATTCGACTAGCGAATGGATCTATGCCTTGCCAACATCCCAACAATCGCTCCCGATATCCAGAAGGTAATGGAGTATCTTGAAAACCATGAACTTGATTGTTCAGGCAGTGGAGCAATAGCCGATGGAATGCAAAAAGGTATCGTGGCGGAATGGGATTTCTGCGCAGCCGCGAAAGATCTCCTGCAACGTGCGACCTTTGACAACATCGCAGATTGCCTGTCAATTCAAATTGCTGTTCCAACATTCGAGAAATATTATGGTCCCTTCGGGGATATGAATTGGATTGCTTTGCTTTTCTCACATGATGGCAACAATGACCTCTTGGAACATTACGCATCTCAAGCCGCTGAAGAACTTCCGGACTGCAATCTCCAAGACTTGTAAGAAATTCACGTTATTCTTGGATTGATTTTCTCCAACTTTTTTTACTTTTTCCTTAAAAATTTTTTAATACACTCCAATTGAACTATTTTCATATAATAACTTTCTAAGTATGCTCAGGCATTTCAACTCTGTTTTCATTATTGCCCCTTACGTCTCCAGTCTAACCAAGGGTGGGTGATGTATGGCCTGTGCAAATACGCTATTTACTTGCTAAATTAGCCTAAACCCGACATCCATTTTGACACCATGTCTATTCTTTGTGCACACGTCTCTCTGCCTGCCTGTTATCCACAAAGCCCTTTCACACAAATTTACTCATCCTCAGCCTCTGCTCACGAGCTGGCGATCAAGATAAAAAAACAACAACATTGAATAGGAACTGGTTGGCACAGTGTGGTAATGGTATCCTACCTTTATTTTCATTATAGAATTTAGCCATTCATGTCTAATAGTTGTTGTTTATGTCACATGGAACTGTAAGATGTAATGTGGAATTCACTGATGCAGGAGCTTCGGTTTGAACAGCAGATGTGGTTGGAGTTTGCCTTAGCTCGATGCCTTAGCTCTTTGCACAAGAATGTTTTTTTTAAAGAGCTGACGACAATAATGTATGGTTTGACGAGAAGGGTACCGAATGTGCTTCTCAGAAGCGCAATGTTTGTGTTCCTCCTCAAAGTTCCGATGTGGGTAGAACTATTACCAATTCTGACACGCACCAGATTGAATCTACTGTACAAGAGATTGCTGACTGTTCTACTTTTGATAATTTTGTGTTATAAAAAAGGAGTAGCAGGGTACCTAAGAAGATTGATAATTACATTTTTCAATTTTTTTTGTTTGTTTGTTTTCTTAAAGGATACATGTGGTAATCGTATCCTACCTTTATTTTCATTATAGAATTTAGAGTCATTCAAGTCTAATAGGTATTGTTTATGTCACATGGAACTGTAACATGTGATGTGGAATTCACTGATGCAGGAGCTTACGTTTCAATACAGCAGAAGCGGTTGGAGTTTGCCTCAGCTGGATGCCTTAGCTCTTGCACCAGTGGGTCCATTTATGGCACTTAAATAAAGACACTTTTAATATAACTTTCAGACTCCATCGCTTTATTACACACAGCCACTTTCTTAGACACACCTGATTTCACCATATCTCTTCTGTGGCATTGCAACATTCTGCATTATATTCTTCACTATTATTTCTTTATTCCTGCTTGCTAAAACACTGCACTCAAGTCTTCAGACCGGTAGGGGTGAGTAGTTCGCTTTCCACTCCCTGTATAGTATAAACGCATACTAACACTACTTACACAGGTATGGTACAGTGGCCAGTATCCTACAGCGCCCACAGCACATCACTTTACAGCAACCAGCTCACCGCTTAGGCTCACGGTTTCATCCCCGAGTCTTCAGACCGGTACCAGTGAGTAGTTTGCTTCCCACTCCCGCTATAGTCTAAACGCATACGAACACCACCTGCACATCTATGCTACAGCGGCCAGTATGCTACAGCGCCCAGAGCACATCAGTTTACAGCACTCAACTCACGATTGAGGCACACGCTTTCATCCCGAGTGTACCGGCACCTCACCTCAGCACCATCTCACTCTGGCCAAAACAGCACTTTCACACCGGTATGGGTAAATACTTCGCTTCACACTCCCTGTATAGCACACCCTAACCACCCCACAGAGCTCACAGCGCTCCTACCCTCCTCTTTCCTACTTTTTTGGCCTTTTTTCCCATACTCGCTTCAACAGAAACACAAAATGGCTGCCAACACTTCCTAGTTGCAACCGTTCGCAGCTAATAAGCAGCAAGCTCGTGCTTTTAACGACTCAGCCAATCAGATGGCAGAATTCCCAAATATTGATATCTGTAAATTTCTATATTTCTCCAAAACTACTGAACGGATTTACACCAAATAAACAAAAGTGTACTTTCTAGACCAAGACCCTTCTCCCTGCCAAATTTGGGGTAATTCCGTTCACCCGTTCGACCTGTAGCCTAGTCTAAAGTTTCCTATGGAAATTGCATGGAGAAAACACGTTTTGGGACTCCCCTTTTTTCCCCGCCCCCCCCTTGACGAATCAACCCCAAACTTTCAACATAGGAGCTGATATGAACAAAGAATTTGGGTCCCGCTTCGTGAGCAGAAGTCTCACCAACGTTTGCCAGCCGCCGCTCCCGGAGGGGCTCTTCCTTTCCTGCCGAGGCTGCTGAGGAGGGCCGACCTGCACGCCCCACGGGACTCCATTGTCCAGGAGCCCGTGCGTGTTCTCACCTGTGCGGAGGCACGCCCCCCGCCCCCCGCCCACCGGCACTCTAAAACTCCTCGCCGGACCCGTTGGCGCGGGTCCCGCTTCGTGAGCAGAAGTCTGACCCACGTTTGCCAGCCGCCGCTCCCGGAGGCGCTCTTCATTTCCTGCCGAGGCTGCTGAGGAGGGCTGACCTGCACGCCGCATGGGACTCCATTGCTCAGGAGCCCGTGCGTGATCTCACCTGTGCGGAGGCACGCCCCCCGCCCACCGGCGCTCTAGAACTCCCTGCCGGACCGGATGGCGCGGGTCCCGCTTCGTGAGCAGAAGTCTCACCAACGTTTGCCAGCCGCCGCTCCCGGAGGGGCTCTTCATTTCCTGCCGAGGCTGCTGAGGAGGGCTGACCTGCACGCCGCACGGGACTCCATTGCCCAGGAGCCCGTGCGTGATCTCACCTGTGCGGAGGCACGCCCCCCGCCTATTAGCATATTACATTAGTATCCGGCTTCCGCTGCGCGGGACGTGCCGGACAAAGCCCGGACAAAGGGCGGGCCGTCTGTGGTCGTCCGGGGCAGAACGAGGCAGGACAGGGCCGTATCTATAACATCTGCTAATTCAGACTCACGGTAGGCCCTGTACCATACTTGAGGACTGAGTGCACCCCAGGCGAGGCCAGGTTTAAGCATCCAGGCTGTATAACATCGGGTAGACTGTGGTACCCATCAACAGTTGTATGGTATTAAGCATAGTAGCCTTTACACTGGTCTTATGGGGAAACGTAAAACTATGGAGGTGGGAGGAGGGGATGGTAAACCCCCCAAACAACGAAAGGGAAAGAAACCTAGAAAAGCGGCTAGCCACGCAGCTGAAAGTGTAATGGAGCGAATCAATGATCTTGTTGATGACTGTAGGGAAATCCTTGTAGCTGATCAGGGCCATTGTAGTGGGGAGGCTATAAGCGATAAGGGTGGTGATATACCAAGATTACAGAGGATACTAATGATCTCCCTATAATACCAGCAATGTTTCGGGCAAAAAGAAAATCAAGGATTGGCAACAATAAAGATAATGGAGATTGTTTGATTATACCGAGCGAGGCACACTGTCACGTAGGTCAGGACATACTCACTAATATCACCTGTGAAGATCTACCAACGGTCACTGTTTCATCGATACCCTGTCATAACAGGTATACAGTCCTGGCTGATATCCATAACGAGCCCCCTGCCCCTCAACTGTTGCTAGATTCAGGAGCTGAGGGGGTAGGTTCTGCCCCCGTGGGGGAACAGATAGTCAGTTTGGACGCTGCGCTTAACGCCAACAGCAGTAGGGGCAAAGCAGTCTCAGAAGAAGTTATCAATTTAACAAACCTTGTAATTCTCCTTCGTGACGAAATAGATTCACTAAAGTCTTTAATAATGACCTAACCACATTAGTTAGGGGCGAGCATGAGGGAGGAAGAAAAACTCAATCAAATGTGACAATAAGTCCGCAAGATTCCTTTCCCTTAAAACGCAAGGTTCATCAAGCCCCGGTTAGGGACAAGCGTAGTGATCTAACTGTGCCATATGTTGCCGACACTAGTAAGATTGGACAGATTACTGTTAGAAGCGGCTGTCTCTAGTTGGCAGAGGTATACACTTCTGACAAATAGGGACACACCTTTTCTAGTCAGGGCAAGGAGATCACACACTTAGATAACCCCTGCTCACCCCCTTGGTAGCTTGGCAAAGCAGACAGGCTTATCTCAGAGGCAGTGCGTTAAGCATTTATGACCACATACAGTAATAAAGTGAATACACTACAAATGGACACGACACAGTAGTATTATAAAAATAAGTATTTTTATATAAGGCTTAGCACAAGACCAAATAACGACAAAAATATACCACAGTCTCAATAAATACTCTTGGAAGGAAAAATAATAGTTCAAGCACGGTTTCTTCTTAGCACAAAAGTCTTTAGTATCAAAAGCAACTCTTCTTCTCTAAAACACAGTTCTTGGCAACAATGTAACCCACACGGGAGTCACACGACGTCGAGGCAAAGTTAATCCACAGGTTCGGCGTCGACCGCGAGGAGCGCTACGTCGAGCCCGGAGTCGCACAGACCCCAACAACACAGTACCTTGGAAAAGTGAAGCACTCGATGATCAGCGGCGTCGAGATATCCGGCGTCGCGTCTTCGGCGTCGATCGGGCCTCGGAGTCGGGGCGATCTGCAGCGGCGTCGACCGAAGTCAGGCGGGAGCAGCGCTCACGGGATGAAGCAGGATACGGCGTCGTCGATGTCGATGTTGCAAGAGTGAGCAGCGCTCACGGCGTCGAGAGGGCTCGAAGTCGATGCGATCAGCGGCGGTGCAGACACGAGGTCACTTGGAGCTGGAGCCGAACTCACTACTCACTGGCGTTGCTGCTGGCGTCGATCGGGCCCGGCGGCCGGCGTCGAGGAAGCGGGACACTGGAGCCGTTACTCACGATGTCGAGCTGGATTCGGCGGCGTCCGTCGGCGTCGAGATTGCTGGATTCTTTCAGAGGTGCTGGATTCACAAACTCCAGCAAATAGCACTTTAAGCAGATGAAGTCCTTTAGCCCTGTGACTTCAACAGGAGACTGGCACTCTTCCAGCCCTTGGAGATTTTCTCAGCAAAGAGTGAGAGTACACACAAAGTTCCTCTCTCCTGGTTCCTTGGCGAAAATAAAGAAGCAATGCAGGATTCCCCCAACAACAGCACTCTTGGCAGAAGGGGTAGGCAGTCCTTAGATCAGCAGGCTTCTTGTCCTTGGTTCAGGTTTCCTTGTCAGAAGTGATCTCAATTCTTGGTTCAGGGGTCCTTCTCTTATACCCCTTTTTGGCTTTGATCCCTTTGTCCATGCAGGGGAATTTCCCCCCATCCTGGGTTTGTTGTGGGTGTTGCCAGGCCAGAGCACCTGGCCTATTCACTGGGCAGGGCAGAGTCCTCAGGCGCTCAGCAGGAGCGGAGCCAGCATTGTCACTGGCAGGGGCAGGGCCATCAGCTGCCCGGCAGGAGGCGGGCCAGGAAAGTCCCAGGCAAGCACAGAGTCATCAGTCGCCTGGCAGGGGGGCGGAGCCAACATTGTATCAGGCAGGGCAGGCTATCAAGAGCTACTCTCCCCTACTCTCAATGCAAATGCCCCACTCATCTCACACTGACTCATTCAGACTCTCTGGAGCCACCCAGCTCCTGTCACACGCACACCAGAACCAGCAGAGACCGGTAGACAGTTAGACAAGAAAATAGCTACTTTCTAAAAGTGCTATTTTCAAACACAGAGTCCAAAAACCATCCACACAAACGGATGCGTTATTAAACCCTGAGTTCAGGGATACCAAACTCGACATTGCACCATGCTCCCCGAGCCCGCTAGGATTATAGCATTAATAATCCTGGCAGCCCCTTCTAACTGATGGAGAGCAGGCTACCTTACAATAGTGAAAAACGACTATGGATGTAATTCACTATTAGGACATGCCAACCTTGTCAGGCTTGTCCTACCTTATGCTTACAATGCACCCTGCCCGGTGGCCTACCATAGGGGTGACTAACATGAAGTTAAGGGAAGGTTTAGGGACTGGCAAGTAGGTGTACTTGCGCAGTCCTCGTGACAGTCAGACTGCACGTGGTCTGGCAATGGCAGACCTTCAGACATACTTTTACTAGGCCGCTCTTGTGGGTGGCACAACATGTGCTGCAGGCCCACTAGCAGCATTTGTATTTACAAGCCCTGGCACTCCTGGTGCACTCGACTAGGGACTGATAGTAAACCAAATAAGCCAAACATGGAAGTAAATCAATACAGCAATTTCACATAGGGAGCACTTGCACTGTGACACTGATCAGCAGTGGCACAGTGCCCAAAGCATATACCAGCAAAAACATCGTAAACAGAGGAGGCAAACAGAAAAAATGGAGGAGAGACTCATGCCAATGATGCCAGGTCTAACACGTGTCCCCTCCAGCTGAAATGTGGGGAGAACTACCCTTACCCTAGGGAGTCCTCATCACTAAGGCGGAAAAATCTGGACAGACCATCAGCATTGGCGTGATCTGTGCCAGGGCGGTGTTCCACCGTGAAGTCCATCCCCTGTAGGGAAATGGACCACCTCAACAGCTTTGGATTCTCACCCCTCATCTGCATCAACCATCTGAGGGGCCTGTGGTCTGTCTGCACCCGGAAGTGAGTCCCAAACAGGTAGGGTCTCAGCTTTTTCAGTGCCCAGACCACAGCAAATGCTTCTCTTTCTATCGCACTCCACCTCTGTTCCCTGGGAAGTAACCTCCTGCTGATGAAGGCTACAGGTAAGTCTCGGCCCTCTTCATTCACCTGAGCTAGAACAGCCCCCACGCCATGCTCTGAAGCGTCCGTCTGAACAACAAATTCTTTAGAAAAGTCGGGTGCCTGGAGTATGGGTGCTGTGCACATTGCAGTTTTCAGGGTGTCAAAGGCCGTCTGACAGGCGTCAGTCCAGTTCACAAGTCGTGGCTGCTTCCTGGAAGTCAGCGAAGTCAAGGGGTGCACAATGTTACCATAATCCTTGACAAACCTCCTGTAGTAACCCGTGAGACCCAGGAAGGCTCTCACCTGAGTCTGGGTTTTGGGCGGTGCCCATGCCAGGATGGTATCAATCTTGGGTTGCAGGGGGGCCACCTTGCCGCTCCCTACTTGGTGCCCCAAGTACACCACTGAACCCTGCCCAATCTGGCACTTACTGGCTTTGATTGTGAGGCCTGCTCTGCGCAGGGCCAACAACACTTCCTGGAGGTGGCACAAGTGTTCCTCCCAGCTGGCGCTGAACACTGCGATGTCGTCCAGGTAGGCGGCACTGAAATCCTCCAGTCCAGCCAAGACCTGGTTGACCAACCTCTGGAAGGTGGCAGGGGCATTCTTCATTCCAAAGGGCATAACCCGGAACTGGTAGTGCCCATCTGGTGTGGAGAATGCTGACCTCTCTTTTGCCCCATCGGTCAAGGCGATCTGCCAGTACCCAGACGTTAGATCAAACGTACTAAGGTACTGGGCAGCCCCTAACCGATCGATGAGCTCATCAGCTCTGGGGATGGGGTGCGCGTCAGTCTTGGTGACTGAATTGAGTCCTCGGTAATCCACACAGAACCGAAGTTCCGGTGAAGCACCAGGCGCTGCAGCCTTTGGAACCAAGACCACGGGGCTGGCCCAAGGACTGCTAGAGGACTCAACCACCCCTAGGGCAAACATCTTGGAGACCTCCTCCTTGATGTATGCTCTGACCTTGTCAGTCACTCTGTAAGCCTTGTGCTTGACAGGAGTGCTGTCCCCGGTGTCTACATCATGGACACACCACTGAGTAACACCAGGAATCAAGGAAAACAGATCAGGGAATTGCCCCAACAAATGGCGACAATCCTGCTGCTGTTCAGGGGTCAGTGTGTCAGAGAGGACAACACCATCCACTGACCCATCTTGCTCTTTTGCATACAGGAGGTCAGGAAGAGGCTCACTCTCCTCCTCCATTCCAGCATCTGTAGCTAGGAGCATGCCCACTTCGGACCTTTCTAAGTGGGGCTTCAAACGGTTGACATGCAGGACCCGCAAGGGGTTCCTGGGAGACTTTAAATCCACCAGGTAGGTGACATCGCTCTTCTTCTCCACAACCTCGAATGGCCCAGTCCACCTGTCCTTGAGCGCACAAGGTTCCACAGGGGACATGACCCAAACTTTCTGTCCAGGCTGAAGCTCTACCAGAGTGGCCCTCTGGTCGTACCACCGCTTCATCTCCTCCTGGCTGGCCTCCAGATTTGCCTGAGCAAGATCCCTGAAGCGCCTAGTCTGGTTCCTAAAGGCCAGCATGTAACTGTATACATCCTGGGGAGGTTTCCTGGGAGATTGCTCCCAGCCTTCTTTGACCAGACTCAAAGGTCCTCTTACCGGGTGACCATACAAAAGCTCAAAGGGGCTGAACCCTAGAGACTTCTGCGGCACCTCACGGTAAGCAAACAGCAGGCATGGCAAGAGGACGTCCCATTTACGCCTCATTGGTTCTTCAAGACCCATAATCATGCCTTTAAGGGTACAGTTGAATCTTTCAACCAACCCATTACCTTGAGGGTGGTAAGGAGTGGTGAACTTATAAGTTACCCCACACTCCTTCCACAGAGACTTCATATAGTTGGAAATGAAGTTGGTGCCCCGGTCTGACACCACCTCTCTGGGGAACCCCATTCGGGAGAAAACACCCATCAGCGCCCGTCCCACCACGGGGGCAGTCACTGTTCTGAGAGGGATGGCTTCCGGGTACCGTGTGGCATGGTCCACCAAGACCAGGATGAACCTGTTGCCCAGGGCTGTCTTGGGGTCCAGTGGCCCAACAATGTCAATCCCCACCCGGTCAAAGGGGGTACTGACCACGGGAAAAGGTTGGAGGGGAGCCTTCTGCTTCCGCCCGCTTTTCCCACTTGCCTGGCAAGTCTGACAGGTCTTGCACTGGATGTCTACATCCCTTCGCATCTGAGGCCAATAGAAATGGGTGACAAGCCTGTCATAGGTCTTGTCCTGCCCCAGATGTCCAGCTAAAGGAACGTCATGAGCCAAACCCAGTAGGAAGGCTCTGAAGCGCTGGGGTACCACCAGCACACGGGCTGACCCAGGCTCAGCAGCCTTAGGCTCGCTATACAGGAGGTCGTTCTCCCAGTACACAAAATGTGACCCTGACTGATCACCTGAGGTTTGGGCTGAGGCCTGCTGCCTCATACCCACAAGAGAAGGGCACACTTTCTGTTCTGCACAGAATTCCTCCCTGGAGGGACCACCATCCTGCTGCCAATGGGTCAGCTCGGGCAGGTCTCCCAGTTCGGCAACTTGTTCACCTGTGGGTTCCAGGGCATCCCCCTCGAGGTCTGCCTCCTCCTGGACCACGGGAACTACGGGGGACGGTTTCCCGCGCCCCCTGCCTCTTCTCTTCACAGCTGGGTCCTGGGCCATACTTTCAGGCTCCAGAACCCCATCAACACCCTTACTTGCTGTCATGGATCGAGTGGTTGCACACACCCACTCTGGCACACCCAACATTTTCAAATGTGTCTCCCTCTCCACCTTAGCCCAAGGGGAGTCTTCTAAATCATTGCCCAGGAGACAATCAACAGGCATGGCGGGCCTTACAGCAACTTGAAGAGTACCTGAAACTCCCCCCCATTCAAAGGAAACTTGAGCTACCTCACACTCTTTCTGGGAGTTGTCAGCAGCTATCACAGGGTAGAATGCGTGGGGAACAACCTGCTCTCTGGACACCAAGTGACACTTGACAGCTGTCACACTCGCTCCGGTGTCTCTGAGAGCTTCCACTCTATGGCCATTAATGGTCACCCACTGCCTATATTTCTTAGTGTTACTAGGCAGAGGGGGTGGAGGGACCAATTCCATGTCTCCTAGAGAGACCAGGGACATCTCCGCGGGACCCTCCCCACCATGGGCAACCATCTCCTCCCCTCCCAGAGCTACACTAGCCAACTGACGGGGTGGTGCACTGGGTAGTGCACCAGACTTCTTCAAGGGACACTGAGGGTCATAAAAACGGTGTCCTACCTGCTTACAAACGAAGCAGGTCAGTGGGCCCCTATGACCAGGTTTACCTGGCGGGGCCTCTGATTTCTTCACAGGGGGAGGCTGGGAACCTTTCCCTTGGTTCCCTTGGGAATTACTTTGGGGCCCTTTCTGGAACTCCCTCTGTTTACCCTTGTCCCCCCCATTCTTCTGCTGGGGACCCTGCCCACCTTTGGCTGAGTCTCCCACTGGACCCTTGTGGACCCTGGTACTGACCCAGCGGTCCGCCTCTTCAGCAAGTTTTCTAGGGTTAGATATCTTGCTATCAATAAGGTGCTGGCGCAGCTCTGGAAAACAGTTATTAGACAAGTGCTCCCAAGCAAACAAATCATAAAGAGCATCATAACTTTCCACTTTGCTGCCCTTTACCCAACCATCCATGGCTCTGCAAAAATATGACACATACTCCACCCACGTGGTACCAGGCAACTTCTTACATTCTCTAAAGGCCTGTCTGTACTTTTCTGGGGTGAGGCCATACCTTAACATTAAAGCATCTTTCATATGAGCATAAGACGTCCTATTCTCAACAGGCATGTCTAACAGGGTATCTCTTCCCTCATTCACAAAGCGACCCCACAACCCCGCTCCCCAATCCTTCTCAGGGACCCGGTGGGCCAACAATGCTAACTCATATGCTTTAAACCACTGACCAATATCCTCATTCTTCTGAAAATCTTTGATCACATCTTTGGGAAAATAAAACCTACTTTCTGCAGGCACAGATGGGACGCTGCCACCAGAGGGATTCAATTCTAACTTTTTAGCTTGGAGCTCCAACTCCCTCAACTTGGTATCACGCTCAAAAGCTAACTTCTCTCTTTCAAACTCTAATCTTTTGATCTCCAAATCAGCTTCTCTCCTGCCTCTTGCATTCTCTATCTCCAACTGCCCATTTATCTTAAGTTTTGCCATTTCCATGTTGTAGGCTCGCTCCTTCGCCCTTTCTTCTCTTTCTTCAGGGGAAAGACCTTTGGAGGAAACACTGCTGCCAGGAGGGGATACAGGCCCAGTCACGGGCACTTCCTCCTCCCCTTCCTCTGTCGGTACCACCACCAGATCAGAGGGATCTCTGGCCGCTAACCAAGCCTCCAATGCTTTGGAATAGTCTCCTTTCCGGGAGATGCCTTTGGTAGGAACTTTAAACTGCTTGCAAAAGTATTGCAGTTGCTTCTTTTCGTATGTCCCTATCTTGGCTCTATCAAATTCCTCCTCAGCAACAACAAGGGGAGTGACTCCGGTATCACTCATGGTTAAAACTGGCAGTGTTCAAAAATCAAGCTTCAGGAAAAGCGGAGAACAAAAATAGAATATCCAACCAAAACAGATTGTGGCTGCGCTATGGTCTGCTTTCACTATGTAGCGCACACTAATCACTGCACATGGGTCATAAATGCAAAGTTCAAAATCCCACCGCTGACCCACCAATGTTAGAAGCGGCTGTCTCTAGTTGGCAGAGGTATACACTTCTGACAAATAGGGACACACCTTTTCTAGTCAGGGCAAGGAGATCACACACTTAGATAACCCCTGCTCACCCCCTTGGTAGCTTGGCAAAGCAGACAGGCTTATCTCAGAGGCAGTGCGTTAAGCATTTATGACCACATACAGTAATAAAGTGAATACACTACAAATGGACACGACACAGTAGTATTATAAAAATAAGTATTTTTATATAAGGCTTAGCACAAGACCAAATAACGACAAAAATATACCACAGTCTCAATAAATACTCTTGGAAGGAAAAATAATAGTTCAAGCACGGTTTCTTCTTAGCACAAAAGTCTTTAGTATCAAAAGCAACTCTTCTTCTCTAAAACACAGTTCTTGGCAACAATGTAACCCACACGGGAGTCACACGACGTCGAGGCAAAGTTAATCCACAGGTTCGGCGTCGACCGCGAGGAGCGCTACGTCGAGCCCGGAGTCGCACAGACCCCAACAACACAGTACCTTGGAAAAGTGAAGCACTCGATGATCAGCGGCGTCGAGATATCCGGCGTCGCGTCTTCGGCGTCGATCGGGCCTCGGAGTCGGGGCGATCTGCAGCGGCGTCGACCGAAGTCAGGCGGGAGCAGCGCTCACGGGATGAAGCAGGATACGGCGTCGTCGATGTCGATGTTGCAAGAGTGAGCAGCGCTCACGGCGTCGAGAGGGCTCGAAGTCGATGCGATCAGCGGCGGTGCAGACACGAGGTCACTTGGAGCTGGAGCCGAACTCACTACTCACTGGCGTTGCTGCTGGCGTCGATCGGGCCCGGCGGCCGGCGTCGAGGAAGCGGGACACTGGAGCCGTTACTCACGATGTCGAGCTGGATTCGGCGGCGTCCGTCGGCGTCGAGATTGCTGGATTCTTTCAGAGGTGCTGGATTCACAAACTCCAGCAAATAGCACTTTAAGCAGATGAAGTCCTTTAGCCCTGTGACTTCAACAGGAGACTGGCACTCTTCCAGCCCTTGGAGATTTTCTCAGCAAAGAGTGAGAGTACACACAAAGTTCCTCTCTCCTGGTTCCTTGGCGAAAATAAAGAAGCAATGCAGGATTCCCCCAACAACAGCACTCTTGGCAGAAGGGGTAGGCAGTCCTTAGATCAGCAGGCTTCTTGTCCTTGGTTCAGGTTTCCTTGTCAGAAGTGATCTCAATTCTTGGTTCAGGGGTCCTTCTCTTATACCCCTTTTTGGCTTTGATCCCTTTGTCCATGCAGGGGAATTTCCCCCCATCCTGGGTTTGTTGTGGGTGTTGCCAGGCCAGAGCACCTGGCCTATTCACTGGGCAGGGCAGAGTCCTCAGGCGCTCAGCAGGAGCGGAGCCAGCATTGTCACTGGCAGGGGCAGGGCCATCAGCTGCCCGGCAGGAGGCGGGCCAGGAAAGTCCCAGGCAAGCACAGAGTCATCAGTCGCCTGGCAGGGGGGCGGAGCCAACATTGTATCAGGCAGGGCAGGCTATCAAGAGCTACTCTCCCCTACTCTCAATGCAAATGCCCCACTCATCTCACACTGACTCATTCAGACTCTCTGGAGCCACCCAGCTCCTGTCACACGCACACCAGAACCAGCAGAGACCGGTAGACAGTTAGACAAGAAAATAGCTACTTTCTAAAAGTGCTATTTTCAAACACAGAGTCCAAAAACCATCCACACAAACGGATGCGTTATTAAACCCTGAGTTCAGGGATACCAAACTCGACATTGCACCATGCTCCCCGAGCCCGCTAGGATTATAGCATTAATAATCCTGGCAGCCCCTTCTAACTGATGGAGAGCAGGCTACCTTACAATAGTGAAAAACGACTATGGATGTAATTCACTATTAGGACATGCCAACCGTGTCAGGCTTGTCCTACCTTATGCTTACAATGCACCCTGCCCGTGGGCCTACCATAGGGGTGACTAACATGAAGTTAAGGGAAGGTTTAGGGACTGGCAAGTAGGTGTACTTGCGCAGTCCTCGTGACAGTCAGACTGCACGTGGTCTGGCAATGGCAGACCTTCAGACATACTTTTACTAGGCCGCTCTTGTGGGTGGCACAACATGTGCTGCAGGCCCACTAGCAGCATTTGTATTTACAAGCCCTGGCACTCCTGGTGCACTCGACTAGGGACTGATAGTAAACCAAATAAGCCAAACATGGAAGTAAATCAATACAGCAATTTCACATAGGGAGCACTTGCACTGTGACACTGATCAGCAGTGGCACAGTGCCCAAAGCATATACCAGCAAAAACATCGTAAACAGAGGAGGCAAACAGAAAAAATGGAGGAGAGACTCATGCCAATGATGCCAGGTCTAACAATTACTAAGAAAAGCACAAAAGAAGGGCCTATATCACATTGTCCTAGAGTAATAGGGAATGCCCCTGAAACCCGCCAGAAGTCTGGAATCATGCCAGGAAGTTCAACTATAATTCCCAGAGCACCAGAGCAGGTCAAAGTACCAGGCGTCAGTACTCAGGGGAAAAAAGGGACTAGTTTTGTTAATAAAGACCATTCTCGTAACAAAATATACATGACCAACGTTCCTAAACTGGCAAATGTTAACATAGAGTATCCTGACTCCCTAACAAATAAAGCCATCCACTGGTTGCGGCACGTTAGAGGCTGTCGCTCAGTGATAAGGGAAGACATCCTGGAGGCGAAAAGGATTGGCTCCTCAAACTATAAATATGATTCTATAGAGCTAACCCTGAAATCCGCATCTCTTGCTGAAAATCTCTTTGCCCTAGAATTTAGAACCAGTGCCCCTGCACAATCCTTGATCCAGCTACGAAAATCTTGCCCCCAGTCTCAAGAGCAAACCTCTCAAGTTATGGGTAGAGCATGCGAGAGAAACTGTTCCGGATTGGACAGTAATGATTGACGTCCAATAGACCCAACTACAGGAACTGAGGGCAACTGGGAGATCATGAACGACGAGCAAGCCATGGGGGCATTAAAGACGGTGGGTGGGACAGTCTTGAGTGCTGATTATCCCCCGAACCTCAATCTAAAGTTAGGTATAAACTGTTTGGAGACTCCTATAATTGATTCGAACATAAGCTCTGTGCATGAAGCTGAGCAGGGGCTGCTTGTTACGTCCACTGTAGCTATTTTTAACGGAACAATTGAGGATACTGGGGCTGACATGGGCAAGCTAGTCTCATGGAATATAGCCGGGTTAGGTTCTAGACAGGAATCTCAGGATTGGAAAAGTTTTGTAAACACCTTTGATGTGTGTATTTTCCAGGAGACGTGGCTGTGTGAACCTTCTTTTGCTGAGGGTTACCTGAACCACTACATTCCAGCATCAAAGGGTCCTAAGGGGCGACCCATAGGTGGCCTTACCATTTGGGTTCGGCAGTATTTATCACTTACTATCAAAGTAGTTGACACCAGAAGTAAAGACATTCAACTTATTAGAGTCGACCTGGGCTCTTTGGGTTGGCTCGATATCTATAATGTTTATGCCAGGGGCAACAGGAGTGGGAGGTCAGACGTTTGTGCGGCTTTGGGCTCCCTCCTTGAAACCCACTCTCTGGACAACAATGTTGTGATAGCGGGTGATCTAAACCGAACCTTCGAACCTTTGGCTATCCATCATGACTTTGCTGGAGACGAGGAGGACAGGCAATGGGGCGTTCCTAAATTACACCTGAAACCTGACACTCGTTGGACTGAGGATATTATCTCTTTAAATGCAATATGCTACGAAAGTAGCTTGAGGGCATTAAATGGGAGGACCATGAGTGATAAGGCGCGGGCATATACCTTCGACAATGGGCGGCATAGGAGCAGAATCGATTACGTCCTATGCAGTCCGAAGCTCTGGGGGCAAGTGGTTGATATGGAGGTAAAATCTAGAATAGAAAGTGACCACAATCCGCTGTGTGTCGAACACAAATGGTGGACTTCAACTAGTGTGGCCATGACACATGAGGTAGATAATGCCCCTTTGATTGTTCCTACTAATGACATGCGCCGGTTAAAATGGGTATATGTCAAGGCTAACCAGCAGGCCATAGATAGTATTAATGTTCAGGTTGATGAAGCAGTAACATCCCTTGAGCAAGCAAATCCACCTGACCCAGGCAGCGATAAAGCAACTAAAATCCATGAAGACCTCTTTTCAGGCATCAGGGATCACTTCCAGAAACCTGTAAAGAGAGGTAGTGTGAGAAATCCTAAACCGGCCAAGTGGTACAACACCGAGTGCAGGAGCGCCAGACTAGCCTTAGGAGCTGCGATTAAGGGGAGGCATTTGGCGTCTATTCGCCTTGCCCGAATAGAGTATAAGAAAAGTACAGCAAATGCGAAGAAATTGTGGGACGAGCTCCACTGGCAAGAGTTAAAGGAGGCTAGTGATAAAAAAGACTCTAGGCTATTCTGGAACATTGTAAAATGGGGTAGGGGGGTGCATCTGAGCCTCCCAATAACAATGTATCCCAGGAGGACTGGGTCAACTACTTCAAGCCCCAGTATGCCGATACCCAGCCCGATAACTTGATGGACGGCTATAGGCCTCTCTATTATAAAGATAACTTATTTAGTAACAGTGAAGTTATGATGGCCCTGAGTTCAGTGTCCAGTGTTAGAGCTCCGGGACTAGATGGGGTGCCGGCGGATCTTTTTATCAATGATAAAGAGCGCTGGAGCAAATATATCCTTCTTCTTCTTAATGCAGTTGCCCAGGGTGCTAATGTACAGGCGTCCTGGCAAGGCGCAGTTATAATTCCTGTTTTTAAGAAAGGGGACAGATCCCAACCGGGAAATTACAGGCCCATAAGCCTAATAGACACCATCCAAAAGGTGGTTGGTAGAGTGGTTGTTAATAGACTTTTGGACTGGGCCGATGAGAATAATGCTCTGTCACCATTTCAGGCAGGATTTCGAAAATCTATCAGCACGATGGACCAGGTCTTCCGTTTCACTCTATTACAGTGGAAGACCGTGTTACTGGGCAAGGGCAGCCTGTACGCGGCTTTCGTCGATTTACGGGCTGCCTTTGACCTAGTCCCAAGGTCTAAGCTGTGGCAGGTGCTGAAGAACCTGGGCCTACCAGAAGAACTTTTGACAATGTTAATGAGGCTCCATGAGGCAAATTTTGCAAAGATCCAGTGGGGAGGGCATGGTATGGTCACTTCAGATTTCCCTGTTGAGCGGGGAGTACGTCAAGGTTGCTCGATGGCTCCCACGCTGTTCACGTTGTATATTAATGGTGTTGTTGCCCGTATGCTGTCTGCAAATGTGGACGCCCCATCATTGGCTGGTACCAAGATACTGATTTTAATGTTTGCAGACGACACTCTGATTTTATCTAAGACTCCGAGTGGACTACAGCACGCTTTATCCATCTTTGATCAATTCTGTGAGGAACATGGCTTAGAAATTAATGTGGCCAAAACTAAGCTCATGGTTTTTAATCCTTGCCGTGGCCGTAGATCTCACATTGTCATGAATGGTCGTCATTTAGAGGTAGTTAATGCCTTTACATACTTGGGAATCCATGTATCAAATGACTTAAGATGGTCCCAACATATAGATATTGCAACAATAAGACACAAACAAATAGCTGGTGCCCTTGGCTCTGAGCATAGAAAATCCCTAACAAAACCAGTAAAACCAGCACTTCAGGTGTATGAGGCCAAAGCCCTCGGATCAGCACTTTATGGTGCTGAGCTGTGGGGCTACGAGAGTCTTCAGCCATTGCAAATTTCGGAAAACAAGTTTTTCCGACTCATTACTGGCCTCCCTAAAGGTACTCTCTTGCTGCCGCTTAGGTACGATCTAGGCAGGAAGGCTGTTGCTGAATTGGCGACGTTGCGTCCAATCATGTACTGGCGTAGACTCTGGACTACACCTGAACTTTTACATTATGCTGAGGGGTTCATGGATATTATCAAAGCAGATGTGTTCCACAAAATTAAATGGCTAAAAGAACTTAGAAAAATGCTGGGTGAACTTGGCCTTCACACGTTATGGGAAAACCCAGAGGATGCCTCATTTCCATCAAAGATAGCCCTCAAAGAGATCTACTGGGAAAGGGTGGCCGCACGAAACTGGAGCGAAACTAGTACAGAGACTATGGCTGGAAGATTCCTGGAAGCAAAGTCCCTTCCCAGCCTTGAACTATACTGGGATGCTATCACTAGCCCGAGGGATAGGAAGTTGTTCTTCCAGATCAGAGCGGGTGCCCTTCCCCTTAGATCCCTGACAGGCAAATGGGGTGGCCCATTAATTAGCAATTGCCCCTCTTGTGGAGCACATAACGAAACTATTGGCTATTTTTTATTTGCATGTAAGATCTATGCGGAGCCTAGACGCATTTGGCTTACCCCTATGTGCAAGAATCTAGGTACGACTAGCAGTGTGGTAGCCTTAAGAATTATACGTACTAGTTCTTCACTGCCTATAGTAATAGCCACTGCTAAATTTCTTGGTTGGTCATGGACCATTCGACAGAAGTTCTTAGGCAGATGATTTGTAGACGATGTACTGTTAGAGTGTCTGTATTTTATCTGTAAAATTTTACCCTGCAATGCAATTGATGTATTTTATCTGTTTTTAGCTTTATTTTTAACAGAAATGTCTTTTAATGGTTTTATTGTTGACTGTAAATGCTTTTATGAGTTAACCTCGAATAAAGCAAATTTGAATTGAATTGAGAATTCGTTTAGAACATTTCATGAAGATTCATCAAACGGCGCTAAAGTTCTAAGCAAAACAAAAAATGCTCTCCCTAAGGAAACTTGGTCCTAACTATAACCACCTACAGGTGACCGCCAGTAGGTAATATATATATATATATATATATATATATATATATATATATATATATATATATATATATATATATATATATATATATATATATATATATATATATATATATATATATATATATATACATATACATATATATATATATATATATATATATATATATATATATATATATGTATATACTAGCAGCCCGTCCCGACGTTGTCCGGGAGCAATCAGGCTTCTGGGCCCCCGCCCGCCCCGACGTTGTCTCAGGCTTTAGGGACCCAGTTGTCCGTGGGTCCCCCTGAGCTCACCCGCCACTTTCAAGGCCCCCAATGAGCCGCACACGGGCCGCTTCACCTACCTCAGCCGCCGCTCCTCCCCGCCTGTCCGCCGCTCCTCACCGCCTGTCTGCCGCTCCTCACCGCTCCTCCCCGCCTGTCCGCCGCTCTTCCCCGCTCTCATGTCCGCCGCTCCTCCTCGCGTTCCTGTACGCCGCTCCTCCCCGCGCTCCTGTCAGCACGCACGTCGCGGCCGGCGCTACTTCAAGGAACTACTTTTTTTTTAATCGTAAATATTTTAAAGAACGTATATTTTATCTTTTTATATAGCCTATGTCCATCTGCAGACCCTGACAATTACAAGATGTATCGGGTGTTTGGATTGGTGCTGTGGTTCCTGAGTTTACCCGCCTCAAAGGTTCAAAGTTCTCTCTTTATAATAGTAGTATAGATATATATATATATATATATATATATATATCAGTCAAATTCAAGTTGCCACTTGTAAGGACGCCCTCACGGGGGAATAACTTTCGAAGGTGAGTGTGCGGCATGCAACCCAATGTGTGCGTTTCTCCGATAATATGCAGCTCTACGCGTTTCAGACACACAGTCCTTATTCACGAGCTTGACAAAGAACACCGCAGCCTCATGTTAAAACACCTGAAATTACTTTATTAAGTCCGCCCCAGTGGGCGTGTACTGATGCCATGATTAGCAGTCCCAGAGCATTCTGGTATTCGTGGTGTTTAACAACAACGTCCTGTCACTGTGGACGCTGCAATGTTCCCCTTCTTATTGTCAATTAAAATCCAAGTGGGTCGGTTAAAGCACACAAACTGGTGGTGATGTCAGTAAAACACTCACTGTGGAACCCTTCATTCTTTTCTAGCGCCCAGCCTTCTGAGCACCAAAGATCCGCTTTGCAGCAGCGGTTCGTCCTCGCGACCTGGCAGGGCCGCAAAACATC
Organism: Lissotriton helveticus; assembly: GCF_964261635.1. Taxonomy (NCBI): domain Eukaryota; kingdom Metazoa; phylum Chordata; class Amphibia; order Caudata; family Salamandridae; genus Lissotriton; species Lissotriton helveticus. Next base: position 823,943,838 of record NC_136063.1, on the reverse strand, counting down.
AGTCAAATTCAAGTTGCCACTTGTAAGGACGCCCTCACGGGGGAATAACCTTCGAAGAACACCGCAGCCTCATTTGACTGATGTTTTGCGGCCCTGCCAGGTCGCGAGGACGAACCGCTGCTGCAACGCGGATCTTTGGTGCTCAGAAGGCTGGGCGCCAGAAAAGAATGAAGGGTTCCACAGTGAGTGTTTTACTGACATCACCATCAGTCCGTGTGCTTTAACCGACCCACTTGGATTTTAATTGACAATAAGAAGGGGAACATTGCAGCGTCCACAGTGACAGGACGTTGTTGTTAAACACGACGAATACCAGAATGCTCTGGGACTGCTAATCATGGCATCAGTACACGCCCACTGGGGCGGACTTAATAAAGTAATTTCAGGTGTTTTAACATGAGGCTGCGGTGTTCTTTGTCAAGCTCGTGAACAAGGACTGTGTGTCTGAAACGCATAGAGCTGCATATTATCGGAGAAACGCACGCATATATATATATATATATATATATATATAAAGTCTAAACAGGAAGCCCCAAATTAAAGCAAAGCCACACAAAGTTCAGATCAGCACGTTAATTTGCATCCATTTCACTGCTCGCTCCTTGACAGCTTTCAGAGCAATCTTTGACCATGTAAAGCCTGACGCGTTTCAGGAAATAATCATTTCTTCAGAGGCATTGTTCACGAAGGGCTGGAAGAGCAGTTTTTGGCCGCGTCTGCTCATATAATCACTGGCACCTGCCACAGTGGGCGTGGCTAAATCGCAAAGCCTTCTGTGCCTTGTAGTACGCTGGCCCTCTTCCCACAGTGGGGCCACTCAACAGTCCTTGCAATTTGAACCAATTATTCACCAAGTGGAGTAAAGTAAAGCGCTGTAAGCCCTCAGATTGCGCTTTGCAGCAGTGAATTCGTGCTCAAGGCAGCACCACCTGCATTGGAGCTGCTCTTGTCTTCGTTCCGTCTTTGCAAGCCCCTTCTCAGAGCCTGCACGAACCCTTCGTAAGGTGGGCCTCGCTTCTCGACTGGGCAAACAGCCGATATCCATATAGTCTAAACAGGAAGCCCCAAATTAAAGCAAAGCCACACGAAGTTCAGATCAGCACGTTTATTTGCATCCATTTCACTGCTCGCTCCTAGACAGCTTTCAGAGCAATCTGCGGCCGGCGCTACTTCCAAGGAACTACTTTTTTTTTAATCGTAAATATTTTAAAGAACGTATATTTTAATTTTTTTATATAGCCTATGTCCATCTGCAGACCCTGACAATTACAACGATGTATCGGGTGTTTGGATTGGTGCTGTGGTTCCTGAGTTTACCCGCCTCAAAGGTTCAAAGTTCTCTCTTTATAAAACGCAGCACCATCTGCATTGGAGCTGCTCTTGTCTTCGTTCCGTCTTTGCAAGCCCCTTCTCAGAGCCTGCACGAACCCTTCGTAAGGTGGGCCTCGCTTCTCGACTGGGCAAACAGCCGATATCCATATAGTCTAAACAGGAAGCCCCAAATTAAAGCAAAGCCACACGAAGTTCAGATCAGCACGTTTATTTGCATCCATTTCACTGCTCGCTCCTTGACAGCTTTCAGAGCAATCTGCGGCCGGCGCTACTTCCAAGGGACTACTTTTTTTTTAATCGTAAATATTTTAAAGAACGTATATTTTATTTTTTTATATAGCCAATGTCCTTCTGCAGACCCTGACAATTACAACGATGTATCGGGTGTTTGGATTGGTGCTGTGGTTCCTGAGTTTACCCGCCTCAAAGGTTCAAAGTTCTCTCTTTATAATAGTAGTATAGATATATATATATGTATATATATATATATATATATATATATATATATATATATATATATATATATATATATATATATATATATATATATATATATATATATATCCACATCCCTCCTTGACGAAGAAATCAGAGGCCAGAGGGGAATCCATGGAAGGTAACTCGCTTTATTTGACAATTCCCAATGGCAGTGTGCGAAAGGGAGACACCTGACGGAAGCGTTGAGAGGCGCCGCTGGGATCTGAGCTCTTTGTTTCTGGCCGCTACAGCGCTGACCTTCGTGCACGGACACTCAAGCTGCCCCCTGTCCTCGGAGGGAGTTAATTTTGGCGATTTAAGGATGAACGCACGTGGGGCCAAGAAAGGGCTCAAACAGAAGACGCCCATTCCAGGAAAAGACCCCTCAACATCGGACTGACCCGGGAAGACTAAAGCTGAGCAGGTCAGTGGGGTGAAAAAAACTAACTTTGGGAAAACAGGGGTAGGGGCTCCCAGTAAAGACTGCAAAGACTCTGGCTCTACACAGCCCCTCCCTGCCAAGATTTTTCTGGTACCTAAAAATCAGGCTGCTAACGCCAAGAGAAGCACAGGGAACCCACCCTCTTCTACCCCACCCGATGCTCTTCCACAGCAGGATAGTGCCATCACTGAAGGGGCTCAACCCACCAGTAACAATACGGACATTTCTAACACCCCCTCCTATCCCCTAGGCGGTCCGCCAGAGTCCACTCTCTCCGCACACATCCCTACTGAAAGTCATGACCATATCATTGCGATTAAGGGGCCTCCGGACGCTTCCGAACTCCCTATACTACCGGACACCCTGCCATTTACTCCACTCACTGCACCAGGACGGCCGGAATCAATGGAAGGAATCACCAGCGGTGGGGCCTATGCACCTTCAGAGAGTCTTAACGTCAGGGCACAACCAACAGGGACAGAAACCGCTATTCAAAACCTGGAAGTCCCATCCCGAACCCCAATTCCCTGGACCCCAGAAATTGGTCATGAAGACTTTTATTCCGTATCTGACAGCACCCCGAGCTCTTCTGCGGAAGGGGGGACAGAAGAAGAGGACAACACCAACACTGCCAGCGAGGAGAACAGCGAGGCCTCCCGCATTAACCCTGAGACAGTCGTGCACCCCAAAAAATCAAGAAATAAGACTAAGCGGCGAAGCCAACACAAATGGGACTACTCGTACTCGCAGATGTCTTACCATCTGGAGGAAGATGAACCTACTCAATCACAGTGGCACAACCCGAGAAAACCACAAAGCAAAACAACCGAGACAATGGAGCCCTCATTGGCGGCTATACTCACCTCTATCAAAGACTTCCAAGAGGAGGTTAGAGGAGATAATCGGACTGCTAAGAACGCAGCAAAAAAACTACAGGGCGGGCTTAGAAGACTAAATAAAACCTGCACAGACATCAGCGACCGGGTGGGAATGGTTGAGGCTAGGACGGAGCATTTGGAAACCGAAGCAGGAGCTGCTAAACAACTGATTGAGTCCAACTCTGCTGGCCTTACAGATCTTATAGTCAAAATGGAAGAACAAGAAAACCGACAACGCAGGAACAACCTCCGCCTGCTTGGTATCCCGGAAGGGAAGGAGGGGCAAGATCCAAGACAATTCATAGTCAAGTTACTACAAGACTCTTTTCCGGAACATCCAGGCTGGGATTGGAACAGTGAAGTGCAGCGAGCTCATCGCTTCCCCTTTTTTTTTGAAACGGCAATATAACAACGGAAATCCAACTGAAGGGCAGCCTCGGGTGTTCCTTGTGTACTTTGGCAACTTCCTTCTAAGACAGTTGGTGTATGATCAAGCTCGCCCCAATTCTAAAAAAGGGGCCAATGGAATTACCTTTTTCGCCAAACCAGACTTTTGCCACCAGACTGTGGAGCGAAGGTGGCACCTACGACAGCTGATTTCCCCCTTCCAGCAGCTAGGCGCTGAGGTATACCTCATGAACCCGGCAAGGCTGAAGGTTATCCTGCATGGCACTACCAAGGTTTTCCTATCCGAGATCAAAGCCAGAGAATACCTAGAAGAAGTAAAGCTTAAGAAGGGACACAAAGCCTAAGACTGGGGAAAAGGGACAGGGAAATAAAAGGGGTGCTGCTGCTCTCTTCTCCCTCTTCCTGCAACTTTTGCAACCTTTTGACAACTAATTTCTCCAACCAGTGGGGAGCAACCTCACTGTCAAAATTCAATCTCCTTTATACTTACAATCTTCTCTACATGTTCGGGGAGGCACATAAGCAGGGGTGAGCCCTGGTAGAAAGTGGGGGAGAGAGGGCAAGAACGGGATAAATCATGCACTTATACACTCATGTCTAAACATTCGGTATTTAATTTTTGCACAGCACAGGGTGGGATTAATAGCCGATCTTAATATTAAAGTCATTTATGTTGTTGGCTGGCGTGACCAGCAGCCGAGGCTCATGTATGACCTCCATCATTCAGGCTTTGCCTGATTGCTCACGTAAGGGGGTGGGTGGGGAGGGTGGAGGGGGGGCGGGGGAGAGGGGTGGGAGGGGTGGGAAAACACTCAGATAGTACACCTGGGCGCAAAACACTCACAACACTCTTTTGATAAATCAATTATATCTTTAAAAACAACCTCACTGATTTCTAACAGGCTCTTACCTTTATACCGCTTAGATGGCTAGGCTGGATTCATTACGAATTGTTTCAGCTAATGTATGCGGATTAAATGATGCCTCTAAAAGGCAGAAAGTGGCTATGGGTCTACGAACACCTGGGGGGAATCTTATATGCCTGCAAGAAACCCACGTAGAACAGTCACAAAAACATCTACTAAATACCCTTGGGTTCAAAATAGTGGGTGCAACCACGCAGGGGGCTAAAACAAAGGGAGTGGGTGTTCTAGCCGACAGAAGATTTGTCACTAGCAACCCAAGGACTAAATCTGACCCACTAGGGAGGTGGGTCATTGCCCAGATTCAACTCCCCAACAACTCCTCTATTACCCTCTGCTCAATATACGGGAGTAACGCCGATGACCCTGGGGCTATTAACCAAGTCTCCGACGAGTTAGTGCATTGGCCCACACCCATAGTGCTTTGCGGGGATTTTAATATACATTTACCTTGTGACTGGACTACTAGTACAACATGGAGATATAAAGGTAGGAAACCCCTAGTCTTTCAGGTCTTAACAAATCTTATTCAGACTCATGGACTAGTAGACAGCTGGGCGATTAAAAACCCTTCACAACCCGGCTACACTTTCTACTTTGCCCCGCACCAAGTCCTAGTCAGACTAGACTACTTTTTTATCTCTGCCTCACTTGCCAATAACTACACAATTGATATCGCACCTCGTTTTTTAGCTGACCATAACCCTCTCATCATCACCTTTAAGGGGCTTGGACAACCTAAAGAGGCTACCAAGTGGAGTTTTGAAAAAGCCCTACTGTACGATAGCAGTTACATAACACATATGCAGGGATGGATTCAAGACTTCTTGGAGATAACTATTGGATCTGCTTCTCAAATGATAGTCTGGGACACATTAAAGGCAGGGATTAGAGGTGAAACCCTAAGGTTCTCTATTCGGAAGAACAAAGGGGAAAAAACTCTAATCAGGGATCTACAAGAAAAACTAAGGAACATAGAAATTAAGCTAACTCAAGCTATCCATGCAGGACTAGACTGCCAATCTATCCAACAAGAAGTAGTCCTGGCCAAAGCTGAAATAGGAGCTATCTTCATGGAAAAAATCACGGCAAAGTGGGCAGCAGCGAGAGAAAAGAACTACAAATGTAGTGATAACATTGGCGATCATCTAGCTGTTAGGACAAGACAACAGGTTACTAACAGCGAAATCCACTCAATCAGACTTCCCTCCGGCTCTGAAGTCACTGACCCTAGTCTTATTCGGAAGGGATTCCAGGAGTATTATGCCAAATTATACACGGAAGAAAATTCCTCTAGGGGGGACGTCCTAGATAGGGAAATCTCTAACTATCTCAGTGAGATCGAACTAAGGCAACTTAGTCCAGAAGATAGTAAGCTTCTAGATCTAACTCCCACGTGGGAGGAAATTCTAGACGCCCTCACTAGCCTTCCGAATGGGAAGGCATCAGGCCCTGATGGAATTCCCGTTGAATTCTTTAAAGTCTTTGCTCATCAAATTAAAACCATATTCACTGAGGTAATAACATCTATATTCAACGGGACTTTCCCTCCGGCCTCTTGGTCCAGAGACAGAATTTCGATCTTCCTAAAAAAAGAGAAGTCCCCTTTGGATATAAGTTCTTACAGACCCATAACCCTCATTAACTGTGACTCTAAAATGTTCTCCAAGGTGTTAGCCTCCAGAATCTCCCGAGTAGTAGAATCTCTTGTCTCAGGTGGCAGCATGGTTTCATACCTAAAAAAGGGACCACGGAACATGTCAGGAGAGTTATCACCTTGTTCGATGCTGCACAAGCTGCTGGAGACCCGATGTCGCTTACATTACTCGACGCCGAAAAAGCCTTTGATCGGGTCTCCTGGCGCTTTCTATGGGGGGTAATGTGCAGAATGGGGTTCGGGGACAAGCTCATGCTGGCAACACAGGTACTTTAGTCTAATCCAACAGCCAGTGTTGCCATAAATGGACATCTCACCGACCCCTTTAACATCTCTCGGGGCACCAGGCAGGGCTGTCCCTGCTCGCCTCTACTGTTTGCCCTTTATCTGGATCCCTTCATTAAACAGATAGAGAAAAATAACAATATCACCCCAGTAACATACTTTTATAACAGCTGTAAAATCCTGGCCTATGCCGATGACCTGGCCATCACTTCTCCAGACCCTGCCAACACCATACTTGTGGTGGAAGGTGAGGCCCAGAAATTTGGGAGGATATCTGGCTATGCCCTCAATAAAAACAAGACACAGATTTTAGTAAATAACAAAATCACATGGTCTGACGACAGGGTGGTACCCAAGGCTAAATACCTGGGGGGGTCTATCTCACCCAAACTGGAGGAAATAGTCAAAGACAACCTGGCTCCCCGTGCCGTTCAGACCAAGAAGGCTCTAAAACAGATTGACAACCTGCACTTAACGCTGGTGGGCAGATGCAATGTCATCAAAATGACATATTTTCCAAAGTTACTCTATTTCTTTCGTAGTATACCCCTTGAATTTAGTAAGAAAAGCCTTCTCCAATTCCAGCAGATCTTCACTCAATTCATCTGGGCCTATGCCCAGCCAAGACGAACATTGAAACAACTCACACTCCCAAAAGAAAGAGGGGGCTGGTCCTTTCCTAATATCACTTTATACTACTGGGCGGCACTACTACAATATAGCTCAGTATTAGTAAAAGAATCCACTTATGGCTCAACAATCGGGCCATCTCTACCTTCACCCTTCCGGCTCTTACTAGGGGATCAACATCGGGGCTGCCTACTTCGCGAAACAACATATGGGTACTACAACCGAGTAAAATTTAAGACATTAATGAATTCGTTTAAAGTATTCCGCCATATCTGGAGAATATTTGGGATTGGCAGATTTAACTTCTACTCTCCCATAGTTAATAACAACAACTTACCAGCTATTTTTAGTCCTTCTTACCTCTCTGAATGGCACAGGGCCGGAATTGTAAAACTTGGGGACCTGATTACAACCGGGGGGATTGAATCTTTCACAAATCTACAATCTAAATTCAAACTAAAAAGTCAAGACCTATTTAAATATCTGTCTATTTATGGTTACCTATCCAGGAAAGTCGGCGGGACTACAGGGTTCGCCGAAGTTGAACTACTACATGCTTTATGCAATATATCCACCCCTCATATTGGAGGTATCTACCAAATGCTTAACAGGCAAACCCCAGATGATCTAGAATCCATCTCCACAAAATGGCACGTCAAACTTGATTCGCCCCAGGGCTTCTTTTATAATTCTCTGCTTCTATCACAACAGATCTTAATTTCCGCCAAATTACAAGCACAACACTAAAACAATTTTCTTTCTTTATATGACTCCAAGTAAAATTATCAAGTGGGGATCCGGGAAAGGAACACTATGCCCGCGGTGCTCCGAAGTAGGGGCAGACTCAATACACATTTTCGCAACCTGCCCAAAACTAGCCCCAACCTTGCTTAAAATACAAAATCTACTTAGTGAAATAATTAACCAACCAATTTTGTTAAACCCTACCACCGTTCTTTTGGGGACCCAATCTGATTCACTCAGAATTAAGGAGGAAGGGCTGGTTTTCATAGCAATGGCAATATGGAGGATTTGTGTTTCCTCCAGCTGGTTAGACACTGGCTCCCCCTCTTTCGCACAATGGCTGGCCAGGCTGGTTGCTACATTCCACTTTGAAAAGGCAGTATATATCAAGAAAGGACGAAGAAAAAGGAAGATAGGCTCTGAGGTCTGGGGGAAAGTCTTTACCTGGATTGAGCAACAAGGGCAACACGGCCAGGGGAGATAGTCAGCGATGCCTTATAAAGGGAAGGGGAGGGAGAAGGGAGAGGGAAGGGTCTCTTTGTCTTTTCCTTTTTTTCTTTTATGTTTTCTTCTTGCTGTGTCTTGCGCCTATATTGATGGTTTTACAGGTCTTGAGGGGTGGGGGGTGGGAGGGGGGTAGTTGTAATTAAGTACTCTTCTTCTGATTGGACACTGAATCATTGTTGAAAAATAATATATATATATTTTTTTTTAAATAAAAAATGAGCCCCAACCACAGTGACATCATCCCCCGGCTCATCAGCATGCCAAAACGCCCAGTAGCCAGTCCGGCCCTGATTGAGGTACATAGGACGGAGGAGCCATGAATGAGACAGTTAGATCGTAGAAAATAAGCACGTTTTCAGCTCCTTCCTAAACATAAAAAGGTTAGGTTGGAGTCGAAGTATAGGTGTTCTTAACCAGTAATTGCCAGAATAGATTTTGGAAGGAGCAGATGCCATATAAAATGTGGAAAATGCTGGCTGGTCCTGGATCCTTCATCACCTTGCAATATCAAGATGGTATGCTTCCGTTTGACCCTGTACAGTGCTCAACTGCCTTTTGCACTCTAGAAATACCTCAATCATATGTACATCAGCACTCTCAGCACTCTCAGGTTTTCGAGGTCCGTGTGTGAGTTACTTAGTAAGACTTTTTTTAATCTTTTTTATCTTTGTATTCAAATGTTTGTAGTGTTGTTTAGCCCATTATTAGAACATACTCTAATCCCCAGGATGCAGAGAAGAAACTTAGATTAGATGAGGTACTCAAGCATGGACACAGAAACTGGAGAGCTCTGCTATCTTTTCAAAGCTCATTAGTATAGTTTCAAATTCTAATCATTTCATCACCCCTAATTAGCTCACCTAGGTGGAGCTGCTGTCCCATCTCCTCTCCATGACCCACTTCCTTCTAAGGTGGGCAAGCCAACAAATGTATAGGGAGAGTCGAGCCAAAGTCGAGCCAAAGGCCTGGCTTGGCTCCAGGAGCCCACAAGCCAAGTGAACAAAACATTTGGCCAGCAAATAATGCAACAAATACCATGTAAAAATATGACATAGTTTCTTTGAAATTCAAACAAGCGGAATCAGTTTACCATAGTATATCAGATTATATCATTGCATTGAGAAATATTTATTAAAAATGATGGGCCTCATTTACGAGGCCCTTAGCATCACTTTTGCACCGCCGGAGCTTCACTTTTTTTTACGTTCTGGTGGCATATTTACAAGGCCACGCAAAGCCACTTTGCGTGACTTTTCATTGCCTTGTAAATATGTGCCCCTTCACGCAGAAAACTGCGTGGAAGGGGCGTTCCATGGGTGTTGCTCAGGGTGTTTCCACGGAACACCCATGCAATCTGAAGCACTCCCAGATTTGTGAGGAATCGTAAACCTGGGAATGCGTCAGATTCTAATGTTGACTAGGGGCTGGTGTTAGGAAGGCGCAACAAGGAGAAGTATCCTTATTTCTCCTCGTGTTTTCCTCTTTTTATGTGTCCTGCATTCTGCAGCACACGTAGAAAGAGCAAAATACTTCTTGTGATTGTTTTTGTGCAGAAAAGGTGTCACTTCTACAAAGCAGACCCCCTTGCACTATGGAGCAAGGGTGCTGGCGTTGGCGCATGGCAGCCCATTGTGCGCAGGAATGAGCTATATCTCATAGATAAGGTGCATTCCTGCACTTTTCTTTTAGCACAGGGCAGCACGCATATTCCTTGCGGCGCCAAATTCTCATAAATGAAGCCCTCTATTTTTTTTTTTAATGAACTTGCAAACATTTCTCCCAACCTGGCGACATTACCATTACTGAACTGAGAGGCAAGTCAGTTGTCATGTATACCCTGTATGAGGCTTAGATTCATATTATAGATTGAGTAACATTATAGTCTGTTAAATCAAACGCAAGAGATGTTTGTGCAGTGCACATGCAGCATGACTTTGTGTATATGAAGGTGCTCTCATATGTGATAATGAAGAAATAGGTAGGTTGGTGAAATAAATATTTACCTAGGATCACACATTGTGGCGATACGGGAAAGCTGGATTAACCCCTACATTTCTTGTTTCATCTTCTGCAGTTTAGCCACTAGGTGGGAATCACTTCCTCTCACCCTTTTGACATCAAAGGTCCCTGCTTTATTTTTAATTCCTTGTACATGCGGTTAGAGCGTGGGTTGCAGGTAGAAGCCACATAAAAGCTTGGCTCCTTTTGGACTTACAGGTCCAAAAGGACCTTGAGCTTGAGCCAGATGTAGGCATCTGGCTCGAGCCTGAGACAAACTTTCACTGGCTCGCCCACCTCTACTTCCTGCTGCAAGAACCTAACCTAACAAATTAGTCCTTGCCCGTATTGCTTGTCCTGGCCTTACTGGTCCTCCTGGTGTTCATGAAGCTACCTTCCCATCTGACCTTCGCTCCCCTTGTCCTCCTGCTACATCTTCGCTGTAATGCCCTCTGGATATACCAGTCTGGCTCCATGTTTCCTGAATCCAATACAACTCCAACCTTCCCCTGCGCTGGCTATAGAGTACAGGGATCAGGCCAGCCCCCTATACATTTCTTGCCCATGTCCAAGAAAATGTTCCACGGAAGGGATCAAAAGATATGGCCATTGACATTGATGACAGAAAAAGTGGTTGATGCACAATACAGCCTGAAGAAATCCCCAGCAAACCACACACTGGAATTATGCAAAGTCCTTGAGGCGTGCACCAGTACAGACACAGACTGAGTCAAGGCTTTTTAACCAACCGGCTGACCTTTATTTGGGCCCCCAATGTCAGGATGCACGAGATACTCATGCACAGCAATGACCTTTCCCTATCCACCTCATTCACCAGTCTACATTTGCATACCATTATACATTTTCTCTAATTTTTTTTGTTGAACTTGAAAGATTGAGAACACCACTCACATGTATGTGGGGCCACTCCTAAGATTTACCTGATTTCCAACATATAGGTATGCTGTGAATAATGCAAAACTGCCCCCTTCTTTCTGTGTTCCCCTACAGTCATGGACCTCACATTACTGGGTGATGCTCCCATGTGATGGCTCTATTTTGCAAAATGATTGAATTGAGTAAGACACCTTTGCTCTTCTGGAGTAACTAGATAGACGCTTCAGTAATGTGAGGGTGCCCTGATAATGCCTATCTCCTTGTCACTTTTATCAGCCCCTGAATAATGCTATTTCATGAAAGAACTTAATAGCAATGTGCCAACACGGCAAAATAATGGCCTTTTGCCTACCTAAAATGCCATATTTTATATTAGTATTAAATCTTTTTTTTTTTTTTTATTGAAAGCCAATACACCGACCAGTGCTTTTGGAGGCAAGGGCCGAACAGTGACAAAACAGTCGCTGCCAACGCCAATGCAAGTGTCTTACGATGCACATTAAACACGGCATGCCGCCTACAACCCAGCTGGGCCGGCCGCGTTTGAAAGACTGAGAATCAGTCGGTCGCAACAACAATGCATACATTATACAAAGAAAAAACCCCCACCATCTCTCCCCCACCCTACCCCCCTCCCCTCCCCCTTGTCCGCTGAGGTAAAAGAAAGGAAACACTAAAGAAACCAGTAGTAGTGGCTAGGGCATCACGGAGGGAACCCTAGTTCTGGGATGTCTTTTTGCGGGGTTTTGTCTTAGGCTCTGAGAGGGGTGTGTCTGCCAGATGCAGCAATCGCAGGTATCGGGGACAGCTCAGTTCCCTGAATTCCCCTGTAAGAAGCATCAGAAAAGGCCGCCAGAGGTCCGCAGAATCGTCTCCCCTGCCCGCCGTGGTCAGAGACAGCTTCTCCATTCCCAAAATGGTCCAGAGTCTGTGTAGCCAGCCCAGCTGCACAGGCGGTTGAGGATCCCTCCAACGGGCCACAATGTTTTGCACAGCTGCCCCTAATGCAAGCGCTATTAGTCTCCCTCTCCTAGATTTTAGGGGGTACATCAATGCGTTGGGTAGTCCCAGTAACACATAGGCAGGAAATCGGGGGAGCTGGGTGTCTAAATGGAGGTCTATCAGGTCTAAAATAGAAGTCCAATATGTCTGCAGTTGCTCACAACTCCACAGCAGGTGTTCCAGTGTGCCCAACCCTCCGCAGCCTCTCCAACAGCGGTCACTGACTTGGGGGTCCCAGCGGTGTATGCGTTCTGGGGTGTGATACCAGTAGGTGGCCACTTTTGTGAGTGTCTCAGTGAGGCCCGTGTGGTAGGCCGAATGCCGGGCTCTATGGTAGATCCCCTCCCACTCCTTGCGCGTGAGCTCCTTCCTAGGTCTTTTTCCCATCTAGCCTGCCCCGCGCTATAGGTGTATTTGTTAGTGAGAAGCAGGTGTTGGTATATGTCCGAGAGCAGTTTCTTCTCCGACATGAGCAATAGCAGCCATTTTTCATAGGGTGTAAGAAAGCGCTGCGCTTCCAGTTTGATCGGCGGCTGTAGGACCCAATGCCGGACCTGCAGATAGGGCATGCGATCTGCTTCCGGTATGCCATAGGTCTCCTTCACCTTCTGGAATGGAAGGATGCCCTGAAGGTCAAACATGTGGCCTATCCCCCGGCATGGCGTAGTCCTCCAAGTCGCGAATGCCTGTGCATCCAGGCCCGGGGTGAACTCCGGGTTGTCGAATATCGGCGTTAGCGGGGAAGGAAAGGAAGTGAGATCTCTCCGGACTGCCACTTTATCCCATACTTCCCTGACCGTACCGGTGATATACGACGCATACAGGTTAGGTGGCCTATGGCGCCGCGGCAGGAAGGGTACACCCTGGAGTGTGCGGCCCGCCACTGCCTGGTCTTGAAAAAGCCAGTGCTTGCTGGACTCCAACTGGTACCACTCTAACAGCGTGCTTAACTGTGCCGCTTGAAAGTACAGGGCGAGGTCGGGCAGCCCCACTCCCCCATGTGCCGGGGGAAGCGTGGAGATTAGGTGCTTAAATCGGGGGCGGCGACCATTCCAAACAAAACGTGATAGATCAGCCTGCATTTTCTGGAGCCAACCTGCTGGGGGGCGCAGCGGGGGAGTCTGGAAGACGTACAGGGCCTGGGGGAGCAGCGTCATCTTAATAGCAGCAATACGGCCCAGCCAGGACAATGTGAGGTGTTTCCATTTCCTAAGAGTCTCGGTGAGGCGTGCGCTAAGTCTGGCTTAATTGACCTCTGCTGTGGCCTGTATCGTGGGCGCTAGTGAGACTCCCAGATAGGGAACAGTAGATGTAGACCATCGCAAGTCAAATTCTGCTTTAGCTTCCGCCAACACCTCTGGGGGCAGGGACACATTCAGCGCCTCCGATTTATCCACATTAATTTTAAAGCCCGAGGCCAGGGCAAAGGTATGCAGCTCAATAAAGAGCGCTCTCAGGGATTGCATTGGGCCCATGAGCGAGAGCAAAATGTCATCGGCGTACAGACTGATTTTGTGTGTATCTCCACCAAAGGGGATGCCTCTGATGAGTCGGTGTTGTCTAATCCGCTGTGCCAATGGCTCCATGTAGAGCGCAAATAAAAGGGGGGAGAGCGGGCAGCCCTGCCTGGTCCCCCTGCTAATCTGGAATCGTGGTGAGGTGTGGCCATTCACCCGGACCGTAGCGTTAGGTTGCCTATAGCAGTTGAAAATGCGGTTTCGGAGAGTAGCCCCGAAGCCGAATCGCTGTAGCGCCAGGTCTAGATAGGGCCAGTGCACCCGATCGAACGCTTTCTCAGCGTCGACAGTGAGGAGCATGCAGCCCGGCCTTGCCCGTGATCCGGCCTCGATCAGGTGGAGGACGCGTTTGGTGTTATCACTCGTCTGTCTTTGGGGGATGAAGCCAGCCTGGTCCGGGTCCACCAGCTGTTGCATGTAGGGAGCCAGTCGACCAGCTATGATACTTGTATAGAGTTTGAGGTCAATATTCAGTAGGGATATTGGCCTGTAGGAACCGCACCTGGTCGGGTCCTTACCGGGCTTAGGTATCACCGAGATCGCGGCTTCCAGTAGTTCCGGAGGGATGGCTCAGGGCCGATCAAAGGTATTAAACAGATCTCGCAATAAGGGGGCCACCTGCGGGCAGAATTTCTTATAGAAAGCCGCGGGGTAGCCATCCGGGCCTAGGGATTTTCCCAGCTTGAGGCGAGATATCGCCGAGATGACTTCCTCTAGACCAATGGGCCTATCTAGGAACGTCGCTTGCGCCTCGTTCAAGGATGGGAGGGTCGCTCCATCTATATAATCACTGCCCGCTTGTATGTCTAGAGAGTCTGCGTCATACAGGTCGGCATAAAAGCTACCGAAACTCTGCCGCTACAGCCACATCCTCAGTAATCGGGTCCCCTTTGCTAGGCTGAATAGTCCGAATGTGTTGCCTCTGGCGCTGCTCTCTCAGCTTGCTCGCCAGCAATTTCCCACATCGGTCCCCCCCGGTGTAGTAGGCATGTTTCAGGCGCAAGGCTGCAAATTCGGCCACATCTTGATCTAAGGCCGCTAACATCTTCCTCTCTGTGCACAGTTGGCGCCAGGCCCTGGCTGCCCCCGTGCGCTGATGCATCCGCTCCAGCTCTGCCACCCTTTGTGTAAGTTCGGCCCTCTTCTGTGCGCGCTCCCTATTGTTGGCCGCGGCCACCGAGATAAATTCGCCCCGCAGGACAGCCTTAAGCGTGGCCCATTGAGTGGCTTTAGAGGTGTCATCATTGGCGTTGTGAACAAGGAAGTGGCTGATGGCAGTTGTTATCTTCTCCACCGTGGCAGGGCTTTGCAATAGGCCAATACGCAGGCGCCAGTGTCGCTGCGGACTGGGAGTGTCCGGTACCAGGAAGGACGCCACCACTGGGGAGTGATCCGACAGCGAGGCCGGGAGGATCTCGACAGGGTAGAGCATAGAAAATAGTCTAGCCTCGCATATGATTTATGGGCTGCTGAGTAGTGTGTGTATGTTGTAGCTCGGGGATGGGAGAGTCTCCACAAGTCAACCAAGCCCAAATCAGCAGGATGTGCGTGTCCCTCTGTGGAAAGTGCCCCGACCTGTCCGAAGCGCTGGTTAGAGCGGTCTGCAGTGTTATGAAATACCAGGTTTAGATCTCCCCCAATTAGTAAGTGTGGGTGGGTGTTGGCTGTGGCCGCTTCCAGCGCTGAGTGTAGGTATCGCTCCTGACCATCATTAGGTGCGTACGCTGAGCCTATCAACAACGTCTGTCCCGCCACCAGGAAGCGATGGACCAATAGTCTACCCTTAATCTCCGCCTGTTTTTGCAACACCCGGCCTCTAAAGGATCTCGCTATGAGGATCGCCACTCCAGCCACTTTCTTGGATGCCGATGAGAAAAACTGCTCTGGGAAGAAGCGGGATTTAAGCCTATGGTGATCCTTGGGCAGCAGGTGTGTCTCCTGCAGTGGGCAGATGTCAGCTTGTGAGTTCCTCAGGAAAGAGAGAATCGCCCTGCGTTTGTTCGGGTTATTAAGCCCCCTCACATTTAGTGAGAGAACTGTCAAGGGTTGAGTCATCCCGGGCATGTAGCGAGGGCAGGTGCGCTATGTGTGTGAACAGTCAGTGCAATAGGAAAGAAGGAAAAAAGGGAAAAATGGTTCCTCTCAGCACTAGTGGACAAGGAGGTCCCCCCCCCTACCCCAACCCCCAACCCCAAAAAAGAGCCCTTCCCGGCAACCCTAACCGTGCCGCTCCCCCCCCTTCCAAAACCCACCCACTGCCCCTTCCCCTTCGATCCCAACCAAAGAAACCAAAGTAAAAGTCATAGTCCCAGGTCGGTCAAATGTAGAGTAGACCTGTAGAGTGATCAAAGTCAGATTAGACCCAAACCTGTGGAGTCAAAAATAGACTGGGGATGTGGCATCAGCGACCTTCGTGGCTCCCCACCCCGCCCCGCTTCTTGTCGCGACTGTCCATGTATGCCCCCTCAGTGGCTGTCCTAAGAAGGCCCTGAGGTGTCCTTTGCCACTTCTTGGACTGCTCTAGCGTGCTCCTTGGCAATCGTCGTCTGATCCGGGCGTGCACGCGACTTGGGTTGTCGCCGTCTTCGGACTTTCTGCCAGCCATCACGTCGGGCCTGTGACTGATTTTCTTGTGACGACTCCGTGTTAGCGTCATCGCTGTGTTCTTGATCCGGCAGCTCGAGCCCCAGTAGAGCGCAGGTGTCTTGGAGGGAGCGCATCTGGTGAAGGGCTCCGTCCCACCGAAAGATGAGTCTAAACGGGTGGCCCCAAGAATAGGGCACCCCTTTGTCTCTCAGGAAAGTGGTGGCAATCTTGAAGTCCCTTCTCTTTTAGAGTGTTACCACAGAGAGATCTTGAAAGAGTTCCACTGATGCGTCTCTGAACCGGAGGGGCTGGGACTGGCGCGCCTCTTTGAGAATCCTCTCTTTGAGTGGAAAGTCTGGGAGGAAAGCTTGTACGTCGGGAGGGGGGGCCGGGGCTCGGCGTGACAGACCCACTCGATGTGCCCGGTCAATGCGGATGGGGAAGTCTGCGGGTTCCTTGAGAATTTCCCAGAACAGATCTTGGAGGTACATGGTGACGCTATTCCCTTCCGCTTTAGATGGCACTCCTCGGACCCTTATGTTGTTCCGCCGGGAACAGCTCTTCACAGCGGACGTGGTTGGAATCCTCCATCGTTGCTACTCTCTCCCCTAGTCCATCCAAGTCCCTGCGCAACTCCCTCTGTTCGCTCACCAGCTCCTGTTTTAGGGTTTGAAAGTCTTCCCGCAGTGTGCCGAACAAGGATTCAAGGAAGGACCTCGTGACAGGGGCTTCTTCCTGGGTCGCATCTTTGTTGGTGGCGGGCGTGGACGACGGCGATGCTGCTTGGGATTTGTCTCCTTTTGGCGGCTGTTTCACCAGGAAATCAGTGATGGTGCGGCCGCCTCTGCGGTTAGCATTCGCCATCGCGGCGATACCTGCTGTGTCCTACCTCCGTGGCCGCGTCTGTGATTCGGTGCGCAAGCCGGCCACCAGGCCGCGAGGAAGGGCCAATCGGAGTCTGGCCACCTGTGTGGTTGTTGCGGGGATGGACGTTGCCGGCCCAGGGGTCTGTCTACTGTGATCCTCACCTGCGCAGTTTCTTCTGGCCCGTGATTCGCAGCCTCTCTTCCCACCGTGTCCAGGCCTATCGCCTTCGACCCCTGACCTCTGAGAGCCTCTTGTGTCTCTCCGCTATGATTTCGTCGTCCGCCTTCGGCCCCTCAGCTCCTCCACCGTCTCGGGCCTCCACCACCAGTCCCCGTATGTATCCTGCCACGTGTCGTCCGGTGCTTGCTGGTTGTGGGGCCCTTTGCCAAGGCCGGGGCGGGGGGGCTAAGACCGGCCGGTCGCGGGTCGGTGCCTTCGGTTCCCCGGTAGCTCGGGTGTGTTTCCGGTTCTGTGTCCCCAGGGCTCGGCACCCAGGCCCCGCTCAGGCACGGAGTCCAGCAGCTCCACCACGTCTCGCCCCTGTGTGCCCCAGGTGTGTCTCTGGTCTCGGGGGGGCCACTAGGGCCGGGTTCTCGACCGCCGCTGTGGGGTTGTCAGGCGGGAGCTTCCTCCGTGAGGGCGAGCTGCGCCTCACGTCCCTCTGTTCCGGTCCAGGGGTTGCTCTACGACCCCGGGGGGGCCTCTCTCCGTGGGGGTCTTTCTGAGGGTGCCTGACTGCTTTCGGCGCGGGGCCTACCCCCACTGCGTCGCTGCGCTGCCCCGCGTATGCTGTGGCTACTCCGCGTAGGCCACGCAGGGCACCTACAGCCAGTCGCCCCGCACCGGGCCTGTTCCCTGCCTTCCTGGAGTCACTGGAGCCTGCGCGATGTCGTGGAATGGGGCCAGTCGCTCCCCCGCATGCAGGTCCCCCTGGGCTGCCCGGCTTTGCTAGGCCCCGAGCAGGCCCTCAGGCAGACCGTCTTCTGGTCCGCTCAGTCGCCCCTCACCGGAAGGCCCGCAACTCCCCCCAAGGCCTCAATCCCGGGGCCGCTTCAGGTGTCTCTGGGGGACCCGATCCCACCCCAGCTTAGTCCACGTTAGCCTGCTAGGCCCCGACCGGGCCTTCGATTTACGAGCTCCCGGCCCGCCCCGTCACTCACCGCCGGGGGTTCCACGGGCCACTCGAGAGTCTTCACTCCCTGCCAGTCGCTGCTGGGGCCAGGTGATTGCTGTCCGCGGGCTAACTTCTCCTGTGCTCCGCCGGCGCTCCGTCGCGTAGGCCCAGACCGGGCCCTCGATTTCCGCGCTCCCGGCGCTTTCGACAACCAGCCGCCGGGAGCTCAGCGCGCCAGGTCAGCCCCCTGCTCACTTGCTGCTTCCGGAGGTTGGAGGAGGGTGCGCGGCGTCTTTCGATCCGGTCCCCAACTGCCTAGCACCTCTCCGGCCGGTCCGCCTAGGCCCAGACCGGGGCCTCGATTTCGGCGCTGTCCGCACCTCTCGCCTCTCCCGGTCGGGGTCTCACCCGGGCAGGGTCAACCGTTGGCTTCCCAGGCTTTTAGGCGGCGCCGCTGGTCCCACAGGAGCATCGGGGGTGTTTGTGGTGATAGCGGACAGCAGGGCCCCTCGAAGGCCGGTGGTTGGGGGGCAGTACGCTATGTTTATGTGCGCTGTAGGGGAATTAGGGCAGGGAGCCACGCAGACCTGCGTCTGTTCAGGTCGCCATCTTGGCCACGCCCCCCCCATATTTTATATTAATCTGAAAAATATCAGTCTATATGAAAGACAGAGTGTAAAAGTTAACTACCTGGGTAGACACCCATGTAATACAGGAATATGGGACCTTAAGATCAGAGGAATTTCCTCATCCTGGACCAGCAAGCTGCTATTGCACCCTGTATGAAACTGGATGATTGGTTGAGAGGGGTGGAAGCCACACTCAGGCAACAACCACAACATTTGTCAGGGTGAACCACAAACATCACTAAATTAACCTGTGCTGAAACCTTTGGTAGCTTAGCACAAAGCAGTCATACTTAGAGGCAAAGTATAAAATATGTATGCAGCACTGTTGGACTTGGCCCTTTTTGGCAAAGGTTCCTTAAACTTTTTTGCCTTATTCCTAGACCTTTTTCTGACATAATGTTGCCGACTTAGATGCTTTGGGCACTTTGCCACTACTGATCAGTGTCAAAGTGCAAGTGTTCCCTGTATAAAGTGTTATAGTAATTGGTTGTCCATGATTGGTATGTTTGTCTTACTAGTAAAGTACCTAGTAAAGTGCACTATGTGTGCCAGGGCTGGTAATGCAAATGCTACTAGTGGGCCTGCAGCACTAATTGTGCCACCCACACAAGTAACCCTAAAAAGAGATCTCATGCCTGCCACTGCAGTGCCTGCGCGCAGTTTGTTAACCACGTTGTTGTCCTGACAAGTGCATTCACTTGCCAGGCCTTACCTTCCCTTTTTATGCACATCAGACACCCCTATAGTAGGGCCAAGGTACCCCCATGGTCAGGGTGCAGTGTATGTGAAAAGTAGGACGTGTACTGAGGTGTGTACCATGTCCTGACAGTGAACTACTGCCAAATTCGTTTTTCACTGTTGTAAGGTAATCTTGCCCATTTGACAGAATGGGGAATGCTGTGTCACATGTTTCCAGCATATCTTCCCATAGGCATAAGATAGAGGGATGGAGTTTAGGGTGCCTGAACTCAGAATTTAATAACGGATCTTTTCGTGAAGATGGTTTTTAAATTGTGTGCTTACAAACCACGCTTTTAGAAGTGGCTGGTTTCTTGTCTTAAACCATCCTGTGTGCCTCTGCCTGTTTGTGTATTGACCATCTGGGTTTGGATGTGACAGGGTCTGGGGAGTGTCCTGACCTCAGAGGAGGGTAGGTGAGACAGCAACAGGCTGGCCTGTATTTGATGTGAGGCGGGAGGAGTATCTCCCCTGGATGTGAAGAGGGCTCTGTTGCTGCCACAAAAGGATGGCTCCTCCTCCTGCTGAGCATCTGGGCCCCAGACCTGCACTATCGAAGGAAGAGGGTATGCACTGTCAGGAAGACACCCAGGTCTGGTTTGGACTGGGGTCAGAGCCCCCTGCACACAAAGACATCAAAGGCATTTAGGGGTATAAGTTTAAGAGCTGAAACCCCTGAACTCAAGACTGAAATCCAGATTGAAAAAGGATTGAACCTACTTTGTGATCAAGAGGAACCTCTGCCAAAAAAGAACAGCTGAAGAGAAGGACTGCCCTTGCTGTGTGTTCTGGGGCTGGCCTGCAGTTTGCTGATTTAACTGAGGAGAGGAGAAGAGACTTTGCTGGGTGCTGTGTCCACCTGCTTGTGGGGACTTTGCTGTGTGCTGTGTTCTGAAGTAACGTGTCTCCAAGGTCCCGAGGAGAGCTGGTCCCCTGTCGTGGAAACTCAGGAACATAAAAGATTCTAACCGTGTCTCAGCGACGCTTGGTGCATAGTGCTTTTGCACGCCTGAGACTGCCGTATGGTCCATGGTACTGTTTACGAGGTGCCCCATGATTGCATTGCCCCAGCAGCGTGAAACATCGTCCACGCTGCTGTATTGCTGTTTGTGGCCCGAGCAGTCAACGTAACTGAGGCTGTGAGTGAGGATCACCGCTGCTGGCCCGAGCCGTAACGTGCTTAAGGATTTCTTGAAGTTAAGATAGCTGCAAGGTGAAAGGGATCGTTGTTCACCTAGAGCAATCTACCCAAGATCGTCAACAGTGGAGAAGGCAGTACCGTAACCTGTCCAGTTACAGCGTCGCCTAACACCGAAGCTGTCCAAGTGAGATAATAAGACAGGAAGTGTAGGGTGGTAGAAAAAAATAGGTTTCAGGGAAAACCAAGATATGGCATTTGGAAATCTTGTTTTTTAGCAGTGCTGTGTTCAAATCATCCAAACTCCCCATCTCCATGCCTCATGCATAGCTGCCAAGTTTCCCAGGCTCATACGGCCCTAATTTGGCCAGTCCCGATTTGTTCTTACAATTCTGAGACTGGTAGTATCATTTTTTTACACACTTAGGGCCTCATTAGGATGTTGGTCAGAAACTAAACCGCCTGACTCCTTGTCGGATTCGGTTCCGACCATCTCGCGGTCGGCCTTCCGAACACCGTTGGGAAGGACTCCCATTGACTTCTATGGAAGCCTGTGTTCCGACCTACAACACAGGCTCCTATGGGGAAATGGGTGTCTGCGGAAAACCTTGCACTGTTGCAGGTACCCCATGGTGCCTGCCACACTGTGCATGGTCTTACAAGGGGGTCCTTGGGTACCCCCCTCGACCCCAAACCGGAGGACTCAGGATAAAGGAGGGCCTGCTAGGGGCCCCCAAAGTCAGTTTCCGACAGCCTTTTCATGTTGGAGCGACTGAGTCGGAAAGGCTGCCGGAATCCGACATTGTAATCGTCAGTCGGAAACGCTTTCCGTTGAGCTACACGAATCTGCTCCAACCGGCTCTGATTCTCGGAATGCCAGTTGGAACCGATTCGGAATGACAGAATGGTCCCCTCCGACCGCGAGCATCGTAATTGGTTGGTCGGAATTGTTTAAGACCGAGTTGGGCGGATGTGTTCCGAGATGGTCTAGGAGAATCCGACTGTCGGTCGGGGGCTTTCCGACCGACATCATAATCAGGCCCTTCACTTTTGGGTTGTGGGGGGGGGGGGGAGGCGGTGGTTCAGGGCTTGTAGTCTTATTTAACTTAGTATAAAACCAGGGCTATAGGTCCTAGAATTCTAAGAAAAACCTGGAACAGGACTAAGAAGTCACCCATAGACTTGGAAAACTTGGCAGCTATCACAGCAGTTCTGTTTTCCTAAAACAAGGAGAAGAGACAACTATCCCAACCTGTTCCAGGAGAGAATGTTTTACTACTCAAACTCCAATATTTGGGAAAGTTGAGTTTGTGAGCCTTGCTGTACCTTCAACAAACAAGAAGACTGAAAACACGGGCATAGCAGTGCGCATGCTTGCAATGTTTATGCTTTCATATGCACACCCGAGTCTGAAAGACACTGACAGATGAGGAGCTTAAACAGAACACGGCTGTCAGCGCCTGCACTTAAGTTTTTGTTCGTTATGTTTTCTTTATTTATTTCTTTTATACATTTAGCACTGCTTAGAGGAACGGTATCGTGCTTCTGTTTCGCCGAGGTCTACTTACTTTTCTGGAGGTCGCTTTTGATGGCAGAGAGATTGTGATCAATACAGGTCTTAGAAGCTGGATGGGAAGAAAATGGGAATATGGTTAGTTTATTCGAAATCCAGCAAGGTCGAACGCAGAAACACGTGCACTTATTATTTTCTTGCTGTCTGTGTTTTTTACCGTGCTATGCTGCTTCTATATTTTAAATAATATGTGTGGCTCGTTATACACCAAATGCATACATTGGATACCTATTTTTCACTACAGCTGTTTTCTAGTAACAGCTCCTGCCTTTTCATGACGTTTTGCTTTAGAATGCACACCTACTACCAGCTACAGAGTTACAAGTAAGTCCGAATATGAGCTTCTTGCTCTACAAGTACGTTATTTTATCTCTCTATAGTTACGTAATAAATCACGCTATCGAAATAATTACCTCAAGCGTAGAAAACCAGCGATGTTGTGATACGGAGCCATCTAGTGGCAGGCCTGTGCAATGTCAGCTATTAGCACTTGCCAGCTCAAACACGATAAACCTATTTCCTCTAAGCAGAAAGAGTAATAGGCCCGATTTTTTTATATGAGGAAATCCACACCACCCTTCTAGAGTACATGTAAGAGTCGCAGAGCTAACTGATTCGTTTGCAAACCACAACCCCCTAAGGCGCACGCTAGAGAAACTTCCATAGTTTTTCCTTGTAGACGCCATACATAACCGCACACTGTAGGATTAGGGCACATGTGTAATTGCACTGTTGTTTTTAACTTTATTTTCTTTCAATATAAACATTTTGCCCCGTAATAAATCCATTCAGTCTCGCTCACGATTAAAGGCAGGTTTAGGGACACTTTGCAACACTTGTTACACTCCAATGGGGTATACATAATACCAGGGCTTTAAGTGGGATGAAAAAACTGGGGGGAGGGGGTCTCATAAAGGGGGCATGGCCAATGCAATTGAGGGCATGGCTTAAAACATGTAAGCTAAAAATCTGTGCTTAGCATAGTATGGCACCCGCCTTGTATTTTGCTGTTTCTGTCATTACATCCAGATATATGATACAACCAGTAACATCATACCTACAACAAGTCAGGACACTTGGCTTTGTCAGTGGTTGTTAGTTGCATAAGATAAATAAGCAGCAACTATGGCTTTTATATAATATTTAAAAAGCTTCTATTTCAGCCCTGGTGACACCACACAATGTTGCTGCTCCCGAGTTTCAAAAAAGAAGGGAAATTCAGAGAGAAAATGACTCTCTTTGAAGGAATTCCCATCCTCTACAATGCTCACCTGGCATGACGTCACGCTCAGGGCCGGACTGGCCATAGCGGGCCCCGGGCAATCCCCCGGTGCACCGCACGGGTGGGGGCCGGTTTTGGGCCCGCTGCAAGATCGTCCCTGTAACAAAATCGTCCGAAAACCGGCCCTGGCAAAGAGCTCATTAAATCAATGGGGTAACACCCACAAAATCAAAGGACCTGGGTATCAATGATATACAAAAACAATGGCCCTAGACTATTAATTAGATTGAGTTAATCCACAGGTTAATTTATAGCTTAGAAATGCGATTCAATCTGCATTTAGGAAATCAAGCTACATGGGAGAAGAAGGTTATTGGAAAGGCAATGAACACCAAACCCACATTTCAAAATTTGTATTTATCAAAAAAACGGGATGACACAATTATTTACATTATCATCAACAATTCAAATAGACGGCGCAAGAACTGAAAGAATTAAAGTCAAAGTGAAAAGGGGTGCTCGAGTGGAGAAGAAAGGAGAAACATTAGAACATAGATTCAATTATTTACAAAACACACAATCAGGCGGTATTATTTCCGCTGCTTAAATAGGCCTGTCCAAAATGGTTTTTTTAAAGGGGAAAAGGGGGACTGTGGAGGGTACAGGCACAAAAACTAAAAATGTCGACGTTTCGATCCTTGTGCTCTAGGGAATTTTGCTTCCTCGGCTGCGGGTCTTCCTCAGGACTGGGGGGGGAGGGGGAGGGAAGAGCAGGGCGCGGGGCTGGCCGTGATCGCACTCGTTGTCTGGATCAGCCACCTGGAGTATAAAAATGAGGTAGGATTTAAAATTGGTTCTTTTCCATAGTGGTAATTTGTATAGGGGTTTGGTGAGTACATTACCAACACAGCTGGTTAGGTGCGACTCCCTTCTCGCTGGTTAGGATTCACCAAATGGGGGACATAGGTGAGAGCCCATCTCCCGAGGGCTACAACCTACTGAATATTATGTCCACCTCTAAAGATATAAGGACTCACCTAGTTCGAATTCAGATGGTCTCTTATTGGAATTAAATTGTAGTGTGAAGATTAGAACCTGCAAGGAACGAATGGGATCAATTACCATCCACAAAAGGATCAGTGGTACAACAGTTAATGGCGCTCCACACTGGGTTCATTGGCTGTTTAATGAAGGAAAACTGCACTTACCAGTATTATATGTGGCAGAAATTTCCTACCGGCGCCTCCTGGGCAATCCGGTAATACAGGGAATTGTTAAACCACAGTAAGTGTCCCTGTATCCAAACTTGTGGCTTCAAGATTAAATATGCCACTAATTTGCTCCCGCAGGGGTACAGGTATCGGAGTTGCCTGTGAGTAAAAATGAATGATGCAGAGAAGTTCGAATTAGAAACTGCTTCTATCGTACTGCAACGGATACGTAAGTTCAGCAATCGAAGGGTGTAACGGGTCGACCCATCGAAAGTAACATACCTGTAAGGCTATCACCCTGCGTATTGCAATGGGTTCAGGGGTTTTGAGCACCAGTCGCCGTCTCTAATTCCAAACGGGTGGAGGACGCGGTGGAAAACGGAGCCTACTTCCGTGTTTCCACATGCGGTCACGTGGTATACCTTTCCGCCAATGGGAACAGGCCGTATCTGAGCCTCGACACTAAGGACAGACTTCAAAGCGGGCAGTCAGATGGATACGATCGGCATTAGAAAAAAGGGGACCACTTCGAATGTTAACATTATTTCAGATGTATCACGATACCAATACGAATTGATTACATATTGGAGGTACAATTGCACACAATCTTTAATCTGGGTACCATATAGTGTTACAATTTATGGCATCAATTAATGTCTGATGGATCTGACCCATTTAGAAAAGTAAATACCACCTTGTTTATTACATCTATCTTCATTTTAGATATTAGCACACGAAAGAGTGTGCACACATTGAGTAACATAACAAAAAATTAAAAAAATTACAAAATTACAAAAGACAAACACTCGTTACCATAAACAGTGTACATGTCATGTATACTAGAATCCATTATCATGACCATATTGTTATATACAATGGTTTCTACGAGTTAGATAGTCAGAATGTTTACAACAATTATTTGTCAACCATTTCTAATTGATACCATCTGTCTCAGGACCTCTTCCCGGTCATTGAGGCCACGGTTCACTGTGTCAAACAGGTGCATCCAACGGCATTCTCGAGTACTTAAAAGTTTTGCATAGTTCCCACCACGAGGATTTTTGGTAACTTTCTCAATTATCCACCAAGTGAAACTTTCAGGTTGGTGGTTAAATCGTAAAAAGTGATCCACTAGTGGTGCACCTGGTACCTTGCAGCGTATTTTGCTGCAGTGCTGTAATATGCGTGTTTTTGTTTTCTGAGTGGTCTGTCCGATGTACATGAAACCACACGGGCACAGTATGGCGTAAATAACGCCCGTCGTGTTACAGTTGGTATGTTGTTGGAAAGTGTGGGTGTAATTATTATAGGTACAGGATTTCCTCTCCGATGTCATTTTACATGCCTTGCAGCTTCCGCATTTGGAATGCCCTAATACTGGGGGAATGTTCCAGAGTGATGTTTGGTTGTCTGTTTTATTTTGTGGCAGCATGGAATGTACCACAAAATCTTTGACACTTCTACCTTTGCGGAAGGCATGCATGGGAGGTTCAGTTATCCCTATCTCTTCCGCTACTAGGTGCCAATGTGTATTAATAGATTGCTTGATTTCTGTGCTGCGTGTGTTAAAGGTTGTGACACATATGAGTCTATTGTCTGTTTTGTCCACTCTTGGCTTAGGTTCTAACAGGGACTCTCTGTTGTTGAACCATGCTCGTTTGCGAGCTTTTTTAATCATACTTCTAGGGTAACCTCGATCAATTAACCTTTTCATCAATATGTCAGACTCCCTAAAATAATCTAGTTTTTAGTGCAGTTACGCCTTAACCTCAGGAACTGCCCAAAGGTTAGGTTGTCCCTGAGGTTGCGGGGATGGTGGCTTGAATATCTAAGAAGTGTGTTTTTTTCTGTTGTTTTTCTGAAAAGCTTGGTATACAGGGAACCATCCTCCTCTTTTATTGTTAAATCTAGGAAATTAATCGAGTTGTTACTGTTCTCGATGGTGAATTGTATGTTTTTGTCTCTTTCGTTTAGCCAAGTGTGGAAGAGCATTAGCTCATCCACCGTGCCCCTCCAAATGAGGAGCACGTTGTCTATATACCGACGCCATTCTAAAATCTTGGATCTGTATGGATTGATGTCATTTAAAATCCATGTGTGTTCGAAGGCATCCATGAAGATGATCGCTAGATTGGGAGCAAAGCTTGCCCCCATCGCTACTCCACTTGTCTGTCCATAAAATTTACCATCAAAGACAAAGTAATTCCTTCTCATTGCAATTTCCAGTAGTGACAGAATGAAACTAGTTGGTACCCTATGTGGACGTGGTCTGCTCTCTAATACCATTTCGATTGTAGTCATTGCTGCTGGCTGTGGAATACTTGTGTACAAGGACGAAATGTCCATTGTCACAAGTAACTCTTGAGTTGGATCAAAAAGTTTGCCATCTATAAGTTGTATCACTTGCATGGTATCTCGTAGATAGCATGTGGTTGACTCCGCAATGGGCTTTAAGAAGATGTCTATGAATTTACATAGTGGTTCCAATATTGACCCACACCCCGAGATGATGGGCCTCCCTGGTGGTGCAGCTAAGTTCTTAAAGACAGGCTCTAACTAACCTAAATAACAACCAGGAAAGAGTTATAAAGCCTGCAGATAAGGGTGGGGCTATTGTAATTCAAGGAAGAGACACTTACAAGGCAGAGATCCTTTCCCAACTATCCAAAGAGGGCAACTATAGGAGACTCCCGCAAGATCCCACCGAAGAATTAGCTACATCCATCAGGGTAATAACTGACAAAGCCCAGCAGGAAGGGATAATTACCAAATCAGAATATGAATACCTTAACAATGCATATCCCCGAGTCCCGACGATATATACGGTCCCCAAAATACATAAGAACTTAGCTGCACCACCAGGGAGGCCCATCATCTCGGGGTGTGGGTCAATATTGGAACCACTATGTAAATTCATAGACATCTTCTTAAAGCCCATTGCGGAGTCAACCACATGCTATCTACGAGATACCATGCAAGTGATACAACTTATAGATGGCAAACTTTTTGATCCAACTCAAGAGTTACTTGTGACAATGGACATTTCGTCCTTGTACACAAGTATTCCACAGCCAGCAGCAATGACTACAATCGAAATGGTATTAGAGAGCAGACCACGTCCACATAGGGTACCAACTAGTTTCATTCTGTCACTACTGGAAATTGCAATGAGAAGGAATTACTTTGTCTTTGATGGTAAATTTTATGAACAGACAAGTGGAGTAGCGATGGGGGCAAGCTTTGCTCCCAATCTAGCGATCATCTTCATGGATGCCTTCGAACACACATGGATTTTAAATGACATCAATCCATACAGATCCAAGATTTTAGAATGGCGTTGGTATATAGACGACGTGCTCCTCATTTGGAGGGGCACGGTGGATGAGCTAATGCTCTTCCACACTTGGCTAAACGAAAGAGACAAAAACATACAATTCACCATCGAGAACAGTAACAACTCGATTAATTTCCTAGATTTAACAATAAAAGAGGAGGATGGTTCCCTGTATACCAAGCTTTTCAGAAAAACAACAGAAAAAAACACACTTCTTAGATATTCAAGCCACCATCCCCGCAACCTCAGGGACAACCTACCCTTTGGGCAGTTCCTGAGGTTAAGGCGTAACTGCACTAAAAAACTAGATTATTTTAGGGAGTCTGACATATTGATGAAAAGGTTAATTGATCGAGGTTACCCTAGAAGTATGATTAAAAAAGCTCGCAAACGAGCATGGTTCAACAACAGAGAGTCCCTGTTAGAACCTAAGCCAAGAGTGGACAAAACGGACAATAGACTCATATGTGTCACAACCTTTAACACACGCAGCACAGAAATCAAGCAATCTATTAATACACATTGGCACCTAGTAGCGGAAGAGATAGGGATAACTGAACCTCCCATGCATGCCTTCCGCAAAGGTAGAAGTGTCAAAGATTTTGTGGTACATTCCATGCTGCCACAAAATAAAACAGACACCAAACATCACTCTGGAACATTCCCCCAGTATTAGGGCATTCCAAATGCGGAAGCTGCAAGGCATGTAAAATGACATCGGAGAGGAAATCCTGTACCTATAATAATTACACCCACACTTTCCAACAACATACCAACTGTAACACGACGGGCGTTATTTACGCCATACTGTGCCCGTGTGGTTTCATGTACATCGGACAGACCACTCAGAAAACAAAAACACGCATATTACAGCACTGCAGCAAAATACGCTGCAAGGTACCAGGTGCACCACTAGTGGATCACTTTTTACGATTTAACCACCAACCTGAAAGTTTCATTTGGTGGATAATTGAGAAAGTTACCAAAAATCCTCGTGGTGGGAACTATGCAAAACTTTTAAGTACTCGAGAATGCTGTTGGATGCACCTGTTTGACACAGTGAACCGTGGCCTCAATGACCGGGAAGAGGTCCTGAGACAGATGGTATCAATTAGAAATGGTTGACAAATAATTGTTGTAAACATTCTGACTATCTAACTCGTAGAAACCATTGTATATAACAATATGGTCATGATAATGGATTCTAGTATACATGACATGTACACTGTTTATGGTAACGAGTGTTTGTCTTTTGTAATTTTTTTAATTTTTTGTTATGTTACTCAATGTGTGCACACTCTTTCGTGTGCTAATATCTAAAATGAAGATAGATGTAATAAACAAGGTGGTATTTACTTTTCTAAATGGGTCAGATCCATCAGACATTAATTGATGCCATAAATTGTAACACTATATGGTACCCAGATTAAAGATTGTGTGCCATTGTACCTCCAATATGTAATCAATTCGTATTGGTATCGTGATACATCTGAAATAATGTTAACATTCGAAGTGGTCCCCTTTTTTCTAATGCCGATCGTATCCATCTGACTGCCCGCTTTGAAGTCTGTCCTTAGTGTCGAGGCTCAGATACGGCCTGTTCCTATTGGCGGAAAGGTATACCACGTGACCGCATGTGGAAACACGGAAGTAGGCTCCGTTTTCCACCGCGTCCTCCACCCGTTTGGAATTAGAGACGGCGACTGGTGCTCAAAACCCCTGAACCCATTGCAATACGCAGGGTGATAGCCTTACAGGTATGTTACTTTCGATGGGTCGACCCGTTACACCCTTCGATTGCTGAACTTACGTATCCGTTGCAGTACGATAGAAGCAGTTTCTAATTCGAACTTCTCTGCATCATTCATTTTTACTCACAGGCAACTCCGATACCTGTACCCCTGCGGGAGCAAATTAGTGGCATATTTAATCTTGAAGCCACAAGTTTGGATACAGGGACACTTACTGTGGTTTAACAATTCCCTGTATTACCGGATTGCCCAGGAGGCGCCGGTAGGAAATTTCTGCCACATATAATACTGGTAAGTGCAGTTTTCCTTCATTAAACAGCCAATGAACCCAGTGTGGAGCGCCATTAACTGTTGTACCACTGATCCTTTTGTGGATGGTAATTGATCCCATTCGTTCCTTGCAGGTTCTAATCTTCACACTACAATTTAATTCCAATAAGAGACCATCTGAATTCGAACTAGGTGAGTCCTTATATCTTTAGAGGTGGACATAATATTCAGTAGGTTGTAGCCCTCGGGAGATGGGCTCTCACCTATGTCCCCCATTTGTATTTACCTAACAGGTGAATCCTAACCAGCGAGAAGGGAGTCGCACCTAACCAGCTGTGTTGGTAATGTACTCACCAAACCCCTATACAAATTACCACTATGGAAAAGAACCAATTTTAAATCCTACCTCATTTTTATACTCCAGGTGGCTGATCCAGACAACGAGTGCGATCACGGCCAGCCCCGCGCCCTGCTCTTCCCTCCCCCCCCCCCCAGTCCTGAGGAAGACCCGCAGCCGAGGAAGCAAAATTCCCTAGAGCACAAGGGTCGAAACGTCGACATTTTTAGTTTTTGTGCCTGTACCCTCCACAGTCCCCCTTTTCCCCTTTAGAAAACCATTTTGGACAGGCCTATTTAAGCAGCGGAAATAATACCGCCTGATTGTGTTTTTTGTAAATAATTGAATCTATGTTCTAATGTTTCTCCTTTCTTCTCCACTCGAGCACCCCTTTTCACTTTGACTTTAATTCTTTCAGTTCTTGCGCCGTCTATTTGAATTGTTGATGATAATGTAAATAATTGTGTCATCCCGTTTTTTTGATAAATACAAATTTTGAAATGTGGGTTTGGTGTTCATTGCCTTTCCAATAACCTTCTTCTCCCATGTAGCTTGATTTCCTAAATGCAGATTGAATCGCATTTCTAAGCTATAAATTAACCTGTGGATTAACTCAATCTAATTAATAGTCTAGTTCTGGCAAAGAGCTCAGCGGCACCCCCAACCCCCCGAGGGGGAGGGGGGCCGGCCGAGCACTTTGCCGGGGCCGGTTGTGGTTCCCAGTCCGGCCCGGGTCACGCTGTAACTTCTCCACTAGTGAGAAGTGAGCAGTGTGAGCAGGTACACATCGATGTGCCTGCTGTCACTGCAGTCAGGTAAAAACGGACCGCCTGTGCCACGGCACAAAACAGAGCCCGATAGAGATCCGTTTCAAAGCACCCTTTAAAAAACTGACGGTGTTCAGCACAGGTGAGTCCCGGCCCACTTAAAGCCCTGCATAATACAATACAATGCTTACGCCTACGCTTAGAAGTGCATTGCGTGTGCATGAAAAAAGCACTGCAAATGTTTGGGAAGCATCTATTGTGTTATAATTTAGCCCAGTCACTCGCCCTGTTATGATACACATTGTCGGTGCCAGCGTGGGATCCACCCTGTCGTAGGGTGAACAGATTTTGAGAAGCTAAACACAGGAATGGCCAGCCATAAAAGTAAGACTAAAGCCTTTAGTCTCACTTCTATATTTGACATGTCCCCCACTGCTCTCCTCCCCAGTCTGTCTCTCCTATGCTGGAAGCATGCAGTGGACTACCTCCTGTGCTGCCTGACAGAAACAGTTGTATTACTTTAATTATTTGAGACTACAGAGGGCACTGTGAAAGGAGAGCATAACTTTCTATTCTGTTTTGCAGAGTGACCTGACCTTTGTCCCAAAAACCAGGACATGTAGTATTTTAAAACTAAGATAAGGGTCAGGACACTGAGACGGTCCTTGGAAAACCAGGACTTTCCAGCTAAATCCAAGCTGCCTGGTCACGGTACTCTTTATGTTATTTTATGTTGATTTTAATAGCGCACCAATCACCCGAGATGGTATACAGGTGCTTGGGTAGGTGTGTGGTCCCCTAGGTGCATATACGAAGAGCCAGGTCTTGCGGAGCTCATGAAGTGAGGAGGAGGCTCTAATGCAGGGGTCTTCAAACTGCGGGGCGGGCCCCCCAAAGAGGGCCTCAAGTGATCCTAAGGGGGGCACCAGGCTCTGATTTGAGAATAGATTGGGAGAAGCCAAGGAATACATGCATGAGATTAAGCTCAAGAAAGGTGCGGTACCCGTGAAACATGTGGCAAGAAGGGTACCGCTGGCTGTGAGGACAAAGGTGAAGAAAATTCTGCAACAGATGATTGAGGATAAAGTTGTTGAACCTGTAGAGGCCATGGAATGTTTGTCCCCTGTCATGATCACGAACAAATCGGATGGATCGCTCAGATTCTATGCTGATTTACACAGCCTTAATGAGAACATTGTCATGGATAGTTTTTTGCTGCCTAACATAAAGGAATTGATTCTGATGTTGGGGGGAAAGTATTTTTCTAAATTAGACTTGAGAAGTGCCTATCACCAGGTGAAGCTTCAGCCAGACTCCAAGCATCTCACTACTTTCAATACGATTGGGTTGTCCTCTGCATCAAGTGTTTTTTAGAGACTGATATCCAATGCATTATCGGGGGTCAACAATGTCATCTTCTTTCAAGATGGCATACTAGTTTTTGGTGGCAACATTGCGGAACATAACAAGGCACCAAGTGAAATCTTGTCTCCTATTGATATGGCTGGGTTGACACTACGAAAGGAGAAGTGTTACATCCTGTTGCAAGATGTGGAGTACTTGGGGTACCTTATTATGAGAGAAGGGGTTAAACCAAAAGGGAACTAGGTCAGGATAATTGTTAATGGTGAAGTGCCATCTGACAGGGACAAACTTCGATCTTTTATGGATTTAGTGGAATATTATTACAAGTTTTTACAGGATTTTGCCAATAAAACCGAAATCCTCAGAGAACTGTTGAGTAAAGGCAGGACATTTGAGTGGGGGGAACAACAACAAATTGCTTTCTCACTTATGAGGACAACATTGCAAATGCTGGTATCCTGGTGCCATTTCAAAATGGTTTGAAGACGATTTTTACAGTTGATGCTAGTGTGGTAGGGATTGGCGCAGTACTCTCACAGAAGCATGCGAGAGTGGAGAAGATGGTTGCTTTCGCGTCTTGCGCCTTGACAGGAGTGGAGAGAAATTACTCCGTCATTGAGCGAGAGACCCTAGCTGATGCTTGGGCAACTGGTTATTTTAGGACCTTCATTTAGGGAATAATGGTCTTTCTTGGGATAGCTCATAAACCGTTGCTGAGAGTTTAGATGTTGGGAGGCACAAAAAATTGTTCACAGAGTTTGGCGAGACTGGCAGTGAAATTAGAAGAATATTATTGCAGAGTGGAGTAAGTACCAGGTTGGAAGAATAATGTTGCAGTGTGTTTATCAAGGCTTCCAGACAAAGCACCTGATGAGTGTGAATTAGTTACGGAGGAGTTGGTAGCAATTTT
This sequence comes from Lissotriton helveticus, assembly GCF_964261635.1. Lineage (NCBI taxonomy): Eukaryota > Metazoa > Chordata > Amphibia > Caudata > Salamandridae > Lissotriton > Lissotriton helveticus. The sequence continues at coordinate 823,910,329 of NC_136063.1, read as the reverse complement.
GAACGATGCCATGGAAGGTGTGGAAGCTTGTATCTCTAAGGAGGAGTGGGTGAGCACTATGGAGCAGGATAATACCCTCAAAGGGGCGATAAAGTTGATTAAAGGCGAGGCGAGGAGAAAGCGTGTGTTGCCCGATATGGTGAAACCTGTTTTTTAAGGTAGTGGATAACCTGTCTGTTCAAGATGATTGTCCGGTGATGACTGGTGAGAGATTTGTGCCGCCAAGGCTAATAAGATCTAAATTGGTGCATTTAGTGCGCATAGGTAACCTGGGTCAGACATTAACGCTCAAAAGAGTGCGAAAAACGTTTTGCTATTCGCCTATGGATGAAGAAGTGAAAAGGTGGGTGGAGCAGTGTAAGACCTGCAAGTACTCTGAGAAGTGGTTGACAGTGGAGTTGGGAGGTGTGGAAGAGGATCAACATGTGTCAGAAGCTAGTGCAGTGTGGAAGAAAGTTTGTTTGGATTTCATTGGGCCTTTTACTTTTCTTCCTGAACAGGAGAGTTGTGCAGCTGTGAATAGGTGGAGGTGGTCTTTATGAGTAATAGCAACAGTAGGTCTACCATAACCGTTTTGGGAGAAGTGTACAGAAGGGAAGGTCTTTTATCTGTTTTGGTGACAGATAATGGCACTCAAGGTACTTCTGAGGAAATCAAGTATTTTTTGGACAATGTGAGTGTGAGGCATGTGTGAACGTCTTAGTACAATCCCCAAGGGAATGGTTTGGTGGAGAGGTTCACCCGGTTGGTGAAGGGCACAATGCCGATGGCTTGTAGCGAAGGGTTGTCTTTGCAGAGCGCCATTAAAGACATGTTGTGGGCTTACCGAACCACAGTCTGTACCAGCCCGGGAAAGACTCCATTCTAAATGATGCATGGTAGGCAGCTTGGGATCAAGTTAGTGCCTTTGTGGATATGTGAGGGTAGATCAAGAAGTTGAGTGGGAGAAACCAGCAAAGGCATTTCATCTATATAGGGGACTGGGTCATGGTCAGACCTGGCAGTGTTGTCAAAGGGTTGTCTAAGTTCAGGGGACTTTATAAAGTGAAGGCCGTTGGTGGAAATTGGGTCATTTTTTTTTGCAGAGTTTTATATAGCGCGAACTAGACCCGAACTGAATCAGGTATCAGAGCGCTTTACATAGCACCAGTTACGTTACAGGAGGACACGCATTCATTTTTAGGCATGGGCAGATTAAGATTAAGTGATTTGCCCAGAATCACAGGAGGTTTTTGGCGTCGTTACCGAGACTCGAACCCAGATCCCCAGGTCCGAGGTCGAGCGCCCTAGCCGTTAGGCCAACTCCTCTCCATCATATTGGATGTGAGAAGCTGGACTGGTATATGATGTCCACTAATGTAAGCGGGCACCTTGCACCACCCCAGACAACACTCATAGTGATTTAGTAGGTCTTAGACAACCTTAGAAAGCTCTATAAGTGGTAGCTGTGGGGAGCATCCTTTAGGCTTAGTCCAGGAGTGTAAAGCAGCTTGTTTTACCAGAATGCAATCTTATAGTATAGATTCAGTGAAAAAGAACCACACCAAGTATTTATAATACTCTCTAGTACGTTCCAGTATCTCCTACACAAGATAGACACAATGCATACAATACTTTAGCCAAGAAACACAGTAAATAGCATGAAATACACAGTGGCCCCAGGGGGGACCAAACCATATACTAAGAAAGTGGTATAAGAAGAGAACCACGACTCGAGTCAAGACAGTGTTGAGAGGACATAGAAGTGCTGGGACCCCAAAGAACTCCAAGGTGAGTGGATAGAGACTCCACGGAGAGCGTGTGCAGTGTGGAAACACGATTTCGTGCTCCGTACAACTCTATGTGCAAGTCGATGTTGAATTTTTAAAGATTAAGGTCCCTTCCCAGGTTACCCTGACACCTAGTACCCACGTTACCTACACCAGGGAAGCCAGGTGCATATGTGTGAAGTGGTGTCAGAAACCGTTGTCGAACGCAATGGAGGACTTCAGGAAAGTGCCACTAGCGAAGAAAGAGAAAGTATCCAGTGGAATCCAAGGATGGATTCTTGATGAGAGGTACCTGCAAGCAGAGGGGACAGAGTCTGTGTCACTCAGGGGTGACCAGGAGACTTGGAAAACGAATGCCCTCCGATGTCGGGTGTTGCAGGATGGAATGCAATGACCTTGACTCTGCAGCTGTGAGGACCAGGCTATGCTGAAGAGGACCAGGAGCTATGCACGAGCTGTCCCATGAAGGATGTAGAGTGCTGAGGGGTCAGTGTCCAGCGGGAGCACCAACAAGACTTGGCAAAGGCATGCCACCCAGGCGTCAAAGAAGGAGCAATGTTGGGACCAGCAAGGCCCAGGGGACTCACTAAAGGCAGGGGAGTCAACAAGCCTTTGCAACTGCAAGTTGGATGTGGTGCACGGGGGTTCGGTTATTGCAACTCCCACGAGGGATACTGGCCTCAAACTTGGTGAGAGGGCAGGGCAAGCTGTGGAAAACCACCACCTGTGTTGCAGAGCCCACGGAGTCTGGAGGAGCTCAGGATCTACAGACCGGTCGACTTAGTTGTGGTGCCTGCAAATGCAAGGTCGTGACTTCTTCACTCCAAGGGAGATTACTTCAGGTGTCTTTGAAGCTTCACAGGTCTTGGAAGGTTCCTGTATGATGCACAGGCACAGACAATGCAGCAGACTGGAAGGGGGACGAAGTCAGTCCCAAACGTAGTCCAACGAAGTCCAGAGTGCCCAGACGGTAGAAGTGTAGGGGTGTCTGATCTGAGTCTTATCCCACAACGAATCTAGGGAACTACACTCGGGTAAGTCCTTAAGTACCCTAGGGAAAGGGTTGGTAAGATTCAGGGGACCATCCCAGGAGAGGGTCTGGACAAGGGGGAGGTTACTCCCATGTCCTTTGTCTAGTTTCGTGCCAGAGCGTGAGCCAATGGCTCCCAGAGCTGGTTTGAACTGGACTATGCACGGGGACACCAAGTGTGCCCCTCATGCAGACTTTCTGGTGCTGGCAAGTGCACCCATCCGGTCCCAATACACTAAATCATGTCTGGGAGGTGGTCACACCTCCCTGTGACAGGATGCCTATTGTTCCACCTTCCTCTGCTCAAGCTTGGCCCAGCAGCAGGAGGGCAGAAATGTATCGCTGGTCAGCAGCAACCATTTTGTGCTGTCTGGGTCTAGAAGACTAGTACCGGTAACACTGGGAGCCTAACGGAGGGCTCTTCCAGTGCTTGGAATCATACCTACCACACCGTTTACAGTGTGGGGGTATGATTTCAACATGTTTGATACCAAACATTATAGGATTCATTCCAGCCGTTTTCGAGATGGTCATCGCGTAATTACGCGGTGTCTCTCTATATAGTGTATGGCTGCTTCACTGATAACCGAGGAGAATGGACTCCTTAGGCAGCAGGGGTGTCCTGCTCATGCAGGGGCATCCTCTCACTTAGAACCCAGCACCCTGCCTTGAGGATGGCAAAGGTCTACTATAGGAGTGACTTATAGGTTTTAAGTGCAGTGACCCTAAGATATAGGAAACCTATACCTTCAGTAAGTGGTGCAGCACCAACTTACACAGGCTGCAATGGCAGGCATGTAGTTCCATTTTGCATGGTCTCCCATGGGTGTTATAATGCATGCTTCAGCCCATGGGAGACCTCTGGGGTACCTATGCTGTGGGTACCTTAGTACCATATACTAGGGACTGATAAGGGTACCCCAGTATCCATTCTGGAGTGTACCTAAGTACTCAACACAACAATTTAGGGAGAAAGCAGATAGACTTGGGTCCCGATTAGCAGGATCCCAGTCAGACTAAATACAGCTTAGCACCAGGCAAAAAGTGGGGGTAACCATGTAAGTAGATCCTACTTTCCTAGATTGGAGAATGGTCAAACAGGGAACCGGAGGAGAGTTGTCCTTTATCAATAACAGGGTGACGTGGAGGTGAAAAACGGTGGTGGAGAAAATTGCTCAGCTTGGCCCCTTGTGGGAGATAGTGAGTTTCTGAATGAAAGAGGGAGTAGAGGTGAGCTCATTCCTGAGTGGATGGTGGTGGCACTGTGGGGGCTCAGGTCCCTTGAAAAGTGAGGTTGAGAAGACCTCCAGGTTATTTGGGGGATTATGTTGGAGATAGTGTGTGCGGACTGGACTCATAGTTAGGGGTTCTTGGGGCAGCTGGAGTTTGTGTCTGGGGTCTACCTGTTCTATATTTTATCCAGTGGCTTAGTGTGTTTGTTTTGTTTGTGTCCTTGTTTGTTTGGTTCCGCTGGAGATATGTTTGTGTAAGTGTCCTGTGTTTTGTTGGGGAGGGAGGGGGGGTCTGTTGTAATGAGCTTGAATTGCCTATGACACGCGGGGGAATGGTTATGTGCAATACCATTATGACATGTATACATTCCATAGTTTGAATAACAAGTTCAGTTGCTGACCGTTCCTGGCACTGGATAGTTCTTGGGTTTTCTCCTGATGTAATAAACTTCTCTTCAAGCATCCATTTGAAGTCATCAATTCAGTTAAAACATTGTCCATTGTCACTTAAGTGTGACTAGTATTCCCCATTCAGCAAACACTTCATCAAATACTGGAAGCACAGCTAATGTAGAAGTAGATGTGATTTGATGGACAGTAGGGAATCGTAAATATTTATCAATTAGAATAAGAATGTAATTTCCTGAGTCCATTGGCCCATATAAATCCACAGCTACAGTTGACCACACATGTTACAGAAGTACTGACAAGAACAATTTGTGACCACTCTGAAGCTCCCCAATCCCTTAAGTATCTGATACTTCACCTTTCACAGTACCATGATGTTGCTATGCTGTTCACTCCTTGCAGCCCACTATGTGTGTTCAACACCTTGACATTCCTCCACCCTCGGTGAGTAACCTCCCGCTCCCTTTCCTTCACTACCTTGATGCCGCCAATCTCCATTTTGCTTGGACACCTCCATGGCCAGTATCCTAGTAGTACCAAACTCCTTTCAGCATCTAATTCTGGAGTCCCACTACAGCCATTGCTTTCAGTGTAGGCCCATCACATTTGGACTAGGGCTGCTTTCTGTAGTTTCTACCATCTCCCTTTCCTGACACAGTGATAACTGGTACTGGTCTATAGGCCCCCGTGTTCCTTAGCTTTTCCATTGAGGTACAACGCATATCATTTTTCAAGATGTGTTGAAGTGTTTTTTTCTATAGGGAGCGTCTACTGCGTAAACAAACATAGCATGTCCACAAGCAGCCCATATGATTTCCCTAGCCTCCCGTCACTTAAGTGCATGGAATGTTCACCGGCAGAAGTCGGGATCCATCTTGTGCACCTGGAAATGAACAAAAGTGTAACACTGTGCCAATTCATAGAGCCACCATAAATTCCCAAAGAAAGAAACGTTACTGGCATGCCGAAAAGCTGAATTCCCAAATTAACCACCTTGAATCTACCTTTATCCATTAGGAGCAGTCTGAGGGAAACCCAGCCCCATGTACACCGCCTGGGTTCTGTCATTTATCCACCTCTTACTATTGATCTTCAGTACTACATCTGAATATTCCTAAATCTACCACCTTTTTTAAAGGAAGTAAGAAAATAATAATACTTCAAATGTGTTTATTCCTGAAAAGCTTATTGATAGGCTGTTACAAATGCAAAACTTTAGAGCGTCAGTAATGATAATAGTCACTCAGTTAATCTTCCCTATTACAGACAAGCTTAAATGGTCCTTGTGTTGTCCATGTGAAGATCACAGTCATTCTACCAAAAACCACAACCAAAAAGATTTTGTACAGTCAGACAATTAAATATTAGATATGCAATATCTGTAACTGAAAGCCTGCCCCAGATTTGAGAATGCCATTATTGAAAGCAGCAATTTTTAAATGCAAGACCCAAACGTTTGGAATAGCCTGTCCTTGAACCTCAGTTTTCATGAGTGATGAATTCGCACCCAATGACCTGCCAGTCCCCTGAACAAGAATGATAGTTTTATTTTCTGGATGCCACAGGATATCCATGGTGGACAAGGTATTTCGTAAGTGGCAAAGGGATTATGAATTGAGTCAACCTGCAACAGATGCTCCTTACCAATGATAAGGCTGGTGTGACCCAGAGGTAGCCATCTTGGGCCTTGTGATTTTGAATCCACACTGTAGGTGCCCCCTGCCGTTGAAGGCCTTATGCACTGACATTGATTCACTAAAATGCTACGGGCAGAGGAAGGGACATCACTCACCCTTTGTCCCCAAGTGCGTTTACAATGCTGTCCTTAGCCCCTCTAACAGCCTGCTAGTTCCTACTGGAGGAGACAGGGAAACACAAGGAATGTAAACAACAGAAAGCGAACAAGGCCCTAACAGCCCTACTTACTTTCTGTTCCTGCCACTACAGGCACTGCAAGGCGAGTGCCAGAGGGTACCAAGGGAACAGCCAGGGGCAGCAGCTGTGCCCCCTGGTCACCCTTGAAACACGTGAAAGATATAATGAAGCTAAATGTCTAAAGATGTAGGCTCATTGGTTTTTTTTCCTCCCCTTTACATTAAGTATGAACAATTTTAAAAATATGTCTGTAATTTTAAATATATTTAGGCTTGCCAGTCTATTAAAAAGAACAGTACTTAGCTGAAAATATTTGAAAACTCCTCTTGGCTATGGGAGTGGAACAAAACAACATAATTTAACTGTGGTCCACACCCACTAGTATGCAACTCCAGATTTTCAATAGAAACTGTTGTTGTCTGTTGCTGTACACCCTTCATTACGACAACTCTGAAGGTGTACTAATGGGATTAAAAGACACAGAACTCTTGTTGATTGCGTGTTGTAGATGTTCTTGGAGATGTAAATTCCTATCTACAATCCTGAAGTGGGTGAGTAGTGCTACCCCCCAATAATGACTATGTCAGTCAAATGATTACATTTAGTCTATCATATGCTTCCTCTCCCCTAACAGGGTAACCACAACGATATAATTGTATTTCTCCCATCAGTCCTTTAAATGGGCAGGTGCTGTCCAGCACTGAGTACCTGCACTTCTTTAATTTGAAAGGGTGAGTACCTACACCTCTCAGCACTGCTGCAATACATTTAATGGGAGAGTACCAGTACTTCTCAGGAGCAAACAGGTACTCTGGGCATGGAGTACCAGCACTTCTATATATCTATTTGCTTACATTAATAAATAATGTTACCCGATGACATTTCATACCTTTGTTACATTTCTCACTCGAGAGAAAGCCTCAGGAAAATTGCCCACACAGAGCGAAACACGTGTCCTCTCTAAACATGAACCGCAAGAATGATGTGATAATTAAATATTCCCGTTTCCTTCTCTCTGGCTCTGGAAAGACATGGAACACTGTGTGGAATCCAGCGCGCTCGTCATTAGAAGCGTTTATGGTCCGCGGGTGTGGAATGTATACACGAGCATTCCCAGTACAAACACGAGGCCCTGGCACGCGCAGCGAGCAGACAGGACAGCAAACGCTCAACAAAGCGGTTGGTAGGCGCAGAGCAGAGCCCAGGGCGAGCTTCTGCACTCAGGTGTGAATAGAGGCCTTCAGAAAAGCTCTCAGACAAAAAGATGAGCATTTAGCGATTACCAGGCACGACAAGCCCCTGCAGGCCGCTCCAGGGCGTGATCGGCGCTGCTGTTAGCGAGGGAAGCCCGGAGTGCACACCTCATCGCAATTAGAGCCCCGCGCGGCCACGAGAGGGATTCCGGTAATGCCAGGTGATGGAATGAACGCCAATTAGGGTCACGCGGGTAGCAGCTGTGGCGTAGCACAAAATGGCGGGAAGGGAAGTACGTCTGAAAGCTGGTGAGAGGGCCCCTACTCACGCCTCTCATTGAGTGGCGGGTATCCTGAAGGGTGAGGGGTGTGTGTCCCTGCGCGGCAAAGAACCTGCTGGTTCGATTGTAGCTGGGAGTAGACTATCGAATTCGAAATATCGACGGGTCACAAATATGCTGAGCACACTATCGAGGGTCAAAATAGTGCACAAGTAAGTGCATAAAGGGAGGTGAGAGAGCGCAAACTGACCTAAATGTATGAGTGCATCACACTTACCTGTAGTAAGCACAAATCATGAGGAGAAATGCCATGAGTGCTAATAGTATCTGTAATTATATTCTGAATGTATAGCTAATGTAGAGATTTAAGTAGAAGTGGAACTAATACAGAAATGTGTGACACTATATGATTTTATTAGATGTGATTATTCCTGAATCCATGTCGTGTAGCTGTTAAAATGTAAGATGGCATGTGGTTAAACGCAGAATGTGGTAGGCCTCAGGGCCAGAGCTAGAAGGGAAGGGGAAGGTGTTTCTTTTCACGACATAGATTGTACTAATGTTTTGGTCATTGCATTAATGGGCCATGATTTATAGATGTGTTTACTGAATAATAGAATAAGAGTATTAACATGCTTTAATTAATGAAGAAGTTGAATGCTATAATCATTATGAGAAATATTGTAGGCCTGAAATGTTTTAACGTTGGTTTACACGTACATGTCTGGGCCAAGAAATGTTGCGAACCTTTTTGGAAGTCTATGAGAGTTGGGATCTTGGCTGCAGATGTCTGTCTGCAAGAGAAAAGGGGGAATCCAATTATAAATAAAATGAATAGAGGTCTGTTCAGGAGACGGCCCAGACATGGAGGAGGGTTCCGGAATGTTTAAGGGGTATCAGCGGGCCGGAGAAGAGTCTGAGAAGCAAGGTCAACTCCAACGTATGAGGCCCAATACAAAGCAGCATGGAAAAAGCCAGAAGCTACACCACGTGAGGGGCGTCTCACGAGGGGCGTCTCAAATGTTGTTGACTGTTTTGTATTAGGGACAGCACCCCTGGGTGGAGTTAGAGCAGATACCTGAGGACCCTTTAGAGAGCGGATGGGTAGGCAGAGAGGGGTCATGACTGGAGAACTATAGGTTTTCACCAAGAGACTAAGAGTGAGTGACTTCCCTTGGGGGTCATTCACTGCTGACACCTTTGTTAGGTTGGGATTTGGTTAAGTAGGGATACCATCTAGAGCAGGGTAGGGACAGCCTAACCTGTGCGTTTTTTCCTCCAACTTAAATGAAGGAGAGATCTCAATATGCGTCAATGCTGATAGCTTTATTATTCTTAGAACTTGTGTTAGTAATTTCCGTTGCTCGTCTGAGGGCTTTCAGAGAGCACATGTATGTAGTTGGACCTGTGTATCTCGTGAATCTCATTCTGAGATGCCTGTATTTGCAGCTTATCCTAAGCTTACAATAAACTTTTGAAAGCTAGAAGTTGTTTGTGATCTTTGGGAGCGGAGTCCTTTATTGGGTGCGCTAGCTTGGTAAGAGATGCACTTTCTTCCTCAAAGACAGGCAACAAAGGTTCAGTCGACCAGATCGAGGTTTGGATCAATAGTGATAAGGTATCGATCAAAATCTCGCCCTTCCAGTTGGTAGCTATAGAGGATGGTTGCCTTCTTGAGGACGGTGACCTAGGCCAGGTTAGCTTACCCCAAGGCCCCTAGAAATCGATGATCGGAAGAACCGCCCGCTGAAGAAGATCCGGATGACGTGAGACAGAAAAAGCAGCAGTATCGGTCGAGAGTGAGTATAAAGGGTTATGCGTGTTAGATTGCGGTGTTTTGTATTGTATCTATGTTGTAATGTCTGGCGGAGTTGAATGTCTGTAGAGTGACTGTGGAACAGGTTGTGAGCGCGCGCAACCGGTGGAAATCTTAAGTTCAAGGAGAGCTTAAGTGGTTCGGGTGTATCGGACACCCAGAGTAATTGTCAACTGGAGTGAAGGGGGTCATGAGGTACCATTGATCACCCGAAAGACCGAGATAGGGGGAACGTAAGAGTGAGTGCGTGAGTAACGGACGCTGGTCGGAGGTTACTGTGTGTGTAAGCAACCTATCAGAGAGACAATAGACATTTCGTCAGTTGTGTTGACAATTACATATAGACTGTGGACGTACAGTCGAGGGAAGTGACCGCTTGGTCGGAAGTAGTCATTTTTCGGTGTATGAATGGGACGCATGCATGACCGGGAGACGAGTTGAGAAAGGAGGGGTGCTGCTGCGAAGCGGAGAAAAGTGACGTCAGGAAGTGTCGCGACGTGATTGGCCGACAGGAGAAAGACCGCGCTGTGATAGGCCAGCTAGCAAAGACGTCAGAAAGTGTCGCGACGTGATTGGCCGACCGGAGAAAGACCGCGCTGCGATAGGCCAAGTTAGCAAAGCCGCGTTAGGATTGGTGGATTGTCATCAGGAAGTAAACAGAGTAGCGAGGCTGGATATTGTGCGTATAATTATGAAGTGTTTTAAATGGCTGAGAGCGGTGTTTAAAAAAGAGAAGCGGGGATCGGAAGAAGGGGAAGAAGCCCCGCCGGAGGGTACGCCGGCTCGTTACATGGCAGTGAATGTTGGGTTGCATACGATCCTTTGGATATCAGAGTGGAGTAAGATTACGGAAGGAAATGAGGAACTGACGTTCCCGAAGTACGGGACGTTCAGATTAGAGGTGTTACATCGATTAAAATCAGTCATGACCTCAATGAGACCCTTGCCTAGACCGACCCAGTTTGAAGCTCTTGATGCATGGATTAGGGCAGCGCATGAAAAGAATATGAACAGACGACAAGAAAGGGTGAAACGATCGGTAAGGGCAGTGCAGGATGCCAGGTGGGATGCGGATGCTAAAAGATGGAGAGTGCATAACATGGAAGTAAATAAACTGTACCCGGTGTTAGAGGTGCCCGGAAATAAAAGCCCCCTAGAAGAAGATGATGAGAGCGAAACAGAGGACAGCCTGATAAACAGATTATTGACAGACAGGCCACCCCCGTATAATAGAGCAGGGGGGGAGGTCGAGCATAGTGAAAGAGAAAAGGGGGGCAACGCAGGGGAGCATGGACCGCTTCCCAGTTCAGAGTGGGATCCTGAGGCAAAGAAAGAGCTGTCCCAGCCTAGTCAGGTGCAACAGGTAGTCGGGAGGTTTGTGGTACAAAGAGCGCCGGAAACGGAGAGCGCCACATCCTACGCATTACCAGATGCACTACAGGTACCTGTTACCATAGGTCCTATAATATCGATATATGACCAAGAAAGAGCAAGAGGGGAAGAACGGGTACGGAAGGACAGAGAAAGAGCAGGGACGGCAAGGAGGAACGATACGATTAATTCCCCAAGTCAGATGCCGATACCAAGAGAGTGGAGCACCCCGATGCACACAGCAGGGGATCCAGGAGGGGACCCTGGGGGCCCTAGATGGCCAGTGGATCTGAGGGGATCGGGACGAAAATCCTTTCAAGAGCTAAATGAGTACATGAAGAAGTGGGATGAGGCAGTGGAGGCTCACAAGAGCATCATAGCTGCAGAAGCTGAAAGGGAAAGTCAGGACAGCAGAGCTCGGACTCACTGCGGGGCTGGGGAGAGCAACCCGGAGTGGGACGGGAGAGAGAGAGATAGTAGGGGAGTCACCCATTGGGCCCGGAGTGGGGATAGAACAGACCTGGAAAACGGGGGCCCCGGGAGTGGAGGGGTGGCGCGCCCAATACTCAGTGAAGGGGAGAGGAGAGCGCAAGAGTACAGAAACAGCTTTAAGTGTCCACACTGTGTGCCCGGCACCAGAGAACTGAATGGGAGTTGTGAGAGGTCGCATCATAGTCCCTGTGATGACGGAAATGAGCGCAGCCCAGGGAATATGGGGAACCAGGAAGGATCGTATCGGATACTGAGCGATACTAGGCAAAGGGAGAGTAGCGACCAGAGGGAAAATAACAGAGAGGCGTACGGTGAAAGGAGAGAAGAAGAAGAGAGTGGGCAGAGCAAGAGTGGGGGTAACAGGCCCGTGTTCCATCACCTTCCAAGATCGGATGGCCGAGCATGGGACCTGGAGAGATGGGAGCAAGGGAGAGCACTCATTAACTCTCCCGAGCCCAAACGTAGAGCTCGGAGTTGGGATGGTAGGGAGACCAGTGAGCCCCCTTCGAAAGACATATTGCGAGCTGAGATAAAAGCTAAGAGACTCGATGTCGCCAGCTTAAGGTCAGACCTGGATGACATGATAGATGGTACCCTGCCTTTAGAAAGAATAGAAATGTATGAGCAGGATGAAATACTGTATATGGCAAAGGACATCACTCGAAAAGCGAGAGCAATCCATGAGAAGTTAGTCGAACTAGCAGGCAAATATATGGTGGACCTGTCAAGAACCAAAGCATTACAGGGTAACCACAGGCTACATTACACAGATCGAGACCTAGATGAGAGGAGAACGATTGGGCTGAAAACGCACATAAGGGAACTGATCACTGGAATAAGGACATGGAGGGCACTAGATAAGTGGGAAGAGAGGTGGTCCAAGAAAGGGACCGTCAGGAGAAGCACGCTTGGTATGACACCAGGAAGGCTGCAGGGAATAGAAGCATACCCTTTGCGTGAAGTCGCCAATGGGAACTATGTGCATGTCCCTTGGAGTAGGGGAGATTTAGCTGCTTTTACCACCTCCTTCCCCAAATTGCGGGAAAACCCAGTGGAGTGGTACAAGCAAGTCGAGAGATTTGTAAAAATCTCAAAGGTCCTATGGATAGATCTGAACACGCTGTTCGACATTGTAGTACCAGGAGATCTGTGGACAGCATGCAAGGTTAGCGCTGAGTGGCCCACAACGGAGCCGGAGAGAGATGCTAAGACTAATGGGCCGTCCGAGATTGTGATGGCAAAATTCGAGAGAGTGATGACTTGGCTGAAAGAGAAAGTGCCAATGCAAGACATAGATTGGGTCAGAATAGACCGAACCAGACAGGAACCCAAAGAGACCGTCCACGAATATTACGAGAGATTGCTGAAGGCGTTTAAACAGTATAGCGGCCTGGATGTAATGGATCCAAAAGACATAGGGCAATTCGTGTCCAAGTTCGTCCTGGGACTGAGACCGGATATTAGTTTAATGATTCAGCAACACTCGATTTGTTGGCAAAATAAACCCCTAGACGAAATACTGAGGTATGCCAGGTACTGCTGTGATGAGATAGACTCCAAGGCTAAGAAACTAAAAGAAAAGTTGATGGTGGTACAGATGCAGGCAGCAGGAAAGGGGGGACAGCAGCAACAGCAGCAAGGAATAGGTACAGGAGGAAAGAAGCAGTACAGTCAGAACAAGGGCAATGAGGAGAGTTCCACCTTTAGACCCAGATTAGACATAGCTGCCTTGAAGAAAACGACTAGGTGCCACCAGTGTAACGAGGTGGGGCATTGGAAACGCGAGTGTCCATACAATGTAGAGATAGGAGAACAAGAGATAGAGGAGGAAGAGGTCCAGAGCGCGCCTACAAGAGGGGTGACGCCATACCAGGGAAAGGTGCTCAAAGGGGGGGGGGCTCCTCCCCGAGCCCAGTTCCCGCAACCTCCTCGAGTAGGGACTATGGGTAAGACCTATAGACAGATGCCCCTGTTTGTAGAAGGAGAAGAGTGCTATTATGTGGACCCATTAACCGGACAGAGAGTGGAAAGAGAAGACTGCACCCTCGGGGCAGCCTTGGAGGTGGACCAGAGGGGACCCTATGTCGAAGCAGAAGTAGCAGGGTGCCCCACGACATTTCTGGTGGACACAGGAGCCACTAGGTCCACGATCAGATCAGCTGCAGTTCCAGACCTGCCCATGTCTGGAGAGACCATACAAGTGGTGGGGGTCGCAAACAGGAGAATAACCAGCCAATTGACAGAACCGGTACAGGTGAAAATAGGGAAGTACAGCGATGAGCACCAGTTTGTGGTTTGCGATTCAAGTCCTGTGTGTCTGCTAGGGAGAGACCTGTTGTGTAAATTGAATTGTACTATATACTGTACACCTCAGGGAGTGGAGGTATTGACCAATGATGATGACGCAGACTTCAAAGTTGCAAACTCAAGAATATGCGTGGAGCTGTACCCTACTTTGACAGTAGATGAGCTCCCCTGGGACTTGAGAGAGACAGTGGCACCAGAAGTATGGGATTTCACTGGGGAAGAGATAGGATTGGTCAAAGGGGTGGACCCAGTGAAAATTGTAGTGAAACCGCATGCTGAGTTCCCAAGAACACCCCAATATAAATTGACTCCAGAAACGATTGCAGGCATAAAACCCGTGATCGAGTCCATGATTAAACAGGGAATACTGAAAGAAATCGTGGGTAGTCCATGCAACTCCCCGATTATGGGTCTGCAGAAACCAAATGGGAAATTTCGGATAGTACAGGACCTCCGAAAGATTAATAACATAGTCGTTTCGTGTTGTCCAGTGGTGCCGAATCCATCAGTGATACTGTTTCAGATTCCATTCCAAGCTGAGTGGTTCACTGTGATCGATCTTTGTCAGGCTTTCTTTTCGATCCCTCTGGACGAAGAAAGCCATTTTCTTTTCGCATTTAAGCTGGAAGGTCGCGTCCTAACATGGTGTCGCATTCCTCAGGGGTATACAGAGAGCCCATCGATCTTTAACCAGCTTTTGAAGAAAAATCTTGAAAGTCTAGTGCTGCCCCAGAAGTCAGTTCTGGTCCAGTACATAGACGACCTCCTCGTGGCGTCAGAAACAGAAGAAGCTTGCAGGGAGGACTCCATTGCTTTGTTAAATCACCTAGCTGCCAATGGGCACAAGGTGTCCCCGGGAAAATTGCAGTACTGCCTGACAGAAGTGCAGTACTTGGGACACAGAATAGAGAAAGGCAAACGAAAGGTGTCACCAGACAGGATAGAGGCGATCATGAAAATGAATGCGCCTAAGACACAGAGAGAGGTCAGGATGTTCCTAGGGATGGTGGGTTATTGCCGACAGTGGATCGCGAACTTTTCACTGAAAGCAAAGCCCTTGCAAAAACTGACGCACAAGGAGGTGAGCGATCCGGTACCATGGGACAAAGACTGTTTGATGGCATTCCTACAGCTGCGAGAGGACCTGTGTCGTGCTCCGGCATTGGGAATGCCTGATTACAATAAACCATTTTTGCTTTACTGTTGTGAGAGAGAAGGTTGCGCGTTGTCTGTGTTAGTCCAAATCCATGGGAATGCCCGCAGACCAGTTGCTTATTTCTCGGCTACTTTAGACCCAGTAGCCGCAGCGTTGCCCGGATGTCTCAAATCCGTTGCTGCAACGGGTGTCAGCATTGAAAGATGTGAAAATATCGTCATGGGGCACCCGTTAGAGGTGTGCGTGCCCCATTCTGTTGAACTGTTGATGACCAGGACCAAAACACAGCATCTGACCAACAGCAGGCTCACGCGCTATGAGCAAGTTATTCTTGCTGCAGAGAATGTGACCCTCAGGAGATGCTCTGTTTTGAACCCTGCCACCTTGATGCCACTCCCAAATGATATCGAGGATGATGATGAATGTACAGACCATGACTGCCTCGATGTGACTGAACTATGCACCAAACCCAGACCCGACATCGTAGATGAGCCACTGACCGACCCAGACGAAATTTTCTTTGTCGATGGCTCATGTATAAGAGACGAAGTTGGGCAGTTGAGAGCAGCTTATGCTGTTTGTACAATTACTGGAGTTGTGGAAGCTGGGTGCCTGGAAGGAGTACACTCCGCTCAGGTAGCCGAGATTATTGCCTTGACACGTGCTTGCTTGGCAAGCAATCAAATTCGAGTCACCATATACACCGACAGCCAATATGGTTATGGGGTGGTTCATGATTACGGGCAGTTATGGTCTCAAAGAGGGTTCATGACCTCTTCAGGCTCTCCCATTCGCAATGGAGAGTTTGTGCGCCTGTTGTTAGAGGCGTTGCAATGCCCAGCAGGTATCGCAGTTGTAAAGTGCACCGCACATACCAGAAATGAGGACTTCGTTTCGAAAGGCAATAGATATGCTGATGAAGTTGCGCGGTATTGCGCTGAGCAAGGGTACTCTTTCACAGAGGTGGAAGTGGGTGGAATAAATGTAAGGACTGAATTAGCCATGATATTGGAAACTGTTGATACTTGGGATGAACTGTCAAACATGCAAGAAAATGCTCCTGATTTTGAAAAAGAAACATGGGAAAAGGCAGGATGTGTAATGGGTGAGTCCCATTTTTGGGTCTCAGCAGACGGCAGAGCAGTGTTGCCCAATGAGATGGTGAGTCCAATGGCCAGACTCATACATGGTCCCGTACACTTAGGGAGAGATGCTATGCTGAGAGTGTTTAGACAGACCTGGTACAATCCTAAGTTTAGAATAGCAGCAGAAGCAGTGTGCCAGCGTTGTGTGACCTGTCAGCAGCTGAACGTAGGAAAAAGAACACCAGTTGCACTGAGTCACATAGGAAGGTCTGGAGGTCCATTCAATCGAATGCAGATAGATTTCATTGAAATGCCGAGGTGCAACCGCCTCCGCTATGTCCTGGTGGTTGTTTGTGTATTCTCCAGATGGGTTGAGGCATACCCTACACGTAGGTGCGACACCCTCACAGTGGCCAAGTTACTGCTTAGGGAACTCATTCCGCGCTTCGGGGTGCCGGCCTTTTTGGAATCAGATAGGGGAACGCATTTCAACAGCGAGCTTGTGAAGATGATTTGTGCGGCTCTGAACATAGATCAGAAATTGCATTGCAGTTACCGACCAGAAGCCTCAGGAATTGTGGAGCAGATCAATGGCACGATCAAGGCCAGAATTGCAAAAGTGTGTTCCTCAACGACCCTGAGTTGGCCTGACGCCCTGCCATTGGTCCTCATGAGCCTTCGTAGTACCCCAGACAGAAGAACGGGGTTGTCACCACATGAGGTGTTAATGGGGAGAGCAATGAGGCTGCCATCTGTCCCAACTACTGCACTGTTAAATATCACAGATGATATGATCCTGGACTATTGTAAGGGGCTGTCTGACGCCATTCGTTCTGTGTCCCTTCAGGTGCAGGCTGCCGAGGTTCCATCGTGCCAGGGCCCGTGCCATGACCTGTACCCTGGGGACTGGGTCCTGGTGAAAAAACATGTGAGAAGAAGCTGCCTGGATGTTCGTTGGCGTGGGCCCTTCCAGATCATCCTGATCACGAACACGGCTGTGAAGGTGGGAGGCCTGCCCAATTGGATCCACGCGTCACATACGCGAAGGGTTCCAGCACCTCTGGAAGAAACAGCTCCTCTCTCGGATAGACGTCCAACAGAGGACCGAGAAGCCATAGAGGGGGCTAGCCAAGCTGTAGAGGTGCCAGCGGAAGCAGGGAACGAGTCTGACCAAGCTGAGGACGGTCAGTACAACAGCGAAACAGACGACGCTACAGAAGGAGAAAGTAGCTGGGAGTACGAGTCAGACACTGACAGGTCTGACAGAGAGCGAGAACAGACAAGAAGGAGAAGGAGTAGAAGGGCACGTGGAGAAGCTAATTGGCCGCAAAGAAGGAGCTCTAGCTTGAGGTCAACTCCAGAGATAACCCTTCCTCCGATATCAGAAGACTCAGACCCGGAAGAAGGTGTTCAGGGCGCTGAAGCACCGGACCGAAGAAGGTCAAGAAGAGTGCGTGTGCCTAGCAGAAGATACTCCACCCCTGAGTGGACATATCTGGCGACAAATGTCTGTGAAACAGGAGACAGGGAGGATCCGAGCGGTGGTGGTGTCCAGTTCTGAGCCCATCGTCACCGTGGAAATACGACTGTTGGTACCCGGAGTCGAACAAGAAGGGTCACTAACATTCATGCTCCCCAGACCTCCCCGCCTCAGCAAGTTAAAACATATGTTTCTCTCAGAATTGCAATTCCCCGACTTTGGTACAACGATAACAGCCCATGAAGAGCACAATCTTCGTTTGGAAATACTGAACTTTGCTATCGAAGCTGCAGGCACAAACCTGATAGTAGATGCTTAAAGGACTTTGTAAATAAAGCGAGCAGAAAAAGAAGATTACCTAGCGCCCAGGAAGCAGAGAATATTAGGGAACTTCCCTTGAGTTGATGGAGAAGGGCTAGGGTTGTCTTTATTGAACTGTTAAAGGACTTTTGCGAAGAAGGTTGTCAGCTTCCAGTTGTGTGGATTCTAAAGACAAAAGGATTAAAAAGAGACTGTAAAGGAACGAGAAGAAAAGAACTTTTTGCTAAGATAAGAGAGAGCCATATTGTCTGACGAAATGGAAGCCGGCACCCAGAACCGCAGAGCTAAATGTATAATAGGTACACTAATAGTAGGAGTGATAATATTGATAGCTTTAGTGGTAACAATTTCTTATGTAAAGGGACATGAGGAAGAGGCGAAGGTAACTGATGTGAAATCTGTAGAAACGCTTACACCCACTGTTGCTGGTGAGAAAAGGGAAAACACTCAAGAGAAAGCGTTATTAGCTGCAGAAGCCCGCAGGTTACACGTAGATGAGTCCCAAGGAGACTTTAGGTCAAATGCTTATGCTAAACTCTTATATGAATACGTGGATGCCATGGAGGTTAAGGACTGTTACGTCTGCATGCAGTTGCCGGCGTCTGTAGATGAAGGCATTAGATATCATCACCTCCCGCTGACATATGGCATTACATGTAGCTTATTGCTTAGTATATTTTATGAGAGAGATAGTTTTGAATACTATTTCTCCAACTATGATTCAGTGTTGCCAAAAGTCCCAAATTATAAGCAGATGAACAAATGGGACTACTGGAAGAGTGAAGACAGATTGGCCAAGTTCTTCATTCCTTGGATTACCTTAGATACTTCACATGCCCGTAGAAATAACCTGACATGCAAGGTGTCAGAAGTCGAGAAGAAGTTCATAGGGCAGGTGGATGATCGTTACAGGAGACAAAAGATTTTGAAAAAATCAGGACAATGGAAAACAGATTGGACCGAGGAAGAGAAGGCACACAAGAGAAAGGGTAGTAGTGGTCCAATAGCTTTAGATAAGACGCAGAGAGGAAAGCTATGTCTTCACCGAGCCAAAACGTATTACGAAAATGTATACGTGGGAGAAGTCAGCTGTGAACATGCTTTCAATATAGAGTACTATACTAAAGATTTCCTGAAGGGAATGCAAGTGATTCCAAATGTGTATTTTGTATGTGGAAGAAATGCCTACGTGAGACTACCTGACAACTGGTATGGATCATGTTACCTAGCAATTGTCTTCCCCAAAATATATCATGCACAAGACTTAGAGATCATTGAGGGCAAGACATCATCGAGGGGAAGGAGAGATGTAGGAGATGCAGAAATGGTTGGAGATGTCTTTGGAGCTATGTTCCCTCTTTTGGGACTAATCCTTAATGATGTTAAAATTAGACGACTGGCAACAGTCGTCGACAGGTTGTCTGCCAGCACTGCTCAGTCCTTAATGCTGGTAGAAGGAGAGATGCAATCGATAAGGGCTATGGTTCTTCAGAACCGTCTTGCGTTAGACGTCCTACTAGCAAAAGAGGGCGGAGTCTGTAAGGCTTTGAAGGTCCAGGAATGTTGTACTTACATTCCAGACAATTCAAAGCCCCTTGAGAAAGTTATTAGGAACATAACTGATATTCACAAGGAGATCGAAGACTTGAGTAGAGAAAATGTCTGGGAAAAGGTGGGCCACGGAATGAGTGAAGTTGGAGGGTGGATTTCCACCCTAGGCAAAAGCTTTGTGTGGTATATACTAAAACCTATCATCATAATATTGATCTGTGGGATCGTATTGTGGGGGTTGGTGAGGGTATTCAAATGGTACAGAGCAAAAAGGTCAGAAAGGGCCCAAAGAGAGCAGCTGCAGAGATTGGCTGCCATACAAGATAATCAGTACAGGAGTCTGAGGGCTCTGGAAGCGCAGAGACAAGTTATGCTAGCAATAACTGCAGTTTAAATGTTAGTGATGACCCCGAGAGGTCATCAAAGGGGGGAACTGAGAGAGCGCAAACTGACCTAAATGTATGAGTGCATCACACTTACCTGTAGTAAGCACAAATCATGAGGAGAAATGCCATGAGTGCTAATAGTATCTGTAATTATATTCTGAATGTATAGCTAATGTAGAGATTTAAGTAGAAGTGGAACTAATACAGAAATGTGTGACACTATATGATTTTATTAGATGTGATTATTCCTGAATCCATGTCGTGTAGCTGTTAAAATGTAAGATGGCATGTGGTTAAACGCAGAATGTGGTAGGCCTCAGGGCCAGAGCTAGAAGGGAAGGGGAAGGTGTTTCTTTTCACGACATAGATTGTACTAATGTTTTGGTCATTGCATTAATGGGCCATGATTTATAGATGTGTTTACTGAATAATAGAATAAGAGTATTAACATGCTTTAATTAATGAAGAAGTTGAATGCTATAATCATTATGAGAAATATTGTAGGCCTGAAATGTTTTAACGTTGGTTTACACGTACATGTCTGGGCCAAGAAATGTTGCGAACCTTTTTGGAAGTCTATGAGAGTTGGGATCTTGGCTGCAGATGTCTGTCTGCAAGAGAAAAGGGGGAATCCAATTATAAATAAAATGAATAGAGGTCTGTTCAGGAGACGGCCCAGACATGGAGGAGGGTTCCGGAATGTTTAAGGGGTATCAGCGGGCCGGAGAAGAGTCTGAGAAGCAAGGTCAACTCCAACGTATGAGGCCCAATACAAAGCAGCATGGAAAAAGCCAGAAGCTACACCACGTGAGGGGCGTCTCACGAGGGGCGTCTCAAATGTTGTTGACTGTTTTGTATTAGGGACAGCACCCCTGGGTGGAGTTAGAGCAGATACCTGAGGACCCTTTAGAGAGCGGATGGGTAGGCAGAGAGGGGTCATGACTGGAGAACTATAGGTTTTCACCAAGAGACTAAGAGTGAGTGACTTCCCTTGGGGGTCATTCACTGCTGACACCTTTGTTAGGTTGGGATTTGGTTAAGTAGGGATACCATCTAGAGCAGGGTAGGGACAGCCTAACCTGTGCGTTTTTTCCTCCAACTTAAATGAAGGAGAGATCTCAATATGCGTCAATGCTGATAGCTTTATTATTCTTAGAACTTGTGTTAGTAATTTCCGTTGCTCGTCTGAGGGCTTTCAGAGAGCACATGTATGTAGTTGGACCTGTGTATCTCGTGAATCTCATTCTGAGATGCCTGTATTTGCAGCTTATCCTAAGCTTACAATAAACTTTTGAAAGCTAGAAGTTGTTTGTGATCTTTGGGAGCGGAGTCCTTTATTGGGTGCGCTAGCTTGGTAAGAGATGCACTTTCTTCCTCAAAGACAGGCAACAAAGGTTCAGTCGACCAGATCGAGGTTTGGATCAATAGTGATAAGGTATCGATCAAAATCTCGCCCTTCCAGAGGTAAGAATCTGCTGGCTAACTCCACACATACGTACCCTGAAGACGTGTATATCAAGGTACGTATATGTGGAGTTCGGTATAGAAAATGTAAACAAACGTACCTTTCGATATTTTTTTCTTCAATATTGTGGTCCGTCGATATTTCGACTTCGATATTCCCAGCCTGCCGCTCTTGGGCTCAGGCTGTACTCACAGCCTTGTCCTTTGGTGTCTCTGGGATGGCCCTTGGGACCCTGGTCTCAGGTAGACTGCGACAGATCAAAGGGCCCGCTTCGTTGGTGCAGTATTCATTTCTTGCTTGCTCCTAAACTAGCCTCAACGCAGCAAATAGGAGCATGCTGATAGGCTACTTGTGTAAGTTTTAAACCCTGTGATGTCATTGTGGTGCCTAATGTAATTTCTGCTACTTCTTGCATTGCGAAGACTCGACGTTATGGCTTGTCCAAAATCTCTCTTTATACCTTGCAGAGATGAGTATGCCTGACAGTATTTATGCCAGTTTTGGCTAGCACCTTTTTTGCCCATTCATTATCCTTTTGGCACAGTTGCACATCTCAGTAAACAAACTGGTTGTTTGCTGAAAAGGGGGATTTCCAAATGGAGTGCTTCAGTCCAACGCACTGGAATGCAGAGCTGGACAAAGGGCTGTGATTCTCTGTCCCCTTCCTGTTTCGCTGCTAGTTAAGTCATCCACTCTGACTTCCCATTGGCTGTCCTCCACCTTTACTCTCTCTCGACAATCAGCTTTAGGTCTCTCTTATATTGTTACCCAGTGCTCAATTTGTATGAAATATGTCCCAAGGCCCTCGTCAAGTGGCCACTGCAGTTTTACCCACCATTTCCCCTGCCAGGGGTGCCAAAGACCTTGGCGCCTATTAACCATACACTCCATCAAGTGTACTAAGTCAGAGTATTCCAGGCCCCCAAAGCTATAAGAATGGCTTGGGTTGCAGGAATTAATCGTTGCTAATGTATATTGAATTAATAAAAAGGCTGTTGTTCTGCTCATCTCTAAATTACACAGACAGCGCCTCCATGTGGCAGACTGTCATAAATCCAGGTGTTCCCAATTAAGTGCTGTGCGAGCACCGGAAACCACTGGCTCAAATTAAGCAGGTTTCCTATCACAAAATGTCCTCTCATTCTTACCCTGCCACCACTCATCATCCTTTCATATGCCCTCCCTTCTATCCTAGTCTCTCTCTTCCCTCCTCTATCTGCTATCTCCTAGGTTAGGCCTCCCTGCTCCCTTCCACTGTTATATGGGTCATTAGCTGTTCGAATGAGTCCTTTACACTGTTTACCCATCTTTAAAGTTGTTCTTTGTACAGCACGCTGATACCTATTTCATAGATTTGTGCTTTATTAATATGCCAAATAAAGAAATATGCTTTGAGTGTTGATTAGGTGGTTTCTTCAGTTACAACATTTTAGACTCCTTTGTATTATGGCCTTACATACTGTAAGCTTTTTTTTGTGCTCAATCTTAATATATTATGGAGGTGACCTGGTTGGAGGGAAGATCTAGGTTTGTTGCGGCTCCCGGGTACACCTCTCAGCTCGGTCACAAAAGTATGCGAGCCATACAGATTGCTGTTCCTTTAAATACATGTGCTTTGCAGTCTAATAAATCCACAAGCTCCAGAAATTAGTGATTTCATTTTGAGCAACTATAGGGCCTGTACATTAATGCCCTTCATATAGCAGACACTCCATGTTTGGTTCCTGGAGTAGCCATGGGCCCCAGGGCTACTTCTCCTCAAAGTTATAACAGTGTGGTTGTGAGATCCCTTTTCTCTGGGCACAGGCGTCATTCCACTCAGCCCCCTCAGATATACCAGGAGTCTCAAAGAGGCCCAAGGTTTCCTGAGCCGGTGACATGAGGAAAAGTGATTTTCTGATGAGCATCATCTGTACTGGGACTCCATTGTTTTTTCATTGCCACCTCGTGTCAAACACTTCCACACAACCCACCTGGTCATTTCTGCTGATGCCTTAGGAAAATCTAAACTGACACGACAAAAAACATCTTGCAGCCTGCATTTCTGCCCAGGAACTGTCGCACATCCAACCCCCTGTTCTTTGCAGTTCAACAAAAAGCCACGAGACACCCACACCCTGTGTAAACGAGCTTGTTTTCCATCTCCTGCTCCCAGCCTGGTAAACATCCTTGACACCGTAATCAGGTTATCTAGACAATGGTCTGACTGTTGGGCCCTGATCAGGGTGATTGAACAATGACTTGAAGGACCGGGCTTTGATCAAGGCAATTGAACAATGACCTGAAAAACTGAGCCCTGATCAAAGCCGAGTGAACAATGATCTTTGTACCAAGCCTTGACCAGGTCACTAACTACAAACATCGTCTGGATCTGGTTATCAACTGTAAACACTGCCCTGATTAAACAATGGTCTGACAGCCAAAAGACTGGCATGAAAAATGTATAAAAGGCTTGTAAGCTACAGAGTGAAGTAGCAGCCTCCTGGGTTTTGTCTCTGACTAGCTTGGGACTCTGTTCCATAGCCCGGGCTATTGAAATAAATCTGGTTTCCTCCTGCAGACGAAGGCTCCTGTGTCTCCTTTTACTAAGTATGGAAGGTATGGAAGATTTGGGCGGTTCCCCCTCCGCCGAAACCCAGTAAGTGGGTTATCCCGGTCCTTCAAACATCTCTCCCTAGTCAGCCTCAAGGATACAAAATTAAAAATGTTAAACTCCCTATAGGAATACATTTACGGGAGAAAATCCTGTTGACAGCTAATCCTCTGATGAATTGAAACAGCCCTTTGTTGGCTCAATGTGATCTTCTAGCAACATTTTGAAAGTTGTTTGCCCATAGATACTTGAGGGAGTCCATGTGCAATGAATATTTTTACTTCAAACAGGTGAAGAGGGAATTTGTTCAAAAATTAGCACACTAAGAATCTGGTAACAGGAATACAATGACCTCACGATGTGCAGGTCACAATGTGCTTCCAGGGGTTCAAAAAGGATCTCAAGGTGGTACTCATTCAAATTTTCAGGTTTTTCAAAGCTGTAAAAACTTGATGAATGTGCCTGTGCTGATGGACCAACAACACGGACCACATCATTTTCAATGCAATGTCTGAACCAGCCGCGTTCAGTGCAGGTAAGAGCGGTGGGACAGGAGGGGGGGGGTTGATGGACGATGACGAGGGCAAATTAAATAAATAATTATTTCACCCTTTTTTTTTGTCTGTCGTTGAAATCCCCCCTACCCGACACCACCGCCCCCCACTGCTCTACCTGCACGGGCCGCGGATGGTCTCAACTCGTTGCGCAATCCCTGGTGGGAAGCAAAAGCAAAGTGGGTGAACAAGCGGTCCTCTCACTGCAGAATAGAGGAAGACGAGAAGATAAAATGACCTCCACAGAGGGTTTTTTGTAGGTATAATGTTCTATTTTTGCTGAAAGCTCTGCTGTGCAGTTGAGCCCGCGTTTTTTCAGAAGGGCCAATTTTAATTGTACTACAAGAGCTCCATATAAAACTTTGTTGACTCTTGTCACTGAGGAATAAAAGAAATAACAGCTCAGACCTGCTGCTGGATGTGAAAATTCTTTAGATGTCTGAAGACCAAAGGATAAGCGATAGCGTACATGACACAGGTAGAGGCGTTCCAAAACGAGACATACCTGGGTGACTAGGAATGAGGAGGGTGACACCACTTCCATGCCATACCCTCCTTCCAATTCACACTAAGTTACAATGGGCATTTCCACCTCACGATATGCGCTTTGTAGATTGTGGCTTACCCTTTTGCAGTTACAAAGCCTGTGATTTTGTAAACTTAAAAAAGTTTCAGTACATGCAACCGTTTGCTCATTTATGATGTTATGTTATGTTATGTGTATTTGTAAAGCGCAACATAACTCGCAAGGGTATCCTGGTACTGAGAAAGGCAAAAATATAATTTTACGGAGTTGAAGAGCTAAGCTAATTTATTTCCTATTATTTAATTCTTATTCTATTTATTTTCCAGTTACTAGATAATTAAAGTGAAGCCAGTGTGGTACAAATACAATGCCCTCCTTCCCAATCCTTTTTTTTTTTTAAACATTTTTATTGACATTGCGAGAGACAGAAACATAGTATAAAGACATAGAACCATTCAGTTCAGACACCATGAGAAAAAAAAAGAAGAAGAGTCCGTTGTCAGGTATAAATACAGAGATATAAATTATAGTAAAGCAGTTCGTATAGTATCCAGATGTCCCCTAGATGTATAATTCTAGTAGCTTTGACAGGAACTTAAGAGAAAGTAAAGTTAATTCTCAGAATGAAATAAGACCCCCCAAATTCTCTCCACCTTTTTCATAGAGCGGAGGCCTCTTATTTGAGCTAGAGCAAATTCCATCGTATATATTTCTCTGACTAGAGACCACCACTCCATGACATGTGGAGGTTTCGTAGAGATCCAAGCCCTTGCAATTGTCAATCTTGCACAAGCAATTAGAATAGTATATAGATCTTTATGAGGTCCACTGATATCTTGCAGATCTAGCAGAACCATGATAGCAGAAAGGGGAAGAATGATCTGCTTTTTGTTCAGAATGTGTTCTATTACCTTCCAAAATTCGGATAGTGCAGGGCAAGAGAAGAGCATATGTTCTAGATCTGCTGCCAACAGATCGCACTTGGGGCTTTTAGAGCGGAGATTATATAGGTTATTAGGTGTCCAGCGTGAAATTCTTTGAGGGGTATAATAAAGTTGGCAAATAGTTCTGTATGTCTGGAGTTTTAGACTAGAAGACTGAACAACCTGATGAATTCTACACAGAGAGGCTGATAACTGGTTTGGAACTATATTTACACCCATTCTAGCGGTCCATTTAGCTGCTAGTTTAATGCAATCATCAGTTTTAGATTGGTTTAAGTATTTGTATCCCTCACTGATAAGTGATTTAGTTTTACTAGAATAAAGGCATGTCAAAATGTCAGAGTCTACAGCCACGTTGATTTTCATTTTTCGGACTAGAAAATCCCGGATTTGCATATATTTAAAATGCATAGAATCATTCAGTTGATACAGGAGTTTAAGTGTTGTAAATTCAAGAAACCCAGTTGAGCCATATAAGTCACCTAAGGTATTAATGCCACAGCTAGCCCATAGTTGCCCGGCACCATCCGAAAAAATCCCAGGTAAACCCGGGTTACCCCAAAGCTGCAATTTAGAATGAAAAAAGGAGATGTTACTGAAGACCATCATTGAATTCCAAATTTTTACGATCTCTCTAGCGATTTTGAACTTGACCCTTTTGAAGTAATTTGGGTCATGTACTCTAGACAAGAACTGATTGCTATCTGTGCCCAGCATAAACTGAAAAAAAAATAGCGGATTGCCGGTTTTAAGCAAGCTTCGGAAGTGCCTGAAGAAAGTTGCAAAAAAATATAGCTTAAAATCCGGGGAAATTTAGCCCTCCTTTTTCAATTGAAAGTTTAAGTGCTTGTATCGACCTACGGGCTTTCTTGTAGCCCCAAATGTAGCTGCTACAGATACTATCCAACTTTTTGAAAAAAGCTTTATTGAGCCATATGGGAATTGATCGAAATAAATACAAAAATTTTGGTAAGACTTTCATCTTAATTAGATTAATCCGTCCGACAAGACTGAGTGGGATCTTATGCCATTTTTTAAGCAAAGATGCTACCTCTTTTAACAGAGGATCATAATTGAGCGCTATTAGTTCTCCTATATTCGCAGAGATTTTCACCCCCAGATATATAGCAGATTTACATATACCTTGGATTGTATTATCTGGCTTATAATTGACTATGACCTGAGTTTTGTTCAGGTTTAATTTATAGCCTGAGACATCCCCATATGTATTTGCTTCTTTTATTATCCATGAGAGGGCTTTAGCCGCATCTGTGGTAAAGATCGCGATATCGTCAGCATACGCTGTTATTTTTAGAGCATTTACCCCGTGTTGGAAAGGAATAATATCAGCTTGGTTCTGTAGGCCATTTAGGAACGGTTCCAAGGAAAGGGCAAACAGCAAGGGTGATAAAGGACACCCTTGCCGAGTGCCCCTAGCTATAGGAAACTTTAGTGAGTCCATACCAGCATAACTAATTTTAGCAGTAGGTTGATCATAAAGGGACTGAATCCATCCAATGAATTGCCCCCGAAATCCATATGCCTTCAAAACAGCCCATAAGTAGCCCCACCCCACTCGGTCAAATGCTTTCTCAGCATCTAGCAAGACCATTCCGAGTGGGGAGGAGCAGCTGGAGGCAACATCAAAGGCAGTTATAGCTGTGTTTACATGGGCTGTCGTGTCCCTCCCCAGCACAAATCCGTGTTGTTGTAAATTGACCAATTCCGGCATAAATGGGGCGAGTCGGTTAGCCAAGACCTTTGCAAAAACCTTCGCATCCGTGTTTATTAACGAGATGGGTCTGTACGACCCACACTCGTCTGCAGGTTTATGTTTTTTAAGAAAAAAAAACAATTTTTGCTGTATTCCACGATGTTGGGGCTTTGCCTGTTTCTCCAATCGATTCTAAAACTAAACTAAAGAGAGGAAGCAATTCCTGAATACAAATTTTATAAATTTCAATAGGAAGCATATCATCTCCCGCTGCCTTACCCGATGGGAGAGAAGCAATTGCTGACCGGATCTCAGTAGATGTGATACTTTCATCAAGTTGATCAATTCCTTCTATCTCTCGTGGTTCGGTCATATTAGTATTAATATATGATAGTATGCTTTGATTAACAGGAGTAGTTTCTGGAGTATATAGAGTCCTATAGTATTTAACAAATTGGTTTAAAATTTGATATGGTTGGCTATACGTTGCAGAGTTAGTTCCTTTTATAAACTTAATTAGAGTCTTAGCCTTTTTGTCAGCTGTTTTGTAAGCTAAGATTTTGCCGATTCTATCTCCGCTCTCATATTGTGTAAGGTGGAATTTATGTAGTTTCACACTATATTTCTGCCTTAAGATTTTTTTATTAGCAGTCCGGAGATTCACTAATTCCATTTTTAAATTATCAGCGTTTGATCCACCATTTTGAAGTGCTTCTGCCAGTTTAGTTTCCAAAGACAAAGCTGTTGAAGTCATAAGCTTCATTTCTTTCCTTTGTTCTGAGTTTTTTCTTAGGACAAATTGTTGGGTGAAACCTCTTATGCTAGCCTTGCACGCGTCCCACACCGTTGTTATTGCAGCAGAGTTTAAATTAATCTCTATAAACTCAGAAATATGAGGCTTGAGTTGAGAGATAAAAGCTGCATCAGATAATAGATGTCTTGGAAGCGTAAACTGCCTGAAGCCCTGTTTCTTGGTAGAAAGACTAAATTCTAGGAGAATAGGGTTGTGATCTGATGTTACTCTCGGGCAAAGTTCAGCAGTACTAGAATTCAAAATATTCTCTGTAGCCCATACCAAGTCTATTCTAGAACATAGTTTGTGTGGTGCAGAGTAATAAGTAAACCCGGCAAGATTAGGATGTATAGTGCGCCAAGCATCTTTTAAATTATGCAAACGACTAAGTTCTAATATCGCAGCACGAGTTTTATGCTTTCGCTGGAAAGCACCGCGTCGAGTAGTATCTATATCATAGTTCATGATACAATTGAAATCGCCCATGACTAGTATCTCATCTTCCCAGTCTAATAGTTCAATATTTAGCTGATCATAGATTAATGGTTCATCGATATTGGGTCCGTATACAACACATAGTACCAATTTACAAGATTCTACTTCTACTTGTGCTATTGCCCATCGACCCGTCTTATCGGCAGCGGTACGATTTATTTTAATATTTAAATATTTCTGCTTCAGTATTGCTACTCCCCTAATAGAAGCATTTAAAGAAGAGCATACGATAAGTTCATAACCGAATTGGCCTAATATTTTCTTATCTTGAAATTTGATATGGGTTTCAGAAAGTAATACAAAATGGGATTTGTACATGTTAATTTCTTCCTGAACCAACCTCCTCTTAGTCTTATTATTCAAACCGGCTACGTTCCAGGTAAGACACCTAAAAAAATACATAACTTAGGGGAAAATACATGGTCTTCTCTGTATAATTGATAGTGTAAATGATTTTAATAGTCTTTTTTGACATTTCTAGCATTTCTGAATCTCGCGCTGAAATTTTAACATTTTTAACCCCACAGTCATTGAGCCCCACCCCGAACCCTACCCCCCTTGGCCCACTACCGAGCCCCCAACCCCCTTCCCAATTGTCCCTTAGGGAAACCACCCCCTTGAGCCTTGCTGCCGCTGGAAGGGCAGTCCTAACAGAGAGACAGCATCAGAGCGCCCTGCCCCCTACAGCCCTGTATAAAAAAAAGAAAAGAAAGACCATAAAGAAAAAGAGAAAGAACTTCGGGAGAGAAAAAAGAAAAGAAAGGAGAAGAAAAAGGAATTCCCTTTCTATAAGAATAGTTTTCAAGTATAATCAGTTTCCGACTGAGTCACTCTATACAAAAATTCAATAAGAAGCAAGCATTCAGTTCCTTAGAGCAGAGTCATAGTTTTTTTCTTCTATTTATACTCAAATTAATATTAATTTAGCCAGATTTATAGCCAAATTTATGGAACGCTGCCTCAGCCTCATTCAGATCCATGAAAAAAAGTGTGCGGCCATCCTTGATCACTTTCAGGCGAGCAGGTTCTTGAAGGAACACCTGTGCCCCCAGTGATTTAAAGGGATCAATAAGTTGACGTAGTTTCCACCTTTTCTCCATTGTAACCTTACTTAGATCTGATTTAACAAAAAAAGTAATATCTCCGATTTTTACAGGGGAATTGGGCCTCGCTTTGAGAGATACGGCTTGTCTTAGTAGAAAATTGCCGAAGTGGATCAGAAATGGGCGGGGAAATTTGCTCGTTTTGTTTCTTTGTACTAATGGTAATCTGTGAACTCTTTGGAGCTGTGAGTCCCAGTCCCAATCCGCTAGTTCTGGAAAAGCCTTTTGAAGTAGATGAACCATGTAGACTCTCGGATCTGCTCCCTCTACTCCTTCCGCGATTCCAAAAATTCTGAGATTCTGCCTCCTGTGGCGATTCTCCAAATCTTCAATCTTATTCTGCATACTCATAATCTGAGTATCATGTTGAGAGGTCAGAGTCTCTGTGTGAGTGGAGAGTTCTTCAACATCGACCACCGTTTGTTGTAATTCATTTATCTCTTGTATCATCCCACCAAGTTTGCTTGTTACTTCTGATATAGAGTTCTGCATCTTGATATTGTCATCGCTTAGCTTAATAAAGTGTTGCTGAGCTTCCCGGCGATTATCCGAAAGTGTCTTTAATATCAGGTCTAAAGGGGTGTGGTTATCCCCAGAGTCTCTTATTTGATCAGAACTGAGAACCGGAGCAGCGAGCATCGTGTCATATGGATTAATGGCTGTTGTGCCAGTTGAGATTGTAAGTTGTGTTTCAGGGCCAGCATCCGTTATTAATGCATCTTTTGTTAAGGTAGCAGTCCTAATACAACGCGTTTCAGGACATGCTTCTGTTTCTGATTCTGGTTCTGGTTTGGTTCGTTCTGAAGTCCGGATGTAGAGCTCTCTCTGGTTATAAGGTTAGCAGGTGGATCGGAGGCCACAGGGGGGGGAGAAGTTGCCTGAATGTCCTCCGTGGGGCTGTTCCCAGATAAACGTAGTACCGTGCTCCTTACCCCTCCCTTTGTCTGTATCCATTTACGCAATGGGCTCTCCTCATTGATGGGTTTGCCTCGTATGTTCGAGTTCGAAATGGTACTTGATAAGGCAGCAACATTAGGGCTCTTCCCTTTTTTATATTTATTTTTAGCTTTAAGCTTTCCTTTCTTGCGGCCAAATTGTTTTGGCATGTTTATTGGGGAGTTAGATATCTCCTCTTCCACCTCCTCATATTCATCATTTGAGTAATCTTCCCGCTCATTAGTGCCAGCAAGAGGATGCTTCGTATGGCGAACCGATGTAGCTAGATCCACCTTATCCACTGCACCGGCTAGGTCCACAATCTCCACAGAATGACACACAAGTTCAGGCATTAAAGTCGATTTCATATTCGAATCTGGGGCGTCCTCTTCACTAAGATCCTTCTCTAGGGGGTCTGACATATTAGTACCTTCAGCAGCTCCAGTTATTTGCAAAACATTATTTGCTATCGGTTTTATTGCATTTGCCTTTATATTCATGTCGCCAATGGTGGTTTGAATTCTCAGTGTTTTTGATGGAGTCTCTTCATTGCTGTGCACACCATTATTAGGCAAATCCTCGAGAGGGAGAGCAAAATCCACCTTATTCTCCTTATTCACAAGATTAACACAGATGTTATCTGTTATTGGGGCTTTTGAGTGTGTTATAGTGCTCCCCTTGCTGTCAGCCACATCACCAGCCTCTGCTTCTGGATACGTTATCAGTAAGGGATCTTTACTAAGAACAACAGCAGTGTTACCCAGCCTTTTTTTGAGTTTTGGCGTTTTATCTATAGTAAATAATGGAGCACGGATTAGCTTCTTACCCGTCAATAGCTCGCGCTGTTCACATAGCTCAGATGGAGGTGGAGGTGCTGCTTTTGTCGAAGCCTTCGCCGCTGTATTCGGCGCGGACGCCGCACTGGGTTGAGCTTCTCCTTCGTCAGTGACTGCGAGGCTGTCCGTCAAGGCTCCTTTCCCGGTTCGCGTCGAACGTGGGGGGTTCTTGGGCGCCATAGAGTTTAGCAGCAAAGGGGTCTGATAGAGGTTGGTGGTTGTAGTCTTCCGATCGCTCTGGGCGACTGACAAAGCGGCCAGCGGCGGGAGACCGGAGCAGCTGATCCACGGATAGGTAGGAGAGAGTCGAACGGCTAAAAGTCGCCAGCCAGAGCGTCCTCCAGAAGTTAGTAGCATAGGAGCAGTAATGCAGTTTTTTTTTCCCGATCTGCTCGTATGTTGTAGGCAGAGAATACCTTCTCGGCAGTTTTGCTTCCCCCCCCCCCCTCTCTCTTCTTTCTTTTTTCTCCCTTTTGATGTTTAGCGCATCTCCGCAAAAGCAAACTCCCGAAGTTTTTCTCCTTCTAATCAGGGAGCAGGGAGCCTCCGATGTTGCTGCCGCTCAGTGGCGTTCTCAACCCGCCATCTTGGTTTCCCCGCAGAAGGTGCTTGTCAATGCTGAGTGCGACCGCCCTCCTTCCCAATCCTATTTGTGCATTCAATATTACCTATGGTAGCAAGCTCACAAAGGAATTTATTGGTGTTACTGTTGAGTCACATGGCCCTTACACTAAACACAGTGAGTCAACATGAGCACACATATGCGCACAGAAGCATTACCCACCTCCAACCTATTCCAACAGCTGTCAGTTGGTGTTGGACCTGGCCCTTTCTGCAGGGTTTTCCTCAAACCTTTTGCCTTCCTCTGTCTATTTTACTGACCTTCTTTTTGTTGGCATTAGGACTCTGGGCACTTTACCACAACTAATCTGTGCTACAGTGCCTGTGCTCTCTACCCTGAACATGGAATGATTGGTTTACACTGTTTGATTTACTTATAAGTGCCTTGTAAAGCTTTATACCATATACTTAGGGCCCGTAATTCTGCCACTTTGACTTGGCATTGAAAACTACTTGCCAAGCCTTAAACTCCCCTTTTACTACACATAGGTCAGCCCTCAGGTAGAACCTAGGTAGCCCTATGGACAGGGTGCTGTGCAAGTAAAAGGTAATACATGTACTTTTATGTTTTGCTTGTCATTGGTAGCGACAAACAGCCTATTTTGTTTTTCACTGCTGTGAGGCATACTGCTCTTTTAGGCCAGCACTGACAATTCCCTTATATACTTTTAATTGGTGATTCCTGATCAGAAAGGAGTGGCGTTGCCATGTTTGGTATGTTTAGAATAGTAGTGATAAATCCTACGTCCTGGTGTAGTTGGACTTCACATTACTATTTTGGAAATGCCACTGTTAGTAATGAGCATTTCTCTGTGCTTTATGGCTCTTTGTGCTTTGCAGTCTGTCTCCCATACATGTCAGTGCTGGGTGACAGCTACACTTTGTGCATGCTCTTCAGACTGCCACAACACAGGAAGCGGATACATCTGCATACTGATAGGGATAGGTGGTTCACACTTACATATGTATAGGTTGTGTCCTGTGCTCACACAAAAGGCTGATTTACCCCCTACTGATCGTCTGGAGCCAGGGGTAGATATGGAACATTCCTGCCCTTTTATTTTGATGCACAGCAGCACTGCGTGCTGCGTTACAGTGCATCAGAATATTGTAAATGAGGCTGTAAGAGTATTCTCCAAGGGCTTGTTGGCTTGCTCCCTGTTTGTTGGGAAATCTCAGGGCCATAAAAGATTTCTGCAATGTGCCGCTGCCGTGGAACTCTAATCCCAGTGAGTCTAGCAGCTTCACTCTGACCGGGAGATGGATTGAAGGCTCCCTGCTTGTCTGGCAATTCTGCACGTGGCTGATGTCTAAGGACCAAGCACTTCACTTTCCACAAACAGCGCATGTTGAGCTCTTTGTTCAGCCCGACCGAACCTAAAGCATGGGCACTTTTTGTCACGTTTCACCACAAAGCTTGTGGGGAGTGCATTGTTTGGCTTAAACCTGAGGTGTGGTCGCTGTTGGAAAGCTCGTAGCTGTGACAATGGCCTTGCACCACCTCTCGTCGTGGCTCAAGAAGCGGTGCCCAGCATAGCACTGCTTTGACCACCCCTTCAGAGACTCCACTGATGTCAGTGCCACGTGGCCCCGCCCACAGTGAACCCCAGAATTTGGCAATGCGGCAGGCCTGCTGACATTCCTGTGATGTCTGAGTACATACATTCAATGCTTGCATTTAAATTGTAAGATAAATAGGCTTAAGGTATCTTATTATAACAGTTAACAATAAAGAAAACACAAATAATAATTATATCAGTATTTGCATTTGGCACAATAGTTAATCCGCTGTATTATACCACAGTGCGCTTATTGGAAAAATAATATAACATCGACCAGATATGAACTGCCTGTGACATCTGATAACTAGTCCTAAATAATCTCTCATGATGATCACAACACCTTTTATAACATATTGTATGGCAGAACAATATAGTTGTGGATGGCTTCCATTGTATCAATGATGCATGCTTTGAAACAGCGTTCTTCACACAGCTCTATGAAAGAACAGTGAAAAACAAGTTTTTATTTTCACTGCTCTTAGCACTTCTTTGGAAGCTGGTAGTCAAGGGAATGACCGGCTACTTACTGGTAATATTCATTACTCCGAGTCGTAGACTTCCCCGTCACTGTCTTGGTTCCCATCCTTCCCTCCCTGTTTCAGCTTCTTGTGCTTGGTGGTACAGGATGTTGTTCGGTAGGTCAGGGGTTATGTGACGCAGGATGTGGTAGTGGCTGGAGGGTAGGGATGGGCCCAAGGGAGTTTTTTCGCTTGGGATTTTTGTGGGGAGGAGCTATCACTCATATGGTAAGGACTGTGAGGGGAGATCTGACGAGGAGGTAATGTCTATATTCTCACACACTTTGCCAAGCCTCTCTTGGATCTCCACTGCAGAGTGCCTGGTATATTTTTAGTGAGTAACTAGGAACAGTGGTTCCTATGGACAAGGTAAATTATATATTGTAATCTATAGCACAATAGCAATACTCATGGGTAAAGAGATGTCAGAGAGGGACACAACAACCATACACAACAAGACACTGCTGAATGTAAGTCATTTATATACATGTGCTTCTTAAGTTGATTAACGCAAGTGGATGGTGTCCCAAGTGAACATAGAACTGTCTACGGTGGTTCTCGCTGTCAATCCTCCTATTTAGAATCGGATGTGAGGTCGACTACGGTGGCCTCATGCATGCTATTATTCACGAAGATCGGAATTACCGCAAATTAACATGGACTGTCGTGTTTTTCACTACATGGATACTGTGATTTAACCACCAGTACGCTTATATACTGTCAGCTCTACCCTCAAGGGGTGCCCAGTTGGGCTCCGTGTGAGTACCTCTTCCTTATTTAGACGTCCTTGTGGTGCACACCTCACACCTTGACAGTGGATTCTTTTATGCAGGTGTCCGTTTATGTCAGGTCCTTAAGAGATCCCCTGTTGACAACGGGGTTGAAACGCAATCGACAAAATTAAAAAGCTACCACCATTGTACTAGAAGGCTGCTACTAATCATTTAATATTCCTGTTTTTGGTCATTTTTTGTAAATACTTGAAACCTATTTGTATGTAAATGTAAATGTGGGATACTTGTAAAGCGCACTGTTACTCTACCCGAGTGTCCTGGCGCTGTAGACCGCTGGGGAACCCGTCCTGGTTTTCCCTGTGAGATGGTCCCTTTCTGGGTATCACCAGGGTTAAACCAGGCATCCCCGGCGTCTGTGGGGGGCCGTTGTAGAGATGAGGCAAGCTTAATGCCCAGAGTTACCGAGTGTGTTCCCTGGTTAGAGTAGGCACTGAGGCGAGAATTATCGAGTCCGTTGACCAAGGTCCAAGACCCTGCCGCGTCGGGAATTGAACGCTGGTCCCGGGCCGTTCTCTGCTTACAGGTCTGCCGCCTCTAACCAGTGAGCCACACCTCTCCACTACAATGTATGTCACAATTGTGACTAATGTTTCTGTAGGTTCTATGTTCACTTGGGACACCATGCACTTGTGTTAATCAACTTAAAATGCACATTTATATAAATGACTTACATTCAGCAGTGTTTTGTTGTGTATGGTTGTTGTGTCCCTCTCTGACATCTCTTTACCCATATGTATTGCTATTGTGCTATAGATCACAATATATTATTAACATTGTCCACAGGAACAACTGTTCCTTGTTACATAATAGATACCCTAGTACCATGTGAGTAGAGTGGGCCTTGTTTCCTCATTGTGGTATATTTTTAGGTCACACCAGAGAAAGCGCATGCTCTCTCGCTTGTGAGACATTTTGATTACTAAAAGGGGCGTGGAACCCCCTTATTGCTTACCATTTGTTGGCATCATTGTCACTCGTCATTGCTGGCTCCTGATTGGTCGGCACGGGCCGGTTTCACTTTCTCATTGCTTGTTTTTCCCTTCAAGGAAGCACAGACCAAGTGCTTCTTTTCAATTAGTTCACTCCTTCTGCTTGCACTTGGATTGAGGTACCTTTTTTTCTTTCTTCTTTCCTCATTGTGCTTATTATTGCTTTTTCTCAAGTCCCTACACCGCAACAGTTTGAGTGCCACCACCCTACCACCAACATACCCACCACCCTACCACCACCCCTTACCGCTACCATCCTACACTAACGACCACCACACCACCCTTCCACAGCACTCTTCAACCTCCACCCCCCTACAAAACCACCCTACCACCATCATCACCCTACCACCACACCACCATACCACCACCATGCACCCTACCAGCACCACCGTATCCTCCCGCAAAGAGCAGCAGGTCCAGGGCGTATGTAATCGCACCTTGTCCCTCTACCAATTCCTGGCTAAGCTTCCGCCCCATTCAGGAAACTGAGATAATCAATCTTATCCACCTCCAAACCCTCATCTCATGTCCTTGACCCCATTCCCCCAACTGTCCAAAAAGCTGAAGCACTCCATACCACCGCTCTGATGCACGATCATAAACAGCTGCATGAAAAATTGAGTCGTTCCAGCCTGCCTTAAAGTAGGACAAGTCACACATTTATTGAAAAAACCCGGCCTTGACACAAAAGATTTGAATAACTTTAGACCTGTATCTAACTTTCCTCTTCTGTCCAAAATCCTAGAAAGATGCGTACTCCAACAACTAACCCAACACTTGGACAACATCAACCTCCTGGACGTCCACCAGTCTGGCTTCAGAAAAAGCTGCAGCACTGAAACACTCATAGACTCAATTACGTACTTAGAGATGTGCAACACTGGCTGTCATGTAATCACCTTAAATTAAACCCCGACAAAACCGACTGCTCCTTATCTCGAACAAAGAGGAGAACCCCCAAATTGCGGAATGGCTAAAAGCCGTAGATGCGCTCATTGGGAACCTCGCCCTGGCCGACTCGGTCAAATCACTAGGCATCACGCTCGACCCGAAACTGGACATGACTACACACATCAAAAACTCAGCTAAGAGCGCTTTCATTACCCTAAAGCTACTGAACAAAATAAAACCTTTCATTCCACCAAGTGATCTCAAACAGGCCACCCAAGTATTGGTGTTGTCAAGACTGGACTATGGGAACGCTGTCCTCTCAGGAATAGCAAAATCACATCTGGCTCCCCTCAAAACAACTCTCAATGCGGCAGCCAGAATGGTCACCAGAATCAAGAAATTCAATCATATTTCTCCTGCACTCAGAGAACTTAAGTGGCTCCCAGTCAAAATGCGGGGTAGCTTCAGAACAACCTGCCTCAAACACAAAGCCCTGCACACCGGCAAACCCGAATACTTGGCGGCCAAACTCAAAAAAGCCAGTCGTGCCAGGAACCTCAGAAGCTTAAACGCTCCTATCCATACAGCTGAAAACTCAAAAACAAAAAACTGCGGCACGATCCTTCGCCGGGAGCGCGCCCAAAATCTGGAACTCTATTCCCCCCCACATCAGAACTATTCCCTCTTTTGTAAAATTCAAAAGCCAACTCAAAACATTGTTCCTAGACCGCTCACCAGGGAACCGATAGGAGCAGTCGGAGCAAGAAAGCAGACGCAGTGCACTGCTTCGACTCCTGTCCCCAAAACTTCGAAACAGATCTCCCCACCATCGACCTGCACTGCAAACTATTGTTTTGTTGTGATTCTCTGCAATTTACATGTTGTAAAAGCGCTCCGATACCTTCGGGTCAGGCCAGCGCTATATAAAAATTCTTAAATAAAATAAAATAAATAAATCACACCACCATCCTATCTCTAACCCTCTTCCACCACCACCACCGTACGACCACACCACCTTATCACCAACCTATCTCTAACCCTCTTCCACCACCCTGCCAAAACCACCACCTTATCACCACCTTACCACCACTGCTACCCCTCCACCCCCACTCTAACCACCACCACCCTGCCACCATCACCTTACTACCACAACCACCTCCACCCTAGCCACCACCCTAAACACTGCCACTATTGAGCACCCTAACCACCACCACTCTACCTTAATTATCACCAACAATACCCTAACCACTATCACTACCCTAATTGCTGCCCTATCCAACCCCATCCTAACCACTACCACCACCCAAACCACCCACGCCTTAACCATTACCCTACTACCACCATACAACCACCACCCTATGACCATCACCCTACATCACACCCTAACCACCAACACACTTAACACCATCACCACTATAAACAACACCACCATAACAACCACCACCCTACCCTAATCACCTCCAACACCCCTATTAACCACTCGCATCACCCTTACCACCACTACCCTAACCATCACTACCCTACCACTACCATCCCACCACATCACCACCCTACCCACCACCATCACCCTATAAACACCACCCCCTAGCCATTGCCACTAACTTACCACTGCCACCACCCTAAACATCTGACCCTAGCCACTATCACCACCAATATAACCACCACCCA
This sequence comes from Lissotriton helveticus, assembly GCF_964261635.1. Classification (NCBI taxonomy): domain Eukaryota; kingdom Metazoa; phylum Chordata; class Amphibia; order Caudata; family Salamandridae; genus Lissotriton; species Lissotriton helveticus. The sequence continues at coordinate 823,871,574 of NC_136063.1, read as the reverse complement.
ACCGTAGCCACCACTACCTTAACCACAACCACCCTAACCACCAACACCCTACCTACCACTACCACCTTCACCACCATCACCCTCACCCTAACTACCACCACCACACCACCCCAACCAACACTCTAATGACCACCAAACTACTGTCCACCACTCTTACCACCACCATCCTCACCACGACCACCACCCCACCATCTTCCCAGCATTACTCTACCACCACCCTAATCACCACCCTAACCACCACCTCCACCCTAACCAACACTACCCCAAACCTAGCCAGCCTACCACCACCTTACCACCATCACAGTGCCACCACCATTCCATATCACCACCCTAACCACCATCCTAACCCCACAACCATTAGTATACCCACCACCCTACCCACTACCACCCTAACCACCATCCTACCCTAAGTGCAACCACCATCAATTCACCACCCTCACCACCACTGCACTAATGACCATCAGCCTAATGTCCACTACCCTAACTACCACCGCCATCCTCACCACAACCACCACCCCACCATCTCACCATCATTACTCTACCACCACCCTAACCACCACCTCCACTCTAATTAACACCACCACCACCCTAACCACCACAACCCTAACCAGTCTACTGCCACTTGACCACCACCACCACCCCACCACCTTACTACCATCACTGTGCCACCGTCATCCCATACCAACACCACCATTAGTATAACCACCAACCTACCCTAACTACCACCAACCTAACCACCACAACCACCCTAACCATCCTCACCCTCACCGTCCTCACAACCACCATTCTAACCATCACTCTAACACCACCCTACCTTCACCACTACCACCCTCACCCGCCACTCCCCCCTCACCACTCTCACTCTCACTACACAACCCTAACCACCAGTATACTACCACCACCACCACCATCACCCACACCAGCTTTGCCACTACCTCACCACCACTACCCTACCCTACCTCACAACCCTACCACCATCACACTCACTACCACCATCCTCTTCACCAACCTCACTACCACCACCCTCACTGCCACAACTATCACCACTACCAGTCTAACCCCCACCACCACCGCTATACCACCACAACCCTCTCCACCCTCACTTCCACCATCGTCACCATTACCAAAACCCGCACGACTACCACCCTCATAACAACCACCCTAATTAGAGTTTCCACCACCACCCTCACCACCAATACCCTCACAGTCCTCACCGCCACCGCACTCACATCACAACAACCATCACCACTACCGCGATACCCCTCCTTACCCTAAGCATCACCACCACATTACACTCAAGATGGCTCTCAGTTCCTGTTTTTCTCATCTGTGTGCTTCTCCCCATTTCACATTGCTCTCTCTATTGCCCATGTACTTCTTCCCCTGCACTCCTTGTTGCTCTCTTTCGCATGTGTTGTGTTCTTCTCTTGTCGCCCTCCATGTTGCTTCTGGCCATGTCCTCCGTGTTCCTTCCACCTGCACCCTACGTGTTGCAGCCACCCCTACTCTCCGTGTTGTTGCTTCCCCCCACCCCCACACACTTTTTAAAAAAAATACTTTGGCACTGCCATTTTCTGTATTTACCAATCCAACTTGGATTAGTAAGTAAAAAGAAAAAAAAATCATTCATTTTGTAGGGTTGTGCAAGCGTGGTGCACGTGCCTACAAAATGATATGGACACCACAACTGTGTCATAGCACCTTTTTTCGGTTTCCTGTTCAGCCTTGTTGCACAGGTTCGCTAAAAACGTTGGCCGAGCCTAAAGTTCCCAAAAGCGAGACCTATTAGCTTTGCCAATTTTTGTTTAAATGATGGCAGTTAAGTGGGGAGCAGGGGGTGAAGTATGAGGAGAAGGGTAAGGAAGGCCATGTTGTGCATTGCACCGGTTTGACTCCTCTCCCCATTCACAGCTGGCCCAAAGGATCAACATAAACAAGAGCTGCTCACGTTGGTCCTGACCGTGAACAAATTTGGCTCCCAGAGTTACCTCTATGCAGCACCCCAGCTTCACCAGCAATCAAAGGGGACAGACTGCACTGTCCAAAAACACACAAAGCATAAAACAAATTGTATGCCGAATAATTCACACTTTTGTAATGGCTGTTTATAAAAGGTGTTTCCGGTGACCACTTAGTTGTAACTAACATATTGACCTTCGGAGAGTGAAAAACCAAGTCCAGCAATGGTTGGAACACCTGACCTGAATGTCACACCAGATGTCAGTCAACAACAAGCGCTTAGCTCGCTGAGGCATCTTTTCTGAGTTTTGTACTGTACTGCATATGTATTTATATTATAGCACTTTGGAATGCATGAATGAATGAATGAAAGAACATTTATAGAGCGTGCAGCTACTCAGAAAGTGTGTCCCAGCGCTGAAAAGACTCTACCAGGCCTTCTGCTGACCGGTAGTTAGTTACGGAAAAACAAGGGGCCTCATTAATGAAAAGTGACGCATCGCTGCGTGAAAACAGCGATGCGTCACTTTTCACTGCGTCCTCCTTGCACCACCAATGATGCGTCATATTGACAGTATGACGCATCATTGCGCAAGGATTTACAGATACGTCAGATGACGTATCTGTATGGCGCAAAAGTGTCGCATTGCTGGAGTGTGTCACAAAAGTGACGCAACTCCAGCAATGTATCCTTTCACATGGGGCAAGCCCCATGTGAAAGGGCCTGCGTCATTACGCCTGCTGTGAGGCAGGCGTAAGAAATTGACGCATTTGTGGCCTAGAAGTGGCGCAGTGAAATCACATAGATTTCACTGTGTCACTTCTACGACCCTTTCTTGCGTCAATACCCCCCTTGCATACATTATACCTGGCGCAGGTATAATGTGGCGCAGGGGTTTACAAAGTGACGCATCTACCTAGATGCGTCACTCTGTAAATATGGCGCAACAAGGTGCATTTTTTACGCCACTGGTGCGTCACAAAATGTGACGCACCAGCGGCGTAAAAGTGACGCATAGCCTCATAAATGAGGCCCATGGTTTTAAGCATTTTCCTGAAAACGGCTATGTCGGACACTTTCCTGAGAGTCAGTGGGAGAAGGTTCCAGGCGTGGGCTCCATGGAACTGAAAGGAACAGCCGTCGGATCGGGCGCGTCGTATCCTTGGGACTTTCAATGCTGTTTGCAAGGCCTATGCGCGTTTCTGGGTGGTCCGAATGATTGCATTGTTGATACAGCCCAGGCATGCTCGTGACTGCTCCGGTTTTCATCGGTTCCAGAGCTCTCTTCGAGTGCATTGTTAAAGGAAGGCTGTTTATGGATAGGCCTTTATGAGATTAGCTCCTTCCACTCATAACACGCATATGACGCAGTAAGACACGCTTCACACACATTACAAGTAGCAGAAGGACAAGCTACATCACGTATATCTGCCGTAGTAGGACACACTTTAATCGTAGACTGTCACCAGTGTCGTGAATCTTGACCTCACAAAGTGCCTCGATGTTCGGAGGGCAGGTGTAGACATTCCTGTTAATATGCTAGTCCCTCAGAGGTGTATTGATGTATGTCTAACATGGTATTGCACAGCCATACACTCTGGACGGAACAATTGACTTTTACGAAGCTATAATATATATGCATTGTATAGGGCACCTTCGTCTAACTCATGGAAGTTTCCCACACTCGGAGGCGTTGCACTCCAGTTACCTCGGCACAGGATAAAATCCCCTGAAGATATTTACACAAGTGTGAGTTTGTGTGCTGGGATATTGCAGTTACATGTTGTTCTAGTGACAGAAGATTAATTCTGATTAACAGCTTTGCCAGGTAAAGACTTGCATTTTTATCGTGTTTATTTTTACGACCCACATAGATAATTAATGCAAAAGACAACCAACCGTGGCTTCACCTAGAACGCTTTCAGAATGACGTCGGCGTTAAAAAAAACGCAATGATGTGCGGTTGACTTAGCGACTTGACCCGAGAGTACAAATATCGGATTTACTTTACTCGTCTTTGTTTATGTATATACTTAAGCTCATTGTAAACTTGTAGACAAGCAGAGGAACGCTGCGCTGCTTCCTGGACACGGTGTCCATTTATAAAAACACACCGGCTGTCGTCGACACAGGGAGCTTTGGGCACTCGTTTGGGCTTGTGTAAATCAGATCTGGTTCTTTTAGATTGACAAATCCAGATGCATACTTTCTTGCTGAAGATCAGCAGTAGGGCTGAACAAATCACAGGCCTTGCAAGAAGCAACTGTGGGGGAGAAAGTCCTTGCAAGCAAGGGAATAGCCAGGAAATTAAAATACCCCCCACTTAGAACCAAAGCTCTTTGCACCAAGCAAGCAAAGAAGTCATTGTGACCCTCCACAGAGGAGCTTGCTGTCTCTTCCATCCAACCAGCTATCCCTGTATCCTTTCATCCTTCCTTCCACCCACTGATATCCATGATTTCACTTTTACATTCTATCATCCATTCAATCTTTTATCCCTCATTAAGTCGATTACCATTCCATCCATCCATTTCATAAACGTATCCATCCATCCATCTTCAAAACTATCCATCTCTTTCATCCACCCTTTCACCTAGTCATCCATCTTTTCATTTATCTATCTCCCTTCCAGCCATCCTTTCAGCATCCTTTCAATTATCCATCCATCCATGTTTTCCCTCATCCATCCGAACTTTCACTCCACCCAACTACCTTTTCACTCCATCCATCCATCCTCTTTCAATCATTCATTTACCCACCTTTTTCCTCAGTCATCAATCCTTTCACTGATCTATCCATCCATTTACCCTTTCACTCATTCATCCTTTCCCTCACTCACTATTCATCCACCCTTTCACTCATCCACCCATCCATTCACCCTTTCACTCATCCATCCATCCATCCATCCATCCATCCATCCATCTACCCTCCAATTCACTCATCCATCCATTATTTCACTCATCCATTCTTACATACATCCATTCACCCTTCCACTCATTCATCCATCCTTTGACTCACTCATTCATTCATCCATCCTCTCTCATCACTCATCCATTCACCCATTCACTCATCCATCCATTCATCCCTTTCAATCATCCATCCTTTCACCCATTGATCCATGCATACATGCATCTATCCATGCCACCCTTTCACTCACTCACCCACGTTAATTATGAGCCTTTGCCTGCCAAGCTCCAGACAGAAGAGGCCCATAAAGAACCCCACCCAACTGTAGCTGCAAAAGCGGGGGTTGACAGTGGCAGCCGCCATAAACAGAGGGTGGTGGGCGGGTGGGGTTGCTCAGGACGCATTGTGCAGGTGGGTGAAGAATACAATGTTAAAAAAATAAAATAAACTTACCTTGTGCTGCCGGCTGCCTCCAGCGTCACATCTCGTTGCGCCACCTCTCCTCTTCCTGCCTGGTCCCAGCACCCCCTGGGACACACTCCCTGTCCAATCCCATTGGTCTGAGCGGGCAGGAAAGACGCCCTGATCAGACCAGGCAGTCTGTGGGGTTTCTCCAGGGGCTGGAGAAAATGTAAGTGTGCATGTGTGTTTTGGTCGGCCTAAGACGGCCGGCCAAACACACTTGAGCACTTAGGGAGTGGAGTGCACTAGCACTCCTCCTCCCCCTCACAGGCCTCAGCCCCGCCCCTCCCAAAACTGCTGGCTTGGAGCCGGCAAATGTAAAATAAAACGATGCAAGAACATTGTTGTATTTTACATTTATTGGCTCTGAGCCAGGCAGTGGGCGACGCTCCTCCGCCACTGTGGAGGAGCTGCCACTGAGGGTTGACAGCGCCTCTGCAAGGCAAATAAAACGTTATTGTCATGTCTGTTTGGATTTTTTTCAGCCCTATCTTGTTTTTCCTCCAATGACTCAACAATCCGTGAGTCCTTTCCTGTTTCTCCAGGTGTTGCTTATATTTAAAAGGAAAGCGTCAGGCTTTCTGGCATGGGGTGCACTTAGACTCTACCCTCACCCAATAACAACACAATGTACTTCCCTTAGCACCAGGCATGTGGAAAGACTTAACTTTGGTGGTGACTGATTCTAAGTTCAGGCTTATATGACTCGCACTTTCTAATAAAATTCATTATCTCACCTATAACTGGCCCTTACTACTCCCCAATTTGGAGAGGGAGAGAAAAAACTGTGCTACGCCACTGGGACACCTAGGTTGAAGGCACAGAGAGCACATGCAGCCTCATGCTACAGATGCGAATGTGCGAGGCGCTCTGCTTCTAAACACATCTCTGTCCCCAGGACCTCCAGCCCTCCCTGAGTTCTGAGGTGTTCCCTCTGCTCTACCATGCTTCTCACACTCCTATGGGGACACCCAGGCTGCAGTCACAGAGAGCACGTGCAGACCCCTCGTGCTACAGGTGTGAATGTGCGAGGTGCTCTGCTTCTAAGCACCTCACGCCAATGCCCCCAGGACCTCCAGCCCTTCCTGAGTTCTGAAGTGCTCCCGCTGCTCTACCATGCTTCTCACACTCTTATGGGGACACACAGGCTGCAGTCACAGAGAGCACGTGCAGCCTCGTGCTACAGGTGTGACTGTGCAAAGCGTTCTTGTTGGACCCGGTCCTTTGGGCAGGTTCACCCCGAGACTTTTTGCTTTTTCCTAGCCTGTTTTTGGAACCTGGGTTGGTGATTTTAGGCCTCTGCGCACTTTTTCACTGTGGTACAGTGTAAAGTGCGTGTGCTCTCTGTGTATGTGTGGTGAGTGACCTGCCCTCCCATAGGAATGAAGGGGGAATATGTATGCTTATGGTAGATTTCTGATGCGTGGGGAGTGCAGGGTCAAGTTTGATATGTGTGAACTCGTGAGAATGAGTGCTGCATAATGGTATATGCGGCATGGCTGTGTCTAGTCCAGAAGCGCCACTTTTAGAAGTTGGCATAGTTGTGTGGTGAGTCTGCTGGCACGTGATTGGGTGATGAGCCTGGCCCAGGAGTGCCTGGGCCTGCTTGTGGATTTACTGTCTGGTTTGAGTGGGACAGGGGCTGCAGGGCCCCCGGAGGGGGTCGGAGCCATCCCAAGGATGAAAGGCCACATCTGCTATCAGGGAAGCGGGAGGAGATGGTTCCGGGCTGTGTCTGCCTGCCCACCATGCTGGCTCTCCCTCCTGATGGCCCACTGTCACCTCTGACCTGAGGCTGACAGGAGAGGGAAACCAGAAACACCCAGGGCTCAGGGCCTGCTTACACAAAGACTTCAAAGGACTTCAAAGACTTTTCTGTGTATAAGAAGGGGCTGTGTCCCCTTCCCAAAAGGTTCTTGTTCTTGTTCTTGTTTCTGACTTGAATCTACCAGGGGCGGGCGCTGCCCAGCCCCTGGATGCCGGGAGGACTTCAAGGGGACCCCTCTGCCTTGCCTGGGCTGATGGGGGACTTTGCTTTACCCTGGATGGACTGCTGATGTCCTGGACTGCTGAGGTCCGGGACCCCTGAGGAACTTTGCTGGACTTTGGATGTCTAGGGAGCGCTTTATTTGTGCTCTAGCACCTGGGAGCGCTTGATTTGCTATTATAGCGCTTGGGAGCGCTTTACTTTTGACTTTCTGGCAGAGCGCTGTGGGTATCCCGTGGGGGAAGCGCTCCTGCCCTGTGGGTGGCCCGAGTGCTTCGTGTGCACTTTATTTTGATGGACGGGTATTCTCCCGTTTTTATGCCCCTCTGCGAGTGCCCACCTCGCTGGTATATTTTATTTAATTCCACGAGGGAGCCCACTCCTCGGTTAATTCAGCCCCCGCCTACGAGTGCCTGAAGCGGGCCGCCGCGCTGCCCGCGACGACCCGGAAGTGATTGACCGGCCGGCCAATCCTGTCGCGGCCGGCCGGAAGTCCCGCCCCGCAGCCCGAGGGAAGAAAGGAGAAGGCGCGGGAGATGGCGGCCGTTCGCGGGGCTCCTATTGGCTGAGGGAGCCCCGAGGAGAAGAGGCGGCGAGGAAGAAACGTGGCGGCCGGTTAACAGGGCTCCCGTGTGCCGAGGGAGCCCTGCTGAGACAGGAAGTCCGGCCGGCTGAGGAGAGGAGCCGGGAGAGCAGCGCCGGCGAAGGAGAGCCCAGCAGAGGAGCCAGCCAAAGACAGCCCGGTGAGTGAGAGGGCTGGGGGCTCCGTGATGCTGCTGGCGGTGCCGGTGGGGGGGAAAAGGTCCAGAGCGGTCCCGAATGGCAGTGGACCGCTCCCACGTAGAGATGGTGGTACGGGAAGGGCGGCCCCGGTTGGCAGCGGGTCGCCCCAACGTAGGATAGAGCCCCAGAAAGGCTATGGGGCATTGCGTGCTTTGAGCCAGCGAGGCTCCAACGTCCAGGGGGCATTGGGTTGCAAGCCCAGCGAGGCTCCAACGTCCAGGGGGCATTGGGTTGCCAGCCCAGCGGCCGCATCGTGGGGCATTGTGTTCTGAGTCCCCCGAGAGGGACTCCCCGCCCCCAGTAGTGCGAGCGCGTGTATCATCAGTAGGAAGACCCGAGGGCTTCAAGGGCGGCCCCGGTTGGCAGCGGGTCACCCCGACGTGACGCAGAGCCTGTGTGGCTCCAACATGAGGGGGCATTGCCTGCAGAGCCTGTGTGGCTCCAACGTGGACATAGGTGTTTGTAGAGCCTGTGTGGCTCCAGTGTGGCGCAGTTCGCGCCTGAGGGCCAGTGAGGGCCTTGGCGCAGTTTTGATGATTCTCCAGCTGCCCAGCAATTAGTGGGCAGCTGCACCGTTTAGGCGCAAGAGGGAGAGTGAGTCCCTGAGAGGGATGGAGATGGCACAGAGGTGTCCGGCCAGCCACAGCTGCGCAGCACTTAGTGCCAGCTGCAGCGTTTAGGCCCTTGTGAGTGTTCCCAGGTGCCCAGCAAGTAGTGGGCACCTGCATCGTTTAGGCCCCTGACATTGAGACTCAGGGCGTTCTAGCCCCAACAAGGCCAGTTGGCCTAGGGACTGCCACAGGTGGTGGCTTATGTGAGGCTTTGCGCAATTGTATGGTTATTGCACCTCTGAATGTATTTCCTTGCATCATGTTTTATTCCTGCACCTCTGAATGTTTTAGACATCATGTGACTTTTGCGCTACTGTAGTATTCTGGTACCTCTGAATGTATTTGTATTGCATCATGTGCTTTATTCTTACACCGCTGAATGTGTAGGTTTATACATTATGTGTTTTCCTTTACTACTCATCTGAATGTATATTTATGCATCATGGGTAATGTGTTCTTGCTTAGACCCCTAAATGCTGTGTGATACTTAGGTGGTTCTTCTTTTTAGTACAGGTGGTCCTAGTGAGGTCCTGGTCCCCTGCGTGACAGTCTCCTAAGGGGTTAGGGTTGCGTAGGTGGTACTTACCTGTTCCCAGTAATTACTGGATGTGATCTATAACTGTTACTTTGTGTTACAGTGATTTTATATACTTTTAGTCTAATTTCTGACAAGTATTTCTAGATCTGCAAAGTGTTGATTATGACAGTGGCCCATGTGGCCCTGTCTTGTAAATAATCCCTTGTGAATATTGCCGTGCCAGTTGGCACCATGTACAGGTGTGATTTCTATCTGATGTGATTTTTACAATACAAAAGTTATTTTAATATAACCTTGTGTGGAGTTCCTTTTGTGGTGTGCCTAGTATGTTGTTGCTGTTGTGCGCTGACGCAAATGCTTAACACATTGCCTCCGAGTTTAGCCTAGACTGCTCGTGCCAAGCTACCTAGAGGGTGAGCAGGGGTTATCTTGGCGTGTGACTTCCTTGCCCTGACTAGAATGGTGGTTTCTGCCTGGCTTTGGCGTCACCTACCAGAAATAGCCGGTTCTAACATTGTTGGTCAGCGGTGCGGATTTGGACTTGTGTTTGCGCAGTGCCACAGCGACAGCTGGCTACATTACAAAAACTCTGCGTTTTTCAGATAGTCACATATTTGGGATTATTGTTTTTGATTTTGTTTTTCCTCAAGAGTGTCATTTTCAGATGGTGTTCCTGCGCTTTATGTTTAGTGGCAGATGAGAAAAAATGACAGGGCGGGACGCCAGTAGAGAGGGGAGGTTCCCATAGATTAGGAATCCCTTGCTGGGTCCAGTGTCCAATTCCTGTTCCTGTCCTTGTGTGGGTAGATGGAATAGAGGGAGGGTGGAGGAGAAATTGCTTGCTTGGGAGGGTGGTTATCCCCTGAGTGTAGTGTGTGTGTCTGGATTCCCCAGTATGGTAGGATCCAGTGGTGGCAGCTTAAATGTGTCCAGTGCGTGAATTCCCGTTCCCAGAGTATGGTGCCTGGTGCTCTGTAAGAGGGTGACAGGTTGAGAGTCAGAGGCAGTGAGGAACTGTCTCACCAGTCTGGAGGGAGAGTGTGAGGATGAGTGGTGTCTTGAACTGGAGGAGTTCGTGTGAGTTTTTTTTAAGGAGCTTGCACGTGAGGTGTACCTCTGGTGTTGTGCAGGAGGTCCTGCAGAGGCATTGGACAAGAAGGTGGATGTCTGGCGGTGTGCTGGATGTCTTGCAGCGACATTAGGGAGTGATTCTAAAAGTAGTGGCTGGTGTATCTGATGATCCTGTGTAGGTGAAGAGGCTCATGTGTAGCCCAGCTAGATCCAATTAGGATGGTAGGGGTGTAGGGGCTCACGTCCTGTCTCAGTGAAGGCGGAGTGAGTGTGGGACGGTGTGTCCCACGTTGGCCCGAAACCCTGTCTCAGGGCCTGGAGGGTTCCCTAAGGGAGCGCCAGGTCAGGGGCCTAGGCTGTACTTACAAGTCATTTGAGGAGGAGCTTCCTGTGTCTAGAGGACGGGGAGTGTCTGTAATCAGAACTCCGGCGGTCCTAGTGTTGGGCAGTACCGCTCCTAGGTGGAGGGTGCAGAAGTCCTGGTTCGCTGGGCATTTGACCGTCTAGAGTGCTTGACCATTTTTTGGGGCCTCTGGAGGTTGTTCCCCGAGGAGGGGGGAGGCCAGGTTCAGGTTCCGCCTGACCTGGAGGGAAGGGCATCTGTAATCAGTGCCCTGACCTGGTGTTGGCTTCCAGGGGTACCGCTCCAAGGTGGGAGGGTGCAGAACTCTGGAGGGGGGTGCAGAGGGACGGTGTCCTTACTTCTGACCCCGGGGGGAGGAAAGTGTGTTGCTGATACGCCACTGGCGTGTGCTCTGTCTATCCTGGAACATACTGAGAATCACCCTGTGATAGGGAGTACTGGAGGAGAGTGTGTCGCTGATACGCTCTGGCGTGTGCTCTGTCTAGCCTGAGACATACTGGGCCTGTAATCATGGAACTGGAAGGGGGAGCAGAAGGACGGTGTACTTCTGACCCCGGTGCAACCTGAGGGTTTAGATCCTAGGTTGGGAGATTAGGAAACTTCTAGGTCAAGAGGAATCTCTACCAAATTGGATCAGCTGAAGAGACTGAGGGGGTTGCCCTTGCTGTGTGTTCTGGGGCCCACCTGCAGTTTGTTGTTTCCACTAAGGTAGAGGAAAGGGGGCTTTGCTGTGTGCTGTGCCCCCCACCTGCTTGAAGAGGGACTGTGCTGTGTGCTTTGTACCTCAGAAGTGGAATAGTTTCCAGGTGGTAGACCAGTGACGGAGTGAGGTCCTGATCTGGTAGGAGAGTTGTGTTCTGGTGAGTGCTTCCCTGTGAGGGTTATTCCTTCACCCTGACTAGAAGCAAGGGTCCCTACTTGGTCTAAGGTACTTACCTCTGCCAACTAGAGACCCCCAGTTCTAACATTGATGGAGTAGAGGTAGGATGGGGCATTCTTGCCGTGACCTCTGGTCAACCTGAGGGTGTGGTCCCAAGGTTGTTGGATCAGTGGTAGTTGTAGCTACCCTGAGAGAGAGAGTGGAGATTGGCTATTGTGTGCCAGGGGCTACTGCCCCAACTCTGTGGATTGGTTAGGACCTGTGATATTTGGATGGCCTAGGGCCTGGTCCTGGCTGTGGATGACTAGTGTGTACCAGTGGGGTATCCTAGTTGTGCCAGAGAGCTTTTGTTGAGGGAAATCTATGTGTGTTCAGAGTGGCAAAAAACTGGAAGGTGTCCCTGCCGTGCAGGCCCGTGTCCGTGGTTTTGTCGCCCAAAGCAGTGAAGTCCATCAGTGGTGTGATTGGTCTACCCTGCGTTTTGGCTGGAAGGGGGTCGTGTTGGACCCGGTCCTTTGGGCAGGTTCACCTCGAGACTTTTTGCTTTTTCCTAGCCTGTTTCTGGAACCTGGGTTGGTGATTTTACTCCTCTGCGCACTTTTTCACTGTGGTACAGTGTAAAGTGCGTGTGCTCTCTGTGCATGTGTGGTGAGTGACCTGCCCTCCCATAGGAATGAAGGGGGAATATGTATGCCCATGGTAGATTCCTGATGCGTGGGGAGTGCAGGGTCAAGTTTGATATGTGTGAACTCGTGAGAATGAGTGCTGCATAATGGTATATGCGGCATGGCTGTGTCTAGTCCAGAAGCGCCACTTTTAGAAGTTGGCATATTTGTGTGGTGAGTCTGCTGGCACGTGATTGGGTGATGAGCCTGGCCCAGGAGTGCCTGGGCCTGCTTGTGGATTTACTGTCTGGTTTGAGTGGGACAGGGGCTGCAGGGCCCCCGGAGGGGGTCGGAGCCATCCCAAGGATGAAAGGCCACATCTGCTATCAGGGAAGCGGGAGGAGATGGTGCCGGGCTGTGTCTGCCTGCCCACCATGCTGGCTCTCCCTCCTGATGGCCCACTGTCACCTCTGACCTGAGGCTGACAGGAGAGGGAAACCAGAAACACCCAGGGCTCAGGGCCTGCTTACCCAAAGACTTCAAAGGACTTCAAAGACTTTTCTGTGTATAAGAAGGGGCTGTGTCCCCTTCCCAAAAGGTTCTTGTTCTTGTTCTTGTTTCTGAATCTACCAGGGGCGGGCGCTGCCCAGCCCCTGGATGCCGGGAGGACTTCTGGGGGACCCCTCTGCATTGCCTGGGCTGATGGGGGACTTTGCTTTACCCTGGATGGACTGCTGATGTCCTGGACTGCTGAGGTCCGGGACCCCTGAGGAACTTTGCTGGACTTTGGATGTCTAGGGAGCGCTTTATTTGTGCTCTAGCGCCTGGGAGCGCTTGATTTGCTATTATAGCGCTTGGGAGCGCTTTACTTTTGATTTTCTGGCAGAGCGCTGTGGTTATCCCGTGGGGGAAGCGCTCCTGCCCTGTGGGTGGCCCGAGTGCTTCGTGTGCACTTTATTTTGATGGACGGGTATTCTCCCGTTTTTATGCCCCTCTGCGAGTGCCCACCTCGCTGGTATATTTTATTTCATTCCACGAGGGAGCCCACTCCTCGGTTAATTCAGCCCCCGCCTACGAGTGCCTGAAGCGGGCCGCCGCGCTGCCCGCGACGACCCGGAAGTGATTGACCGGCCGGCCAATCCTGTCGCGGCCGGCCGGAAGTCCCGCCCCGCAGCCCGAGGGAAGAAAGGAGAAGGCGCGGGAGATGGCGGCCGTTCGCGGGGCTCCTCTCGGCTGAGGGAGCCCCGAGGAGAAGAGGCGGCGAGGAAGAAACGTGGCGGCCGGTTAACAGGGCTCCCGTGTGCCGAGGGAGCCCTGCAGAGACAGGAAGTCCGGCCGGCTGAGGAGAGGAGCCGGGAGAGCAGCGCCGGCGAAGGAGAGCCCAGCAGAGGAGCCCCGCCGAAGACAGCCCGGTGAGTGAGAGGGCTGGGGGCTCCGTGATGCTGCTGGCGGTGCCGGTGGGGGGCACAAGGTCCAGAGCGGTCCCGAATGGCAGTGGACCGCCCCCACGTAGAGATGGTGGTACGGGAAGGGCGGCCCCGGTTGGCAGCGGGTCGCCCCAACGTAGGATGGAGCCCCAGAAAGGCTATGGGGCATTGCGTGCTTTGAGCCAGCGAGGCTCCAACGTCCAGGGGGCATTGGGTTGCAAGCCCAGCGAGGCTCCAACGTCCAGGGGGGCATTGGGTTGCCAGCCCAGCGGCCGCATCGTGGGGCATTGTGTTCTGAGTCCCCCGAGAGGGACTCCCCGCCCCCAGTAGTGCGAGCGCGTGTATCGTCAGTAGGAAGCCCCGAGGGCTTCAAGGGCGGCCCCGGTTGGCAGCGGGTCGCCCCGAAGCGACGCAGAGCCTGTGTGGCTCCAACATGAGGGGGCATTGCCTGCAGAGCCTGTGTGGCTCCAACGTGGACATAGGTGTTTGTAGAGCCTGTGTGGCTCCAGCGTGGCGCAGTTCACGCCTGAGGGCCAGTGAGGGCCCTGGCGCAGTTTTGATGATTCTCCAGCTGCCCAGCAATTAGTGGGCAGCTGCACCGTTTAGGCGCAAGAGGGAGAGTGAGTCCCTGAGAGGGATGGAGATGGCACAGAGGTGCCCGGCCAGCCACAGCTGCGCAGCACTTAGTGCCAGATGCAGCGTTTAGGCCCTGGTGAGTGTTCCCAGGTGCCCAGCAAGTAGTGGGCACCTGCATCGTTTAGGCCCCTGACATTGAGACTCAGGGAGTTCTAGCCCCAACAAGGCCAGTTGGCCTAGGGACTGCCACAGGTGGTGGCTTATGTGAGGCTTTGCGCAATTGTATGGTTATTGCACCTCTGAATGTATTTCCTTCCATCATGTTTTATTCCTGCACCTCTGAATGTTTTAGACATCATGTGACTTTTGCGCTACTGTAGTATTCTGGTACCTCTGAATGTATTTGTATTGCATCATGTGCTTTATTCTTAACACCGCTGAATGTGTAGGTTTATACATTATGTGTTTTCCTTTACTACTCCTCTGAATGTATATTTATGCATCATGGGTAATGTGTTCTTGCTTAGACCCCTAAATGCTGTGTGATACTTAGGTGGTTCTTCTTTTTAGTACAGGTGGTCCTAGTGAGGTCCTGGTCCCCTGCGTGACAGTCTCCTAAGGGGTTAGGGTTGCGTAGGGGGTACTTACCTGTTCCCAGTAATTACTGGATGTGATCTATAACTGTTACTTTGTGTTACAGTGATTTTATATACTTTTAGTCTAATTTCTGACAAGTATTTCTAGATCTGCAAAGTGTTGATTATGACAGTGGCCCATGTGGCCCTGTCTTGTAAATAATCCCTTGTGAATATTGCCGTGCCAGTTGGCACCATGTACAGGTGTGATTTCTATCTGATGTGATTTTTACAATACAAAAGTTATTTTAATATAACCTTGTGTGGAGTTCCTTTTGTGGTGTGCCTAGTATGTTGTTGCTGTTGTGCGCTGGCGCAAATGCTTAACACATTGCCTCCGAGTTTAGCCTAGACTGCTCGTGCCAAGCTACCTAGAGGGTGAGCAGGGGTTATCTTGGCGTGTGACTTCCTTGCCCTGACTAGAATGGTGGTTTCTGCCTGGCTTTGGCATCAGCCTTAGCCTACCAGAAATAGCCGGTTCTAACAGTTCTGCTTCTAAGCACCTAACACCGCTGCCTCCCAGGACCTTCAGCCCTCACTGAGTTATGAGGTTCTCCCTCTGCCCTATTATGACTCTCACACTCCAGAAGAACACCCAGGCTGCAGACACATTAATAGAACTCATATAGGATCATGAATGTGTAAATGTGTGAGGCGCTCTGCTCCTAAACTCATCACAGTCCTCATTGGATTACCCTGAAGCGGTCCGCCCCAGCCAGTGTGCCACTAAATGCTCAACCCTGCAGCCAGATGCACAGATGAGCTGCCTAAATTTAAAATTAAGAGAGTTGACACAGCTGACTCGTGGATGCCACTGCAGACCGGCACTAGGCATTGATTGGGAAAGCAGCTGAGGCACACAGGTCACAGCCAGCAGCAATTATTTCAACAAGCATTTGCAACGCAATAGGTCTCACATTTACGCAAGTTTAAGCTATTGGCACTGCAAATGATAATGCCTTTTATTTATGTTTTAAAAACAAAAACAAAAATTAAAGGCATTTTTATTTGCAATGTCAATAGCTAAAACGTGCGTAAATGCGAGTCCTATTGCAGTGCAAAAACTTGTTAGATTAGTGAGTTGAAACGCTCCCTTTCGGCCAGTGCAGCAAATTAATTCAATAAAAGAGCGCAGCAGCTTAAGTGAAAGCGGACCGCGCTGGAAATTAAAAAAACTAGTGCTTACCGACTTATGAAGGAGTCTGTGTAACATCACAAGTAAAAGATCCAGACCTCATGGGAGGTAACAAATTTCGACAGGGCGGTAACATGGAGAGACTAACAAGCCTCATTATCAATCGGAAACTAGCATTTACCAAGGACAATAACACCAGCCTATCAAAAATATGGGCGGAGAGAAGGCGAGGCTTCCACAGCATACTCGACTACTGCATGCCTCGCAGAGGGAGCATTGCATGCGCGCTGCCGCTAGGCTCGACCTAAAAAGTACTCCTCGACTGGAGTCACTCGGTCGGCGCGACCAACGCTACCTACCCAGCTCCACAGCCGGCGGCACAGATCACACCAGCGAGCTGTCACAGAGAGCTACACAAGGCTGGTTGCTGAAAGTAATTTGCTTATGTTGGACACGACCGGTCTGTCACCACTGACCAGAGTCACCTGATCTTCACCGTGTGACCCAAAACGAGTGGTAGTGCGAGTTCAATTAAGCTGCGCGGCTCGTGAAAAGTGCAGTACACCACAGACAGACGAGATTGTGTGTGAACTTCAGCTTGTTTTTTGCACTTTGAATCTGGGTGTGTAGACCTCTCATCACTGTTTAAAGCGGTGGTGGCTGTTCTTACTATCACGGTTACCGTCTTATTGACTAAGTAATTGCCATACAAGTTTTTTCACTTGCTGTAACTGATCCCTGGACATCGTTAATTTTTCATGTTTATTGTTCGTGCATTCAATGTAGTACTATGTCAATGTTTTCTTTTCAATTTTTTCCAACAGTGCCCCTGAAGAAGGGAAACCCTCCTGAAATGCATTGGGCATAACTGAGTTAGAAGCATATTTGAAATACTTATGATGCAAATTTGTTCATTGATTTAATTCATACTTGTGATTTGCAATATTTGACAGTGTTTGTATGCTGAGTTAATACAAACTGTTTATTGATTCTTCATTTTGTGTCTCTAAATAATTTGTGTACAGTGCAAACCATTGCAGATCCAAGATTTCTGTTTCATGTTTAAATTATTCAAGGTATTCATTGTATCAATTGTTCAATACAGAGATGTGTTTATACTTTAATTCAGCAGTGCACCTGGTATACTAGTGGTATTCCTCTAGCTTATCTTCTTTGAACTTCAGCTGTAACACATAGGGTAAGCAGCTGATGACCTCTTTAAAACCACTATTTAATAATTCATTGTAAACCAACCAAATTTGTATTAGCAGAGACTAGAGTGAGAGATTATATACATTCCAGAGTACTGACACACTATCACAGTGGAGCGATTTGACCGATGTTCGGACAACCTATCTGAATGCGAATATACAGATAGCTTTAGAGTGGTGTCTCTGAGAAGCTAAAGCGGTCTCAACGGCAAGATTGAGAAGACCCAGCAGGTCATACTTCTCTTGAGGAAATTTGGTTCACATTTTTTTCTGGCCCCTGAAGAACGGACCGTGAGTCCCGAAATCATAGGGCACCGAAAAATTTCTATTGTGGACTGCACAGAAGAAGATACTGGCATTGTCATTAACAAGTCATATTTTTCTAAAATGAATGCTGTCTAGCTTTATTTTGATTTTGTTATAACTGTTTGAGATCATGTTAAAAAATATATACATGAATAATCTCCTCTAAAAATTTGTAGTCTGAAAACAGATTTTGATGTTGTATACATTTCTGAAAAGGATTATACAATGATGTTTTTAAGCGTTGATTACTCGTGAAGTTACATACATTTAGCAGTGTGCACAGGTCTTTCTGGCAAATGTCCAGATTATTCTCTGAACTTCAGCTGTAGCACACAGGACAAGCAGCTGATGACCGCGCTACAACCGCTGTTTAATAATTTATTGTAAACCAACCACATTTTTATTAGCAGAGACTAGAGTTAGAGATTATATACACACTCCATAGGACTGACACAAGTACTTTGCGAGGTGAGTGGAGAGGCAATTCGGTTAAGGGCCGCCTTGTTGCCGCAACGACTCCCGCAGCAAACACGCCGCCCACAACGTCTCACCATGTATTGCAGCCATCCACTTGCGCCGCTCTGAGGCAGCAGGACCTCCACCTATTAAAGTCTCTGTGTCACAAGTCTGTTTAGTGACTAGTCACCTGGCTGATGTCTCGTTAGTAGCCATTTGGCACTACGTCTCCTGACGTCAGTGAATAAAGTTACTGCAGCATTGGAAATCTAGGCTAATATTGTTACAATGTAGCTAGCAGCTCAGCTCAACCAGCCCCCATAAGCCTGCCAGGAACAGTGAGCATTCCACAGCGCGCTGCCACTCCACCAGCCAAAATTTCAGCCAGCACTGGGAAATAAATAGCAGTGCTATGACTTGAGTCTGCCGAGGCACACTCTACGCCTATTATGCATGCCTTTGCATTTCAGTGAGGTGATGCGGACCACCACACTGAAATGCGTTTGTCTAACGCCTGATGCACGGTACTTGGCAGGGCTGGTCAAGTCAGTTAATCTCCCAGTGCCTAATAAATGAATCTGACCTTGTGTAACTGTTGCTCATGTAAAGTGCTCCAATACCTTCGATTGGAGTTTGAGCTATATTCAACTACCAAAAAAAAAAGAACCCAAATGAAATGGCTTGACAAGACATATGGAAAATTATGCTGGATGTGCTGTACGTACTGTACTGTATGTACCATAGTTCATGGGTGAGTAATTATGTGTATATTCCTAACAGCTGCAGAACAGGAGTAGAGCTGTTGCTCATGAACAGTAATAGTCATGACTCACTCATCTTTCAGATTCTGACAGCTAATTACCGCAGGCTGCAACAAGATGCTGCTGCCTAAAGCAGACTGCTTTATCCACTCTACTACCTACAGCACTTGCTGAGAGTAAATAAGCACCAAAACAATAAAAACATGAATGTGCAGGGGCAATGCTGGCATATCTGCAATTAATCTGCCTCATACTGTGCTGCTTCATCCTACGTTGGTTCACTTGTGTCATTTTATCAGATGAGATGCCGCAGGATTATTAGTTCTTGCCAGCCTCATGTTCTCTAAAAAAAATCATACTAAACAAACATATGGATATATTTACATTCGGGGGCTTTTGGCCAGTCGTCTTCATCCACTGGTTTGCTTAAGAGTCAGTTTGCTTCTGGTCACTACAGCATGCAGCGATTAGTTAGTCCACTTCCTCCACTATCTGTCTTACCTTGTGAGTGGAAGAATTTTACCTGTTCGCATGTGCATAGTTATTTTAAAAGAAGTGCCAGGCATGGTGTGTATGGGCTGTTAGGCCACTCATTTATTTTAATATTTTTGTCAACAATTTCATTTTTTATATACAGCATTGTTGCAAAAATAAAATGCAGGTTTGCCAACACCAGACCTATTGGCCTTTTACATGTCGGGTTCATCTGTAGCAGGAGAAGCCCTCCCACAATCCCACCAGAGAAGACACTGACTGCCGATGTTCAGTGGTCTGAGTTCCCTGCAGTTATTGTGTGTTGTACAGGAGACCAAACTGAAATGTGAAAGAAAATAAAAGTGGGTATAAGTGCTTCTGGGACCACAGGGTGCTGATCACTGAAAATGGATGGCACCTGAGATACTTTCAGGAATAATATGGCAAACACAGGTGTAGGAACCGTGAGGGACTGGGTGGATTTATTCCCTCTAAATTTTGGAGAGGGGTGACACAAGGGACGAAGGGCCAGATGTAAGAAGCATTTTACTGCTCGGGCCGTTTGAAACTAGTAAAATGCTTTTTGGCAGGTGCCAACCCTATTCTGCAAGTTGGTAATGAGAGAGCGCAAACTGACCTAAATGTATGAGTGCATCACACTTACCCGTAGTAAGCACAAATCATGAGGAGAAATGCCATGAGTGCTAGTAGTATCTGAAATTATATTCTGAATGTATAGCTAATGTAGAGATTTAAGTAGAAGTGGAACTAATACAGAAATGTGTGACACTATATGATTTTATTAGATGTGATTATTCCTGAATCCATGTCGTGTAGCTGCTAAAATGTAAGATGGCATGTGGTTAAACGCAGAATGTGGTAGGCCTCAGGGCCAGAGCTAGAAGGGAAGGGGAAGGTGTTTCTTTTCACGACATAGATTGCACTAATGTTTTGGTCATTGCATTAATGGGCCATGATGTATAGATGTGTTTACTGAATAATAGAATAAGAGTATTAACATGCTTTAATTAATGAAGAAGTTGAATGCTATAATTATTATGAGAAATGCTGTAGGCCTGAAATGTTTTAACATTGATTTACACGTACTGGTCTGGGCCGAGAAATGTTGCGAAACTTTTTGGAAGTCTATGAGAGTTGGGATCTTGGCTGCAGATGTCTGTCTGCAAGAGAAAAGGGGGGATCCAATTATAAATAATATGAATAGAGGTCTGTTCAGAAGACGGCCCAGACATGGAGGAGGGTTCCGGAATGTTTTAAGGGGTATCAGCGGGCCGGAGAAGAGTCTGAGAAGCAAGGTCAACTCCAACGTATGAGGCCCAATACAAAGCAGCATGGAAAAAGCCAGAAGCTACACCACGTGAGGGGCGTCTCACGAGGGGCGTCTCAAATGTTGTTGACTGTTTTGTATGAGGGACAGCACCCCTGGGTGGAGTTAGAGCAGATGCCTGAGGACCCTTTAGAGAGCGGATGGGTAGGCAGAGAGGGGTCATGACTGGAGAACTATAGGTTTTCACCAAGAGACTAAGAGTGAGTGACTTCCCTTGGGGGTCATTCACTGCTGACACCTTTTGTTAGGTTGAGACTTGGTTAAGTAGGGATACCATCTAGAGCAGGGTAGGGACAGCCTAACCTGTGTGTTTTCCTCCAACTTAAATGAAGGAGAGATCTCAATATGCGTCAATGCTGATAGCTTTATTATTCTTAGAACTTGTGCTGGTAATTTCCGTTGCTCGTCTGAGGGCTTTCAGAGAGCACATGTATGTAGTTGGACCTGTGTATCTCGTGAATCTCATTCTGAGATGCCTGTATTTGCAGCTTATCCTAACCTTACAATAAACTTTTGAAAGCTAGAAGTTGTTTGTGATCTTTTGGAGCGGAGTCCTTTATTGGGTGAACTAACTTGGTAAGAGATGCACTTTCTTCCCTCAATGACAGGCAACAAAGGTTCAGTCGACCAGATCGGGGTTTAGATCAATAGTGATAAGGTATCGATCAAAATCTCGCCCTTCCAGTTGGTAGCAGAGGATGGTTGCCTTCTTGAGGACGGTGACCTAGGCCAGGTTAGCTTACCCCAAGGCCCTTAGAGATCGATGATCGGAAGAACCGCCCGCCGAAGAAGATCCGGATGACGTGAGACAGAAAAAGCAGCAGTATCGGTTGAGAGTGAGTATAAAGGGTCATGCGTGTTAGATTGCGGTGTTTTTGTATTGTATCTATGTTGTAATGTCTGGCGGAGTTGAATGTCTGTAGAGTGATTGTGGAACAGGTTGTGAGCGCGCGCAACCGGTGGAAATCTTAAGTTCAAGGAGAGCTTAAGTGGTTCGGGTGTATCGGACACCCAGAGTAATTGTCAACTAGTGTGAAGGGGGTCATGAGGTACCATTGATCACCCGAAAGACCGAGATAGGGGGAACGTAAGAGTGAGTGCGTGAGTAACGGACGCTGGTCGGAGGTTACTGTGTGTGTAAGCAACCTATCAGAGAGACGATAGACATTTCGTCAGTTGTGTTGACAATTACATATAGACTGTGGACGTACAGTCGAGGGAAGTGACCGCTTGGTCGGAAGTAGTCATTTTTCGGTGTATGAATGGGACGCATGCATGACCGGGAGACGAGTTGAGAAAGGAGGGGTGCTGCTGCGAAGCGGAGAAAAGTGACGTCAGGAAGTGTCGCGCTGTGATTGGCCGACCGGAGAAAGACCGCGCTGTGATAGGCCAGCTAGCAAAGACGTCAGAAAGTGTCGAGCTGGGATTGGCCGACCGGAGAAAGACCGCGCTGCGATAGGCCAAGTTAGCAAAGCCGCGCTAGGATTGGTGGATTGTCATCAGGAAGTAAACAGAGTAGCGAGGCTGGATATTGTGCGTATAATTATGAAGTGTTTTAAATGGCTGAGAGCGGCGTTTAAAAAAGAGAAGCGGGGATCGGATGAAGGGGAAGAAGCCCCGCCGGAGGGTACGCCGGCTCGTTACATGGCAGTGAATGTTGGGCTGCATACGATCCTTTGGATAACAGAGTGGAGTAAGATTACGGAAGGAAATGAGGAACTGACGTTCCCGAAGTACGGGACGTTCAGATTAGAGGTGTTACATCGATTAAAATCAGTCATGACCTCAATGAGACCCTTGCCTAGACCGACCCAGTTTGAAGCCCTTGATGCATGGATTAGGGCAGCGCATGTAAAGAATATGAACAGACGACAAGAAAGGGTGAAACGATCGGTAAGGGCAGTGCAGGATGCCAGATGGGATGCGGATGCTAAAAGATGGAGAGTGCATAACATGGAAGTCAATAAACTGTACCCAGTGTTAGAGGTGCCCGGAAATAAAAGCCCCCTAGAAGAAGATGATGAGAGCGAAACAGAGGACAGCCTGATAAACAGATTATTGACAGACAGGCCACCCCCGTATAATAGAGCAGGGGGAGAGGTCGAGCATAGTGAAAGAGAAAAGGGGGGCAATGCAGGAGAGCATGGACCGCTTCCCAGTTCAGAGTGGGATCCTGAGGCAAAGAAAGAGCTGTCCCAGCCTAGTCAGGTGCAACAGGTAGTCGGGAGGTTTGTGGTACAAAGAGCGCCGGAAACGGAGTGCGCCACATCCTACGCATTACCAGATGCACTACAGGTACCTGTTACCATAGGTCCTATAATATCGATATATGACCCAGAGAGAGCAAGAGGGGAAGAACGGGTACGGAAGGACGGAGAAAGAGCAGAGACGGCAAGGAGGAACGATACGATCAATTTCCCAAGTCAGATGCCGATACCAAGAGAGTGGAGCACCCCGGTGCACACAGCAGGGGATCCAGGAGGGGATCCTGGGGGCCCTAGATGGCCAGTGGATATGAGGGGATCTGGACGAAAATCCTTTCAAGAGCTAAATGAGTACATGAAGAAGTGGGATGAGGCAGTGGAGGCTCACAAGAGCATCATAGCTGCGGAAGCTGAAAGGGAAAGTCAGGACAGCAGAGCTCGGACTCACTGCGGGGCTGGGGAGAGCAGCCCGGAGTGGGACTGGAGAGAGAGAGATAGTAGGGGAGTCACCCATTGGGCCCGGAGTGGAGATAGAACGGACCTGGAAAACGGGGGCCCCGGGAGTGGAGGGGTGGCGCGCCCAACACTCAGTGAAGGGGAGAGGAGAACGCAAGAGTACAGAAACAGCTTTAAGTGTACCCACTGTGTGCCCGGCACCAGAGAACTGAATGGGAGTTGTGAGAGGTCGCACCATAGTCCCTGTGATGACGGACACGAGCGCAGCCCAGGGAATATGGGGAACCAGGAAGGATCGTATCGGATACTGAGCGATACTAGGCAAAGGGAGAGTAGCGACCAGAGGGAAAATAACAGAGAGGCGTACGGTGAAAGGAGAGAAGAAGGAGAGAGTGGGCAGAGCAAGAGTGGGGGTAACAGGCCCGTGTTCCATCACCTTCCAAGATCGGATGGCCGAGCATGGGACCTGGAGAGATGGGAGCAAGGGAGAGCACTCATTAACTCTCCCGAGCCCAAACGTAGAGCTCGGAGTTGGGATGGTAGGGAGACCAGTGAGCCCCCTTCGAAAGACATATTGCGAGCTGAGATAAAAGCCAAGAGACTCGATGTCGCCAGCTTAAGGTCAGACCTGGATGACATGGTAGATGGTACCCTGCCTTTAGAGAGAATGGAAATGTATGAGCAGGATGAAATACTGTATATGGCAAAGGACATCACTCGAAAGGCGAGAGCAATCCATGAGAAGTTAGTCGAATTAGCAGGCAAATATATGGTGGACCTGTCAAGAACCAAAGCATTACAGGGTAACCACAGGCTACATTACACAGATCGAGACCTAGATGAGAGGAGAACGATCGGGCTGAAAACGCACATAAGGGAACTGATCACTGGAATAAGGACATGGAGGGCACTAGATAAGTGGGAAGAGAGGTGGTCCAAGAAAGGGACCGTCAGGAGAAGCACGCTTGGTACGACACCAGGAAGGCTGCAGGGAATAGGAGCATACCCTTTGCGTGAAGTCGCAAATGGGAATTATGTGCATGTCCCTTGGAGTAGGGGAGATTTAGCTGCTTTTACCACCTCCTTCCCCAAATTGCGGGAAAACCCAGTGGAGTGGTACAAGCAAGTTGAGAGATTTGTAAAAATCTCAAAGGTCCTATGGATAGATCTGAACACGCTGTTTGACATTGTAGTACCAGGAGATCTGTGGACAGCATGCAAGGTTAGCGCTGAGTGGCCCACAACGGAGCCGGAGAGAGATGCTAAGACTAATGGGCCGTCCGAGATTGTGATGGCAAAATTCGAGAGAGTGATGACTTGGCTGAAAGAGAAAGTGCCAATGCAAGACATAGATTGGGTCAGAATAGACCGAACTAGACAGGAACCCAAAGAGACAGTCCACGAATATTACGAGAGATTGCTGAAGGCGTTTAAACAGTATAGCGGTCTGGATGTAATGGATCCAAAAGACATAGGGCAATTTGTGTCCAAGTTCGTCCTGGGACTGAGACCGGATATTAGTTTAATGATTCAGCAACACTTGATTTGTTGGCAAAATAAACCCCTAGACGAAATACTGAGATATGCCAGGTACTGCTGTGATGAGATAGACTCCAAGGCTAAGAAACTAAAAGAAAAATTGATGGTGGTACAGATGCAGGCAGCAGGGAAGGGGGGACAGCAGCAACAGCAGCAAGGAACAGGTACAGGAGGAAAGAAGCAGTACAGTCAGAACAAGGGCAATGAGGAGAGTTCCACCTTTAGACCCAGAATAGACATAGCTGCCTTGAAGAAAACGACTAGGTGCCACCAGTGTAACGAGGTGGGACATTGGAAACGCGAGTGTCCCTACAATGTAGAGATAGGAGAACAAGAGATAGAGGAGGAAGAGGTCCAGAGCGCGCCTACAAGAGGGGTGACGCCATACCAGGGAAAGGTGCTCAAAGGGGGGGGGGCTCCTCCCCGAGCCCAGTTCCCGCAACCTCCCCGAGTAGGGACTATGGGTAAGACTTATAGACAGATGCCCCTGTTTGTAGGAGGAGAAGAGTGCTATTATGTGGACCCATTAACCGGACAGAGAGTGGAAAGGGAAGACTGCACCCTCGGGGCAGCCTTGGAGGTGGACCAGAGGGGACCCTATGTCGAAGCAGAAGTAGCAGGGTGCCCCACGACATTTCTGGTGGACACAGGAGCCACTAGATCCACGATCAGATCAGCTGCAGTTCCAGACCTGCCCATGTCTGGAGAGACCATACAAGTGGTGGGGGTCGCAAACAGGAGAATAACCAGCCAATTGACAGAACCGGTACAGGTGAAAATAGGGAAGTACAGCGATGAGCACCAGTTTGTGGTTTGCGATTCAAGTCCTGTGTGTCTGCTAGGCAGAGACCTGTTGTGTAAATTGAATTGTACAATATACTGTACACCTCAGGGAGTGGAGGTATTGACCAATGATGATGACGCAGACTTCAAAGTTGCAAACTCAAGAATATGCGTGGAGCTGTACCCTACTTTGACAGTAGATGAGCTCCCCTGGGACTTGAGAGAGACAGTGGCACCAGAAGTATGGGACTTCACTGGGGAAGAGATTGGATTGGTCAAAGGGGTGGACCCAGTGAAAATTGTAGTGAAACCGCATGCTGAGTTCCCAAGAACACCCCAATATAAATTGACTCCAGAAACGATTGCAGGCATAAAACCCGTGATCGAGTCCATGATTAAACAGGGAATACTGAAAGAAATCGTGGGTAGTCCATGCAACTCCCCGATTATGGGTCTGCAGAAACCAAATGGGAAATTCCGGATAGTGCAGGACCTCCGAAAGATTAATAACATAGTCGTTTCGTGTTGTCCAGTGGTACCGAATCCATCAGTGATACTGTTTCAGATTCCATTCCAAGCTGAGTGGTTCACTGTGATTGATCTTTGTCAGGCTTTCTTTTCGATCCCTCTGGACGAAGAAAGCCATTTTCTTTTCGCATTTAAGCTGGAGGGTCGCGTCCTAACATGGTGTCGTATTCCTCAGGGGTATACAGAAAGCCCATCGATCTTCAACCAGCTTTTGAAGAAAAATCTTGAAAGTCTAGTGCTGCCCCAGAAGTCAGTTCTGGTCCAGTACATAGACGACCTCCTCGTGGCGTCAGAAACAGAAGAAGCTTGCAGGGAGGACTCCATTGCTTTGTTAAATCACCTAGCTGCCAATGGGCACAAGGTGTCCCCGGGAAAGTTGCAGTACTGCCTGACAGAAGTGCAGTACTTGGGACACCGAATAGAGAAAGGCAAACGAAAGGTGTCACCAGACAGGATAGAGGCGATCATGAAAATGAATGCGCCTAGGACACAGAGAGAGGTCAGGATGTTCCTAGGGATGGTGGGTTATTGCCGACAGTGGATCGCGAACTTTTCACTGAAAGCAAAGCCCTTGCAAAAACTGACGCATAAGGAGGTGAGCGATCCGGTACCATGGGACAAAGACTGTTTGATGGCATTCCTACAGCTGCGAGAGGACCTGTGTCGTGCTCCGGCATTGGGAATGCCTGATTACAATAAACCATTTTTGCTTTACTGTTGTGAGAGAGAAGGTTGCGCGTTGTCTGTGTTAGTCCAAATCCATGGGAATGCCCGTAGACCAGTTGCTTATTTCTCGGCTACTTTAGACCCAGTAGCCGCAGCGTTGCCCGGATGTCTCAAATCCGTTGCTGCAACGGGTGTCAGCATTGAGAGATGTGAAAATATCGTCATGGGGCACCCGTTAGAGGTGTGCGTGCCCCATTCTGTTGAACTGTTGATGACCAGGACCAAAACACAGCATCTGACCAACAGCAGGCTCACGCGCTATGAGCAAGTTATTCTTGCTGCAGAGAATGTGACCCTCAGGAGATGCTCTGTTTTGAACCCTGCCACCTTGATGCCACTCCCAAATGATATCGAGGATGATGATGAATGTACAGACCATGACTGCCTCGATGTGACTGAACTATGCACCAAACCCAGACCCGACATCGTAGATGAGCCACTGACCGACCCAGACGAAATTTTCTTTGTCGATGGCTCATGTGTAAGAGACGAAGTTGGGCAGTTGAGAGCAGCTTACGCTGTTTGTACAATTACTGGAGTTGTGGAAGCTGGGTGCCTGGAAGGAGTACACTCCGCTCAGGTAGCCGAGATTATTGCCTTGACACGTGCTTGCTTGGCAAGCAATCAAATTCGAGTCACCATATACACCGACAGCCAATATGGTTATGGGGTGGTTCATGATTACGGGCAGTTATGGTCTCAAAGAGGGTTCATGACCTCTTCAGGCTCTCCCATTCGCAATGGAGAGTTTGTGCGCCTGTTGTTAGAGGCGTTGCAATGTCCAGCAGGTATCGCAGTTGTAAAGTGCACCGCACATACCAGAAATGTGGACTTCGTCTCGCAAGGCAATAGATATGCCGACGAAGTCGCGCGGTACTGCGCGGAACAAGGGTACTCTTTCACAGAGGTGGAAGTGGGTGGAATAAATGTACGGACTGAATTAGCCATGATATTGGAAACTGTTGATACTTGGGACGAACTGACAACCATGCAAGAAAATGCTCCTGATTTTGAAAAAGAAACATGGGAAAAGGCAGGATGTGTAGTGGGTGAGTCCCATTTTTGGGTCTCAGCAGATGGTAGAGCAGTGTTGCCCAATGAGATGGTGAGCCCAATGGCCAGACACATACATGGTCCCGTACACCTAGGGAGAGACGCCATGCTGAGAGTGTTTAGACAGACCTGGTACAATCCTAAGTTTAGAATAGCAGCAGAAGCAGTGTGCCAGCGTTGTGTGACCTGTCAGCAGCTGAACGTAGGGAAAAGAACACCAGTTGCACTAAGCCACATAGGAAGGTCTGGAGGTCCATTCAATCGAATGCAGATAGATTTCATTGAAATGCCGAGGTGCAACCGCCTCCGCTATGTCCTGGTGGTTGTTTGTGTATTCTCCAGATGGGTTGAGGCATACCCTACACGTAGGTGCGACACCCTCACAGTGGCCAAGTTACTGCTTAGGGAACTCATTCCGCGCTTCGGGGTGCCGGCCTCTTTGGAATCAGATAGGGGAACGCATTTCAACAGCGAGCTTGTGAAGATGATTTGTGCGGCTCTGAACATAGATCAGAAATTGCATTGCAGTTACCGACCAGAAGCCTCAGGAATTGTGGAGCAGATCAATGGCACGATCAAAGCCAGAATTGCAAAAGTGTGTTCCTCAACGACCCTGAGTTGGCCTGACGCCCTGCCATTGGTCCTCATGAGCCTTCGTAGTACCCCAGACAGAAGAACGGGGTTGTCACCACATGAGGTGTTAATGGGGAGAGCAATGAGGCTGCCATCTGTCCCAACTACTGCACTGTTAAATATCACAGATGATATGATCCTGGACTATTGTAAGGGGCTGTCTGACGCCATTCATTCTGTGTCCCTTCAGGTGCAGGCTGCCGAGGTTCCATCGTGCCAGGGCCCGTGCCATGACCTGTATCCTGGGGACTGGGTCCTGGTGAAAAAACATGTGAGAAGAAGCTGCCTGGATGTTCGTTGGCGTGGGCCCTTCCAGATCATCCTGATCGCGAACACGGCTGTGAAGGTGGGAGGCCTGCCCAATTGGATCCACGCGTCACATACGCGAAGGGTTCCAGCACCTCTGGAAGTAACAGCTCCTCTCTCGGATAGACGTCCAGCAGAGGACCGGGAAGCCATAGAGGGGGCTAGCCAAGCTGTAGAGGTGCCAGCGGAAGCAGGGAACGAGTCTGACCAAGCTGAGGACGGTCAGTACAACAGCGAAACAGACGACGCTACAGAAGGAGAAAGTAGCTGGGAGTACGAGTCAGACACTGACAAGTCTGACAGAGAGCGAGAACAGACAGGAAGGAGAAGGAGTAGAAGGGCACGTGGAGAAGCTAATTGGCCGCAAAGAAGGAGCTCTAGCCTGAGGTCAACTCCAGAGATAACCCTTCCTCCGATATCAGAAGACTCAGACCCGGAAGAAGGTGCTCAGGGCGCTGAAGCACCGGACCGAAGAAGGTCAAGAAGAGTGCGTGTGCCTAGCAGAAGATACTCCACCCCTGAGTGGACATATCTGGCGACAAATGTCTTTGAAACAGGAGACAGGGAGGATCCGAGCGGTGGTGGTGTCCAGTTCTGAGCCCATCGTCACCGTGGAAATACGACTGTTGGTACCCGGAGTCGAACAAGAAGGGTCACTAACATTCATGCTCCCCAGACCTCCCCGCCTCAGCAAGTTAAAACACATGTTTCTCTCAGAATTGCAATTCCCCGACTTTGGTACAACGATAACAGCCCATGAAGAGCACAATCTTCGTTTGGAAATACTGAACTTTGCTATCGAAGCTGCAGGCACAAACCTGATAGTAGATGCTTAAAGGACTTTGTAAATAAAGCGAGCAGAAAAAAGAAGATTACCTAGCGCCCAGGAAGCAGAGAATATTAGGGACCTTCCCTTGAGTTGATGGAGAAGGGCTAGGGTTGTCTTTATTGAACTGTTAAAGGACCTTTGCGAAGAAGGTTGTCAGCTTCCAGTTGTGTGGATTCTAAAGACAAAAGGAGTAAAAAGAGACTGTAAAGGAACGAGAAGAAAAGAACTTTGTGCCAAGATAAGAGAGAGCTATATTGTCTGACGAAATGGAAGCCGGCACCCAGAACCGCAGAGCTAAATGTATAATAGGTACACTAATAGTAGGAGTGATAATATTAATAGCTTTAGTGGTAACAATTTCTTATGTAAAGGGACATGAGGAAGAGGCGAAGGTAACTGATGTGAAATCTGTAGAAACGCTTACACCCACTGTTGCTGGTGAGAAAAGGGAAAACACTCAAGAGAAAGCGTTATTAGCTGCAGAAGCCCGCAGGTTACACGTAGATGAGTCCCAAGGAGACTTTAGGTCAAATGCTTATGCTAAACTCTTATATGAATACGTGGATGCCATGGAGGTTAAGGACTGTTACGTCTGCATGCAGTTGCCGGCGTCTGTAGATGAAGGCATTAGATATCATCACCTCCCGCTGACATATGGCATTACATGTAGCTTATTGCTTAGTATATTTTATGGGAGAGATAGTTTTGAATACTATTTCTCCAATTATGATTCAGTGTTGCCAGAAGTCCCAAATTATAAGCAGATGAACAAATGGGACTACTGGAAAAGTGAAGACAGATTGGCCAAGTTCTTCATTCCTTGGATTACCTTAGATACTTCACATGCCCGTAGAAATAACTTGACATGCAAAGTGTCAGAAGTCGAGAAGAAGTTCATAGGGCAGGTGGATGATCGTTACAGGAGACAAAAGATTTTGAAAAAATCAGGACAATGGAAAACAGATTGGACCGAGGAAGAGAAGGCACACAAGAGAAAGGGTAGTAGTGGTCCAATAGCTTTAGATAAGACGCAGAGAGGAAAGCTATGTCTTCACCGAGCCAAAACGTATTACGAAAATGTATACGTGGGAGAAGTCAGCTGTGAACATGCTTTCAATATAGAGTACTATACTAAAGATTTCCTGAAGGGAATGCAAGTGATTCCAAATGTGTATTTTGTATGTGGAAGAAATGCCTACGTGAGACTACCTGACAACTGGTATGGATCATGTTACCTAGCAATTGTCTTCCCCAAAATATATCATGCACAAGACTTAGAGATCATCGAGGGCAAGACATCATCGAGGGGAAGGAGAGATATAGGAGATGCAGAAATGGTTGGAGATGTCTTTGGAGCTGTGTTCCCTCTTTTGGGACTAATCCTTAATGATGTTAAAATTAGACGACTGGCAACAGTCGTCGACAGGTTGTCTGCCAGCACTGCTCAGTCCTTAATGCTGGTAGAAGGAGAGATGCAATCGATAAGGGCTATGGTTCTTCAGAACCGTCTTGCGTTAGACGTCCTACTAGCAAAAGAGGGCGGAGTCTGTAAGGCTTTGAAGGTCCAGGAATGTTGTACTTACATTCCAGACAATTCAAGGCCCCTTGAGAAAGTTATTAGGAACATAACTGATATTCATAAGGAGATCGAAGACTTGAGTAGAGAAAATGTCTGGGAAAAGGTGGGCCACGGAATGAGTGAAGTTGGAGGGTGGATCTCCACCCTAGGCAAAAGCTTTGTGTGGTATATACTAAAACCTATCATCATAATATTGATCTGTGGGATCCTATTGTGGGGATTGGTGAGGGTATTCAAATGGTACAGAGCAAAAAGGTCAGAAAGGGCCCAAAGAGAGCAGCTGCAGAGATTGGCTGCCATACAAGATAATCAGTACAGGAGTCTGAGGGCTCTGGAAACGCAGAGACAAGTTATGCTAGCAATAACTGCAGTTTAAATGTTAGTGATGACCCCGAGAGGTCATCAAAGGGGGGAACTGAGAGAGCGCAAACTGACCTAAATGTATGAGTGCATCACACTTACCCGTAGTAAGCACAAATCATGAGGAGAAATGCCATGAGTGCTAGTAGTATCTGAAATTATATTCTGAATGTATAGCTAATGTAGAGATTTAAGTAGAAGTGGAACTAATACAGAAATGTGTGACACTATATGATTTTATTAGATGTGATTATTCCTGAATCCATGTCGTGTAGCTGCTAAAATGTAAGATGGCATGTGGTTAAACGCAGAATGTGGTAGGCCTCAGGGCCAGAGCTAGAAGGGAAGGGGAAGGTGTTTCTTTTCACGACATAGATTGCACTAATGTTTTGGTCATTGCATTAATGGGCCATGATGTATAGATGTGTTTACTGAATAATAGAATAAGAGTATTAACATGCTTTAATTAATGAAGAAGTTGAATGCTATAATTATTATGAGAAATGCTGTAGGCCTGAAATGTTTTAACATTGATTTACACGTACTGGTCTGGGCCGAGAAATGTTGCGAAACTTTTTGGAAGTCTATGAGAGTTGGGATCTTGGCTGCAGATGTCTGTCTGCAAGAGAAAAGGGGGGATCCAATTATAAATAATATGAATAGAGGTCTGTTCAGAAGACGGCCCAGACATGGAGGAGGGTTCCGGAATGTTTTAAGGGGTATCAGCGGGCCGGAGAAGAGTCTGAGAAGCAAGGTCAACTCCAACGTATGAGGCCCAATACAAAGCAGCATGGAAAAAGCCAGAAGCTACACCACGTGAGGGGCGTCTCACGAGGGGCGTCTCAAATGTTGTTGACTGTTTTGTATGAGGGACAGCACCCCTGGGTGGAGTTAGAGCAGATGCCTGAGGACCCTTTAGAGAGCGGATGGGTAGGCAGAGAGGGGTCATGACTGGAGAACTATAGGTTTTCACCAAGAGACTAAGAGTGAGTGACTTCCCTTGGGGGTCATTCACTGCTGACACCTTTTGTTAGGTTGAGACTTGGTTAAGTAGGGATACCATCTAGAGCAGGGTAGGGACAGCCTAACCTGTGTGTTTTCCTCCAACTTAAATGAAGGAGAGATCTCAATATGCGTCAATGCTGATAGCTTTATTATTCTTAGAACTTGTGCTGGTAATTTCCGTTGCTCGTCTGAGGGCTTTCAGAGAGCACATGTATGTAGTTGGACCTGTGTATCTCGTGAATCTCATTCTGAGATGCCTGTATTTGCAGCTTATCCTAACCTTACAATAAACTTTTGAAAGCTAGAAGTTGTTTGTGATCTTTTGGAGCGGAGTCCTTTATTGGGTGAACTAACTTGGTAAGAGATGCACTTTCTTCCCTCAATGACAGGCAACAAAGGTTCAGTCGACCAGATCGGGGTTTAGATCAATAGTGATAAGGTATCGATCAAAATCTCGCCCTTCCAGTAACCTATTATTGACTCGCAAAATAGGGTTTGCAAGTTGCTATTAGGAAGGGGTGTGTTAAGGGCGTCCCTTCCTAATATCAAGTCGCACTGTTATGCAGGAATGTTTTGCAATCGGGAATGCGGTTGAAAAACATTTGCAGTTCCCACCAACTTTAGGTTGGTGGTAACCCACTCACAAACAGGAAGGGATCCCCAAGGTACCCCTTCCCCTGTGTGAATGTGGGAGGCAACATTTTTCAAGAGCAGGCAGTGGTCCCATGGATCACTGCCTACTCTTAAAAAATGAAAAGGACACTTTTCATTATAATTTTTCAAATGCATACCGTTTTCCTCTAAGGAAAACGAGCCGCATTACAAACAAAAAAATTGCTTTATTGAAAAAGCAATCATAGAGATGGTGGTCGGCAGTCCACCATCCCTGTGAGTGCCGGCCATTCCCAATGGGATGCAAAGTGAGGCCTACCTCATGAATATTAATGAGGTAAGTCTATTTTCGACCCACTGGGAATTGAGTGTCTTCGACACATTTGTACATGGGCGTTTGCAATTTCCTAATTGCAAATCGCAAAAATTTGCAATCAGGAAATCGCAAATTTACTTTTTTGCACATCTGAACCAATGTTCTTCCCAGATTTTTTAAAGTGGAAAATGCAGATTAAACAGTGGCAGGCAGAGCAAATCTCTCTGAAGATATTCTGCACAACACCTAAGTCTCTGTGAAGCCCCTCTGAGGAGGCTCTGAGACCTAGTAGTAAGGGAAGCAGGAGATGCTATGTTATGCACATGTTACTGCTCGCTTGGTGGCTTGAGAAGAAGCGGATTTTAGGAAAGGCTCATCATCCCAACCACTGCAATTAAATAGTAAGCAAAAAGAAAAGACGTCTCGGAGCCCCTACAGCCTTTGCTACTTGAGTTACAGATCTTCAAAGAGATGTTTGCAAAGTGTAGCATAATATCAGACAGGTGTGCTCTGTCACTGTGTTTGATCTTCACTTATGATTACGCACATGTATACATACATATGTGCAGAATGTGAGTTTGATTGAAGGTGTTATAAGTGTATTTATTGAATTCCTTATACTAGCAGTAATTGGATAACAATATTTGAATGACTGAACGCAAATCACTGGTTTGTGGTGTTAAACAGAAGCGAGAAGGATGTCACCCTACAGTCTCTGAACTGCAAAATATGCAATCCTGGATTCAAATCCCGGCTTCTTCATTTTACCAAACTGTGTGATCCCAGCTCATTTCTTTGCTTCACTGTGTACCATTTTCTTTAAAAATCCCACTTGAGCGCATAGTTCAGTACAGGATGTGCCCTACAAAAACCTCAATTACATATGGCTAATATAAAATATTCTTGTTTCATATTTAATAACAATAGAGGGTATATATAGAGAGAACATGACAGACTAACACACTTTGGGTAACTTGTGGCAATCTTGCCAGGGTGTGGAGGATTTCTTGAATGTTTCTTGATTTCAAATGTCACTCAAGTCTGTAATATATGTATTTAATTGAGACCATGAGAAATTTTGATTTTTTTTTCATTTAAAAGTCTATAATTTTTTCATAACATTTGTTACTTGGTTTACATCTTTTGATGGCTCGGATCGGGCTTTGGCTTTTAGAGCCAAGAAAAACCGATGGCTTGCTCTCCCCCAAGGCTGTCCCTGTCCCCACAGAAATGTAGGGCCATATTTGTGACCCCAGTTGAGTCGTGCTTACACCACCCAACATGGTACATGCGCGACACAACTCAGAAATCAGATTTATGAAGCCACGCAAGGCCACATTGCGTGGTCCTGAGTGGATTCATAAATCTCGAGTAAAAGCAACGCAGCACAAATCGCTGCGTTGCCTTACTCTGCGCTAGGGAGGCATTCTATAGGCGTTGCGTGGGTGTTCCTGTTGTGCGTTGCAGCAGCACTACGTGACAAATCTCATAAATACGGCCCTTAGGGCCTCATTTATGAGAAATGATGCAACGCTGCGTGAAAGCAGCGATGCGTCACTTTTCAGTGCGCACTCCTTGCGACATGATTGATATTTATAATATGACGCATCATGTCGCAAGGAGTTACAGATACGTCCATATTTCTGACGTATCTGTAGGCCATGAAGCAGGCGTAAGATTTTGACGCATTAGCGGCCAAGAAATGGTGCAGTGAAATCTTATAGATTTCACTGCGTCACTTCCATGACACTTTCATGCGTCAAAACGCCCCCCCTTGTATACATTATACCAGGCGCAGGTATAATGTGGCGCAGGGGTTTACAAAGTGACGCATCTACCTAGATGCGTCACTTTGTAAATATGGCGCAACAAGGCGCATTTTTTACGCCACTGGTGCATCACAAAAAGTGGCGCACCCGCGGCGTAAAAGTGGCGCACAGCCTCATAAATGAGGCCCCTTAGTGTTTCCTATGCCCTTAATGAGACACGTGTAATAAAAGATTCAACATACCTTGCGGTCTGCATCCCAACCTCCAGAATGCGAGACAATCTAATTTTTTTTCAAATTCAAAACGGTTAACAAATATATTTATGACGCTTTAAAGAGTCAAGCTGGAACCACGCAAACAGCGCCCGCTGCCAGCCTCACGTCTAAGAGAGAGGAAGCGTTGGTACTTTTCGTAATGTTCGTCGTGGGATCCCAGCTCATAAACAGTAAACAACATGCGTGAGCCTGGGCATGTTTCCAGGTTAAGATGGGATTCTTTGCAGAAGTGTAGAATGCTGGTGGATCTCGCCGCTGCTTCGGTAATTCGGTAATTTCCGAAATAATTGTTTCTTGAATACCGCGACTGTCGACGGACACAACGTGTGACCATCGGCACTTTATGAAGTTGCATTACGATTCTTACATGATAGTATTTTTGTAGCCATCAATTATACGCACGCAGCAGACGACGAGTCAAATGACCGAGGAGAAGGGGAAAGGTTTTCAGTAGAAAAAAAAGTAAACAATTCCGTTTAGTTCTCTTTTAAAGCGCGTTTAGTCCTTGGCGATGAAAGCTTAGAGGGGCCAATTCGCGCATTCAGCACAACGAAACTGAGTTAGAAGTGAGTCAATCCGGGGTAAAAATAGCTTTCTGATTCTAAGGTTGATGATACAAAGCAGTGTGTCGGGGGATTGCCTTTAGAGTACCACAGTTCACTGGAAGCCCAATCCTTCAGTTCGGTGTCAAGCATGAGTGCGACACCTTGTGGAAGTTGTAGGTTTCCATGTTACCGCACATAAAGTCCTGTTATTCACTGGCAACGATTATCAATATACACGATTTGTTTCTAAATTGGTAG
This sequence comes from Lissotriton helveticus, assembly GCF_964261635.1. Classification (NCBI taxonomy): domain Eukaryota; kingdom Metazoa; phylum Chordata; class Amphibia; order Caudata; family Salamandridae; genus Lissotriton; species Lissotriton helveticus. Next base: position 823,835,301 of record NC_136063.1, on the reverse strand, counting down.
GAAGGGAGTTCGCGAAGCAGAAACCGACAACTCCAAGTTTGGCATTGCAGGATTTAGGCGCTATTAACAAACATAACGTTTTCTTGACTGGAGCAATCTTGCAGAGCCATTCAATTATGTGGGCCTGAATTAAAATTGACTGTACCAGAAAAGGAGAAACTCCCATGAGAGTGGAATCAACCCTCCTGTGAAATTACGTCTGCCATTTGGGGTTGCCACCTTTCTTAGAAATAGTTTCCGACCATTTTCTAATTGTGGAACATCCTACAGCTTTTAGGTGAAAAATAATTTCCGTACAATTGTATTCTTTTTGTAACATGGCAAGTATGTAAGTAAGCAAGTAAGTTTGTAACATGGCAAGTACGACAAGCCATTTTGACAGCTGTCAAGTTGTTTGCTGTTTTGAATTTATGTTTCAGAATGGAAAACTAAAGAAGTCGCTGCTTTTCCGAATATTGTAACTGGCCCAGACTTAAAAATACAGACCAGGCTGGTAAAACCCAGCCCGTTGGCAACTCAAAAGTACCCTAAATACCTGATGGAGAATCATTACCACATAACACCACATCCAATCCAAAGCTTCTTGGTCAGGAAGAATAATGCCCACAACACAGCTGAGGTTTGGTAGCCAGTGTAATTAATGGCCACAATGTGAGAGAGATATGGTCAGACCTCTTTGGATCGAGTCTTGCTGCACTGTTCGCAGTCCTCTGAAGTCTTAAAAAATTTCAATCCATGGCCCATGCAGTTCCCCCTCGTCTGAAGTGTACGAGACAGTGGCATTATCTACCAATGCACAATGAGCAAGGCCACTAAAATTATTCGGTATGGGTGGCCCAAATCATGTGGCAGGGTTGACTAAATTATGCGTCAAGAAAAGGCAAATTATGCGTCATGGTGTGGCACAATTTGTGATATTATTACTTGATTATTTTGTCATTTTGAAACTTCTTAAAACTGTCTGAGCATAGACTTCACCTCAATAGTACCAGTTTAACACCGAAACATAGCAATAAGCAACTGAAAGGTGACCAGTTAACCTTTGCAAAGGGCCTTCCCCTATGCAGCAAAATGTGCTGTCTTATTTTTAGTAACTTTTGAGCCGTTTGTGCTAGAAACAAAGGGGCATATTACCAACGTTAAGCGATATTTATCGCTAACGATGCTTAGCAACACATTTTTTAACGCTAAGCATCGTCAGAAATTATCGCAGATAAACCTTGCTATTATCAAGGTTTATCGCAAATGCGATAAAAACCGGCCGCAATGCATGAATATCGCTGAAAAGTCAGCGATATTCATGCATTACCGAGCTAATGCTCTTAGCCATGTTATCCACCTCCCATTGGATAACATGGCTAAGAACTGCTCAGGGAAGGTGTTAGTTTTTGGAGATATTCGCGCTTAGCGCGAATATCTCCAAAAGTTGGTAATAGGAGATAGCGATGTTAGCGACTGTTTCCAGTCCCTAACATCTTGGCACGCCCACTTTGCATGTCATTAGTGATAAATATCACTGACATGCAAAGTGGGGCCCAAGATGGTCGCTATCTCCTACTAGCTGTCGCTAACTGGTGTTAGCGACAGCTAGGTAATAGGGAGATAATTTTATCTCCGCTTTCTTGGCTTTTAAAGCCAAAAAAGCGGAGATAAACCCCCTTGATAATATGCCCCAAAGTTTTTTGTTAAAATCTGCCGGTTAATGTTGCCGATGATGGATCAAATTGCAAATGTGCCAAATCCATAATTGTGCCGAAATGGCCACTGCTGCAAAATCATATAATTTCAACAGCCCTGACTATAAAGGAGAGCGGACGATGGAGAAGCGTGTGAAAAAATATATAATTACCGGACACCAAGAGGATCAAGGTGTGCAAACACCCTAACTTCCAGAAGGCCTCATGAGATATGATTATGTTACGATGGCAGGGTGGTGGGAGGGAATTGCAAAGGGATGGAAGATTTATATTTTAATGGGAAATTTTTAACCTTGCACGAGGTCAAGAAAAAGTGTGGACAAGAACCAACATCAGCCTTCGTTCATAAGGGCACCCAAGTCCTGTTCCCAGGCCGAGCAGTGTGGGACAAAGGAGTCAGCCATCAGGTTGAATAATGAACAGTAAACCTGTGTCACTTTGTGGTCTCAGAGTTCTCCCAGAAGCAACTTCACCTCTAAGGGGTTAAATTCCAGGAGGTCCTCTCGTTCCGATATATAAGGTGTTAAGGCATGTCTTAATTGTAGGTAGTGATAAAACTGGCTATGGCGTGGTTTGTACTCCTTCTGCAGGGTCAGATAGGATTTAAGTATGAGTCTCTCCTATACCAACTACAAATACCGCAAAGAGACCTGCAGAGCTAACTAATGCTGCCAGCATATTTAAAAACATAAGTTGCATGTCTATCTCTCGAACAACTCTCATTCATCGCACTGATAAGCGTTGCATCCCATAACACGATAACCGCACCTCAGATGTCACCACGCATGGCATGTAAACACTTCCCACATAGGCTCAATACTAAGACAACACTCTTCCAGCCCAAAATTGCAGGAAGCCGCAGAATGAGGCCTTGATTGGACCATGACAACCTATCATGCTCTAAAAGCAAGACAGAGCCTGCAGTTTGCTTGGCAAATGCCAGAGTGGCAGAATTACAAACACCCAGGTTTTACAAAATCAAAGCTTGAGGCTGTGGCTGAGGTCACTGAAGGGACCTTTCACTAAAATGCTTCTTGTGCTTAGCATCACAGGGAAAGCCTAAATATTCTTTCCATGAAGTGCTGATGAGGGACATGGTGAATTACACAATATATAGTGCAGAGAAATCGCAACACTGAATTCAGTGATAAAGGGTGGAGGAAGACATATCAGCTAGGACCATCATGGCATAGTGTGCTCTCAGCTGGGAGTTCAGTGGAGTTCATTACACCTATTAGTACATAGGACGGTTTTTAAAATGCTTTACTGGTCGCAAACTGCAACCTCTATTTTACGACCAGTAAATAGTACTCATGTCCCGAGTTTCTTAAAACAAGTGCATTAGATCTTTCTTTAGCATCAAAGATGTGTTTCAGTGCAAGCACAAACTCTTATGAAAATGTATTTTAAGAGCCAACCTATTAGTACATAGGTCGATTCTTAAATTCTTTACTAGTTGCAAATTGTGACACACATATCCCCTTACAAAAAAGCGCTAAAAGACCACCTACAGTTAGATTAAATGGGTTCTTACTAAGCACATAAGAACAACGATCAGGATTTGTACAGAATGTCAGCAAGATCATTTTTTTTGGGAGGGGGGGCAGTGTTATAGAGCTGGAACTTGGCTCAAAGGAATCAGAGCTCTTAGGTGAGCATTACATAACATTAATAAAAAGTCTTTAGGCACAGGGAGATAAAGTGAATTACAGGTTGCTAAACCTATGCTGAGATACAATCTTGGTTCCCCAGTTTCAAGGTCGGCAACTCAGGTCTTACGCCATGTGCAGAGTCGGACTGGGTCAGAAAATATGTCTGTGCACCAAAATAAAAGTGGATCCCTTCCCATTGTGAATTAGACGCCAAAAAAAAGAGCCCCGGTTTTGAACTTTTAAAGACGTTCTATATAACTATTTTGCAATGTATGTAAGACTGCGTGGATTTGAACTTACTGCAGGCAAAGTTTGTTTTATCAGTGAAATCATCAGTATAAACTGACCCAGCAGGCCATAAAACAGGCCCATAAAGAGCCAAAAAACAGGCCCACACACTGACCTGTGAGACCAGTCCACCGGGCACTGCCTGATTGCTCTAAAGGGCAGGGCCACTGGAATAATGCGATAGTGCGGCCAGGCGATTTACGCATAATTATAGATCTGCCCCATCTGCCACATAAACTGCAGATTTTAACAAAAAAAAATTTTCTAGCTCAAATGGATCAATAGTTACTAAAAATACAGCAACACATGTTGCTGCACAGTGGAAGGTCCTTTGAAAAGCTGGACTAGTCAGCTTTCTGTTGCCTATTGCTTTAATTGGGTATTAAACTGGTATTAATGAGGTGCAACCAATGCCCAGTGTTACCAAGTTTCAAAATGATGAAATAATGAATACTATTGCAAAATGTGCTGCATTATGCTGCATATTTGGCTTTTCTTGCTGAATAATTTACTCAACCATGCAGCATATTTTTGCCCCCTCCTGCCGCATAATTCCAGTGGCCCTGCCTTTAGGCTAGTCAGACCCTCACCATATCTCCTCCCTCCTTCCAGTCAATCAATATGGTCTGCGTCCAATACGATTGCCTCGGTGAGGCTTCGCAAAGGAAGTAGGCAGTGGTCAGGTTGTTTTGAGACGCTTAGTTAATAAAAGAAAGATGCCTTTGGCTCAGAGAAACATTTCCCTTTTGTGTCGAGCTGCAAATTCCTTAGAAAACCGATAAAAAACAGTGGTGGAAGTTCAACGAATTGGGAGCTTGTGTGGTCTGTTAACGGCTTTTATGTTGCATGAACATGAAACAGTTGTATGATTGAAGTAGGAGAGGACGTGCTTATCTCAAACATTCCAAATAAGAACAGACAAAAAGAGAGATTAGGACAAAACCTCTTCTGTTGAATTTGTTTATTAGCAATCTTGCTTTGACTAAAGTCATTTACTGCAATCAACAATCATTAATGGATGAATTACCCCATTGTTATATTCTGATAACATTATTTTTTGGGCCTGTACCTCATATGCAATGAAGCAGCAAAATAATTCGCTTTTCCTGTGTGCATCTAAAAATAGGGAAAAAATAAATACAGATTTTTTAAACGGTTTTCCTTCAAAGTTCATAAAAAGATTATTTAAAATCACACTTCAAATTAAACTAAAATTCTGAATTCTATAGATGAATGAATGAATGAAGGAACATTTGTAGAGCGCGTGGTACCCACGGGCATCCCAGCGCGAAGACACCAGGTAAGCTACGAGGGAATTACTGGAAGAGGAAAGTTTTCACAACTCATCACTCCTTATAATCGCATTTATACCCAAATGCACAGGAGGGGAGGCACTGAGGCGCAATAGGGCCCGAGACCAAGGCTGAGATTTCGACCAACCCTGGATAATCTCTCTGATGGCTGGTGCAGGCACCTTCATGCACCTGCACCAAGCATCAGACATTATCTCTAGCTGTATCAGGTTGTTGCTAGCTGGCACTTTTTTTATATAGCAAAAGTGAATAATAACTCACTCTTGCTATAATAAAAACAGTTCAGAAAACAAGGAGGCCGTAGCCCTGTAGCCCTAGGGGAGGAAATGTAACTGACTTCTTTTAAACCTATCTTTAAACATTTTTTAAATTATACTTTTCTTTTTATAGTTTTGTTTCCCATACGGAGAATGGGCTGCATTTAAAGAAAAACTTTGCTTTATTAAAAAGTAACCACAGGCATGGTGGTCTACTGACCCCAGAAGGACTCTATCTCTGTGATGACCTCCAATCACGTTAGTCAGAGTTTGTGACACCTCATTAATATGCACGAGTTAGGTCGGATTTTGACCAACTACGATTCCGTTTTTTAAGAACCGGCCTTTTAGAACACAGGTTGCTTTTTAAGATTCTTTACTGGTCGCAAACTGCAACCAGTATTTTGCGACCAATAAATAATAGAGATGTCACCAAGTGCATTAGAGCTTCCTTTAGCATCACATATATGTTTCAGTGCAAGCACCAACTCTTATGAAAACATTGGGATGTATACATATATATTTGTCTAATTGCTCATTATTGAAAGCTTTGCATACACAAAAAAGACATATCGGCCAGAGAGTGCAGGGCTACATACACATGACACCCGTAGGCATAGCAATTAGGGTAAACAAGGTCCATATCAGGCTGAGCACAGATAAATAGCACACAACATATTGTGTTAAATGCTCAGTGGGGTATGCAAGAACATAACAGTCCTGCCGACTTTAACACACCACGTAAGCCTTGGAGACTGTATGCATCAGCACTGTTTGACTCCGTCTTTCAGGAGGAACTGAGGGAGGAGATCAATGATTTTTTTCAAACAAATAAATACTCGGCCCAAAGTGTGGAAATAGTGTGGGAGGCATTTAAGGTAACAATAAGGGGATTCTGCATGGCGAAGGGGGCTGGAGTACTTAAAGATATACAGACGACACTGCGCAAGTTGGAAAGGGACCTCACAGGGCTGGAACGAGCAATGGCTGGGCACTCTGAGGGTACTACGCAGGCTCTCTTTTGAGAAAAACTTACCCTGTACAGGGAAGAGGCCCATAGGGAAGCACGATTCAAAGGGAAATACTGGGTAGCCAGGAACTATGGTGAGGGGGATAGACCTGGAAAGATGCTAGCTCAAAAAGTAAACCATTCGCAAGGCTCGTTATGCATAGCTGAGGTGAGAGATTCAAGGTGTGTACACTGTAGGGATACAGTTGCCATACTTAATGCGTTCCTAGAGCACTACAGCACACTCTACACCACTACAACGATGGGTGAGATCGAATTGGATAGTTTTACGGGGGACATTGTGTTGGGATGGCTCAGCGATGGGCAGAGAGCATTTTTATGTGCGCCGTTTGAACTGGACGAGGTGAGAGAGGCCATAATGAGCATGCAATCTGGAAAAGCCACGGGCACAGATGGAATTCCGATTGAATTCTATAAAACGTATATAGATATCATGGCTCCTGTACTGCGGGAGGTATACGAGATTGCATTGGAGGTGGGTCGTCTCCCCCCACCATGAGGGAGGCCCTTATACTGTCATTACTGAAGCCGGGTAAGGCCCCTGAACTTGGTGACTCATACAGGCCGTTATCGCTCCTTAATTGTGATGCGAAAATCTTGGCTAAAATCATTGCGACAAGATTGAGCCTGCTGATGGAAAAACGGATTTTACCAGATCAGTCGGGCTTTGTGCCTGGGAGGTCCACGTCTCACAATTTACAAACGCTCTTTGCCATTATTAATACTATTTCCCCGAATCTCCCCATGGCAGCCATTTTTTTAGACGCGACTAAGGCCTTCGATTCGGTGGAATGGAGCTATATCTTTGCAGTTATGAGTAGGATGGGGTTTCCGCCTCTGTTTTTATCATGGATTAAACTACTGTACACTATGCCGGTGGCAAGGGTCTTGATTAATGGCCACGTATCTCGAACAATTGACATAACAAGGGGGACTAGACAGGGATGCCCCCTGTCCCCTCTACTATTTGCTATTGCAGTTGAGCCGCTTGCGGCAAAATTGCGACAATGCCATCGTGAAAGGGCCCTACATAGTTTCCAACGCCAAATACTAGTGTCCCTATACGCGGATGACATCACTTTATATGTCCGGGAACCGCAAATTAACCTAAACCCGATACTGCTTGAATTCATTGTCTTTGGGAGACCCTCTGGGGTACAGATCAACTGGAAAAAGTCCAGTATATTCCCGCTCACTGAAGCCACAGAGAGGTTCCCATTGGACTATCCCCTAGAGTGGTGTGTGGAAGATTTAAAATATCTGGGCATTGTAGTCACTAGAGACAGGGGAGGCCTGATACGACTCAACTACGGGACCACTATGACCCAGGTGGCAGAGTGCATCTCTAGATGGGTGGCTTTACCTCTGTCCATGGCAGGACGCGCGTCCTTGATCAAAATGGTGATACTCCCACAGTTTCTGTACCTTTTTTTTTAACATACCGTACCATCCAGGGACGCATTTTTTAAAGACACTTAGAACAGAGCTGATACGGCTGGTCTGGGGGGGGGTAAACAGCCGAGATTGCAATGGGAAGTGTTGACACGACCGTACTCTAAAGGAGGGTTTGGTATACCCGACTTTGAGCTCTATTTCACAGCAGCGCAGGCCCATTTTGCATTGTTTTGGATTAAACAGCCAAGATATATGCCGCAAGTAGCAGCAGAACATTGGCTGGCGCACCCTGTGCCGTTGGATGGTGCACTATTTCTACAGGTGGGCGCAGGTGAGCGTCGGCCGACCTCGCTGACGTGCACGATCACCGCGTGGCAGCGCATGAGCCGTATGTTAGGGGTGCCCATGTTATATTCACCGCTGCTCCCACTGACTTACCATCCAGATATGCCTCTGCTACAGGAAACACTATTTCATGCCCTCAAGCACAAGACAAACATTAGCACGTGGGGAGATTTGTACCATGAGCAGAAATTTAGGTCCATAGATCATATGTTCCCAGAGACGCAGAAAACACCCCTTGACACATTTCTGTATATCAGGTTGAGGCACGGGGTGCGCTCACTTACACAGGAGTTCCCGGACGAGCCACAGGTGTTAACACCCCTCCAGTCCACGTTAGGTAAGATCACTCCCAAGAAACTAGTGTCTCAAATTTATACCTCAGTGCACCCACAGAAGGAGTTCAATGCTACTCGGTCACGTAGTCGGTGGGAGGAGGAGTTAGGGATGGCCCTAACGGACGACCAATGGGAACTCTGCTGACTGCAGACAGAACGGGTATCAGCGAGTAGCAGGCTCCGGATTATACATTATAAATTCTTGCACAGGCTCTACTATACTCCGGCTAAGATGTACAGGCGACGGCTCAGGCCAACTGATAGATGCGATAGATGTCACGCTGAGGGGGCTGATTTTCTTCATCTGTCCTGGGACTGTCCGACCATAGGAGCTTACTGGTCCCAGGTGTTTGTAGCACTACAAGTAATGATAGATACCCCGTTGGAACCTAACCCGTTGATGGCTGTACTGGGGTTTGTTAAGCCCCTTAGGGCGGAGTACCGCAGATTTGTTGCAATGGCACTCTTAATGGCTAAACAAAGGGTGGCCTGTAGATGGGGTAGAGGGCGGGTGCCCAAATTCAAGGAATGGCTGGAGGACCTGATCAAATGCCAGGAACAGCTTGTTACTTATGCAGAACTGTTGCCGGTTTCGTCCAGACCCAATGATATTTGGGCTCTTTTGACATGTTATCTAATAACACACGGAAGGGAACAGACTGAAAATGCTATAATATAAAATGTTGGGGGTGGAATGGACAGGTGCCATGATGGGAATGACGTAAAATAAGAGACTGTAACACGTGGCGGGTAGGATGTTTGGCTACACAAGAAATGTGGAATGTGGTTGTGGCTAGTGTTATTGTATGGATGAACACTGCCGAAGTAATAATAAAGGGAGTTTGCATGACGGTAATGGTGCATTAATTGACCTGTGAGAACTACTCCCCGGTGCCTGTGCACTCGTATACATTAGGTTTGATTATAATGGAAATTGCCAAAAGCGCTAATGATTGTAAAGTTATATGTGATGTACAAGTGATGCCCTTGGAACCAATTGATAGTGTATTTCAATGTATGACTATGTTGATGTCATGTACTTTAAAAAAAATAAACAGATATTTAAAAAAAAAAAAGAACATAACAGTCAGGGAGATCTTCCAGCATAGTGAAGATGATCGAACCACCAAGCCAGCGGTGGGGTGAGTACCAGGAAGAGTCACTGAGGAAGAAATCTGTGCAGTGGCTTATGGTTGACATAGGGAGAGTGCACACAAAGTAATGCAATGGGAATGAGAGGAGTAGCCCCTGACTATGGCAGCTCTGGATCCAGTTTCAAGGCCAGTAGTATTGTGTCCCACCCTGGAACATATGTGTCCTGTCCGCCTCTGTATCGCAGTTGTCGGATCACATCATCCTCAGCATGTGCCCAGTTATGAAGGTCCGGCCTTCAGGAGGGCACAGGAGGAGCAGAAGCTGGTCCCCAATTAATCGCAATCACTTGTTTCACTAGTGCAGGACCGTGGCGTAACAATAGCTCCTGCAGCCCCTGGAGCTCCAGGGGTACCCCTCCTGTACTGTGCACGGATGGGCCTGAGAGTTCCTGACCGGGTCCGGCTCAGGGTTCGCCCCCCTCCGTGCACTTTGCAGAGGGGGGCACAAGTTTTATTATTCTACTGGTGCAAGCGCCAAGTTGATGAACTTGCTCCCAGCCTTGTCAGTCTTGGGGCGGAGCATAAGGCCCAGCGAGTTTGTCTTTGGGATGTTAATGAGATGTCTGCCTGTTGTGTGTGAGACATTCACAGATTTCAGTCTTGAAGGGCTGCATTGTGGAGCACTGTCATGTCATGTAATAAAAGTCTGCATGGTCAGAGTCGCACCTGGGGCATTTATGTGAGGCAGTACCAAAGATTCTATGTAGCCGAGCTATAGTCAGATACGTACGATGTACAATATTACATTGTACCAGTTTCAGGCACACGTTTTTTGTAACCGTAGTAATTCAACTCAGAATTCTTAAACAGTGGCAAAACAAAACTTGAGTGGGAGGGGGCATCGCTGCCAAGTACAATGAGCCCCCCCCTTGAAGTTAGTCAAGAGCTCTCAGGCCAAGGTACTGTGCTGAGGGGGCCCCCTGGAGCTCGCCCCGCGGGGCTGCAGGGGGCTATTTTACACCAATGTACTAGAACAGTCCTTATCCGACAGGTTGATCTGTGAATTCTGGTTCTCCAGTATTAGGGGTGTCTTTCATAGATTCACATGCTTGAATATTCCCAGTCGTCGAAGTGGGAGTCCCACGGTACATAAAATAGCAGTAATATATGTATATATAAGTAAAATTATTATAATTATAAAATACATATACATATAAATATATATATATATATATAAAATACAGTAAACTCAAAAGTACCATAGAACTGAATAGGCCCATAGAAAGCCTAAGGGAGAAACTCAACTTAGTAACATATCAGTGTCATTATGTTTTGGTCCATGTTCCAGCCAATCAGGCTGCAGTTCCCTCTAGAACCTTCTCCTCCGAAGCCCAAGACCTCAGATTTTCTACCGCACGTCGTGTGAAGGGAGTCTCCCTGAGCTCTGCTCAGTTTTCTTCTTCTACTAGCTGTTATTTCTTCAAAATGTCTTCAAATAAGAAATCTTTGTTTAAAGCCTGCCCTTCTTGTGGCAAACTGCATCTTTTCCATGAGGATCCTCACAGTAAATGCATTTACTGTCTCTACCCAGACCACGAGGTTAAGAACTGTAAGTACTGTAGCACTTTTCCTCCCAAGACTCTGAGGGATAGAGAGGCCCGTCTCCTTCTGTGGCTACAGAAGTTGAAGACTTCAGAGTCTGTGGTTTCTGATGTGGAAAGTCTTTCTTCAGGTGTTTCCAAATCCTCTCAGAAGCGTGGGTCTGAAACTGAGCTTCCATCTCCTTTTCTTAAGAAGAGTAGACTGTTGGAATCCTCCAGGATTGTTTCCCCACAGGATTTGCTTCAGGGCACGTCTACGGGACCTGGTTCTCTGACGTCTGTGCCCAAAGCCATGCCTTCCTCTAAAAAATCTGGCATAGGCTCGTCGACGGGCTCGTCGACGCGCCCGTCGACGTCTTTAACGACGACAAAGTCTGTAACCTCTACGTCGACGACGACATGTTCTATGTCATCCACTGCCGCGTCGACGGCGATCACCTCGTCGACGGCAGCCCAGGAGACGAGACCCATTACGTCGATTGTTAGGATCTCGTCGACGAGTGTCAAGTCAGTACCGTCGATGAAGAAATCATCGTCAACGCTTCTATCGTCGACGCGAATGCCGACGTCGAAGACCAAGTCATCTAAAAGAAGCTCGTCAACGGCCGTAACATCAGCGCCGACGACTCCGTCGACGGCTATCTCGTCGACGGTTACTACGTCATCGACGATCAAAGCTCCGATATCGTCGACGGCTCCGTCGACGGCTCCGTCGACGGATAAGACATCTTCGTCGACGATGGGAAAATCTTCAATTTCAACTCCTCAGGTTGGTCGTACAACTACTGCTGTTGCTTCAACGGGCTCGTCGGCATCTCGTCCTCCTCCGACCTCAGCTACCATTTATACAGTGGTTACTGCTTCTTCCTTGAAGACGGTACCTCTCATTCTGTGGAAAAGTAAATTTTGCCATGTTCTGTGTCCCTACGCGTCCTCCATCTTATGTTATGTGTGCATGATTAATATGCATATGTATTCCCCATGTTTGATTAAAGACGCAATTACAGTTGTGTCCATCTCTAGTATGCCAGTTTCCAGTTCTCGTGAATACTACGAATATCAGGCCTATGTAAAGCTACGTTGCCACGTTTCTCAGTGTGCACGTTATTTCATTTGTAAAGTTCCCGTTTCTAGGCCTCAAAAGGGCCCGGACACCAGATTCAGCTTCTGTCTCCTGAGCCCTCGCTGAGGAGCGATACAGCCCCCACCTGTATCCTCGACCCTTCACTTACTCCCTGCCTCACAGTGCCCGGTTCAGCCTGGCTCTGCCTACGAGTCTGCCAAGAGTATGTTATGATTCTAGTTATCAGTCCAGCCCTCCTTCTCTGCATTCCTAAGCTACTGAATCGCATCAATAGTTTCCGTCATTGTCTAGCCTTTACGTCTCCATGTAAGAGAAATACTGCATTTAATGGTCATTTAATATTCTTCATCACGCACTACATGTAGAATGATGCATGCACCAGTCTTAGAGTCTGTTAGCCTTTACCCTCCTGACTCTTAGTTTATATCAACATGTTCTCTAAACATCAGATACTAGATACTGTTTAGGTACATGTCGCCCTGACTCTCCAGACTTCAGTCTCTGCTCCTAGCACAGAGTTCATAGCCCCCAGCTTCTCCTAGTAACACGTCATTGTCAGTTTGCGCGTACCATTAGGTTAGAGGTCCCGGCTCCTTAGGTAGCCCCCTCCATGTTTCCGCCCCATTCATGACATATTCTGTTACGTTTGCATCACATGTCTATGTATACGCCCTGTTCACGCCTCTTTCACCCTTATCTTTCGCAACTGCTATTGACCACACCCACTGCTCCGCCTACTGTAATTCACTGTAATGTAACTGTTTTAGTATATATACCTATGTAATGTTATTAAACGTTAGCGCGCTCATCCCAGATCCAGCCCCGGCAGCTGCCGGGCCCTGTCATCCTGTTCCTGTGCAGGTTGTCCTGTTCCTGTCCTTTATGCTGTATTAAACCTGCAAACTCCTACTACCTCGAATCTTGACTCTTATTTATTGAGCTATCTGTTATTGCTATGTCCAGTAAAACCTAGATCCGGTATTATTTATTTATATACCACATAATGGCGCCCGAATAGGGACTTGCCCTTTCCCCACGCCCCGGTGAAGCCACGCCGGCCCCCTGACCCTCTGCAGCCGTGACGGAACCATACCGTGCACGTGCAGATATTTCTGCTTCAAGTATCCCTCAGGCCCACGGAGGAGACGGAGGTGGCGGTCCAGCATCCAGACGAGGCGGTGGAGGAACGCGGCGAGTCCCGACCAGAGCCCAAGCCGAGAGTCCAAGGTCCGAGGTATCCGGAGGCCCACCCGTAACAGAAGTCCGAAGTTCGTCCGTCCGGCGTCGAAGCAGTCCAGTCCAGTCCGAGGCCTTCCGTTCTTGCTGCCCGGTGAGTACCATTGCTGGGGTAGTATCTAGACAGGGTCAATCTAATTGACTCTGGTCCGTGGGTTGGTGGTACACAGACCCAAAACGAAGTGTCCACTTCGGTGGATGCGGGTCCTGACGTGTCTCTTTATGAGACCGGTGAGTTTCGTACTGTTTCAGCAGTGCATCTAGTTTCTGTTCTAGTCAGTTCTGTTCTCGAGAAAATTCATGTATTCTGTCTTCAGTATTCCAGGTAGTATTCTGTTCGAACTGTTATTTTTAAATGTTCTTCATGTATTTCAATGTCGTGGTATGAATGTGGAGTAATTATCGTGTTCATTGTGTATTGTAATTACGTATTGTGTCTAGGTTACAGTTCAGTCATGCCCTTATTTTCTAAATTACGTCAGTTGAAAACTAGAAAAGGTCTGTTAGAAGCAGCAGTTCCTGTCCCGCCTAGGGACAGTCCAGGTCATTTTATGTATCAGAAGCATGGCATAAGTGCCATATTATATCTAGATTTATGGGTAGAGTATACCAAAGAGTTAGAGGAAAAGTATAGATGGCCCGTATCAGGTACGTGGGATGCCGAGTGCATCATGAGAGTAGAAGAAGCATTATGGAAAAAAGAAAGCCAGACAGTCACAGAAAAATGCCATCGAGTTATGGCGCAAAGAATCTCATAAAAGAACCGAAAAAGAAATCAGAAAGTCAGAACTAAGTAGAGAATCCTTAGAACGAGCCCAAGAAAGGGAATTAATCGAGATAGGTGAACGAGTCAAAACCGAACAGTCAGACAGACAGAGGAATGCCCTTATTAAGGGTATGTACCCTCTTCTTGCCGAGGGCTTGCCAAAAGCGACCCCGGAGGCATCCAGTAATTTTCCGCCACCACTAGTTCCGACCAAGCTACGTCACAAACCGACCGCAGCTGATATATTCATCTCGTCCTATTTGGACGACACAGTCCCAGAATATGCGAATCCTGTCCCGCCAGTCCCTGTAAATAATGTAAATCCAGCTCCTCCAGACACCGGGGCACCTCTTGCAGTACCTGCTACGGTACCCCCGGTCCAGCCTACATTACAACTTCCCGCCACTCTGCCAATACGAAGAATGTCAGTCGATGATTCCAGTTTAGGGGCCGCAGGAGGAGGTCCTCCTGGTACCCCGCCGCCACACCAACGTAAAACGTTGGCCGAGTTACATGAAGGTGCGTTACAGCGTACACCCAAATATCAGTCCGTTGCAGATATCCGACGAGTCCTTACTGAGTGCCGCTATGACCCAGTCGTAGGTGATGATAGTACCGTTCTATATTCCATACATGTAAGACGGGTGCTCGGGTTTTTAGACACCCTACCAGATATGAAAGGAGATCTAGACAGAATATATCGTTTCATCCGTACAGGGGATGATCCAGAAAGTATTAGCGAAGCCATGTCTCAAAGAAAAGCTGAAATCCAGCTCATGTTATTAAAGTTTTTGATTAATTGTCTAATAAGAGAACAAGATTACCCGACTAAAGATCCGGTCGAAATGAGAACTCTGACAAGGTGGAGTGATAATATAGCTGAGGGTAAGCACAAAACTATCAGTAGTATAGAGAGTATGTACAAGAAAATTCGTAAGGAAATAATAAGGTTACACGAACAACGTAAAGCAGCACAAGTAAGCGAGAAGGAAAATGACTCTCCTACGGAAGAGGTAGAGGACGAGAATCCCGCCAGAATAGCGTATGTAGGAAAATCTAGATTTCCAGATCGCCATTTACGTCAAGAACCCAAGTCAGTTTTTCATCATCTAGCACCAGAACAAGGTTCTCTAGAACAAGTATTTCAAGCTACCGATCACATTCTGAAATCACGAATCGGTTATAGTGAATTAAGTACCATGCATGAACAAGAACTAGTCCGATCAGCAGTCCGATGGGCTACTGATTCTACCACTTTTCCAGACGGAATAGTGGCACAAATGTTTCTGAAACTGCCCCCAGCCGAGCAACGACTGGTGGGTATGTATATGATCCAACACCTCATTACTTTGTATGAGGGTCAACATTCTGATCCTGGTCCGTTACACGATGTCCTGAACGAGTTACTCCAGTATAGATGGAAAGGTTTAGGTACCGATTTAATTAGTGTCATTCTAGAACAGCGCCACAAATATAGAACGTTTTTGAACCCGCATTTTGTTCATGTCTCACCCCCAGAAAGTAAACCCTTTTACATAGACAGACAGAATCCGTTACGAGAAGTGCACCCAGTTAGGACAACAGCTGGTGAAATGCAACGAGTGTTTGTTTACACCCCGATTACAAAGATGGAACTCTTAGAGATGAAGAAATTAATTCCCTGTCATGATAAAGATCCAGCAGGGTTCCACCGAGAATTAAAAGACATGCTCCGTATGGGAGAATACACGTATCCAGATATTATTAAAATGTTAAAGGTCCTGTTGCCCGCAGGGGTATACGAGAAACTCAAGGAAAAAGAATGGGAGGTGGGAGAGAAAAAGATCGATTGGGCAGTTCTAGAAGCTGAAGATAAGGCACGAGTACCAGGTACCGGTCTTGGAGATAAATGTAAAGAATTACCAGAATTATTGATACAAGTTTTGCCCAGATTATTGGCAACTAGAAAGGAAGACTGGGATGCAATCTCAGCCTGTAAACAGAAACAAGATGAAGATACTAGTGATTTTTATTCTAGATTCGAGAAATGTTTCACTATCAACAGTGGCCTCAAGATAAGTAGCGAGTCATACCCTCATCTTTTTGTTACTAAATTAGTCGAGAATTCAAGTCCACAAGTTAAGAATCGAGTTTTGAAAGTCGAAAGTACCTGGCAAGCTAATACTCCGTCCCAGATGTTACAGATGCTCCAATACCACCAGAATAGAATCAGAGAAGAGCAAGAACATGAGAGGAAACGTATGAAAGACACGAAAATGAAAGTACTAGTTGCACAATCTGTTCCTCAAGACAGTCAGAAGAGGGGTCCGAATCAAGCCAGTCATCCTGCAGCTCCTGTTAAAGGAAACTGCAATTATTGTAAACAGCCAGGTCATTTTATAAACGAGTGTGCAGTTCTGAAACATAACATAGCTACCGGTAAGACTAAAGAAAGACCACGTCCGCCTAGAGAAGAACAAGTTTCACAGACTTCTCAGCCACAGAATGCACCACAGACAGTTCCAGTACCACAGCCTATTGCTGCAACACAGCATGTTACACAACAGATGTACCAGTATGCACAGTCCGAGTATCCAGAGTATCAGCCATATTCATGAAACAGCCTAGAGAGGGAGGTAGGCTTGCCTCTCATCGAGATACCTGTAGATCAAGAAGGTCCCTATGTTCACAGTCAAGTATTAGGGAAAGACAGAAAGTTTTTGATTGATACAGGGGCAAGTAGGACCACCATCAGTCACGCCGAAGTTCCAGGGGCTCCGCTCTCAGGCTCTAGAAATGTTTCCCTTGGATTTTCAGGAAAGCCTATCGTGAACGAGATATCTAAGCCAGTTACTCTAGAAGTGGGTCCACTGTCCCGCACTACTGATCTGTTACTTACGAAGTCATGTCCAGAAAATTTATTAGGCATTAAGACACTGAAAGAGTTAGGTGCAGTTATTTGCTGCTCCCCCGAGGGAATACGATTGTTCCTACGTGACTTCAAGGGTCACTATGTATTACGAGATTTTGATCCGAGATTGTCTAATGTTCCGCAGCATCTATGGGCGCAAGGTCCAACTGATGTTGGTTATATGCAAATCACACCCCATCGTGTGACTCTCAAGCCAGGTGTAGTGTTACCACGAATCAGACAGTACAGATTGCCACCTGAGGCTGTAGCAGCCTTATCCAAAATTATTGACGAGCTCATGGCTCAAGGAGTAGTTGTAGAAACTGACTCCAATGTATGTAATTCTCCGATCATTCCCGTCATGAAACGTACTGATCCAAATGCACCCCCAGTATATCGATTAGTGATTGACCTTCGAGAACTCAATAAATGTATTATTCCCCAGTACCCAGTTGTCCCAGATATCTCTTCCCTATTGACAGCCATAGATTCTGAAGCCACATTTTTTACAGTCATAGACCTCAAGAACGCGTTTTTCAGTGTCCCCATTCATCCAGACAGCCAGTTTCTTTTCGGATTTTGTTTAAATGGAAGGAGCTATATGTTCACACGCGCTCCTCAAGGTTTCACAGAAAGTCCTAGTATTTACAGTCAGGCACTTAAGAGACAACTAGACAACATTCACATGCCAACTGACACTGCCCTGCTCCAGTATGTCGATGATCTACTGATCACAGCCCGTTCTGAACGTGCTTGCGAGCGAGCATCACTTACAGTTTTGTATTTCCTTGCCGAGATGGGGCACAAGGTGTCCCCTTCGAAGCTTCAATTCTGTGTACAGCAAGTGATCTACTTAGGCCACTTACTGTCCAAGTGGGGTAGGCAGTTGACACCAGACCGTATCCAGTTAATAGCGAGTCTTCCTCAGCCCAAGACACAGAAGGAGGTACGTGCTTTTATCGGCCTTACTTCTTATTGTAGACAATGGATTCCTCAGTATGCATTTCTAGCCAAGCCACTGATACAGTTAACGACACAGGAGGCAGCCGTATCGACTGTCCTCCCTTGGACGTCTGAACATACACTTAGTTTCAATGAGTTAAAGAAAGCCTTATGCCAAGCTCCAGTTCTAGCTACACCGAACTACAGTAAGCCTTTTACACTTTTCGTCACTGAACGTGAAGGTACAGCATTATCTGTTCTCACACAAGATCAAGCAGGACAATACAAGCCTTGTGCTTATTTTTCGAGCACATTAGATCCTGTAGCCCAGGCTCTGCCTGCGTGCCTCAAGTCAGTTGCAGCCACAGCACTAGCTATCAGACAAAGTGATTCAATAGTATTAGGACATTCCCTGACAGTACAGGTTCCACACTCCGTGGAAGTTCTTTTAAACCGAACACAGACTCAGCACTTGACAATTGCACGTTTAACAGGTTATGAATTGACACTGTTCCAGCCACACATAGAAATCAGACGCTGCAACGTTTTAAATCCTGCTACACTGTTACCATCAGTTAATTCGAATCCTGCCACACACGACTGTGTGGAAGTAGTTAACATCATGACTAAGCCAAGACAAGATCTGACAGATATTCCATTACCAGATCCCGACCTGACACTTTATGTGGATGGTTCATGTATGAGAACAAGTACAGGAGAACTAGTAGCCGCGTATGCAGTGACTACTGACACTGAAGTTATAGAGACACACCGTATTGACACCCTGTCCGCTCAAGCAGCAGAGCTAGTTGCTCTGACACAAGCCTGCATACACGCCAAGAACCTGAAAGTTAATGTTTACACAGATTCACGTTACGCATTTGGAGTCGTACACGACTTCGGAGTGCTCTGGCAGGAGAGAGGTTTCATGACTTCTCATGGAACCAAGATTCAGCATGGTCTCCTTATTCAGGCTCTGTTAGATGCCATACACTTACCGACATCCATTGCTATCATGAAATGCAAAGCACATACGAAAGTTACTGACACTATTTCCCAAGGTAATGATCTAGCAGATCGCACAGCCAAGCTTACAGCACAGACTCCAGACATTCCAGTTAACCCGACACAGACACGTACTCCAGATCCGACTATATGTATGACAGTTAAGGACCCTACTCAAGATGTCATAGATATCCAGTTACATGCTACTCCCGATGAAATCAAGAAATGGTCCGAACAAGGAGGGGTCCAGACAGATCAGGGATGGGTGACGAAGGGTAAAGCCACATGGTTTCTCCCCGACTCTATGGTTCAAGTCATTATCAATACCGCACATAGTCCAGCACATTTAGGAGAAAAAGCTATGTTAGATAGTATCCAGAACATTTGGTTCAACAAACATTTACGAGCTGCAGCCAAGCAGAAAGTCCGTACCTGTATGATATGTTGCCAGTTTAATCCAGGTAAAAGTGTCCCGGTGGAACAAGGTGGATTCCAGCCCCCTGACCACCCTTTTGAAGTCCTCCAAATGGATTATATTCAAATGGAGCGATGTCGAGGTTTCAAGTATGTCCTTGTAGTTGTATGCGCTTTGTCCAGGTGGACAGAAGCATATCCAGTCCCAGATTACACAGCCACAACTACTGCCAAGCAGTTGGTTCGTGAGTTCTTCCCCCGTTATGGACTCCCTAGAGTCGTATATTCCGACAACGGCTAGCCGTTCTCATCTGAGTTGATGAAACACGTTTCTCTTTTGTTAGGGTACCAGTGGAAGTTTCATTGTGTACGCCATCCTGAAGCAGCCGGTCTCGTAGAGAGACATAATCAGACCCTGAAAATCCGAATTGCAAAAGTTTGTCAAGAGAAAGGTGTGGACTGGCTAGTAGCTTTGCCAGTCGCTTTATTTTATATGCGCATGGTCGCACATTCCAGATCAGGTCTGTCCCCGTACGAGGTCGTATTCGGCCGCCCCCCTAACATGTGGGGTACACCTAGACCCCGAAGTATTACCGATGTTTCATGTAATATGCTGACAGATTACCTAGCTTCCTTGATGTCTGCCCTCAACTCTTGTCGTTCACAGGTTGCCGCCGCATTTCCAGACAATACCGAGGTGGCACCGCATGAAATCGTTCCCAGATCCATGGTTCTAGTGAGAAATTTTGATCGTTCAAGTCCGCTGGAGCCTCGCTGGAAGGAGCCCCGACAGGTCCTCCTGGCCACCCGTACAGCCGTGAAGTTGGAGGGAAGAAAAGGCTGGGTGCATCTTTCGCATATCAAAAAGTTTTATGGATTGAAGCCTGTTTCAAAGAACATTTCCGAGGATTTGAAATACTGCCAAAGTACTATTCTTAAGGACTGTCCCGCAAAAGACAATGATACTGAACCCTCCCTGTTAGAGAAAACTCCGCAACAGGAGTATAAACTTAAATTAAGGTCTAGTAAAATAAGTCAGCCAGTTTGATTGTCTAAGTCCTCCCCTAGGTGAAACGGTTAGACCGGTTTCTGACATGTATAAAATAGACCCCCATAGTGAGAGAGTTAGTCAAAACTCAATCCGATGTATCGTTTTTCTAAGTTTCATATTATTTTTCAGTCTCATGTTTACCTGTACCAGTTATGCATTCTATCTGTATTTCCCAGTTTCTCATGTAAATAAGTCTTCTAATGTTACAGTAGAGCACACGTTTAGTGATCTGCCTCCTCATGAACTCTCTTATCGTCTCGCTATGCGTAATAACTCCTTTATCCGCATGTTACATTACTCACACCAGACCAGCAATGCCACTAATTGTTGGGTGTGTGGTCGACTCCCCCCTTTCCAGACACCGAAGGGAGTTCTGCCACTCTTTCCTTATCCATTTTCACATAATGGTTCGTGTGGAGCATGGTCCACGTTAACGTCATCCTCAACAGATATGTCTTTTCTTAACAGTACATGTTTTCCAGACAAGCAAGGTCTTCCCCACAGAACAGGGTTAGATCTAGAGAATGAAGTTTATAATTTGGGTAATTATTCTTCGAATTTTATGGTCCTGAATGTTCAGTCCGATCCCATTCCAGACTTACCCGCTATTTCAGTACTACCAGTCAAAGGCGAATTATGTGTCAGAAATAATGGTTCCGTACATGTAGGACATAGTGATTGTACTACTATTGTCAAGTATAGTGACAGTAGGAAATCTATTTTCAAAGCTTCACGTCATTCTTATTTTGTTTGTGGTCAGACCGCATATGTTCGTCTGCCCCTCGATTGGGAGGGTACCTGTTACATTGCCTTCCTACTGCCACCAGTTTTCCTAGCCCCATCTGATTATCACAGAAACACACATCTAGTACACTTTAGACATAAAAGGGAGATCGAGTCCCCAATTGTCGATTATACTGAAACTGCTCTAGAACAGTATACAGATTTCAATAAAGGTTTCTTCTTCTTTATAGGACCTGTCCAGAATAGTAAGCTAATCCGTCGGTTAACCAGAACCCTTGAAGCAGTAGTGAATGAGACTGCCTCTGCCCTAGGTAATTTAACCGAAGAGCAATCTGCTATGAGATTTGTCGTGCTCCAGAATCGTCTCGTTCTTGACGTCATACTGGCCGATAGAGGAGGAGCATGTAGAGTCATCGGATCTAGTTGCTGCATTTTCATTCCTAATAATGCGCCGTCTGTTTATTCAGCTATAACCAGACTCCATAAAATTGCCCATATGTTACACCAAGATCCAGGCACCTGGACATGGTCCGGTTGGTTCTGGAATATAATTTCCGCCTGGGGATGGAAAGTATTGTCATTTCTGGGTATTGCAGTAGCGATTAAGCATGGGCGGATTTTGCGGATCCACGATTCGCGGATTTAGCGGATCCACGGATCGTGGATCCGCAAAATCCGCGGATTTAGCGGATTTGCGGATTTGGGGGCGGGGCTTCATCGAGTGTGTGGGCGGGGCCAAACGGACGGGGCTTCCACGCGAGCGCACATGCCTCTTGTGTGTCTAAAAGGTCAGAGACCGATCAGAGCAGCATCACAGCGGATTTTCGATGATATATTTGGGAAGAAGGCACATCTGCCCAGCCTCCCAACGCTCACGATTTTTTTTGGGCTGATTAATGAGTCACTGCATTTGCGCTTCAACTAGTTCCAGCGACCAAGTGTGTGTTACTATGCAATCGCGCCGAAGTGCGCAGGGGTCCCTTGAGTGAAATGTCCATCATAGTCGGTAAATGGCGGGAAGACGGTGCACACCTCGAGTGTGTGGGCGGGGCCAAACGGACGGGGCGTCCATGCGAGCATGCCTCTTGTGTGTATAAAAGGGCAGAGACCGATCAGAGCAGCAGATTAATTTTTGGGCTGATGAATGAGTCACTGAATTTAAGCTTCAACTAGGGCACATGCTTTATTGATATCTGCAAGTGTTTCCTGTTGAGGTTTATTTTTTTGTGCCAGGACCGTCGTGCCCTTCATATTTATTCAAGGTGACACCACCGTTGAAATAATTTACGATGGCGCCGGCAAGCTGCCAGGGCCATCCTGCAATAGTTACTTAATTAGCTTCAACAGGAAGCTCCAACTGTTAAAATAAAGCAGGCGCTCGAGCCCCTGCTGTATCTTATCTATTAGAGCTTCCTGTTGAAGCTAATTAAGGTACATGTCGCCCTGACTCTCCAGACTTCAGTCTCTGCTCCTAGCACAGAGTTCATAGCCCCCAGCTTCTCCTAGTAACACGTCATTGTCAGTTTGCGCGTACCATTAGGTTAGAGGTCCCGGCTCCTTAGGTAGCCCCCTCCATGTTTCCGCCCCATTCATGACATATTCTGTTACGTTTGCATCACATGTCTATGTATACGCCCTGTTCACGCCTCTTTCACCCTTATCTTTCGCGACTGCTATTGACCACACCCACTGCTCCGCCTACTGTAATTCACTGTAATGTAACTGTTTTAGTATATATACCTATGTAATGTTATTAAACGTTAGCGCGCTCATCCCAGATCCAGCCCCGGCAGCTGCCGGGCCCTGTCATCCTGTTCCTGTGCAGGTTGTCCTGTTCCTGTCCTTTATGCTGTATTAAACCTGCAAACTCCTACTACCTCGAATCTTGACTCTTATTTATTGAGCTATCTGTTATTGCTATGTCCAGTAAAACCTAGATCCGGTATTATTTATTTATATACCACAATTCAACTAAGTCCTATAAGGAGTGGTGCCCGTCTTCCAGACAAATTGTTTCAATCCGGTGGAGAAGACTCCGACCACGAATCTGAGGTGGAACAACTGTTTGCACAGGCATCTAGTCCATCTGATTTGAACATTAAGTGCCAGGAGTACAGTGATGAGGGTGACGAAGAGGAATACGTCGAAGGTGGGAATGATTTATTTCCTGTTGACGAAGCAGAAACTGTAACTTCAGAACCAGTTACACAAATTCCTTTCTCTTTAGTCAAAAATTTGCAGCACATGCTTGATGACTATAACAGCAGGTTCCCTCCATCTACACCTGCCTCCCCGGCATTACAACCTCCTCCCCAGCCTCAACTACAAGCTCCACAAGCACCTGCTACGGTTCCACCCGCGTCACCGGGAGGAACTCGTCCTGACACTGACAATGAGGATCCTGCTCCTCAAGACACTGATGACGACGATGACGTCGATATGAATGAGTGGGACAATTACAGGGCACAAACACTTTCCACTCCGCCCACTTCACCTCTTGCATCTCCTCCAGTGGACATTGCAAACTTCCATAATTTAATGATCCGAGCTGCGTAACGCTTCCATCTCACTGTAGAGAAACAGCAACATGAGAGTGAATGCTTCCTGTATGATTTTAAGGACATTTCACAAAGACAATCACACACAATTCCAATTATTGACTTTATTTGGACGGAGGGCCTTAAACTTATGGAACATCCGAATTCAGTACCTGCAGTCTTATCCAGATTGGACAAGAAATATAAGGCTCCAGCGTCCGCTCCAGCCTGCTTGGTATCACAACCAAAAGCAGACTCGGTTATTACTCAAGCAGCACAAAAAAGATCTCGTAATCCGGCAACACCACTCACATCTCCTCCTGATCAGGAAGGCCGCAAGCTGGACTCTATAGGGAAAAAGTTTACAACAATGGCAGCCACTACTGTCAGAGCGGCTAATACTTTGGCTATTCTGGGCTGTTACGACCACCAGATGTGGTCCGAGATTGCCGCATTGCTTCCTCAGATGTCTGAGACCATCCGTGCAGAAGCACAGGCCATTATCCAGGAGGGAGAGGTAATCTCGTCTGAAATTATCGAATGCGCGCTCGACATTTCTTCCACGGGCTTTCGCCAATTAGCTGGAGCTGCAGTCCTGAGGCGTCAAGGCTGGCTGAAATCTACGACTTTTCGCCCAGAAGTACAAGCAAAGGTCCTTGACTTGCCGTACGATGGAGAATCTTTGTTTGGCAAGCATGTGGACGATGCTCTTGAAGCGATCAAAAAGGACACTGACACCGCAAAGTCCTTAGCTACTCTCCAATATAAAAAGCGGCCCTTTCGGGGAGCACGAGGTAGAGGCGGCGGCTCCTCTACTTTTCGTGGATCAGGCCAGTATCGCTCATACAATACCTACAGCGATAACCGGCAGAGAGGTTCATACCAAAACCAAAATCGTCAGTCTTCCTCCAGACCATACCAAAGGAAAACAACTTATAGAGGTGGTGCAAAAAACAAAAAACAGTGACAGTTTCAGTTCCTTTCGTCTGCCGACTGTGCATCTTGGAGGTCGCATCTCAAAATTCTTTTGCAAATGGTCCGAAATCACCTCCGACCAATGGGTCCTGGACGTTGTCTCCAAAGGCCATACCCTGGAGTTCACAAAATTCCCTCCCACTCGTCCACCTTCGGGACCACCCTCTCCCCACCTCAAAGAACTTTTGGCCCAGGTGAAATTAATGATCCTGAAAGGAGCCATCGAGGTAGTGCCGCTAGGTCAACGCGGCAAGGGATTCTATTCCCGCTTTTTCTTAGTCAAGAAAAAGTCGGGAGAATGGCGTCCAATTTTGGATTTGCGGGCCCTAAACAAATTCATCCTTTCCAAAACTTTTCAAATGTTAACTCTGCTCCAAATCCTGAATTACCTCAATCCAGGGGAATTCTTCTCAACGATAGACCTCCAGGACGCATATTTCCATGTGCCAATTCACCCCAGACACAGGAAGTATCTGCGCTTCACAGTCGGACACCTGCACTTCCAATTCAAGGTCCTACCATTCGGCCTCCGTACAGCACCGAGGGTCTCTACTAAGATCATGGCCCCGGTAGCTGCCTTTCTATGCCTACGAGGCATACAATTCTATCCATACCTGGACGACTGTCTCATAAAAGCTCAGAATCTTCAACTGGCAATCCAGCATACACAGTCTTGCCTCTCCCTGTTTCAAGACTTGGGTCTTTCCATCAATTGCCAGAAGTCACACTTTCGCCCATCTCAGCGGCAAGATTTTCTAGGAGCCTCGCTAGATTCTCATCTGGCAATGGTTTTTGTCTCCCAGGAACGACAAGACCGTATGCTCAAGATGGTACGATCACTCCAGTCAAAACTGTAAGTTTCAGTCCGGATGTTGAAATCATTCCTCGGCATGGCCTCTTCTGCAATACAGTTGATTCCTCACTGCAGACTACATATGAGGGTCATCCAAGAAGAGTTGGACAAGCAGTGGAAACAGATCTCAGGATCATTCAACGACAGGATCCTTCTCACGCCCTGCATCCTACGGGCTCTGGAGTGGTGGGCTCACCCTCCAAACATTTCAAAGGGTCGGTCTTTTCAAGACACTACTCCAACTCTAACGCTTACGACCGATGCATCCCTGGAGGGCTGGGGTGCACATATCGAAGGCCTATCAGTACAGGGAAAATGGACTGCGGTCCAGCGCACTTGGCACATAAACCGCCTGGAGCTTCTGGCGATCTTCCTTGCCCTAAAGTCTTTTCAAAGGATTGTTCAAGGTCAATCCCTGCTGGTGAGGACAGACAACACCATCAGCATGCATTACCTGAACAAGCAGGGCGGCACCAGGTCCCTTTTGCTTTCCCAACAAGCACAGGAGATCTGGAATTGGGCGATTTGTCATCAAATTCATCTCACAGCCATTCATGTGCCTGGTGTTTCCAATGTTCTGGCGGATTCACTCAGCAGATCATTCTCGGACAATCACGAGTGGGAACTCAATCAACCAACTCTCGAGTTCATCTTCCGCCAGTGGGGCCAGCCGCAAATGGATTTTTTTGCGACTATCACCAACAGGAAATGCCAACGCTTTGCAAGTCTTCATCCCCACAGAGAGAGAAGCGGAAATGCATTTTCGATCAGCTGGTTGAACGCATTCAGCTACGCTTTTCCTCCGCTTCCTCTGATTCCACGCTTACTACACAGAATGAGGCTTCAACCCTGCCACATCATCCTGATTGCACCCAAATGGCCGCGGCGCCCATGGTTCTCGGATCTGCTCTTGTTCTCCCAGAGCGAGACAATTCCGCTTCATCCACTGCCTCACCTCCTCACAATGCAGCAGGGACAGATTTGCCATCCGGATCCGGCATACCTCCAGCTCCATGCCTGGAACCTCAACACCATGAATTTGCGCGTCTAACCATCGACGCTGACTGTAGGGAGGTGTTGGCGCACGCCCGTGCTCCTTCCACCATTAAAACCTATCAGTTGAAAAGTCTTTTTAGCGGCTCTCTCCCGCTTCCGCCATGATGGTTCGACTTCACTGTATTCATCTAGAATCATCCAACAGTTTTTCAAAGGTCTCTTCCGTATGTTTCCACCCATTCGGTGTCCTCCGCCTGCTTGGCCCTTGAATCTGGTTTTGTCTCAGCTCCTCCTACCTCCTATTGAACCCATCCACTCAGCAAGCTTAAAATTCCTCACGTGGAAAGTTGCCCTATTGCTCGCCTTGACATAATCTAGGCGTGTCAGTGACATTCAGGCATTCACAATTCAGCCTCCTTTTCTTCAGTTTTCAGTTTTCAAAAGACACTGTTACATTACGTACTAATCCAACATTTATTCCGAAAGTTCCCAGTGATTTCCATCTCAACTAACCCATCATTTTAAGAACTTTCTTTCCTAATCCACAGACTCCTGCGGAACGTTCATTACATTCCCTGGATGTGAAACGTTGCCTTAAATTTTACATTCAGCGCACTGCATCCATCAGGAAATCTGATCAATTGTTCGTGGCCTACGGCCCGATCTGCAAGGACAACCTGTTACCAAGCAAACTATTACTAGGTGGATTTCCTCCACCATTACCTTTTGTCATCACCGGGCTGGCAAGCCTCTTCCAGCTTCAGTACGTGCTCATTCCACTAGAGCTGTGTCAGCCTCTACTGCCCTCTTTGCGGGGGTACCTCTACGACACATTTGCAGAGCTGCTACGTGGTCGAGCAGCCATACTTTTACGAAGCACTACTGTCTGCAGTCAACAGACACCGCTGATGCAGCAGTCGGACAAGCGGTGCTGCGGAATCTTTTCCAGTGAAGGTGAGCCTCTGTTGCTACCCGCCTCCAGTCATAAAGGTTTTTCCTATTTTATATATATATATATTTATTATATGCTTCAATTTACTGTTACCTTTATGACTTATATGGTGCTTACTGCTTTCTACTCTTATTCAAGCATGTGAATCTATGAAAGACACCCCTAATACTGGAGAAGAACATAAGTTACTTACCTGTAAACTGTGGTTCTCCAGTATTGGTGTCTTTCATAGATTCACATGCGACCCTCCCATCCTCCCCTCAGAGGCTCTCTTCTCCTCAGGCACTTTTTGGTTACTCTGTGCTACGAAAATCTGAGGTCTTGGGCTTCTGAGAAGAAGGTTCTAGAGGGAACTGCAGCCTGATTGGCTTGAACATGGACCAAAACATAATGACACTGATATGTTACTAAGTTGAGTTTCTCCCCTAGGCTTTCTATGGGCCTATTCAGTTCTATGGTACTTTTGAGTTTACTGTATTTTATATATATATATATATTTATATGTATATGTATTTTATAATTATAATAATTTTACTTATATATACATATATTACTGCTATTTTATGTACCGTGGGACTCTCACTTCGACGACGGGGAATATTCAAGCATGTGAATCTATGAAAGACACCAATACTGGAGAACCACAGTTTACAGGTAAGTAACTTATGTTCTTCCATTGGACCCGGAGGGCAGGTATCACAGTCGCTCCCCTCTCCTCAGCGCTCTGTATACGTTTGTGATTCTATTACCGGACCGGAGGCTTCGTATTATGCTTTCTCTTTCATTTATTGCCACTCACAGCAGCCAATGAAAACTTTGTATTATGTAAATAAAACTACATTTCCCATGATGCACATGTAACACATCACATCCTGTAAAACCCCGTAAGAGCCACCATAACCGGAAATCCTCCTGTTTCTTTGCTGCTCACGCAGGCAGTTAAGTGTATTCTATGCTTTTTTGCACTAATGCTTATGATATGCAAATGTTACTTTGATTAGGCACTCGCCGCTTTAACATTGAATGTGCGCAACTATCGCGCTTTGTGTCGCTTCGCTGTGCTCAAATTGCATGTGTGGTAAGGTTAATTCCTGATTGTTGCAGCGCGAGCCTCGCGCTTTGTCGCCCGATGAGCCGCGGCACTCCCGCTGCCATTGGGGAGTGGGAGTGCGCGCTCAAGCATTTTTTAATTTCCCGCTTAAGCGGCACGATATTTAAAGCTGCGGGTGCGTTTGCAAAAGTCTAATTTTCCTGTTCTGAGTGTCGGTATGGCTCCGCCTACGGCGGTTTGCTTACTTATTCATTTAGATGCCCAGAGGCTCCCCTCATTAGCCGAGCGCGCTAGGAGCCTTCCACTTTCGATTTTCTTTTAGGTTTCGATGTGCGTATCCCAATTGGGCTATTTTTAGTAGGATATGGGCTACGCACGCTGCTACTGCCAGTTTTTCTTTCATTTTTTGCTCATTTCACCCTGCATCTTCCACTGAGCAACACCTATGCCTGGCAGGGCCGGACTGGCAATTCCGGGCACCGGCAATCCCCCGGTAGGCTGGACGGGGTGGGGGACATTTTTTAGACAGGGGGCCGGTTTTGTTTTCGGTCCGCGATGTAATCAGCGAGAGTCACAGACTAGTCTGACTGTCTGTCTGCAGCGGAGCAGAGGTCAGAAAACCTACTACTCTGTGTCTCACCTCCGTGGTCAGGGTTAAAAGCACATCTGCAGTGTTGAAACTTGTGCACCATCCGACCGTGACCAGGTGCAGCCAGCCAGGTGAATTACATTTCAAAATCAGTACCAGACTGCCGTTGCGCAGCGTGTTCGCGCAGATGTCTCCTCCGACCCCAGGGCCTCGGGGGAGGCCTGACCCTCTGAAGCTCACCTGATGCCGGGCGCTGGTGGTGGATGATAATTTACTTGCCATCGTGAGCCTGCTGCTCCACTGTGAGAAAACTGTAATATAATTATTAAATTTTTTGGATAACTAATTAATGAGGGAGCTGAATAGTCACAGGTGAAACTGAGGGTTTCCGATAATTGAAATATACACGGCGAGGCCAGGGCTTTACAGAAAAACCGCCCGCCCGGCCTATCTCCGTCAGTCTACTCTTGGCAAAAGTGGGCATAGGTGATCCATGGGGCGGCGCAATGGCTGCAGTTTTCCTGCGACGTCTGTGACGTTGCTGGCCACTAAAGGGGTGCCCCTTTGATGTCCAGCAATGTCACACACTTCGCAGATTGCCCCCAGGTAAACAGAATGGCGGCGGCAGCTTTGTTTATCTTTCCAGCGCCCGCCATCAGCAGACGTGGTGCTTAATGTGCTGTCCAAGCCCTTATCACCAGGATTGTGTGGTTATCACGAGTCAACAGGAATTTAGATTCTAGAAGATCAGCCTGCAAAGATTGCAAAATTGCTGTATGAGCAGGAAGCCAGCAAGATTTGGAGAAAGTTGGTTGTACCAAAGCGTAAAGAGGCTTGATACACTGGGCATATTCGGGAATGTAAGTGCGCCCGAAATTTTAAAAAGCCCAGTACAGACTGTAGTTTTTGCAGTGTCGTGGAAGCGCACAGCTGTGCGCTTTTCTCCAGGAAGTGAGGTGCCACACCTCGACCATCATTGTTGAGCTCGTAGCCCAGGAACAACACCGTGTACTCTACAATGTGACTTTTCGCAAAGTTGAATTTATAGCCAAAATCGGCAAAACGGCACATTATGCTGTCAACATGACACAGATGCGGCAATAATTTGTCGTTTGTGAGATAAATATCATCCACATACGAACATGCATCTGCGGCGAGTCCCTCCAAAAGAGAGACTATGTGGGCGGCAAAGACGCCTGGACTGTTCTTATAGCCCATAGCCAAATGTCAGAATTGGCGCTGTTTGCCACCACTTGTAAAAGCTGTCCATTGACTACTAATAGAGGATAGGTTGTGGGCGAAAAACCCATTAGATATGTCAAGTGTGGTCTTAAACCTTTTGCACACGAGACTATCTTGGCAAAAGTGGGCATAGGTGATCCATGGGGCGGCGCCATGGCTGCAGTTTTCCTGCGATGTCTGTGGCGTTGCTGGCCACTAAAGGGGTGCCCCTTTGAGGTCCAGCAATGTCACACACTTCGCAGATTGCCCACAGGTAAACAGAATGGCGGCGGCAGCTTTGTTTATCTTTCCAGCGCCCGCCATCAGCAGACGTGGTGCTTAATGTGCTGTCCAAGCCCTTATCACCAGGTTTGTGTGGTTATCACGAGTCAACAGGAATTTAGATTCTAGAAGATCAGCCTGCAAAGATTGCAAAATTGCTGTATGAGCAGGCAGCCAGCAATAGCCAAAATCCGCAAAACGGCACATTATGATGTCAACATGACACAGATGCGGCAATAATTTGTCGTCTGTGAGATAAATGTCATCCACATACGAACATGCATCTGCGGCGAGTCCCTCCAAAAGAGAGACTATGTGGGCGGCAAAGACGCCTGGACTGTTCTTATAGCCCATATCCAAACGTCAGAATTGGCGCTGTTTGCCACCACTTGTAAAAGCTGTCCATTGACTACTAATAGAGGATAGATTGTGGGCGAAAAACCCATTAGATATGTCAAGTGTGGTCTTAAAACTTTTGCGCACGAGACTATCCACCAGAGCAGAACTGTGAGTATTTTGGACCGCGTACGTACGACAGTGGGAGTTTAAGTGCCGGTAATCCAATACCAAACTGTACGAGGCATCAGGCTTAGTCACAGTAAAAAGAGGGTTATTCATCAGAGACACACATGTTTCAATCACACCTTGATATTCTAATTGTTCAAGGATTATCAGCCACGGGAGCTTTTGCTTCACGCCGCATGGGGTATTGGGCCTGAGGCTGCGGCATAGACCGCAATGGTATCTCATGTCGGGGGAAAATTTGTTCCAGCCTCAGTGAGTATGTTACAAAGCCGGAGCAAGCGCCTTAGCCCACTCTTCTGCAAACTGCAGGGCCTGCTCCTTCGGCACTGTGTGCGCGAAAGCAGGGAGGATTACCTCCTTCCCTTGTGGAGCGGACAGTACAAAAGGTGGGGGCCAATCAGCCTCCGCTAACAAAATTTCATAGGTAGTAGTTACATTTTCCCAAAATACCCCTTTTACAGTACGTTGTATGTCACCTTCAATAAAAGGACTATTTCATAAAGTCTTATAAGGGGAGCCACTCTAATGTCAGTTGTCTCAACAACAACGAGCGTGTCACTTGCTGTCACCTTCAGAAGTGGACGCAGCGCCTCTCGCACTATGGTAATCTCCGCCACGCTGTCCAACAGCGTCAGCGCCCATGTCAAGTTCCGAAGCTGTGTTCTCACTATCTGTGGCATATCTCACTATTAAAGCAGCAACTTTTTTTTCTGAAACTGGTGTCTTTGACGTGGAGAGTCGTCCTGTTTGCCTTTACCGTCTGTCTTGCGGGGTTGCTCTTGTTTTGCACCCCGTTCTCTGCCGCCGTCTCCTCCACTGGTAGGTGGGACCGATGTTTCCTGCAAAGAGCGAGGAGAACGTTGTTCAGGAACCTGAAAACGATCAGGTGACTTAATAGTAGCGCGGTCGCGCAAATCATATGTGCGCTCAGTAGATGCAGGTATCGGGGAGGCGGGATGGGACCCCTATTTCTGCTGCTGTTTCCCCTGTTTTTTATTTTTGTTCCAATTTTGCTTTGGAAAATTGGGGCGATCGTCTTTAGCAGACTTTGCCATCTGTGTTTACTTTTGCGCTGCCTTGGCAAAAGGCTTAACACCCAAACAATTACGGCCAATGGTCTTATATGCCGCCGTAATAATTTTTGGTAACTGACAGGGCATCTCTGCATCGGGGACATCGCGCAAAGTATTCGACACTTGGAAGCTCACCGCATCTCCCTTAACATTAGCAAGGACGAAATCGGAAACTACGTCAAACACCGCAACGAGTCTCATTCCCATTTCAACAGCCGCCTCCGACCCGTGCTCATCCTGAACACGTTTAATGACGGAGGGTAGGACAGTCATTGACGGTGTGCCGAAGCACCTAGTATAGACTGGCGCAAAAATCATACCCCATGTGGTACAGTCAGTCACTTCAGGCACCAAGGGGCATATTACCAAGCAATAGCGATAATTATCGCTATGCATGGTTAGCGGCTATAATTATATCGCCGCGCACCGATGATTTTTACCGCTGAAATACCTTGATATTATCAAGGTTTATCTCAAAAGCAGTAAAAATCCTGCAAAATGCAGGAATATCGCTGAAAAATCAGCGATATTCATGCATTATCGTGGCAATGCTCTTAGCCATGTTATCCACCTTCCATTGGATAACATGGCTAAGAACTGCTCTGGGCAGGCATTAGCTTTTGGAGATAATCGCGCTTAGCGCGATTATTTCCAAAAGTAGGTAATAGGAGATAGCGATGTTAGCAACTATTTCCAGTCGCTAACATCTTGGCACGCCCACTTTGCATGTCATTAGTGATAATTATCGCTGACATGCAAAGTGGGCCCCAAGATGATCGCTATCTCCTAATAGCTGTCGCTAACTGGTGTTAGTGACAGCTAGGTAATAGGGCGATAAAATTATCGCCGCTTTAGCGGGAAAAATTCCCGCTAAAGCGGCGATAAGGCCCTTGGTAATATGCCCCCAAGCCTTTCTTCAAACTAATAGTAAGAATCCTGTGTTTCTCCACAGGAGTTGTATTAGGAAAAACTGCCTCCAGTTGGTCAAATTCCTCGGCAAGGCAGAAAGGCATTTCATCCTTATCTTGGGGACGCTTGCCCATAACCGCATTAACCATAACGGGACTAAGCTTCAACCCGTTCGGCCCAACTGGATGCGCCCCAACACCAGGGGCCCCACCCTGCATGTTGCGGGAAATGTAATGAACCAAGGCCCTTATAACCCCTACTGCAGAGGTATAACGGGTCCTCACATCAGCAACGGGAGTCGTTCCGGCTCGGGGGTGCGGGGTAAATCCAGCCAAAACAGGCCAAGAAGCGCCTGGGATGGACAAAGGACCTAATCTCACCGCTGTTAAAGAGTGGGGGAGGGCGCCATTAAACCAAATTCGGTGCTGCCAAGCAAAAATCGGAATCTCCTGTGTTCTATATGGAGTGTACTCCATAGGCACGGCAGTGTGAGTGTAAACATGAAACAAATTGGTACCCGCATTGACCGCAGGAAACGTAACCCAGGAGTAGAAAAGCTCAAACGGGGAAGCCGTTTCGGCACTCACCACAAAAAACACTGCCATGCCTTCCAAGGGGATGTTATAAGCCTGCAAATGATTGCGAACCGCCATCCTACTATGCTGCGGGATGTCAACATCACCCATTACGACACAGAAGAGATGAAAGACAATACAAAATAATGTAGCACAACTGGGTAGTAATTCAAAACAGAAACCGTTTGAAAAGCTTGAAAAGACCTATTCAACAATAGGTAGGTTTATCCGTCACCACTGTCAACCGGAAACAACAGTGAGGGGGTCGTGGACTGATATAAGCACTACTCGAGAGTCTCAAAATAAGACCACAACGTTAGGTGCGCCATGTCATAGGGATTCTGCTCCTACACAGAACTGTGCACAGAGACCCAGGACCTCAGTGAATTGTGGTGTACCAAAAACTCACCTTGGTGCCTAGAAACCCTTACCAGCTAGCCTCAGTGTCACATGAGTTCTTCGTCCAAAGGAACCAATGATTAGACAACCCAGAACATGCGACTTAGGTTATACTCAGGAATGGTGGGAAGCAAGAACACTCTTTCGTTATACTCTCATACCAGTCCACAACAGGAGTAAAAAAGAGACACGGGAAAGGTCAAAATATTTATTTTAACGGCGTGCTCTAAGATGCAGTATCTTTGCTAACATAAGCAGACATATGATTAGAAATAATATGATCAGCATTGTTACAATTCCATAAAACACTAAAATAGGGGAAATCACTTTACAATGATGGTGAAAAAAGGTCTTATAGCGCCTAGTATATCACCCTCCCTGCCTAGGAACTATGTTTTATACAATATAGAAGGTCTCTTAGGCGTGTGTGGGGGACCCCCTACCTCCAAGTTCAGCAGGAATGGATCACATCAGGATCTGCAAAAGCTCTCTGTCTCGGGATTCTTCCAAGTGCCTGAAATCATGCTTACAGCGCACTATTAAAGGCGCCAGAATCACGTTGGCTGCAGCTGCATGTATGGTATGGCTAAAACGTGAGCCAATCAGCACAAACAACAGCTACCTTGTTATGATAACCTTGGAGGCTTTAGCACTCAATGTGCAGACTAGAGTTACAATGTAGGTCTAGGGATGCTGAAAACAAGCCATTCTCATGTGAAGCATTTCACGCAGCCTAACTTACAACACCAGTTATATTCAGTGTCGTGTGCAAAAGCAGCAAAAAGGTAAAATGGTGTTTAAACTTCTAATAAGCCTATGCTAACATAGCAATGTGCGCAACAAGGACCAGCCCTCACTACAGCATGCCTGTGATGTTGTGCAGTTAGTGTAATGCAACCTGCAGTTACCTGCCATACCGTTATGATAAACTCAAGAGTGTATGGTGCAGTCACTTTTGCTTACCCTCTAGGTTGTTAATTTTGACAGCCAGTGTGAAAGAAGACAATTTAAACATTTTGTGAAATGCACTAAACCCACTCACATGCCTTCGTAGCATAAGGATCCATATGCTACACTCAGACCTCTACAGCAGGCACAGTAGCGCTCTGAGCTCTGCCACTTGGTTTGGAATTACAAAAAACACAGTTGATGGACAGAATGTAGAACAATGTCATACATTCACCCCAGTACAAGGATCTGGGCCTAAATCCATCGTTTTTTTGCACTCCACACCACCCTGGGTTAGACACTGGCTATATGCAAATCAGCTCTGACCCTGTGCCTCATGGGAACAGTCCAGTCCGAACTACCAAGCCATGTCTTTCCCAGACCGGAATCAAGCATCCAAGGACCGGTTTCTGGCTATCAGCCTTCACAGCCTGGATAGCTTGACTCCAGTGGTGTGGAGAGCCTGGGACTTACGTCTAGCATCCCCAGCCCACTCGGGGTGAAATTACAAAAAACACAATTGATGGACAGAATGTAGAACAATGTCATACACTCACCCCAGTACAAGGATCTGGGCCTAAATCCATCGTTTTTTTGCACTCCACACCACCCTGGGTTAGACACTGGCTATATGCAAATCAGCTCTGACCCTATGCCTCATGCGAACAGTCCATCACCACCACCTTTTGTACCGCACTTGGTTTGGAAGGCATGACCTGCACACATTTACCCACGGGAACACCAAACTGAGATTAGAAGCAATATGCTACACATAGGTCTGAGGAGCAGCAGGCGTAATAGCCTGCTGAACTACCTACCATACTAAAATTCGTGAGTATGATCACAACCTAAGCAAGCGGCACTTAGGGAAAGATTGGAGCAGTCATACCCCAGAATGATGGCGTTGTCACAAGCTGGAAGGAGCCTAATCAGATGAAGTGTGTTCTTATTTAAAAAACGAACAACAGCTTCTAATTATTACAAATTCCAAAAGCTTATCTATAATTTTCTTATTTACTTCAGATTCTTTTAAAGCAGTCCGGAAATCCTGAATGCTGCAGTCCAAAACTGGGTGGCAAAGGGCAGACTATTGGAAGACGGCTCGGACAGAGGCAAGGGAAGACTCCACAGCCAATCAGCGCTTTGTAATTCCTTCTGGCGTACTATGATTGGCTGACCGTCACCAATTATAGGTCCCCTTACACAATTAGCATTCCTCCCTCCCAATACCAGATGGCTCTGAGTGCACAGGACCCTCCCTTTGCCAATCTCTATGTATGAGCAGGGTGCTGTATCAAAATGCAAGGAAGTGGTGTTCTTTAAAAGAGCTGTGCACAGCATGCACTCTGTCAAAGCGGAGGATGGGAATGGTATGCTGTGCCTAACTGTCGGTGCCAATGCTCTAAGTAAGTAAGAAACGTTCTGTGTTACAGATGCAAGCTATTTCCTGGTTGGTCACTTCAATCAGCTTCCAATTGGCCACTGAACGACCCCTCTTGGTTGGCTGTTAGGAATGTTATTGTAGCGTTCCCACTGCTTCATAGTTTTTTTGTGAACTTGGAGGTGTATTACTATTTACATGGACTCTTTAAAGCTTCCCTATTGTCATATTCATGCAGAGCAAACATGTGACAATGCTACAGGCTTATTTGGGCATATCCAGAAACGCTTAAATGTGGTTGCCAGTAATATCCACTACGCAGCGGTGGTCCGAGTTTTTGCAAAACTCCACGTGCAGTGGCAAAACTCAGCGAACTCCACTGGCGAAGTGGAATTTAGCACCCATCCCTAATTTTATGGAGAAGAAACTTGGCCCAAAGGAGTCAGAGCACTTATGTGAGCATCAGATTATGTGACTGTTAGACCATGCATCTTTTTGCAAGTTTCCCCAGTCTTTTTACTTTCTGACTTCCTGTTTTTAATGGTACATTGGACTTTGTTTTGCTGGTTTAGTGCCTCTGCACACTTTCTAACTGCTGTTCAGTGTTAAAGTGCAAGTGCTCCAACTGTAAATTGTGTTTATGGATTGGTGTTTCCATGTCTGGCTATTTTGATTTACTGCTAAGTCCCTACTATAGTGCACTGTGTGTGCCAAGGGCCTGGAAATCAAATGTTGCTAGTGGGCCTGCAGCACTGATTGTGCCACCCACACAAGTAGCCTTTCAAAGGTGCCTCAGACCTGCCACTTCAGTGTCTGTACCCAGTTTTTGCTGCCATGACGACCTGGCAAGTGCCCCCACTTGCCAGGCCCTAATATTTGCTTTTCTTACATGTAAGGTACCCCTCAGGTAGGCCCAAGGTACTCCTGTGGGCAGGGTGCTGTGTATGTGCAAGGTAGGACTTGTCCTTACAGTGAAATCCTGCCAATTTCATTTTTCACTATTGCAAGGCTATCTCTCCGATAGGCTAACATGGGAGTTGCTTTGTAACATCTTACAAGTATAACTTTCCATTGGGACAAGATAGAGAAATGGAGTGTAGCCCCTCGGAACTCAGAATTTAATAAAACATCTTTTAAGGGAGATGGTTTTTAAATTGTGTCTTTGAAAATGCCACTTTTAGAAAGTAGACAGTTTCCTATTTATGCATTCTGTGCACCTCTGCTGGTTTTAGAGTGGCAGTGGCTGGGGTTGTGCATTCACTGTAGACAGTCCTAAGGGGGTTGATATGTGTCCTGCCTTTCCTGGGTGACTCCTAGCAGGGCTGAATAGGCCTGGTCTGCATTTGGAGTGGTGAGACAAGTTTTTACGAGCACCTGTGTCTCCTCTGCACAATGTTGTCTCCGCCTCCTGTAGTGAAGCTGGGCCAGAAAGGGTAGAACTGGTTTTGGTTGGGCTCAGAGACCTTTTCCCCAAAGAGAAAATGTGGTATAAATATTGGGGCCCTGGCCCCAGAACTTTAGAACTCTTTTGGATCAATGAACCTGCCTAGAAGAAGGGCTGGGGAAACTGTTCAGAGGAAGTACCATTTTGCTGTGTGCTCTGCTGTGTTGGCCTGCAGTGGCTGTTTCGGTCTTGGGCAGAGAAAGGACTGGACTGAACTTTCTGCAACTTCTTTGTTTGAGTTTATCCAAGGGCTTGAGGTAGAGCTTGCCCTCTGTTCAAGAAGTCCCAGGAACAGCAAAGACTTCAAGTTCATCTGCTACTAGCACTGGGAACTGTGTGTTTTGTCATGCAACAGAGGAAAAAGCAATCGGATTCCATCAATGACGCTGTTGCCGGTTCCGTGTCCTGAAGGCACCGCAGAGGGCATCGCCTCACTGCGTACGACAACCCTGGTCTCACTAACGATGCCGCCGCCACTGAGCCGTTGCATGCATGTGACTTGTGGACACTGCATGTCGCACCATTTCACTTCACACCACCGCCATGGTATCCCTGACGGCGACGCTCAAGGCCAACGACGACGCTGCTGCTTGCACTGTGCACCACTCGTAAGTTACACAACGGCCTGTCCTGTCCCACACCGCAACCTCGGCTTACCAATGCCAGCGCCATCAACTCCAGTTCGTCAGCAGATGACAGCGCTTTGGCAAACACGCCGATGCTGCCTGCACCGTGACCTGCTAGCACTGCTACGAGCACCGCACCACTTCACACCGCTGCCCTGGTCTCACCGACACCACTAGACAACCGTCACAGAGCCGATGCCTGAACCGCAATCTGAGGGCATACACGCCGCACCGCTACACTTCGCAGTGCAGGCCGACGCCTGCCAACACCAGCGCTTCTCACTTCAACCGCATGGAGTTCGATCTGCAACGCTTGTGACTTCAAGGGCCCAACATGCACTGACATCTCGAACCAACGTCTGCCGACGCTGGCTCTTAGAGGCTCATTGCGCGGCCAGCGACACACTGCCTTTCAAAATGTACTGTTTGCGGGTCTTCCCAACACCATAGCTGGCTTGCTACACTGCGGTCAGCCAGAACTGTTTGTATTTCCTGTTCACAATGCCGTGATAGTCCCGGATGGAGCTACAGACGTCAAGGACCTGTATTTTAAGTCTATTTTTGCTTATTGATATTTCTAAGAACTGTATGGCGGATTTTTATCGTTTTTGGTCTTGTGTTGCACAGATATAATATTGGATATTTTTCTGAAACTGGTGTGGAGTCCTTTTGTAGTGTCTTCACTATATTACTGCTGGTTATATGTGCAAATGCTTTACTCACTGCCTCTGGGATAAGCCTGACTGCTTGTGCCAGCTACCCAGGGGGTGAGCTGGAGTTATTTTAGATGTGTATCCCCCTTACCCTGACTAGGAAGAAGGGTCCCTACTTGGACAGGGTAACAACCTGCTAACTAGAGACCCCCATTTCTAACAGTGACTTTTTATTTTTTGGGGACACGGAGATTGGACAAATCACAGTATCAGGGGCGTAACAAACGCCCCCGCAGCCCCCGCGGTGCGGGGGGCCCCACTCTCTTCAGTAAATGAAGGAGGCTCCCTCAGCTCTTCAGTGAGAGCTGGGAGAGAGGCTTGATCTAAAGCAAGCCTCTCTCCCCCGAAAGCAGGTACAGGCTGTCTGCAGCCTGCTCTGCGCCCCTCCCGCTGACCGAAGAGAAACAATGTAACAACTTACATTGTTTCTGTTCAGTCAGAGCCCGCCTGGAAAAAGGATGGGGTTGGGGGCCCAGAGACAGTATTCCCCACAGGGCGCTGCTCCTCTGAGAAGAGACAAGGACAAGGATGGGGTGGGGGCCCCCAGAGACAGCATTCTCCAGGGCAATGCTCATATGAGAAGGGATGAGTCAGCAAAATGGTGCCCTCAGGTAAGCACTCTTGTTAGAACGCCCCCTGGATCGCCAGTGCGTCTGGTGTTGGCCCAATCAGGGCCGGCCCTAGTCCATCATGCTTTTGAAATGGTGCCATTGTTCCAAGTGGCAACCCCCTCCATTGGGTGGGAAGGGTGCAAGGGGGTGGCCGAGAAGGGTGCAAGGCAGAGGGGAGAAGGGTGCAAGGTAGAGAGGCAAAGGGTGCAAGGCAGAGAGGCGAAGGGTGCAAGGCGGAGGGGAGAAGGGTGCAAGGCAGAGGGGAGAAGGGTGCAAGGCAGAGGGGAGAAGGGTGCAAGGCAGAGGGGAGAAGGGTGCAAGGCAGAGGGGAGAAGGGTGCAAGGCAGAGGGGAGAAGGGTGCAAGGCGGAGGGGAGAAGGGTATAAGGCAGAGGGGAGAAGGGTGCAAGGCAGAGGGGAGAAGGGTGCAAGGCAGAGGGGAGAAGGGTGCAAGGAAGAGAAGGGTGCAAGGCGGAGGGAGAGAAGGGTACAAGGCAGATGGGAGAAGGGTGCGAGGCAGATGGGAGAAGGGTGCAAGGCAGAGAGGAGAAGGGTGCAAGGCAGAGAGGAGAAGGGTGCAAGGTAGAGAAGGGTGCAAGGTGGAGGGGAGAAGGGTGCAAGGCGGAGGGGAGAAGGGTGCAATGGGGAGGGGGAGAAGGGTGCAAGGCAAAGGGAAGAAGGGTGCAAGGCAAAGGGGAGAAGGGTGCAAGGCAGAGGGGAGAAGGGTGCAAGGTAGAGAAGGGTGCAAGGCGGAGGGGAGAAGGGTGCAAGGCAGAGGGGAGAAGGGTGCAACGGGGAGGGGGTGAAGGGTACAAGGCAGAGGGGAGAAGGGTGCAAGGCAGAGGGGAGAAGGGAGCAAGGCAGAGAGGAGAAGGGTGCAAGGCAGTGAGAAGAAGGGCGCAAGGCGGAGGGGAGAAGGGTGCAAGGCAGAGGGGAGAAGGGTGCAAGGCATAGTGGAGAATGGTGCAAGGCAGAGGGGAGAAGGGTGCAAGGCAGAGGGGAGAAGGGTGCAAGGCAGAGGGGAGAAGGGTGCAAGGCAGAGGGGAGAAGGGTGCAAGGTAGAGAGGAGAAGGGTGCAAGGCAGAGAGGAGAAGGGTGCAAGGTGGAGGGGAGAAGGGTGCAAGGCAGAGGGTAGAAGGGTGCAAGGTAGAGAAGGGTGCAAGGCAGAAGGGAGAAGGGTGCAAGGCAGAGAGGAGAAGGGTGCATGGTGGAGGGGAGAAGGGTGCAAGGCAGAGGGGAGAAGGGTACAAGGCAGAGGGGAGAAAGGTGCAAGGCAGAGGGGAGAATGCTGCAAGGTACAAAAGGGTGCAAGGTGGAGGTAGAGTAGGCTGCAAGGCAGAGGGGAGAAGGCTGTAAAGCAGAGAAGGGTGCAAGGCGGAGGGGACAAGGGTGCAAGGTAGAGAAGGGTGCAAGGTGGAGGGGAGAAGGGTGCAAGGCAGAGGGGAGAATGGTGCAACGGGGAGGGGGGGAAGGGTGCAAGGCGGAGGGGAGAAGGGTGCAAGGTGGAGTGGAGAAGGGTGCAAGGTCGAGCGGAGAATGGTGCAACGGGGAGGGGGAGAAGGGTGCAAGGCAGAGGGGAGAAGGGTGCAAGACAGAGGGAAGAAGGGTGCAATGGGGAGGGGAGAAGGGTGCAAGGCAGAGGGGAGAAGGGTGCAAGGCAGAGGGGAGAAGGGTGAAAGGCAGAGGGGAGAAGGGTGCAAGGCAGAGGGGAGAAAGGTGCAAAAGAGAAGGATGCAAGGCAGATGGGAGAAGGGTACAAGGCAGAGGGGAGAATGGTGCAACGGGGAGGGGGAGAAGGGTGCAAGGCGGAGGGGAGAAGGGTGCAAGGCCGAGGGGAGAATAGTGCAACAGGGAGGGGGAGAAGGGTGCAAGGCAGAGGGGAGAAGGGTGCAAGACAAAGGGAAGAAGGGTGCAACGGGGAGGGGAGAAGGGTGCAAGGCAGAGGGGAGAAGGGTGCAAGGCCGAGGGGAGAAAGGTGCAAGAGAGAAGGATGCAAGGCAGAGGGGAGAAGGGTGCAAGGCAGAGGGGAGAAGAGTGCAAGGGAGAGGGGAGAAGAGTGCAAGGGAGAAGGGTGCAAGGCAGAGGGGAGAAGGGTGCAAGGCAGAGGGTAGAATGGTGTAAGGCAGAGGGAAGACTGGTGCAAGGCAGAGAGGAGAATTGTTCAACGGGGAGGAGAGAAGGGTGCAAGGCAGAGGGGAGAAGGGTGCAAGGCAGAGGGGAGAAGGGTGCAAGGCAGAGGGGTGAAGGGTGCAAGGCAGAGGGGAGAAGGGTGCAAGGCGGAGGGGAGAAGGGTACAAGGCGGAGGGGACAAGGGTGCAAGGTAGAGAAGGGTGCAAGGCAGAGGGGAGAAGGGTGAAAGGCAGAGAGGAGAAGGATGCAAGGCGGAGGGGAGGAAGGTGCAAGGCAGAGGGGAGAAGGGTGCAAGGCAGAGGGGAGAAGGGTGCAAGGTAGAAAAGGGTGCAAGGTGGAGGTGGAGTAGGTTGCAAGGCAGAGGGGAGAAGGGTGTAAGGCGGAGGGGAAAAGGGTATAAGGCAGAGGGGAGAAGGGTGCACGGCAGAGGGGAGAAGGGTGCAAGGCCGAGGGGAGATGGGTGCAAGGCAGAGGGGAGACGGGTGCAAGGCAGAGAGGAGATGGGTGCAAGGTAGAGAGGAGAAGGGTGCAAGGCAGAGGGGAGAAGGGTGCAAGGCAGAGGGGAGAAGGGTGCAAGGCAGAGAGGAGAAGGGTGCAAGGTAGAGAAGGGTGCAAGGCGGAGGGGAGAAGGGTGCAAGGCGGAGGGGAGAAGGGTACAAGGTAGAGAAGGGTGCAAGGCAGAGGGGAGAAGGGTGCAAGGCAGAGAGGAGAAGGGTGCAAGGTAGAGAAGGGTGCAAGGCGGAGGGGAGAAGGGTGCAAGGCGGAGGGGAGAAGGGTACAAGGTAGAGAAGGGTGCAAGGCAGAGGGGAGAAGGGTGCAAGGCAGAGAGGAGAAGGGTGCAAGGCAGAGAGGAGAAGGGTGCAAGGCAGAGAGGAGAAGGGTGCAAGGCAGAGGGGAGAAGGGTGCAAGGCAGAGGGGAAAAGGGTGCAAGGTAGAGAGGAGAAGGGTGCAAGGCAGAGGGGAGAAGGGTGCAAGGTAGAGAAGGGTGCAAGGCGGAGGGGAGAAGGGTGCAAGGCGGAGGGGAGAAGGGTGCAAGGCAGAGGGGAGAAGGGTGCAAGGCAGAGGGGAGAAGGGTGCACGGCAAAGAGGAGAAGGGTGCAAGGTGGAGAGAAGGGTGGAAGGCAGAGGGGAGAATGGTGCAACGGGGAAAGGGGAGAAGGGTGCAAGGCGGAGGGGAGAAGGGCGCAAGGTGGAGAAAAGCTGGGTGCAAGGCAGAGGGGAGAATGGTGCAATGGGGAGGGGGAGAAGGGTGCAAGGCGGAGGGGAGACGAGTGCAAGACAGATGGGAGAAGGGTGCAAGACAGAGGGGAGAAGGGTGCAATGGGGAGGGGAGAAGGGTGCAAGGCAGAGGGGAGAAGGGTGCAAGGGAGAAGGGTGCATGGCAGAGGGGAGAAGGGTGCAAGGGAGAAGGGTGCAAGGCAGAGGGGAGAAGTGTGCAAGGCAGAAGGGAGAAGGGTGCAACGGGGAGGTGGAGAAGGGTGCAAGGTGGTGGGGAGAAGGGTGCAAGACGGAGGGGAGAAGGGTGCAAGACAGAGGGGAGAAGGGTGCAAGACAGAGGGGAGAAGGGTGCAACGGGGAGGGGAAAAGGGTGCAAGGCAGAGGGGAGAAGGGTGCAAGGCAGAGGGGAGAAGGGTGCAAGGCAGAGGGGAGAAGGGTGCAAGGCAGAGGGGAGAAGGGTGGATGGTAGAGAAGGGTGCAAGGCAGAGAGGAGAAGGGTGCAAGGCAGAGAGGAGAAGGGTGCAAGGCAGAGAGGAGAATGGTGCAAGGCGGAGGGGAGAAGGGTACAAGGCGGAGGGGAGAAGGGTGCAAGGCAGAGAGGAGAAGGGTGCAAGGCAGAGGGCAGAAGGGTGCAAGGCAGAGAGGAGAAGGGTGGAAGGTAGAGAAGGGTGCAAGCCAGAGAGGAGAAGGGTGCAAGGCAGAGAGGAGAAGGGTGCAAGGCGGAGGGGAGAAGGG
Source organism: Lissotriton helveticus (assembly GCF_964261635.1). NCBI lineage: Eukaryota > Metazoa > Chordata > Amphibia > Caudata > Salamandridae > Lissotriton > Lissotriton helveticus. The sequence goes on along the minus strand of NC_136063.1, from coordinate 823,791,420 downwards.
TGCAAGGCGGAGGGGGAGAAGGGTGCAAGGCAGAGGGTAGAAGGGTGCAAGGCAGAGAGGAGAAGGGTGCAAGGCAGAGAGGAGAAGGCTGCAAGGCAGATATGAGAAGGGTGCAAGGCATAGGGGAGAAGGGTGCAAGGCAGAGGGGAGAATGGTGCAAGGTAGAGGGGAGAAGGGTGCAAGGCAGAGGGGAGAAGGGTGCAAGGCAGAGGGGAGAAGGGTGCAAGGCGGCAGAGGGGAGAAGGGTGCAAGGCAGAGGGGAGAATGGTGCAAGGTAGAGGGGAGAAGGGTGCAAGGCAGAGGGGAGAAGGGTGCAAGGCAGAGGGGAGAAGGGTGCAAGGCGGCAGAGGGGAGAAGGGTGCAAGGCAGAGGGGAGAATGGTGCAAGGCAGAGGGGAGAATGGTGCAAGGTAGAAAGGGGTGCAAGGCGGAGGTGGAGTAGGGTACAAGGGGAGAAGGGTGCAAGGGGGAGGGGGAGAAGGGTGCAAGGGGAAGGGCGATAAGGGTGCAAGGGGGATGGTGATGAAGTTAAAAATGTGAAACATTTCTCTGGACGCCCATGGATCGCACACTACTTTGTGAGAGAGAGTGGAGGTAGGGAGAGAGAGAGAGAGAGAGAGAGAGAGAGAGAGAAGAGAGAGGAGAGAGAGAGAGAGGAGAGAGAGAGAGCGAGAGTGGAGAGAGAGAGAGAGTGGAGAGAGAGAGAGAGGGGGGGAGAGAGAGAGAGAGAGAGTGGGGAGAGAGAGTGGGGAGAGAGAGAGAGAGAGAGAGAGAGAGAGAGAGAGAGAGAGAGAGAGAGAGAGGAGAGAGAGAGAGAGTGGATGGATAGGTTTTTATACAGCGCAATATCACCGCCAGGTCTCAAAGCGCTTTGCATTGGGAACCCGTCCTGGTTTTTTCCCTGTGAGATAGCCCCTACTGGGTATCCCCAAGGTGAAAGCCAGGCATCCCGCCGCGGGGGGCCGTAGTGGAGATTAAGCAAGCTATTGCCCAGAGTTGCAGAGTGTGAACCTGTGATTTGAGTAGGCACCGAAGCGAGAATTACCGAGTCCGTGGACATTTTGGGCTCAAGACCCTGCCACGTCGGGAATTGAACCCTGGTCCCGGGTCTGATCTCAGCGTCCGGGTCTGCCTCCTCTAACCAGTGAGCCACACTTCTCCACAGAGTGGAGAGAGAGAGTGGGGAGAGAGAGAGAGAGACAGAGAGAGAGAGTGGAGAGAGAGAGTAGAGAGATTGGATAGAGAGAGAGTGGAGAGAGTGGAGAGATTGGAGAGAGTGGAGAGAGAGAGAGAGTGGAGAGAGAGAGTGAAGAGATTGGAGAGAGAGTGGAGAGCGAGAGTGGAGAGAGACGAGAGGGAGAGAGACAGAGAGGAGAGAGAGAGAGGAGGGAGAGGAGAGAGAGAGAGGAGGGAGAGACAAGAGAGAGAGAGAGAAGAGAGAGAGTGGAGAGAGAGAAGAGAGAGAGTGGAGAGAGACAAGAGAGAGAGAAGAGAGAGAGTGGAGAGAGACAAGAGAGAGAGAAGAGAGAGAGAGTGGAGAGAGAGTGGAGAGAGAGTGGCGAGAGAGTAGAGAGTGGAGAGAGAGTGGAGAGAGTAGAGAGTGGAGAGAGAGTGGAGAGAGAGTAGAGAGTGGAGAGAGAGTGGAGAGAGAGTAGAGAGTGGAGAGAGAGTGGAGAGAGAGTAGAGTGGAGAGAGAGTAGAGAGCGGAGAGAGAGTAGAGAGTGGAGAGAGAGTAGAGAGAGACAGTGGAGGGAGAGTGGAGAGAGAGTGAAGAGAGAGAGAGTGGAGAGAGAGTAGAGAGAGAAAAAGTGGGGAGAGGCAGTGAAGAGAGAGACAGTGGAGATAGAGTGGACAGAGTTGAGAGAGAGATTGGAGAGAGAGGGAGAGAGAGAGAGGGAGAGAGAGAGGGGAGAGAGTAGAGACTGACTGACTGACTCAGAGACTGAATGCTGACTGACCGAGAGACTGACTGGCTGAGAAACTGACAGAGAGAGAGAGAGAGAGAGAGAGAGACTGGCTGACTGAGAGAGTGACTGACTGACTGACAGAGAGAGAGAGAGAGACTTATTGAGAGTGAGAGTGACTGACAAAGAGAGAGACTGACTGACTGACAGAGACTAACTGACTGAGGTAGAGAGATACTGACTGACAGAGAGAGAGACTGACTGACAGAGAGAGAGACTGACAGAGAGAGGCAGAGACTGACTGACTGAGAGAGATAGACTGATTGACTGCGAGAGAGGCTGGCTAAGAGAGACTGACTGAGAGAGAGACTGCCTGAGCGAGAGAAAGACAGAGAGAGAGAGAGAGAGGCTGACTGAGGTAGAGAGAGAATGACTGACTGAGAGACTGACTAACTGGGAGAGAGAGAGACTGACTGGGAGAGAGAGAGACTGACTGACAGAGAGAGAGAGACTGACTGAGAGAGAGACTGACTGACAGAGACTGACAGAGAGAGAGAGAGAGAGAGACTGAGAGACTGACAGAGAAAGAGAGACTGACCGACAGAGAGAGAGACTGACTGACAGAGAGAGACTGACTGAGAGAGAGAGACTTACAGAGAGAGACTGACTGACAGAGAGAGAGAGAGAAACTGACTGACAGAGAGAGAGACTGACAGAGAGAGTCACTGACTGAGAGAGAGAGAGAGAGACTGACGGAGAGAGACTTGCTGACTGCGAGAGAGAGAGAATGACTTACTGAGAGAGACTGACAGTGGAGAGAGACAGTGGAGATAGAGTGGACAGAGTTGAGAGAGAGAGATTGGAGAGAGAGAGAGAGAGTGGAGACAGAGTAGAGACTGACTGATTGACTCAGATACTGAATACTGACTGACCGAGAGACTGACTGGCTGGGAAACTGACAGAGAGAGAGAGCGACTGGCTGACTGAGAGAGTGACTGACTGACTGACAGAGAGAGAGAGTCTTATTGAGAGTGAGACTGACTGACAAAGAGAGAGACTGACTGACTGACAGAGACTGACTGACTGAGGTAGAGAGATACTGACTGACAGAGGGAGAGACTGACTGACAGAGAGAGAGACTGAGAGAGAGAGGCAGAGACTGACTGACTGAGAGAGATAGACTGATCGACTGCGAGAGAGGCTGACTGACAGAGAGAATGACTGAGAGAGAGACTGACTGAGCGAGAGACTGACAGAGAGAGAGAGAGAGAGAGAGAGACTGACTAAGGTAGAGAGAGAATGACTGACTGAGAGACTTGAAGAACCGGGGTTTAGAACCCAGCGGCGCCAGGGGTACGCCCAAAGTCTTCGGATTCACCTGTCTTGGTATACAGAGACACGGAATACTTCTGGATGGCGCCAAAGATCAAATTTATTAGCTGCAGCTAGTAACAGTAATCCCAGCAATACAACATGGTGTACAACTCAGGAGACTGCTCAACTTTCATAGAGCAAGACATCTCTTTTTATCTACATTTTGCTCATTATAAATGCACACCCACTGCGACAAATACTGACGAATGAAATGCATTTTCCCACGCATCATCACATCATAAAAGCTCGATTTACATTGTACCAACCCACAAGTTAATTATTAGGAATGTCCCAAATTCAATTTCTACAAGTCGGACAAACCCATAATTGAAAGCACTATCCATGTAATGAAAAGTCATAAGAAAAGGAAACAGTTCAAATGCTGAATAGGATAAGATATGTACAAGGGCACTACAGTTAACGATATCCTGAACATTGATTGGCAATTTCAGACAACGATCAGCCAGGGAAATTGGCTTCGCAAAGGGTCGGTTTCAGGTGACGGGGTCAGCGTCCTACAGTTCACTCACAAGTCAGAAAAGGCCTAGTTAATGCGTACATGAACAATGAAGCCCATGCAACTTTGTTCGTTCGGTTACCTCCATAGGCCTACGTGAGGGCAACACAAAATGGCGTCACGAACAACTCAAACAAAATGGAGTCCGGTTCGAGAATGACAGAACCTCAGACCCTCCTTTTGCCATTACGTAGGCAATAACCTAAACTCATGTCAATTTGAATCCAGGTCTATATCTATTCTCATCAGGTCATCAAGGTGTTGCTGTAGCATCATCTTATTATCCTTCACTTCTCTCGGGACAGGTCTTCTCACACAGATCGTAGCACAAAGACTACAAATGGCGGGACCACACTGGATGCACAAACAACACGAGAAAACGATAGCTAAAGCCATACCAAGGAACATCAGAATCTTCCATCCCCATCTGGACAACAGTCCCCAAATCCATCCAGTCAATGACCAGTTCCCTTCGTCTACATGTATAGACTCAGCGGACTTATATAACTTCATGATGGCTTGGTACACTGTCGGGCATTATCTGGTATGAAAACACAGCAACTAGACCCGATCAATTTACATACCCCACCTCTATCTGCTAATATAATATCTAAAACCATACGGTTTTGTAACGTCATAAGACGATCCGCCTGAAGCTCAGCTGTAATATTGCTAAGAGCACCTGCAGTTTCATTTATAGTGGCCTCAGCCACTCTCGTAAGCTGTCGAATATTCCTACTATTGGCCATAGGACCCCAAAAGGGCACGAAACCCTTGAAGAAGTCTCCAGCTTCTTGTGCGACAGTATCTTTCGCATCGATAACACCTCTACCATATCTTGTCTTATGGTAATTGAAAACAGCAGTGTATGTAGGTGGAAGCAAGAATGCCACATAACATGTGCCTGAAAAATCAGGTGGCAACCATGTATAGGCTCTATCGTGACAAACAAAATATGTGCCTTTAGCTGGCACAAACGGTGGAGAATTCTGGGATGCCTAGACATAGGTGTGAACACACACACTCTTACCAAGCTGAGCTCTCGGATTCTGACCATTACCTTGCAGACAAAGGTGACCACGATGGGGTACAATCCAAATAGGGGGAGACCTTTTTCGTCTCTCCTTTTCTGTCAAACTAATGCTATATCCAGTCTTGTTCCAACCAGTATATGCTCGTACTTCATCCTTAGGGATAGCATTATACGCATCTATATCTCTGATCATATCTACTATTCCCTGTATCAAGGCATTATTACTCGCATTATCTTTGACGGAACGTAAAGGAGATGCTTCATTCGCATAAATAAACCTTGCTTGGAGTGCCCACACTGACCCATTAGGCGAAAAAGGCAAAACCAAATATGGCATTCCCATATCTGTCGTATGCGGCATTAGACCACATACCCAGCAGTTCGTTGTATTTACTACTAGCTGATGCTGATGCAACAACTGTATAAATGAGTTGTTAACAAATTCTGATCTTCGTGTCTGCTCATGTTTCGGCAAAGTGTGAAACTCATACGGAGGAACAGTAGGAAAAGAAAGAGTAGGTTGGGACGTAGGTACAAGCGTCTGTTGTGTAACATAGACAATCCAACCAACACAAGCCAATGTAATATTCAAAAGCATCAAGAAACACAATATTAAAAAACATTTGCTACGAACCAATGTACACATTTTCATTTTAAAATCAATTCTCTCAACACTTTTTTCAGACACAAAAGACTCCATCCTCTAACGTGCTGCTCGCGGCTATTACCTTCTTCACTTAAGTGTGCATCAAGATCGTACTAACGACCAAGAACCACAGACCTTTCGTCAATTCGCGGCTCACCCCTTAAGGCTGTACCGCGACCCTGCAGCTGAGTCCGGATGGTGACTCGATAAAGAAAAATAGTCTCTTGTCTGAAAAAGGTGTAACTCACAACAAAAATTCTAATTTTATTTCTCCATTTATTTGTCCTTTCCCGGTCTTAGGTTGTAGCGCTCTCTGCCAGGCACAGTTTGCTCTTGAAAAAGTGTTTCCGGATCCGTTGTATCCAATCGTAGATGTGGAGGCACAGAAGCTTGCAAAATATCATCGTCCGCACGTTCTGACTGAGTCCATTCCAAATGTGCGTCACTAAAAGGTACGAATCTAGGAATTCTTTCACATTCACAATCTGCTATACCTCCCCGCACCCACTTGTCATAAGGTAAGGGCAATGGAACCTTTTTACAATGGGCACCATGTACCCAATTCTTTTTACCAGCTGATCTAACTGCAGTCCGAGTTGACAATAAGACTAAGTGCGGTCCAGTCCACCTTGGCTCCAAGTTCTTAGTTCGTTGGAAGTTTTTCGTAAGGACGTAACTACCAGGTTGAATCGTGTGGCCTGGATCCGCAGTCGCTGTCAGTAAGCTGTCATAGACCTGTTGGTGGAGAACACGTAATTTAGCAGTCAAGTCATGTAAGTAATCCACCAACATAGGGTACTCAATGTCGCTATACTTCTTAGGCCTTGGCACACCCCAAACATTGGCCTGACGACCAAAAACAATTTCATATGGGCTAAGTCCCACACGAGAATGTACTGTCGTCCTTGTTGACAAAAGGGCCAATGGCAAGGCATCTGGCCATGTAAGACCAGTGCTCGCTTGTATTTTAGCTAACTTCAATTTCAGAGTGCCATTATAGCATTCAACAAGTCCAGCGGACTGGGGGTGATTCGCAGCATGAAATTTCTGATTGATACCCAAACCCGCACACACTTTCTTCATGATCTGGTCCACGAATTCACTCCCATTGTCGCTCCATACAATTCTCGGCAAACCATACCTAGGGAAGTACTCTTTGAGCAAAACCTTGGCTGTTGACAAGGCAGTATTATCCTTTAGGGGGTAGGCCTCTATCCATCTGGAAAAGGCACAACCACCCACAAGGACATACTTCAAGTTATTGCATCTCTCCATGTGAATGTAATCTAGCTGTATCACTTCAAACGGATACGTTGGGGGAGCAAAATGACCAGCTGGAGTTGGGGTTCCCTTTTCAGGATTATACATCAGACAAATCATACAATGCTTCGCCAAATTCTTAGCACATTTAGGAATTCCAGCATTCTGCCATACTGGAGCCAACAACTTGCATATCCCTTTCGAACTAATGTGAGCCATTCCATGAGCCATAGTAACCACTGGGAGCACATACGCATCAGGCAACAACCATCGCTGGTGCTCCGACAACTCAACCCAACAACCTGTCGAATCCAACATACCCGTAGTTTCTCTCCACACACTCACTTCTTTTTCCGTAGCTTCAGCCTGAATCAACTTCGCACTTTCTATTGTGTCTTCACACATTCCACCAGCCATAACCCATCTAGCAGGGCCCGCAACATACATTCGACTCATCACATCCTTCGCTGTTTCTTTCGCAACTTCATCTGCAAATGCATTACCTCGACCCACATCATCTGTAACCTTTTTATGCGCACTACACTTCACAAATGCAATCTGTTTTGGCAGAGTTAGTGATTCAAGAAGTTCATTCACCAATTGTCCATGCTGAATTTTCGTACCATGAGAAGTAAGAAATCCTCTCTCTCTCCACAAACGGCTGAAGCTATGGGCCACACCAAACGCATACTGGCTATCAGTATAAACATTCACTCGCTTTCCTTCTGACAATACACACGCTCTAGTCAATGCTATTAACTCTGCTGCTTGCGCTGAATTCTGTGCTATACGTGCTGTTTCAACAAACGTGTGCAAAGTTGTGACAGCGTATGCTGCAGTCGACTCTCCATTCGAAAGCTTAAAACATGAACCATCTACCCATAGGGTACCATCAGCATTCGAAAGAGGAGTATCTTTCAAATCAACTCTAGCCTTTGTTTCCTCCTCTGTCTGGAGAACACTATCATGCTGTTCCTGAACATCTGTCTCTACAGAAATCGGTAACAGCGTAGCTGGATTCAGCACATTGCACCTTTTGATGTGCACATGGCTAGCCAAAAGCGTCAACTCATATCCTGACAGACGTGCACTAGTAAGGTGCTGAGTCTTTGTCCTATTCAGTAGAGTATCCACTGCATGTGGGACCATCACAATCAATGTATTATCCAATACCAAACCAGCAGACTGTCGAATAGAAACAGCCGCTGCCGCTGTAGCTCTCAGGCAACTCAGCAACGCTCTAGCTACCGGATCTAACGTCGCTGAAAAATACGCACATGGGCATTGCTTGTCTCCAAATCGTTGTGTCAACACTGACAATGCGTAACCTTCTCTCTCGTGTACATACAGTGTGAAAGGTTTACTGTAGTCAGGAGTACTCAATACCGGAGCAGACACAATGCATCACGTAATTCAGAAAAACTTTTCTGACAATCATCAGACCAAGTGAGAGGATACGGAGTATCTTTAAGAGTCAGTGCCAACAGAGGTTTTGCTAGCAAGGAAAAGTTCGGGATCCACTGCCTACAATACGAGGTGATACCTAAGAAGGCACGCACTTCTCTCTGTGTGGATGGTACAGTCATTTGGGCAATCGCTTGAATTCGTTCTGGGGTCAATCATCTTCCCTCCTTCGACAAGAGATGACCTAAGTAGGTTACTTCTTGTCGGCAATACTGTAACTTTGAAGGTGACACTTTATGATGAAGGTCAGACAAATGTCGTAACAAAGAAAGAGTAGCTTCTTTACAAATCTCTTCGTCATCAGCAGCAACCAGCAGATCATCAACATACTGTATAAGAGTAGCACCGGAAGGCAACACAAAACTATCAAGCTGAGTTTTCAACGCCTGACTATAGATGGAGGGACTTTCACAATAACCTTGAGGAGCTCTCTTAAACCGGAAGCTGCAGCCTCCTAAAGAGAAGCCGAAAATATCTCTACTTTCCTCAGCAATCGGAATGCTAAAGAAAGCATTCTTCAAATCGATAACTGAAAACCAAGCAGCTGAAGCAGGGATCAGAGTCAACAAAGCAGTTACATCCGGGACAACGGGAAACTGTGGCACAACAATCTTATTCACTTCTCGAAGATCGATCACAAACCGATACACAGGTGGCTGAGAAGCATCAGTACGCTTAAGGACAGGCAAAACAGGACTGTTACACACATTATTGGGAGAGGTGTGGCGCCGCGGCCAGGGCGACTGACGCTGGAAACTGGGGACCACAGTTCGATCCCCGGCTCCGGCGGCAGGTTAGCCCAGCACCATGTGACTCTGGGCAATAGCTTGCTTAATCTTCCCGACGGCCCCCAGCGCCAAGAGACCCTTACGGGTGATTGTGCGCTTTACAAATGTGGACTTTACATTACCTCTCGTTTCTTCAACTACACCCTTCTCAACCAAATCATAAATAATCGCTAGAAGAGCTCTCTCGCCATCACTAGATATTTTATATTGGGGAATACGAGGTAGCCTAGCATTTGACTTAAGGGTAACAACATAAGGTGGAATCTGCAAGAGACCAACATCATTGGGACCTGTAGCCCAAAGTGTATCAGGAAGAGAACGCAATTCCAGTGGAAGACAATCTTTAGACAAATACATCGGGGAAATCACTTTCTTACCCATCGTAAGATGTACTCCCGAAGGAGAGCAATGTAATGTCACGTGCAATCTTTTCAGCAAGTCCAAACCCAACAGATTATCACCACAACCAGTCGTTAGAATAAGAGGAGCTTCCAATTCACAAGGACCAATAGAAAAGGGCAAAGGATTAGAAACCGGATTACATCTGGGGCGCCAGAAAATCCTACTGAAACGTTGGTCAAGCCAGACAAAGGTGCGCCAGGAAGTTTAGAGTGCATAATAGAACTCTTCGTCGCACCATTATCCAAAAGAAAAGGTTGTGCCACACCTAATGTAATCACTTCAACATAAGGTCCACTCTGGTCTACTGGAACTGACACTACTCCCTCTCTTTGCCCATGGCTGTCCTAACTATCATTATAACCAGCACTCTCACTCTCGACATAATAATCATCAACGTAGTACTGTGCAGACTGAACAGTCGGAACATTCTGTCCGTCAAAACAATTCGTGGAATTCTGAGGGGGAAAGGAACGCTCATTCCGGGGAAACACACCACGTCCCCTACCCCTAGGAGCTTGTTGGAAACCACCACGACCTCTCTGACCAGATACACCATTCGCACGCTAAACCAGAATCGGACAACTACTCTTGAAGTGACCTTCTTCTCTGCAATAAGCACACTGATTAGGTCCTGGCAGCAATCGCGGAGCGAAAAACTCGGGCTTCTGTAATAATCTCTGAAACTGTGGAGGTTGCTGAAACTGAGGCTGATTCGAACGAGGCGGATAAGCTTGCTGCAAAAGAACTTTCGTTTTTAATTCTTTAGTCTTCTACTCTACTTTATCCTTCTCATTTTTATCCCTATTCTCATAATATTGGGCAGTAGCCGATATCTGGGCCGACGAAGAAACAGCCCATGAACTCTCAGAGTCCTTTAACTTATTAGAAAGTTTGGGAAGCAAATTAAAGACAAATTTGTCCACGAACAACCGTTGACCACCTTCAGTGCTCATGTCCTGACCACTATGATCGATAAACGTTTCTTCAAACCTCGTGAAGAAATCAGACACACTCTTGTATTTCTTTTGTTTGCATGCTGCTAACTTATCCCAATTCACTCGTAATGGAGGCATGATAGTTTTCATTAAATTAATAATTCTACCAGGTAATTCTGCAACCAAGGGCTCAGGTTTGGCACCTCCTACCTGCCGACCATCTGCAGCAACAATATTAGCCCACGTATCTCCTAATTCTTGCGCATGATTCTCATGACGGACCTTCGCCCACAAAGGTTGAGGAACTACATTACCCATCAACATATCTATGTCAGTTAAATTCATAACACACGCATCAACTGTCTGAAACAACTTTTTGTAATAACCAGCAGGATTCTTACGGGGGTCAGGCAAGGTCTGCTTAAGAGCCAAGACCTCTGCTCTTTTCCAAGGGACATGTACCCACACGCGCTGAAAATGAGCTGGCTCAGCCTGAATACCCTGATTAACATTAGCATCAACTGCCTCTCTCCATACAGGGGGAACTTCTCTCATAGGATACTGCTTCACTTTCCTCCTAACAGAAGAATCAGGTTCGTACAATGTCTGAGGCGGTAATCTAGACCTAAAAACAAGTATCGTCTCTACGGCTTCCTCAACATCAGACTCCACTATCGTCCCTTTAGCAAATTCGGACTGAACATCAAGCACTTCCTGCGGAATCAGACCCAACTCATTATCTTCCCATTCCTGACGGAGAAACGTACACATTACATCAAAAACATATCTTTGCTTAGGCGGCTCCCACTGTAAGAAAACATCCATAACCGCTTGTAAATTATACCTGGAAGCATTTAAAATCCATCTACGAGCCAAGAGATCCAAAACTGCCCGCTCTTCGGGACCACGAAACTGACTACGACTCTGCTCACGTTCCAACACAGGGGTCATATTCAGTGACCCAAAGAGTGGAGATAAAAGACCAGCAACAGTCTCGGTCATTCTTTGTCGAACAGAAGGAGAAGAAGTTGCCATAAGGACAGGAGAAAGAGTGTTTTGAGGTGACGAAAACATCGGGACAGAAGTAGCAGGGATCGGAGATACAGAAATGTGAGGTACAAGAGCTTGAGGCAAAGCTGATAGCAAAGCTGGTGACCCTAGAGGGGGTTGCACCGTAGGAGGAAGAACTATCTGTCCAACTGGTGGCTGAACAACAGCAGGGGGCTGAACAAAAAAGGGTGCAACAACTGGGGGTAATGGAGGCGCAGTAGCACCTTACACATAAGGGGGTGGTAATCTCAGTAAATGAGACATCAAAGGATCTTTTTCAGAGTCTTCAGTCACTTTGGAAAGGGAAGGCGGCAAGGCCGGAAAACATTTATCGATGGCCATGCAACGTTGTCTATCTGAGACTTCACTCACTCGATCTTCTTCATCTGATTTAAACTGCCTAGCAGCTTGTAGTACTGACAGTACTGGCTTCCTTACGCCAAAGGCGGAAAGAGTCAAACATTGCCGGCCGGGCTTTCTTCTTAAATAGCGCAACTTCCAAATTATCTAAAATATTTAATTCGAAACTACCATGTTGGGGCCATCGTAAAACACCATCTTTCTTCGTATAGCGAACCCATACTTCATTATAAGTAATAGGACCCACTCCGTGTTTTGAATAGAGCTCATAAGTTGGAGTTCCAACCGGAGGTATCGGACACGAATCCTCCAATCGGGAATCCCTGTTGCAACCACAACTAAACCATTTCCTAAATTTGCTAAGACCAGGCATCTTATAGCTCACTAATCTAGCTTCAAACTTCAAGGGGTTATCTATCGATACACTCGTAAATATACGAGCCTCTCTGCTTCGACTATTGCAATAACCGAATCAAAACCAAGAAACAAAACAAAGTCGTGGCAGCGACCCACTTATACTTAACCAAAATATCTGTCACGCCGCCAGAAGACCGTCTATCGTCTCGCTCTACAAATCATCAATCAAGGGTCCAAGACTGGGCGACAGTCAGGGCAGCAGTCCTTCGTAGCCGTCGGAAAGCGGAGGCCTCGTAGCAAAAACTTTCGGTCCACGTCGACATACAGGGGTCGATGAAGTGGTTGACCTTCCTCCAGAATTTTCTCACGGGGCTTCTTACGATCCTCAGGCTTGGACCGGTACCGCTGAAGTCGCCCCACCGTTGGGCGCCAACTGAAGAACCGGGTTTTAGAACCCAGCGGCACCAGGGGCACGCCCAAAGTCTTCAGATTCACCTGTCTTGGTATACAGAGACACGGAATACTTCTGGATGGCGTCAAAGATCAAATTTATTAGCTGCAGCTAGTAACAGTAATCCCAGCAATACAACACGGTGTACAACTCAGGAGACTGCTCAACTTTCATAGAGCAAGACATCTCTTTTTATCTACATTTTGCTCATTATAAATGCACACCCACTGCGACAAATACTTACGAATGAAATACATTTTCCCACGCATTATCACATCATAAAAGGTCGATTTACATTGTACCAACCCACAAGTTAATTATTAAGAATGTACCAAATTCAATTTCTACAAGTCGGACAAACCCATAATTGAAAGCACTATCTATGTAATGAAAAGTCATAAGAAAAGGAAACAGTTCAGATGCTGAATAGGATAAGATATGTACAAGGGCACTAAAGTTAACGATATCCTGAACATTGATTGGCAATTTCAGACAACGATCAGCCAGGGAAATTGGCTTCGCAAAGAGTCAATTTCAGGTGACGGGGTCAGCGTCCTACAGTTCACTCACAAGTCAGAAAAGGCCTAGTTAATGCGTACATGAACAACGAAGCCTATGCAACTTTGTTCGTTCGGTTACCTCCATAGGCCTACGTGAGGGCAACACAAAATGGCGTCACGAACAACTCAAACAAATTGGAGTCCGGTTCGAGAATCACAGAACCTCAGACTGACTGACTGGGAGAGAAAGAGACTGACTGGGAGAGAGAGAGACTGACTGTTAGATCTGGGGGTCTCTAGTTGGCAATGGTTATCACCTTTGTCCAAATAGGGACCCTTACTTCTAAGTCAAGATAAGCGGATTACTCTCTTTAATAACCCCTGCTCACCCCCTTTGGTAGCTTGGCACGAGCAGACAGGCTTATCTCAGAGGCCGTGTGTTAAGCATTTGTGAACATACACAGTAATACAGTGATAACACTACAGATGGACACAACACAGGTTTTATAAAAATAAGTATTCTTTATATAGACTTAAACACAAGACCACAAACGACAAAAATCCACAATACTATACTAAAGGTTACTTAGAAGATGATAAAAGTCTCTTAATTCAAGTTGATGGTAAATGCGACAAAGTTCTCAATAAAGTTCTTGGATGTGGCACGCAAAGTGAACAAAAGGCTTGCAAAAGGGGAGATGCGTCGGTTCCATGACCCGGGGGAACGGTTGCGTCCTTCCTCAATGCTTGCGCAGAGTAGGGGACTCGTCGTGAGCCTTACCGGTGCGGAGGTGAGGCGTAGATTCTCGACCTGTTGCGGTGCGCAAGATGGCGCCTTGATGCTATGCGATGCCGATGCGATGATCCAGTTGCGATGCAAGAAGATGGCGCCCTTGATGCGGCGATGCGATGACGATGCGATGACACCCTGGCAGCCTTGCGACTACTCTGTACTTTGGAGCCGCGAAAGGCCCTGCGATACGCTTCTCCGGCGATGCGATGACAGCTCTCTCAATGCGTCGCGCTTCTCCGGCGATGCGACAGCATACAGCTTCGATGAACACACGCTTCCAGTGAGATGCGACGAACTCTCGCTTCTCCAGCGTTGCGATGATTTCAGCTGCGGCGGAGACACGCTTCTTCTTGATGCGTCGCGCTTCCAGCTCCCAGCGGCACGCAAATGACTGGAGTCAGAATTCCCAGCAAGGAAATTCAGGAGGGAGCTGGGGGTGAAGTCTTTTGGCCCTGAGACTTCAGCAGGAGGCAAGCATAGTTCAAGCCCTTGGAGAATATTCTGTAGATGAAAGTCCTTACAAAGTCTTTCTCCTTTCCCTTGGCAATGAAGCAACCACTGCAGGCCAACCCAGCAAACAGCACACTGGCAGAGGGGCAGTCCAAACTCCTGCAGCTTCCTAGGTTCTTTTCCTTGGCAGAAAGGTTTCTTGTTCCAGAAGTGATCTAAAGTCTGTGGGACTGGGTCCCAATATTTATACCAAAATATCCTTTGTTCTCTGAAGGCAGAGAGGCCTCAGCCTAGTTTAAACCAGTTCCTGAGCACTGTGTTTACATGACTCTTCTCTTCCTTTCACTGTGCAGGGCAGAAACATCAGACGCCCCACAGGAGGTGGAGTCAGCACAGGGGAGGGAAGATGCAGCTCTGGAGTACTCTGTTGACAAGATTCCCCTTCTCCTTTCACTGTGCAGGGCAGAGACATCAGACAAGCCACAGGGGGCGGAGCCAGCATTGTGGAGGGAAGGCCCAGCCCTATTCAGGTCCCAGGTGCACTCTCCCCCTCCCATCTGGATGTAAATCTCCCTAATCACCACTGGGCTGTCCCAGACTGTTTCCTGGAATTTCCCCAGCCCTGTCACACGCAAGCCCGGACAAGGAATACACAAGACAGCAGAGGCGGGCTCAAATGGTTAGGCAAGCAAATACCTACTTTTTAAAAGTGGTATTTGCAAACACAGAATATTAAAATAAACTTTACTAAAAGCTGTATTTCATTATTCTGAGTTCAGGCATACTAAACTCGAATGTCTACCATGCTCCCTGAGTCAGTTAGGATTGTAGGGATGTAACAATCTTCACTGCCATTCTAATCTATGGGAACAGGTAGCCTTCAATAGTGAAAAACGAAAATGGCTGTAATTCACTACTAGAACATGCTACACACATCAGAGCATGTCCTACCTTAGACTTACAATGCACCCTGCCCTTGGGCCTACCATAGGGGTGTCTAATATGAAGTAAAGGGAAGGTTTAGGGACTGGCAAGTGGGTGTACTTGGCCAAGTCGACATGGTAGTCACAGACTACACACGGGCCTAGCAAGGGCAGGCCTGAGACACACTTTACAAGCTGCTTCTGTGGGTGGCACAACCAGTGCTGCAGGCCCACCAGCAGCATTTGCTCTACAAGCCCTGGGCACACATGGTGCACTGTACTAGGGGCGGACAGTAGATCAAATAAGCCAATCATGGAATCCAATCAGTATATCAATTTAACATGGGGAGCACTTGCACTGTGGCACTGATTAGCAGTGGCACAGGGCCCAAAACATACAACCAGCAAAAATATGTCAAAACAGAGGAGGCAATCCGTCAAAAATGGAAGGGAGACTCACGCCAATGATGTCAGGTCTAACACTGACTGAGAGAGAGACTGACTGACAGAGACTGACAGAGAGAGAGACTGAGAGACTGACAGAGAAAGAGAAACTGACCGACAGAGAGAGAGAGAGACTGACTGACAGAGAGAGACACTGACAGAGAGAGTCACTGACTGAGAGAGAGAGACTGACTGAGAGAGGCATGCTGACTGCGAGAGAGAGAGAGATTGACTGACTGAGAGAGAGTGACTGACAGAGGGAGAGAGAGACAGAGAGAGAGACTGAGAGAGAGAGGCTGAGAGAGAGAGACTAACAGGGAGAGAGACTGACAGGGAGATAGACTGACAGAGAGAGAGAGACTAACAGAGAGAGAGACTGATAGAGAGAGAGAAACTGACAGAGAGAGACTGACTAACTAAGAGAGAGAGACTGATTGAGAGAGAGAGACTTACTGACAGAAAGAGACAGAGAGAGACTGACTGAGAGAGAGAGAGACTTAGAGAGAGAGAGAATAAGAGAGAGAGACTGACTGACAGAGAGATAGAGACTGACAGAGAGAGAGTCTGGCTGACTGAGAGAGAGAGACTGACTGGCTGAGAGAAACTGACAGAGAGGGACTGTGGGAGACTGACTGACAGAAAGGGAGAGACTGACTGACAGAAAGTAAGAGAGAGACTGACTGAGAGAGAGACTGACTGACTGACAGAAAGAGAGAGATAGAGAGACTGACAGAGAGAGAGAGAGAGACTGACTGATAGACTGACAGAGAGAGAGAGAGAGACTGACTGACTGACTGTGAGAGACTGAATGACAGAGAGAGATAGACGGACTGAGAGAGAGAGACTGACTGACTGAAAGAGATAGACTGACTGAATGAGAGAGAGAGAGACTGTGATGGAATTGGGGTCAAAGTGTGTATGAAGCCGTGCAATACCTCTTAAGTTTGCAATTGTCTACTAATAAAAATGTATTATCAAAATGTGCTCTTTGTAGTTACATCTGCTTTTGAAATACTGCATTGTCTAATGTTTTAAAATGGAAACGTGAAGGAGCAGTGGATGCACTTTTGTCAAAACTGAACGATGAGTGGGCCCGATGTTTTATATCATGACAGGAGTCTGCATCAGGAAACCCACCTAAAATTGGGCAAACTTCCCCGGCCTACTGATGGCAGGGACCCTTTAATGAATGGACCACTACCTATGAAAGCCTGCTGGCAGACTAAGCCCAACCTTTAACTCCACCATCCAGTGTTACTTATAACGGCTGTATTGGTGACAGTGGGGTAACAATAGCCCCGTTTCCCCTGCAGTATGGCGGGTCGCTGGCCTGAGAGCTCTAGACTGGCACGGAGAATAGGGGGGCCCTCCATGTAGCTTGCAGGGGGGCCCCCTCAAGTTTCGTTACGCCACTGCACAGTATGTTAAATCAACGCCGGACTTGATCTTGAGTGCTCAGTTTCTAGGTCAGCAATTCAGGCCTTATGCCATATGCAGTCAGATTGGGTCACAAAATAGGTCTGGGCACTAAAATAAAAGTAGCTTCCATTAGTGAATTAGACACTAAAAAAACGTGGCCCATGTGTGCAAATTGAAGCGGTTTTGAAATTTTAAAGATGCTCCATATAACTATTTTGCAAGATATGGGAGACTGCAGACTTGAGCTCCCTGCAGGCAATGTTTGTTTTAATATCTTGGAAAACAACAGTAGAAATCGGCCCTACAGGCCATAAAATAGGCCCACACACAGACCTTTCAGACCAGTCCATCGGATACTGCCTGACGGTTATAGAGGCCTATCTCTAAACCTCACCATAACTCCTCTCTCCTTCCCCTCAATCAGAATCCTCTGCATCCAATACATTTGCCTTGGTGAGGCCTTGTAAAAGAAGCAAGCCGTGATCAGGTTGCTGTTT
The DNA here is from genome assembly GCF_964261635.1 of Lissotriton helveticus. NCBI lineage: Eukaryota > Metazoa > Chordata > Amphibia > Caudata > Salamandridae > Lissotriton > Lissotriton helveticus. The sequence continues at coordinate 823,773,854 of NC_136063.1, read as the reverse complement.
TAAGTCACTTAGTTAATAAAAGAAAGATGGCTAGTTACAGAGAAGCATTTTTCTTTTATGTCCAGCTACAAATCCCTTTGACATATAACCGAGAAAAAAACAGTGGAAAAAATTCAACTAATTGGGAGCTTGTGTGGCCTGTTAAAGGCTTTTATGTTGCAAGACCAGGAAACAGTTAACATTATTTTCAAATTAAAGTACGAGAGGGCGTGCTTATCTTAAACATCCCAGATAATAACAGACGAAAAGAGAAATTAGGACAGAAGCTCTCCTCTTAAACTTGCTTATTAGCAATCTTGCTTGAACTAAAATAATTTAGTGCAATCAACAATTGATAACATATAAATTACCCTATTAAGATAACGTTTTTTTGGCCACTGTACATCATATGCAGTGTAGCAGCAAATTAATTTATTTTTTCTACATATGTATCCAAAATGAATTGTAAATTATAATAGGGAAATAATAGTTTTTTTCCCCCAAGGCTTATTTTATGGACATTAGTTAACAGTTTTCCTTCAAAGTTAGTAAAAAAAAGTATTGAGTTCCGGCAAAACCAAATCATGGATAGGGCGAGACAAAAAAAACAATTTCGGTGGCCAAGACGGCGGCATAGGCAGTTGCGGGTTCCGTGTGCTCCCTGTCCAACTTCCCCGTGGACCGATAAACGTACGTTTCTCCCCCCCACAAAGCTGTGCCGGGGGCTGGAGAGTTGGGAGACACAGTGGGACTGCCGGGGTGGCCGCTGACTGCACGGAACACAGAGGAGGAGCAAGGTGCGCTGGGCCGCAACCACCCGCGAAATGGCGCCCATTTGCTGACCCGGACGGAGGGGCTGTGAGTGGTGAGGCCGTGAGGACCCAGAGACCATGGGGACCAGGCAGGTCTCGGGGGGGGGGGGTGTCGTCGGCTCCCGCGTCCCCCGCCGGCGGTCCAAGAGGCTCCGTGAGCCGAAGCGTGAGAGCGCTGCCAGCCCGGCGGCCCGGGAGAGGTGCGTGGGCGGCGGCGCGAAAATTGAGGCTGGGGTCGGGAGGCCTCCGACTGGCGGCTGGATCGAGCGCCTTTGGTCCAGGGCAAGGGGAGCAACATCGGCCCTGCGGGGCGGAGGGCACACCAGTTGACCCTGCAGCGCCAAGACGTGGCAGCGTACAAGAGGGTCTGCCGAAACCGAGGTAGGAGAGCGCTGTCAGCCCCACGACCCGTGAGAGGTGCGTGGGCAGCAGCGCGAAAATTGAGGTCGGGGTCGTGGGGCCCATAACAGACGGCTGGGCCAGGTGCCTCCAGACACAGCCAGGAAGAGCACCACCCGCTCTGAAGGGTCACCAGCACACTGACCGCGGCCCTGCAGAGCCTGAGAGGTGAGGAGTGGGGGGCTGCTTAGAGTGGGGAGGCGGCCCCCTGTTCAGTAACCGGCACCGACTAAGGCAGACCGTGGCCAGAGACACTGTGAAGGTCCAGCAAGTGCCCTCGGGGTGACGTTCTCATGCAGCACTAACAAGGAGTTGCTGGCCCCGGGGGCCCCCCGTGTGCCTGGGGGTGCAGAGTGAGCGCAGCCACCGACTCTTCGGCGTTCAGGGAGACTGCATAACAGGGCCAGGACTACAAAGACTGGGGCAGGAGAAGGCCCGGGCCTAGTTCAAGATAGGGGTGACCCCGTTGGAGGAAGGGTCTGGATCGGGCGGCGGCTGGGGTCGAGTGGCTGGCTGTCGGCAACGTCCACGTGCCTGCACAACACGACAAAAAGGACGTGAACACGGGAGGTGGCAGTCCCACGGCAGGGGGCCAGCTCAGTGGATGCCCTAGATTTTCTGGGGTCTACCGACCTCGCTCCCTTAGTCAAAGACACCGACATTATCCCAGCAGCACTGTCAGACCACGACGTGGTCACACTTCACTTATCGGTCCCCCACCTGAAACCGCACAAAGGTTGGTGGCGCCTCAGGGAGACACAGTTACAACGCAAAGGGGTCACACAACAACTACACAAACGTATTACGGAATACTTAAGCATAAATGATAACGCAGAGGTACCAGTAACAGCGGTGTGGGGGGGGGCGCTCAAGGCGGTGGTACGAGGTGACTTTATCGCCATAGCGGCAGCTGAATCTCGAGAACGTAAGGACAAGAGGCAGGCGTTATCGGCGCAGGTGCTAGAATTAGAGCGGGTACATAGCAGGACAGGGGCCCCCAGAATCTGGCGCCAGCTAAAAGCGGCTAGGGCTCTGCTCGCGAGCCTGGACCTGGATCGAGCGGAATACGCGGCTTTACGCTTCTGACACACGTACTATGTGGGGGGCGACAAAACAGGGCAGCTTCTGGCCAGTACGCTGAGAGCGAGGGTCCTCAGATCTAAAATCCCCTCTATTCGGGATCAGGGGGCGCATGCTCCAGGAGAATGATCAGATAGCGGAGGCATTTTGGGAGTTTTATGCTTCACTATATGCCGAGGATCCAGCCCTGGACCCCGAGGGTGGGGTCCCCTACCTTGCGGAGGCATCGGTTATGGCCCTCACTGAGGCCTGCGCGCTTTCTTTAGAAGCTCCGATATGTACGGAGGAAGTAGTGTCGGCAATAGCACGTCTGAAGCCTCTGAAAGCACCAGGGCCGGACGGCTTTTCGGCAGGCTTTTACAAAGCTTTCTGCCCACTGATAGCTCCCATACTTACCAAACTGTACGACTCCTTTCAGGGACCAGGCTCCATTCCCCCAGACATGCTTGCGGCAGATATTATCGTGTTGCCCAAGCCCGGCAAGGACGCGTCACAGTGTGCTGCATACAGGCCCATTTCATTGCTTAACTTAGACCTCAAACTTTTCACCGGGATTTTAGCGGCTAGGCTAGGTCCCGGTCTGCCAGGCATCATAGAGCCCGACCAATCGGGCTTTATTCCCCACAGGCAATGCAGGGATAACACCAAGAGACTCATGCATGTCATTAATAAAGCCCATTTTAATGATTCAGACGCGGCCCTCCTCTCAGTCGACGTTGAAAAGGCATGGATTGGAGATTTCTAGACAAGACCTTGGCGCGCTTCGGAATTGGAGATCGCTTCCGGTCGTGGGTCGCTAGCTGTTATGCCACGCCGCAGGCGACAGTTCGGGTTAATGGGACGGGCTCGCAACCCTTTGACATCCGACGCGGCACTAGGCAGGGGTGCCCGCTCTCGCCTCTGCTGTTTTCCCTGTATATCGGACCATTCGCGCAAAGAATCCGCAACAATCCGGATATCGTGGGGGTTGAGTTTGGAGGTGAGCCGCATACCATTAGCCTGTACGCAGACGACATCCTGGCAGCGGTAGAACAGCCTTAGCGCTCTGTGCCCGCTTTCCTAGCAGAAATGGAGACCTTCTGGAACGTTTCGGGTTTTAAGATGAACATAGGGAAGTCCCCGATTCTTCCTCTGGGCTATAACGCCCACAAAACCGCTGGCGGTTCGCGGCAGTTCGGGGGACTGTCTTCCCGTATGTCACTGCCATACTTGGGATCGCCCAGCACATCCCAAACGGTCGAGCAAAACTACTTGACACTCTATGACCAACTCCAAGGGGACCTGAGGAGGTGGCGGCAACAGCCACTCTCATGGTTGGGGCGAGTGGCGGCGATAAATATGTCCCTGCTGCCAAAGATTCTATATCTGTTCCAAACCATCCCGGTCACACCACCGATTGGGATGCTCCAGAAAATGCAAGATGCAATACGGCAATTTGTGTGGGCGGGGAAACGTCCGAGGCTTCTACGGGATCTGGCAGGCGGTCTTCTGCAGAGGGAGGCTTGGGTATCCCTGACCTTCTCCGATACTTCCAGGCGACACAGCTTCGCTACCTCCTGGAGTGGAACCGTCCTGAGTCAGAAAAGAGGTGGTTATTTCAGGATCGGGCGATGGCCCAAATGTCGCTGTGGAGGGTTCCCTTTTTGCTTCGCCCCGACAAGCCTTCCTATATTAAGAAATCACCTATTACGCGCACGCTCCTCAAGGTGTGGGATGCGGTGGCGGTCGCTAGAGGCCTCACCACCTTCCCTTCGCCAATAACTCCGATACTTGATAACCCAGCCTTCCCTCCAGGCTTGGACCGGAGGGCATTCCTTCAGTGGCGCTCTTCGGAATGTAGGTCAGCCGGTCACCTGTTTGATGAGGAGGGCTTTATGCAGCATGATACCCTGCAGGAGATGTATACCCTGATAGCGCCAAACGCTTTGAATATTTCCAGATTCGTCACTGGCTCATGGGCAGCGACGTATTGCCACTGGCAGGCAGGCGGCTCACAGAGCACGAGAAATGGCTCACCACGAAAGCGTCGGACAGACAAGCGATCTCGGACCTGCATAAAATGCTGAGTCCACCCCTGCCCACCCCGCGCCCTGCTGGACAGAGGCGTTGGGAAAAAGGAGCTCGGAAGAACCTTTACAGACAAAGAATGGCGCGATATTTATTATAGGGCCCACCACACCGCCAGGAACGTACCGAGCAGGGAATCGGCAGTTAAGATCGCGTATTATTGGCACCTCACCCCGGAGAGGCTTCATCAGGGCAACCCACGCCGCAGTTCTGCATGCTGGAGGGGGTGTGGTCAGGTGGGGACACTAACCCATCTGTTGTGGGAATGTAAGGAGGCAACAGAATACTGGATGGCGGTGCTCTCTGACATTGACACGCACTTCGAGACAGAGATTCCCCGTTTCCCAGCCTACACCATACTTGGTCTTCCCAACGCCCTTACATTTCCACTTAAATCTATCAAGGGAAAACAGATGGGATTGGCGGTGGGGGCATCGGTACATCACATCCTTCCCTCTGGGGCTCCACAAGGAAACCTACACGCACAGGGTGGCTTCATAGGCTTTGGTACATAATGGGCATGGGACAGATACAGGCGACACTCATACAGCCAGCGGACTCCTTCATCACCATGTGGCAGCCTCTCATTTCGTTACTAGCTGGTGAATTCACAGAACTGACCTGTCCAAAATATCTTCGGGTTCTACGACTCGCGATGAGTTTGCCAAGGGGATTGACTCCGCCCGCTTGTGACTCCAGGCACTCGCGCGTAGCGCTAGGGTTGTAAGGGCACAGCGACACACCGGAGGGGGGCGGGGGGGGGCACAGTTTGGGGGAGGGGGGAGTTTGTGTTTCGGGGGGTTGTATGCACTGATATTAGATGGACCACCGTTACCCGCTAGCACGGACACATTAGCCTCCCTCGTGACAGAGGCGGACCCCCCACTTGGGTGGAGGGGGAGCACTACACGGGTAATTCGGGTGGCCAAGTGGAATTGTATTATGTTTACTGCTGATAAACTCAATAAAACAAATTTAAACAAAAAACAACTTGCATAGTCAAAATATTCTAAACTGAGCCACCGATAATTATTTTGCTTTTTAACCATGAAGTCAAATGATGAAGAGAAGGCATTTCTGAGGGTTATTTAAGCTCTGTATGCAAGACATAGCTGCTTGCACCACAAAGGGGTACAACAAACCTATACGTATTTTGTGATCACAAACACTGCAATTCGCAAACTGAGTTTTTTTGTACTTATAAAACTGAATTTGTTAGCTGGAAAAGCCTTTCCGATTCACAAAAATGGTTTTGCGACCTATTTCGAATCGCAAGTAGGAGGGGCATGAAAAGGATGTATTCTCCGAATTGCAAGTTGTAATGATTTGCAACCGGAACTGCGATTGCAAACTATCAGTAACTGACACTTCAAATCAGAGGTTAACTGATTCATAAAGGAGACCTTTGTGAATCTTAGGTGTCCCAGGGTTGAGCAGGTATTGGTTATAGAAACCAATGGCTGACCATTCAAATGGATTCCCAAAGGATTTTTTTAAAAGCAGTTATGGTTCAGTTACAGAACTTGGGCTTCTTTAAAAAATAAATCCAATTTGGGAACGCAAACATAAGCATGGTGGTCTGCTGCTCTTTGCTGGCCACCATTACTAGGTTTGAAGCCAATCACATGGGCATGCAAAGAGCGAACTGCCTAATTAATATATTGGACAGGTCGTTCTGCGACTGGAGAGTTTGCAATGCATAAAAAGTAGATGTGCAAATTGTTACCATTTTTTGCGATGTCTCTTTTAGTACATCAGGTTCCTTGTTTGCTTAATTGTCCATTGTGGTTCATGAATGAGCAAAGTAACTAAGGTATGAGGCACACGATTCTAATTTGAGAACTGTAATTTATTGTCCTAGGTATCATAGGGAATTTTCTTGATAGTTCCTGGAGTATTTAAAAGTGCTATGGTAGGAGGAGCAGGCTCGTTTTTCATTTTCTTTGGTGAAGAATTAGGAAACAAGATCAAAGTTGTTGGGTGTTTTAAAAACTTGTCATTTTAAAATAAGCAATGATTTTTTAGAAATTTTTTAGTCAGTGATTCACTAACCATGTTTCTTTATCTGTTAAATAGAATCATACAAGTATGTATTATAGTTTTATATTTAGTGTTGTGTAATTAGGTTTTGTGGAACTATTTTAAAACTATTTTAGAATTAATAGTTTTGACTTTTGTTGTGGTAATGTCAATTACACGAGTGCAGCTGTTGTATTGGGAGTTCAAACAGGGGCAGCTCCTCTGTTTCAGCAGAGGAGTGTCGCCGCACTAAGAAAAGCCCCAGGCCAGAGCTGAAAAATAAAATGGTAATAAAGTTATTTTTTTTGCCACTTTATTTTTCAGCAACCCGTCCCGAGCTTAGTGTCAGGGCGGGGCCAAGGTTTCGAGTGGCATCAGCGGGGAGCTGTGCGCTTTAAAATGCACATGTCCCTTTGGCCGACCGTTTTGCGATGGCCAACCAGTCATGCACATTTTAAAATTCTCTAACCAAGCTGTCTCAGACGCTGAGTTAGAGAAAGCGCAGGCCTCCAGTGCTCTTGGGAGCACTGAGTGAGACTGCTCCCTCCAATCCTGACGCTGCTCTCATGCTGGTGAAAGCAGCCCCAGGATTGGTTAGGGTAGTTTGCTGGGTGCCATGTTGGAGCCTGCCAGAAGGTTGAAGGACGACGTCCCGTTGAGGAGAAAGGAAAGTCTCTTTTTTTTCCCTCACCCCAACCCCCCACAAGATGGTAGTCACCACTGAGTTCAAAAGTATTCTCCTATGCCAGCATGTGCAGCCTTTTGGCCAACCTGATTTACTCAGGTGCTGACTGAGTGTTAAACATGCTCACGAGCCTGCATTTAGGTTTTTAAGAAGCAGGAAGTATGTATGCACTTATGTATATACATGTACCTAAATAGTGCAAACTTAATTATGAAGTAATGGAGCAGTGAAAAGTGTGAGCCGGACGGATCCAAACAGTGCATAGTGAGGTCATTAGGTTGAAGCGTACCAGCATAGCTGTCTGGTTTTCTAAAGACATCTTGGGGACAGTCCAAAAACTGACCTAGGCATTCATTCAACCCGTTGTTTACCACTGGCTTTGTGGATTGTACCTCACATTTGCTGGCTCTATTTTCTTTAGGCTGTCCAGCTTGAGTTCATCCCTCCCGTTGCCTACACCTTGTTTACTGCATTCTTCCAGGAACTCGCTTTCTGTAAACAGGCCTTTAATTCTTGTTCTTATCTTGTCACATTTGCTGTGCATTCAAAGACATGTCAAGCTCTCTCTTCCAGGGGAACTTAGTGTTTACTTTTCTTTCTCCGACTACAAAGTGAGAGAATTTATGTGACAATCCTGCAGAGTATCCATGTAAGAGGAGAGAGTGTTGAGTGTTTTTTATTTAAGCACAAAACAAAAAAAACTGTGCCGATGTTTCAGGATATATCAGAGTTAGTATAAATGAAGCACATTTTTTGCAATTCTGAAGTTTGATGGAAACTAATATCTGAATAAGATCAGAACACATCACCACACTAGGCAATGACATTTGGACACATCGTTTGAGTGCAATAAAACAATTTTTCAGTGCAAACTTAATAGCCATTTCAATTGAAAATGGGTTGTCTGTAATAGCAGTGTGCTAATACACCATACATACTATGCCACTCCAGTCCACGCCCTTCCACTCTATGCCACGCCCTTCCACTCTACACCACTCTACTTTATGACATGCCCCTCCACTCTACGACACTCCATAACACGTCACATGACTCCATGCCACGTCTCTTCACGCCCCTCCATTCCACTCACCCCACTCCAATCTACCCCACTTTGGTACAATCTACTCCATTCCAATCTACCCCATTCTAATTACTCCGCTCTACTCCAATCTACCCCACCCTACTCCAAAGTACCTGACTGTACCCCACTCCACTCTACTCTATTCTGCCCCACCTGTCCCTAATCATCCCCACCCAGCTTCAATCTGCCCCAATCCACCCCACTCCAGTCCAATTTACCCCACTGCAGACAAATCCGCTGCAGTCAAATCCGCTGCAGTCAAATGCACCACACTCCAACCCACCACATCCCAATCCAATCTAACCCATTCCATCCGAATCCACTCCACCCTCCTCCAATCCACCACACTACACTGAAATCTACTCCCCTACAATCCAATCCAACCAACTCCAATCTAATCTAATCTACCCCAATCCAATCATCCCTTTTCAATCTACCCCACTCCATTCTAATCCACCCAATCAACTTCACTCTAATTCACTTCACCCTATCCCAATCTACCCTACTCCAATCCCCCAATGTACCCCAACCTACCACTCCATTTCACTCTATCCATTCTACCACACTCCATTTCACTCTACCCAATCTACCCTACCCCACTCCAATCTACCATGCCAAGACCTACCCCACCCCAGTCTACCCCACCACACTTCACTTTAATATGCCAGACAAATTTAACCCACTCCATCCCAAACTACCCTGCCCCACTCCAATCTGCAACACCGAAACCCAATCTACCCCCTCTAAACTACCACACTAGCTCGATCCAATCTACCCAACTTCACTCCAATCTACCCTACCACAATCCACTCAATCTATTCCACTCCACCCCAATCTACCTCAACCCATCCCAATCCACTCTACTCTACCCCAATATATCCCACTATACCACAACCCACTCAGCTTCACCCCAATCTACTCCAATTTAATCTACCCCACTGCACTGGACCCCATTCCAATCCACTCTACCCAACTCTACTCCAACTACCCCACTCCACCCCATCCCAATCTACCCACTCTAAATTACCCCAATATACCCCACTTCATTTCATTCTACCCTACTATAATCCACCCAATCCACTCCACTTTACTCCACTCTAATAGACTCCACTCCACCAGACTCCACTCATCTACCCCACTCCAATCTTCCCCAATCTAAACTACTGTTCCCAATCCACCCCACTCCTCCCCAATCCACCCCACTCCTCCCCAATCCACCCCACTCCACCCCAATATACCCCCTCCACCCCAATCTGCCCAAGTCTACCCCTCTCCACCCCAGTCTACCCTACTCCACCCCCACCTACCACGCTAATCTACTCAACTCGCTGACTCCAAACTACCTCTATCCACACCACTGTACGTCAATATACCCACCACAAATCTACTCCAATCCAGCACACTCCAATCTACCACTCACCCCTAATCTACCCCACTCCATCCCAATATACCCCATTCCAAACTACCCAAATCTACAACCACTCCTATCTACCCTAGTACAATCATTCTATTCTACCCTGCTATAATCCACCCAATCTACCCCACTTCACCCTACCTGACTCCACTCCAATCTACCCCAATCCACTCTACCTCAATCTACTCCACTCCAATCTACCACACTTTAATCTACTCCAATCTACCTTACTCTGCCCCATCTACCTTACTCTGCCCCAACCTACCCAAATTCAACCAACCCCACTCCAATCTACCACACTAATCTACCCAACTCCCCTACTCCAATCTACCCACACTCTACATCAATCTACCCCACTCCAATCTACTCCAATCCACTGTACCCCAATCTGCCCAACTGCACTCTACCCGACCCCCTTAACGTTTAGCTGTGCTGAGCAGAAGCCGCATTAGTGCACATAATGGCTAAACACATTACCGAAGCCAATAGCTCTTGTATTGGCAAAACCTATTGGCTTTGCAAATGCTTGTTTTAAGACATGGATAGTTGCAGGTTTGTGAGAGGCGAGTTTGAACCCTTGGTTAAGAAAGGCACACTGCTCGCTCTCCAAGTACAAACAAGCTAAGGATTCCTGAGCACAAAGTATCTGCAATTTTGTTTTTTCTGTTTCGTCTTATTTATCGTACTTACTGGATTGTTTAAATGCCCCCTTAGAATCAGGCAAAATCTCGGCGCAGAGATATACTCTTGCGCACTAAAAAGAAGACTATACTTTTTCAAATAATTATTGTTCCATTTCTCTTTTAGATAGCACTGGCAACACTTTGGTATAGCTGTTACTTTATAGGTTAAGTAATGACAGAACACAGCATAATTACAGATAGTCAAGAAGGCCTTGAAGCTGCTGGTGCAGTCAAGCAAGAATTCGATTACACCAGGAGCCCATGAAATAGTTCACACTGAAGGAGGTGGGCTGGTTACATCATTTCTGCTCCATGCGACGCCTTTGAATAAGAAGGAGTCTCTACTGAGATTCAGTAGTGTCAGGGTAAACAAGTGGGAGAAGCCAGGAACTATTTCCACCCCTATTTTTTTTTTCATTATATATTTATTATAAAGGATTGGATCTTCAGGACTAATTTTACAATATGGGATATCACCAGGTCAACCTGTAACCCTTTGCTAGGTTTTGCAGAGAACGAAGCTAGCCAGGGCTCAGATTGAAATTCAGAAATCACTTTTTGCTTTTTAGTCTCATCATACTTCAAAAAAAGCTACAAGAAAAAAAAAATATTGGTATCTGGGAAACCGATACCGAAAAAAGATATTAAGGCAGAAAGACATTCAGCTAGATTTAATGGACAACTTTGATTATCTAGGATTTTGAATTGGCAGGTCCTCAAAGATTAGTAAAAGTAAATGAATCCTCGTCCCATCAGCATATGATATCTGACTATGTGAGCGCTCACTAGCTCTCATGTTGAGATGGAATCTGGATCTCCTTGGGCAAGTATCATAAGTGAAACAAGCCCACCCTGAACATGAGCTCCATCAGTGCCTAAGCAGTGTACCAAATCCTGTTCTGCTGATTTCCTTGCAGCTTGAATTAGGAATCCAAACTATTGTTCATAAAGCCACTATTATGGACTAATCCTGTGGCAATCGTAGACCAAGCTGCTATGACTGAGGTACTAAACTATAAAAGCTGCTGGGCGTCTTGTATAATGTCGCTACCTTTGAAAAATTGTATTGAGATTTGACTAAACAATGTATGGTCAGGGCCAGCACTAATCACGTTGGTGGCATGGCAAATGAAGAGATTTTGGGTCTGGATGACATACTTAGCCCTTGTTCCTGGCCAGGACAGATGGAGGCGGTTGTAGGCGTATAGGTGTAGATTCAAACAGGAGTAGTTCTGGAAACCAGTGTTGCCTGGGCCATCATGGTACTATGAGAATGAGACGGCAGCATCTTGGTCAGCGCCCTGGTAAGTAATTGGATGGGTGGGAAAGGCGGAAGCATATATAACTGACAATCGCATTAAGAGGGCATTCCCCACGTCCCTGGGAGTTGAAACCTGCTGGAATTAGACTGGCAATTGGCGTTCTCTCTCGTGGCATACCGGTCTAAAGCTGGCTTTCCGGGGGGCGTGGCCAAGATGGCGGGCTGACTGGTCGCTCCTTCCGTGAGCTCCTGAGTCCCCGGGCCCTCTGACCCATCTCGCGCAGCTGATCTCCCCCAGATCTGGCGGAGGTGGCTGTGCGCCCGGTGTGTGCGGTTTTGGTGCCCCCGGAGGCGCTGTCGCGGAGATCGACGCCACGCTGTGCTGGCCCCTGAGACGAGCGGGCGCTGCGGCTCGCACGAGGCCGGGCGGACGTGAAGCGGCTGCCCACGGCGCTTTGCAGCGGTGGAGAGTTCCCGGGCCATTCAGCTAGATTTAATGGACAACTTTGATTATCTAGGATTTTGAATTGGCAGGTCCTCAAAGATTAGTAAAAGTAAATGAATCCTCGTCCCATCAGCATATGATATCTGACTATGTGAGCGCTCACTAGCTCTCATGTTGAGATGGAATCTGGATCTCCTTGGGCAAGTATCATAAGTGAAACAAGCCCACCCTGAACATGAGCTCCATCAGTGCCTAAGCAGTGTACCAAATCCTGTTCTGCTGATTTCCTTGCAGCTTGAATTAGGAATCCAAACTATTGTTCATAAAGCCACTATTATGGACTAATCCTGTGGCAATCGTAGACCAAGCTGCTATGACTGAGGTACTAAACTATAAAAGCTGCTGGGCGTCTTGTATAATGTCGCTACCTTTGAAAAATTGTATTGAGATTTGACTAAACAATGTATGGTCAGGGCCAGCACTAATCACGTTGGTGGCATGGCAAATGAAGAGATTTTGGGTCTGGATGACATACTTAGCCCTTGTTCCTGGCCAGGACAGATGGAGGCGGTTGTAGGCGTATAGGTGTAGATTCAAACAGGAGTAGTTCTGGAAACCAGTGTTGCCTGGGCCATCATGGTACTATGAGAATGAGACGGCAGCATCTTGGTCAGCGCCCTGGTAAGTAATTGGATGGGTGGGAAAGGCGGAAGCATATATAACTGACAATCGCATTAAGAGGGCATTCCCCACGTCCCTGGGAGTTGAAACCTGCTGGAATTAGACTGGCAATTGGCGTTCTCTCTCGTGGCATACCGGTCTAAAGCTGGCTTTCCGGGGGGCGTGGCCAAGATGGCGGGCTGACTGGTCGCTCCTTCCGTGAGCTCCTGAGTCCCCGGGCCCTCTGACCCATCTCGCGCAGCTGATCTCCCCCAGATCTGGCGGAGGTGGCTGTGCGCCCGGTGTGTGCGGTTTTGGTGCCCCCGGAGGCGCTGTCGCGGAGATCGACGCCACGCTGTGCTGGCCCCTGAGACGAGCGGGCGCTGCGGCTCGCACGAGGCCGGGCGGACGTGAAGCGGCTGCCCACGGCGCTTTGCAGCGGTGGAGAGTTCCCGGGCCATTCAGCTAGATTTAATGGACAACTTTGATTATCTAGGATTTTGAATTGGCAGGTCCTCAAAGATTAGTAAAAGTAAATGAATGCTCGTCCCATCAGCATATGATATCTGACTATGTGAGCGCTCACTAGCTCTCATGTTGAGATGGAATCTGGATCTCCTTGGGCAAGTATCATAAGTGAAACAAGCCCACCCTGAACATGAGCTCCATCAGTGCCTAAGCAGTGTACCAAATCCTGTTCTGCTGATTTCCTTGCAGCTTGAATTAGGAATCCAAACTATTGTTCATAAAGCCACTATTATGGACTAATCCTGTGGCAATCGTAGACCAAGCTGCTATGACTGAGGTACTAAACTATAAAAGCTGCTGGGCGTCTTGTATAATGTCACTACCTTTGAAAAATTGTATTGAGATTTGACTAAACAATGTATGGTCAGGGCCAGCACTAATCACGTTGGTGGCATGGCAAATGAAGAGATTTTGGGTCTGGATGACATACTTAGCCCTTGTTCCTGGCCAGGACAGATGGAGGCGGTTGTAGGCGTATAGGTGTAGATTCAAACAGGAGTAGTTCTGGAAACCAGTGTTGCCTGGGCCATCATGGTACTATGAGAATGAGACGGCAGCATCTTGGTCAGCGCCCTGGTAAGTAATTGGATGGGTGGGAAAGGCGGAAGCATATATAACTGACAATCGCATTAAGAGGGCATTCCCCACGTCCCTGGGAGTTGAAACCTGCTGGAATTAGACTGGCAATTGGCGTTCTCTCTCGTGGCATACCGGTCTAAAGCTGGCTTTCCGGGGGGCGTGGCCAAGATGGCGGGCTGACTGGTCGCTCCTTCCGTGAGCTCCTGAGTCCCCGGGCCCTCTGACCCATCTCGCGCAGCTGATCTCCCCCAGATCTGGCGGAGGTGGCTGTGCGCCCGGTGTGTGCGGTTTTGGTGCCCCCGGAGGTGCTGTCGCGGAGATCGACGCCACGCTGTGCTGGCCCCTGAGACGAGCGGGCGCTGCGGCTCGCACGAGGCCGGGCGGACGTGAAGCGGCTGCCCACGGCGCCTTGCAGCGGTGGAGAGTTCCCGGGCCCGCTGCCCATCCAGGGCCCGGTCGAGTCCCCCCTGGCAGCACTGGTACCCGCTGGCGAGGGGGTAGACGGCCGCGGCGGAGCGGCGCCCTCCGCACCTGGCTGGGAGTGGAGTCGGGGTAGAGCGCTACGCGACCCCGGGGATTTACGGGGCCTGGAGGCCTAGCAGGCCGAAGACGCCGGCGGACTTCCTCTGAGTGTCCAGGCTCTGGGGTGGCCCGGGTGGGGCCTGGAAGAGACGCCTTGGATCGCCTGGCAGACCCGTGACTGGTGAGATTGTCCTGGGGTGCGGTGGAGTGTCCCCGGGCCCACTGACCGGCGAGGCCCCGGTCGCGTCCCCCCCAGCGGCGCTGGTGTCCCCTGGCGGAGGGGTAGAAGGACACGGCGGTGCGGCGCCCTCCGCCCCTGGTTTGGGGGGACTCGAGGTGGAGCGCGACACGACCCCTGGGATTTGAGGAGCCCAGGGCCTAAGGACTGAAGACCAGTGACGCAGCCGGGCTGCCTCTGCGGACCCCGGCTCGGGGGTGACCCGGGTAGGGCCCAGGAGAGACGCCTTTGCCTTTGCCTGCCGGTGATCGGTGTGCCAATTCTATAGGCTGCGCGCAGGGGGCCCCACCGACCTTCGGCGGTCCTGCCGCTACCGGGCCGGCGCCCCACGGGCTGGTGCGGTCGACCTTTGCCTCCCGGTGGCCTTGCTGGGCCCGAGTGTTGTGCCGGGGCCGGGCGGAAGCCTGGTTGGTTGGCGTATGTTGGACGGAGAGTGACCCGCCGGGCGTTGCATCTCACGGAGTAGCGGTGCCAGTTCGGACGGCGGCGGTGGTGTGGCGAAGCGGCCGGGGGCCTGCAAGCAAGGGGAAGACCCTCTACAGAGCAGCAGGAGCACGTTGGGGGAGTGGTGCAGTGGAGTGCTGATCGTGCTCGCCTCTTGCCTAGTCTGCCGGGGGGCGCTGGGGCCTGTCTGTGAGCCCCGAGGTTGCGGTGGACCGACTTGCTACGAGACCCCAGCCTTCTTTCCCTACGAAGATCGGCTGCCTCTGCGATGTCGGGTAACAGGGGAGGCAAGAAGGGAGAGCGTACCTTGCTCGAGATGTTGGGCAGAGGTGCCACGAGGCAGGACAGATCCCAGCCAGCACCGAGCCCCTCGTCCGGATCTCGTGGGGCAGAGGGGGGTGAACCCCCGGTCACCAGGTCTTTCCTGGAGTCATTGTTCAGCACCCTCAGGGAGGACTTTCAGACCTTGAAACAAGAGGTGGCTGGCGAGGTCCGGGAAGTGAGAAGGGAAGTTGATTCGCTTGGAGAGAGGGTCGTCGCCATGGAGGAAGCTAATCAATCCAGAGACAAGGAGATCACGCACCTACAACAGGAAGTGCTGCGCCTTCGGGACCAACAGATCGACCTACAGGCCCATGCCGAGGATCTTGAGAATCGGTCCAGGCGCAACAACATTAGGGTCAGGGGTGTTCCGTCCAAAGAGGAGGGGGAGGACGTAACAGCCTACCTACGAGACCTGTTCCGGGATATCCTGGGCGAAGCGGGTGACTTTCCGGTGAGGATTGACAGGGCGCATAGAGTTGGCCTCCCGCGCAGGGCCTCGGCGCCACCCCCAGATATATTGGCCTTTCTCCCGGATTTCCCTCTGAAGGAGCGAATCCTCCGTGAAGCCCGTCAGAAACAACCGCTGAGCTTCAGGGGTCACCAGATTGCGTTGTTTCATGATCTGTCCACGATTACGTTGCAGAAACGCAAGTCCTTCAAAATTGCTACGGACTTTCTGAGAGAGCACGACACGCAATACTCCTGGGGTCACCCCTTCAGGCTTATCTTTCGCTGGAACGGGACACTGCACCAAATGAGATCCCTTCAGGACACGTGTGGGGTGCTGGGAATCACCGCTACTGATGAGGATGTCCCGACGCCACGCCGCCGCACTTCTAGAGGGGGCTGGCAGACAGTCCGACGGCGCCGGACCACGCCTCAGCCTTCTCGACCGGACTCTCCTACGATCAGAGCGGAAATGGACAGCGCCATACGGGAAGTATCCGGCTCCACGTCGCCCAGTGACATGGCCGTGACGGCTTGAGCATCATCCGGGGGGAGATCGTCTCGGCTTTACTGGCACTGCAGGTTTGAGGGTTCCGGGGGGGGTAGGGGGCTCTGGGGGGGCATGGATGGTGGCTGGACGTCCACTCGGACACTTTACCACAGACTTGCCCGTTAGGGGCTGGACTTGGACAATGGGGTTTTTCACACCGTTAGGGTTGATGTTGGGGAGAGAGGGAGGGGATCTGTGTAGGGGTTTGGAGGAGAGATGGAGAGATGGAGAGACGGGGTGTTGGGGTGTTTGAGGGTTGTTTGGGGTGTTGGGGTGGGGAGGGTTCGGGGTTCGGGATGTGCCTCATTTGTCTTATGCTGTGCTTTTTGTGCCCTCCTGCTGCCTTTCTTGAGTGGGGAGGTATCTGTTCGGGAGGGGATTCTGATGGCGTGCTGGGCTGCCCCTCTGGTTTCAGGGTGCTGTTGTTGCTGTGTTCTTTCTGCGCTGAGAGAGGGGGGGAGATGTCGTGCTGACCCTATATTGTATTCGCCCTGGGCCCCTGCTACTTCAGGTTCACATGTCACCGCCCTTTTGTTATTTCACCGTGGCTCGCTCCTGCGCTTGCCCCGCTCCGCCCCCCCGCCTGGTGGTGCGTTTCCCGTGTCTCCAGGCCCCATTACCGCTGTTTCTCCTTTGTCTACTCATGGCCCTGAAGATCGTTACCCTTAATGTGAAGGGGTTGAATAACCCGGTCAAGCGCAGGGCGATACTATCCCTTCTTGAGAGCACCCAGGCGGATATCTGCCTTTTACAAGAAACGCATCTTCTGGCCCGAGACTGTCCCAGGTTGCGGTCCCCGAAGTTCCCGGTTCAGCTCTTTTCCTCTGGGACTACTAAAACGGCGGGGGTTGCTATCTTGGTGTCTGGGAAGTTCAGAGGGGAGGTACTGCACAAGGTGGCGGAGCAGAAGGGGAGGCTCCTGGCATACAGAGTTAAGATGGGGGGTTTCCTTTTCACGGTGGGTTCAGTGTATAGCACTAATGATCGCCAGGACTTGTTTTTGCAATCTGCTTTAGCTGACATTGCGACTACCCCAGATAGGCATATACTCATTGGTGGTGACCTGAATATGGTCTTCAACTCATCTTTAGACAGATCCGCGCAGCGCCATCCACAGACTGGGGAAATCTCACAGCTTAGTGCCTCACACTTAGGGGACCTGGACATGCACGATCTTTGGAGACGCTTACACCCCGCTTCGAGGGCCTATTCCTATTACTCCCACGCACATAGGACTTACGCCAGACTGGACTACCTCCTGGTGACAGGGCCGTTGGCTGCACTAGCGACCGCGTCTGACATAGGGGTCCTCACGTTGTCGGACCATGCTCCGGTGTCGGGATGCTTCCAGTTGCCGCCGATATCCCCGCGACGCGGGGTCTGGCGCCTCCGGGACACCCTGTTACACAGAAGAGAGGTACTGACGCAGATTCGGGCCGCGATTGCTGGGTTCCGGGAGCACAACGAGAACGATGATACCACCCGGGCGACGCAGTGGTCGGCCCTGAAGGCGGTGCTGCGGGGAGAGTTTATTTCCATCTCCTCGGCGGAGAATAGGGATAGACAGCGGAAGAGGGACAAACTTACTGGTACGGTTCGGGAGCTAGAACAGGTACACCAGAGGACAGGGGCCCCCAGAATCTGGAGGCAGCTCAAGGCGGCGCGGAAGCTTCTTTCCGCGCTGGATATGGACAGGGCGGAATATGCAGCGCTGCGCCTGAAGCACGCATACTATACTTGCGGTGACCGCTGCGGCCGGTTGCTGGCGAATAAACTGCGAGTACGACACCAGCGCCAGAAGGTCGAGGGCCTGTCCGTCCCCGGAGGTGGGTTGGTCACGGAGGACGACCAGATAGCGGAAGGCTTCCGCCGATATTATGCGGACCTCTACGCTGGCGAGCCCCCATCGGCCTCGGCCGAGGCTGATTACCTCACATCGGTCGACCTCCCGGTACTCACACCGGAACAGGCGGAATACCTGGACCGGGATATCCGCCCGGAGGAAGTGATTGGGGCTATCTCTCGACTCAAACATGGGAAGGCCCCGGGGCCCGACGGTTATACTCCACTCTTCTACAAAACATTCTGCCCGGAGCTAGCCCCGTTGCTGACGCGACTCTTTAACTCCTTTGCGGAGTCTGGGGCCATCCCCCCGGATCTACTAAGGGCGACGGTGTCGGTTATTCCCAAACCGGGAAAGTCCCGCACCGAATGTGCATCCTATAGGCCGATCTCGCTGCTCAATGTAGACCTCAAGCTTTACACCGGGATCCTGGCTGCACGTTTGGCGCCTCATCTGCCGGGGTTGGTGGATCCGGATCAGGCCGGGTTTGTCCCGGGCCGGCAGACAGTGGACAACACCAAAAGGGTGGTCCACGTTTTGGAGAAGACCTCTCGGATCCCCGGGGAGCATATGCTGCTTTCGGTGGACGCGGAAAAGGCGTTCGATCGGGTGCATTGGCCCTACCTTGAGAAGGTTCTCTGCAAGCTGGGGTTGGGCGAGAAGTTTCGCACCCTAATACTTAATTGTTACAAGTCTCCTACTGCGACGGTGAGGGTCAATGGTTGCAATTCGGGCCAATTCGCGATTGAACGGGGAACTAGACAGGGGTGCCCCCTGTCCCCACTGCTCTTCGCTCTGTACATGGAGCCTTTTGCCCAGAGGATCAGAAGTAACCCAGAAGTGACAGGTGTCAAGATGGGCGGCTACATCCACACTATCAGCCTCTATGCGGATGACGTGATCTTTATGCTCGACAACCCGAAGGAAGCGCTCCCTGCCTGCCTCGCCGAGTTGGACGCTTTTGCGGCTGTGGCGGGGTTCGAAATGAACATGAGGAAATCTGCGGCCCTTGACATCTCGCTCGCCTCGGCTACCAGGTTGGAGCTGCAGAGCCGCTTCCCCATGCAATGGTCTAGAGATCTGATCCCATACCTGGGGGTACTGCTGGCACCATCCCTGCCTGCCATGGTTACGGCTAACTATGCGGCCTTAGGGACCAAACTGAAAGAAGAGTTGCTCCGGTGGAGCAAAGGTACGCTATCGCTGTTGGGACGCATCGCTGCAGTGAAAATGACTCTCCTGCCGCAGGTGCTGTATCTGTTCCGTGCTTTGCCTTTACAGCCACCGAAGGGATGGATACGACAGACTCAGGCTGACATCGCTCGATTTGTTTGGCAGGGTCGTAAACCTAGACTCCGTAGAGCCCTCTCCACGCTGGCACCCGAGTCCGGGGGCCTCGGCATCCCGGACTTGCACAAGTACTACCAGGCGGCGCAGCTGCGATACTTGGTTGAATGGAGTAAATGGGAATCGGACAGACACTGGCTGTTTCAGGATCAGGCGGTGGCGGGCAGGACTCTGCAGGAGATACCTTTCCTTCGCAGGAATCACAGGCCCCCCAATCTGTATGCGTCCTTTGTCACGCAGCCCACGCTCCGTGTTTGGGATGCCGTGTGTACTCGACATGAACTTACCACCTTCCCGTCGCCGCTTACTCCCTTGGCGGGGAATCCTGACTTCCGGCCCGGAACGGAACCTGGAGCGTTTTCGCTCTGGCAAGCAGCCAGGTGCTGTGCATTGGTTCATGTTTATGGCCCCGGAGGGTGCTGTGTCGTTCGCTGACTTGCGCAGGGAATACCACTTACCCGAGACGGAGCGTATGCGATACATGCAGGTTCGCCACTGGGCGTTACAGCCGCAGGTACGAGATCTGGCTGATCGGAAACTCACCCCATACGAGCTGTGGCTTGCGACGCGCTCCTCAGACGCCAAGCTCATCTCGGATCTTTACCGGCTACTACAAACCCCCCCCATCACTTTTATAGCCCCGGGAGGGCGCGCTGGGAGCGGGAGCTGGGGAGGACGCTGAGTCACAAGGAATGGGACGACATTTCATATCGAGCGCGGCACTCGGCCTACCACACTGGGCTCACGGAGACTTTTACGAAGGTATCCACGTACTGGTACTACACGCCTCAGAGGCTGCACGACATGAACCATCACATACAGGACACCTGCTGGCGCGAATGTGGGCAGACGGGAACACTCTCGCACATTTTATGGGATTGTCCGTTGCTGGGTCCGTATTGGCGGGAGGTCCTGGATGAAATAGACCAGTGCTTTGACATAGCATTGCCACGCCTTCCCGCCTATGTTTTGCTAGGGTTACCCAATGGCCTGATGTACCCACTGCGATCTAGGAGGGGCAGACTAATAGCGATCGCTCTGGGGTCGGCGATCCAGAACATCCTTATATATTGGCGTACCACCACGCTTCCCACAATCACGGGCTGGTTACGCAGGTTGTGGCATGTTCTGGGGATGGAGAAGATGTCCCTCACGGTGGCAGGGGAGGTAGATAGATTTGATGACCTGTGGTAGCCTTTTGGTGTCCTATTGCAATCAGAGTTCAAAGAGATCACCTGTCCACGTTATCTCAGACTGCTACGGCTGACCACCCCGATTTCCTAATTGGTGGGAGGGGGAGGAGGGGTGGGCGCGGGGTTCCTTTTTTGAAAGGGAGGGTATTGCTGGACAATTGCTCAGGCACGGGGGGGGTGGGGGGGAGTTGGGGTGGGGAGGGGTGGGAGTTGGGGGGGTGTTCTGGTTTTGGAATAAGTACATCATGCCGCTCACACTCTTGTTGGGGCTTTACAATCGCTTGGCTAGTCCTCTCCGGATACTGATGGCGTTCTTGGGGAGAGTCTTTGCAGTATACTATCATGATGACTGTGTTCCTTGTACGTATTACTGTTTTTTCTTGTTGCAGAAACTCTAATAAAATACTTTAAACCTAAAGCTGGCTTTCCCCACATCCAAAAAACCTTGTCGAGCTGGCCCTGTTCTAATTCTCATTTGTGACAACTGGACTGCTATAGCTCAGCGCATCCGCCAGCGTGTTGTGCAGCCCTAAGACATGCTCTGCTCTGAGCAAGATTCCATATTGTGCAGTCCATTCCCACAACGTGTGCGCTTTCTGTGAGCGTGATGGACCTGGTTCCTCCTTGCTTGTTAACGTAGTACATTCTGGTTGTATTGTCCGTACGAACCAGCACGGTGGAACTTGTTATCCTTGGCAAGAAAGCTTGAAGATATAGAAAGATGGCCTTGAGCTCCTAGCTGTTGATGTGCTCCATCTTATGCACGCTGGACCATTTTCCCTGGCTTTGTAACTCCTGTAGATGGCTTCCCAAGCCATCCATAAAGGCGTCTGTGGTTAGGATGAAATCTGGGATGGATTGATGGAAAGCAAGTCACTTTGAGATATTTGGTTTGTGAAACCACCATTGCAGGGCTTCTTTCATGTATGTTGTGATCTGTATGGTATCAAAGGATCGCGATGTCTGCAGCAATTCCTTCTGTAGCTCTTCCTGAAGAGGCATCATTTTGAGCCAGGCTAGTGGCACTATATCCATCGCTGATGAACACATTCCCAGGAGCAATTTGTATGTCCAAATTGAACCCTTTTTTTTATTTTACATATTTCTTGCTAGCTGCTGCAACCGTATCTGCCTCTCTTGGGATAGGAACGCTTTGCAGTGGATGGTGTCCATTGTCACTGTCAGAAACTACATGACCTGACCGGGAAGATTTGTCCTTGTTTATCATGAGGCCTAGAGAACAATAAAACTGAAGGCAGGCGCTTGTAGTCTGCTTGGCTTTCAGTGCTGTTGGTGCTTTGAGCAGCCAGTCATCCAGGTATGGAAATACCTGGAGATCTTGAGATCACATGGCTGCAGATACCGGGGCAAGGCATTTGGTAAAGATCCTTGGCGCCAACTTGAGGCCAAACGGGAGTGTTTTGAATTGGTAGTGGGTATCAGCTACTGTAAATCTCAAACCTTCGATGTTTCTGATGGATGAAAATATGCATATTCCATGTCGAGTGAGGTCATGTAGTCTCCTTTGCAGAGACAATGTAGAATCTCTGAGAGGGTTACCATTCTGAACGCGTTTCCTGAGGAACTCGTTGAGACCCCGAGATCCAGTATTGGTCTCCAATCCCTGGATTTCTTTTTTATCAAGAAAAAACAAGAATATAAACCTTTTCCCCTTTGTGATAATGGGACCTCTTCTATCACCTTTTTGGAGAGTATGACTTGAGCTTCCTTGCACAGTAAGTGAAGACATGGGGCTGGGGCTCCTCTGGGTGGAGTATTTGATGGGTGCCGAGTGAATTCCAGGGTGTGTCCAAAGGTGGTGAGGTCTAACACCCACTGATCTGTTATATTGTGCCACTGCTGCACACTGTTGGAAATGTTCGCACCCGCAAATTGGGAGGGAAGGGAAGCAGGTACCCCAACAAGATCATTGTTTCCTGTTGGAGTTACGACCTTGCAAAGTCGTTCTTTTGCGGCCCCCTTGGCAAGAGAAACCAGCTGTCGAAGAGTGGTGGTAAGCTGGGGGGGTTTTATCTCTGCCGGTATGGAGGATAAGGCTGGTACTGTTGGTTTCTTGGTTACTTCCTTTATACAAGGTATGCCGGTATGGAGGTATGCCAGTATACAGCATAAGGCTGGTACTGTTGGTTTCTTGGTTACTTCCTTTATACCTTGCCCTTTAGCCCCTCTGAATGGCACTTTACAATATTGCAGTGTATCTAATAATTTCGCCGTGTCCATATCAGTCTTGATTGCCAAAATTGCCTTGTCAATATGCTTTCCAAACCGGGAATCCCAGTCGAAAGCTATATTCAAGATTTTTGTCTGCACCTCCAGCCTAAAGGTGGTCGCCTTCAGCCACCCCTGTCTGAGCATGGTGGCACCTGCCAGCTGTTGAAAGCCAGTGTTTGCTTAATGCGTTAATGGTGCAGTTGATTGTTTCCAAAGCTGAACGTTCTCCTTCTAGAAGAATTTTTCTTACCTCCTGCCTTCTATCCACTGGTATAAGATCCACCAGAGCTCTCATATCTGACCACATCTGGCAGTCATAGCGGTCAATGATGGCTAACATGTGTATCCCTGTAGAACTGCGGCCATAGTGTAAAAGCTCTTTCCAAGAATGTCCATCCTGCATCCCTCCTTATCAGGTGGGGTAGTGATGGGGTGGCAGGGTTCTTGGATGTCCTTTGCGCTGCTTGGCAGATAACCAAATCTGTCTTGGGAAGTCCTATTAGGTAGGAAGGATTATCCTCCTGAGCCCTGTACTTCTTTTCAACACGAGGGAGAACAGGAGGTGTGGTGGCTAGTTTTCTCATTATCTTGATACCTTCTTACCATATATTGTTATTGTTGTTAATTTTGATTTATAGAGTGCTTAATACCAACAGGTCTCTAAGCGCTTCAAGAAGAGCAGCGTAAGTTCCAGGGAGAGTGGTATACAGTGAGACGCAAGCTTCTGTAAATAGAAGGGTCTTCAGTTTTTTTCTGAAAGGGAGAAGGCGGCTTTCCGTGCGGAGCTAACCAGGCAGCATGTTCCAAAGTGTGGGTATGAGGACGGAGAAAGTTCGGCCCCCTTTGGAGGCGTAATTGAATAGAGTGCATTTTAAAAGGCCCTCCATGGAGGAACTTAGCGAGCGACCAGGGGCGTATTTCTCAAGTCGTTGTTTGATGTAGATGGGTGCCTGACCGTAGAGGGCCTTATGTGCGATGCAGAGGCCCTTGAATTTGGCCCTCTGCTTTATGGGCAGCCAGTGGAGTTGTTGCAGTAGGGGTGATTCCCGCGTGCGCCTAGGTAGTTTGATGATTAGCCTGGCGGCATCATTCATCACAATCTGGATTTTGCCCACCAGTCAGTCTGGCAATCCGATATAGAGCAAGTTGCCATAGTCCAGGCGAGCCAGGATCAGGGCGACTACGACTGTCCTCATGGTTGAAAAGGAGAGGATAGGAGAGAGTCTCCTCAATAGCCCGAGTAGGCCCACGCAAGTTCCAAACACAGTGGAAACTTGATTGGCCAATGAAAGTTTGGCGTCCACCTTTAATCCCAGACTTATATATAGTCTATGATGGGTATGTGGCGCACAGACTTTCTGGTGTCCTCCTTAAAATCGTACAGGAAGCAAATCGGTCTGTTTGACCATCCTTTGTAAATGAAACCTGGTGGATGTTCTCTCCATCAGATTATGAAATCCTTAAATGTCCTCTGGGGGAGAATCTGATGGTAAGTGTGGAGGAGCGTAGGCTGTTATGATCTAGTCCCCCCCAAGGGTCTGGTGCAGAAGTAGGATCCGGGAGCCCACCCTCTTCTCAGTCTTTAGCAGAAGCAGAAGTATCCGCTGCGACAGGGCTTGTTGGTAAGTGGCGAGGAGAAATCGCAAGTGTGACTGGAAGTGGCAAACCTGGCGCACCTGTCAGATGCGCCTGAGGTACTGGTCTGTCTATAATCTGCCAACATCGCCTGCAGGTCTTGTACCAGAGAAGGCAGTAGGTGGGCCATGTCTCTGGGACGAGGCTCTGGATTAAAACAAATAGTTTCTTACCTGTCGGTGTAGTTTTGCAGCTTGAAGAATTTTCTGGATTCACTATGCTGTACATTATTCCACCATCCAGTGGTTGGGTCCGGAATTGTAGTATTTCTTCTCTTTTTTGTTGTTGTTATTGTTGGTGGGCGTCGACATAGTACCATTTGGTGCCCTTCTGTGACATCGAAAGGCTTCCTCCGGTAACTCCCACCCTTGGTAGACATCTTCGGATTCTTTTTTTTTCTTTTCTCCTCCTTGTAGTTCTCTTACTTGGGGAAGGAGGGTGGGTTCGCTAGTGAATTCACAACATTCTTCAAGTTTCAAAACTACACCTACAGGTAGGAAACTCTTCGTTTTTCAGCGTGAAGCTTTTCTGGATTCACTATGCTGTGCATAGACTGTGTAGCGGTTTGCTAGTGTTGTGGTGGCTGGGTGAAAGATGAACTTTGGTTTGTGTGGTCTGTAAGACCTTTTGTCCTACTTGTGCTTCTTTGATCATTTGAATGTCCACACAGTAATGTTTGGTGAAAGTGTGTACTGAAGACCATGTTGCAGCCATGCAGATGTGTTGAATTGGAGTGTTGACCAGAAATTCAATAGTTGTTCCTTTCTTCCTTGTTGAGTGTGCCCGTGGCGCACCTTGTAAAGCTTGTCCTGCTTGCTTGTGGCACAATTGTATGGCTTGTGCTATCCATCTTGCAATTGTGCTTTTGGTTACTGGTCTTCCTAGAAAACCTTTTGCTAAGGGTACAAATAACGGTTTTGTTTCCTGTATTCCTTAGTTCTTTCAACGTAATACATGACTGCTCTTCTTGCGTCAAGTGTGTGCAAAGCTCTTTCCACTTTGGTCTTTGGATTTTGAAAGAAACTTGGTATCTGTATACTGAATCTGTATCTGAATCTTGATACCACCTTTGTTATAAATTGCAGATCTGTCCTCATGACAATCCTGTTACTATGTATTTGGAAGTAGGGTTCCTGTAGTGTTAGTGCCTGTAGTTTGCTAACTCTACGTAGGGATGTTATTGCCACTAAAAATGCAGTTTTTATTGTGAGCATTTGTGGCATTGCTTTGTGTAGTGGTTTTACAGGTGCTTTCACAATTTGTGCTAGAACTATGTTTAGATTCCATGTTGGTGCTGGCACCATTTTTGGTGGTGCAATTCTTTTTGCTCCTTCTAAGAACCGTTTGACAACATGTGAGGTGAAGAAACTCTTCCCTGTTTCCTCTCTTGCATACGCTACAATTGCTGCTAAGTGTACTTTTAGTGATGTAAAACATAATTTACATTGTAGTAAATGTGTCCGGTACTTTAGCACTGTTCTTTCTTTTGTAATATTCCTTGGAAGATTTTTTAAGGCACCATTGTGTTTATCGTTTCCATTTTGCTATATAAAATGTACTTGTTGTTGGTTTCCTAGCTTCTCTTACCACAGCCATTGTGCTTTCTGGTAGTCTGAGATGTGCAAATTTTAAGCCTTCAGGAGCCATGCCGATAGGCCTAAACTTTCTGGTTCTGGATGAAGCACTTTCCCGTCTTGCATGGTTAGCAAATCTTTCCTTTTTGGAAGTTTGTACATTGTTCCTTGAGAAATTTTGATTAGTTCTGAGAACCAAGTTTGTCTGGCCCACAGTGGTACGATGAGATTCATTGTCATCTTGCTGATTCTGCATTTGCTGATCACTTTGTTCAGTAATGGTATTTGGGTAAAAGCTTAAGCAAATATCCCTGACCAGTCTATCCATAGCGCATTCCCTAGGGATTGGTTGCAACATCACCTGGATGCGACGTTTAGGCAATTTGCAGTGTTGGGTGTTGCAAATAGGTATATTTGTGGTGTCCCCCATTTCTTGAAAATTCTTTGCAATTCAGTATGATTCAGTTCCCACTCGTGGGATAAGTTTTGTCTGCTTCTATATTGTCTTTCCCTGGTCGGTGAATTGCTAAAATGTCTATTTTTCTTGGGATTAACCATCTTCAAATCTCTTGCGCTAGAGTTGAGAGTGCTACAGACTGAGTCCCTCATTTGTTTATGTAAAACAGCGGTGTCTGTTTGTATCAACACCCCTTTCCCGTAGAGCTCTTTCTGAAGGGCTTTCAAGGCTAAGAACACAGTTTTTAGTTCCAAGATATTGATGTGTTTCACAGCATCCTGTGGTGCCCACAATTCTATTACTGTGAGATTGTTCATGTGTTCCCCCCCATCCTATTAGGGACGCATCTTTTGTTATGGTCACTGTTGGAGTTGGTCTCCCCTGTGCTATGTTTGTTTTGTTCCACCATGCCATCTCTTGATGAACTCTGTTTGTGACAACCACTAGATCCTCCCAACTCCATTTAGCCTGTGACCATTGTGTCTGGAGCCATTCTTGAAAAGGTCTCATGTGTAGACGAATGTTGGGAACTAAATGAATGCACAAGGCCATCATTCCTAATAATTTCCCCACTGTCCTCACTGTCAGATGATGCCCCCTTTGGTATAGATGAGTCTCCTTCAGTAGGGCTGATCTACTTTTCTCGCTCAGGAATGCTTTCTCCAACAGGGCTTATCTCTGCGCCTAAGAACACTTTCATCAGTTCTGGTTCTATTGATGACTTTTCCCAATGTATGGAGAAACCCAGCGGAACTAGTGTCTCTAGCAGTTGGTGTATGTGCTGTTTGCATAGGCTGTAAGAGTTTTCTCTTACTAACCAGTCGTCTAAGTAGGGGGGTAAACATCAATTCCTTGCCCTCTGAGATGTGCTGCTACTGCTGCAAGGCACTTTGTGAACACTCTTGGTGCTGATTTTAGTAAGAAAGCAAGTACTTTGCATTGGTAGTGTTATTTGTCCACAACAAATCTTAACATGCTTTTGTGTTTTTTGTTCATTTGGATGTGTAAATACGCATCCTTTAAGTCTATTGTTCCCATGTAATCTCCCATTTGCAATTGAGGTAGCACCTCTTATAGTGTAGTCATTTTGAAGGTTTGTGTTTTTATAAACTTGTTTAGGAACCTCAGGTCTAATAATAGCTGTAATGCACCGTCCACTTTTGGAATTAGGAACTCTTTTGAATATACTCTGTTCCTTTCTCTGTGTGGTACATGCTCTATTGCATGTTTTCCTTGAAGCTCCTGCACTTCTTTGACTAGGTCGGATAATCCTTCTTTTGAATGTGTCCTTTGCTTTGGCCTCTTGTTTGGAGGCTGTTTCGTGAACTCTATGCAGTAACCATACTGTATTATGTTTAAAATCCGTTGGTCTGGTTGTTTCTCTCTATTTTTGCAGGAAAAATCTTAGTCTGCCTCCTACTGGGGTGGTATGTTGGAGGAACTGTTTTTGTATATGTTTCTTTTGTGTGTGTAATCACTGCTGTTCGTGAGTGTACCTTTTTGTGAGTGCAGTCACTTAGTAGAGGTTTGTTGTCCACCTCTTTGTGGCTGACCTCTGCCATGGGGACCCCCTCAAAAGGATCCTCTTCCTTGGTATTGCCAGATTTGTTGCTGTCCCGGTTGTGCGCCCTCTTTTCCAGCTTGGTATGATTGCTGGTAACCCTGATGTGAGGTAGCAGGTTGGTGTGTACCTCTCCCCGCTGGTCTCCTGGATGGTGTGCCTCTACGCATGCCTCTGAACTGTAAAGCCCCCATGGATCTTGCAGTTTTGTTGTCCTTTTTTAGTTGGTTGAGCTTTTCATAAACCACACTTCCAAACAATTGTTCCCCATTGAATGCTTAGTTAATAATGTTGCTTTGCACTTCTGGCTTGAAGCCTGAGATTCTAAGCCATGCGTTCCTCCTTTCTGTGATGCCAATCATTTGCCTCTAGGTGTTTCAGCTGCATCAAGGGCTGATTTTAAACATGTATTTGCAATGTTTTTACCCTCTTCTACAAGGTGGCTAGCTCTTTTTGGAATTGTTCTTGTAGATTTTGTAACAATTCTCCTACCTCCTCCCAATGTTGGTAAGCATGTCTGTTCAACAATGCATTTGAATTAGCTATGCGCAATGGATTAGCGGTGCTTCTTTCCACCTTCCTTTCTACGAGGTCCATCCTCTTGCTTTCCTTGTCTGGAGGTGGTCCCACTGTAGTTAGAACGTTTGCTCTTTTTCTTGCTGTTGAGGCAATGATAGTCAGCTGGCACTCATCCCCTGATGTATATAGGGTCTTTAGAGGAATGCTTATACTTCTATTCTGCCCTTGGTGTTATAGCCTTGCATGTAGCAGGCTCTTTGATTGCCTCTTTTCCCTGGTCTAATACAATTGGCAGCATTGGAAGGAATTGATTTCTAGGTTGTGTAGGCATCAATGTCTTTAAAAACAGGATTGTAGTTTTTCTTCCTCTAGATTAACCCCATAACTTTCTGCAGATTTTTTAATTACTTGATTGTACATGCCAATGTCATCTGGGGGTGATGGCTTCGAAGGATAGGATTCCATTGCCTCCTCAGGTGATTCGGCGAAGAGATCTTGCCATTGGAGGTCTTGATTCTCCGAGATCACCGATTCTATAAAAAGTTTGTTCGTCTTACTCAACATCTTCCCCGAAGAATGATTCTTATTCTTCGACCGGTTCAGGAATTGTTGGCGGAATTGGTTCTTTGACGACTTTTTGCCTTCCGTATTTTTTTGTTTTCGGCAGTATCTTGAATTGTTTCAACCTTTCGTCAGTCTTTTTTTTCCGTAGCAAGATATTAGCCATTTTGGCTTCTAGTCTCATTCTCTCTATCTCAGCAGCGTATGTTGTGGCGCCTAGATTTTCGGCTTTCCGTTTTTAAGCTGTCTACACCGATCCGGTTGTCGACGTTTGTTTGGGTCTCTCTTTTTCCGATGCCAAAGTGTGCTTTTCCAGACTGTCTTTCAACATCTTTTTTTTTTCGAGGACCTTTGCCATTTCAGAGTCCTTATCCAAGGATCCAATGGTATGTTTCTGTTTGGATGCACCTGCAGTCGCCGAATGCTTTGACGCCGAGGATCCCTTTGGAGGCCTTGAGTCTGGTTTTTGAGACTCTTACCTCCTTCGAAGTCTTCTTCTCGACCTTCACGACCAAAACATCTCTGGCCTAGTCATCTTCTGGCCCTTCGGTGACTTATCTTCCTCTTCACTGGAGAGACCAAGGTCTCGCAGCAATTGCGGTGGTCCTTGGCCTTGCATGTTGTAGTTGGCTCATCGCTGCATTTCTCTCACCCTCAACGTCTTCGGGGTGAAGACGGAGCAGGCGTTACAGTTGTTACTCTGAGGATCCAGCGGCAGGCACAGGTTGCAGACCGGGTGCTGATCCTTCTGAGTGTACTTGTGGTGACAGTTCTTACAGAACTTGAACGGTGTCTTGTCCATTACTGTGCACAGCATTCTCGGATTGTCGAAGATCTCCCTTTGTCGAACTGCAGTCGTCTTTTATTGAAAGTCGAAGACACTGTCCTACCGATGTTTCTTTTGTTTTTCCTCGATTCTTCTCTGCAATCTTGGGAGCTCCTTTCGTATCAATCCAGACCCAACGGCAGGAAAAAAAGAATCTGAAGATGGTTACCAAAAGTGGGAGCTTCTGGAGGAAGCCCCTCAACGTCACAGAAGGGCACCAAACAGTACTACTTTGACGCCCACCAAACAAAAACAAAAAAGAGGAAATTCTACAATTCTGGACCCAACCACTAGATGGCGGAATAATGCACAGCATAGTGAATACAGAAAATATTCACGCTGCAAAACCAGATTGACGATAATGATGAGGTGGAACCACAAAATTCTGCTTATAGTACAGACTTTCGTTCTGGTAAGCGTCATCTTCCTGACATTTTACGTGCAACTCTGATGGACTATGAGGTACACCGAAAACACAATTGGGTTCATCAGAGTCCTGTATGTTTAGGAGATGTGATGGATCAATGGCGACACTTTACTGTGCTCAGCCACGATGGGACATAAAAAAGCTTTTGGTCACTTTCGTCGACTGTGGCGTCGATGAAACAGTTATATCCAGAAGGGCAGATTCCCTTGTGGACTGTCGTCATCAACGGTATTGATGTCGACTGTAGCGTCGTGGACTTGGTAGTCAACGGGGTGCTAGTTGACAGGGCACCAACTGACAAATCGCTCAGTATCTTTGCCAACAGCATCTTCACGGATGATTTCTTCATCGACGCCAGTCGACGAAGATTTATTTATTTATTTATTTTTTTATTTTATTTATTTCGATTTAAATAGCGCGTTATAACCTAGGGGGGTCTCTAAGCGCTTCCCAGTGAAGATCCCAATGTCGACGGGCTCTTAGAGAGCAAAATTATCGGGGGGCGTGGCTTGCGCCCGAGGAAGATGGCGGCTCTCCCGTGACCTGCTTTAGGAGGCGAGGAGTTCTAAGGGATTTTCCTATGCTGCCCGAGACATGACGTGCCGTTAATGGAATAATTGATGACCGGAAAATCGGTGCTAAAAGTTTTCCTACATTTTCTGACTTCCTATTAAGGCTCTCCTTGGAACTTTGCAAATACTATGAGACAGAGACTGAAATAATTTTTTCTCTGAAGAGTCTGACTGAACCCCTATACTGTTTTACTTCATTGCTGTGAAGACTTTTAGCTTAATATATGTTTACTCATTAAGTTACTTACATTAAATGTATTGGTCGCATTTATTGCTCTCTACTACATTTTCATAATGTTATGCTATATCTTTCTAGTATCTTTTTTGTTATTATTGTTTTAATATTGCTATGCTTACAGTGATAGAGCGGTTTGCCCTAGTCTTGGGTTCACGTTATATTTGCTCTTAATACAGCATTTCTTCTCCTGCACATTGTTGTTCTATGTCTTTGGATTGTTTTTCTCAAGTCTATGGGTAGGACATCTAGAACTGTACAGATATCTACACTTCCTCCTCGGGAATTTTTGATTCATCTCAGCTCACGCTATAATTGTTTATCCATGGAGGATTCAGTTGCTTCATCGTCCAAAGGTGCATTGCCTTCACAGATTGCCTCAGTCTCTGCTGTTTCCAAAGCTTCTACAAAAAGATTGAAAAAAGATCCTCCCTCTCCACCTAAACAGACTGCTTCTGTCACAATGGATCTAATACTGGAGGAGATTAGAGCTCTACATCCGTTCATGGAAAAGACCAAATCCACACTTCAGATGCTCTCTGACAAATGGTCAGCAATGGATCAACGAGTCAACACGTTAGAGCAGAACTTTGGCTCTTTATCTTCATCTACTTCTAAAGTAGACTCTCTTTGTTCACAGGTCTCCGTACTTCACAAACAAGTTGAGCAGTTGGAAAACAGAAATAGGCGGAATAACCTTCGAATTTATGGTCTTCCTGAAGGGACAGAAGGCTCGGGTCCGCCCACCTTCTTTAAATCCTTCCTTCCAACGCTCCTTAAGCTACCTGAAGGCACCATGTTGAATATACAGAGAGCTCACAGATTAGGCCCACCAATGTGTCAAACATCTTCTTCGTCGCCACACAAACCAAGAGGAGTGATCTTGTACTTTTTGGAATATACTGACCTCTTAAAGATTCTATCAGCATCTAGGGCAATGAATCGTATAATTTGGTCAGGAAATTCTCTGTTCTTTTCTCAGGATTACGCCAAATCGACGGCTGACCGACGCAAAGAATTTCTAGCATAGCGGCCGCAATTACGCTCATTGGGTGCAAGATATGGTCTTTTTCACCCTTGCTTGTTTAAAGTGACATTCAATAATAAAACTACCACATATGAGGATCCAATTAAGTTGAAGAGCTTCCTGCACTCCCACCACATTGACACAATGGAGACCACTTCATCATTTAGTTCCAACTAGTTTGCGTTAAGACTCTGTTTCTGGTTGCAGTATTCACGTGTTTTCTCTTTTGGTTTTTATTCAATTTGCTATTTCTTAAAATGTTTGCAGCAGTTACTCTGCGTTGTCATTGTTTGCAATATATCTAATCATTTTTTCTTCCTTCTGTGGAAAAGTAAATTTTGCCATGTTATATGTGCCTACGTGTTTCCCATCCTATGTTATATGTGCATGATCGATATGCATGTATCCCCCTATGATCGATTAAAGACGCAATTATAGTTGTGTCCAACTCTAGTATGCCAGTTTCCAGTTCTCGTGAAAGCAACGAGTATTAGGCCTATGTTGCCACGTTTTACAGTGTGCACGTTAATTCATTGAATTGTCCCCGTTCCTAGGCCTCAAAAGGGGCCCGGACACCAGATTCAAGCTCCAGTCTCCTGAATCCACTCCGAGGAGCGATGCAGCCCCCACCTGCATCCCTGACCCTTCACTCACTTCCTGCCGCGCGGTGCCCGGCCCGGCCTGGCTCTGCCTGCCTGTCTGCCAAGAGTATGTTATGCTTCTAGTTATCAGTCCAGCCCTCCTTCTCTGCATTCCTAAGCTACTGAACCGCATCAACAGTTCCAGCTATGGTCTAGTCTTTCTGTCTCCATGTAAGAGAAATACTGTATTAATATTCATAGAATATTCCTAGCACACGCAATACATGTAGAATAATGCATGCACCAGCCTTAGTGTCAAGTAGCCTTTGCCCCGATAACTTTTGGATTCTATCAACATGTCCTCCAAACACCAGATACCAGATATGCTATAGGTACATGTCGTCCTGACACCGCAGACTTTAGTCTCCTCTTCTAGCGCAGAAGTCATAGCCCCCAGTTCTCCCTGGTAACACGTCATTGCCCGTTTGCGCGCACCACTAGGTTAAAGGTCCCAGCTGCTCGAGTAGCCCCCTCCATGTTTCCGCCCCATTCATGACACTTCTGTGACGTTCATACCACATGTCTCAATGCACGCCCTGTACACGCCTTCTTTTTCCATCTATGCCTTTTTATCTTACGTTTGTCATAAGTTACGCCTACTGTATGTAATGTAATGTAATGTTTTACTATAAATATGCTGCACTGTCAATGAAGCGCTGCAGCTGCCTTCCTTCCTATTTTATTTCAGGCTGTCCCGTTCCAGTCCCTTCCCTTTTGCCTGAATAAATCCTTCTGACTCGGACACATCGGATCCTGCCTCTTATTTATTGAGCTATCTGTTATTGTTAATGTAATTCAAAAATAGTCCCGGTATTATTTATTTATATACCACATAATGGCGCCCGAATAGGGACGAGCCCCTTCCTCACGCGCTGGCGATGCCACGCAGGCCCCCTGACCCTCTGCAGCCGTGACGGAACTCTACTGCGCACCGGCAGATATTTCTGCTTCAAGTCTCCCTCAGGCCCACGGAGGAAACGGAGACTGCGGTCCGACATCCAGACGAAGCGGTGTGGAATGCGGTTCGTCCCGACCAGAGCCCAAGCCGAGAGTGCAAGGTCAGAAGTATCCGGAGGCCCACCTGTAACCGAAGTTTCCGAAGTTCGTAGTCCGACGTCGTAGCAGTCCAGTCCAGTCCGAGGCCTTCCAGTTTCTGCTTCCCGGTGAGTACCGTCGCGGGGGAAGTATCTAGACAGGATCATTAGTTTGTTCCTGGTCCGTTGGGTTTGGGTACACAGATCCAGTCCGAAGTATTCACCTAGGTGGATACGGGTCCTGACGTGTCTCTTTATGGGACCGGTATGTTCTGTACTGTTTCAGCAGTGCATCCAGTAATTCTAGTAAGTTTCGTTTTTTCAAGAAATTCATGTATTCTGTTTTCAGTGTATCAGGTAGTATTTCTGTTCGAACTGTTTATTTATGTATTTTTATGTCGTGGTATGAGAGATTTGTTCGCTATATTATTACTGTGATTATTGTGTATTGTGTTCCAAGTATATAACAGAAATGCCTCTGTTCTCGAAATTACGTCAGTTAAAGACCAGAAAAGGGTTACTCGAAGAAGCAGTTCCTGTCCCTCCTAGGGACAGTCCAGGACATTTTATGTATCACAAGCATGGCTTAGATGCCATAATATATCTAGACTTATGGGCGGACTATACTAAGGAACTAGAAGAGAAATATAGATGGCCCGTATCAGGTACATGGGATGCCGAGTGCATCATGCGAGTAGAAGAAGCATTATGGAAAAAGAAAGCCAGACAGTCCCAGAAAGATGCCATCGAGTTATGGCGCAAAGAATCTCATAAAAGAACCGAAAAAGAATTCAGAAAAACAGAATTAAGTAGGGAATCCTCAGAAAAAGCCCAAGAAAGGGAATTAATCGAAGAAGGTGAACGAGTTAGAACCGAACAGTCAGACAGACAGAGAAATGCCCTTATTAAAGGTATGTATCCTCTTCTTGCCGAGGGTTTTCCAAAAGCAACCCCGGAAGCACCCTGTAATTTACCGCCGCCATTGGTCCCGATTAAGCTGCGTCACAAACCGACCGCAGCTGATATTTATCTTTCGTCCTATTTGGATGATACAGTCCCAGAATATGCAAATCCTATTCCGCCTGCTCCCGTTAATAATGTAATTCCTGCTCCTCCAGCCGCTGGTCCCGTGGGTCCAGTTAATGTTACAGCACCTGTTACAGCACCCCCGGCCCAGCCCACAGTACATGTACCCGCTTTGCCAGTCGCTTTACCAGCACGTACAGTATACACCGACGATTCTAGTTTAGGAGCGGCGGGGGGAAGTTCTCCTCGTACCCCGCCTCAACCAAGACGTATGACGCTACATGAACTAGCGTTACAGCGTACGCCAAAAGTGACTACATACGGAGATATCAAGCGAGCACTTACTGAATGTCGTTATGATCCAGTTCCAGGCGATGACCACATGGTCATATATTCATTACGTTTAAGACGGGTTGCCGGCTATTTGGACACCCTGCCCGATATGGGAGAACATCTAGACAGAATATATTGTTTTATCCGTACAGGAGTGAATCCAGGAAGTATTCACGAAGCCATGGTTCAAAGAAAAGTCGAGACTCAGCTCATGAATTTAAAGTTCCTGATTAACTGTTTAATAAGAGAGCAAGATTATCCAGAAAAAGATCAAGAAGAAATGAAAGTCCTGACTAGGTGGAGTGACAATATAGCCGAGGGAAAACACAAGACACAAAATTGTATAGAGAGTATGTACAAGAAAATTCGTAGGGAAATCATAACTATACACGAGAAACGAGAAGCAAAACAAGCAACCGAGAAAGAAGATGACTCTTCTACTGAAGAGGTAGACAACGAGAATCCCGGCAGAATAGCGTATGTAGGTAGAACTAGACTTTCCGACCGACATTTCCGCCTAGATTACAAGAAAGTTTTTCCTCCTCCAGCACCAGAACAGGGTTCTCTTGAGCAAGTATTCCAAGCTACCGATCACATTCTAAAATTACGAATAGGGTATAGTGAGCTCAGTACCATGCATGAACAAGAACTAGCCCGATCAGCGGTCCGGTGGACTACTGATTCTACCACTTTTCCAGACGAAATAGTGGCCCAAATGTTTCTGAAATTGCCCCCAGCCGAGCAGCGACTGGTGGGTATGTATATGATCCAGCACCTCATTACACTGTATGAGGAACAACATTCTGATCCAGGTCCTCTACATGATGTATTAAACGAGTTACTCCAGTACAGATGGAAAGGTCTAGGTACCGATTTAATTAGTGTCATTTTAGAACAGCGCCACAAATACCGAACGTTTCTGAATCCACATTTTGTTCACGTCTCACCCCCAGAAAGTAAATCATTCTACATAGACAGACAGAATCCGTTACGAGAAGTACATCCAGTCAAGAAAGAGGGGGGTGGCCTAGAACGAGTATTTGTTTACACCCCTATCACAAAGATGGAACTCTTAGAAATGAAGAAGTTAATTCCCTGTCATGATAAAGATCCAGAAAAGGGGGTGGTGATGAACAGAGTGTCTGAATTAAGCAGACCACTCTTACCCAGTCCAAAGATCAGGGCTTGATCCATCACCGTTATTTATCTCACTGCCCCATCCCAGCTCAGAACCTGGCTATATGCAAATTAGTCTGTCCCTGGCCCAGTGCATCATGGGAACAGGGCAGACCAAACTACCAAGCCAATTCTTCACCAGAAAGGAGACAAGCTACCGGGGACCGGTTTCTGGCATTTCAGCCTCTTCGGCCCGGCTTGCTTGAATCCTGATGGAGCAGTGAGAAAGGGACTCATGTCTGAGTATACCCTGCCACACCTATAGTGGCCAAAAACGATACAGAAAAGGGGGTGGTGATGAACAGAGTGTCTGAATTAAGCAGACCACTCTTACCCAGTCCAAAGATCAGGGCTTGATCCATCACCGTTATTTATCTCACTGCCCCATCCCAGCTCAGAACCTGGCTATATGCAAATTAGTCTGTCCCTGGCCCAGTGCATCATGGGAACAGGGCAGACCAAACTACCAAGCCAATTCTTCACCAGAAAGGAGACAAGCTACCGGGGACCGGTTTCTGGCATTTCAGCCTCTTCGGCAAGGCTTGCTTGAATCCTGATGGAGCAGTGAGAAAGGGACTCATGTCTGAGTATACCCTGCCACACCTATAGTGGCCAAAAACGATACAGAAAAGGGGGTGGTGATGAACAGAGTGTCTGAATTAAGCAGACCACTCTTACCCAGTCCAAAGATCAGGGCTTGATCCATCACCGTTTTTTATCTCACTGCCCCATCCCAGCTCAGAACCTGGCTATATGCAAATTAGTCTGTCCCTGGCCCAGTGCATCATGGGAACAGGGCAGACCAAACTACCAAGCCAATTCTTCACCAGAAAGGAGACAAGCTACCGGGGACCGGTTTCTGGCATTTCAGCCTCTTCGGCCCGGCTTGCTTGAATCCTGATGGAGCAGTGAGAAAGGGACTCATGTCTGAGTATACCCTGCCACACCTATAGTGGCCAAAAACGAGACTCTGTCCATCACCACCCCTTGTTTTAAATAATTTTGTCCACCCTAAGCGTGGAAGGGTATACTCAGATGTGAGTCCCTTGCTCATTGGCACCATCAGGATTCAAGCAAGCCGGGCCGAAGACGGCTGTAATGCCAGAAACCGGTCCCCGGAAGCTTGTTTCCTTCCCAGTGTAAGAATTGGCTTTTGTAGTCTGGTCTGCCCTGTTCCCATGATGCACTGGGCCAGGGACAGACTAATTTGCATACAGCCAGGTTCTGAAACTGGGACGGTGCAATGAGCTAAAAAACGGTGTTGGATCTAGCCCTGATCTCTTGACTGGGTGAGAGTACTCTGCTTAATTCAGAGACTCTGTCCATCACCACCCCTTGTTGTAAATAATTTTGTCCACCCTAAGCGTGGAAGGGTATACTCAGATGTGAGTCCCTTGCTCATTGCACCATCAGGATTCAAGCAAGCCGGGCCGAAGACGGCTGTAATGCCAGAAACCGGTCCCCGGAAGCTTGTTTCCTTCCCAGTGTAAGAATTGGCTTTTGTAGTCTGGTCTGCCCTGTTCCCATGATGCACTGGGCCAGGGACAGACTAATTTGCATACAGCCAGGTTCTGAAACTGGGATGGTGCAATGAGCTAAAAAACGGTGTTGGATCTAGCCCTGATCTCTTGACTGGGTGAGAGTACTCTGCTTAATTCAGAGACTCTGTCCATCACCACCCCTTGTTGTAAATAATTTTGTCCACCCTAAGCGTGGAAGGGTATACTCAGATGTGAGTCCCTTGCTCATTGCACCATCAGGATTCAAGCAAGCCGGGCCGAAGACGGCTGTAATGCCAGAAACCGGTCCCCGGAAGCTTGTTTCCTTCCCAGTGTAAGAATTGGCTTTTGTAGTCTGGTCTGCCCTGTTCCCATGATGCACTGGGCCAGGGACAGACTAATTTGCATACAGCCAGGTTCTGAAACTGGGATGGTGCAATGAGCTAAAAAACGGTGTTGGATCTAGCCCTGATCTCTTGACTGGGTGAGAGTACTCTGCTTAATTCAGAGACTCTGTCCATCACCACCCCTTGTTGTAAATAATGATAAAGATCCAGCAGGGTTCCACCGTGAATTAAAGGACATGCTCCGTATGGGAGAATACACGTATCCTGATATCATTAAAATGTTAAAAGGTCCTGTTGCCTGCGGGCATATATGAAAAATTAAAAGAAAAAGAATGGGAGGTGGGAGAGAAAAAGATAGATTGGACAGCATTAGAAGCTGAAGATAATTCACGAGTACCAGGTACCGGTCTTGGGGATAAAGCTAAAGAATTGCCCGAGTTATTGATACAAGTTTTGCCAAGATTACTAGCCACGAAAAAGGAAGATTGGGATGCCATCTCAGCCTGTAAACAGAAACAAGACGAAGATACTAGTGATTTTTATTCTAGATTTGAAAAATGTTTTATTATTAATAGTGGTCTGAAAACAAGTAGTGAATCATACCCTCATCTTTTTGTTACCAAACTAGTCGAGAATTCAAGTCCACAAGTTAAAAATCGAGTCCTGAAAGTCGAAAGTACCTGGCAAGCTAATACTCCGTCACAGATGCTCCAAATGCTCCAGTACCACCAGAACAGAATCAGGGAAGAGCAGGAACACGAAAGGAGACGTATGAAAGACACGAAAATGAAAGTATTAGTTGCACAATCTGTTCCACAAGACAGTCAGAAGAGGGGTCCGAATCAAGCCAGTCATCCTACAGTTCCCGTTAAAGGGACATGCAATTACTGTAAACAGCCAGGTCATTTTATAAACGAATGTGCAGTTCTGAAACACAACATAGCTACTGGTAAAACTAAAGAAAGACCACGTCCGCCTAGACAAGAACAAGTTTCACAGACTTCCCAGCCACCACAGAATGCACAACAGTCAGTTACAGTACCGCAGCCTATAGCTGCAACACAGCATGTTACACAGCAGATGTACCAGTATGCACAGTCCGAGTATCCAGATTATCAGCCATACTCATGAAACAGCCTAGAGAGGGAGGTAGGCTTGCCTCTCATCGAGATTCCTGTAGATCAAGAGGGTCCCTATGTACACAGTCAAGTATTAGGGAAAGACAGAAAGTTCCTGATTGATACAGGGGCAAGTAGGACTACCATCAGTCATGACGAGGTTCCAGGGGCTCCGCTCTCAGGCTCTAGAAATGTTTCCCTTGGATTTTCAGGAAAGCCTATTGTTAATGAAATATCGAAACCAGTTACTCTAGAAGTTGGTCCATTGTCCCGAACTACAGATTTGTTACTCACAAAGTCTTGCCCAGAAAATTTGTTAGGCATTAAGACACTGAAAGAATTAGGAGCAGTCATATGCTGCTCCCCAGAAGGGGTCCGTCTGTTCCTCCGTGATTTCAAAGGTCATTATGTATTACGAGATTTTGATCCAAGATTATTGAATGTACCACAGCATTTATGGGCGCAAGGTCCAACTGATGTAGGTTGTATGCATATCACACCCCATCGTGTGACTCTAAAGCAAGGTGTTGTTTTACCACGAATCAGACAGTACAAATTGCCACCTGAGGCTGTAGCAGCCTTATCCAAAATTATTGACGAACTTATTGTTCAAGGAGTGGTTGTAGAAACTGACTCCAATGTATGCAATTCTCCTATCATTCCAGTCCTGAAACGTACTGATCCAAATGCACCTCCAGTTTATCGATTAGTGATCGACCTTCGAGAACTTAATAAATGTATCATACCACAGTACCCGGTAGTCCCAGATATTTCTTCCCTATTGACAGCCATTGATTCTGAAGCCACGTTCTTTACAGTTATCGATCTCAAAAACGCATTTTTCAGTGTCCCCATTCATCCAGACAGCCAGTTCCTTTTCGGATTCTGTTTAAATGGAAGAAGCTATAAATTCACACGAGCACCTCAAGGTTTCACAGAAAGTCCTAGCATTTACAGTCAAGCACTTAAGAGACAACTAGACAATATTCACATGCCAACTGACACTGCCCTGCTCCAGTATGTCGATGATCTACTGATCACAGCCCGTTCTGAACGTGACTGCGAACGTGCGTCACTTACAGTTCTGTATTTTCTGGCCGAGATGGGGCACAAGGTGTCCCCTTCCAAATTGCAATTCTGTGTCCAGCAAGTGGTCTACTTGGGACACTTACTGTCCAAGAGGGGTAGGCAGTTGACACCTGACCGCATCCAGTTAATAGCACGTCTTCCACAGCCCAAGACACAGAAGGAGGTACGAGCTTTTATCGGCCTCACTTCTTACTGCAGACAATGGATTCCACAGTATGCATTTCTAGCCAAGCCACTGATACAGTTAACGACACAGGAGGCAGCCGTGTCGACTGTCCTCCCTTGGACCCAGGAACATACACTTGTTTTTAATGAGTTAAAGAAAGCTTTATGTAATGCACCTGTTCTAGCAACACCGAACTACAGTAAGCCTTTTACACTTTTTGTCACAGAACGTGATGGTACTGCATTATCTGTTCTCACACAAGATCAAGCAGGACAATACAAGCCCTGTGCTTATTTTTCTAGCACATTAGATCCAGTGGCCCAGGCTCTGCCTGCGTGCCTCAAGTCAGTTGCAGCCACAGCTCTAGCTATCAGACAAAGTGATTCCATAGTGTTAGGACACTCCCTGACAGTACAAGTTCCACACTCCGTGGAAGTTCTTTTAAACCGAACACAGACTCAGCACTTGACAATTGCACGTTTAACAGGTTATGAACTGACATTGTTTCAGCCACACATAGAAATCAGACGCTGCAACATTTTAAATCCAGCTACACTGTTACCGTCAGTTACTTCAAATCCTGCCACACATGACTGTGTGGAAGTTGTTAACACCATGACAAAGCCAAGAGAAGACTTGACAGACATTGCATTACCTGATCCCGACCTGACACTTTATGTGGATGGTTCATGTATGAGAACAAGTACAGGAGAACTAGTAGCCGCGTATGCAGTGACTACTGAAACCGAAGTTATAGAAACACATCGTATTGACACCCTGTCTGCTCAAGCAGCAGAGCTTGTCGCTCTGACCCAAGCCTGCATACGTGCCAAGAACCTGAAAGTAAACATATACACAGATTCACGTTACGCATTCGGAGTCGTACACGACTTTGGAGTGCTCTGGCAGGAAAGAGGTTTCATGACTTCTCATGGAACCAAGATTCAGCATGGACTCCTCATTCAAGCTCTGTTAGATGCAATACATTTACCGACAGCTATCGCTATCATGAAGTGCAAGGCACATACGAAAGTCACTGATATCATTTCCCAAGGTAACGATCTAGCAGATCGAACAGCCAAGCTCACAGCTCAGACTCCAGACATTCCAGTTAATACGACACAGACACTCACTCCAGATCAGACTACTTGTATGACAGTTAAGGACCCTACACAAGATGTCATAGACATACAGTTACATGCTACTCCCGATGAAATCAAGAAATGGTCCGAACAAGGAGGGGTCCAGACAGATCAAGGATGGTTGACGAAGGGAAAAGCCACATGGTTTCTCCCCGACTCTATGGTTCAAGTCATTATTAACACCGCACATAGTCCAGCCCATCTAGGAGAAAAAGCCATGTTAGACATTATCCAGAACCTTTGATTCAACAAGCATTTACGAGCAGCCGCCAAACAGAAAGTGCGTACCTGTATGATATGTTGTCAGTTCAATCCAGGTAAAAGTGTCCCGGTGGAACAAGGTGGATTCCATCCTCCTGACCACCCTTTTGAAGTCCTCCAGATGGATTACATTCAGATGGAGAGATGTCGAGGTTTCAAGTATGTCCTCGTAGTTGTATGCGCTTTGTCCAGGTGGACAGAAGCATATCCAGTTCCAGATTACACAGCTGCGACCACTGCCAGGCAGTTGGTTCGTGAGTTCTTTCCCCGCTATGGATTACCTAGGGTCGTGTATTCAGATAACGGCCAGCCATTCTCATCCGAGCTCATGAAACAAGTATCCCTTCTGTTAGGGTACCAGTGGAAGTTCCATTGTGTACGCCATCCTGAAGCAGCCGGTCTCGTAGAGAGACATAACCAGACCCTGAAAATCCGCATTGCAAAAGTGTGTGCGGAGAAAGGTGTAGATTGGATAGTAGCACTGCCAGTTGCCCTTTTTTATATGAGAATGGTCGCTCATTCCCGTTCAGGTCTATCTCCCTACGAGATAGTGTTTGGTCGCCCCCCTAACATGTGGGGTACACCTAGACCCCGTACCATAACTGATGTTGACAGTAATATGCTGACAGATTACCTTGCCTCCTTGATGTCTGCACTACAATCTTGTCGTTCACAGGTTGCCGCTGCATTTCCAGACAACACCGAGGTGAAACCGCATGAAGTCGTTCCGGGTGATATGGTCCTTATAAGGAACTTTGATCGTTCAAGTCCGCTGGAGCCCCGTTGGAAGGAACCCCGCCTCGTCCTTCTCACCACCCGGACTGCTGTGAAGGTGGAAAACAGAAAAGGGTGGCTACACGCGAGCCACGTCAAGAAATTCTATGGACTTAAACCTAAAACTTTTCTCAAGGACTGCCCCGTTCTCAAGGACTGCCCAGATCAAGAATCTAAAATTCCCCTGTTAGAGAAAACTCCGCAGCAGGAGTATAAATCGAAGCTGAGGTCTAGTAAGTCAGCCAGTTTAATTGTCTAAGTCCCTCTCGGGTGAAACGGTTAGACAGGTTCCTGACATGTATGAGATAGACCCACACAGTGAGAGAGTTAGTCAAAACTCTAAGAGATGTATTATCGTTCTATTCTTTTTATTGTTCCTGAGCCTTATGGTTACATGCATAAGTTATGCGTTACATTTATGTTTTCCTATTTCACATGTACATATGTTTTCTAATGTTACAGTAGAGCACACATTCAGTGATCTGCCTCCTCACGAGTTATCCTATCGTCTTGCTATGCGTAATAATACTTTTATCCGAATGTTGCACTATTCACACCAGACCAGCAATGCCACTAATTGTTGGGTGTGTGGTTGACTCCCCCCTTTCCAGACACCGAAGGGAGTTCTGCCACTCTTTCCCTATCCGTTTTCACATAATGGTTCGTGTGGAGCATGGTCCACGTTAACGTCATCCTCAACTGATATGTCCCTTCTGAATCGTACATGTTTCCCAGACAAGCAAGGTCTTTCCCATAGAACAGGGTTAGGTCTAGAAAATGAAGTATATGATTTAGGTAATTATTCCTCGAATTTTATGGTTCTGAATGTTCAGTCCGATACTACTCCAGATTTGCCTGCTATTTCAGTACTACCAGTCAAAGGCGAATTATGTGTCAGAAAGAATGGTTCCGCACATGTAGGACATAGTGATTGTACTACTGTGGTCGAGTATAGTGACAGTGGGAAATCTATTCTCAAAGCCTCACGTCATTCTTATTTTGTTTGTGGTCAGACCGCATATGTTCGTCTGCCCCTAGATTGGGATGGAACATGTTACATTGCCTTCCTACTGCCACCAGTTTTTCTAGCCCCATTCGATTATCACAGAAACACACATCTAGTACACATTAGACATAGAAGGGAGACTGAGTCTCCAATTGTCAATCAAACTGAAACTGCTCTAGAACAATATCAAGACTTCAATAAAGGTTTCTTTTTCTTTATAGGACCTGTCCAGAATAGTAAGTTAATACGTAGGTTAACCAGAACCCTTGAAGCAGTAGTGAATGAAACTACTTCCGCTCTAGGTAACTTAACCGAAGAACAATCTGCTATGCGTTTTGTCGTGCTCCAAAATCGTCTCGTTCTTGACGTCATACTGGCCGATAGAGGAGGAGCATGTAGAGTCATCTGATCTAGTTGCTGCATTTTCATTCCTAATAACGCGCCGTCTGTTTATTCAGCTATAACCAGACTTCATAAAATTGCCCATCAGTTACACCAGAATCCAGGCACCTGGACATGGTCCGGTTGGCTCTGGAGTATCATATCTGCCTGGGGATGGAAAGTATGGTCATTCCTAGGTATAGCAGTAATGATCATATTCAGTTGCTGCCTCTGTTTACAATGTGGCCCTGCGATTTGCGCCATGTGTGCTACCTCTTGTATTCCTAGTCCTTAAGTCCCGTTCCAAGACAATTCGAGACGAGCAAATGATGCTATATGAACAGATAGATGGTATCATGAATATTGATGTTTCCTGATGGAAACGTAGGGCACAAGGAGGGAATGTGGAAAAGTAAATTTTGCCATGTTATATGTGCCTACGTGTTCCCCATCCTATGTTATATGTGCATGATCGATATGCATGTATCCCCCTATGATCGATTAAAGACGCAATTATAGTTGTGTCCAACTCTAGTATGCCAGTTTCCAGTTCTCGTGAAAGCAACGAGTATTAGGCCTATGTTGCCACGTTTTACAGTGTGCACGTTAATTCATTGAATTGTCCCCGTTC
Organism: Lissotriton helveticus; assembly: GCF_964261635.1. Lineage (NCBI taxonomy): Eukaryota > Metazoa > Chordata > Amphibia > Caudata > Salamandridae > Lissotriton > Lissotriton helveticus. The sequence continues at coordinate 823,729,004 of NC_136063.1, read as the reverse complement.
CTAGGCCTCAAAAGGGGCCCGGACACCAGATTCAAGCTCCAGTCTCCTGAATCCACTCCGAGGAGCGATGCAGCCCCCACCTGCATCCCTGACCCTTCACTCACTTCCTGCCGCGCGGTGCCCGGCCCGGCCTGGCTCTGCCTGCCTGTCTGCCAAGAGTATGTTATGCTTCTAGTTATCAGTCCAGCCCTCCTTCTCTGCATTCCTAAGCTACTGAACCGCATCAACAGTTCCAGCTATGGTCTAGTCTTTCTGTCTCCATGTAAGAGAAATACTGTATTAATATTCATAGAATATTCCTAGCACACGCAATACATGTAGAATAATGCATGCACCAGCCTTAGTGTCAAGTAGCCTTTGCCCCGATAACTTTTGGATTCTATCAACATGTACTCCAAACACCAGATACCAGATATGCTATAGGTACATGTCGTCCTGACACCGCAGACTTTAGTCTCCTCTTCTAGCGCAGAAGTCATAGCCCCCAGTTCTCCCTGGTAACACGTCATTGCCCGTTTGCGCGCACCACTAGGTTAAAGGTCCCAGCTGCTCGAGTAGCCCCCTCCATGTTTCCGCCCCATTCATGACACTTCTGTGACGTTCATACCACATGTCTCAATGCATGCCCTGTACACGCCTTCTTTTTCCATCTATGCCTTTTTATCTTACGTTTGTCATAAGTTACGCCTACTGTATGTAATGTAATGTAATGTTTTACTATAAATATGCTGCACTGTCAATGAAGCGCTGCAGCTGCCTTCCTTCCTATTTTATTTCAGGCTGTCCCGTTCCAGTCCCTTCCCTTTTGCCTGAATAAATCCTTCTGACTCGGACACATCGGATCCTGCCTCTTATTTATTGAGCTATCTGTTATTGTTAATGTAATTCAAAAATAGTCCCGGTATTATTTATTTATATACCACACTTCACAGGTTTCGGTAGCGTGTCTTCTCATAACTATGTTCGATTATGTTCGTTATGCCCTTCCCTCCGCCTTTCCTTGTGGGTCCTGGACACATCATTGTTCCGTGTGGCCTTCCATCCCTCCATCCTTCGTATGTCTTGGATTTTATGTAAGTTTTCTTTCTTCCTTATTCTTTATTCTCTTCATGCTCTTTCTTCTTTTTCTTTTCTTTCTCCTTTTGCATATTCTCTTCTCTCTTTGGTCTTCCTCATTTCCTTTTTATACCCTGCAATCTTCCTCTCTCTTACAGAGGTTGCATTTTCGCTTTGCTTCCTTTCTTTCTTGCTTCTCATATCTAGTTCAGATCTCTTACTTTTTATGCAGTTGGTTTGATATTGCTTGTATTTTTATTGATTTCACGTGTCATTCTTATTGGAATTTTTTGTACTTCTACAACCTTAATTTATGCCTTTAAAACTTATCTCTTGGAATGTCAGAGGTTTACATTCACCTATTACGCGTCAGAGGGTACTGACACATTTGGCTAAACTGGGAGTAGATGTTGCCTGCTTACAAGAATCTCATTTGACTAGCGTTGAGTCTGCGAAACTCAAAAGGGCTTGGGTAGGGGATGTTCTTTTTTCTCCAGGTGATGGCAAACGTAATGGAGTTATCATTCTTTTCCGCAAATCCCTTTCCATTAAGATCCTGTCTCACTCCACTGATCAGGCGGGCAGGTGGGTTTTTGTCAAATTCCTAATTGATAATGTCCCGGTCTCCTTATTGAATATATATGCCCCCACAATTGGTGACCCTTCTTTTTGGACTTCATTAGCTCAGCAAATTACACAATGTTATGATGACAATTTTATTCTTGCTGGCGACTGTAATGAAATTCTGGACCCTTTTTTAGATCGAAACTCTCCAGCTCCTTTCACACCTCATAAATCTCACAAATCATTCATGCATACCATTAAGCAACACAAACTCATAGATACTTGGAGACTCTGCAACCCTACCGTACGAGAATACTCCTTTTACTCACCTGTACATCATACTCAATCCCGCTTAGATTATATTTTTGTCTCTCACAATATTTCTCAGTCACTGATAAAGGCGGATATTGGTTCTATATTGATCTCTGATCATGCCCCTGTAATCATACACCTTGATATTTTGCACAAGCCCAATCTACCTCGCAAATGGCGTTTCAATAATGCCCTACTTCTGGACCCCATATTCACATTGTGTTTTACTTCTTTTTTTCATGAATATTTTGCCATTAATCAAACAGACAGTATGTCCTTTCAGGTAATTTGGGATGCCTTCAAAGCGTCAGCTAGAGACTTTATTATTTGTTTTGTTTCCAACAAACGTAGGAAAGCTCAGCAGGTCACAAATGCTTTATTAGCCAAGTTCAAAAAATTAGAACACTCCTATCACTCTTCCAAATCTAAAGACTGCTTATCCGAACTCCTAGAGATTAAATTCCAATTCAATAAAGATACCACTAACAATGCTTCAAATGACTTACTTAAATCTAGTGCGAAATTTTACGGTGGCCAAAATAAAGCTGGAAAATTGTTAGCTAATTATTTAAAAGTTAAACAAAACAAGCTTAACATAGAGTCTATTTTTGGTACTGACAACTCGTTAAAGTCTAAGGATGATGAGATATTAAATGAATTCCTTCAATTTTATAAATCACTATACACATCTGAAATCCCTTCTTCTGGCCACTCTACATCCCAGTTCTTATCCAAAATTCATTATCCACCTGAAGCACGCCCAGATCTTTCTTGTCTAGAATCTGATATTACACAAAAAGAACTTCACGCTGCCCTAAAAATTCTTAAAATGGACAAAGCTCCTGGTCCAGACGGTCTCACTGTAGAATTCTTTTCTCATTTTGCGTCCTTACTGATCCCCAAATTGCATACTCTTATACTTTCTTTAGTGCAGTCTGGTGCATCTGCTGGTTCTTTTTCTGACGCTATTATTTGCCTTATCCCTAAAGACGGTAAAGATCCCCAATATTGTAAGAATTATCGACCCATATCCCTAGTTAACATTGATTATAAAATCTTTTCGAAAGCTCTAGCATTGCAGTTAGAATCTCTCATGCCTGATTTGCTGGGTACTGAGCAATCTGGTTTTGTTAAAGGAATGCTTCTTACAGACAACACACGTCTATTCTTTGATATTTTATCCAAAGCCTCACGTATGTCTCATCCTCTAGCAGCCATCGCTCTGGATGCTGAAAAAGCGTTTGATAGAGTTGAATGGTCATACCTTTTTCGTACACCTCAGTGGTTTGGATTCAGTCCAAAAATGTTGGCTCTTATTTCTATCCTATATTCCACTCCTAGAGCAGCTGTCACAGCGAATGGTAGTGTCTCCTCTTACTTCGATCTTGCTAGAGGTGTTAGACAGGGATGTCCCCTGTCTCCTTTTCTTTTTAATATTGCCCTGGAGCCTTTCCTACTGCGTATTCGTCAAAATGATAACATTCATGGTTTTACTTCTAATGATTCCAATATTAAAATGGCGGCTTATGCTGACGATGTGCTTTTATTTTTGTCACAGCCCCAATCCTCTCTTCCTGCCTTATTAGAAGAGGTGCAATCCTTTGCGTCTGTTTCTGGCTACAAACTGAATAAAGACAAATGTGAAATTCTGCCCTTGACAAAATATACTTTTAGTGCTGATTTTGCTATTTCGGGTTTTTCATGGAGTCCTCAATAAATCAAATATTTAGGTCTACACTTTACCTCAACCGTGGCGGGGACAGTATCGCGTTGCATGGATAATTGTACACAAAGATTATCTTCTTTAACGTCAAAGTGGCATCCACTATACTTATCTTGGTGGGGCCGTTTGGATACCATAAAAATGATGCTCTCTCCCATAGTCTTATATACAATTTCAAATATCCCATTGTCTCTCCCTCTCAAGCATTTTAGGAAAATTAACTCTATTTTATCCTCTTTTTTTATGGGGACATAAGAAGTCCCGCATGTCTATTCGTAAATTAACTCGTCCTAAATCGGAAGGTGGGACTAACTTCCCGGACTTCTCTCTTTACCATAAATCTTTCATGCTGACTCAATCGTCACGATGGCTCTCTGACCCTTCTGCACCTTGCCCTCTCTGGACTACATTAGAACGATCTTTCATTTCTCCCTTCTCCTTTCAGGAATACCTATCTTTTACACGCAAACCACAATTCGTTTCCACTCCTATACTTAAACTTACTTCTAAACTCATTCCATGTACACCATCCTCATCTTTTCTTAATTCTCCCATATGGCATAATTCACACATCTTAATTAACAATAAACCTTTCTATTGGAAAACCTGGAGACAACGTGGGCTGATCTGGGTCAATCAATTATATAATCAGGATTTAATTCTACCCTTTTCACAGGCTCGTATTGTTTTTGATTTTCCCTCATCTTTCTGCTTGAAATATTCCCTCCTAACACAAGCTATCCAATCTGCCTCCCTGACTTTTAGACCACCTCCTTTAAACAGCTCTATTGATTCTACTCATACTGTTAAACTGCATTCTCTGTTGCTTGCTCATTCTAAAGCTTCTACCATTTACTGTTTTTTACATACCTCATCCACACCAAGAGACAAAACTCAGACAGAATTATTGTGGGAAAAGGACTTTGACACCTCCTGAAATGTCGACATCTGGAATAAAATTTGGCTTAAACTTAGGAAATCTTCCAGGGCTGCAAACACGACCCAAACGCACTTCTTTATATATAATAGACTTCTATTCTCTCCTCTTACTCTCCACTCATTCCACGCTGATGTCTCACATGAATGCTGGTCCTGTTCGGCCCAACATGCTGATTTATTCCATCTACTCTTTAATTGTAAATTTGTTAGCCCTTTTTGGGAAAAGGTGTGGAATCAACTAAACTTGATTTTTCAGTCCACTCATCCCTTTTCTACATTACATATTTTTTTAGGTAGCGTATCCTCCATCTGGGAACATTCTAACTTTATTGTCAAAATAATTGGCCTCCTAATAGCAGTAGCCTTCCAGCAAATAACGAGAAACTGGAAGGATTTCACTAAACTTTCATATCAAGCATGGTGGTATGCGGTCTGTTACAATCACCGGCTAGACACTACATTTGTATATCCATCACACTTGGCATCCAAGCGCCCTGATTTATGGGATCCGGTTATTTTATTTATTGACGCTCATGCTAGATGCTTTACTATCCCTAGACCTCTGCAGCAAGAAGTTACTAAACCTCCATGACTTCCTTTGTGTTAATTTATATTTCTATTTATACCTTCTTTTGTACAATATTGCTTATGTTATCACTATTTTTGATTGTATTTGCATTTCTTATTTGTTATGTTTATAATCTCTTTATTTTCTAAACCCACTTATTACATTGTGTATGAACCTACTGCCTTCATTGTTTTTATATTCTGCACATTGTTGTAATTCTTTTGTCCTAATAAACTTTTTCTGAACTTAAAAGAGAGCAAAATTCTCAGCAACTATGCAGGAGCCAGTATCACTGTCGTCGTAACGATTGCCCTAGTTGACGGTGCAGACGATGCTACACTTCTCGTCGACGAGTGTGGAAACGTCGACAATGGTTTTTGTGAGATTTCTGCCTCACAGGGTCTGAGGGGGAAGCTCTGGGGTGATCTTTGTCAAATCTGGATGGGTGGAGGGCACAGACAAAGTAGGCTCTGAGGAGTACTTCACTCCTTTATCCTTCTTAGGGCCCTTAGAGTCATGAGGTTTATGGTGTTTCCTACCTTCTCCAGAGGAACGGTCTCTTGACCTGACCCTTTTGAGAGATGTGGGGGATTTCTCACTCTTAATCAGATGAATTTATATGGTGCTCAGTGGTTTGGAGCCACAGCAGCAATCTTCCCTCTCTATCCTCGAGGGCTTTAGTTGAAAAGGGGCGCCAGATCTTGCATTCTTTCACCACATGCTGTGGATGGAGGCAATGTATGCACTCTTTATGTGGATCATCCATATGGACTCTTTCCCTATAACAGGTTTTATATGGGCGGAAAAGGCCCCTCTTGTCAGACATAGTGTCAAGACTGTAGAAATTCCACAAGATGAGGAGAAATAAACAAACTGAGCAGCACTCACGGAGACTGCCTTCCACACGTGCTGTGAAAATTGAGGGAACCTGCCTCTGCTGGGAGTGTTCTAGAGGGTGCTGACAGCCGACTTGCTGCGTTTCAACATTAGTTACTTTTTTAAAAAAGACAGATAGGCTACCAATAAAATTGGCCTAGGGCCATTATAGCCCAGGGTACTTGTTGAATGCTGCTTGATTATTTTTACCGTGGGACTTCCATCTTGACGACAGGGAATAATTCAAGCATGTGAATCTATGAAAGATAACCCAATACTGGATAAAAGTATTTTTTATTAATGAATTAGGCAATCATTTGGAACTACCTGATATTTCTTCTGAGAGTTAAACAGGGGTGAGAATTAACATGGAGGGGTTCAGGCAATTAATCTTCAGATTTAAGGACAGATAGTCCTTATGTAAATTGTACATTGCTAAGGATGGACTGGCAGTACTTGGGTGGAAGATCGGAAAAGTCTTAGTATGATTTCAGATCCTAACAGCGTTGAGTGGGTCTTAGTTGCGTGTGGTAAAGAGGATACCAACAAGTGGATGCTGCAGGATTTTCCCTCAGCATTCAATGGAAAAGTTGGGAAACTTAAATATTTACTCACCAGACACCTTGAGAAGGGGGCTACACCTGAAGTAGACAAAGCACCAACATCCCTTTCATGATTAGGAACGAGGCAAAGAAGTGGATAAGTGATTAGATTTGAATATCTTTGAACCAGTGGAAGCACCAGAGCGGGCTTCGCCATTGGTTGTGGCTAGGAGGGCCAATGGCAAAGAGAGTCTATGTGTGGACTTGATTAAATGGTTACATTTTGGTGAACCAGTTCCGTTGCCTTGAATCGACAAAATGACGAGGCAAGCAAAGGAGTTTTCAATGCTGGACCTGTTTGCGGCATTTCATCAGATGGTGCTAGAACCCAGAAGCAGGCATTTGACCACTTTTTGTACACCCTTTAGATGTTACCAGTTCAAGCCATGCCGTTTAGACTTGCCTCAGCCACCAAGGTGTTTCAACTGCTTACGTTAAAGTTGCTTGGGCATTTGCCTGTGGTTACATTCTTTCAGGATGACATATTGGTGATGGGAAGAACAACCAACATCATGTGAAGTTCTGTGTAATCAACAAGAGAAAGGATTTTCTGCAGAGAGTACGAAGTGTACGTTTGCAGAGAAAAGAGTTAAATATTTGGGTCTTGAGATAACTGATGCGGGAATAAAGCCTACATGAAACTGGTAGAGGTCATAATGAACAGGATGGATGAACTCTGAAAATTCCTTAGTTTGGCTAATTTTATGGAAAAAAGTTTTACCCAAAAAACCATGGAATTTAATTATTAATGAAAAACAGAGTTACGTTTGTGAGGAATGAGGGGTGTCACATCTTGAGGAAATCAAACATGCCATTAGCACCTTGGCTGCTAGGGAGATTATCCTGTTGTGCTGAAGACCATTGTTCAGCATGGAAGGGGTTAACAATGCACCCACGCCACAAGGGTTTATTCCTTCTGCAGACACATTTGTTTCAACAGATGCTAGTGGTACAGGGTTAGGTAGTGTGTTAACCCAAAAATCGGGGGGGGGGGGGAGAGAGAAAGAGAGAGAGAGAAAAAGAGAGAAAAAGAGAGAAAAAGAGAGAAAAAGAGAGAAAAAGAGAGAAAAAGAGAGAAAAAGAGAGAAAAAGAGAGAAAAAGAGAGAGAAAAGAGAGAGAAAAGAGAGAGAAAGAGAGAGAAAAAGAGAGAAAGAGAGAGAGAGAGAGAGAGAGAGAGAGAGAGAGAGAGAGAGATATACAGTATATACTGGAGGTCACAGAATGTGTGGATGTGATATGCTGGTTCGTAGACCATATGTCCCTGTATGACAGAGGTCTTCAAACTTTTGTTGGCTGAGCCCCTTCACCACCATCACCTGACAAAAAAGTTCTGGAAGCTAGTACTCTGCATCATAGATGGAAATTCCCTCCTGTAGAGCCCACAGCGTATAGGACAAATAATATTAAATAAAATAAAGAGTGTTTAGTAAACTGAAGTTTTTGTAGTGCTTGTGCTTATTATGCAGTTCAAATGAAAAGTCTCCAAGAAAACATTAGCCCCAAAAAATTACATTGGTGCTTTATTTTTCACATAAAACACAACATTTAGGACAGATTAGTAAAAACACTCCCAAAACACAGGTGAGGGTGTGCTTGTTTTTCTCCAGAGACAGTCAATGTGTGGATGGATTCTTGCTTCTGACATCCTTAGGTTGTGCTCCACTTCCAGTCTTGAGCAGTACCCGGAAACGGAGTGCTCACAAAATTTTGTAATATATTTTTTGCTCTTTTATATAGCATGAACAAGACCCAAAGGTATTGAATCGCCTTGCATTACACAAGCACACCTTCATTTTTTTGTAAGCACATGGAGATTAAGTGATTTGCCCAGAATCACAGGATGTTGCGCAGACACCAAGAATTGAACCTGGTACCCCAGCTCCACAGTCTTCAGCTCTGGCTGTTGCGCCACATCCTTGCCCCTATACATGATATCAGAAAAAGGGGTTCCACAAAACATGCTTTGACACAATTCAAAACTCTATAATTATGTGGAGTGTGGCCAGGTGTGGCAGTGCCAGTAGGAGGCCAGCCACAGTTTTCCAAGAAGGCCTAGGGCAAATGTACATCATACACATGTGATTATAAGTGATTCAAGAGGATATTTACATCTTTATTCTCTAGCAGCATAAAGAGTCAATTTGTTAGCATAGTTGGCTTAGAAGGAGTAGTTTCTTACCTGTAACTCCAGTTCTGTAGTAGGGGTATCTCTGTTATAGTCATAATCTAGTGAATAGTCCCGCCCATGTGCGTGGACCCCGGAGCAATCAAAAATAATCTCTTAAGCTGTCCTCAGTGCAGACCTGCATCGACACTTAAGAGAAAATTAAAGACAATAATGCAGCCTATACCTACAAGGCTTCACTGTCCAGTACTTCAACTAGAAATGCAAAGGATATTCCACCAACATCACATTTAACACAGTCTGTTAAGTTTCACCCATAGAGAAACTTCCCCTTCACAAAATCCTTAGATAGAGAGGAAGGGATGGACAGACAAGCCCCCATAGGCTGCCATTATATGTTGGGAAAAGGATAGCCGTGCCTTTAAGGAACTCTCCAGAGACCCTAGATATCCCATGATGCACAGCAAACTCCTTTTACTTTCAGTTCTTTTTGAAGGTGTATAAAGCAAGGCCTGTAGCATAAATTACAGTATCATTTTCTCCACCGGGGCGGAGGGCAGGCGCTTATGACTATAACAGATACCCCTACTACAGAACTGGAGTTACATGTAAGAAACTACTCCTTCTGTAGTAGGGGATCTCTGTGTATAGTCATAATCTAGTGAATAGAATGGCAAGCCCATCCCAGCAATCTAACCGGCGGTGGAGAAAAAAGACAACACCATTACTGTGCAAACATATTTCTTAACAAAGCCTGCCCCACCTGAGCATCTGCTCTGGCATCAGAGTCCAGACAGTAATGCTTAGCAAAGGTATGGACCGACTTCCACGTGGCAGCCCTGCAGATCTCTGCAATGGGAACATTATGTAGCAAAGCCGTTGTAGCTGCTTTGCCCCTGGTGGAATGAACCTTAGGCTTACCTCCTAAGGTCTTATTAGCCTTCTGGTAACAGAACTGGATACAGGACACAATCCACCTAGAGATGAACTGTTTCGAGGTAGCAAGACCAGTCCTGACCGACCCATAGTCGACAAACAGTTGGTCTGACCTACGAATGTCCCTGGTCTTATCCAGATAGAACTTCAATACCCTTCTCACAACAGGGAATGAAGAGATCTTTCCGCTGGAGTGGAAGGATTCTGGAAAAACGTAGGTAAAGTTATAGTCTGATTAACATGAAAATCAGAGATCACCTTAGTAAGGAACTTAGGGCGAGTACGCATCACAACCTTAGCAGCATGAAAAACAGTATAAGGTTCTTGACAACATAATGCCTAAATCTCACTCACCCTTCGGGCCGATGTAATGGCCACAAGGAAAGCCGCCTTTCTCGATAAGTGCTGCAGTGAAGCCTTATAAATGGGTTCAAAGGGATCCTTCATCAATCTGGACGGCACCACATCCAACTCCCAGGAAGGCAAAGGACTAGGACAGGAGGAAACACTTTCTTCCATCCTTCCAAAAAATCCTTAATCACAGGGACCTGGAAGAAGGAAGTCTGTGAAGGACATTTCCTGTACACAGTTAATGCTGAGAGGTGAACCTTAATAGATTGAAAATTAAGGCCGGACTGAGCCAAATGCAAGAGATATGGAAGGACAACATCTTCCTTGCAGGTCGTTGGATCATAGTTCTTGGACGCACACCAGATACAGAACCTCTTCCACTTGTAGGCATAAGACGTCCTAGAGGAAGGCCGCTTAGCCTCCTTGAGAATGTTCATGCAATCCTCAGGCAGATTAAGGTGTCCACATTGCACTATCTCAGGAGCCATGCTGCCAAACTCAACGATGAGAGGTTGGGGTGCACCATCTGCCCCCCAAACTTTGTGAGAAGGTCCAGCCGACACAGCAGTCGCATGTGAGGCTGAAGAGACCGGTGGAGCAGATCCGTGAACCACCACTGTCGAGGCCATTCCGGAGCAATGAGGATCATCCGTGCTCTGGACCGGGACAGCTTGATGAGCACCGCCAGAATCAGGGGAATGGGTGGACAAGCGTACAGAAAGCTGTTCGACCAGCTGATTCGTAACGCATTCCCCAGAGTCCCCGGTTGGTAATACCTGGAGGCGAAGTCTCGGAATTTTCTGTTTTCGGCAGTGGCGAACAGATCTACGTCTGGAGTGCCCCACCTCCCGAAGATGCCTTCTAAAACCTCGTCATTCAGAACCCATTTGTGGTTTTCTTGCACGAGCCTGCTGAGGGCGTCCGCCTGAGCATTCTGCACACCTGGCAGATGAGTGGCCGTTATCATCAATCCTCTGCGCTTCCAGTGACAGAGTGCGCGATCTCGAGCCCCCCTGCTTGTTGAGATAATACATTGTGGTCGTATTGTCCGTCTGCACAAGCAAGGAGTTGGTCTGGAAGGACGATGAAAAGCCTTCAGTGCCAACTGAACCGCTCTGAGTTCCAAGAAGTTGATGTGGTGCGTGGATTCCGCTGGGGACCACGTTCCCTGAATCTGTAGCTGGTCTGAATGCGCTCCCCAGCCGAGGAGAGACGCATCCGTGACGATAGTATGACTCGGAATGTCCTTGTGGAATGGAACCCCCTTGAGGATGTTGTCCGCTGAACACCACCATTTCAGGGACTGTAGGGCGTGAAGGGACAGCCTGATCCTGTCGCCCCAGCTCCCTCGCCTCTGATCCCACTGGTCCTCCAGACATTCCTGCAACGTCCTCATGTGGAGCCGTGCATGTGGCGTGAGGAAGATGCAAGAGGCCATCGACCCCAGTAGAGACGACACCGTCCCCACTGTCGGAGATGGAACAGCCATGAGAGCCTGAGCCTTCCGAAGGATCGATAAGCATCGCTCCTCCAAAGGAGACACGCTTGCTGACAGCGTATTGATGGAGGCTCCCAAGTACTGTAGGCACTGGACAGGAGTCGGGACAGACTTGGACATTTTTATGTGCAAACCCAGCTGGTTCAACAGAACGGCCGTCCTGTTGAAGTGCAATTGCGCTTCCTGGAAGGTGGAGGCTTTGATCAACCAGTCGTCCAGGTACGGGTAGACAAACACCTTGTTCTTTCTCAGGTGCGCTGCCACCACAGCCATGCATTTTGAAAAAGTCCTGGGTGCAGACTTCAGTCCAAACGGTAGTACGGTGTACTGATAGCGATTGGTGCAGACTAGGAAGCGCAGGAACTTCCGGTGTTTCCGTGCAATGGGCACATGGAAGTACGCATCTTGCAGATCTGTCGCGCAAAGCCAGTCTCCTCTCTGCAGCAGAGGATAAATCTGGTGCAAAGACAGCATGCAAAACATTTCTCTGTGAATCCATTTGTTTGCTTGTCGCAAATCCAGAATGGGCCTGAACTCGTTCTTGTCCTTCTTGCTTACTAGGAAGAACCGTGAGAAAAGACCCTTTCCCCTTTGAGACAGAGGGACGTCTTCGATCACCCTTTTTTTTTTAGCAGGGTATCAGCCTCCACTTGAAGCTTGCGCAGTTGAAACTGCGAGCAAACCGGTGGAATCGCTGGAGGCGGGCTGATGAAACGCAGACTGTATCCATTGCAAACAATATTCAGCACCCACTTGTCTGGAGTAATTTTTCTCCACTCTGCCAAGAAATTTTGTACGCTCTATAGGCTGATCTCTTCTTAGACCAGCACCGGCGCAACTGTGGAAGCAGAGGACAGGGTGACTACCGAGTCCTGGGACACAGTCCTGCACCTTGAACGTCCCCTGGACCTAGACTTCTCTTTCCTCGACATCTACCTCTTTTTCGACATCCAACGTCTCGACGTCGATACATCCCTCAACGTTGAGCCTCTATTTGTCGACGACGAACGGCGGTGTCTCCTGGACCCCTCCCGACGTCGATGGTGTCTCGACGTCGACGCAGTCCTCAACGTCTACCTCGTCTGAGGTCTCGACGTCGGTCCCCTCAATGACGACGGGGAGCAGATGGTGGTCAACCCCCTCGACGCAGAGGCTATCGACGTCAACGGAGATCTGTGCCGTTTTCTGGCCTTGTCTTGACTGGGGAGCCCCCCAGAGGCCAAAGTACGGGCAGAGGACTAAGTCCCTCCATGCCCAGACCCACCTTGATCTTGCGGTCTCCTGAGCTCCAGTCCTTGGAGCAGGATCTTCTCTGTCCTTCAGGGTCCTCCTGGAGAATTGTTGGCGAATCTCACAGTCTTCAGGGACATGAGAGGATGGGAGACAGAGGATACACACCCTGTGAGGGTCTGACTTTGCTTTCTTCCTAAACACACAAGATGATGGACGGAATGTTGCACAATGGCAAAACATTCACCCCCAGTCACAGATCGGAGTTTAATCCATCGTTATATTGCTCACCAAGCCACCCCAGTTCAGATATGGCCATATGCAAATCAGCCTTGACCCTGTGCCTCATGGGAACAGTCCAGCCCGAACTGCCAAGCCATGTCTTCCCTGGACCGGAATCAAGCATCCTAGGACCGGTTTCTGGCTATCAGCCGTCTTCAGCCAGGAGAGCTGGACTCCAGTGGCGTAGTGAGCACGGGACCCACGTCTGGGCATACCCTTCCCACATAGGGTGAACAGCAAAACACACAAGATGATGGATGGAATGTTGCACAATGGCAAAACATTCACCCCCAGTCACAGATCTGAGTTTAATCCATCGTTATTTTGCTCACCAAGCCACCCCAGTTCAGACATGGCCATATGCAAATCAGCCTTGACCCTGTGCCTCATGGGAACAGTCCAGCCCGAACTTAGGCCCAGATCTCTGTACTGGGGTGAATGTATGACATTGTTATGCATTCTGTCCACCACCTGTTGTTTTTGCATTTGTCACCCCGAGTGGGACGGGTATGCTCAGACGCGAGTCCCGTGCTCTCCATGCCACTGGAATCAAGCTATCCAGGCTGATTAGGGCTAAAAACCCGAAACCGTTCCTTGGATGCTTGTTTCCAGTCCAGGGAGGACCTGGCTTGGCAGTTCGGGCTGGACTGTTCCCATGGGGCACAGGGTCAAGACTGATTTGCATATGGCTGGGTTCAAACTGGAAAGGCATGGTGAGCAAAAAAACAATGGATTTAGGCCCAGATCTCTGTACTGGGGTGAATGTATGACATTGTTCTGCATTCTGTCCTGCATTCTGTCCATCATCTGTTTTTGCATTTGCCTTCTTCCTGGCACCCTCGAACAAGGCAGGGATATTCGACAAAAGAGTGGGCAAAACTGGCCAAAAACTCTAGAAACAGGTAGAAAAACCAGTCAGACGTCGAGTGAAACACTCTAAACACTTTAAAAGTGCCAAAAAAAGTGAAAAACACCCAAAAAGGGAGAGCTCAATGCTCCAAGATCCTGCTAGCAGGAGCCGGGAAAAAGAACTGAAAGTAAAAGGAGTTTGCTGTGCATCATGGGATACCGAGGGTCTCTGGAGAGTTCCTTAAAGGCACGGTATCCTTTTTCCAGACATATAATGGCAGGCTATGGGGGCTTGTCTGTCCATCCCTTCCTCTCTATCATTCTAAGGATTTTGTGAAGGGGAAGTTTCTCTATGGGTGAAACTTAACAGACTGTGTTAAATGTGATGTTGGTGGAATATCCTTTGCATTTCTAGTTGAAGTACTGGACAGTGAAGCCTTGTAGGTATAGGCTGCATTATTGTCTTTAATTTTCTCTTAAGTGTCGATGCATGTCTGCACTGAGGACAGCTTAAGAGATTATTTTTGATTGCTCCGGGGTCCACGCACATGGGCGGGACTATTCACTAGATTACGACAATACACAGAGATCCCCTACTACAGAAAGAAGATCGCCTTCAAAAGCTTCAGAAATAACTGCACAAGAAAGCATTTATATTTGATCTACTAAAGAAGTGAGGACAGCTTGTAGGCATACTTCACAATATTTGTTACATTAGGCTTGTGTACTCAGCTCTAGGGATTGGAACATGTTAAACAAGCACTAGAGACTTTAATCAAGGCCAAATTCATTTTTCATAAGTCACTGGTAAATGAAGTTCTCCAGTATTAAGGGTGTCTTTCATAGATTCACATGCTTGAATATTCCCCGTCGTCGAAGTGGGAGTCCCACGGTAAATAAACTAACAATAATGCTAAATATATATATATAAACATAATACAAGATAAAGAAAAGGAAATACAACTGAAATCCTCTAAAAAACCCGATTCCTACATAGGAAGGCATGGTAAAGAGAAAAGCTATTTGTAACACATTAGTGTCATTATGTAGTCCAAATTACAGCCAATCAGGCACAAGCACCCTCTAGAACCTTCTCCTCAGAAGCTCAAGCCCTCAGATTTTTTACCGCACGTCGAGTCTCCCTCAGCTCTGCTGAGTTTTCAACTCTACTCTTCTAGTTCCAATGTTTATCTCAACATGTCAAGTAAGAAGTCTTTATTCAGACCTTGCTCTTCTTGTGGGAAGCTGCGCCTTTTTAAAAAGGACCCCCACCAGAAGTGTATCTACTGTTTATAGCCTGATCATGAGGCTGGCAGCTGCAAGTTCTGTAGAACTTTTTCTACAAAGACTCTTAAAGACCGAGAAGGCCGTCTTCTCTTTTGGCTGCAACGTCTAAAGGACAAGGATTCTGCACTGTCAGACGCAGAAAGTTTTCATTCTGGTCTTTCTACACCAGCCTCTAAGCGTGGTAGTGTTCAGAGTTTCCATCTCCTTTCCTCAAAAAGACGAACATGGCTTTGTCTCTGGCTCCTGTGGTGTCTTCTGCCACTCCTACCACCTCTACGCCCACGAGACCTGGCTCTCAGGCTTCTTCTGCTGCCTCTCGAGGTATTTCTACGCCTCTTAGAGTTCCGCCGTCACGAACGTCTACGAGCGTTCCGACGACAAGAACAGCATTACCTGCATCATCGACGACGACGCTGACTACAACTTCAGCCTTCTCGTCGTCGTCGACGGTCTCGACAGCCTACACGTCGACGAGGGTTTCGTTGCCGTCTAAGCCTGTTCCGTCGACGATTCCCATCTCCTCGTCGACGAAGAAAGAATCCTCGTCGACGAAAGTCCCGAAGAAATCTTCGTAGTCGTCTACTCCGTCGACCAAGGTCTCGTCGACGAAGGCACCGTCGACCAAGGTTTCGTCGACGAAGACATCGTCTACCAAAGCCCCGTCGACGAGGACTCAGTCTACGGAGGCTCTACCAGCGTCGATGACGGCACCATCGACAACTTCGTCTACAGCGGATCACCCGTCGACAGTGACCCCGACGGCTCCGTCGACGATTTGGCTTCTCCAAAATTATCTTCGTCGACAGCCAAGTCAGTATCGTTGACGTTTACGACAACGGCACCGTCGACGGCGGCACCGATTTCATTTGCCTCTTTGCCGTTAGTGCCATTGAAGACTTCAGAATTTTCACATCATCGCACTAACGTTCCGTGCCAACAGATCTCTGATCAAGAGCCGCAACCACCTTCTCCAATGTTTGCCACTACCTCTTGAGCATGACACAGACTCGGAACATGAAGGGGACACGTTTGGGGCGGCACATAGTCCCTCTGATTTAATAATTAAATGTCAAGACTCTGATTCGGACGACGATGGCGGAGACCAAGAGTCTCAGCAGGAGGAGCAGTTGGTGCAAGTTCCTATGGCTACCATTCCATTAACCTTGATCTCAAATCTCCAACATATGCTGGATGATT
Source organism: Lissotriton helveticus (assembly GCF_964261635.1). NCBI lineage: Eukaryota > Metazoa > Chordata > Amphibia > Caudata > Salamandridae > Lissotriton > Lissotriton helveticus. The sequence goes on along the minus strand of NC_136063.1, from coordinate 823,712,608 downwards.
ACAACCGCCGTTTCCCAGCAACAACGCAGACTACACCTGTACAATCTCCTGCTCCCGTGGCACTACCTCCACCTTCTCTGCCGCCTATCTTACCACCTACAACTTCGTCTCAGGTTCAAACGTCAATAAGAATCCATACAACGGTTTACCCGCAGGATGCGGATGATGAGGCGGTCCCAAAGCGTGAGGACGGCGAGGTCCCTGACAATTCGGATGACGATGCAGGCGACCAGGATATGATGGAATGGGACGATTACCGGGCACCAACGCCCTCTCCTCAGCCAGGAAACTCTGGTGAATCACCTGCTGTAGATATCGCCAGTTTCCATCTTTTAATGGATAAAGCGGCTCAGCGTTTCAAATCACCAAGATCACAACGCGAGGAGGACTGTTTTCTTTATGATTTTAAAGATAAACCTTATAAGCAGGTCCACACAATTCCTATCATCGATTTTGTTTGGAAGGAAGGAATTAAACTCATGAATGCTCCAAATTCCTTACCTGCTCAGATACCGCGCCTTGAGAAAAAGTACAAGGCCCCAACTGGTTCTCCGCTTGCCTGATTTCTCACCCCAAGCCGGACTCTGTAGTGACTCAGGCCGCACAGTGTCGAGCACGGAACCCAGCGGCTCCAATCACAGCCCCTCCAGATAGAGAGGGTCGATGCCTAGATGCTATTGGCTGCAAGTTTTCAACGATGGCTTCAACATCTGTCCGGGCAGCCAATGCCTTAGCCATCTTAGGACGTTATGACCGGCAGATGTGGTCAGACATTTCAGATTTGATGGCCCTCATACCTGATGGTTCCAAGGCTGACGCTCAACAGATTCTTCGCAATGGTCAGAGGGCGTCGGAAGAAATGATCGACTGCGCAGTCGATATTGCTAACACAGGTTTCCGTCTGCTTGCAAGTGCGGCTGCACTCCGACGACAGGGTTGGTTAAAGTCCACCTCCTTCCGGCAGGAAGTCCAATCCAAAACACTGGATATGCCATATGATGGAGAATCGCTATTTGGATCCCATATCGATGACGCCCTGGAGTCCATTAAGAAGGACACTGATACGGCAAAGTTTTTGGGCATGTTGCAATTTCGAAAGCAGTCCTTTCGAGGTGCGCGCGGACGCGGCACTTCTTCCAACGTTCGAGGTGGGCAACAATATCGCTCCTACAATCACAGCGGCCAACGTTACACACCCAATCAGCAATCTCGTCAGCAGCCCTCCAGACCCTACAGAGGAAAGTCTTCTTATCGTGGATCCAATCCTAAGCACAATGACTTTTGTCACCCTCAAAGTGTTGGAGGTCGAATCTCTCTGTTTTCTTCTCAGTGGTCCTCTATCACCTCGGACCGCTGGGTTTTGGACATTGTACGACGGGGTTATACTCTAGAGTTTGTAGAGATTCCTCCTTGTACTGCACCTCGTGGCCCGCCTCCTCCACATCTCGAGGAGCTTTACCATCAGGTCCGTCTTCTTGTTTTAAAAGGTGCAGTCGAAGTGGTCCCGAAACATCAAAGAGGGAAGGGGTTTTTACTCTCGATTCTTCCTCATACTCAAGAAGACCGGAGATTGGTGACCCATTCTGGATTTGAGGGTTCTCAACCAGTTCCTAAAGTCCCAATCAGTCCGCATGCGGACGTTACTGGAAATCCTGCGTCTTCTATCCAGCGAGGATTTCATGACCACCATAGACCTTCAAGACGCATACTTTCATGTCCCAATTATCCAACAACATCGCCAGTACCTGCGTTTCAAGGTGGGACCAATGAATTTTCAGTTCAACGTTCTGCCCTTCGGGCTGCTATCAGCTCCTCGTGTGTTCACAAAGGTACTGGCCCCTGTGGTGGCTCACCTGCGTCTACAAGGCGTTCAAATCTTTCCATATTTGGACGATTGCCTTCTCAAGTCTCAATCCCACCATCAGCTATGTCAGGACACTCGCCTTTGCCAACAAGTGTTTCAGTCTCTGGGGTGGACCATCAACGTCGAAAAGTCACAGTTTGCGCATCTGCAAACCAGAAACTTCCTGGGAGCAGTCCTAGACACGAAGCTCTCAAAAGCGTTCGTCTCGAACGAGCGACGTCAGAAGATCCTTCGTCTGGTCTCCCTCATTCGAAGAAAACAGTCCGTTTCTGTTTGAATGTTAAAGTCATTCTTGGGAATGGCTTCATCTTGTATCGCACTGATCCCAAATTGCAGGTTGCGCACCCGTCCCATTCAGGAAGAATGGGACTTACAGTGGCGTCAGGTCTCCGGGTCCTTCAACGACCTAGTTGCAGTCACAGCCCGCATGAGAAAGCTTGCTTTGGTGGGCACAGCCAACGAATCTAGAAATGGGAATGTCCTTCCTCGTTCACGCACCAGATCTTACGCTGACGACAGACGCCTCCTTGGAGGGGTGTGGCGCTCATCTCCAGGGCCTATCCATCAAGGGCAAGTGGACTCCGCCCCAACGCACGTGGCATATCAACAGGCTAGAATTGATGGCGATCTTCCTAGCGCTCAAGTCATTCCTCCCTGTAGTTCACGGGGAGTCAGTGCTTATCCAAACAGACAATACCACCAGTATGCACTACGTGAACAAACAGGGAGGAACCAAGTCTCCACATCGGTCTCACTTGGCCCAGTCGATCTGGGATTGGGCTCTCCGCCATCACATCACCTTGACAGCCATCCACCTTCCGGGCGTGTCCAACCTCCTGGCAGACTCTTTGAGCAGGTCCACTTCCTCAACACACGAATGGGAACTGCACCAACCGACTCTAGATCTTGTGTTTCGCCAGTGGGGTCACCCAGATCTAGACCTCTTTGCAACACCGGAGAATCGGAAATGCCCGTCTTATGCAAGTTGGCATCCCCACCCCGGGTCGTGCAGAAATGCCCTTTTGATCGACTGGTGCGATCTATTTGCTTACGCTTTTCCACCGATTACATTAGTACCGCGGGTGCTGTGGAAAATGCGGAGACAGCCCTGCCACATCCTGTTGATCGCACCTCGTTGGCCCAGGCAGGCATGGTTTTCGGAACTGCTTCTGCTGTCCCAGTGCGAGCCCATTCCTCTACATCCTCGTCCAGACCTCCCATCTATAGACAGGGGCCTAGTGTGCCATCCGGACCCATCCACGCTACAATTGTGGGCATGGAACCTGAGCACCTTGAATTCGCAGATTTGAACATCTCAGGAATGCAGAGACATCCTGGCTCATGCCAGGGCTCCGTCTACCATCAAGACTTACAAACTCAAGTGGAAGAGATTCTGTCATTGGTGCGCGGCAGCCAATATCCATCCCATCCATTCCACTCCAGAGCAGCTTCTTCCATTCTTCTTAAGCCTCGCTCAGTCAGGACTCTCTCATGCTACCCTGAGAGTTTTCTTAGCTGCAATATCTCGTTTCCGACATGATGGCTCTTCTTCCCTCCGTTCGTCCAGAATCATACGTCAATTCTTCAAAGGGCTTTTCCGCAAGTTCCCACCTGTTCGGCACCCTCCTCCATCTTGGCACCTCAATGTTGTACTCTCTCAACTTATGAAGTCACCATTTGAACCTATCCATAAAGCTGATATCAAATTCCTCACCTGGAAGGTTGGGCTACTTTTGGCTTTGACCTCATCTCGTCGCGTGAGTGACCTTCACGCCTTCACTGTCAAGCCGCCTTATCTTCAGTTCAAGCCTAACGGGGTGGCGCTCCGCACTAACCCCTCCTTCCTACCTAAAGTACCTACGGATTTTCATTTGAATGAGCCTGTGTTCCTCAAAACTTTCTTTCCGGACCCACAGTCTCCGGCAGAGCAGCGCCTGCATTTAGTGGACATCAAACGATGCCTTAAATTTTACATTGTCAGAACTGCCTCCTTCAGCAAGTCCGACCAACTGTTCATTGCCTACGGACGACTGCGTAAGGGACATCCAGTTTCCAAACCAACAATTGCCCGGTGGCTTTCTTCAGCCATTGCCTTCGGCCACCAACAAGCTGGCAAACCTTTGCAGTCTTCAGTGAGGGCTCATTCTACGAGGGCGATGTCTTCATCCACCGCCTTGTTTGCTGGTGTGCCTCTTCATCAGATTTGCCGTGCAGCGACATGGTCCAGCAGGCACACCTTCACCAAACATTACTGTTTGGATGCCATCAATGAAGCGGATACCGCAGTGGGACAGGCAGTGCTTCGCTATCTTTTTCAGTAAGGTGAGCCTCTGTTCCCCCCTCCTTAGTGTTTTGCTGTGATTGCTATGATGCGTTACATGACTGTATTATTATTATTATTACTGTCTTGGTTTATTACATATATGCCTAGCAATCTCAGTTCTCAGAGATTACTGCTTTCTATTCTATTCTATTCAAGCATGTGAATCTATGAAAGACACCCCTAATACTGGAGAAGAACAATTGTTACTTACCTGTAAACAGGTGGTTCTCCAGTATTGGTGTCTTTCATAGATACACATGTGACCCACCCTCCTCCCCTCAGAGGCTCTCTTCTCCTCATACACTCTTGGTTACTTTGTGCTACGAAAATCTGAGGGCTTGAGCTTCTGAGGAGAAGGTTCTAGAGGGTGCTGGCGCCTGATTGGCTGTAATTTGGACTACATAATGACACTTACAAATAGTTTCTCTTTACCATGCATTTCTATGTAGGAATCATTTTTTTTTTTTAGAGGATTTCCGTTGTATTTCCTTTTCTTTATCTTGTATTATATATATATATATATATATATATATATATATATATATATATATATATATATTACCTACTGGCGGTCGCCAGTAGGTATATATAGTTAGGATTTTTTCCCTATGGGATTTTTGAAAATTCTATGTCTAATAACTTTGGCGTTTGTGGACGGAATTGGCTGAAATTTTCAGGAAAATGGCACATTTTGTTTCTGAGCAGCCCTTGAAAATTTGGGTGGGGTTCATCAAGGGGGGGCCCGAGAAAAAAGGGGGGGTCCCAAAACGTGTTTTTAACATTGAGTTTTCCATAGGGCGGTTGGCCTCACTTTTAGCCCGAAGGGCTGAATGGATTTGCACGAAACTTGGCAAAATTGTAGGGACTGGTAGCCCGATGTGCCTTTTGTAGGTCTCAATATATGTGCTTCAGTGGATTTTGAGAAATTAACGTTCAAAAAAAGATATATATCTGTAACAGCGGACCGGGCAGCGCTCCAGTTCGCGTACTTTTCGCGCAACGGAGCTTTGTGAAGCGAAGCTGATTGGTTCTCCGGCGTCTGTAAACATTCCAAACAGTCCGTAGCGGCCGCCATCTTGTCTCTCGGTAGGATCGAGAGACAAGAGGAGGCCAAAGCGAAGGGGCAAATGACCATAAGGGGGCATAGTAGATCCTCGCTGACCCCCTAGGTTTGATGTGGAGGTTTTAAAAGGGCCCCGCGGGGCAAAAAAATAATAATAATAAAACGGCTGAATGGATTTGCACGAAACTTGGCAAAATATTAGGGACTGGTAGCCCGATGTGCCTTTGCTAGGTCTCAATATATGTGCTCCAGTGGATTTTGAGAAATTAATGTTCAGAAAAAGATATATATCTGTAACAGCGCTCTGCTTCGCGTACTTTTCGCGTTACGGAGCTTTGGGAAGCTGATTGGTTCTCCGGCGTCTGTAAACATTCCAAACAGTCCGTAGCGGCCGCCATCTTGTCTCTCGGTAGGATCGAGAGACAAGAGGAGGCCAAAGCGAAGGGGCAAATGACCATAAGGGGGCATAGTAGATCCTCCTTGACCTCTTAGGTTTGATGTGGAGGTTTTAAAAGGGCCCCGCGGGGCAAAAAAAAAAATAATTATAATAAAACGGCTGAATGGATTTGCACGAAACTTGGCAAAATTGTAGGGACTGGTAGCTCGATGTGCCTTTGCTAGGTCTCAATATATGTGCTTCAGTGGATTTTGAGAAATTAACGTTCAAAAACAAGATATATATCTGTAACAGCACTCCGCTTCGCGGAGATAAAATTATATCTGTATTACCTAGCTGTTGCTAACACCAGTTAGCGACGGCTAGTAGGAGATAGCGACCATCTTGGGCCCCACTTTGCATGTGAGTGATATTTATCACTAATGACATGCAAAGTGGGGATGCCAAGATGTTAGCGACTGGAAACAGTCGCTAACATCGCTATCTCCTATTATCAACTTTTGGAAATATTCGCGATAAGCGCGAATATCTCCAAAAGCTAGCACCTGCCCTGAGCAGTTCTTAGCCATGTCATCCAATGGGAGGTGGATAACATGGCTAAGAGCATTAGCTCGGTAATGCATGAATATCGCTGAGTTTTCAGCGTTATTAATGCATTGCGGTCGTTTATCGTATTTGCGATAAACCTTGATAATAGCAAGGTTTATCTGCGATAATTTCTGATGATGCTTAGCGGTAAAAAAATCGTTGCTAAGCATCGTTAGGGATAAATATCGCTTAACTTTGGTAATATGCCTCAACGTCTGTTAACGTTCGATTCGAAGGAAATCAGGAAGTGTTGAAAAACATTGTCTGCGCCATCTTGCCTTTTTTCAAATGCCACACTTTTGTCGTGCACGGCAGTCATTTTAGATGCCTTGACCAGACCCACTCTGTGCACGCTGTCGATCCTTAGCATGGCTCCCCACCCTCGCAAGCATCTCCCCCAGGCAGTGGTCACCCCCGCTCTCTGTCTTATGCATGGGTAATAAACCACCCCCCATCTGCGCTGCTCTTCCCTGAGAATCACACCCTGTGCCCGCCCGACACCTCCCTTTCGCCCTATTCACTACCGCACCCTCTGACACTCCTTTTCCTCTGTGTCCGATTGTCCAGGCCGGTCCTAGGGTATCAGCTAGCCCTGCAGATGTAGTTTATGGCCCCAGCTGTAAAGAATCACCCCTCTTCAAAGGAGTTATAGTAGATCAAGGCCCACACTCGATGAGATCCGTCACAGCAGACGCGTTCCTATTATCTGAAAACCATCCTGTATTGGGATTGGGGAGGGGACCGAGCCTGAAGAGGAAGATTCCAGGGCTGACTCTTTGTACATCAAAGTTTTTACAATTATGTGTCACATTAAAAATATATAGCACTCCAACAAAGTAGTAAGATTATAAAACTTTAATAACTTATAAATATATACAAGAAAACAAAAACAGTAATAACATATAAACATTTTTAGGGAAAAACAACGACGTAGCGGTCGGCTGTGCGAATAGTCCCAACGCAGCACAACGTCCAGATTTCTGGCGTGGGGCGTCGCGGGGGGTGGGTCATCAGTAGCAAACTGTTGTGCGAATAGTTCCAAGGCAGCAGAACGATGGCACCAAGGTGATGTCCAGTAAGTTGCCGCACTGGTTTTGGTATCCTACAATGCTGCTCCGAATAACGGCGTGGGGCGCCCCGGGGGAGGCGGCGTGAACGGGCCTCTCCAGGTGAAGTCTCATCTGTTGTAGTGGGGCGCCCCTTTACCGTTTCAGTTGCCATTCCATCCGCTTTTGGTCCACTGTGTCAAAAGCCGCAATTCAGCTGAGTTGCGCCCACTCTTGCGGTGCAGCGATAGGCGGCTGCGCCCACTCTTGCGGTGCAGCGATAGGCGGCTGTCACAGGACTCTCAAAATGGCGGCAGGCTGTTTCCTTTTTGGGCCTGGTCCACTGAAATGGCCCTGGGACACCTTGGAAATCGGACGCTAGTCTGCTAGGTCTTGGACCCCATTCTCGAAAGCGTCCCCTCCGCCTTGAGGATTCATCAAAAGTTTTGGGGGCCCCCGACTCCTGTAGGCTTCTGGTGGGGAGCGGCTGCCATGATTGCTCGCGGAATGACCACGACGGAGCTACGAGATGGTGGTGCTCTCATGCTGACGCCAGCTTCAGTCTGAAACATCCAGAAACAAGGTGGGGCTTTCATCGTTTGGGGAAAAAAAAAAAGTTTTCATCCAATGAAAAGTGTTGTTTTTAGGTCATATGATCAAGCCTTCCATCATTAGGAAACCAAAAGTAAAATGAACCAATGAAAAGTTTTATAAACAAGTCACATGACCTGTTATGCGGCATAGGGTATAAAATGCGGAGAAAATACGTTGGCACGTGAGGCGGCGTCAGTAGCGGACCGATGTGCGAATAGGCCGAAGGCAACACAACGCGCCAAGATCCGGATGGCACCGAGGTGGTGTCCAGCAAGTTGCAGCACTGGTGTGGCCATCTTACAATGCTGAAAGTCGGCGTGGGGCGCCCGTTGGCCTGTGAGTTTGCGTCAGTAGCGGACCGATGTGCGAATAGGCCGAAGGCAGCACAACGCGCCAAGATCCGGATGGCACCGAGGTGGTGTCTAGTAAGTTGCCGCACTGGTGTGGCCATCCTACAATGTTGAAAGTCGGCGTGGGGCGCCCTGTTGGCCTGTGAGATGGTGTCAGTAGCGGAACGATGTGCGAATAGGCCGAAGGCAGCGCAACAATATTTCCTGAATAGAAGACACCACAAGGCGCTGAGATGCCAAGATCCGGATGGCACCGAGGTGGTGTCTAGTAAGTTGCCGCACTGGTGTGGCAATCCTACAATGGTAAAAGTCGGCGTGGGGCGCCCCGTTGGCCTGTGAGATGGCGTCAGTAGCGGACCGATGTGCGAATGGGGCCAAAGGCAGCGCAACAATATTTTCGGAATAGAAGACACCACAAGGCGCTGAGATGCCAAGATCCGGATGGCACCGAGGTGGTGTCTAGCAAGTTGCTGTACTGGTGTGGCCATCCTACAATGTTGAAAGTCGGCGTGGGGCGCCCCGTTGGCCTGTGAGATGGCGTCAGTAGCGGACCGATGTGCGAATGGGGCCAAAGGCAGCGCAACAATAGTTTCTGACTGACACCACAAGGCGCTGAGATGCCAAGATCCGGATGGCAACGAGGTGATGTCTAGCAAGTTGCTGTACTGGTGTGGTCATCCTACAATGCTGAAAGTCGGCTTGGGGCGCCCCGTTGGCCTGTGAGTTTGCGTCAGTAGCGGACCGATGTGCGAATAGGCCGAAGGCAGCACAACGCGCCAAGATCCGGATGGCACCGAGGTGGTGTCTAGTAAGTTGCTGTACTGGTGTGGTCATCCTACAATGCTGAAACTCGGCGTGGGGCGCCCCATTAGCCTGTGAGATGGCGTCAGTAGCGGACCGATGTGTGAATAGGCCGGAACCAGCACAAGGCGCCAAGATCCGGATGTCACCGTGGTGGTTTCATAGTTGAGAGGCACTTCATCTGCAGTGGGGCGCCGAGATCCGGATGGCACCGAGGGGATGTCTAGCAAGTTGCTGTACTGGTGTGGTCATCCTACAATGCTGAAACTCGGCGTGGGGCGCCCCATTAGCCTGTGAGATGGCGTCAGTAGCGGACCGATGTGTGAATAGGCCGGAACCAGCACAAGGCGCCAAGATCCGGATGTCACCGTGGTGGTTTCATAGTTGAGGCACTTCATCTGCAGTGGGGCGCCGAGATCCGGATGGCACCGAGGGGATGTCTAGCAAGTTGCTGTACTGGTGTGGTCATCCTACAATGCTGAAACTCGGCGTGGGGCGCCCCATTAGCCTGTGAGATGGCGTCAGTAGCGGACCGATGTGTGAATGGGGCAAAGGTAGCGCAAGAATATTTTCTGAAGATGAGACACCACAAGGCGCTGAGATTCGGTTACCACCGAGGTGATGTCTAGCAAGTTGCCACACTGGTGTGGCCATCCTACAATACTGCTCCGAATAACGGCGTGGGGTGCCCGAAGGGGGGGGGGGGGGGGGGGGAGGTGGCGTGAACGGGCCTTCCTAGGTGGAGGCTCGTCTGCTGTAGTGGGGCGCCCCTTTACCGTTTCAGTTGCCATTCAGCTGAGTTTCGGCTGCTCTTGATGCTACAGCGACAGGCGGCTGCAACAGGACTCTCAAAATGGCGGCCTGTTCTTTGGATTTGGGCCTGGTCCACTAAAATGGCCCTGGGACACCTTAGAACTCGGACGCTCGATTTTTTTTCCTTTCCTGTACATGCAAAAAAAGGTAAATGCCCGGTACGTTACACGCTTCATCTGCCACGATGAACTCTCCAGAGGAACCGAAAAAAAATATAGTTATGGTAACTATACCATGCATCGTCATATGGAGAGGTGGCACCAATTAATTATAGTGCTGCATTAAAGAGATTTGGAGGAGAACCCCTGACCTGCTAGTACATTCATCAAAGAAGTGGCACTCACAGCATCAGAGGCAAGGGAAACGTCCCAAATATTTAGAAGAACTTTGGAAAGATTAAAATGACATGTTTAGATTGTGGCAAATTAATTTCATGTGGACAGATGAGTGTTACTCTAATAAATACAGCATATGAACATCATCATAGTCGATGGTTGGTAGAGACATTTTGACTATATCCTGGACCTGCCCGTCCTCGCCCAAAATGGCACCGGAATAAATGGGACTCGTAACTCCTTGTTGTGTACTGGTTGCAGAACCTTGAAATCACGATACGTATGCAGTTTTGAAGCACATGGCGGGCGGGGACGAGAATTGATTGAATATTTCGACATCCCTATTGATATTAAGTTCTGATGTGTTATTGATTACTGTACTATTGAAAGTTCGAATTAACGTCACCCATGGTACTTGCCCGCAAATGTATATCTAGATAATTTTATTGTAACTGGCCCGGTCGTATTTTAATTATAAAATGTACGTCCACCGATTCCGTAACTGTTAGACACCTTAGTTCTTGCAACCTAATGGCCCGCCCGTTACGTTCCTCTACAGTGTAAATGTCTACTCATCATATACGATTACAGTTTGCTCCGTGGCCGGGCCACGTGGTTATAGGCCCGTATTTGTATAATGAAATTTTCACAATAAAGGTTTTTAAAAGAAAACATGGTAGTAGTATATACATTGGTAAAGTTTTTAATAATAGTCACTGTTTTAGAATCATTAAAAGGCAAGTGAAATAAAGCAGACCAATTACATGAAGGGTAAAAGGTATAATACGAAGGAACGCAGTAAAGATAAATGTTCAAGGGCTGTTGTGTTTTCTATTCCTGCAACATAAAGTGATCGATAAGAATCTCATATTCAGGCGTATCGGCGACTAAGACAGCAGGTCGACCCTCTTTTGCTGAACGGCTCAGTCATGGGACGAAGAAACGCTCTTTTTCTCGAAAAAAGAATATATTTTACTTGCAGGACAGTTGTAAATTTTCCGGGAAAGTACATTAGCCTGGAACATTATAACATATATTTAAGAAAAAATAATGTTCGGAAGTAATAAAAAGCGTAATTTTTAGGTCATATGACCAAGCCTTTCATCATTAGAATAAGAAAAGTAAAATGAACCAATGAAAAGTTTTATTAACAAGTCACATGACCTGTTATGCTTACGTTACGCGCTGCGCGTCGCGCCCCGGATGACTTCCGGATGCGCTAACGCGGCGCGTCATATGACGCATTACGCGACAACGCAGGTCCAGAATATAGTCAAAATGTCTCCACCAACCAGCGGTCGGAACACAACCCCTTTCAGCAGGCTAAATAGTTCTGTTAAATGACAACAGAAGGGACAGGCAACAAGAACCATCAGTCAAAGAGGGGAGGGCTAGTTCTTCTCTACCGGGTTACATTGGGGCGCTACCGGAACTGATCGAATTGGTAGTCTACTGTGTTTCTGGATGTTTCAGACTGAAGCTGGGGTTAGCATGAGAGCAGCACCATTTCGTAGCTCCGTCGTGGCCATTTCACAACCAATCATGGCAGCTGCTCTTTATCGTTATTTTGGGCGGGGTGGGTGGCGGAGCCGAGCTGTTTTGCAGCCATCATTGTGTGGAGTTCAGTTCATTTCACTAGTTTTCTATTTGTCATGAGGGGTTGTTCCTAATGTTTCTATTTTAGCGAGGTCAAAAAGAGATCCCATTAGTGGCCTACTGATTTTGCTCGATTCCTTTTCTTTTTTTTACACGATTTTTCGTTATCTGCAAAGACTAAACAGAGTATTGCGACTCTGTGTTTGTTTGTAAATAGAGAATGAATCAAAGAGAACCAATTCTAAAACAGTAAATACTTGGATAACAATCAATCAAATGGAGAGAGAAGCAGGCACGACGTATTACAACGGGGGCAAAGGCCTGCGTTAAGTACCCTTCACTATGTGCAAAGAGAGAGTACTCCTAATAGAAATGAAGGGGGGGGGGCACCATTCAAAGCAGATCAGTGTGCATAAACACGAAAATGTTTTCAATTACCACGTACTTGACATTCAACAGCTTATGATATTTGCTATTAAAAAACCATTGAAATTCACTGAAAAAACCATAGGTTATAGACCATATATAGTTAGGAATTAGCATTTAAAAAACCTTATTTTACTCACACAAAACCATTGAAATTCCATATATAGTTAGTTGCACTAACTATATATCGCGCACCCGCAATCCACTGCTGATGATGTCACATATTACATCATTCATGACATGGTCAGTGACATCACTGATGACATCTCATTTGACATCAATGACCACATCACTGATGATATCATTCATGTGACAATACAATGCATCTCCTCACACTTTAATATAACCTCTGTTACACCCAGTGTTAAATACAGAGTATATTTTTTGAAACCATTGACACACCAATACTAGTTACTACATACGCACTCACTGATTCCTACGTCTACACACACATTCACCCATACAATCATTCATACATACAATCACTCATCTTTACAACACTATCATATGCACTCATACACCTATACAGACACTCACACTCTGCCACTCATCCATGGAGTTACTCACACACCTAGTCAGTCCTGTAAAGAATCAATCACACTTCCATTTTCTAATCTACACAGTTAAACATAGAGTACCTTACATTTTCAAACATATACTAACACATACTTACTCTTATAGAATCACTGATACAAGTACACATTGATCTGCACAGAGTCACACACCTCCCAGCCAGCCATACACACACTCAGTCTCCCATACAAATACTTGTGCAACCAATCAATAACGAATATAGCTACTTATCTAGCTACTGATCAACACATGCAGCAGCTTGCACAACAGACATACTGATGCACACTTTCAGACAGTTTAGTCACTAACCCGTGCATTTAGTAAGACGCATTTAATCACACTCATACAGTCAATCACGCACCTACTAAAACCTTCATTCAGACACTTATACATCCACTCATTCTTCAATATGTAAAACATATTTAAACTTTACAGAAACACATAATCACTGGATGTTGTCATCAGTGATGTCACTGACCATGTCATGAATGATGTAATATGTGACATCATCAGCAGTGGATTGCGGGTGCGCGATATATAGTTAGTGCAACTAACTATATATGGAATTTCAATGGTTTTGTGCGAGTAAAATAAGGTTTTTTAAATGCTAATTCCTAACTATAAATGGTCTATAACCTATGGTTTTTTCAGTGAATTTTCAAGGTTTTGTAAATGCTAATTCCTAACTATATATGGTCTATAACCTATGGTTTTTTCAGTGAATATATATTATATATATATTTAGCATTATTGCTATTTTATTTACCGTGGGACTCCCCACTTCGACGACGGGGAATATTCAAGCATGTGAATCTATGAAAGACACCAATACTGGAGAACCACCTGTTTACAGGTAAGTAACAATTGTTCTTATTTTGCCTAGGATCAAATGATGTTGAGCCGATGGCAGGACTCGAACCGGGGTCTCCAAAACCAAAGTCAACACCTATGGCATTATATCCAAATCCGCTCCTCCTTGAAACCTCCCAACGTTCCCACTAGTAGTGGGATGAAGAGGAAAGGAGCGAAGCTTTCAAAAAATAAAAATAAAATCTCTTCCCTGCCATAGAATGGAATCTTCAGGAAAGATACCATTGTAAATTCCTTGCAGTAAAATGCAGTAGCTGTCAGGGTACAAACCAGGGTAACCTTGATGGGGAAGGATTCAAGAGCGAGGCGAACCGCAGCAACCAGATGTCAAATTCAGCAACCACAAGGCAAAAGGCAACAGTGAAGAAGTGCCGTTTCATTAGCAAATTTGAAGTATTTTGCAACTTTATGTATACAAAATTTGCGGCACTCCCAGGCATCTCTGGTTGTGTAGCGTCTTAGGCTCTGCTTGCATTTTCCTGATTCATGCCCTTATATAGGCATAGAAATCAAGCCCTTATTTAGGCACAGTCCATGCTAGCCAAATACAGGCATGGCTACTTCCATCCGTTCACCAAACGTCACAACGATTTCTTGGAAAATTAGCTTAAGCCGTTAGGGACTTCCCCTTGCTTGAATATGGATTTCTCCAAGAACTCAGTTAGTTTAACAATGAACTACTACTCCCCAGGGGTTCATTCATGACGTTCATAGGCCCTACTTTACGTCAACTATGGCATTCCTAAACACCTTCAAGGTATAAATATACCTTCACTTGCTATAGCAAGATACGGTGGTTCTGAGCAGTTCGACGCAGCTCGCTACAGCAAGTGCCGAAGGAAGCAGACTCTCCAGCTGACGCACTGATCAGGAAGCTGCCCTTCTCGGACGAGAATCCAGCTCCAGTGTTTCTGGCTCCCCTTGCGGGGTGTTGGGAAATCGAGTCCCGAGACAAATACCAGACCTCCTTCATTCTAAAAAAATATGGAGCTGATTAGAACCCAGAGAAACCTTTGGTAGATTCTTGGCAAAAACAAAACCTATGCTAAACAATACTTACTTCTTCCCTCGTACTAGACTTAGGTTAGTTACATTGGGGTAGAAGTATTTTAGAAGCACCGGTTGTGTATTTTAGTCTATGTTATTTATGTATGCATTTTTAAATGGCCAAGAAACCATACAATGCTCTTACAGTAGGATTTCATATTACTGTTTACGCTGTACGCATTATACTTTGCATTCTGTCTAACGATTGTAGCAGTTCACCTCTCTTGCATGAGAAAGGTGACTGTTCAATAAATCTTTTATAGAAAACGTCCATCTCACTATTTCTCTGCAACTGTGTAGAAACTAAGTATGCACTATTGACCGAGTAAAATAGTTATCTATTGTTTCCACAACTCTGAGAGATATATTCTTATGAAACAAAGTCGTCATGTTAAAGCGGTTGTCGGAAACAAATCCCTTCTTGTTTATTCGAGAACGTTTCTAGTGACCTCTGAGCTAGCTGGCACTCACTATTAAGTTGAGTATATTCGATAGAGACCTATTGACTTAAGTCCTACATCAAATCCATAGGATATATTATCCCAATGCGCGGAGCCTATTGGGAATATAGGTACTGAATATATGACGATATTCCGCAATCCAACATCCCGCATACCATCACTCCGCAATTTTTAGAACGCTGGACTATTACTCCGCAAAGCCATCATTCCTAAAACTTTTACAACGCATATGACTTTATCACGCATGCCATTATAACGCAAATACATGTGTGGTAAAGTCATATACATTGTAAAAGTAAATAAAAAAAAAAAAAAAAAAATTATATATATATATATATATATATATATATATATATATATATACACACACACTTTTATTTAATTAAAACATTTATTCTTTTAAATTGCATTATTTAAATTATTTTTTATTACCCGTTACACCCTAAAAACTAATCCCGCCCAGGTCCCTTTAAATACCCCTGCACCCCAGAATCATAACCCACCACCCCTACTCCTTAAAATACCCCAACACCCTTAAACACTAAGCCATCTTAACCCTATAAATATACCCTGCACCCAAAAACCCAAACCTATCCCTGAACCCTTAAAATACCCCTGTACCCCAAAACCCAAACCTAGCTCTGAACCCTAAAAATTCCCCTGTACCCCTGTACCCCAAACCTACCCCTGAACCCTAAAATACCCCAAAACCCAGACCTACCCCTGAACCCTAAAAATACCCCTGTACCCCCAAACCTAGCCCTGAACCCTAAAAATACCCCTATACCCTAAAAATACCCCTATACCCCAGTACCCAAACCTAGCCCTGAACCCTAAAAATACCCCTGTACCCCCAAACCTATCCCTTAACCCTTAAATACCCCTGTACCCCATAACCCAAACCCACCCTTAAAATACCCCTGAACCCCTAAAACATATACCCCAACACCCCCAAACTAAAACCATATACTTACATTTAAAAAACATATGCTTTTACCATTCATACATGCATTTACAACGAATTTCGTTGTAAAAGCATGCATGGTAAAAGCATATAAAATGTAATGGTATGCGTTATAAAAGTATTGCAGAGTAATGGTACTTGCGTTGTAATGGTATGAGGAGTGAAGGGATGCGGAGTGAAAGATGCGGAGTGAAAGTTGCGGAGTGAAAGTGTTTTACCATAGGAACTAAACTACACTCCTGCTGTCCCAGTCATTGGAGGAACGTCAGTGCTGACATCAAAGCAGTGCTCTGCTGCAGGCACTACATGCTGATTGGCGGTACTGGATGACTACTCCAACCAGAGAGAGCCCTAACTGGAGGGGGTATGAAAAACAGGCAGCAAATGTACTTCTGACATGGGAAGCAACCAGGGATGCAACTAGTACCGAACTTCGAGGGAGGGGAGGGGGTGATTTGGAGTGCTAAGACTCCCAGCCAGGGCTGGCCCCAACACTGGTCGCCCACTGTGCAACGGTCTTTTTGAGTGCCCCCTTTCCCCATTTCCTCCGTCTCCATGAACTTCCTCACTACCACTCGCCAACAATGCCCCTCATCTCTCTATAGCCTCTTTCTGACAAACATTTCACTTTTTTATAGGGCTACCGTAGTTCACTAACTCTCAGTTCTGTGATCTGCATGGTACACGTTTTTTGTAGCAGGCACATTAGCCATCTGCACTTTGTGGGTGACAGGAGTGCCCATGTGAGTGCACGATGAATGGTGCGACAGTGTGAGAGTAGGAGAGGAGTGGCTGCAGAGTGAGTGAGGTGACCATTTGGGTGCAGATGTAAGTGCAGAGTGGAACAAATGAATGTATGGTTAGTGATGGGCTTGTTTGAGTGAGCAGTGAGGGGGACTGGTGAGTGAGGTGTCACATGGGCAGGGTAAGTAGTGTGCTTGTGTGACTACAGGGTGAGGTACAGGGTGAACAACGAAAGAGCATTGCGAGTGCAGAGTGAGCAGTGTGTTCAAGCGACTGCAGGGTAATTGGAGGGAGAACGATGGGAGTTCACGGTGAGTGGCATAAGTGAAGTGGTCACTGAGTGCAGGGTGAGCAGGTTGTGCGAGTGCATCGTGATTAGTGCGAGTACATTGTGATCCCTGTGAGTGCAGGGCGAGTGTGAAAGTGAAGGGCGAGAAGGAGGAGTGAGTTGTCTGAATGCAGGTCGCATTCCCAGACACAGTTGAAGTTATTCGGCAGGTTATTGAGGGCTGGCATAAGGTTTCAGATACAAGTTACACTATTGCTTTTATGGCATCATTCAGGGTCCAGGGATCGAGGGAGGAGGAAATAAAGATTGTGCTCATCCTGCAACAAACTTCCAATCTTGTGATTAGGGTTGCCAGCTCATTATATTGATGTCCCAGACCGTACAAAAATAAGCAGTCCCCTAAAGCCTATTTTCAGCACTTATCTGTTCATACTTTGAACAGGAAGCATTGTTAATTGTGTTCTAGGGCTGCCTGAATGATCCAGGACTGATAATTAAAGGGAACAAAGATTGAAAAGTCACATTACAAATGAATACATACTCTTTTATTTATAACCCTATTTAGTGTTAAGGCACGGCATTTGCAGGCTCTTTAAACAGATGGCTGGCATTTTTCTTTTGGTAACCCAACTTTATATTCCTTTTAATGAAATGCATTCCCACACTAAGGCAGTAAAAAGTAAAATCCAAATGTAAGAAATAGGCAGAGTGGGGGCCCAAAGGGTACTGGAACCAGAAAACCATCAGCCTCTGTAACAAGTTTACAAAAGATATGCAATTATTGCAATTGCATTTATATAGCGCTTACTACCCCAGACGAGGTGACAAATCGCTTTTTCGGTGAGTAGCACGCTACTCCGGAACCCATAAAGGATTAGTGTTGAATTAGTATAGTGAAATATGAAAGTGATTTAAGTGGTGGATGGGTTAGTCAATTATTTGGAATCGGAAGGATAGAATCGGGCAAAAAGGTTTGCATTTATATAGCACTTTAACCCTAATGGGGTGTTGAAGCGCTTTTTTTGAGGGGGCGAGTAGCACGCTACTCAGGATACCCACAAAGGATTAGTCGTCAATTAGTATAGTGAAATATGAAAGGCATTTGAGTGGTGGATATATGTAACCCACCCCAAACAATTGATCAAGTTTAGCAGTGCTCAACTCGTGTCTGGCAGCTCAATTACACAAGGTGTATAGTTGGCTACACATAGCAACATGGGTGAAATATGGACACGAATGTTCAGAGTTAATTTAAGGAAGCACCAGGCTCCCCTCAGCTTTGAAGCTGGGTCAAGTCCATTCACAGAGGTAGTGGAGCCTGGGTAAAGCGCTAAACATGTAGCCCTGTCCTTTTACCTGTGACATCGAAACAGTAGTAAGGTCAAACAAAAGCCTGAACAGAAAACACTACATAAAAAGAAGAAAAAAAAAGTTACATTATTTTCTGTTTTCTCTAAAGAGATTCCTCTTCTGTTAAGCCTACAATCATGCCTTTTATGACCGGAGCTTAGGAAGTATGAATGCCATTCAAATGTAATAGGAAAGTTTAAATGGTTCGCTATCAATAGGTCAGTTTTCGATTCAGACTATCCTCAAGCATACTTAAAAACCTGAACAGTTTAGCAGCCATTAACCAATCTGAAATTCCCTATTGAGGCAGCATAAAACGGGTCGCACTCTGGATGTGCATTTTGTGCTCCTTTCTTTTTCCTTTTGTCATTTTCTGCTTTTTGTGCCCTTTTGTGTTATTTGTACCCTTCTTTGAGCTTTTGTACTAGTTTGTGTTCTTTTGTGCTCGCTTTGAGCTCTTATTTGGCTCTTTGTGCTCGGTTTCCAAGATAAAGACCTGTGAAAAACTATGGCGTGCCAGAGATAAGACTCCAGACGCTGCCCAGACGAGTCCCCAGCAGCCCAGGGCTGCCGGAGACACACGAAGCCTACTGGGCCTGGAAAGAACAATGGAAGGTTAAGTGGTGGGGTGGATTGCGGGCCCCCACTGAAGGGATGCTGCACCCCCCCCCCCCCCCCCCCCGTTTGAAGACCTATGCTGTATGGAGTTTCCTGGAATAAATCTTAATTTTAGATTACATGCATTTGTGAGTCTTCTCTACAAGTCCACAGGGCATTAGGCAAGACAGTGAAGGTATGCGAGAAGAGGTTATCTGGGGAAAGAAGGAAAGCTGGGGATCTGAAAGATGTCAGAAATGGGAAGTGAGGGTGGTGGTGCCAAGTGACCAGTTGCTCAGGTGGGTTTGCGCACATTGGAGTGATTTTCGTTGCCTAGAATGATGCAGATAGAGGTGTAATAAAGATGAGGGAGGAGGTATAACTGGGAAAACAACAACCCTGGTACACCAAGTCGGATTTTCTTGTTTTAACGAATAGGGACTTCACGCTTTACTCCTTTGGCATTTAGCTGTGGCACCCAGAGATGAAGGAAAAAGAACTTAGGCCAACTGACTTTCCAGAGCCATCCATCTCAGACTAAATTCCAAGCAGACGTTTGTAGAGGATAGATGCAAAGATAGTGACCTTTCAGCAACATATTGTTAACTAGCAGGGAACTAGTCTTAATGCTCCAAACAGTTACTCCGTGGCACAGTTAACATGCTGCAATTAAAAAAAAAACAGTTTTGCTAAACTAATGCAAAGTACCTTCAGATTAATTGCAAAATTGCTTCCCAAAATAAGCAAGTAGCACACGTGAAGGTACACACCAAGTTAAGGGACGTAAACGTTCGTTAACAGAAGACTCCCGTACATACTACAAAAATATGAAGGCTACAAAACTAAGCTAGTATATAGTAATTTATTTCAAAACTGTTTTATTACAAAAATGTAAAAATCCAGCTTAACCAGAAACACTGAGATTTTTGTTATGGATTTCCAAGTATAATTGGTCTTTACTCCCCCCAATCCCCTTCCCCCTCAGTTAACAGAGCCATCCTTCTATTTCCAGTTGATTACATAGTTGCAAATGCACCGGGATGGCTTGGATTAAATCCATAAATACAAAGGCAAAAGCTGAAGAGCTAAACACATGCAACAAGTTCTAGGAGGGAAGGAAACTCCGAAATGTGCGCATGGGCAACATGGATAGAATTGCAGGTTTGGGAAACTTCTTTAATCATCTTTGTCCTTGGCTCCATGTTTTAGAATGCGTGTGAATTCAATGTAACTGAAGTTGCCTTTTTTGTCAATGGGTGCCTCCCTGAACAACTCATCCACTTCCTCATCCGTAAACCGGTCTCCCATGGTAGTCAGTAGCTCCCTCAGATAATCTTCCTGAATGAAACCTAAGGGGGAGATAAAGATTCATTACATATCAAACAGGGGAGGGATTTAAGTGGGCAAACAAATTAATAGTTGTTGTAAAGCCATTATTTTTTTGCATAAAAAGCACAAATGGGACCTTATCCGTCTCCACTCTTCAAAATGAAATTGAAACATTGAACTGTGTCATGATCTTATTTGAACAGATACAACAAACTATACTATTTCACAGAAATGTACTTTGTTTTTATAGAGAACCTGTTCCTTCTCATGCATATAGCCAAAACCTATCCTCTAGAATGGTTTGTCCTTCAAACTCATACGGATACATACTGAAATGTCTTCCTCTGGATTTTACTATTGCATCAGATCCGATTTCTACCTCGTTAAAATTAAGTTTTACTATATTTTTTACCTTCCTCTTTAGCAGAGCCAGTTAAGACATACATTTAACAACTCTAGCCAGTGTCCACAAATAAAAGTTCTACAGGAAAAGAAGATTCCTTCATGTAGCCAATCAAAGATTTAGAAAGGGATTGCATGATTAACAACCTATCACTCCGGTCCTGTTTTCAGAGATAGTGCGTTTGCTCAGAATGTAAACTATTCTGCCTAAACAAAACTCCTAGTTTTTAGGACCATCGGATCTGCTTGCAAAGAAAGTTTGAGTTTCCAATGACTACTAGATAGGGTTATAATTGCATTTGCTAAATTAAATAAAAAGGAAAAAATGCAAGATCAAATGGGAAAAGTTAAGTGCAAGCTATAATGGGCATGAGCAGACAGAAATGTGTAATAACATTTTTTAAAAATGTAAAACCTCAGCAGCTGTTCATTATTCGGTATATATACACACACACAAAGGTATCCCAAAGTAGTGCGACAAAATATTTCAACAGTTTACTTGCTAAGCTCACAGCAGGCAGAGACATCAAAGGGTGAGAAAAGGGTTCAACTGAAATGCAGGAAAATGCAAAAAGTGATTCAGAAGAATTCAATTATTTAACACCACCATTAGATACAGGATTGGAAAATGTCAAACTGGGATTTCACATGCTTGAGAGATCATCACATGGAAGTTCCTTTAAACGGTGTCAAATTAATGGGGGTAAGACTGAGATTCTACTGTTTGGGAAAGCTCTGCTTTACAGGTCAGAGGAATGGTGTCAAGAGGAACTTGCCCCCCCCCGCCCCACCCCCCAGGCATTCTCATAGATGACCCCTCTATGCTGAACCACATTTCCTCCTTATGCGGATCTTGCTTTGGTACCATGCGTCTCCTCAAGAAAATCTTTTGGTTGCTTCAGCTAAGCTCATGTAAAACGCTCATTCAAGCCCTTGTCTTCAGTCGTCTAGACTTTGGAAATACCCCTTGTCCTTGCCTCAAATTAATATCTCCTCTCAAACTGCAAGTTGATCAAAACACTGCTGTCCGTATAGTAAACACCATGCCACCTAGAACTCCTTCAGCCCCCACACTCAGAGACCTACATTGGTTACCCATCCGTAAAAGAGCACTGTTCAAACTTCTTTGCCTGAGCTACAAAGCTGTATCATGCTCTGGCCCAAAGTATCTACAGAATAGACTTACTCCCTACACCCCACACTCCACACAGGAAGCTGCGATCTAGCAACCAACTGTTACTACCCCAAGACGCATTTGAACTGCCAAATATGGAGGCAGAGCCTTTCCCCATCTTGGCCCAAATCACTGGAAAAAAGTTCATTCTTGCCTCTCAAAGTTTACTTTAATTAAAAAAACAGCTTATAAACCTGGCTGTTTTCAGAACATATCTACCCAGCACCTGTCACTCAACTCGCCGAGATGTCCCTACCGGGGATGAATCATGCGCTACATCAAGATGCAAATAACAGAACATGATTAAAGATCCAAACTTTAGCAACATTAAAGCTGATTGCAGCGAATGTTGAGCCTTTACCTGATGCTTCCTCATCGAAGCATGCAAAAGCATTTCGAATAACATCTTCTGGGTCAGTGCCATTTAGCTTCTCCCCAAACATAGTGAGGAACATGGTGAAGTTGATGGGGCCTGGAGCTTCATTCATCATGGCATCCAAGTATTCTTCAGTTGGATTTTTACCTAAAGAAGAAAAATGTAAACTGTCATTACACACTCAACATCTGAAGAAGGGATATGAAACCTTAAAAACTTTTAGAAAGTTTAAGAGCAATTATTATTAATTCTGAAGGTTTAAATGTTTGTGTTATAAAATGTTAATTCATCTGCTTTCTAAAGTAGACAACAGATTTACATGCACAAATTCTAAACTACCTTTGACAGAACATTAAAGTTGACCAGTAAATGGGGGAGGGGTCAACTAAAATGATCACAACTAGTACTCATTTGTGATGGAACATTAAACTTGTGGTCTCAAGAGATGAACACAAATCTAAAATCAGAAAGCTTGCAACAGAGAAGAGAAGTGCTACAAAAACACCTGAACTGCAGGATCTGCCATCGAGTACAAAAGCAGATCTCTTATTGTATCCACAATGTTCTAGTTTGAGCATTATTGCATGAATAGGACTGCAAGTTATTGTTTTAGGTCTCAAGAATTAAATTTGCAAGCTGGCATCGAGGTAATTATATGTATAGCCTCTTGTTATCTGTATGCAAAGGAGTACATTGAGTACATGACTACAGTTTCACCAGCTGTGCCAGTCTTGAATATCAGATGGTGGCAAAGAAAAATAACTTCTATTCCTTAAACTTTATTACAAGTCTATGGAGCTGGCGTTTTCTAGGTCGCAGACACTTTTGTTCATGAGCCTAGTATCCACTGAATAATCACACATTGCTTAATACACAATGATTGTTGAGCTAGGATTTGCTGGCCAGTGTTTTCCCATCGTGAAATAGTCAAGACACCAGGGACCAAAAAGATTCACATAATATGAATTCCCCTCTAATACTGCCCTTACGTCTTATCCAACAAGAAGTGCCTAGTCAAAATGCAAACAAAAAATATATTGCTCTCCATGAATACAGCTGTTTTACCATGCTCTTATCGCAAGGAAATTACAATTATCAAAATTTAGTAATAACTGCTTGCCAACTTCTCCTAAAAGAGGAATTAAAAAATTTATTTTTTTTAAAAAAGGAATTACTTGGGAGCTAGCTCACTGGATCACAAATGGGACCCTTTTGGGCACGTTTAGATATAGGACTTATAGTGTGACAATGTTTTTTTCTAAACTTCTCCACTGGATCTTTCTCCAGAAAAATCTGAGAATCAAGGTTGTGTGCAAGATGCAGGAAAGGCGGAACTGATTTAGGGCATCTCTTATGGAAGAGCCACAAGTTGATTGGGTACTAGGCAGTGGCTGAACAACTCTGAACTGATAACAAGGGTAATTAATCGTCTTTTCCCTTTGAAACCTCTGTCAACCATTTTATTAAACTTTCTTAATGAACTCCATTCCTTGGGCACGCAAATGCATCGGACTCCTACGCTAAATATATATCCGAGACACTGAATTGACTTTAAACTTCTCCCTCCCAGGGTTTAAAACGGTGCTCTTTACTCGTATGCAACTGCGCAAGAGAGTACTTGGAGATCCAAGGCAATGCACTATTGACTAATATTAGATCACCAGCTAAGGTGTACTGAACAGAAATGTAGTCACACAATTTGTCCACTTTATAGAATTTTGTAATGACAAATCATTGATGATCTAGACCACATTAAATAAATGCATTAACCAGTTTTACCCAACTACTTGAAACTTTCCTCTTATATACTATTTGCATCTTCTCTCAGATAGATTGCCCATCTAAAACAAACATGGTAAAAAAAATTCCTTCTTCAAGTCGTAGGAAGGCTGCATGGAAGAATTCGAATTAACAGGTACATGTAGCATAGACATCAATCTGCTCTGCCAACTCAATGTGCCACAGGTCAGAAGTAAAGTTAAATGTTCTGATTGGCCTCAAGCAAGACTACCAGCTAAAATGCCCCATTTTTAGGTCTCGTCCTTTTCCATTGCGAAGCAATGGGAAATGGGGGAGAATTCATGTGCTCCATCGGATAGTCAAACCACCACTTTTGTCCGTGGCGTTTTCTTCGAGTGCACGTACAGGCACGCGCATTTGGCCCATACACTTTCATGGCCATCTGTTCCTGTTCCTAATGGCCCTCCCCCAGCAGAGAGCGCGCATCGCGGCCGCACAGCACATCAAAGGGCTTCTCCCAGCGTGTGCTGTGCGGCTTCTCCTCCCCTAATTATGTGGCCGGCCGTACTTGTGTTTCCTGGCCGCTTCCCGGCCGCTCTTGTATTTAATTAGCATCTTCTTTTGTAACGAGCTCTTGGAAACTTGTGTAATGTTTGCGCTATATAAAATCGCATTAAATAAAGTCTACACTCCCACCCGTTCATCTCCCTCCTTCCCCCACCAGTCCGTGCCCGCTTTTGGAGCTTCTTTTGTAAAGCGCTCTGAAACTTTTGGGTAATACCAGCTTTTCAATTTTAATAAATGCTCGTATCGTGTCTACATATCAGTTTGCCATTTTCCTCAAATCACACGTACTGCTGCTGCACATGGAATGATTCTCTGTGCATCACATCTACCCCTAATGTGTGCTATGGCAAACAAAATATGCCTGAAATTACAAACATTACTCCACGGCCAACATTATATCACAGTTTGGCAGTGAGCAATCACCTTCCACACATACACATGCACGTTTTAATTAGGTTCCTCGTCTGACAATAAAATGCTTTTGTACAGCGCTGAGTACTACAATTCTGCCACCTCTAATCACTGCCCACATCAGGTGGTATAGTTACTTAATTGATAGCTAGTTATTTTACGGACCTCAGAAGGATAGATGGCGTTGTCGACAGCCTGAGATTACAACTTATGACTTTGAGTGCTTTCACAGATGTCAGAGTGAGCATTTTATTCACTAAGTTACCTTTACAGCATTGCCACATTTTTAATATAACTCTATTTCTGATGCACGTCAGCAATATTGTATAGTTTGCTGTGACGGTGGACTTGTTACTTTCCCCAATCTTATGTTTCATGAAGAAATGGTGCAAGTCTTCTTTTACACAAAGTTCACGTATTTCTAATGTGAAATACAAAACTGGCAACCTGCTTAAAACAAGCATTTGCAATGCAATAGGTCTCGCATTTACGCGAGTTTAAGCTACTGCCGATGTAAATAACATGCCTTTTATTTATGTTTGAAAAACCAAAACAAAAATAAAAAGCATTGTCATACAATGGCAACAGCTCAAACTCACGTAATTGCGAGACCTATTGCATTGCAAATGCTTGTTTTATCAGTGGTTGCGTGGTGACGTCTTTTGCAAACACCCTCCAAAACTGGGCTAGGACACCAACCTAATTTTACTGCTTTCCAACACCAATGACTCATTATCACAATCAACCAGGACTCCCCACGAAAAAGAGTGAAATACTCTAGAACCATGCAAAACTAGTGGAGGTATGCATTTCTGAACAATCTAAGTGATGAGCCTATGATTTCAAGAAAGGTTGGTATTCTGGCGGTTGTGACGCCACCTACTTCAGAGGGCTAAAGGACATTTTAAAAACACTGTTCTTCGAAAGAAGAGGCCGACCTGATGCTCTTGGGACGGCATTATGCATAAGAGCACTTGGCAGATCAACTGCAAAATAGAAATAAAGCAAGTCTGTCTCAGTTTAAAGCCAAGATTAACTGAGCAACTGGAAACAATATTAAAAATATCATTAAACTATGGATCTAAACAATCCTATGGGCCGGAACACAACTCAAATTTAACCTGGCCTTTCAAGTTAAGGAAATTAATTCAACTGCCCAACGCTCAGATTTTTTGTTCACTATGAGTGAACTTCCTATGGTTAACTTTTAGTAACTAACGGGGTTCTCTTAAAGAAACTAAATAAAAAAAACTATTAGTCCAACACTACATTATTAAATTTGGTGCCATTTAAAATCGGACCTCTTTTTTACAAGTTTGTTACATATGCATCACAACACCAAATTCTCTTCCTGCTATATTCTTTATGCACCAACTATTCAGTATTCTAGAGTAATATATACATTTAGCGTTAACCTCATCGATGCTGGTGACTGAACCACTCCGTCACCAGCCACGCACGAGCTGTGCTGGTGACGGAGTGGTTCCATCACGGCCCGGCTGCCGCGCCTGCGCAGCGCGTTCTATTGAGCAGGCGGGGCCGTGACGGAACCACTCCATCACAAGAACAGCGCGCCTGATTCTCATGACGGAGTGATTCCGTTACGAGCATGGCAGTGCCGCACGGCCACCGCTCCCACCTAGGGCTGTGGCGGAATTACCGCCGCAGCCAAGGGGTTAAAGATAATCTATAATGCACATACAATTACATCTGCTAAACACCAAAATGTAAATAACACTATGCAGTGTACCTCCTCAACACCTACAACTAGACATTCCCATTAGACAATAGTTTCTCATAACTGAAATTGAAAAAGAGTCAGCAACGCCAAAACATCTTTTGAAGGTCAGTCTGCCCACAACACCTGGCCACCTACTCATAACGACTATACGGTCTATTAAATATATACTTCTAAAATCTGACACAGGAGAAGCACGCACAATGGAAATATCAGATTTTGCACTTACAAATTAAATCCTCTTCCTCGCTAAAACATGGTTCTCATTCTTACACTTGGACTCATTCACCTGAAACTTTTAGTGACACTTCAACCTCATATCCTAAATGAATTGTCATAGCCACAAAGACCTCAAGAAAAGCTTAGCACTTGTAAAAAAACAAATCAATCCCAATTGATGACTGAATAAATGACCAGGACATTTTCATGCTTGTAGAAAATAAAAAGAAAAGATACGCTATTCCTAGTCAACGCAAACACACCTGAACCTTGATAAGCAGACCACAGTGTTCAAGAGCTTATGGTCCTCGATGACCAAATACGAGTTACAAAGCAAACTCGTTAACTCTGGACACTTTACCATCCAGAACAGGACTGCGTGCTCTTAAACAAGAAAGCTCAATATTTTCAGGGAGTGGGTAGAACAACAAAAAATTAAAAATAAAAACAATTTCAACACAGACAGCTGCCTAAATTAAACACGGCTTAGACATCTGATGAAAACAAAAGAAAGCCTCTGCTCTAGGTAGCATTCTTTCCTTCTGTTATCCAGACTTGGTCCACATACCAAAATGATTGTGCTCTCAAAACATGCTTAAAATTAGATTTAACACCTCCATAAGGTTGATGCTGAAATACCTACCTCTTAACATAACACTTACAACCAACATCTATCCTGATGGAAAAATGCTTTACTTGCATCAGGATACCACTCACTGCTGCTATACATTAATTATTCAGCTTCAAAAGAGGAACATCTAGACCATTTTAGCGCTGTGAATCTCAGCGCAGGCTCCAATTGGCTATTTAGAGCGAGTTACATCACAGACCAAATTATGGCTACTCCACCAAGCTCACTGGACACCAGCACGCCTAGCCTCTATAGGTCTACGGGACAACGACACCTGCTGGAACAGCGAAATAGAGAGGAGACCTAGAACACCTCATCTTCAGCTGCACAAAAGTCAAATGTTTCTGGAAACTTCACAAAAAGAACGCTGGGCTGCAGCCTTGGCCGCAGCCTTAGGCAAACATTCGCCACAATCATCACAGCACATATCACCATACAAACCCACTCAAGAAGACAAATCTCCTTGACTTCCTCCTCACTTCAGCAGCAAAGATAGTACTCATGAACTGGAAGGATACTGCCAAGGCCACATTCAAAGGGTGGCTGAACTGGGTGATCTTCCTCAGAGGGGCAGACTACACCACTCTCAGAAACACTCCTAGAAGACACCCCTACAGAGAGATGTGGGCTAAACTAGATAAATTCATAGACTCCTTCAAACCACCATAGACCTAGCATAACCCAACCTCTAATATGGTCGTATTCTTCGGTCACAAACAACCACTTCCATCTCTTGTTGTATGTTTTATGTTCTAACTAGAAACCAGCCAACGGCGACAATAAGTGTTACATGTTACTCGTGTGCTAGTCCGTCGGAGCGAACAAAGTCGAACAGTCAAACTCATCACGAAGTCCCGACGTGATGATCATCCAAATAACATCAAGTTTATATGTCTGTTATTGTATGTAACCTGTAAATACCAATAAAAAGATTTATTTTTTTTAATCTGTGGTCATATTATTTTTAGTCTTTTATATCCAGACAACCTTTTAGGGCCTTTGAACTTTAGTTTACTACTGTAGACATCCAACCACTGCTTAACATCCTTCAGGTTTGTAATGGTGGCTGGACCTTGTGTCCTTTCACCATTGAGGGGCATAGACCCCTGGTCCCAAAACTGTTCACATTTATAAACGGTTTATACAGCACTCCTGCAATAAAATATTTGTGAACTTTACATAACAAAAAGCTACAGAAAAGACTAACGTATCTTCATTTGAAACGAGCAATTCATTTGGATCCTACGCTTATCCCCATTTAACACGAAATATCTTGAGAACCACTCCAGTTGAATGCACAGGTTAAGTCACTGAGACCACGATACAAGCCGAAGTTGCCATCAATAACATGAAGACTAAAACCCTTCTTTACTCAAGCGTAACCAACCTACAAGATACTGAAACCCTAAAAGGTTGTGCTCAACTATAGATGGCATCCTTCTTAAAATGAATCCCATGAAGACAATATTCCTCTTGCTTTATAATGGTAGCTCTCACACTGGTTTAATCACGGCAGATAAATTATGAAGTTAACGCTTAGGGTTATATCAGGACTCTTATAGCAGTCCAAGTTAAAAGGGACTAACTCTCCAATCGAAAATAAGAACTGCAATTTTCCATCTATGCCTTTAGTTAAAGGCCAACAAACACTCACTCAAAAATGCTAGAGAGAGTCAACACCAGTGATGGTTTGACCACACCCACAATGAGTCATCATAGTAGAAGACATATGAAAAACAACTACGTTTCCTCCTTAACACCATCCGCGCTAAGCGTTTTCACGCTGTACGCTAAAGATTGGCAAAACCCGGTGTTCATGACGAGCTCAGCTCGTCATGAGCGTACGACAGGCATACCTCATGACGAGCGGAGCTCGTCATGAGCGTCGAAGGGGTTAAAGACATTTTATGCACAACAGCTCGCCACAGCACAAAAACAGAAAGAATGACCATGGCACTTCTTTGGAAACTAGTATTACCTTGAACATCTGCAGCATTGGCTTTAAAACCCCCAATTTTAGGTTAACTTTCATGTCTCCATGAGAAACTAGATTTACACACTCAAAACTCACACACTCAAAACTCACCAGGAAAACCTCAGGTCTGCCTTAACATTTCAAAACATACGAATATTTGAACTCAAATAAGAGTGCTCCAACTTCCCCACCTATCACAGATGCTACCATCTTAAATCACAACATACTTGTAGTCTGAACGTCATCAAGTACTGCTCTGATCATGTGAAGTGTGCACACATGGCAATATTTTAGAAGAGAAAAATGGGAAATTTCTTTACAATTTTTTTCCCCCATTTCCGGAGAATGCATTTCCCCTATTCACTTATACTGGGGCCTGAATCTGGTTACTTTCATGAATGGACTTTGCCAGTCTGCTGCTGCTGGATTAGACATTAGAAACCCAAATGTATGGGCGTTTCTTACTCGTCAGAAGCATGGAGAAAGATATGGAAGGCAGAGAAAGCGTGATGCTAATGTTGAGCACTGACCTGGAGGAGCAGGTTACAGACAGTGCATACACAGATTTACACAATATCAGGCCCGGTCAACTGAAGCCGGCGGAGGAATCAGGTTTTTTTGCTAGCAGGAATCGGGAGGCAGGAGACTAGCCTTCAAATCTGTAGTCTTCTTCTGCCTGACTTGGGTAGGTTGGCATGTATGGGTGTGTGATAGAAAAATATGGCTTCAAGTTGGCCAGGTCCTGGCGGTGCTCAGCACTGGCAGTTTTAAAAATTAGGTGCAGACATGTCCCTATTGGGCACTCCATTTTTGCACTCACCCTCAGGGTGAAAGATAACTCTGCAGCAGTGCCACCCTTCACTGCCTTTGAGGTAACTTGGATAAGACTTGCAGGTCTTTGACAGTATCATTTCAAAATGTAAGCATTTTAAATATATACAACAAAGCCATAGTTGTGGCTTATTTATCTTATGCAACTAACAACCATTGACAAAGCCAATAGTCCTGGATTGTTACATTCATAATGTTACTTGCTGTATTATATAGCTGATGCAATGACAAACAAAATATCAGTTGGGCCGCACACTATGTCAAGTACTGATTTTGAGCTTGGGCGTTAAAGCAACGCCCTTAATGACATAGGCCACGCCCCATTGAGGACCTACACCCCAGTTTTTTCATCCAACTGAAGGCAATATATTTTTTTCCTCAACAGGAACCAAAGGATAAAGTTACCAAGTGAGGCCAGCATGTCATGTAGATCCTCCTTGTCAATGAAGCCATCTCGATTCTGGTCGATCATATTAAAGGCCTCTTTAAACTCCTGGATCTGGGACTGATCAAACATGGCAAAGACATTGGAGGTTGCGCGCTGAGGACGCTTCTTGGTGGTCTTGGTCTTTGCTCTTTTGCTGGACATGATGGCGGTTTTGGTGGCTAAAAAATAAATACAAAAAAAATTAAAAACTGGTCACACAATGTTAACACAAGTACGTAAGTTATTGTAGATTTTTAGCACAACACTCTACATCAGCATATACACATGTGCAAGATGTCGAACCAACAAGCCTAAGCAGACTGTTAACATTTAATAAAGTAAAATTGCAAGTTCTAATCTAGCGTGAAGAAATCTACAGCGGATCCCCAGTAGCCCCTGCTATCGGATAGGGGGTGGGGAGGAATAATAAAAAATATAAAACCACTTACCTCAGAACGCAGCCGCCTGACTCCTACTCCTTTCTGCAGTCCAGCAGCAGAAGGAAGCACCCGGCACACATGCTCCCCATAGCCAATCACAACACTGCAATGCAGCATCGTTATTGATCTTGGCACCGTGGATAAGCACTTAGACTGGAACAGTGTGCATGTTCCTGACCAGGCTGTGTAATGCAGCCTGGTAAGAACATGCAAAGTGCACACAAACTGTTTGGTCGGCCCAAGAGGGCCCGCCAAACAGTTCATGCATACTTTGGTAGCACAAACCACTCCTCCCCTGCTCTGGCCAGCCCCACCCAAAGAGGCAGTTGACTGCATGCAATAGGAAAAGTAAAACAATACCAATACGTTACTGTCATTTTATTTTTCCTTTTTGGCAGAGGGGCAAAGCTCCTCCACCTTAGCGGAGGATCCGCCACTGCGGGTCCCACCACACTGTGGTTCGTGTAATGTAACGCGTGGGTTGTTTTAAACGTCATTCCACCTAGTACTACGGTATCACGATCCTGCACGTGACTGGCAAATTAAAGCAGGATTTGACATGGCAATCACTTCTTGTCCAGATGATTCTTCAAATGACATCTTCACTCGTTTCATCGCACCTGGGACGCATGACGCAGTTCTAAACCGCGAGTCCCTTCCGTTACATCCCAGCATGCAGCTCGGCAAGTGGGGCAACAGAGCAGGCTTAGAACAATTAAAGGCACACTTGGTGAAGCCTTTAAACCAACTCGATGGATCGTATTTCCTGCTGCTTCCAACACAAATGTGAGCTGAATCTCTGCATCCAATTTCTACTCCACCCCATGCCGAATAAATGCCAGCCAGCTTCGAGCAAGCCGTGAGTTCACCAGTCTCGTCAGTCTAGCAGACATACTGCAGTCAGGCCTAGAACATACGGTCAACTGTACTCTCCATCCACCAAGTTATATTTTGTGGCTAAACTAACAAACGTGCTCTTACAAAGAAATGCCAGAACTGCAAACGTCAAATCCAAGCGAGCATTAATGGAGGCAGAAAACAATAGTGCGCATAATTTACTGAGCCATAGCAGGATTATTCACAATATAATCAACCATTTCTACTCGCTATGGATGCCTGGTCCACCACCCTCGATGTCAGCCACCGCATACAACACGCATACTGTTTTTCCATGAATAAAGTTCCGGAGCTTTGCATTAGAATTTCGTAAGTTCAAGAAAAGGGAAGAGGGGAAAAAAAAACTTCAACCGACCCAAAAGTAATTTAAGCTTTTCCACGAACCAAACAATTCGCATACATTTAAAGCGTAAAGTAGACTGGTTACCTCTTTGTTGGGCGATGTGAACGGCGCGCAGTCGGACCTCAGGCTGAGGTACAGACCACAATGCATCGACTATATCTGACCGAGCCCGGCTACAAATAGCACTTCGGATTTCATGCACTGATCACGGTTACGCTTTTAATGCTTGCGTTATGTGGACAACATTCAGCCGTGACGGGGAGGAAAGACATCTGCCCAATGCTTTTAGATATAACTATAAATAAACAGGGCAGGAATGTGTGCGCAACAACAGGGAGAGGCAAATGTGCACTGGCGTGACAATTGGCCTTCCCTCGGCTAGGAAACAAACGTTCACAAAGCCACAGGGTGAAAAAGTCCATATAAACAAGGCAGACGTGAATGCAAAGGGGAGTCTGCCCAGCTAAAATGTAGAATCCGACTTGATGCACCCAGTCATCTCAACTGGAAAACAACTTCCCTACAGTGACTTGCATATCAAGGAACACACGTCACTAAGGGTCTACCTCCCATCACCCTTTATGTTTTGCTAAGAGGTGCT
This sequence comes from Lissotriton helveticus, assembly GCF_964261635.1. Lineage (NCBI taxonomy): Eukaryota > Metazoa > Chordata > Amphibia > Caudata > Salamandridae > Lissotriton > Lissotriton helveticus. The sequence goes on along the minus strand of NC_136063.1, from coordinate 823,679,416 downwards.
CAAGAACGTTAGTTGCAACAAAAGAAGCAGAGTGGTGTAAAAAAACAAAAAACATTGGACCAAGTGCACGTAGCACTACATAGTGCATAGCCCTAACCTATGTTCAAACTACTACGGTCCCATGAAGTCATAGCACATGTCCTCTGATAAGATTAGCTTTCTTCGGCCTGTCGTTACTATTTTACCATGAATCGGGGCTTTGTAAAGCACCCACTTGGTCCCGGTAGAGGCAGACCCGGATATCCTTGGAAGTATGTGTGCTGCCCTTTCCGAGAGAGACAGAGCAATGACTAAATTATCGAGATCCTCAGCAGTTCCACATCACAGAGGGAGCCCTCGCTTATCTTCCTAACATTTTTTTTTAACTGCCCGACATAGATCGGAGTTAATTCTCAATACCTTCAGCTCCTCATTAAAATGTTGATGATTCCTCAACCTCTGTGAACCAATTTATTGTCGCCATTACTAAATCCTACATTGTACCTGTCCTGATCATATTATTCGGATAAAGACCAAAACACCATCAACTATATATACAGACTCCGCTTTCGGTGAATGACACACACACACACACACACACACACACACACACACACACACACACACACACACACACACACACACACACACACACACACACACACACACACACACACACACACACACACACACACACACACACACACACACACACACACACACACACACACACACACACACACACACACACACACACACACACACACACACACACACACACACACACACACACACACACACACACACACACACACACACACACACACACACACACACACACACACACACACACACACACACACACACACACACACACACACACACACACACACACACACACACACACACACACACACACACACACACACACACACACACACACACACACACACACACACACACACACACACACACACACACACACACACACACACACACACACACACACACACACACACACACACACACACACACACACACACACACACACACACACACACACACACACACACACACACACACACACACACACACACACACACACACACACACACACACACACACACACACACACACACACACACACACACACACACACACACACACACACACACACACACACACACACACACACACACACACACACACACACACACACACACACACACACACACACACACACACACACACACACACACACACACCACACACACACACACACACACACACACACACACACACACACACACACACACACACACACACACACACACACACACACACACACACACACACACACACACACACACACACACACACACACACACACACACACACACACACACACACACACACACACACACACACACACACACACACACACACACACACACACACACACACACACACACACACACACACACACACACACACACACACACACACACACACACACACACACACACACACACACACACACACACACACACACACACACACACACACACACACACACACACACACACACACACACACACACACACACACACACACACACACACACACACACACACACACACACACACACACACACACACACACACACACACACACACACACACACACACACACACACACACACACACACACACACACACACACACACACACACACACACACACACACACACACACACACACACACACACACACACACACACACACACACACACACACACACACACACACACACACACACACACACACACACACACACACACACACACACACACACACACACACACACACACACACACACACACACACACACACACACACACACACACACACACACACACACACACACACACACACACACACACACACACACACACACACACACACACACACACACACACACACACACACACACACACACACACACACACACACACACACACACACACACACACACACACACACACACACACACACACACACACACACACACACACACACACACACACACACACACACACACACACACACACACACACACACACACACACACACACACACACACACACACACACACACACACACACACACACACACACACACACACACACACACACACACACACACACACACACACACACACACACACACACACACACACACACACACACACACACACACACACACACACACACACACACACACACACACACACACACACACACACACACACACACACACACACACACACACACACACACACACACACACACACACACACACACACACACACACACACACACACACACACACACACACACACACACACACACACACACACACACACACACACACACACACACACACACACACACACACACACACACACACACACACACACACACACACACACACACACACACACACACACACACACACACACACACACACACACACACACACACACACACACACACACACACACACACACACACACACACACACACACACACACACACACACACACACACACACACACACACACACACACACACACACACACACACACACACACACACACACACACACACACACACACACACACACACACACACACACACACACACACACACACACACACACACACACACACACACACACACACACACACACACACACACACACACACACACACACACACACACACACACACACACACACACACACACACACACACACACACACACACACACACACACACACACACACACACACACACACACACACACACACACACACACACACACACACACACACACACACACACACACACACACACACACACACACACACACACACACACACACACACACACACACACACACACACACACACACACACACACACACACACACACACACACACACACACACACACACACACACACACACACACACACACACACACACACACACACACACACACACACACACACACTCTTATGGGCTGTATCTCGGTCAATGCAATTGTGACCGTGTACTTTCTGGTCACACCAGGCCATTATCTCAGAACTTTCCTCACTCTATTCACAGCACACTGCAGTACTTGGTGTTGGAATTTTATTTATGGATGGATTATATATTAAAAATATGGTTTCGATTTGCATATGTTTAGCATTTTGTTTTACCTAGGGACCACTGCTGTTTCATAGTAATTACCACCAACTAAGGGCATCCTGGCTCTAGCACAGCAGACTACCAACCTTCAGGATTAAGAAGCGAACAGCCAAAAAGTCTTCAATTTCTTTCTGAAGACAGATTCAGATAATAATAATGCACATTTGTAAAGCACACAATCACCCGTAAGGGTCTCTAGGCGCTGGGGGCCGTCGGGAAGATTAAGCGAGCTATTGCCCAGAGTCACATGGTGCTGGGCTAACCTGCCTCCGGAGCCGGGGATCGAACCCTGATCCCCAGATTCCAGCGTCAGTCGCCCTGGCCGCGGCGCCACACCTCTCCCAGAAGGGACGTCAGGATTCATCTGGAAGTTTATTTCAGAGATTAGGCGCTAGGTAGCTGAAAAAATGCTGCTGTGTTTTGCCATAAACATGCAAAGTGTGGTGCCATGAGAGGAGCGCAGGTATCTTGTTCGTATTTATAGCTTGACCAGGTTACATAAGTATATAGTTCCAGAATTGTGAAGGGCACAATACAGAAAGAAGAACCAGTTGTAGATTTACAAGGGAATGGGGGGTGATAAGGAAATGGAAAACAATTTTGCAAGATAAAATGAGCAGCAATCAATGGACCCAAGTAGGTCATCTAGCCCAAAATGTGCAGTACAAAAGTGTTTTAATGAGACATTGGTCACTATTCATCCTTCCATTTCATTCTTTCGAAATAAGCCAACGAAACCGTTTTTCATATTTGTACCATAATAGGTCTCAGAGTTTATTCAAAATTTTGCAGACGCCCCAATTTAAATACAAACGTTTGGTTTTTATAATTCCCATTTCAGTAATTGTGAAATCCACAGTGCCCCAAAATCTCCTTTGTCCCTCAATCTTTGTAGGTCATCCATGGATTTCCGTGCAACTTCTACTTGTGGCAAATGGGCATCTGATGGAACCTTTAGTGTTCGACCTTTTCCGACCAGGAAAAGATCGAACAACTAATGCTACCCTCCTTCATGTGTTTTACGAAGTTATCCAGCATATCTATGGTTTTGTAAGACACCATAAGTGGTCATGAGAAATGTGTGCATTAATCACATGAAACGGGGATGTAGAGATCGGACATAAAGATTTAATAACCCTGACCAATGTTACATCACAACACCTCAAATAGTATAGATTTTAGTTGAAAGCAACTCCAAAAAGAAAACATAACTAACAGTATACCACCATACACATCCCTAATAACGAAAGGCAATCATATTTTATCAGGAAAGGTTTATTGTTTTAATTTTGTTGCACATTTTTCTCTGGCCTTCGTCAATAAACGGGAATAAAGACCACAGAAAACTGGTGCGGTGTTCTACATTCATAGCGCCCTGGGAGCAGCAGGTATTTGCGCCTCCTTTTTGAGCCCCAGGGGCACGATATCATGGAGGGGGCCACATAGGCGTGCGTGGCTCCTTCAGTAAAATAGATTACGCCTGTGCTAACTAGGAACTGGCACGATCCCAATGGACGTGCCCCCATTTGCATGGGGCATGGCCCACAGCAACTGGGAAGTCTTTGCCATTATTAATAAATTAGGAAACTATAAAACTATATGTTCAGTAAGATATGAGACTTTTCCTGGCACAAGAACAAAATGCCTGTATTTTGAACTTGGTGATGCCAAATTGTATGCATCTCAATCTGCAATAGAATAATAAGCAAACTTGGTAACAAAACTACATTTTTTTTTAAAAGTTGACCAGAATGCCAAATTATGTCTCGAGTGTTGGTCAAAGGTTCTACCCCTATCCCAAAAGCTAGGAACCACTGCTTTTGTGCAGTCTATCGACTGACCATGTGTTGTACCATCTGAAAAAATCTGTTCCCTGTGAGGGACTTCATGTCTTCTCTTTTGGATCGAATGCCTGGCTGGAGAATGTGCTAGCACAAAATGACCCCCACCATAGCGGAGGGTGACAATTGTCCTTTCATACCAGGCTCTGGGGCTCGCATTAGTGACATTGTATTTCTCCTGGATGGATGATGGGTTGTGTGTACACAAGATGTTCGGGATGCCCTCAGCTTAGTCCCAAAAGAACGATTGCCATTGGCGACTCCAGCTGGCGTTGCAGCTCTGTCCCCTGGTTTGTGTTCCTTGGCGCTCCTCCTTTCCATTTACAATCCCTCCACTCAGACCTCGAGTGATTTATCATGTTTGAGTTTTTCTGCCTATCCACATGTGGGTGAGAGAGGAAGTCCTTCGCTCGATATAGTAGCGTAGGTACCTGGTGGGCTAGTGTCTGCAGAATGTGAATGTTAGACTTGAAAGCACAACAAAGGCATATCCAAGGTGCACCTCTACAAGTAACTGATGGAAACAGTCTGCTCCACTACAAACAAGTGACCTCTTAGTGTTTCTGCTTCACTTGTTTTCTCTAGAAAAAAGTCGAAGAAAGGAGCACTTTAAGGATGGAATATAGCCACAAAACAGAGCCCGATAGAGACCCGTTTCGAGGCTCCCTTTAAAAACTGCCGGTGCTTAGCACTGGTGAGACCTGGCCCACCTCAAGCCCTGGGTGAACCAGCAGCTTCAAAAAGCTGGTTTGCCTTTCAATAATTTGATGTTCCCATGGCAGATGTGCGTCTACACTGGATCAACGCATTTTCTGTGATACAACACGCTGTCCAGGTCAGTGCCCTGGACAAATGCTTAACCTCTTCCATGAGGCACGGTTGAGCTGCACTCATGAGGAGCTAAGCTCGTCATGACCGTTGGAACGTTCACACGCGGGGATAATTTCTCCGCTGTGCTGAACGTTCCAAAACGGGTGTGGCTGTGACGAGCAGAGCTAGTCATGAGTGCAGCTGCACTGTGCCACATGACAAGCCGAGCTCGTCACAAGCACAGTGGCGCGCGGCCCCCCTCCCCTCCCCCGCACAGCAGGGAGAAAACACCCCACAGCGAAGGTGTTAAACGTGTGCTGCAGTGCAGAGTGGGCCACGTGTTTTAATGTTCCTTTCCCAATGCCAAGACACTTTCCGAAAGCACAAACACAGCGCCATGCAAAAGCAAAGCGATTTTGCCAACCACTCATTTCAAAAGACAAACTAAGCACATGCAAATTTCTCTTGGTACATGCGGAGGAGCATGGAAGCCTGGTCTGGAAGAGATCTGTCGCAAGCATTTATTGGTGTGTCTGCACTACATACAAGACCTAAAAATTAAGAGATATCGCTGACAACATGGAGAGGATGTAGCCTTACGACTAAAGCGGTCGACCTCGAAGCTAATGAACCGGGTTCAAGTCTCAGCAACCACGCTCAACATCCTGTGATTCTGGGCAAATCACTTAATCTCCAAGTGGCAAAAAAAATGAATGTGTCCTGTAACGAAACTGGTGCTCATGTAAAGCGCTCTGATACCTGATGTCTCGGGTCTAGTTTGTGCTATATAAAACCCTTAAAAAAACAAACAAAAAAAAAAAAAACACACCACACACACACACACACGGAACCGCAGAGCCAGGCTCTACGATTACCAGTGACCCCTCATCACAATTTCTGGCCCATACTGATACTACCACTGGACCTGGGTAAAAGCATTTTAACATCGGATTAACCCGTATTCCAGAGTTTGACATTGTAAAACCCAAAAACCACAGAAAAAAAAGACATAAGAATGCAAAAAACTGTTTAAGCATGGGTTGTAATTAAGAGTGTAAAGGTATGCAATGCATCTGATAATTATCGGACGTGTTAAATAACTCAACATTTGTGATTTCCGGTAGGTCAAACCTGCCGTAATTTAACAGGTAAAAGAATAGGATATTTACCGTAGTATGCGAGTGTTGGTGCGTTAAACACCAAAATCCGCATTTTAATCCCCATAAACCCATAATAGGTGTTATTTATCGCACCCAATGATTAACGAACCCCGTGGGATCGATATTTATCAGGGGCAATAAATAACACCCCAGCTTGTAATCAGGGCCATAGTTGGACAGTTCAGGGTGTTCTAATTCACCAGGCTATGAAAGTCCCAGCTTCCCTACTCCGCAGCAGAGCTTACAAAAACAGGCGAGTATAAGTGCCAGAGGTTTTGTTGAGCGCTTAAAGACTATACTAAGTGTCCTTTTATAAATGGAGGATGTCAGGTTTAAACTAAATTTAAACAGCTGAGGCTCATTTTAGGCATGCAAGACCTATTGCTATTAATCCTTTAAAATATACTATACGGGCTTTGTCCAGGCCTTTAAGAGTATTAACTCTTACCTTATGCCATGGGCTATTTGGTAGTTCCTATGGAGAGCTTGCATCATAGTTCAATGGAGAATACTTGAATTTGGCGGGGATAAAACTGGACTATATGAAATCGAGACTGCCCTCTACACTTCTTGTAATATTTGAGGAAACCCTAGAGTCATAAGCAAATTAGGTCATCAAATTTGGTGTGTCCTAACGCCTTTGTTCAGGCTTTAGAAACAGAAAACAGACATACTAGATGTTAACATGTTCCTCAGTGCCCTTTAACAGCAGAAGAATAGGCACACCTTGGACTGTAGGCTTCGAAGGGACAACATGAGCGCCAGGATTTCAATTCGGGTGCACCATACCTCCCTACTGCAATGTGTCACAAAAGCTGTGTTGCAGGCAGGCAGACAGTCCTGACGACAGGCGTTCACAACTTACTGCTGACCACCTCGAATCTCCCTCTGGAATTCAAGTTATTTGCAAGCTACTTGGGGGAAGTTCACAACTACCAAATGGCCGCCTCAATTTCCAGTGAAATATCTTACAGTGCACCACACAAAAGAAACCGGTTTGGTGGTCAGTCAGCCTATCCTAAATAGTTTCTGCGAGAGATCACCAAAAAAAATGCAGTCACGTCATGCAACTAACTACACGCAGTCACTCAATTGGTTTGTCTAGATCTGTGGCTCCCATGAGAACGGACAAGGAATTTATCACAAAGAAATGTTCAATCACGGTTGACTCCATACGGAGCAGGCAGGCTTCAGACTGCTCTCTGCAGCCATCAATTCACTTCAACTGGAGGCCCCACACAGGGTAGCTTGTGAAGTGGATGCTTCATTCAGGACCTTATAACCCTGGTGCAATCGCTGGTCCTCTCCAGACTAGACTACTGCAATTCTCTTCTTACTGGCCTCCCCAAATCTCACCTGTCCCCACTTAAGTCTGTTTTCCATTCAGCAGCTCGCTTCATTTATGGGGCCAAAAGAAGCGATCACATCACACCGATGTTAACCACCCTTCGCTGGCTTCCCTTCGAGGCTAGAGCTATCTACAAGACCGCTTGTATCACCCACAAAGCCTTGCACTCCTCCTCTCTTCGCTACCTGGCGAATAAACTGAAACTCTCTGGAGGCTCTAGACCTTCACGCAATGCGGAGAATCTACTGCTTGAACCTCCCACTTTCAAGAAGGAGAGAACAATGGCCCAATCCTTTTCAGGCAACGCAGTGAGAATCTGGAACTCCCTTCCGCCTCAGCTCCGGACCACCGCCTCCTCCCAGGCCTTCAAAAAGGACCTCAAAGCTCTCCTCTTCCAGAGACACCTCCAAAAGTAATTCACGTCCTCTTGCTTTTGGAGGAAGACTTCCCACTACTGATAACTTCCACGACCATGGAAGTGCCTTCCCAGGATATTCCTGGGGTTGGAGTGTCTGCCTCTTTGGAGTATTTTCCTTGTACTTGTGTTTGGTGCCCGTGTGTAACATGCACACACCACTTTGCCCTTGTAATACACGGTTTGCTACCTCTCACATGTTTATACCTTTGATACTTGCACAAGTGCCACCTTTGCCTACATAACGCTTGTTCTTGTGCGCGAGTGTCTAGCGCCTTTTGCAGTATTATACCTCAAATGATACTTTGTTTTCTCTTGTAACCGCACACCTGTCACTTTTTCCTCTTGTGCACTTTTACTACCTCATGTATTTTTGGCTGCTCACAATTATTACTACCTCATGTATTCGGTTTGCTCACAATTGTCATTTTTACCTTTACTACCTCATGTATTTTTGGTTGCTCACAATTTTTACTACCTCATGTATTTTGTTTGATCACAAATGTCACCATTACCTTATGTAACGTAACGTATGCTTTTGTAATGTTTCTCAGTATGTTTCATTTCTGTTCCTTTTGTGAAGCGCTCTGACACCTTCGGGTAAAGTCCGCGCTATATAAAAATGCATAAATAAATAAATAAAAATTAAAAATCCGGTGAACCTTCAAGGTTACATTCTGCTGCATCGCAGACTTCACTTATTTATAAAATATGTCCTCTAAGAGTTTGAAACCGCTCTACTTGTGCAATTCCGAATTCCTGCCTCCATGAACGTTTCAATATAACGGGTAACTTACCCTAAAATCATGTTTTTACACAACACAAAAGCCTTTAAACTCATGCCTTTCCAGGAAATAACGAGACTACACCAAAGAATCTGACCTCAATCACTTGATAAATATGAGGATTTGAATGTGTCTGAAGGAAGATCAATACGATTTTAGGGAATTCTTATCAACAGAAGTAGACGTTGGCAGCAAATCTCAAACTAAAACCATAGTTTGGGCTCTGTATTGTGCTCATTTGTGTCACTGACACCTTTCACATCAAAGGCTGAAGTCACTATTGTAACAAAGAAAAATGTAAAAAAAACACCCACAAAACGACTCTAAACAAAATGCGATACAGATCACAGCAACTGGTCACCACACCCAGCATTCACGGGATGAGTGTACCCTCATGCACATCCTGTTTTAGAGAGCTACAAATGGGCTGAGAAATAGGTTGACAACTTGAATCACGCAAAAGTGCTGCCAGTCCCACATCAATGCTACTTTATCCGAAAGGCTGAACAGCATAGCCAATAGTGAGCATACATACCATATAGCAGTTCAGCAAAAATACAACTATAAGAGCTAGTAAAACATTAGCATGTGTTCATACAACACACAACTTTTCCAAGCACAATATCTATATATTTTTTTGTTTAAACTTTGAGTTTCAGGCAATAAAAAAAAAAATCACACAGTACAAACCCTACACTTCTGTAAGAGTAAACCGGGCCCTCCCCTAGACCACCCAGCCACCCTGCAACATTGCACTTCAGAGCAAGAGTTAGTCTGTGTGGCGAATGTCCAAATTGGCTAGGTGGGGTGAAGGCCCCTGTGAGATACGCTGTGTAGAAACTCAAATGAACAAAAGGAAAAAAAAAAAAAAACTTTACCTCCCCTCACCCCCCCCCCCCTCCCCCGAACCGGTGTGCCATGATCATATAGATTTCCTTCAGCACCTGCGAGGTTTGAGGTGTAGCTATTCTTCAGAGGTGTCCCCTGGTAACGAGGTGTCGGTAAGTTGCAGGAGGCGGAGACATTCCGGGCATGTGATTTCGTTAAATTTCAGTGCCATTAGAGAAATTAACGGGTGCCATATAGTGTTAAAGGAGGACACAGACTGGGTGAGGTTAGCTTGTATACGCTCCATACCAACTATGTACCATAGCTTGTGTAGCCACCCCGTGTGTGTAGGGCAAGTCTGTGTACCCCACAACGATAGGATGTGTTGAACAGCTGCCCCCATTGCCAGTCCCATTTGTCTCCCCCTAACTGATTTCAGTGGAAACGTAAGTGCGTTTGGGTAGCCCCAAGTGCGGATAGGCTGGAAAACGAGGTATTTCGGTGTCAAATTGTTTATCGATGTCGTTAAGAACCTTCGTCCAGAATCACGTCACTTCCCGGCATTCCCAGAGATGAGTTAATGTGCCCTCCCAGTCACAACCCCTCCAGCAAGTAGGACTGCGGTTAGGATTACCCCTATTCAGTAAGACTCGCGTTAGGTACCAATAGGTTGCAACTTTGACCGCTCCTTCTGTACTCGAAGTGTTCCTGGCGGTATGGTTTGCCCTATAATATATGGCTTGCCATTCCTTTTCAGAAAGGGCTCTCCCTAGCTCTTTCTTCCAGCGTTTTTGCCTGGCTGATGTCCGCGTGGGAGTTGGCGGGCAGAGCATCCGGTAGAGTTCGGTGATCAGCTTTCGGACCGACTGCTTGTTAACAAGCCATTTCTCATAAGGCGTCGGTTTTCTACTTACATGTGGACGTATCTCTGGCTGCATCAACCAATGTCTAATCTGAAAGTACTGGAATAGTTTCGGGTCGGCAATGTCGTATAGCTGGGAGAGATCGGAGAACTTGAGGAACCCCTAGGTCAAATAAATGGCCCGCAGATTTGCACTCTGTGTTGCGCCATTGCGGAACGCTTGTCTTTCCAACCCAGGCACAAATTCAGGGTTGTGAGCAGTGATGGTAAGGAGGTAAGCTCCCTCTTTGTCGCTACCGTATCCCATACTCTCATCACTATGCGAGGGATGGGGGACCTGTGAAGGTATTTCGGCCTGTCAGAGCGCCTCAGGAAGGGTATCCTCCAGAAGGCGGCCTGTGCCATCGCCTGGTCTTGAAAGAGCCACCTCTTCTCCGATTCGGGCCGGCTCCATTCCACTAAGTATAGAAGCTGAGCTGCTTGAAAATATTTCAATATGTTGGGGATCCCTAGCCCTCACTCATCTGGGGCCCGGTAGGAGAGATCCCTGCACATCCGCAGTCTCTTCCAGCCCATATGAATTGTTGTATTGAGTCTTGTAGCTTGCGAATGATTCCCTTGGGGTGCCTGACTTGGATGGTTTGGAATATATACAGTATTTTAGGTAAGATGGACATCTTTACCGCCGCAATGCGGCCAAGTAGTGATAGTGGTTGTTGCAGCCAACGTCTCAGATCTACATGTATTAGGGAGGTGAGCTTCGCTTAGTTCAGGGTGACCGTCTGCTCTGAAGACGGGGTTAGAACAATCCCCAAGTATGGAATAGAGGCCAATGCCAAAGTCTGCGAACGTTTGGTCTAGATAACCCCAGACCACCCTATTGAACGCCTTTTCAGCTTTTAATCGACAATAGCATGGCGCCCAGCCCATGGTAGTGAGCCTTGTCGATTAGATGCAGGAAGAGTTTAGTGTTGTCACTGCATTGCCGGTTTGGGATAAACCCAGATTGATCTGGCTCGATGATGCCAGGCAGTCGTGGACCTAATCTAGCTGCGAGGACCACTGTAAAAACTTTTAAATCTAGGTTAAGGGGGGAAATTGGTCCATAAGCGGCACACTGGGTGCCAGCTTTCCCTGGTTGGGCAATACAATTATGTCCGCGGGTATGGAGCCTGGTCCTTGAAAGGAGTTAAAAAGTCGGGGGGTTAGAATTGGTGCCAGGAGCGGGCAGAAGGACTTATAAAAACCGTCTGAGAAGCCATCGGGCCCAGGAGCTTTTAGGGGTTTGAGTCGGGGGGATCTCTCCAATCACTTCTTCTATTTTAATAGGTGCATCTAGGGCAGCAGCACCGGTTGTGTTAAGAGCAGTTGTCGCCGTGTGTCGGAGGTAGGACTCTCCGTCCTAGTCGTCATTCAAGTCTTTGCTATAGAGGGTCGCGTAGAACTCCCTGAAAGTCTCCGCAATTAAGTAATCGTTTTCCACCTTTCCCCCCCCCCCCCCTGTGTGTTGTGGAGAGCCGTAATTTTAGATCGTTGAACTCGAGCTCTGAGTTTGCTTGCGATGAGACGCCCTGTTTTGTCTCCTCCCAAGTAATCTGTGTGCTTGAGCCGCAGGGCTGCATACTCAGCCCGGTCAATTTCTAGGCCTGCAAGCTGTGCCCTTGCAGCCTTTAATTGCCACCATATCCTAGGAGCACCCGTGCAGCTATGCACTCTCTCTAGTTCTACTACCTTGGCTGCAAGTGCTTCTCGTTCTTTTCGCTCTTTGGTTTCTGCTGCTGATATTGCTATTAGTTCTCCCCTCACCACCGCTTTAGGAGCCCCCACTGCGCGGTCAGAGGTGTATCAGCCTTGCCGGTAGTCAGTGATGCTTTTGTTTAGCTGTTGGGTCACCCGCTTCCTTTGTAAAAGGGACTCCCGCGGTCTCCACCTCCCCCTGGATGTTTTAGTGTGGTGTACTGTGAGGGTCACGGACACAGCGTCATGGTCAGAGTGCGGCTGGGATAATATCCACCTTGTCTACTAGTGTATTGAATTCAGAGGATCCAATCAAGTGATCCAGGCTGGCATACGTGTTGTGCACATGTGAGTAGAAGGAGTATTGTGTGCTCTGGGGGTGGGCCTCCCGCCAAAGATCCAACAGTCCCCTACGTCTCATCCAAAGCCTCCCCTCAGCCGATATCGCTTCTGTGGAGCCATAGCGGTGGCCTGACCGGTCTATGTCTGGATCCATGACCAGATTGAGATCACCTCCCACGAGGACGTGCCTATCTCAAGGTCACAGAACCTCAAACAGAGCTCCCTTAAGAAAGGGTTCCTGACCGGTGTTAGGGACATAGAGGGATCGGATCCTATAACCAGCGAGGTGCTCCCCACCTTCACCGTGTGCGCCAGTAGTCTGCCCTTAATCTCCGCCACCCTGTCGCCCACTGTGCCCTGGAAGTGCCTAGCAAACAGTAAAGCTACCCCCGCTTTCTTATCAGTAGACGAGGAGTAAAACTGCTGGGGGAAGCAGAGATCGCATTCTACGCCAGTCTCTGGGTAGGAGATGCTTTTCTTGCAGGCGACAGAGCGAAGCGCCCCAATTCTTTAGGTATGACAGGATGGCTAGTCTTTTAATGGGGGTTTTTAGCCCCTTCACATTGAGGGCGATAACTTTGGTAGTATGTTTTGACATTGTTTCCTGGTGGAGTGATTCACTGTTGTCGTTGGGAGATCTGCCCATGCTAAATGCCCCTCGCGGGAGCTCTCCCTGGAAAGCACACCGGTTCCTCCCTCCCCCTCTTCCCCCGAAACCCCAACAGCCCTATTCTACCCTCATCCCCCACCCTCCAGTTGTCCCCCCCTTCCCCTCTCCCTAACCCCAACTGAACATTCCCAACAGGTTACCAGTGTCCAATGCCGCTCCATTTAAAGATTAGGCAAAAGGGGTGGCCCCAGGAGTACGGCACTCCTTTGTCTTTTAGGTAAGTGGTCACTTCCTTGAATGCTTTCCTTTTCTGCAGAGTGATGGTGGCCAAATCTTGATAAAGGGCTACGGGATGACCCTGGTATTTGAGAGGTTGTTGCAGCCTTGCCTCCCGCAATATGCGTTCCTTCAATGGAAGTATGATAGGAAGGCCAGAATGTCTGGCGGCGGAGCCGGCACTCGCCTCCCGGCTCCCACTCAGTGTGCTCTATCGATGCGGATCTCGAAATCAGAGGACTCACCCAGGATCTCCCCGAAGAGGCTCTGGAGTTATCCGGCCACGTCCGCCCCCTCTTCTTGCAGCGGGACCCCCCCCCTACGCGGATGTTATTGCGGCGCAACAGATTCACCAGGTCCTCTGTAGGAGCCTGTAAGTCCACTTGCTGATCCTTCGGGCGGATGATTTCTTGAAGTAGGAACTTCACCTCTTGATTTTTGGACTGTTCACGATTCTCAATGGCCGCCACGCGCTCCTCCAGCTCGTCGACATCACGGCGTATTTCTCTTACTTTGCCTGCCACCTCCTGCTTAATCATCTGGAAGTCGTACCTGAGCGTGTTAAAAAGCATTCCCAGAAAGGCCTTGGTGATGGGTGTGTAATTTTGCTCTTGGTCAGAGTGTGTTGGGGACAATGAAGAGGCAAGTCCCCCTTTGTCCCCAGTTGTGGGGCCCTTGGTGAGCATTTCTCAGAGTGACCTCCCCCCCTTCTTCCTCATTGTGGCCATCGTGGGCTTCTCACTAGTCCTTTGATCTTCAGTTGCACTCTTGTGTAGAGGTTGCTAGGGGGTCCAAATGACATCTGGGTGGAGTGAGATCGCTTGTCCCCAACCGGCGCCAGTCTTATAGTCGTCCTATGGGTTCACTGTCTCTTGGATGCTTAACAGTGGGATCCTCTCTGGGCCCTCGCATGCTGGACTGTTGTGCGGGAGGCATAGGAGCGTGCTGCCCTTCCCAGAGGCTTTGGTGATAATTCCATGTGTGCCTGCCACGGTACGTGAACCTCCTGATCTGACTGCTTACCGAACCCTCTCAACTACGGCCCTCCAGGTACTGAGTCGCCACCAATGTCTGCTTGGGTGTCGTGGTAGGCCGCAGGCGAACAGTTAGTCTGTGTAGTTGTCTGTCCCGTTGTTGGGGATTGTGAAATACACCCAGACAAGAGCCCCCAGTGCGATCTCTGTACCTTGCAGTCGACCTCAGGCATGGAGCCCTCGCTGTTGTGTATCTGGTTTTGTTGGCTGTCTCTCTCCGCCGTCAGGATGTGTGGGTTCACTAGGTAGCTGTGCCCTGTACGCGGAGAGTTCCTCGCCGGGGAACTCTGGCACGGCCCGCTTCACGTGTGGGCCTCTCCCTGCGTCTAGGCTGTCTGTTGTGGTTGACCCTTAATGCCAGACCCACCACCTGAGGTCTGTAGGCAATGAGCGCTCCCCCAGGGTGAGTGCTGTAACGGGCAGAGCCCCGCCTGGGCCCCTGGGTCAAGTTCCTGCCCGTGAAGGCACCCCAACGTGCTTTGTATTTTGCGCCTTTTCTCGGTGGGGGGGTCCACAAGTTTTTGCTCACCGCTACTCCGTATGGGGTGACGATGTTGCAGGTCGAGCTCTCTCTCCGCTCCCAATCATGTTGCTATCCACAGCGCCTAACTCTTGTCCCGCTGCCTTGTGGCCGTTTCGCTCACCGTAGTCGACGGCCTCCAGCACTCGCTTGTGTAGGCCCCATGCTGCGGTCTCGATTTCCACGTCTTGGCCCGCCGTCACCCATACACCTTCTTAGCGTAGCCAGAGCTCGCCTCCACTCACGGCCGCACGCCTTTTCAAGTCTGCAAGCGCCCCCACTGGAGGCTGCCCTTGGTCCAGCAGTGTCTAGTCAACGCTAGGGTCTGGAGGCCGTTGCCATCGGCCTAGTTTCGCTGTGTTGACTTCCTGGGCGACATTTGCTGGTGGAGAGTGTCAGGCCCGCAGAAGTGCCACCGCAGCATCCTCACGCTGACAAAACTGCTCCCCAAGTTGTCACTCCGTTTTCCCAAGCTGTGCCCCTTTTTTGGGTGCTCAGTTGGGGATCTTGCCATCAAAGTAACCGGGAAAGGGGACTTGTAGCGGGGAGCCTCCGGGAGTTGCATCCGATAAGGTTGCCATCTTGGCCACGCCCCAGCAATATCTATATTTTTAAGGAAAGGATGCTTAATTGTAAAGCAGTTCAACCTGCATAGGAATATCTAGCAGACATTGAGTAAAAAAAAAAAACTACACTGCCAAATAATGGGTTATGGGTGTTTGGTTCCCAACTATGGGTAGAACCGTTGACCACTGTTTAGGTCTCGCCTGAGCCAGCACATGCGCTGTGAGCCAGCACATGTGCTGCCCTGCGAGACATTTAGTAAGTGGGGTTAAAAAGTGCTACCACAGGCTTTTGCTGGCCTCAAGCTTGCGGTTACACGCAGGCGCCATTTGTCTTTCCGCCAACACAGGTCATTAAGTGCATCGCGATCACTTTCACGGCCAATGCTTGTTCTTTGTATTTACTGAGCCAGCTAGTTTTCCGTTTGCATACACACATTACCTTATTAACAGTACCGGCGCATGCATTTCAAAACACAAATCAACTCCACCTGCAAGACCTCAAACTTACAAGGCAGACTGCATCAGGACTGTATGAACATGGTAACAGTTATGGTTTGCTCTTTTAGAATACCCCTATATGGATACTTGTATTTACGTCTTTTTACAGTGTTTTTATGATTTATCTCTCCTTTGTACAGCTCGACCGCGACTTGACTGCGTCCACACTATCTAAAACAAATCTCAATACAGAAAATACAATTCAAGCATAAGGCAGTTTATTTGGAACGGAGCTACCAAATTTCCCCAACGCCATGTGTGTACCCTTAGCTCAACTCTAGCTTTTTATAATCTACACTCACAAAGTGAAAAACGAAACTTCAATTCACACAATCGTTCCCATCTGTGGCTCTTGGGAGCAGGAAATAGCATGCACACAAGGGGGAGGGAAGGGGTGTCAGAGGGGCGTGACACCGCAGCGCAGAGGCCCAAGTACTGCTGCCTGCAGAAGGATGCTCACTCCAGCTCCCACGTGCTGCAGACAAATCCAGTCTCTCTGGTTCGGAGGTTGCCACGTGCGATGTTTTTTCCAAGCCAGTCTGTCCTTTCCCTCAGATACAGTTGATTTTAGTCCAAATGCCGAAGCTGGAATTAAAAGCCAGGCTTTCTAATACTGCCACCCTGCTAGTGTCTTAGTGTTGGGCACATTGGTGATAGTCTGGTTTTGGGGGTCGTTTAGGTTAAAGTGGACAATACTGATGTGTGTCAGACGACTATTGGTGCCATTACATTATTAATGGGTTTGTGCGGGGCCAAGTCTGAAGAATGGTGCCAGTTTGTGTTGGAGTTGAATGCCTGTGTAACGGATTTCGGGAGCTCAGTAGTACAAGGACACAGACTACAGCCGTACTGCCAGCTGTAAAGTGTGTGCTTTTAAAAGACAGGTATGAAAACAAGCATTTGCAATGCAAAGGGTCTCACATTTACGAGTTTAAGCAATTGGCTATGTAAATAACAATGCCTTTTATTTAGGTTTTAAAAACGGAAACAAAAATAAAAGGCAGTCATTTACAATGTCAATAACTCAAACTCACGTAAACGCGAGACCTATTGCATTGCAAATGCTTGTTTTGATCAGCATGTCGTTTAACCATCTTTAGAAAGTCTTCTGTTCCCTGTGAGGGACTCCACATCTTTTGGATCGAATGCCTGGCTGAAAAATGTGCTACCATAAAATGTATCCCAACCCTAGCAGGGGGATGCAATTTCTTTGCACCAGGGAGACTGCAGGCTTTTCCTGTATCCGAGGTACACAAGCCTAGACCCTGCATTTCTCCTGCATGGATGCTGGGGTGTTCTTGTGTGTAAGGTTTGGGCAGGCCTCAGCACGGACCCAAAAGCGTGTCACTGCTTACACTTCAACTCTTGCCTCTTATTTGTGCTCCTCGACATGCCTCTATTCCATGTATGAAATCCCCCAGTCAGGTCTTGGACTGTTTACCATGTTCAAATCAGAGGCCATCTTTGGACATTAGATCATAGAGCTTTATGGCCAAAGTGAAATAGGTTTACCCAAAGGTTTGGGAATCACATCCTTTTCACTTACAGGCACTTTTTTCTTCAGCACGTTACACATTTTTATTTCTCCAGTTGTAATATTTGTAGACGCCAGTTTTTGAAAATGCAAGCTCCGACTACACATTCACCGTTATTTTATATTTTCATGTATTACAATGCACTTTAGTTCCTAAACCAACATCACTCTGCAAGCACAAGCCCGATTACCACTCTTCGAGCCAAGGCCAAAAGCCAGGACGCCAGATTAGGACTGCAGTCGGACTCATGTCCACCTGCCACCCTATCGAACAAACAGGACTACCTGACATGCTGACGGCGGTTCCATCAACCTCATTAGAATGCGACGCCCACAAGGCAGTAGCACAGTCGATCTCCTGTATTGAGGCAGGTGCTGAGGAACACGCTGCAGTACAACAAATAGACAGGGAACATATCCCTGCACCATGTGGCAGGAACCGCCTGGTGCCTGCCACGTAGTGCTGGAATATGTAGGGGTCACCATATGTGCACCCACAATCAAGGTTGAGGGGGGAAAGAGGGCCCACTACATGTCCCCAATGTCCCTTTCCATGGCGGTGGAACTGCCATTGAAAGGCTGGCAAGGAGGGACATCGTAATACCTACGGCAGTGCCTGGTAGGTACCGTCACCATTGCAGAGATTGCGAGGCCCTCGGATGCACCGGCAAGCTCAAGGAGCCAGTCAGATGCATGGCAGTCGGCATTTCAGACCGCCATCACACCGCCCGCCATTGTAATATGGCAGGCGGGAAACATGTCTCCGATGGCGGTGAAACCAACATTGCCTGCAAAGCCACCATGCATGGAATGGCTGCTACCACATCTGTGGCCAAGCTTACGAGATGCACAATTGAAGACACCGATCATACAGCTCAAAACTAAAGGGGGGGGGGCTGACCTGTGACAGCTATGCTTAGGGAAGGCCTTTAGATGTTGGGATGCCGCTGACAACAGAACATACAATTTGGAGGGGGCGAAGTAAACTAACGAGGCAAACTTCTTTGGCATGCAAAAAGGAATTGGCATCAAGGATAGTGCCCACTTTCATTAGTCCAGACAGCTTGTGGGCCACGACTGGGACCGCCGTGGCCATCACATTTGCAGACTACTACAGATTTCTATACACCACAATTTTGTTAGGTGAGAGACTTAAAAAAAAGTAGCCTTGCGCCACTGCCAAGGGGCGTTTTCACCTGTTTGCCCATTTGTGCCCAGCACAGGCACTCATGATCTCTGCAGCAAGTCAGTGCGCAAGAGCTTGGGATACTACAAGGGGTGGTTTAGCCGAGGGTCGGTCATAGAAGGGAAACATCCTTTACAACGAAACTTTTACAACGCAGTTCTTTTACAACGCAGGTTTTACAACAAAAACCATTACAACGCATTGCGCTGGGGGTCGCTCTAGGATAGGGAATAGATTTAATTTACTATCCAACACCTTCCCTAGTGTCCACGGGGACTGGAGTTGGAATAGTAAATTAAACTATTCGCTATCCAGCACCCCAAAGCGCTATGCGTTGTAAAGGTTTGCGTTGTATCAGCATGCGTGGTAAAAGCCTGCGTTGTAACGTCATACATCTGTCATAGAAGGGCTGAGTTCAGTGAAATGTCCCGGGATTATGGCTATAGAGAGAGTTTATAGCAGGGTCTTCATGTTAGGGCGCCGATGAAGGAGTTTAAGGTTGAGTCCTGACTCTGGGATGCAGATGCTCGATTTTTGGGCTGGGTATTCTTGAGTATGGGGTGCAAAGTCCTGAGTTTAGCGCATACTCCACTCCCCTGATTCCTACGCAGAAAAATCTACACCCACCCTCTGTTCGGAAGTCCTGAATGTTGGAATTCGACCATATGGGACAATTCGCAGCAACGGACTCAATGATCTTTTGGCTGCAGTTAATGTCTGATAACGTCTAGTTGAGCCCTTGAGCGAGAACAGCAGAGATTAGAAGGAGTATCGGGGCTCTAATCCCAGCTCACCATTAGCCATGTGCTGTGATCATGGACACAACCGCATATTTTATGCAATATTCACAGCAAGATGAAATTGGACAAATGTCATAGAACCTTCACGAGCACTGTAGCGCCTGAAAGGGTGCATTGTGCGTGTGCCCAATCACGCTTTCAAACATCTGTCCCCCTTATTTCATGCCTTCCACCGCTCTTGGGGCTCTGGGCTGCCAGCACTTGCCTTTCGTGGAACCGGAATGAAGGGTGACAATAACACATAGCGCTCACAGCTGCAGCCCAGCGCAGTAAATAGCGGCCTTCATTATCGTCATCAACGGCACTCTTTTTTAGCAACTTCGAAAGAGTTCAAATCTGAGTTGGCACTGCTGGGATCAGTGGTTAGGTAAAGAGGTCTGTGCCGCACGGATAATAACCCACAAAGCTATCTCCTTGGAATTACGGTGCTTTACACAGCCTATAAATGTGTAGGGGGAGCTTAACCTGTTTAGCTAGGTGTTCAGTGTTTGTGGGCCAGCAACGATATCCTTATTTTATGCGCTCTTTTACCATCGGTAGAACAGAAAAGACACTGAATGTGCCAGGGAAGAGATTATCAGGTTGCCTATTTAGATATTGAAGACGTATGCTGCGAATACATTCCTTATCATGACTGAAGTATAAATTCCAGGGAGTTCCGACGATGATCCTCTGAAACAAGATACAACTGGAGATTTAGTGTTAAGGCTCTCTATAAAACACTGCTGTGCTGCCGTCAGCGGTACTTCCTCGTGCACAGGGTTTTATAAAAACTTCATTCAAAGAACTTAAGTCTCCAACTCTAAAGCATAAGAAGCTTTGAATCCAATGTTAACCCAACCCTCCCGTACGGTTCTGGTAATGGTATACAGAGATCTCTCCCTCCCACCCTGTTTCTCCCCCTTACTCTCTCCCGGTCTCTCCCTCCCACCCTGTTTCGCCCCCTTCCTTCCTCTCTCTCCCTGTCGCTCTCTCTTCCTCTGTCTGTCTCCCCTCTTCCCCTCTCTCGCTACCTCTCCCCCTCCCATTCCCTCGTTCCCCCTCCCTCTCCCGCTTCCTGTCCCTCTCCGAAAGACAAGGCAACAGTCTCAAAAGCATTTGCAATTCAATAGGTCTCACTTTAATGAAACTTTGAGCTATTGGCATTGCTAATAATAATGCAACGCAAATAGCTCAAACTTCCAGTAATGCGAGACCTATTGCATTGCAAATGCTGGTTTAAAAAGCCCCAACGTCCCCATTTACATCAGAGGTGTCCCATCTTTCAGCACACATAATGAGGCTGTTGATTTTACAGGTTCCTTGGTAAAAGGTAGCTGGGTGCGCAAAGACAACGAAATCAGACTTAAATAGCCAAACGTTCTGCCAGCTGCGAGGTACAAGTTTCTCACGAGGCTGCCGAGATAAAGCAAGTCCTAAGTGGGATGTTTCGTCCCAAGCACACCTTTGGTTACAGAATACTCAACTCAGTTTGTTTACCTTCTATTTTGTTGCATCTTCAATGTTTCCATTACAAGCATCTGAACGTATTGCAGTAGCATTTTACACTGGCACGACAGAACTCAAATGAAATACTTGGTTTTAAATGAACAGAACAAACCAAATTCTGAAACCGTACACTGCTGTCCATGTTTCTACCCAAGTAAGCTCAGGACACACCAATCGCGGTTAGGTAAGAAGCGCAGCCAATGCAGGAGTATACTTTGTGGAAAATAATACAATTACAACATTGGTAAACTACATGTGGCATTTAAGACAACCCTGACAGACTATGTTTAAAACAATAAACAAGTAATTTGCCACGGGTTGGTTACTTGATAATCATGCACTATAAAACACTTTGTGGTGGGGGATTTCAACTCCATTTTAAGATGGAAGGCTGACAGAACCCTGGCTTATTTGGTTACCATCTCCTCTTCAGCCTTCGGGACTTTAAGGTACTTAGAAAAGAAAAAAACATCAATAGGTCTTCTTGAGAAATATTGACAGAATGTGTTAATTGGGTGGGCTCAGCAGTGCTGACAGAATACACTCGGTCTTGGTTGTTCATGTTCTTGTATTCTGCCAAAAGCGCATGTCCAATGACCTATGTAAGGAAAAAATATATTGTATGGTGTGGGTAATTTGTAGCAGCCCTAAATTCCTAGAGGCATCGCTAGTTTTCTAAAACTGACCCATTATTTGACTTCAATACTTGTGTATGGCACAAGAAATCCACCCAAGCACGAACACCACACCATAAAACGTTATGTATCATCCACACTCTTCTACTAAACCAGTTAATTGGAAGCATATGGAACTTGGGGGTGGGAGCACACTTTTTCACCACAGAATGCTTTGTATTGAGAAATCATAAAAGTATATGTTTAAGATACTAGAAGCGTGACCAGGCAAGAGGACAAATTAGTTTACATGGAGAGGAGTATTCCGGAAGAGAGGCGGAAAGCAGATTACATTGTGGAGCCTTACTGCAGGAAGACTCGGACCAAGGAAGTAGCATGAAAGGAGAGATTCATTAAAGGGTGACGAGTACGCACAGGAGGGGCAGCGGGGAGGGATGAAAAAAAAAAACTTTGGGAGAAGAAGAGCGATGACATGGAGTCCCTGCTACATATAGCTAACCAATCAAATGCCCATATATTACACTACATCCTCTTCCTTCCTTCTTTTGCCCTAGTGCAGGACAATATAAAAGCATGCACTTCAACAAACTAACTTTAGACCCCTTTGCAATCTGGGAACACTGCTCTTTTCCTCTTGTAGGCAAAGACAGGAGTGCAGTTTAGACATGCCGAACCTTCAGAATGAGGCGTACATGAAATTACTTGAGAGAAGTTGTATGCAGCTGTTAATCAAATTCCTGGTCAAAAGAGATCAGACAACCCTTGTCAAGCAATTTATTTGGTTGATGGAGGCACTATAAACTCAACTGGGTGCATTCATAAGAGGCTCATTAAGTCATGTATTTTATGTTGCCGTATCTTTTGAGTTACATTTCACCCACACCAGGGGCGCGTTTGTTTCGACTCACAAAGCCAAAATCATATCTCATGCTCCTATGCAGAGCTCGGATCTAGCTTTCACAAAAGCTTCATGAGAGCTTGTGCTTCCCCATGCCTATCCCCACCCACAGTGTTACCAGACGTCCACTGCAGGAGAACAACTATCCTCCCATCCCCACTTAGAAGGCAACAAGGAAAGCAGAGCTCTCCCAGGCTAACGAAGGAAAGGTACACACTCCTTTCAACCTCCTCAAAAACCTGTTTTCACACCTGGCAGGACCAGGGAAATCATGTGAAGCACTTACCACCCTTCTCGAATTCACTACTGGATTCCTGAAAGGCAGCCACAACAGCAGGTGGAAGAGGCAGCACGTAGAAACTCAAGCAATGCAATGAGTCAAAATGACACAGCTAAAGGGATATTTTCAGAAATGATGGGGTGAGAGACGTAACTAAGTGTAGGTTCAGCTTGGATATGGATTGGTATGGCCACTAGGCAGCCCTGTTCGAAGTGAAGCATGGCCACTGCAAACGGAAGCCCACCTAGAGGGCCTGTCTGCATAAAGCACAGGTACCGAAAGTACAGGACCACAGGACCATCTCTGCATGCTTGATGACTATCACCACATTGTGCGGTTTGTCAGAAATTATTAAGCACTGCTACCAAACTGTCGCAACTCCGTGGCCACATGGTAGGCCTGTTTGGATGAAGTCTTGGACAGTACTGGCGGTTGAGAAGAAAGTGCCCAGCAATGAGTGTTCAGGGGAAAAAACGACTGCAAAGCTATCTTCTCTTTAAAATGTACAAAGTAAAGTGAATTTGGAACGATTGCTTGTAAGTAAAAGCAGCCAATAAATTGCAGCCTTTACTCTCTCATACAAGTATTGCCTCAAAGGAGGCAATACTTGTTTTGGGCGAATGTGGATGGGCGACTATCAGACAGTAAACAGCCATTACAGTGCGACTACCTTTACCATGCATAGGTAGATGGTAGAAATCCTTTATTGTTTGATTATTTAAAATCTTACAATATTGTAAACACATAAAATGTACTGTAATGTATAAAACTAATAAGAGCCATTGCACCATACAAGTCATTAAATTTCATTAAACTACTTCATTTTAAAACTTAATCTCCTAATTTTGTTTTCGCTGTTAGTAGGAACCTCACAAAGGTAGTGTTCATAGCTATATCGTTCGATTCAAGACAATATTTCAATGCATGCCTACATGTCCTTATTCCCCGTAGATTAAAAGGTATTTTAAGTAAGAATCTTCTTTCTTTTTGGAGTCCAGGACAAATACATAAAAGGTGGACAATGTTCTCCTCTCCCTTTTTACAAAGTCTGCATAATGTGCTATTTTCAGTATTTTTCCACGGGGGGAGATGACAAAGTCCCGGGAGTATTCCAAATCTTGCCTTGAGTAGAACTTGTTTATTTTTTTCCGACCAGGGTGTTTACAAATATTGTTGTACCTTCTTTTTTTGTAACCATTTATTATTGTCCAAGCATGTTTTCTTTTCGTTAGAGTTTTTGTCCTTTACGAGGGAGTTTTATTAATTATTTTTTTGAACGATGTGTTATTTATCGTATTGTTCCAGATTGTAATAACCGCAAACTCATCTATCGCTTTCTTAAGATAATTCCATGCAGTTGACTTAACATTATTATTTATTTATTTCCACAACAATATTATTTATTTATTTCCACAACAAATGGGATATCTGATAGTTTTTTATCCGACTCCGGGTTTTAATGAAATGACCCTTTCTCACACGAACTTCAGAGCTGGGGGCCTGATTTTAGAGCCCAGGGTGGGGGCTGAGGTGCCAGTTTCATGGCTGTGGTGGAATGATGTATAAGGCTCAGGAAGTGGAAGGGGCTGTGGTAGGTGCCAGCGGTTACAAAGCAGGTACCATTACCACACAACCTTTACCAAGCGTAATTCTTTACAACGAAATCCGTTAATCCGGTAAGGGTACTGCATTGTAAAGGAATGTGTGGTAATCGCATGCACGATTCCATCATACAACCATCTCAGATGTACCACCACTACACACTTTGTGAAAGGTGATGATAGCTGTGCCTGGCTTCTGCTCAAGCCCAGCAGTCGACCGTATTGCTATATAGAGGTAGCTGGATGGCTGTATCCAAGCACACTCTTACATGAGGGTAAGTTCCAGTACCAAGTACAGAGCCTGTATCATTGCGGTTATGAAGCCTATCCACCGTTAAGCAGGCGCCAAGAGCATATGGGGAGTATTTGCATAGGGTTACCCTATCAATCCCCCTTTTAACAAGGTAGACCCTGCTTACCTTGTCCACCAATTTGGCAAGAACTAAAAACATACATTCAAACTTGCATGTCTTGGAGTGTGACTAAATAAAACTAATACAAGTATACAAAAGAATGAGTGCAGTACCTGAACCTTTGTAACATTTATTAATAAACCCATAGCATAGAGGTCAGCTGTCCCCAATTTAGCAGAAAAAAGTGTTTTGTCTACATTACATTTTTGCCTTCAATTATCCCTCGTCGGTTCTCATTATGCCGGCACGACTGTAATGCTGCTAAACACTTTTGGGCCTAATGACGCGCTGCACCCACCTCACAGCTTCAAGAGCACTCCACAGCTCATATCACATCAATAGCCAATATAGAAGTAAATTTGCCGGGCGGTTTCTCCTTTTGAGGGGGATTGAGGCTGCTTTCTCAGTGACGGTGTTAATGTCTATATGCGTATGCGGTTTAACGCTTTTAAATGCCAAATCTCTAGATGTATAATAAAAAAAGCACAGTATGAAGGCTTCCAGCACACTAAACAAGCGAAAACATATGGAGTTTGTTAGGAGTTGCCAGATGTGGGCCGATTGCGCAGTCGTGCAGGATTACACAAGAGCAGTGAGGCAATAGCCAGGAGTTAATTAAACCGACGTACACTTTACGGAGGGAAAGGTAAGCAGAGAGCCCGAGGACGGTTCGCGAGGCGGTGCTCGTCGCTGTCTGGCTTCCCACTCCACATTAAAGCAAACACCTCCTGTTTCACAGCCACGCCCAAAGAAGATATGCGACAGGCAGGCGAAGGGCCAGGTGAGCCTCACTATCTCAGGAGAACTACACGTGTACAAATAAATTGCAGCCGCAAGTGGCCACAGGCTTCGTACCACCATCAAACAGATTACTGCATTTCAACTAGGAGTACTGCATGTTAGCATCTACTATTTCTTTGGCATCCGTGCACGGTGCTTTACAAACTTGAGCTTGCAAAGTTATTGTGGTTCAAACGTGTTGGCTGACTGGGGGAAAAGGGGGGGGGAGGAGATCGCATGGCATGGGAAAACTGAAGCCACGATAAAAGTTCAACTGCAATGACGCCTTTCTCCTGCACTCGAGTTAAGTAGGAGGCGGTGTACGTTAACTTAATAAGCACCCAAAATAGGGTGAAGGGTCGCACTCCAAGCGAGCATCCTTCGTAAATAACCGGTCAGTACATATTATCCAGGGAAACGTGGAGGCTGTGTATTTTTAGCGAGTACGCCCTGTACTACATTATTTTGACGGCAGAGACACACAGCGTTTAGTTAGTTATACGGCGGTGAGGCAAGAAACAGATTAAAAAAATAGATACACGTAACCTTCCACGCTATACGTCAACTCCCCCGAATCGCGAAACAAAAATAACATATCAGCGTTCTCTTGCTTTAAACGAAAATCAATTTCGAGGCAAATAAGTGGGAACAATAATGGAAACTATAGTCAAAGGTAGCCTCTCCTAATTCTGCTGCTCTTATGGCACACAACTCAGGAGATGGCCACACCCCAACAACTGTGCCAAGCCGAGAGCACAGCTCCCAGCAAAGCAAGAAGCCAATTTGTGACCCTCAAAGATTCAGCGAAGATCAAATCACCCCCTAAACTTAGGAAACACTATCAACCAAGATGACCCATATTAATGAGTATTACAATTAGCTTCGCACGGACATTTTAGGATTAAAAAAAAACACATTAAAATACCGATTTGGGCGGACCCTTGACAAGGCCGCGCTCCCTCCAGCTGTCCCACTCCCTTACTGCCACTCACCCGAGGCTGCGGTGGATTGGAAGGCGAGGAGAGAGCAGTGCGGACTCCTTCAGATGTGACAGACCTTCGACCAACAACAGCAGTGAGAGCCCGGCCAAGAAACCCACCAACGCTCACCCTACCCTGTCCAGCTGCCACTTCCTGATCCAGAGGTCCCCGGAAGAAGAGGGCGGGCCACGGAATCTACCAATGCAGGGAGACTGAGGCGGAGGGGAATCGATGACGTTTCAACGGTCCACTAAAAATGCTGCTTTCCTTTCACCAAGGGCACACATTATTTGCTTTTAAATTAATGTGTATCATTTTGAATAACGTTCGCAGATAGTCATGCTGTGCTGCTGGGTGCGGATGAAAACAAGCTTGTTATCTCCCCCCACATACACGTTTGGTACAGTCCAGTTACAGCCGCACATTCCGTGGCTCCAAACGGCGATTGGCTGTGAGTGAGCATGTCCTTGTAGGGGAAGAAACGCTGGAATTTCCTGTTTGTGACATCATAGAATGGGTGGGGCTCCAAGAGCTCTTCAAAATGGGTCTCGGCTGCTTCCTCCCTGTAGGTTTTAGAGTTTATCGGTTATTGCCAGACTCTGGAGGCCCTCTCCGAGAGCAAATAGTATGTTCACTTACTGACCTAGAACTGATTAGTTATACACGCATCTCATTGTATGAATGATGCACATCCAGGGTTAATTTATTAACTTTCTTGTAACAGTTTTAGGACGCTTGGGGGCCCCAAGAGTCATGGAACAAAAATATTGGCTATAATATCAACCAGCATGGTATGGTATCCTTAAAAACCTCAGTGTTGCACCCACGACGCAGCACAGCATCCCCATAACGCGACTAAAGCAGTTCATAAATAATGAAATTGACCAACAGCAAAACAACATAAAGAAGAGAGGTTCCCATCCACACCTAAACTTTGTAAATAGTGAGTGCAGAGATCCATCCTTAGAGCCTGGGTCAAAAATGTATGCGGGCACCCCTTCCCTTGGCGACTTTAAAATTAAACATTAGGAGACATTTCTTAGGGTATATGTGTGAAATTGTGCATTTAAATCACACTAGACAGAAAAGTTAGTCAGTGCTTAACAGGACAAACAAC
This sequence comes from Lissotriton helveticus, assembly GCF_964261635.1. Lineage (NCBI taxonomy): Eukaryota > Metazoa > Chordata > Amphibia > Caudata > Salamandridae > Lissotriton > Lissotriton helveticus. Next base: position 823,650,840 of record NC_136063.1, on the reverse strand, counting down.
TCACACAGGATTTAGGGTTAGTTATTCTGGGCATGGGGTATCCCTAAAATCATATACCCCAAAAAAGGCACCTCAATAATACAGTCATGGGTAGGTGAATCAGTGATGGTGTTAAATCTCAATTATAAATAGTCTTAGGATGACCTAACCAAAATCACGATCGTTGGTTGATTTGGCTGCAGGTTCACCTGGACTGTTGAGGGTGTTAGCGCTTTACACAAATACATTCTAAGAGCTGATGTGCAGGATTGGGGCTGTGCGAGTCTCAAAGGACAGTGCCTTCAGTACAAATAAAAAAAACCTTCACAGGAAAATATTCAATTCAAAACCATTAAGGTTTATTCAAAATTAAGAAACATTACAAAAGGCTAAACGTTGTTAGTTAGTCAGATTCAAATCAGCACCATGAAATAAAGCCAATTGCCAAACATCATATTATGACAATTAGCCATAAACAAAATATTCAGTAATGGATTACCATAAATAGCTATATATAATGTAAATATTTTAAATGAGTGGATGGACAATAAATTAGCTATCGATTGCTATCCACACTTGTTTTTAATTATATCCATGTCACCCAATTAATAAAGGAAAATTTCCCTGGGATGATCTGAGATATTTTCAGATCTGGATCCTTGTCTCTATCCAGTACTATTTATAAAAGAACTCCCGGAATCCGGTTGACTCCACGGTGGTGGTACTATTCCTATCAAAGTGTGGTAGGTCACCTATGATGAAGCATGCCACGACATGTGGGAGAGGTGACCTATCCAAACATCTTCTCCTACAGACCTCTTGTTTGCTTATTTTGTTTTTGCTTGCTTTTAGAATCTGCACACTTTACCACTGCTAATGTGCTCTCTCCTTAAAACATGGTAGAATCAGTTTATACCCAATTGACATATTTAATTTACTTGTAAGTCCCAAGTAAAGAGGCACTACCTGTGCCCAGGGCTAATACATTAAATGCTACTAGTGGGCATGCAGCACTGGTTGTGCAACCCACTTAAGTAGCACTTTAAACATGTCTCAGGACTGCCAATGCAGTCTGTGTGTGTGCTGTTTTAAATTGCCATGTCGACCTGAAAAAATAAACATTTTGCCAGGTCCAAACCTTCCTTTTTAATACATATAAGACACCCCTGGGGTGTGCCCTGGAGAACCCAGAGGGCAGGGTGCAATGTATTTAAAAAGTGGAACATGCAGGGCGTGACCTGACTCGCAATGGATTAAGACGTGAGCTTCGGCCTCTATGTGCCCTGTGAGGATCCGGAGGGTATGCTCAGACGTGAGTCCCTTGCTCATTGCACCATCAGGATTCAAGCAAGCCGGGCCGAAGAAGGCTGTGATGCCAGAAACCGGTCCCCGGAAGCTTGTTTCCTTCCCAGTATAAGAATTGGCTTGGTAGTTTGGTTTGCCCTGTTCCCATCATGCACTGGGACAGGAACAGACTAATTTGCATATAGCCAGGTTCTGAGCTGGGATGGTGCATTGAGCTAAAAAAACGGTGATGGATTAAAACCATGATCTCTTGACTTGGTAAGAGTATTCTGCATCATTCAGAAACTCTGTCCATCACCACCCCCCTTTTTCCAAAATCGGTTTATCCACACTATGTGTGGGAGGGTATGCTCAGACGTGAGTCCCTTGCTCATATAGCCAGGTTCTGAGCTGGGATGGCGCATTGAGCTAAAAAAACGGTGATGGATTAAAACCATGATCTCTTGACTTGGTAAGAGTATTCTGCATCATTCAGAAACTCTGTCCATCACCACCCCCCTTTTTCCAAAATCGGTTTATCCACACTATGTGTGGGAGGGTATGCTCAGACGTGAGTCCCTTGCTGATTGCACCATCAGGATTCAAGCAAGCCGGGCCGAAGAAGGCTGTGATGCCAGAAACCGGTCCCCGGAAGCTTGTTTCCTTCCCAGTATGAGAATTGGCTTGGTAGTTTGGTTTGCCCTGTTCCCATCATGCACTGGGACAGGAACAGACTAATTTGCATATAGCCAGGTTCTGAGCTGGGATGGTGCATTGAGCTAAAAAAACGGTGATGGATTAAAACCATGATCTCTTGACTTGGTAAGAGTATTCTGCATCATTCAGAAACTCTGTCCATCACCACCCCCCTTTTTCCAAAATCGGTTTATCCACACTATGTGTGGGAGGGTATGCTCAGACGTGAGTCCCTTGCTCATTGCACCATCAGGATTCAAGCAAGCCGGGCCGAAGAAGGCTGTGATGCCAGAAACCGGTCCCCGGAAGCTTGTTTCCTTCCCAGTATAAGAATTGGCTTGGTAGTTTGGTTTGCCCTGTTCCCATCATGCACTGGGACAGGAACAGACTAATTTGCATATAGCCAGGTTCTGAGCTGGGATGGTGCATTGAGCTAAAAAAACGGTGATGGATTAAAACCATGATCTCTTGACTTGGTAAGAGTATTCTGCATCATTCAGAAACTCTGTCCATCACCACCCCCCTTTTTCCAAAATCGGTTTATCCACACTATGTGTGGGAGGGTATGCTCAGACGTGAGTCCCTTGCTCATTGCACCATCAGGATTCAAGCAAGCGGGCCGAAGAAGGCTGTGATGCCAGAAACCGGTCCCCGGAAGCTTGTTTCCTTCCCAGTATAAGAATTGGCTTGGTAGTTTGGTTTGCCCTGTTCCCATCATGCACTGGGACAGGAACAGACTAATTTGCATATAGCCAGGTTCTGAGCTGGGATGGTGCATTGAGCTAAAAAAACGGTGATGGATTAAAACCATGATCTCTTGACTTGGTAAGAGTATTCTGCATCATTCAGAAACTCTGTCCATCACCACCCCCCTTTTTCCAAAAAAGGATCCGATACTCATCCAGAGCACATAGGCTGGCTCAGCTGCCATAGGAGACAGGAGAGATACCAGCTCGACTCCCCCTGTGTGGCAAGGGCGGCTGGCAAATACAATCCTGGATTTGCATTGGGCCTTGCTAACTCGTAGCTGCCATCTTGGTAAGGTGGCGTGGCTGCGACATAGACAGCACTGCTTCAGAGGGGCGAGACATGGGGGCGAGAGAACAGAACCTGTCGGAGGTGAAGGTGAGGGGATGAAAGTTCTCGTGTAAAATCCACACGGCCGCGACACTGTGGACTGCCGGCCACAGCAATACTTCGGGCTACCTGCTGGATGAGCCACGGCTGCTGCGACGCAACTTGGTGGGGCCCTGCCTGTGTGACACAGCCAAAGCAAACCAGGCAAGTGCTGCGGCAGCACTACATGGGCAGGATGAAGTGCACACCAGCCGGTCTACAAACAGTTACGTGGAACAGTGCCGGCACTCTAGTGGGGGCTCTGTGCTGTAGCTGAATCCTGGGCCCGCCGGAGGGGGCAGTCAGGCGGGTGTGTCCACAATGCTGTAACTTTGTGATTACCTTGCATGAGAAACGTGCCCTGGTTTTGCTTAAGCCCTCCTTGGGGGTGACATAGCTTGAGGAAGTTTACCTCCGGAGCTTGGTGCTTTGGCCTGGGACACACAGGGCTGTTGCTGTCCTGGGCACTTGCCAAGAGGAACTGATGAGCACTGCAACCTCGGGCACTAAGGACTGGCTGTCCTCATGCAGACACCTACTAGACCACTCGGGGCCATCCCAGACACTCCCCCCAACGCAGAAGACTGGGGGTTCTGCACTGCACAGCAGCTAATAGCAAGCACATGGGAGAACTCCCCCTCCCTGACCAGCCCTCACTGTGGAGTCTCCGTTGCTTGTCCCTGGTGGGAAAAGGGAATAGTTTCCTGCCACCTCAGGACTGGACCGACGTCTCCTGTGCTTTACCTGGTGGGCCCTGAGCTGGGGCTGGATTGACTGAATTGGGGGGCATGGGCAAAATAACAGCCTCCCTCCCAGAATCACCGCAGCTGAATCTTCGAGTGCCCTTGGCCTTGATGGGTACGCCTAGGGGGGTAACCTTCAGAATGTGACCGCTCAGCCCTCCACAGGGCTTGGTCGCCCCACTCACTGCTGCCGCTCCTGCCTGCCTTTGCCGCCTCCTGCCTGCAGATTCCTTCGCTCGCTGCCCGCTGCTCCTGGGAATTTCACGCTGCTCCTGGGAATTTCCCGCTGCCCGCTGCTTCTTGGAATTTCCCGCCGCTGCCTCCCTGCGGCCCCCCCCCCCTGTGATTCCATTCGCCGCCCCGCTCCCGCCACCCAGCTGCTCCTCCCTCCCGGCTCCTTACTTAAGGGGACCACAGAGTGTGACCGCTCAGCCCTCCACAGGGCTTGGTCGCCCCACTCACTGCTGCCGCTCCTGCCTTCCTTTGCCGCCTCCTGCCTGCAGATTCCTTCGCTCGCTGCCCGCTGCTCCTGGGAATTTCCCGCTGCTCCTGGGAATTTCCCGCTGCCCGCTGCTTCTTGGAATTTCCTGCCGCTGCCTCCCTGCGGCCCCGCCCCCCTGTGATTCCATTCGCCGCCCCGCTCCTGCCACCCAGCTGCTCCTCCCTCCCGGCTCCTTACTTAAGGGGACCACAGAGTGTGACCGCTCAGCCCTCCACAGGGCTTGGTCGCCCCACTCACTGCTGCCGCTCCTGCCTGCCTTTGCCGCCTCCTGCCTGCAGATTCCTTCGCTCGCTGCCCGCTGCTCCTGGGAATTTCCCGCTGCTCCTTGGAATTTCCCGCTGCCCGCTGCTTCTTGGAATTTCCTGCCGCTGCCTCCCTGCGGCCCCGCCCCCCTGTGATTCCATTCGCCGCCCCGCTCCTGCCACCCAGCTGCTCCTCCCTCCCGGCTCCTTACTTATGACGCCCCCAGAGCGACCGCACAGCGGACGCGCGGAGCGGGAGCGCCGATTGAGCGCCGAAGGTGCGCCAAAGGTAAACCCGTCTGCGCCTGTCCGCGCCTGTCCCGCGCCCAGCGCCAGGACCCCTGGCCCTCCCCGCCGAGGCAAGACGACCCGACTGTCCTACGACGCCGCCACTCTCAACGCACTCAATGCCGGCCGGACCCACGCCTGCTGCCGAGCCACCCCGAGACGCACCCACGGACCCTTCACCTGCTGCACCTGCAAGTTCACCTGCCTTCGAACCTGCCCCGCACCCGCCAAGACAAACACCAGCAGCAACCACCTCAAGTGCATCCTGATCAACACCCGCTCCGTCCACAGACACGCCGTGGAACTCTGGAATCTCCTCGACGCTACATCACCGGACGTCGCCTTCCTCACAGAAACCTGGATGAACGCCTCCTCTGCATCCGACATCGCCATCCCGGACGGGTACAAGATCATCAGGAGGGACCGCATCAACCAGACCGGAGGTGGCATCGCCATCGTCCACAGGAACACCATCCGCATCACGACCGACGCCAACGACTCCTTCGCCGCAGCCGAACATCTCCACTTCCAGATTCACACCGACCCTAAGACGACCCTCAGAGGCACCCTCATCTACAGACCCCCGGGACCACGCTCACAATTCAGCGAAGACATCACAGACTTCATCAGCCCGCACGCCCTCCCCTCCACTGACTACATCCTCCTCGGGGACCTCAACTTCCACCTGGAGAACAACAAGGACCGCAACACCACCGCCCTGCTGGAAAACCTCGCCAACCTCGGACTCAAGCAACTGGTCAACACCCCCACCCACTACGCCGGCCACATGCTTGATCCCGTCTTCTCTTCCAGCAAGTACATCACCTTCAGCCACGCCACCGGACTCCACTGGACCGACCACAGCTACGTCCACTTCAGCTTCAAAATATCCACGACCCACCACCACCCGCAGCAGGTACCTCACAGGAATTGGAGCAAGATCACCGCAGACCAGCTAACCACCTCCCTCAGCCAGAGCCCACCCGCCAACACAACGGACCCCAACGAAGCAGCCCGCAACTTCACACAGTGGCTGACCGCCTGCGCCGACGACCTTGCGCCACTAAAGAACCCTCCCAGCAGACCCAGAAGCAAGAAGGCATCCTGGTTCACCGACGACCTCAAGGACTCCAAGAAGACCTGCCGCACCCTCGAGAAAGCCTGGCTCCTCGACCGGACCACCAACAACATGACCACCCTCAAACACGCTACCCGCAAGCACCACCAGCTCATCCGCACCACCAAGAAGAAATCCCTGAAGGAACGACTGGACAACAACGCCCACGACAGCAAAGAGCTCTTCACTATCGTCAAGGAGTTCTCCAACCCCAGCACCGGCACCAACGACATCACTCTGTCACAAGACCTCTGCGACTCCCTCGCCTCGTTCTTCCACCGCAAGATCGCCGACATCCACAACAGCTTCGGCGCCCCACCCACGCACCCAACCGTCGAACCAACGCCCCCCACCGCCACCCTTCGCACCTGGACCACGGTGACCACCGAAGACACAGCCCGCACGATGAACACCATCCACTCCGGATCACCGACCGACCCCTGCCCACACCACGTCTTCAACAAGGCCGACTCCACCATCGCACCCCAACTCCGGAACATCATCAACGCCTCCTTCAACACCGCCACCTTCCCGGAGAGCTGGAAGCACGCCGAGATCAGCGCCCTCCTGAAGAAACCTACAGCGGACCCCACCGATCTCAAAAACTTCCGCCCCATCTCGCTCCTTTTCCTGCTAAAGTCATCGAGAAGATCGTCAACAGACAGCTGACCGCCTTCCTCGAGACGAACGTATCCCTCGACCCCTCGCAGTCTGGCTTCAGAGCCAGCCACAGCATAGAGACCACCCTCATCGCAGCCACCGACGACATCCGGACCCTGCTCGACAAGGGGGAAACAGTGGCCCTCATCCTCCTGGACATCTCCGCTGCGTTCGACACGGTCTGCCACCACACCCTAGTCCAGCGCCTCAGCAACATCGGTATCCAAGAGAAGGCACTGGAGTGGATCATCTCGTTCCTCGCCGGAAGAACACAAAGAGTCCGCCTCCCCCGTTTCGCTCCGAGGCCCCGAAGTCATCTGCGGCGTCCCGCAAGGATCTTCACTCAGCCCCACCCTCTTCAACATCTACATGAAACCTCTCGCAGCCATCGCACGCCAGCACAACCTCAACATCATCTCTTACGCCGACGACACCCAGCTGATCCTCTCCCTCACCAGAGACCCCGACACCGCCAGAACCTGCCTACACGAAGGGATGAAAGACGTCGCCGAGTGGATGAAGGACAGCCGCCTGAAACTGAACTCGGACAAGACGGAAGTCCTCATCCTGGGATCTTCGCCCTCCGCCTGGGACGACTCCTGGTGGCCCCCAGCCGTGGGCACCACACCCAAGCCAACCGACCACGCACGCAACCTGGGCTTCATCCTGGACCCCTCCCTCTCGATGACCAGACAAGTCAACGCCGTCTCCTCATCGTGCTTCAACACCCTGCGTATGCTTCGCAAGATCTTCCGCTGGATCCCGACCGAGACCAGGAAGACTGTCACCCAGGCACTCGTCACCAGCCGACTGGACTACCGAAACGCCCTCTAGGCCGGAACCACAGCCAAGCTACAGAAAAGACTCCAGCTCATCCAGAACGCCTCCGCCCGACTCATCCTGGATGTCCCCCGACTCAGCCACATCTCCAGCCACCTGAGGAACCTGCACTGGCTCCCCGTCGACAAGAGGATCAGGTTCCGGCTCCTCACCCACTAACACAAGTCTCTCCACGACCTGGGCCCCAAGTACCTCAACGACCGCCTGACCTTCTACACGCCCACCCGCCAGCTACGGTCCACCAGCCTCTCCCTCGCAGCCGTACCACGCATCCGAAGAGCCAACGCCGGAGGAAGATCCTTCTCTTACCTGGCTGCCAAGACTTGGAACTCCCTCCCCATCCACCTTCGGCTGACCCAGGACCATCTCGCCTTCAGGAAACAACTCAAGACCTGGCTGTTCGAGCAGTAGCATACTCCTCCCCCCAAGCACCTTGAGACCCTCCCGGGTGAGTAGTGTGCTATAGAAATGGCATGATTGATTGATTGATTGAATGTCACAACTTGGTGGCTGATCTCCCCTTGTAAACATTCCTCGAATGAACAAAGGAACAAAGGAGACATCAGTGACTTCGCTCTAGAGTAAGGAATCACCCACAGAGATGGATGAACCTCCTATTACCCATGAGAAGCCTGAAGAGAGTTATGCAGCAGCTCCCATAATGCAGGATTACACGAACCACTTTCTTCAATAAATCAGGTCTGAGATAGGCTTGCTTAGGGCAGACTTCAAGACGTGCATCAAAAACGCCAGGAAGAAAATATTGGAGAACAAGTAGACGAAAGGGCAGGAAGGCACATACATCACAGGACTACTCCAGGCAATTCGGGGGAGATGATTAGGTGGCCCCCCTGTGTTAGATAGAGCTCATCGTGTTGCCCCTGTCCTGAACCGACCAGACATTTTGACACATGTTCATTATTTTGCAGAAAAAGAGGCGATCCTACGTGCTGGTAGAAAGAAGGCAGATCTGGTTTTAAGGAGACACTCAATACAACTATTTCAGGATCTCTCATCTACAACTTTGAGATGTGGATGAGAATTCAAACCTATCAGAGACAAGCTACACTCCCTAGATATCAAATATCAATGGGGCCACCACTTTGCACTACTTTTCACCTGGGAAGGTAAGAGGCGAGCACTCCGTTCCTGGGCGGAGGCGAAGCAGGTCCTGGGTGTGACATCTCCAGATGAGAGGGGCTCATCTTTTCCGACCCTGTGCAATCCAAGGGATGCCCTGAAATCTGTCTGGACCACAGTGGCTCCCAATAGCTGCCCTGTAGGAGCGTTTGCCCTGGAGGTGAAAAATGATATTATTTAGGGGCTACTGCCTGAACAACACGGGCAGAGCCACGCTTGCCGTTCCAAAGTAAGTGCAACCTTGCTTGACTTAACCATGCATATGTGTGGTTAAGGCAATGCATGGTCTAGATACTGAGATGGGCGGGCCCAGGAACAGGAAGGATCAGGTGAGGATGCAGTGAGGTAAATAGGGCTGGGTCAGGGATTTGGGGTGTGGGGTAGCTTTTAAGGGTTGCGGTAGTGTGGAGGGCTCAGGTTTAGGTATGGGGGTAGGGTTGTTTTAAGGGCTGGGGGGTCGGGGTTGCTTTTAGGGCTCAGGGTACTTTTTAGGGCTCAGGGGGGCGTCAGGGTAGTTGTTAGGGCTAAGGGCAGGTGGCACAGGCCTATACCAGTCATGCCTTTACCATGAAATTGCGTGGTAAAGGCATGTATGGTATAGGAATGCGTTGTTCAGACCGATGTGTGGTTTAGGCAGTGTAGTAGGGCACGCATGCTTTAGCCATGCATGTCTCTGTCATACAAACATTATTCAGCACCTACAGAACATGGATAAGGAACTGTCGCCGGCGCCCTCTGCTCCGAGGTCTGGCTAGCGAAAGCACCTCTTTATTGGCTCGGCTCACCCTTGATGAGGGAACTGGTTAGACGCCTGACTGACATTGAGCACCTGTGATGTTGGGGGTGAATGGGGGACAGAGGAGGCAACTGATGGCCCTCTTCTTTGGAACTAATTCCTTGTCAGCTGCCCACCCACGCAGCTCACACCTCAAGAGGATGACTCCTCTGGTGAAATACAGGCACCATGGTCCCAATCTCAGCTTGATTTGGACGCACATCTTAGGACCTGTTGGCTCATAACAGTTCTTTGGATTATTGTGATGTCTTTCCTTTACAGATGTAAGCAATACTGTGTATATTGTGTAAACTGTGGGTGGGTTGTACTGAATATTTCGCCATGTGGGGCACTACACAGGTGGGATGAATCTACTTTAGAGACTGTCTGTCGATATGCCTGGGGCGACTGTTACTAACCCCCCCTTCATATGTCCCACAATCTTAAAATACGGTCCTTAAATGTCAGAGGCCTTATCTCCCTGAGCAAGCTCTAACAGGTTTGGGCGTATGTTCTCCTCCATGCCCATGAAATCTTCTTTTTACAAGAGACACACCTTTGATGGGTGGACCATCATAGGATGGCACACCCTATGCACCATTTGAGTTACGCATACTCCAAAACGCTGGGGGTGGAAATACTTTGTACTGTTTGCTTTGGATCCAACATCACAGGGGTTGTGAGAGACAGGAAGGGTAGGTACCTGATGCTACACTTGATGAAAGGACAACAACGTATCACTTTACTCAACGTTTAGGCCCCCATTATTTCACAAGACACAATATGCCTATCTATGCTATATTATTAGGAAGCAATTACATAGCGCCAAGGGGGATATTGTAGTGGGAGGGGACTTTAACTTGGTTTGGGACCCTACTTGTCAGTGTACTTGCTGATTGAAGATCTTTTTGTGTATGCATTTGGTTGCATGTGCCCCATGCTCTATGTGTCAGTTCAACATTGCCAAGCTCTTTGGCCGCATCACATTTTTAAACAGGGGTAACAGGGTCTTCAGTCAATTCAGACACTGATACTTGTGTTATCTGTGTCGGCTCTTTTAGCTGTCATGCAGTTCTCTTTTGAGTGGTTTTGTGTTGTTGGCTAGGTTGTTGCCATGTGAGTTTGGGGTAAACTGCCAGCACAGGGTGTGATGCTCTGCACAGGCTTGCATGCAGGCTGGACACTGTCATGATGCATGTGTGTTATTCCTGTATATGTGCCCAGCTGTGTATGTGTATGGTCATCCTGTGTTGGCCCCCTGCAATCCCATGGCCACCCCAGATTTTTGCTTTTTGCTTCACTGATTTACGACTTTCCTTGGCTGTGGGCCTGCTAATCAGACCCACAGCCTAGCTGTTAGTAGTAAATAGCTGGGAGACTTCAGATGTAGTAAAGCAGGTTTATTTCAAGACACGTACAACAGGTATCTTCAATTCAAGCTGGCCAGGCACAAACTGCCTCTACCTAGAACATTAGGAAGAGCCAGAGTCATCCACATTCTGGAATGTATGACACAGGTAAGATCCAGAGTAAAACACAGAAATAAAGGTAGGATAAATATACAACACATCTCCTCTCGTTGAAACAAAAATAACTCAAGAGTCAAAAGGAAAGCTTAACACCGAAATGAAACTTATAACAGAAAGTATCTAAGACATGCTTATCACAAAAATGAACTAGAAAGAACATATACCTAAAAACATGTTATATCAAAGAAAAATCATATTGATGTATCCAACCTAGAATGGGAGGACCATCAATGGAAACATATATTTTACCAAATGTAGATCTCTTCTCAAAGGCAATATTAGACTCAAAGAAACCAAGAATTTCTATCCTCTGACCATTAAAACCCTTGGGAGAAATATCACTCTCCTCCAAGTTTAAGCCCTCCCAGAATGTGTCAAATATAGACTTGGGAATGATGGTGTGACGTGATCCTGTGTCCACCATCAAGGACACTTCATGAGAGTCAATCTTGAACATAGCTCTTGGTCTGTTTTGCCTTGGGTCATCACTGATGACATCAACTTCATCTACGACTAAAAGTCTATCTGCTTCAGTCACAATGTCATCGCTATAGTCATCCACTGTAGCCACTCTTTGTTTGGATTTGGTTTTGCACATTTTAGAGAAGTGTCCAACTTTACCACACTTCAGACATTCTTTGTTGGCGGCAAAGCAAAACCTTGCATCTGATGAGTGGCCGCTACTCCCACACCTATTGCAGAATTTGTTCATGGCGAAGGTTTTTCTTGCCGGAGGTCTGGGTCTATTTTTAACCACAGCAATATTATCTCCACTGCAATGATCACACTCCGTCAAATTATTCTTATCAGAAACAACTGAAACCTCCTGTTGAGGACATGACTTATGTGAATCTAGAGCCTTAGATTCTTCAATAACCTTGGCTAGGTCGATGGCATCTTTCAAAGAAGGGTTCTTGGCCGCCCATAACCTCTCCTGGATCTTTTTATTGGAGCATTGGACAATTAGTTGATCTCTTATGAGTTCGTCATTCATAGCTCCGAACTTACATTTCACAGACAATTCTCTGAGTCTAGCCACAAAGTCATCAATGGTTTCTGAATCTTTTTGGTGTTGGGTATAAAACTTATATCGGTTCATAACTAAATTCTCCTCCTTTGAGAACCTTATCTCAAGTCGTGCAACTGCTTCTTTGAACTCGTCAGGCATTTCCTGACCATTAGCTCTCAAAACTATCGGCAAATATCTAAAAACTCTTTGTCCTTCTTTTCCAAGAGTACTCAAGAGTATGGCTTTTTTCCTTTTAGCAGAAAATTCCTGTCCGTCTAGTGCCTCTAGATAGTTATCAAACATTATGTACCAATCCTCCCAAGGAATTTCTGGAATGCCGGGTTCAGACAAGAATTGTGGAGGCAAGGTAACTAAAATCTGTGTTGTCATGTTCACTGTTGGTTGATTATTATAAAAAATTATTTTATTATTATTATTTTTTTTAACAATAAAGTTTATTTTACAACCAGGAAAGATTTTAGTTAATACATGAACATACCTCTATTTCATTCAGAATCGAGTAAATTCTGTCTTTCCGAGTGTGACTGGAGGAGAAAGAGGTATTGCAGCTGGTTTTTCGTTTTCTTCGCGTTTGTAGTACTTAAAATGGCCGCCACAGAAATTTTTGTTGAAAGAGAGGCTTGGAACGCATAGAATTGAGAGCTAAGATGGCCGCCACAATGGAAACTCAAAACGAGGCTTGAACTTCATCTGCGTGAGGTTTGAAACGCATGCAACGCTAGTAATCGAAGCGTCAGTGTCCTAGGTGATCTCAAGAGAGATAGTGACGTCGGCGTTAGCGCAGTTGCTAAGATACTATGGCCGCTTTTAAAAGTTCGCGTATAGCGCTCGTGCTAGAGTAATTTTACTCACGATTTGACTTTGTTGTGCATCTTTTGGCAGAGTCAATACTCGCAGGACACAAAAGATGACAGAATCAGCACACGATGGGTTCTTTTGAAGATCCAATGTTGTATACTGCTTACTCACACGACGATGTCCAGAACGAGTCTTCAGAGATCGTTTGAAGTCTTCATGTTGATCACTGACCAGCTTGACAACGTCGCCAAAATTGTAGTAAATAGCTGGGAGACTTCAGATGTAGTAAAGCAGGTTTATTTCAAGACACGTACAACAGGTATCTTCAATTCAAGCTGGCCAGGCACAAACTGCCTCTACCTAGAACATTAGGAAGAGCCAGAGTCATCCACATTCTGGAATGTATGACACAGGTAAGATCCAGAGTAAAACACAGAAATAAAGGTAGGATAAATATACAACACTGTTCTCTCTCTAAATTACAATCATGTACCCTAGGTGCATTTACCAATTGGTACTGGGCCACCTTATCAGTCCCTGTACAGAATACCTTAGGTATCCAGGGCATAGGTGTACCCAGGGCCTACCAGGCATGTATTATGCCACCCCTGGCTGGCCATCTAAACAGACACAACTGGCTGCACGACAGCTGGTGCAAGGTGGTGTAGTCACCCTTTGCTTTAGATATAGCTCCCTATATCTAAACCTAAAATGGACACATATATTCCTATCAGTCACTCCTATGGAAGGCCTTATCAATCCTGAAGGCAGAGTGCTTGGAATTATGTGAGATGGTGCTCTGGCATGAGCTGAGCCCGTTTGCAGCTTGCGGAACCAAGTCCTAATAGCTGTTCCATGATAACGCTATACCATATACTCTTAAGTGCATTATAATCCTCGCGGTTAAATGCTAACTTTGGTATAGCATTATCAAAACATGTCGAGTAAGGTGTCATACGAATTGGAATACTAACCCCTCGCCAATTCTGGCGACGGGGTTAGCATTCCACCCTTCTAGAGGGACACGACATGTATGTAACTGTGAACCCCGGTTAAAGTCAGACACAGCCTCAGCTCCACAAAATGGATGCTGCCACCGAGACACAAGTCTGCCCTCCTGCTGCTGGGAGTCCTTCCAGCAACAGAGGCCTGGACAAAGGGTTTCCTGTCAGGGGCGGTGCTAGCACCATCCCAGACAGGATTTTGTGTATCCCAGGTAGGCAGGGCTGAAAGGAAGGTGACTGCAAGTGGCACCCCGGTGCTCACTGTGCATATGCCAGCTCAAACCAGTTCCAGGGGCACCCCAGCCCCTGAGCTGGGGAGAGACTGGACAAAGGAGAGGGGTGTAACCACCCCCCTCCTGGTCCCACCCATGGACAGGACCTAGTCGCGTGCCAGCCCCTTTTCTTAGGATAAAGGTAGGAGCAGGCCCCCTTCCCAAATTAGATCATCTTGAAACTTGAACTACTTTCCACGAAAGGAGCTCTTGTCATCTCTGAAGATTCTCCCTTGTGGCTAAGGAGTAGCCACCCTGCACCAGCAGGCACCATCTAAGCGCTTGCGGTTTGCTGCACGTCCATCCTCCGGATCAAGACTGACCAGCTCGACGAGACCCGGTTTTCCCGCCATCTCTGACCTCTACCTGCATCATCAGCCCAGCTGAGATTTGTGGGTGTGACGAGACCCGTGGGACCGGCCATCTTCAAGACCTGCACGACGCTTAACCAGCACGACCTCCGAGGGACCCTCGAGTAAGTGCACTGGGGTTTGAGAAGCCCCAACCCCAAGCAGCTCCAGCACCGAAGTCCAGCCCCCCAGCATCCACGATGTCTGCGTGCGGCCCTTCTGCTTCTTTGCTGCTTGCCACGTTGTCTGGTTACTTGCCCGTTGGCTAGTGACCCTCTTGACGACGTACCATGACGTTTTCACCGCTGGTCTAGGTCCCCTAGACTGGCCCTTGCTTCTTGTCCAACAAGAAGTGACCTGGACCTTCCTGGTCCACTCCAGACGCCATTTTGACTCCACCGCGTGGGCTTGCCTTTGCCAAGGTTTGTTGCTCCAATCTTGGATCCAGCATCGCCGACAGCAGACACCCTCGTGGGACAGCTCGCACCTCCAGCCTGGACGCCGACAACGCCTCCTGGTCCGTGTGACTGCAGAGTCCAGCGTCGCCCACTCACCTGGTCGAGGTGACTTCATCCGGTGCCCTCCTGGTGCCCACACAATCACTGGCTAGTGATTAAGAACTGAGTCCCCTCTGCTTTCAGGTCGTCTCCTTCACTGATCCAGCCTTGGATCACACCGAACTTCTTCACTGGTTGCCTGCCAGCAACTTCTTCTTTCAGGCTCCATAGACTACAACGAGGATTCCCGACGTCATTTGAACCCTATGCAGCCGCAGCCCCTGAGCTAGGTAACTCGAGCATTTCGGTGCTCCAGCACAGGTTCACTCTCCTAGTGTCCAGATCCTTTTTCGTTTTTAGTCTACCTAGTCGGATTCGTCCGGAAACAGTAAATTTAAGAACTGCTAGTATCCATAGACTTTCTCCCACATCCCGCGTAAGAGTTCCCACTCTGCACCCGGGTTGCCTAGGCCTCCTGCTTCTAACCTGAGGGTTCAGTAAGGTAGTCCTAGTGGTCCTGAAGCCTCTGGATCGTGTTACTTACCTGCTAGTATTTCGCATTCCACTTTTAGAGTATATGGTTTTTCGTGCCCCTCGGGCATTTGTATAAATTGTGCAACTTGTAGTATTTTCGTAAGAGTTTTGTATTGTGCTTAGCTCCCTGACTCATAAAGAGTTCAGGGTAGACTTGTTATTAATAAATATCCTTTATTTTTATAACAACTTGTGTGGTGTCCTTTCACTTGGTGTTCAAGGGGTATATGTAAAACAGCTGGCTTAACACGCCCTCTAGAGTTTAGCCTGAAGACTGCTCGTGTCCATGCTACTAGGATAGCTGGTCTAATAAGGTTGACTTACAACCAATCATCAATAAGGGTTGTTTGGTATGATACAAAGTGATCACTAGAATAGTGAGCACTATATATCAGGCCAACTTCCCACATACAAACATTATTCAGCACCTACAGAACATGGATAAGGAACTGTCGCCGGCGCCCTCTGCTCCGAGGTCTGGCTAGCGAAAGCACCTCTTTATTGGCTCGGCTCACCCTTGATGAGGGAACTGGTTAGGCGCCTGACTGACATTGAGCACCTGTGATGTTGGGGGTGAATGGGGACTGAGGAGGCAACTGATGGCCCTCTGCTTTGGAACCAATTCCTTGTCAGCTGCCCACCCACGCAGCTCACACCTCAAGAGGGTGACTCCTCTGGTGAAATACAGGCACCATGGTCCCAATCTCAGCTTGATTTGGACACACATCTTAAGACCTGTTGGCTCATAACAGTTCTTTGGATTATTGTGATGTCTTTCCTTTACAGATGTAAGCAATACTGTGTATATTGTGTAAACTGTGGGTGGGTTGTACTGAATATTTCGCCATGTGGGGCACTACACAGGTGGGATGAATCTACTTTAGAGACTGTCTGTCAATATGCCTGGGGCGACTGTTACTAACCCCCCCTTCATATGTCCCACAATCTTAAAATACGGTCCTTAAATGTCAGAGGCATTATCTCCCTGAGCAAGCTCAAGCAGGTTTGGTCGTATATTCTCCTCCATGCCAATGAAATCTTCTTTTTACAAGAGACACACCTTTTATGGGTGGACCGTCATAAGATGGCACACCCTATGCACCATTTGAGTTACGCATACTCCAAAACGCTGGGGGTGGAAATACTTTGTACTGTTTGCTTTGGATCCAACATCACAGGGGTTGTGAGAGACAGGAAGGGTAGGTACCTGATGCTACACTTGATGAAAGGACAACAACGTATCACTTTACTCAACGTTTAGGCCCCCATTATTTCACAAGACACAATATGCCTATCTATGCTATATTATTAGGAAGCAATTACATAGCGCCAAGGGGGATATTGTAGTGGGAGGGGACTTTAACTTGGTTTGGGACCCTACTTGTCAGTGTACTTGCTGATTGAAGATCTTTTTGTGTATGCATTTGGTTGCATGTGCCCCATGCTCTATGTGTCAGTTCAACATTGCCAAGCTCTTTGGCCGCATCACATTTTTAAACAGGGGTAACAGGTCTTCAGTCAATTCAGACACTGATACTTGTGTTATCTGTGTCGGCCCTTTTAGCTGTCATGCAGTTCTCTTTTGAGTGGTTTTGTGTTGTTGGCTAGGTTGTTGCCATGTGAGTTTGGGGTACACAGCCAGCACAGGGTGTGATGCTCTGCACAGGCTTGCATGCAGGCTGGACACTGTCATGATGTATGTGTGTTATTCCTGTATATGTGCCCAGCTGTGTATGTGTATGGTCATCCTGTGTTGGCCCTTAGTCCTGGTCCCCTGGCATACATGAGATGTGTGATCTTGGGTGGTGAGGAGGTGTGCAGTGTGAAGGGTGTGACTTTGTAGTGGGTATGGATGTGTGTGTGCCCCTGGATTGTGATAGCCGCACGTGTGTTAGCCAGGAGTTGTGTGCCTGTTTGGATTGTCCTGCCCTGTGTAAATGATTGTATGCACTTGTGTGAGTTGTCTGTTGTGCACTGTGCAGTATGTTGATGTGTCCATGCAGTTCTGTGTGAGTCCTCCTTGTTGTTTTGGTCACTTATGAGTGTGCAAAGTGTGTCACTTGCACATCAGTGTTGTGTTTGTTTGATCATCAATGTGTGTTGTGTGTGTTTGTGTGGACTGTGTGGCCCTGCTGCTCCTCACTGGCATTGTGTATGACTTTCTCTTGCACTGCAGGCACATGGTGCCTTTTCTCCTCCTGTATGGCATGGTGTGTGGTGTGATGCCATCCCCTATGTGTGACACTTGTGCCTAGCCATTGTGGGTCTGCATTCCCTCTATTTGTGTATGGTTCACACCTCACATGTCTAATGCTGACATGCAAGTTAGTTGATTTGGATGTCAGCTGTCCCCTTTGTTTACATGTGTATGTGCCTCCGAATCCCTTCATTTGTGAGACTGTGCCTTGTGGTGCAGTTTTTGGTCCAAGAGTGCTGTTCCACTCTGGACATGGCCACATTGGTTTATGTGTGATGTTCTAGTGCTGTTCATCAGTGTGTATTGCCCTTGTGCACTTGAGCTGTGTGTGCTGCCCAGTGCCCTGGTGTAGCTGGTTGTGCTCTTGTATCCCAGAGTGGTGCATCCTGTTGTTGTTGTGTTGGGTGTCTGTGTGTTGGCTGTGGTGTAGCTTCACTTCCTGGTTGTGGTGTTGGTTTTGTGCTGTGCTGATTTGTGGTGTGTGTGTTGAGGTTGTGTCAGTCATGTCTGTGTGTAGCTGTTGTGCTTGTTGGGCACACACTGCTTATTGTGCATACAGTGTTGTGGGTATGTGGGCTTGGCATTGCCTGATGTGCATCCCCTGATGTCCCGTGGTGTTTTTTTTTTGTGCTTTCATGTGCATGTGTGATTTGTTTGATGTGGCAGTGTAGCTTTGTGCAGGTGCAATTCTCGTGTGATTTGTGGTATGTTGTGTGTGTTTTGTTGGTGAGTGATGATGTTGTGCATTGATGTTGTGTTTGTACTCCCATTACCTTTCCACAGTTTGGCTGGCAGGGTATGTCTGCTTCTGTTGGGGTTGTGTGTGTGTTCCTGTGGTGTTTGTGTGCAGTTTTGGGCAGGCATCTGCTCAGGCTACCCTGTGTGTGTGTTCTGTTTGTGGATACAGCCATGGTGTGTGTTTGTTTGTGTGTGTATGTGCTGGGAAGTATTGTCAGCCTTCAGTGTGTGAGGCACAGGTGTTGTGAGTTCCTTGTCAGCCACTTCTGCAGTGGCTGTCTCCCTGGTTGTCTGTAGTGTGGTGCAGGGTGTGTATTGTGCTTGTTTGTTCCTGTGCTTGTTGCTGTGCATGGGGGAGCCCAGGATGGGCACCTGGCCTGTGACTTGATGGGGTGTGTTGATGTGTGGTTGGGTGTGGTGTGTCCCTGTGGTGTCTGTGCCCTGCCCATGTCTTGTTGTGGCCTTGCCTTGTGCATTGTGCGCATGTGTTGACCGCTGCGGTGACGTGACCGGGAGCGTGATGTTGCTGCTAGTTCGCGGTCGATGGGTGTCCCGGATGCAGAGGGGTGACTTTTTTTTACAGGTGGGTGATATAGGGGTGCCCTTGTGGATGTGTTGTGACCCCCAGCAGGGTGTCTGTGGTGGACTTGGACCCTGTGTCAGCCCGTGTGTTGTATTTGTGTATTAGCGTACCTGCGGCGTCATCCGCGGCGGCCCACTTGATGGTAGTGCAGTAGCAGGTACATGACCGGATGCATATGTAGGGCTGGGTCCATGGCGTTCATGACCGGGTGGTGACGACAGGCTATATGCCATGGCGCTCCGCTATTGAGTTTCCGCCGTGTCTTGTTGGGCGGTGTCTCCGCTGCGGTGCGTCTGCCTGTTTGGGCCATCCTAATTTGTGGAGCGGTGAGGACGTCATTCCGCACAGCGGTGAGTCTCCTTTGGCTACCACCGCCGCGGTGGCGGGTGCACTTTGATGGCTGTGCACGTCGCTCCACGGCTGACGGGAAATGGCCTATTTTTGCTACTAATCACAATAAGAAGGTCCCAGGGGTATATTTAAAGACCCTTCCTGTTGAATCCCCTGAACAGAAATGACACCAACATAAGTCAACAGTGAGTCTACACAGACAAACAAAGTACCCAAATATACAATATAATAGGAAAAAGTTTAACAAAAACGAGTTTAACAAAAACGAGTTCCCATCAGTCCACCATCGAGACCGCCCTTCATCATCTGGGATCTCTTTTGACACATATGGCCATTGCTGTTGAAGGTAAAAAAACCTGGACTGGCTGTTACCAAACCATGTATCAGGAAAAACCACAGCAGTTAAATAGATGTGAGAAAATGGCGTGTCTAGTGGAGAACTGAATAGCAGTGCATAGGATAAAGTGTATTGTGAAAAGAATAAGAAAAGGGTTCTAAAATTAGGTCGTGATCAGGGACAACAATTTTAATAAACACCCTCACACTCCTAAATCAATAAAACAGTGCAGATCAGTGGCTTAACAAATAACCACTTCGTAACGATATAAGGTCGACATGTTTCTGCAGTCTAATGGAGTCTCGAGATCTCCTGCTGCTTCCTCAGGACCATTAGTGCTACTGCTAGATAAGATAAAAAAATAAACCATATCACCTGTATAGTGTATGATACTGTGCAATCATCTTCTCATCCTGGATATAAGAAGAAAAGTGTATATGTAAGAAAAATATACATGGGTACAATGTGAAGCATTTAGAAATAACATGCAGTGTTATGCATACTATATACTGTAATGCCAGTCAAGTAGACTTATTGACCGACAACTGGACCGTCTAAGTCAGTCACCACTCACCAAATCGTGAGTATACACATTTTAATTCACTCACCCACTCGATGAGAAGGAAACGCCCCACCTCACCTGGCGTAAGCTCAGGTAGTGGATGCACCGCACTATGAAGAAAACAACACAAAAATCGGTGTAAGCTACACCTATATGTATTCCTAGGCAAACCAGTCTCAGCATGCGCCACACATAGCGCCACAGTCGCAAACCAATAAACCATGATCTGGCCGCGTTCCTCTCTCGTTACAGAGAGAATGTTTATGGAGCTATCAGTTACATATTCACTCGTCAGTGTCCCCAGCATGTTTAGCGGGCTATTAGCTTAATCATCCACTCATCGGTGACCCCAGCAATTGCACACCCGCTGATGCCATTCTTTAGGGGTAAAGTGAAGTAAAACAAAAAAGCAAAAAGAGCTACAAGCAGCTCACCTCTCCGTCGGTACACCGGTCGTCCCTCTAAGCTCAATCTTGGGGAGGCGCCGACTCGGTGTACCGGGAGGGAATAAGTCAGCAACCTGCTTCCGCGTCAGGCATGGGGCGTGTCCACAACGTGCACATCGCGCGATGACGTCACCCAAAGCGCGAGGGACGCGCTATTGCAACTGGGAAATGTAGTTTTCCTGCATCGTTTTAAGACTCAGTTGTAGGTTCGAATCCCCAAGAGGTAATTCGAATCTACATCGATCGTAAATCCACCGTCATAAAGGGTGAAAATTGTGTTATTATATTGCTCAAACGGTATATTGGAGCAATCAACATCACAGAGAAACAGCCTAAGATCCTGGCTCGAACTCGCTGTGATATAGTGCTGAGAAGGTGTAATCATAAGCTCTCACACCGTGAGTCGACCAAAAGGCACTCCACTCGATAAATTGCTCATCATACTATACACAGTGTCGCTTGTAGTAAGTGTATGAGTGAGAATGCTACATGGCAATAACCCATCAATCATAACAAACAAGCCACTATACACAGTGTCGCTTGTAATAAGTGTATGAGTGAAAATGCTTCATTGCAATAACCTATCAATCATAACAAACAAGCCATGCAAATGTCAAATCTTGTTAAAGGAGATCGGTACCATCATGAACCGATGAATATTGGAAACAAAATGTTATAAATACTTCTGGCAGGTAGCCTAGTATAGTAATAACATGTAGGAGATATATCACCAATAGTGTTTACTAAGACATTGACAATCATAGCGGACATGCCATTTGGTATACAGATGCTATGTCATGTCTGAAAACACTTCCATTCATGGAAAAATGTGGTTCATGGGAGGATGCCTTGTGTTTACAACGACATCCAAGGAATTTCATCGTTTAACCCACATTCATCACTCCGAAGTCTGTAAACCCATTTCTGTTCGCATTTGAACAGGAATTTTGAGATGTCAATTACAGAAGGAGGAATCCAAGGTTGGTCCAATACAGTCCAGGAAATATCTGAGGGCTGGTGACCCACTTGTAGGACGTGATTGGTCAATTTCGTTGCTTGTTTACCACAACGAATTGAACTTTTGTGCTCAGAGATTCTCGTTTTAATTTTCCTGGTGGTCATCCCCACGTAGTTCAATTTGCAGGGGCATGTTATCAGGTAAATAAGGTTCGAGCTGTTACAATTGGTGAACCGTCTAAGTTGCCATGGTCTGTTGGTACCTATGTCTATAGTGAGTGTTTTCATAGTTTGGGGACAAGCTGCGCAGCTGCCACACGGATGGTGTCCAGTAACCGCGGGTAAGTCCCATAGAGTACCAACCGCTCGGGGAATCGAGGTTTTTGGTCTCGTATGGACCAACTGGTCTCTCAAATTGCGTCCTCTCTTGAAGGCAAAAAGAGGTGGAGGTATTGAATCAGTGCCCGTATTGAGGATCTTCCAGTGTTTGATAACAATATTTTTGATTTTATTGGAGAGTGTGCTATATGTATTCACACAAGTGATCCTCTCTTGTTGTTTTTTCGGGGGTAGTAGTTCCAACAGGCTTTCCCTGTTGTTATTAGCAGCCCGTTTTCTCGCATGTCTGATGAGGAGTTTGGGGTATTTCTTGTCCCGTAGGTTACTTTCAAGGGTTTGAGAGTGTTCTTGAAAAGCTGTTTTAGTGGAACAATTCCTCTGGATGCGGAGGAATTGCCCAAAAGGTAAATTATCCCTCAATGATTTGGGATGAAAACTCTCGTAGTTGAGCAAGGAATTCCTTGCCATTGGTTTCCTATATAACTCGGAATGTAGGCCCCCTCCTGATGCAGAAATTAACAAGTCCAGAAAAGGTAGCTGATGTTTATGGAACTCAATGGTGAATTTAAGGAATTGATTCCTTTCATTCAACCATGCTATACTAATATGGCGGACGTGAGTTTCGCTGCTCGCGGGCGGAAAAAGGCGTTTTCCGCCCCGCCAGCTCCGCCGTGGTGCCACAGCCCGACATCCTGATGGACCCCTTAGTGTCATCTTATGCTCATCCAATCTCTTAAATATGTTTTTATTAAAAAAATGTTAGGCTTATTTTCAGCCTCTTTAACAACAAGAGTGGCAGCCTGAAGGGTGCTAGAACCTCTACATCGTTAAATGAAAATGTACACCAGTTCTTGAAATTCTGATTCAGCAAATGATACCCCAAAAGGCATCCTACATACATAAACAAAGTGTTACAAACATATTATTTGCCTACAACTTTGTGTTAGTGACACTTATTAATATGCAGAATGCTACTCTCATGAGGAAAAAACTAGCATACAAGATCTTAGCTAATATAGCCTACATTTGAAGGGGAGGGTCACAATTAACCACAACACGTCTTTATAATTAGCAACGGTCAGTGCATAAACAAAATCACTTGTTTATTTCATAATCATAACTGAGGGATCACTATCAGATGATTCCATAGGCTCAGTATCTTTATCATTAGACAGTTCCCTAAATAAATCAGACAGTTTTTTCCCTTTTTTACACCAAAGGCTCATGCACATTCTATAATTGACATGAATCGCATTTTTATTCAATTTATTTCATGAGTGACACCTGTTACCTTGCCTGACTCACATGTAAACAGAATCTTGTATCACCTAGATAGGATAAGGGTATTATTAATTTTAATAGTAAATATGCATGGATTTAATTTGATTCCTAAAGTGCACTAATATCTTCAACACATATTTTGCCATGTGCATCTGATTTGTTCCTTGTCTTTTATAATGTAACCTTGAAATCTGCTTCATCCCATGAAATATCCTATTGTTTATATTTGCATTCTCCACCATATGCTGCAGGGCTATAACAATTGTGTCTGACTGTTTGCTGTTTCAAACCTTAAAATAGAGTTAATGTAATACTGCCTTTTGTTATCTTTTGCATTGTTTAAAGCCTATGGGGCTCATTACGACGGCAGAGGGACCACCACGTCCGGGCCGGAGGTGGCGGTCCCTCCGCCATCTGGCTCCCATTTCCCCCACCACACTAGGATGGCGGGGGAATCGTTCCACAAGAGTGGCGCCCGTCACGCTTCCGCCACAGGCCATCGTTGCCTGTCCGATCACAATGCTGGCGTAAGCCAGCCTTTCCATGGCGGTGGAGCCGCCATATAAAGGCTGGCGGATGCTGGCTTTGGGGGGGGGGCGTTACGGCCCCCCTCTGTGGTGGGGGAGCCAGTTGTGCACTGGAGGGGTAGGTACCCCTACATTCCCATGCACAAGGTGGCAGGCACAGCCCGGTGCCTGCCACGTTGTGCATGGAAATGCACATCGTGGTATTTTAACATTGTGAACGGTGCTGCAGCCAGCAGCACCGTCCGCAATGTTTAAAGGCCAGGATGCACCCGCCATACTGGCGGGCGCATCCTAATTGGGCTGGTGGGACTGCCGCACGTCTGGCAGGCTGTCCCAGCACTGCTATGATGGCTGGCGGACTGATATTTGTCCGCCATCATAGTGAGCCCCTTAGGAAACCAGCCTCTTTCATTACAAGTAGAACACTCTTTAACCACCGCAGGATAACTTTTTTTAGTCACATTCTGCTCTCTAGAACCACATCTATAAAATTTGTAATGTCTATTTAACACGGGCTGCACCAAGCTTTCTTTATTCTATTGTGTAGCTAATTTGATAGTTATAATGGGAAACAGCCTTTAGCATGACGGCGGAATCACGCTGTGCCTTTACAGCTCGCAAGTCATTACAATGACTTGCTTTAGGTGGGCGCATTGGTGCAGAGGTGTTGGATTTCCTACTGATGCACAGACTGGAGTTGGATTAATAAATTATACTAATCAAAAGTGCAGCGCCACCCTAGGGCAAGTTATTGTGATGACTTGCGTGCAAAAGAAATGCTTCATTACAACGCGTTTGTACTAATGACAGCATTAAAACGGCATGCGTTCTAAATGCATGATTAATTCCGACATACAATCAGTTATAATTGTGTATGTCACTAGTGCCACTCGCTCCAGTACTTTGATTACAGATGTAATAAATATTTCTTCATTTTTGTTAGTCTCTATAACTTCTTTCAATACTGAATACTTATTCATGAGCAACTGCACTTGTATTTGTTGTGTACAAGCACTTGGTCTCTTAAATACATTTTACACATTTTCCTGAGCTCACAAACGTATGCCAACACCCTTAGAGCAACCACATACATGTCAGCAGGTTAAGGAAGTCATTTCTATGAAGCAATTTCTATTTGGTATAGAATCTGTGCTTTTCAACAGTTACGTTGCTCTAGTCATAAAAATACAGTTTAAAATGCTCTACAACTTTCGAAATTTATTCGCAGCACCCCGCTGCCTTTTCTTAAGGAACAGAACGTATTGCTAGGGGTGTACCATGCTGTGTCTACCAATAGCAAGAACATTCTTAAAAAATTCACTGGGTCTTTTATCACCGCTTTTCTATGTATAGTATTTTTTATTTATGCTACGTGTTTTCGAAAATTGTGATTTTTGTAAGTGTTGGCTGTGTGTCCTTTTCTTTATGATGAAATAATGACATTGAGTGTTTAATACATATCTGTGGTTTACAGACAAAGCATAATAGCATAATTAATGCCACAAAAATGTAGAAATAATTGCAAAATAACATTCTCTATAATTTAAATGAAACTGTTGTTTTTCATCTTGAACTTTATTGTGTAGTCAGTTGTGCATGTTTAATAGGAAAAGCCACCTCAACTGGTGTAAGAACCAGTTAAGTATGTGAATACACTTGGAGCACTCATAAATAGCCTACACAGGACTAACTAAGGGTTCTAGTTATTTACAAATGCATTTATATTGTATAACTGGCATCAGGAGAGATGGCACGTTAGGCATTGAACTTCTCGTAGTACCTTATGGATCTGACACTTGGATACTGACAGATCCATCTAAAAGATACTGAAGAATACATTTGGCAACCATTTCAAACCTACCTATTGGCAGTACAGTATAGCAAGGACACCCCCACTCAGGAACAGGCAGTACCCACAGGACCTGTGGCTACGTAAAGCTGCAACTGCAATGTGTGTACTCTTTCTCAAATTAGATGAATCAATTTACTGGTTATCCTGCGTGTAATATTGGTGTGCAGATCTATACCTGGTGTTGTATGGGCTTAGCTATATTAACAATTGGAAACGCTGTCATGCACGATGTTGTTCTGTATCGATGCCTGTATTACAACACTGTGATGTTCTGCTCTTTATATTTTTCTTATTTGTTTTTGTAATTTGGAACCCCCGCTCCCCCCCCCCCCAAAAGATACTGAAGATTCGGGATTTTACTAAAGGTCTGGATGCCCAACGTGTCTTGTTAAGTACAGATGCTGAAAAAGCATTAGATGACATTGAATGAGAGATGGTGTATACTGTTTGCTATGAACTGTGGAGCAGTCTTCAAAATGGCATGATCCTCTCTGCGTTAAGGGGCCGATTACGATGGCGGAGGGACCGCCACTGCCAGTCATGCAGTGGCGGTCCTTACGCCATCGGACCGTGATTTCCCCCCGCCACATTACGATGGTGGGGGAATCACTTTCGGACCGCGGCTGGCGCAAAGACCGTCTGCCACGGAACAGCCACAGGCAATCATTCCGATTGCCTGGCGGAGCAGTCTGCATCCATGAAATGGTGGCGGTGCCTAGCAGGCACTGTCCGCCAAATTAAGATGCTGTCTCCAGCCAGCCTTTCCGTGGCGGGTAAACCGCCATTGAAAGGCTGGTGGAGATTGGTTTCGGGGGCCTGTTGCGGGCCTCCCTTGTGTAGGGGGGAGCTGTGGATGCACTGGTGCCCCCTACATTTCATTGCATCAAGTGGCAAGACCCATGTGGTGCCTGCCACGTAGTGCAATGTAATGCACAACATGCTATTTTAACATTGCGGCGGGTGCTGCTGTCAACAGCACCTGCCGCAATGTTAATATACAAAATGCGACTGCCGCATGTATTGCGGACGGTCCCGGTCACCACCACAATGGCGGACGGACTCCAGTCAGTCCTCCATCGTAATTGGCCCCTAAATTAGAGTAGCACATATATTTGCAAATGGTGTACTTTCAATGGAAGTTAATTTATCTTATGGCACAAAATAGCAATGCTTGTTATCACCTTTATTGGCTGCATTGGCATTTGAACTATTAGCTATTGCTTTCAGTAATGAGAGTACAATAAAAGAAGTAATAGTTGGAAACCTAGAAATGCAGGTTTTATTATATGCAGACAATATATGAATAACTATTTCAAACCTTGAATCATCTATTTCACATATAGTGATTTTTATTAAGAAGTTTTTTAAAGATTCGGGACACATTGGGATAAATCTAAGAGATCATGTTGAAAGATTCATGTGAACTGACCCATGAATAAAATAGTTATGTATCTGGATCTTGATTGTTATGGGGAACATTATATCATTAAATATAGATCCAGTTTTCGAACAATCAAAATGTGTTTTTAAAAGATGGGAGAATTTGAATATATGTGTTCAAAAAGGAGGGAGAGAATGATCCAGAGAGATCAATAAGGGCGTAATTACCACTCACAAGGAGCGGAAGGTCCAGCCTCGGTCCGTGCCCTCAGTCAGTATTATTCACAAGAAAATGGACAAGGCTGTTCCTCGGGAAGAAAGGGTAGTGTGATGCACTGGTCAAAGGAAAGAGTGTTGGTTAAAGGGTATTAACCTCCCACTGGGTATCCATTGTGTTGGATATGTTTGCCTCACACACCCTTGCAGGTGTCATGCTTCATCATAGGCGTTGCTCCTCGTTGGGTAGGCGGTGCAATCCCCAACGGGCTCACCTCGAAGAGGGGCTCTTTAGCGGAGATCTTTTAAATCCAACTGCCTATGGGTGAAGTGTGGGTATGGGGCCAGAAGGGTTGTAGACTTATATGTGAGTTAAAATGTAGCGTGGGGTACCAGAGACTACTTTATTCGGGAGGTCCCTCGTTACAATTAAAAGGTGAAACTAGACTAGGCTTTCTGGAAAATAATGTTTCCTTGTTCTAGACTAGGCTAGGAAGTATAAAAACGGTCGACATGTTTCTCGCTATGTAACAATGACTTGCGATTCGTCAGGACCTATATGGTATAGTCTACAAAACAATTTGTTCTAGTGTCTATATCAAACTGTATTGCTCATTATCAATATTTGGGAAAGTTATACCTCTATAGTGCTGTTCCTTGCCTAAAGGTCAAGAATTATTCGCCCCATCAATACCCGGCGGGTGGTACAGCAGGAATGGTGCCTCTGAATTATAGGCTACAAGTTTCCGTGTAGTAGGCCAGTATCCTACCCCTCATTCCGCCGGGATCGGGCAGAATTTGAATATAGGAATATGGAGAAGAATTAATTAAATACATTGTTAGTAATTCTTACATTTTTAAATGTTTAGTAGCCTAAATGTAAAATGTCTTATTTACAAGTATAAGCAAATAGAGAAAACATTTTTGTTTTTCGCTTGAGGTTCAAATAGTAAAACAAAAATTTAATTGAGGTACCTACAATAGTGTATCTTTTGGAGAGAGCTGGATTTCCCTAACCTAGAACAATGTCAATGGGTTTTTCTTCTCCTAAAACGTATGTGTGCAGTGGTGTTACAATTATAAAAAACCCCAGCTGGATATATTTTGGATGGCAATAGCAATGGTGACTTGATTGTCTAAATTTGGTCCTCTCAGAATAATTTTTCGATATAAAAATACTTTAAGCTTATTAAATATTACAATTCCTCTGGTGAGAAAGGTAATGAGGAAAATGGGAGTTAATCTAGATAGACATCAATATTCTTAATAAGTGAGAAAAACAAGGACATGAGACTTAATTTGAGACAACTGAAATTAGCGGAAATAATTTTATTCAACATGAATGGAATGGGTGTGAATATGGCCCCTTTTGTTGATCCAAAAAAGGGATTATAAATTGAACTTGGAAATTGATAAGTTTAGGTCATTGAAATACGGTTTGCAAGTTGCAGCTTTTACAACGGAATGCTTCCTCAGGACCTCTAATTACTAAGGGGCCGATTCTGATTTCGTCCAGAAGGGCTCCGAACTATGTTGGGAGCCCTTCTGACCGAACCTGTCAGTGCCAGCCGGATTCCTTTCCGACCGAGCCATTCCGATGGGCTCGGTTGGAAAGGAATCCGACTTGGATTTCTGGATTGCGGACGAGCCTGTCCGCAGTCTGGAAATCCCTCAGTACTCCCCCGGTCGTCTCTTTACGATCGATGGAGTACGATGCCAGCTTTTCACTGCCTTTTCGTGCTGGTCTGTCCGGCACGAAAAGGCAGTCGGAAGCTGGGGGCCCCCATGGGTGTGAGGCCACTGGATGGCGGCCTGGGGACACCTATGGGGCCCCTCCATTGATCCCTGTACCCGGTGGCAGGCCCCTTGGGGTGCCGGCCACAGGGTGCGGGGATGAACTGCACCCCTGCTTTCAGCAATGCAGGCATGCATTCCACTCGGAATGCATGCTTGTATTGCAAAGTATACGAATGCCACCGAACCCTGTTCGGTTGCATCGTACTAGCAGGGCTGTAACCGACGACAGCAGGTCAGTCGGTTTCAGTTCTTGGCCGATGTTGGACGGACTCTGGTCCGTCCGACATCGGAATAGGCCCCTAAATGTCAGGTCAAGTCAAAGGATCTTTATTTCGGCTCAACTGCCATAAAAGAACATGCTTTAAATACATAAAAACAATATAGAAACAAAATCTTAGTTAAAATGTAGAGCACATATAAAAATCTGGCAAAATACATTAGAATAAAAAGGGCCAAGACAAAATGTCCATAAGAAAATTAAAGTACACAGCGAGGAGTGAGCACAGTTGTACACCTTTTTTTGCCTTAACCTCCACATTCACATCAGGTACCCTGAGACAGAAAAGATGATACACTGCCTGGTGTCGCTTCTAAGTACTTTAAACACAGTCTTGTTGTTCCTAAGACCCAAGATGCATCGGACTGGCAATATTCTCTTCTTCCTATACACATGCTAGACTGGATAAAATAAAATTACACGTTCAACCGTCTC
The DNA here is from genome assembly GCF_964261635.1 of Lissotriton helveticus. NCBI lineage: Eukaryota > Metazoa > Chordata > Amphibia > Caudata > Salamandridae > Lissotriton > Lissotriton helveticus. Next base: position 823,621,169 of record NC_136063.1, on the reverse strand, counting down.
TACCACTCCAGACCGGGCAAGTTCAAATCGAATCAGAGTTGTCAATCTTCCATTCAGCAGTAAAAGTGCGAATGGTTAAAGTGCCTAGAAAGAATATGATGTACAAAGTCCTAGCATGAGGGGGCTCAACCTCATTCAATTTTGAACTCCCAAAAATAAAATAGTGAGGACCAAGTTGGTCTATGTGGTTCCAGAAAGCACCTGTCAATGTCTGTCTCGAGACGGTTTACTGATAGAATATTGACGCCCAAAATATCCCTATATACAAATAACGAGTCATAAACATCGATGTCAAAATATCGCCATCCTATATTTATAATGGTAAGCATAAAAACATCGGGAAAAAATATCGATGTAAAAAATAAAGATGTACAAAATATATATTTTTTTAATATATATAAAAAATAATGTTAAATATATTAAATAACTAGCTTAGCTGCGATCTCCGAAGAAAGGAAATTCAAGGAAACTCGTTATGATAACATTCAATTTACATTGTGTCATTTTTATTGAAACTTATTCATTTTAATATGGAAAACATTTCAAAGTGTCGTTTTAATGCTCTTTATTTATTTGAGTGCTTGTGGATAAACGATTTTTTGTTTTTCCCTCTGGTACGTACATCAGTATTCAAAAGATTATGAGGGCCCTGGGGGGCCGATATTTAAAAAATGTTTATGCCGGAAACCTTCGCGGGAGTGTACTCAACAACTTCCTAAAGTTTCATGGCGATCGGATGAATGTGCTTGTGGATACACGATTTGTTGTTTTTCTGTCTGGTGCGCACATCAGTATTCGAAAGATTATGAGGGCCCTGGGGGGCCGATATTTAAAAAAAATGTATGCCAGAAACCTTTGCGTGAGTGTACTCAACAACTTCCCAAAGTTTCATGGCGATCGGATGAATGGTGTAGTGATGCATAAAGGACAAACAGACAGACAGACAGACATACTTTCGTTTTTATATCTATAGATAAAATAAGTTTTAAAAAATGTATTTGGATTTAATATACATTTTAACAAATATAAGAAATACATTTTATTTAAAAAAACATACATATATAAAATGTATAAACAAAATAATACTATTAATTTTAATTTATTTTAAATGTTTATACATTTATAATAATATACAAATAAAATAAAAAAATAATATATATATATATATATATATATATATATATATATATATATATATATATATATATATATATATACACACCTATTACATAAATTATAATAAAAATAACATTATATTATAAATTAAAACATTAAAATATTTAATAGTCTTTAAACCTAAACAACAGTAGGGAAAGTGTTGGACAGCAAAGTGGTAAAAATAACTATTCCCAATCCAGTCAGTGCAACAGTAGGGAAAGTGTTGGATAGAGGAGGGGTAAAAATGACTATTTCCACTCCAGTGAGTGCAACAGTAGGGAAAATGTTGGATAGCGGAGGGGTAAAATTACTATTCCCACTCCAAAGGGTGCAACAGTAGGGGCAAAAATATTCCCATTGGAGTCAGTTCAAAACAAACAAAATATCAACTACAACACAAAAGATTAAAAAAAACAAAAACGAAAACATGTATAAAAATGTTAAATAAAAAAGTGGCAGGGACCTGATTTGGCCTCTTACGCGGTTTAAAACCCATATTGGGGTTCTTCGATGCATCGACAGGGCCAATTAATTGTACAATCAGTGGTACAATCTCGCCTAGATTATTGTAATGGCCTTTTCTGGGCGTAAATAAAACTGTCACTAAAAGACTTCAATGGGCACAGAATGCATTCTGTTTCCTCTTTGCCCTGCCAAAACACTGTCACACTTCCAATCTTCTCTGTGGTCTTCACTGGCTGCCCATTGAACACAAAGTACAGTTTAAGTCCCTCTGCGCCACCCATAAGATCTTATATGGGCAGGTTCCCCAAATTCTGGAGGGGCTCTTCACACCATATGTCCCATCCCGTGCCCTGCGCTCTGCCGACCTGCATCTGGTATGCACTCCTGCTACGCGCAGACGTAGAGCATGGGGGCGCTCTTTTAAGGCGAGGACTCCTGCCCTATGGAATACCATCCCACTTATGGCCCGGAGCACACAGGACCACTGGGCCGTTAGGAAATTGATAAAAACCTGGCTCTTTTCTACCATCTAGCTTCCTCTATCTGGTCACTTGGTCTGTCGGCGCTGGGACACCCCGTTGCTGGGGTAGCCATGCGCTATGTAAATGTTTTTAACATAACATAAATTAAGATAGAAAAATATTATAATGTTAAAAAGATCTAACAAATACCTAGAAGTATTTTTTTTAATTAAAAATAATTTACAAACAAATAACTATTGTTAATAGAAATTATTTATAATCAAAAACATTAATTATTACATAAATGTAATCTTTTTATTTCCTACCCTATACCACCATACAATTCACTACATGCATCTAAATAAAAAAAGAATGTACCTCCATAATTAACATAATTATCAATTAAAGAAATATTATTAATTAAAAAACAAATTAAAGCAGCTAAAAATTAATTTATCCCCCAAATGTTACCCGTATAAAACCAAAACCCACACACAAAATAAAAATAAATAATTACCATAAAAATGTATGAATTGATTAATTAATATCAATGATCAACTAATTAATAATTAATTAAACATAAATTACTTTCAACCCTCTACCCAAATAAACACCACAACCCAAACCTAACAATCAATACACAATTTCCATAACTAATTTTACATTAATAAATTAATTTCAATTAAAAACAATGTATTCATTCATTTAAAAGAATGTACTTTCCACCCTTTACCACTATAAACCCCACAACTCACATCTTAAATTAATTACACAATTGCCTTGTTTAAATTGTAATTAATTAATTAACTAATAATTATTAATTAATTATAAATAAATTACTTCCCACCCTATCCCCCTATAACCACCACCACAACTCCTAAAAAAATAACACAATTAACATAATTATTTACTAATTAATTAACAAGCAGTTAATAAATAATTAATAATACATTAATTCACACAAATAACACTATAAAATAAATAAATATTAATACAAAATATTAATACATTTATTATAATTCCATTACTTCCCACCCTATTCCCCTATAAACCCACAACCCACTCCTAAACAAATGTCACAATTACCATAATTACCAATTAATTAATTAATAATACTTATCAACCAATTAATAAATAATTAATGATAAATTAATTCCCACAATTAACAACATAAATTATAAATTGAATACATGTTAATAAATACAAAATATGAATCCATTTATTATAATTACTTCCCACTTTCTGCATCATAATATTTCCAACTCGATTTTTGTGTATGTCGACATTTCAAACTCGATATTCTGTCTGTGCACCTCTAGAGACTGATGCAACATCTGCTGGAGTAGACCAGAGATTCTCTAACCCAATCTGCCTAAGACGATCCCTCTCTACGCCAGGGGATCTTGCTGGCCCCCGACTGCCCCATCACCTCTTCTAGAGTGTTTTGGAAGGATATAACCTCAGGAGCTATCCACAATTTCTGCCAATACATCAGAGGTTTCAAGCCCGCTATGTAATTAACACACCGTAGCCCATATTCTAACTAGTGGACACGGGGGGTACTTGCTGGGAAGTTATGTAAAATTTAAATGAACCATTTTTCTACTAAGTCAAGAGATCTAGCATCTAAATGGCCCCACAGTTCTCCACCATACAATGAGGACGCCCGTGCCTAACACCTATAGTTCTCACGGGCTGGGGTAAATGGGCAATATGGGGAAGTATGCTGAGCTCTCAGGATGCCACCACAATATTGCTTGAGCGTAAGTCTACGCTTCTGGATGTGAAATGTCCAGTCAAATTGTTTAGAAAGTGTGACCGCCCTAGGTAGTCAAACACTCCAACACATTCCAAACTTTCACCGTTGAGGGTGGGAATCGAACGGGATGTTGGGCAGGAGTTGAATACCATATATTTGGTCTTGCCAAGGTTGATCTACAGCCCCCAGATGGCTCCAAAGCAATCCAAGATCTTTTGTAAACCCATAGAATTTGGATAGCAAAAGGGTATCATCCACAAACAGAAGGGCTTGGATCTTAACCTCAGGCAAGGGACGGAACATCACCCTCACAATTCTCCAGATGTAAAACTAAATGGTTAATGCAGAGGAGAAATAGGGTTGGGGCCAACACACACCGCTTGCCTCACTCCCTGATTAATAGGAATGGGGTCGGTTAGCTCTCCCTGAGGACCACATCTAACCTGTGCATAGTTCATGGAGTGTAGCCTGCTAATTGCTTTTAAAACATAGGCAGGCGCCCCTATCTCCACCAAACCTCTCCATAAGGATTCTCTGGGGACTAGATCGAAAGCAGTTCAGAGATCTACAAAAATGAGATAAAATCAGCCTCCCCCCAGAGGCATGTACTTCCAATACAGTAACCGTAGACAAGAAACGTGGTCAATTGTGACTATACCGCCTCTGAAGCTGGCTTGCAACGGGGTTAGAACGTCTACATCTGCCATCCACTCGTTCAGCTTGTTCAAAATAATATGACTGAACAATCTTTGCGCACTATCGATGAGGCCAATTGGTCTATAATTAGCAGAGGAAGATCTTTAGCCCTTTTTACGGGCTCGGCGACGTCACCACTTCGTCAGAAGTGGGGAGGAGCTGCGAGCCGTATTGTAGCGGGTTTCTGGCTCGTGCTGGAAAAATTCTTTTTTGCTCGTGCATTTGCAGTGCTTTATTTTGTAATCTGAATGGTGATTGGTCCTCGCGGTACTGTTTTTTTAGTAGTCTTGATGCGATAAGGCATATGTAATGGTCGTCCGCCATTATTGGCATTTTCTGTGCGGTTTCGCGCACGGCAGCCCATTAATTTTAATTAGGAGCTGTCAGGGTGCCCTTCTAATGCAATCCAGATGGTGGGAGCGCGTTCACCATTCTGCATTGCATGTATAGGGCGCGCGTTCGTCTGCAGCGTTTTTGGGGCTGAAAAATGTGGACGTCTATTGTATTGAACTTTTATGTGATTTATCATTGCTCGGAAAAATGTTTGTTTGCAAGGAAGTGTTCCCGATTAGAAGGACATGGTGTTCGCTTATTTCCTTTGAAGCGCTGATCTGATATGTATTTTTCTTTAATAGCAACACGTACTTTGGGTACCACTACCAGTACCACCACCACCAGTACTACCAGTACTAACACCATCAGTACTACCAGTACTACACCCAGCAGTACTACCACTACTACAGCCACCAGTACTACCACTACTACAGCCACCAGTACTACCACTACCACCACCACCACCAGTACTACCAGTACCACCACCACCAGCACCACCACTAACAGTACTACCACTACCAGTACTAACAGTACCACTACCACCACCACCAGTATCAACATCACCAGTACTACCACCACCACCAGTACTACCACTACCAGTACCACCACCACGACCAGTACTACCAGTACTACAGGCACCAGTACTACCACTACCACCACCACCAGTACTACCAGTACCACGACCACCAGTACTACCACTACTTTAGCCACCAGTACTACCACTACCACCACCACCACTACCACCACCACCAGTACTACCAGTACCACCACCACCAGTACTACCACTACCAGTACCACCACCACCAGTACTACCACCACCAGTACCACCACCACCAGTACTACCACTACCAGTACTACAGCCAGCAGTACCACCACCACCAGTACTACTGCTACCAGTAACACCACCACCAATTCTAACACTACCAGTACCTCCACTACATATACTACCACTGCCAATACCACCAGTACTGACCACTACCGGTACCACCACCACCACCAGTACCACCACCACCACCACCAGTACTACCACTACCAGTACTACGGCCAGCAGTACCACCAATGCTACTGCTACCAGTACCACCACCACCAGTACTACCGCTACCAGTACCACCACCACCAGTACCACGACTACCAGTACTACCACCACCAGTACTACCACCACCAGTACTACCACTACCAGTACCACCACCTCCAGTACTACCACTACTACCACTACCAGTACCACCACCACCAGTACTACCAGTACCACCACCACCAGTACTACCACTACCAGTAAGACCACCACAGTACTACCACTACCAGTACCACCACCACCAGTACTACCAGTACTACCACCATCAGTACTACCAGTACTACCACCATCAGTACTACCACTACCAGTACCACCACCACCAGTACTACCACTACCAGTACCACCACCACCACCAGTACTACCAGTACTACCACCATCAGTACTACCAGTACTACCACCACCAGTACTACACTACTACAGCCACCAGTACTACCACTACTACAGCCACCAGTACTACCACTACCACCACCAACAGTACTACCACCACCACCAGTACTACCAGTACCACCACCAGCAGTACTACCACTACCAGTACTACCACTACCAGTACTACCAGTACCACTACCACCACCAGTACTACCAGTACTACCACCATCAGTACTACCAGTACTACCACCACCAGTACTACCACTACTACAGCTACCAGTACTACCACTACTTTAGCCACCAGTACTACCACTACCACCACCACCACTACCACCACCACCAGAACTACCAGTACCACCACCACCACCAGTACTACCACTACCAGTACCACCACCACCAGTACTACCACCACCAGTACCACCACCACCAGTACTACCACTACCAGTACTACAGCCAGCAGTACCACCACCACCAATACTACTGCTACCAGTACCACCACCACCACCAATTCTAACACTACCAGTACCTCCACTACATATACTACCACTGCCAATACCACCACCACCACCAGTACTGACCACTACCGGTACCACCACCACCACCAGTACCACCACCACCAGTACCACCACCACCAGTACTACCACTACCAGTACTACGGCCAGCAGTACCACCACCACCAATGCTACTGCTACCAGTACCACCACCACCAGTACTACCGCTACCAGTACCACCACCACCAGTACCACGACTACCAGTACTACCACGACCAGTACTACCACCACCAGTACTACCACTACCAGTACCACCACCTCCAGTACTACCACTACTACCACAACCAGTACCACCACCACCAGTACTACCAGTACCACCACCACCAGTACTACCACTACCAGTAACACCACCACCAGTACTACCACTACCAGTACCACCACCACCAGTACTACCAGTACTACCACCATCAGTACTACCAGTACTACCACCACCAGTACTACCACTACCAGTACCACCACCACCAGTACTACCACTACCAGTACCACCACCACCACCAGTACTACCAGTACTACCACCATCAGTACTACCACCACCAGTACTACCACTACTACAGCCACCAGTACTACCACTACTACAGCCACCCGTACTACCACTACCACCACCAACAGTACTACCAACACCACCAGTACTACCAGTACCACCACCACCAGTACTACCACTACCAGCACTACCACTACCAGTACTACCAGTACCACTACCACCACCAGTACTACCAGTACTACTACCATCAGTACTACCAGTACTACCACCACCAGTACTACCACTACTACAGCTACCAGTACTACCACTACTTTAGCCACCAGTACTACCACTACCACCACCACCACTAACACCACCACCAGTACTACCAGTACCACCACCACCAGTACTACCACTACCAGTACCACCACCACCAGTACTACCACCACCAGTACCACCACCACCAATACTACTGCTACCAGTACCATCACCACCAATTCTAACACTACCAGTACCTCCACCACATATACTACCACTGCCAATACCACCACCACCACCAGTACTGACCACTACCGGTACCACCACCAGTACCACCACCACCAGTACCACCACCACCAGTACTACCACTACCAGTACTACGGCCAGCAGTACCACCACCACCAATGCTACTGCTACCAGTACCACCACCACCAGTACTACCGCTACCAGAAACACCACAACCAGTACCACGACTACCAGTACTACCACCACCAGTACTACCACCACCAGTACTACCACTACCAGTACCACCACCTCCAGTACTACCACTACTACCACTACCAGTACCACCACCACCAGTACTACCAGTACCACCACCACCAGTACTACCACTACCAGTACCACCACCACCAGTACTACCACTACCAGTACCACCACCACCACCAGTACTATCAGTACTACCACCATCAGTACTACCAGTACTACCACCACCAGTACTACCACTACTACAGCCACCAGTAGTACCACTACTACAGCCACCAGTACTACCACTACCACCACCACCAGTACTACCAGTACCACCAGTACTACCACTACCAGTACTACCACTACCAGTACTACCAGTACCACTACCACCACCACCAGTACCACCACCACCAGTACTACCACCACCAGTACTACCAGTACCACCACCACCACCAGTACTACCACTACCAGTACCACCACCACCACCACCAGTACTACCAGTACTACAGCCACCAGTACTACCACTACCACCACCACCAGTACTACCAGTACCACGACCACCAGTACTACCACTACCAGTACTACCACTACCAGTACCACTACCACCACCAGTACTACCACCACCAGTACCACCACCACCAGTACTACGGCTAGCTGTACCACCACCACTAGCACTACCACTACCGGTACCACCACCAGTACTACCACTACCAGTACCACCACCACCAGTACTACCACTACCAGTACCACCACCAGTACCACCACTACCAGTACTACCACCACCAGTACTACCACCGCCAGTACTACCACTACCAGTACCACTACCTCCAGTACTACCACTACTACCACTACCAGTACCACCACCACCAGTACTACCACTACCAGTACCACCACCACCAGTACTACCACTACCAGTACCACCACCACCACCAGTACTACCAGTACTACCACCATTAGTACTACCATTACTACCACTACTACAGCCACCAGTACTACCACTACTACCACTACCACCACCAAACAGTACTACCACCACCACCAGTACTACCAGTACCACCACCACCAGTACTACCACAACCAGTACTAACAGTACCACTACCACCACCACCAGTACCACCACCACCAGTACTACCACCACCAGTACTACCAGTACCACCACCACCACCAGTACTACCACTACCAGTACCACCACCACCACCAGTACCACCAGTACTACAGCCACCAGTACTACCACTACCACCATCACCAGTACTACCAGTACCACGACCACCAGTACTACCACTACCAGTACTACCACTACCAGTACCACTACCACCACCAGTACTACCACCACCACCAGTACCACCACCACCAGTACTACCACTACCAGTACCACCACCAGTACCACCACTACCAGTACCACCACCACCAGTACTACCAGCACCAGTACTACCACTACCAGTACCACCACCTCCAGTACTACCACTACTACCACTACCAGTACCACCACCACCAGTACTACCAGTAACACCACCACCAGTACTACCACTACCAGTACCACCACCACCAGTACTACCACTACCAGTACCACCACCACCAGTACTACCACTACCAGTAGCACCACCACCACCAGTACTACCAGTACTACCCCCATCAGTACTACCAGTACTACCACCACCAGTACTACCACTACTACAGCCACCAGTACTACCACTACTACAGCCACCAGTACTACCACTACCACCACCACCAGTACTACCACCACCACCAGTACTACCAGTACCACCACCACCAGTACTACCACAACCAGTACTACCAGTACCACTACCACCACCACCAGTACCACCACCACCAGTACTACCACCACCAGTACTACCAGTACCACCACCCCCACCAGTACTACCACTACCAGTACCACCACCACCACCAGTACTACCAGTTCTACAGCCACCAGTACTCCCACTACCACCACCACCAGTACTACCAGTACCACGACCACCGTGACTACCACTACCAGTACTACCACTACCAGTACCACTACCACCACCAGTACTACCACCACCAGTACCACCACCACCAGTACTACCACTACCAGTACTACGGCCAGCAGTACCACCACCACTAGCACTACCACTACCGGTACCACCACCAGTACTACCACTACCAGTACCACCACCACCAGTACTACCACTACCAGTACCACCACCAGTACCACCACCAGTACCACCACTACCAGTACTACCACCACCAGTACTACCACCTCCAGTACTACCACTACCAGTACCACCACCTCCAGTACTACCACTACTACCACTACCAGTACCACCACCACCAGTACTACCAGTAACACCACCACCAGTACTACCACTAACAGTACCACCACCACCAGTACTACCACTACCAGTACCACCACCAACAGTACTACCAGTACTATCACCATCAGTACTAGTACTACAACCAGCAGTACTACCACTACTACAGCCACCAGTACTACCACTACTACAGCCACCAGTACTACCACTACCACCACCACCACCACCAGTACTACCAGTACCACCACCACCAGCACCACCACTACCAGTACTACCACTACCAGTACTACCACTACCAGTACTACCAGTACCACTACCACCACCACCAGTACCACCATCACCAGTACTACCACCACCAGTACTACCAGTACCACCACCACCACCAGTACTACCACTACCAGTAGCACCACCACCACCAGTACTACCAGTACTACAGGCACCAGTACTACCACTACCACCACCACCAGTACTACCAGTACTACGACCACCAGTACTACCACTACCAGTACTACCACTACCAATACCACTACCACCACCAGTACTACCACCACCACCAGTACTACCACTACCAGTACTACGGCCAGCAGTACCACCACCACCAATGCTACTGCTCTCCACCAGCCATCAGTGCACAATTTCTACAGGCAGTCACGGCCATCAGTACATGCATCGATTGTTACACATCCACAATTAAGTATTGTAGCAATCTCAGTATGGTACACTTTAATTTTAAACATATTCATGTAAAAACACAGCATGCCACCATTGCTACAATTACAATCTAACACACATAATTCCACTACACACCACATTAACACACTCCATAACACTTAGCAAAAATACATTACCATTTACAATGCCATTAGCTCAAACTCAAATAAATCCGAGCCCGATTGCATTTCTAATGCTTGTTAAAAATTGGAATTATCTCCGTCCCGGCCCACGTTTGTGGCATAGGAGCACCAGTCAATAGGGCATTAAAGAACAAAACGAAATAAGGGCACCATATATTCTTAATCAATTTATACAGATCACTGGGCACTCTGTCCAGCCCTGGTGCCTTGTTAGGTGTAATCATGTCCAGGGCTTTGGAGATATCTATGCCCGATATTTAGGGTACCTGTTGTTGCACAATAAAGATGAAATGAATTTTACTTTTAATGACATTCAGCATTAAACCCCATCTGTTGCACTCCCACACTCTTTTTCCTTTAGAGATGGTAGATTTATAAAGTGACCTAGCTGCCCAAATGGCATCTCTGGACCTTGTTCTTCTAGACCTCTGAAGCACGTCTAGCTTCTCTGGATGACTTTGCATATCAAGAGGTCTCTTTTTTCCAACTCTCTGTATCTGCAGATTCTTTAGTGAGTAGGTTCCTGAGGGAGGCAACCATATAATTATGAACATAGAATTATGAATTAAACATATGATCACCGGGCACATTCTCAGCGGCCACAGCTTCTAATGCTACAGTCACCACATTTAACACCTTCTGAAGGTTGACTCAACCACTGTACTACTCTTGAACCTACTCTGATTGTTGGCAGGGACCAGCCTTCGATCTAAAGCCTAGTTTGGGGCTTTGTGAAGGGAATCTTCCAGGGCTACCAGTGGTAGGCCCGATATTATCACCATATCGACCAAACCTGGCCACAGCCTAATATCAAAAAGGATTAAATCAATTAGGCTGGTACAATGCAGGCGGTTATACGTATGTCGCCCCCTCCCTGTCTGATTTGGATCTCCCATTGCATGCCCAAAGGCCATTGTTTAGGGTAAACACTTTCAACTACATTACTGCAGCAGACCATCTCTTCATAGAAGAACGTGTGACTCCAGGGATGCCCGAGGCATGGTCTTCTTCATTACTTAAATCATTATGCAAGTCAACTGCCTGCCACTAAGCTCCATTGACCCCAGGTCTACAATACACATTATGCAGGAAATACACTGTACCAGAAGGAAACATTAAGATGACACATTGGATGTGGATCTGGTTGTCTGGGCTTCCCAGTGTGAAATGAAATTAAATGAAAAATTGCATTTGTATAGCGCATAACTACCCTGAGGCCTCGCAGCGCTTGAAGATTAAATGGCTTAGCGCAGGCTCAGGTAGATCAGCAGGATTTAGCACACAAATGCGTTTTCAGGGACTTTCTGAAAGATAGGAGGTTGCTGTTTCCTCGGATAGTGAGTGGAAGGGCATTCCAGAGTCTGGTCGCCGAATGGGAAAAGGAGCGGCCACCCCACGGGCTCTATTGATTTTGAAGGAGGTAGCCAGCTGCAGGGTGCCAGAACGGAGGGAGCGGGCTGGGACGTAGGGCGTAACCAGAGGATGCAAAATCGCTGGGCCTGCACGATGAAAGGATTTGTGCAAAATGCACAAAGCCTTAAATTGCACCCTGGCAGCCATTGGGAGCCAATGGAGATCTTTCAGTGCCTTCCTCGCCGACTGCCGACGGGACAGATTAAACAGTAGGCGGGCCGCACTATTTTGTGTGACCTGAAGCTTCTGTAGTACCGAGGCCGGGGCTCCCAGATAGAGAACGTTCCCGTAATCCAGGCGGGAGAGTATCAGGGCCTGGACCATGATCCTCCTCGCCTGGAAAGGGAGCAAGGGGAGTACCCTGCGGAGCATCCTCATTAATCCAAAACAGGTGGCAGCAGTCTTGGTGGCCTGGACCGAGAAGTCAAGGGCGGTGTCAAGCCAGATCCCGAGGCTCTTTATCTGGGATTTCGGGGCGGGGGGAACGCCCAGACATGGTGGCCAGATGCGTGCAAGAACCGACAGGAGAGGATTGCCGAGAAGAATGATGTCTGTCTTCTCCCCGTTCAGTTTCAGACAGGAAGCTTGCATCCATCTGGCAACAGCCTCTAGACAGGGGCCTAAGGTGTTGGATGATCCATCTGAGTGATCTAGAGAGACCACCAGCTGTGTATCATCCGCGTAGGTGACAATACGCACACCCAAGGGATGGACTATCCTGTCCAAAGGTTCCATGTAGGCATTAAACAGGGTCGGGCTCAGGGAGGAGCCCTGAGGGACCCCGCACTTGAGGGGATGTTTAGGAGAGGCTACCTCACCCTCGAAGACCTGGAAAAAACGCTCGCTCAGAAAGGAGGCAAGCCATTCCAGGGCCGCGCCCGACACGCCCATGCCAGCCAGTCGATGTAATAGCGTGGCATGGTTTACCGTGTCGAACGCGGCGCTGAGGTCTAATAAGATAATGGCCACCTTTCCTCCCTGATCCAGAACGTCTCTTGCTTCTTCCGTAACCGCTAACAAAGCGGTTTCGGTACCGTGTTGAGGGCAGAATCCTGTCTGGGAGGCACGTAGCAGACCATTGGATTCCAAATAGTCTGTTAAGATGTTATTAATGTGCCTCTCCAGCAGTTTACTCAGCCAGGGGAGTAACGAGATGGGGCGGTAATTGGACAAATTACTCTGATCAAGGGTAGGCTTTTTGTGTAGTGCCCTCACCATGGCGCATTTCCAGGAGGGTGGAACAGATTTGGAAACAATAGAAGTGTTTAAGGCTTCTAGGATGACAGGACGGATGACGTCCAGGGCCTTAACAAGGATCTGAGGGGGTGCCGGATCGTTGGGTGACCCGGAAGTGACTTTGGAGATTAATCTGTCCAGACCACAGGCATCAAGAAGCGGAATTGAGTCCAACTTACAGAGAGCCGGTGAGTCAGCTAATTTGGGTGGGGCGGAGCTGGCATTGACCATGAGATTGCTAAAAGAAGAGTATATGGTCGAGATTTTCTTTGAGAAGAAGGTGGCCAACTCATTGCAGCGGTCTTGTGCACCTTCGGCAGTAGGACGCTCAGCCAGAGGTGAAATAAGAGACTTAGCTATCCTAAAGATTTCCCTGGGTGCATTGGCTGCTGAATTGATTTTCCCTTCATAGAAAGAAGCTTGCGCCTTTTTGATCTCTGATTTGTAGAGCTTCATTACAGCCCTATAATCCTCTTTCCTGGACTGAGAGTGTTCTTTCCTCCAAGCTCTCTCAAGTTTACGACACTCAAGTTTTAATGACCTGAGAGCAGGAGTATACCAAGGTGCGACTTTAGGTCTTCTAATAAGTTTACATGGGCGTTTGGGAAGAACCTGGTCGAGGGTGCTGGAAATCCAATGGTCAAAATCGTAGGAGGCAGAGGCAGGAGTCGTAGCCTTCCTTGGGGGATCTTGGGCGAGAACAGCTGTCCAGTCAGTGAGGGGGAGTGAGGACCATTTCCTTCCCAGATGCTTTGTAGGAACATAACGGGGGGAGGGGGAATTCGAAAACCAGGTGAAAGGTATCAAAAAATGGTCGGTCCAGGGTAGAGGAGTGTGATCTCCTAGAACGTGCATCATAGGGAAGTCTTGACCCAAATTAATAATCCCCCTGAGGGCCTACCTTTTCCTGACGTGGTGGAAGTAACAAAGAAGTTGACATTTTCTGCACAAAATTGTGTGACCAATGCCCACGTTTCTTGGAAAGCACAAGTATCGAATGAGTCTATGGAAGTACCCCATATGAGACATGAAGCTTCCCTGATAAACCAGCAACGTTCCAAGATAATAGCATAGTGGAATTAAGGGGTCTAGTGAAGGGGGTCTCTAATTCAGGAGTAAGAGGTGGGATCTGGCACTTGGGAGATGGTGCACGGAGTATACATGCTCTAGATAAGGAGAGGTGATCAACGAGAACTTTATTCCAGTCGGTACCCAACAGGAATTAGCCTCCATTCACTCTCAAGTTCAAGTTCAAGTTTGGAATGTGTATAGCGCACTACTCACCCAGAGGGTCTCAAGGCGCTTGAGGAAGGGGGGGACCTTACTTATCGAATATCCAAGTTTTCAGTTGTTTTCTGAAAGAGAGGTTGTTCTGTGTGAGGCGGAGGTGGATGGAGAGAGAGTTCCAGGTCTTGGCTGCTAAGTAGGAGAAGGATCTTCCTCCCATAGTGGATCTGTGGATGCGTGGAATAGCGGCAAGGGCTTGGTTGGATGATCTTAAATGACGGGTGGGGGTGTAAAAGGATAGGCGCCTGTTGAGGCATTCTGGTCGTAGGTCGTAGAGGGCTTTGTGTGCGTGGGTGAGGAGACGGAACGTTATTCTCTTGTTGACAGGGAGCCAATGGAGGTCTTTCAGGTGACCGGAGATGTGGGCTTGGCGGGGGATGTCTAGGATGAGTCTGGCTGAGGCGTTTTGGATGCGTTGGAGTTTTTTCTGTAGTTTGGCTGTGGTACCGGCGTAGCGGGTGTTTCCGTAGTCCAAACGGCTTTTGACCAGTGCGTGGGTGACGGTTTTTCTTGTTTCGGTGGGGATCCAACAAAAGATTTTTTGAGCATACGTAGGATGTTGAAGCATGATGGTGAGACGGCGTTAACTTGTCTGGTCATCGAGAGGGAGGAGTCCAGGATGAAGCCAAGGTTACGTGCGTGATCTGTAGGTATGGGTGCAATTCCCAGGGCCGGTGGCCACCATGAGTCGTCCCAGGCGGAGGGAGAAGATCCTCCGTTTTGTCTGAGTTCAGTTTTTAAATGGCTGTTATTCATCCACTCGGCTACTTCTTTCATCCCTTCGTGTAGGTTTGTTTTGGCGGGGGTCTTTGGTGAGGGAGAGGATCAGCTGGGTGTCGTCTGCGTAGGAGATGATATTGAGGTTGTGTTGTCGTGCGATGGAGGCGAGGGGACTCATGTAAATGTTGAAGAGGGTGGGACTGAGCGATGATCCTTGCGGTACGCCGCAGATGACTGGGGTGGCCTCTGATCTAAAAGGGGGAGGCGGACTCTATGGGTTCTTCCGGCGAGGAACGAGAATATCCAGTCCAATGCTTTTCCTTGAATTCCGACGTTGTTGAGTCGTTGTATAAGGGTGCTGTGACATACTGTGTCGAAGGCTGCGGAGAGGTCAAGTAGGATGAGGGCCACTGTTTCTCCGTTGTCCAGTAGTGTTCTAATGTCGTCTGTGGCTGCGATGAGGGCGGTCTCGGTGCTGTGTTTGGCTCTGAAGCCGGACTGTGAGGGGTCGAGGGATTTGTTGGTTTCAAGGAAGGTGGTGAGCTGACTGTTGATGGCTTTCTCGATGACTTTGGCAGGGAATGGGAGGAGCGAGATTGGGCGGTAGTTTTTAAGTTCATTGGGGTCTGCTGTGGGTTTCTTTAGAAGGGCGCTGAGTTCGGCATGTTTCCAGCTTTCCGGAAAGGTAGTGGAGTTGAAGGAGCAGTTAATGACGTCTCGGAGATGTGGTGCGATGATGGAGTCTGCTTTGTTGAAAATGTGGTGAGGGCATGGGTCGGTTGATGATCCTGAGTGGATGGAATTCATTAGGCGGATGGTGTCTTCGGTGGTGATTGGGTTCCAGGCTCAAAGGTTGTTGGAGGGGGGTTTAAGTTCGGAGGTGGGTGTGGTTGGATGAATGCCGGGTTGATTGACAAAGCTGTTGTGTATGTCAATGATTTTGTTGTGGAAGAACGAGGCAAGAGAGTCGCAAAGGACTTGGGAGGGAGTGATGTCGTTGGTGCTGGCGGTCGGGTTTGTAAACTCTTTGACAATGTTGAAAAGTTCCTTGCTGTTGTGGGCGTTGTTATCGAGTCGATCCTTGAATGCTGATTTCTTGGTGGACCGAATCAGTTGGTGGTGTTTGCGGGTGGCGTTCTTGAAGGTAGTCAGGTTGTCAGTGGTTGGGTTTTTTCTCCAAGCTTTCTCGAGGGTGCGACAGAGCTTCTTGGATTTTTTAAGGTCGTCGTTGAACCAGGGGGCTTTTTTGTTACCTTGTTTGATTTGATGTTTTTTCAAGGGTGCTAATTCGTCAGCGCTGTGGGTGATCCATTGTGTGAGGTTGGTGGCTGCAAGGTTTGGGTCCGATGATTTCACAGGAGGGTTTTGGAGAAGCGATGTAAAGAGTTGGTCGGAGGTGATTTTGTTCCAATTTCTGCGGGGTATTGGTTGTGGGTGGTTGTGGGTTGTAGTCTTTTTGTAGTTGAAGTGGACGCAGCTGTGGTCTGTCCAATGGAGAGCTGTGGTGTGATTGAAGGAGATGTGTTTACTGGAGGTGAAGATTGGGTCGAGTGTGTGTCCGGCAGAATGGGTGGGGGTGTTAACAAGTTGTTTGAGTCCAAGATTGGCGAGGTTGTCCAGAAGGGTGGTGGTGTTGTTGTCGTTGTTCTTTTCCAGGTGGAAGTTAAGGTCTCCTAGTAGGATATAGTCCTCGGATGGGAGGGCATGTGGGCTGATGAAGTCAGTGATGTCTTCGCAGAATTGTGTTCGGGGTCCTGGAGGTCTGTAGATGAGGGTGCCCCTGAGTGTGGTTTTGGGGTCGTTATGGATCTGAAAATAAAGGTGTTCGGCGGATGCGAGGATGTCTTCAGAGCTGGTTGTGATGCGGATGGTGTTCTTATGAACGATGGCGATGCCTCCTCCTGTTTGGTTGGTACGGTCCTTTCGGATGATTTTGTAGCCGTTTGGGATGGCTATGGTTTCTGTAAGAAAGGCGACGTCCGGCGTTGTGGAGTCGAGTAGGTTCCAAAGGTTAATGGCGTGACTGTGGACCGAGCGGGTGTTGATCAGGATGCACTTCAGGTGGTTAGGTTCAGAGCTCTCTTTGGAGTTTCTGGGTTCGGGGTGGGTCTTGGTGCAGTCAAACTTACAGGAGTGGCAGGTGAATTGTCCATGGGAGTGTCCAGGGACTGCTTGGAAGCAGTTTGGTGATCGGCCGGGGTTGAGTGCAGAGAGGGATGCGGCGTCGTACGTTGAGCGGGTGGGTATGGAGATGTGGGGACCAGGGGGACTGGCGCTGGGCGCGGTCCAGGCGCGGACAGGCGTAGACGGGCTTACCTTTGGCGCACCTTCGGCGCGCAAGGGGCGCGCTTGCTGCGCGTGAATGCTGCGCGTCAGCTGTCCTGACATAAGTGGAAAGTGGGGGGGGCGGAGCAAGGGAGGAGCAACTGGGAGGCGGGTGAGGGGTGGAGAGGCTGGCTTCAATGCACAACAAACAAAATGTCCGCAAAGGGAAACAGAAACTGGGCGAGATTGGGGCACAGAAGTGAGTTACGCTATGGCCAGTGGCACCGGTACAATCAGGCAATGATTTCAAGATTTAAAGCCAAACAATGCGAGCGCTACGATAATTAAATACAAATGTGAGCAGTGAAATGCAAACAAATACAATGCGACCAAACGCTGCGTTGCGAGCAGTGAAATGCAATCAAATACAATGCGACTAAGCGCTACGATACCCGGCGGCAAGATTCTAATCAGGGAAGCATTCAGAGCCAAGCACTGTGGAACTCTGGCAGGGAGCGTGGGGAGCGACCGCTTCTTACAGCGTAAGAGTGGAGCAGATATCTCATTCATGGTCTGAAAGGAGTCCCTTCAATGAGGCATGTGTACCTCAGTTCCAAAGATGAAAGATCTCAGGAAGATGTTTTGCCAGTGAAACATTTATAGCTGGGTCCCTCATGTAAGGTACCTCATTAGATGTCAGGAGGGTGACTCATCCTGTACCTCAGCCGCTCCAGTAATATACCTCAGTGGGTGTCAGGAGGGTGTCTACTCAAGTACCTGAGTACCTGCATTGACATAACTCAGTGAGCGTCTAGGGGTGTTTACTCACGTACAGCAGACCTTGCAGTGACATATCGCAATGTCAGGAGGGTATCTACTCATGGACCTCAGACCCTACAGTGACTTACCTCAGTGGGTGTCAGGAGGGTGTCTACACAGGTATCTCAGCCCCTGAAGTGAAATACCTCAGTCAGTGTCAGGAGGGTGTCTACTCAAGTACCTGAGTCCCTGCAGTGACATACTTCATTCGGTGTTAGGAGGGTGACTCCCCAATGGAACCCATGTACCTTATCTCCTAAGATAAGTAACCTCAGATACAAGACGTTCCCTATGTAGCTAAGTCCTGAAGCCAAGAGACCTCAGTCAGTGTCAGGATGGTGTCTACTCACGTACCTCATCCCCTGAGATAAGACACTTCAGTCAGTGTCAGGAGGGAGACTCCACATGTACCTGAACTCCCGCACTAACATTCCTCAGCCTGAGATGAGATACCTCAGTCAGTGTCAGGAGTCCTCCTTGCCATGTACCTCAGTCCCTGAGATAAAATACCTCAGTCATTATCCAGAGGGCTCTACCATGTACATCAGCCCCTGAGATAAGATATATCAGTAGGGTGCCTTGCCATGTTCCTTAGGAGGGTGTTAGGAGAGTATCTTCTCATGTACCTCAGTCATTCCAATGAGATTCCTCAGTCAGTGTCAGGAGGGCTCCTTGCCATGTAACTCGGCCCCTGAGATAAGATACCTCAGTCAGTGTCAGGAGGGCTCCAAGCCATGTAACTCGGCCCCTGAGATAAGATACCTCAGTCAGTGTCAGGAGGGTACCTCTGTCATGAATGCCAGCCCCGCTGTGATGAATTACGGATACCTGCAGAGGAGTATATAACTCCTCCAATCCCACATTGAAACACTTTGCGTTCTAGTGTTCGGGATCATGCCTCACTTCCGGGTCACTCCTGCGGGACTTCCAGTTCACTGCTGGGTGTTGGCGTCTCTGCTCCTTGTTTCGTCGTGACCAATCCTCCGGCGTGTTGTGAACCCCTCCGCGGTTCTGGTGTTCCTCTCCGACTACTTCTGCAGCGCTGCAGCTCTGACTTCCCTACAGCTAATAGAGACACATAATTTCACTTTCTGACAAGACAGTAACAGTGCTTTTGCGCTGCACATTATATTCTCCTTATTGTAGTGCCATATATTTATCTGTGGGGTACCTGGTCCCTGGAAATTCGTTTTTTCCTGTTTGTTTTTTCCTGTCTTTTGTTTTTTGACTTCACCAGAGTATTCTTGAATGTCATAAGGAATTCTATGCTTTATCTTCCTGACTCTAAGGAGGGTTTAAGCAATGCTCAAGACGGGAGCTGGTGTTTATTTGAATTAGATATTAAGAAATTGAAGTCCTTACCTAGATTCCAGGGGTCTCATTTATGAGGCCTTGCGTCAGTTTTGCGCTTCCGATGCGTCACTTTTTGTGACGCATCGGCGGCGTAAAACATGCCTCCTGTTGCATCTAAGCAGATGCGTCACTTTGTAAACCCCTGCGCTACATTATACCTGCATCAGGTATAATGTATGCAGGGGGGGGGATTTCCCCCGCAAAAAGCCTCGTAGAAGTGACGCAGTGAAATCTATGAGATTTCACTGCATCAATTCTAGGACGCCGTTGCGTCAAAATCTTGTGCCTGCCTCACAGCAGGCGTAATACTTACACTGGCCCTTTCACATGGGGCTTGCCCCATGTAAAAGGACGCATTGCTGGAGTTGCGTCACTTTTGTGACACACTCCAACAATGCGTCACTTTTGCGCCTACAGATACGTCAGAAATACTGACGTATCTGTAACTCCTTGCGCCATGATGCGTCATGCTGTAAATATTGATGCGTCCTACTGTAAATATGACGCATCAGTGGTCTCGCAAGGAGGGCGCACTGAGAAGTGACGCATTGCTGCTTTCACGCAGCGATGCGTCACTTTTCATAAATGAGGCCCCAGTTTTTTAGGTGTCACAGGTAGTCTTAGATGGGTGTTAGGGTACTCCCTTTCTTGATATCTGTTCTCTAAGTGTAGGTACTTTATTGATATTCTGCCTTTTCCCTTTCTGCAGACAAAGGCCATAAACACCACTGGAACCACTCTGGTACCTTTTAGAGGAAGAAGGGGAATATATAGGGTATTGAATACCAGGCACGTTCCTCAGTGTTATTATTTACTTGTTATATACTTTTAGGCAAGGATGTCTCCTGGTTGCCTGGTCCTGTCAATGAGTGGGGACATTGTGGGACATATTCTTTTTTCCATCCCTGTTTTCCCATCTTCCCCTGGTTTACTGTTGTTGCTTTGACTCTGTTGGGTAAATCAGTGAACGGGGGAAGTTGGCAACTCTGATCCTTGCCTGGCGTTCCCACGGAAACGTGAGTAAGAATCTGACAACCTCACCATGTATTTGAGCATCGCAGGTGAGATACCTCAGTCAGTGTCAGGAAGGTGCCTCACCATATACCTCATTCCCTGAGATAAGATACCTCAATCGGTGTCCGAAGGGC
Organism: Lissotriton helveticus; assembly: GCF_964261635.1. NCBI lineage: Eukaryota > Metazoa > Chordata > Amphibia > Caudata > Salamandridae > Lissotriton > Lissotriton helveticus. The sequence continues at coordinate 823,599,739 of NC_136063.1, read as the reverse complement.
TCCTTGCCATGTACCTCAGCCCTTCGGATGAGATACCTCAGTCAGTGTCAGGAGGGCGCCTGTGGTAAGAGAAAACAAATAACTGGCTCAGTGGATGGAAGGGCACTACAGCTACTGACTGAAACTGGGCATCAGTCCTGGCCACCCAGGTCAGTTAGGGGCAAAAATCTGCTGGAAATTGGGACCGCAGGTCTATTATCGCTAATTGCCCTTTGTGACAAAGTACCATGGACTCCCCGCTGCTCCAATTAGGGGGGCCTATAAAAGAAACAAAGGGGGACCACATTTATACCAACTCTCTTCATACAATACCCCATCACAATATAAATCAGCAGTTGAGTTAGACCAGGGCTCCTACAATTGATAACAAAACAGTCCCCCATCAAGGATCTTGGTCCTAGGACCAACCCAACCTCCTAACAAACAGAACATCATCACATTCCAATATACTAAAATTAGTGTTGTGCACCAGCCAATGACAGAATTTGTTTTTAAGATCAAGAAAAGATTCTTTGCTAGGGTTCCAGGGGGAAGGCACTCCTGTAAGGACAACTACATAAGGGCAGCAGTCAGGAGGAAGATTTAGTCGGGGTTGCACCTACAAATTAGAATCTTTAACAAGTGGGTTGGCCCTCTGTTGAGAATCATTCTGAGCCCTATTTTTTGTACCCTCACTTAGGAGCTGCCCCCTGGCTCTCCCGCCTCAACCGTAACCATCTGTAAATGAGGCACACTACCTGGATGTTGGCAAGGCAGACATGGTCCATCGCCATTCCATAATCTGGAAGACGCTACAGTACAAGTGGAACTAGCATCAGGATTAATCAACTGCCCATGTGCGGGTTACTTTTGAGCTACAGGAATATTTACTGTTGAAACCACCTGCCTGATTATTTTTTTAAACAATTTTTATTAATTTGCAGTTGATCTAGGACAAAATCTAAGAAGGCAACCAAAAGACCAAACGGGGTTCAGTTACAGGCCCCAAGTATATACCAGAAGTACATGGTAAATCCGGTTATGAAAGTCAATCTATTGCTTTATGAGCTGTCCAACCCCACGGCCCAGGCAATACATGAGTGAGGTCTTTGCAATAGTCCTTATCCCACCGTAGAAAATTCAAACTCCAACCTTCCTCCATCCCCCCCCCCCAGGCCTGTCACTTAAGTGCTTGCTGCTCAAGATCAGGAGAGCTAAAGTCGCAATAGGGCTATTCATTGGAATGAGAGGACGCTGAGTAAAAACAGGCATATAAATCCAGTGCCACTACAAATATTGAGGAGACAAAGCAGGGTGGGCGCCAAGCTGACCATGCGTTAACCTATGGCTGTCACCGGGACCTTCACAGGAGCATCCTCCTCATCCCCTTCAGGGGACTTAAGCGCTACAACAAGCATTTCCCAGGCCCTCGCCCTTTCCATTGCCTTTTCACTCCCCGTGCGGTTTGTAATTTGTAACCTAATCACGCCCTCCCATTCAGCCCATTTCAGTTGGTCCGCTTTCCACTGAGCGACACGAGGGGCCCGCTGCTCTTTCCAATGAGTGGTGATGGCTCTCTTGGCTAGCAGGAAGCCCAAATCTATAAATTTACTAGTGATTTTGTTCTTTGAAGTATGGGGAAACCAATGTAGTATACAGTGACCAATGGATGGGTCTAGGTCTCTGTCAGTAAGATCTGTCAGTAAAGTTGTTACCACCTCCCAAAAACCAAGGACTAGGCAGTCCCAAAGCATATGTTTAAAATCTGCACTGTCTGCCTTACATCTCGGGCAGGACGATGGCGGGGCCGGGAAATATGCATGCAGCTTTGCTGGGGTAAGGTATGCTCTGTGTAGAATATGAAGGTGTACCAACTGGAACATCGCATTCCTCGTGCTCTTCCAGGCTCTCTCCACAAATTCACCCCACGTCTTGTCTGGAATGGCCACCCCTATGTCCGTTTTCCACTTAAGTTTTAGTGCAGGCAGGGGGATAGGGATTCCAGTGTCATGAGTCTGTTGAGACATGTCATTGCTTTATTTGTGCCTGCCGCCATCACCACATATTGACACCCCATAGAAGTGGGTGGTTCTGCTAAGCCTTCACTCCAATATTTCCTGATGGCTGTTGTGAGGGCCGTGTATTGTAAGAAATCACTAGGCCTGGGCGGTAAAATCATTTCCTCTCGCGGAATTTGCGGAATTTGGGTAATTTCGCATTCCGCTTAGAACACGAAATTGCCCAAAATTCTGCGTTCCGTGACTACGCAACATTTTTTGCTTGTTCGCGTTCTCAAAATGCGTGTTCGCAAGATATTTCCCTCCGAGCATGCAAACAGCAATTGCGAACAGGGAAAAAGCATAGCGAACAAGCAATTCCGCATGTTCGCGGAATTTCTGCGTGTTTGCGGAGATTAGTTACCGTTTCATTGAGATTTGTGTAACGCAATTACGCAAATTCCACCCACCCCTAGAAATCACCCCAGGCAAGTCGTAGCGGTCCCGTAGCTCATCAAACGGGATCAGGGCTTCCTCCTCATAAAGGTCTCCCATGGTGGTCAGTCCCAGCTGCCCCCAAGTCTCCAATCTCGGCCAATAGCCCCCGTGTGGCAGAGCCCTGCACATCTGCAATGGTATCTCTGGTGCATGGGGTGCTTAATAGAGGCCCTCCGCAGATACCTGTTCCAGCATTTCCTCGCTGTGGCAAATTCTAGGGTGAGGGTTATGGGACCAATCGGGAGCCGCAGTACTATACGGGACAGCACCATCAAGGGCCATAAAACCACCCCAGGCTCCTTCCCACCTCTAGTGGCCCTCGCTAACCATTGTGTGAGCCATTGGAGTTGGGCCGATAAGAGTAATAAGTTTCATATCCTGGAACCGCCAGTCCCCCATCTGCACGAGGGCGCATAAGTGTACTGAGGGCTACCCTGCGCCTGCCCTTGCCCCACAACAAAGGAGTGATCATTGTACGGAGCTGTTTGAAGTAGGGAGTTGGGATCCAGATCGGGAGGGTCCCGAAGAGATAGAGGAGCCGCGGGAGGGTCACCATTTTGAGGAGCGTCACTCGACCTGCCACAGAGAGGGGTAGGGAACCCCAAAATTCAAAATGAGCCCTAACCCCCTTGATGGCCTTGCCAATGTTATCTTCAAGAATATCCTCCTGGCCGTGATAAATAAGAGTACCCCGGTAGGGCAAGCATCTGTACTCCAAGTTCACTCCCTCTGTACATTTTGGGCCAAGTCTATTCCCGCGCGCTGGGACCAGGCATGATTTTTACCAATTCACTCTTCGTCCTGCCACTCGTCTGAGATCGTGAATTCGTTATTTCGCCCCCAGTAAGCCTCTCCCGAATCAGCAAGAAAAAGGAGGAGGTCATTCGCATAAAGTGCTATATGATGCACCTGTCCATGTACATCGAGCCCCCAGTATGCTCGCCCCGACCTAGCATGCGCCGCTAATAGTTCCACTGCCAGAGCAAACAACAGTGGGGAAAGGGGACACCCCTGCCGTGTACCCCGTCCCACCTTGCATGCTTCGGATATCACTCCTCCTGTCCTGACCCTGGCAGTGGAGTCAGCGTACAAAAGAGCTGTCTACTTCACAAACTCGGGACCAAGCCCCATTGCCCGCATCACATGAAACAGGAACGCCCATTCCAGACTGTCAAAGGACTTTTCTATGTCTACTGCGAAGATCGCAGCTGTGTCAATGTTGTAGGAATCCCCTTCTAAAACATGCAAGAGGCTTCTGATATTGAGGGCTGTGTTCCTGTTGGGGATGAACTCCGATTGGTCAGCATGTATGAGGGTGGTCATGTGGGGGAGCAACCGGGAAGCCAGGATCTTACTTAGTATTTCATAATCGAGATTGAGCATGGACAAAGGGCGGTATGCCGTTCTGCCCCATGCCTGCTTGCCCGGTTTTAGGAGGGGAATTATGATCGTCTCTCTAGTGGAGACAGGTAATTTGCCAAGCCTCTTGGCCTCATTATATAATTGGGTAAGTTGGGGAGCAAGAAGGTCAATGTAGGCGAGTTAAAATTCTATTGGGAATCCATCAGTGCCTGGGGTTTTGTTACGGGCCATAATTTTGATGGCTCCATGCACCCCTCGTATTTCGATCTCGCGACCCAGCAAAGTTGCCGCTTCCTCATCGAGCGCCGGTAGGTCCAATCCTTGTGTGAACTCTTGCAGATCAACCCCCGATGGGGCTAATCGGCTCCGATAAAGCTCAGTATAATAGTCGAAGGATATATAATTGATTCCCTGTTGGTCATGCCCAGCTACACCCCTCTGGTCCCTGAGTTCAAGTATAATTGACCCTTGCCTAGCCGGATTCGCCAACCAAGCCAAGAGGGCTCCTGACTTGTCTCTTTACGACTGCGCTCTCGTTATGTAAGTCTTAAAATCGAAGAAGTGCAGGCGCTCTATGTGCGCAGCCACTGCCTCTCTCGCTTCTAGCATCTCTTGGTGCTTGTCCGGGTTTCCAGTTTCTCCTTTTCCAGGGTATGCAGACGTTTGTCATCCTGCTGAATATCCTGAAGGAGGACCTTCTTAACTCCAGCTAATTCAGAGATGCACCGCGCTCTGAGCACTACTTTGAAGGTATCCCATTCCACATTCGTGGACGTAGCTGTACCCTCGTTGGCCTGGAAATATTCTGTGATGGCAGTGCCAATAGTGGTACCGAAAACCGGCTCCTCTAGGGCCTCCGAACGTAAGAGCCAGGTGGGAATTGTGGGGCGTGTGCGCGACCATTGCTGCCGTGCCAGCACCGGATTGTGGTCAGAGATTGTCCTAGTGAGATACTCGCTGCAGCTAATCCCCTTGTGGACATCAGGTGAACACAAGATGGCATCTAACCGGACATGTAAGTCATGAAGCGCTGAAACGAAGGAGTAATCCGGGTCTAAGGGGTGTCCCGCCTGCCAGGTATGAATTAAGCCCCATTTCTGTTCCCAATTATGGCGTTATTCTGCTACCTTATGTGCAGGTGTGTTAGGGAGTGGGGGTTGGGAACGGTCCAGTGTAACTTCAGTGGTGTAATTGAAGTCTCCCCCTAGCAACAGTGACCGTGTGAGGATAGTCGTTAGCCTTCATGATAATTATGAGAAGAAGGCTGATTGGTCCACATTAGGAGTGTATGTGCTACCCAGGGTAATGTCTCTACTGTCTAGTTTACCTGTCACTACCACAAATCTGCCCTCCTGGTCAATCACTTGTGATGTGCATTGGAATGGGACCCTGGCTCGTACCCATATCAATACCCCTCTAGCATAGGCCAAATATGTAGTATAGTAAACCTGACCCCTCCAGCGGCGTTGTAGTCCTTCCCCTCTGGTGCCAGGACATGTGTTTCATGAAGGAATGCTATCTGAATGCCTCTACGGATCAGGTAGGAGTGTATCTTGTGGCGTCTGACCATGGAGTCCATACCCCTCACATTCCATGAGAGACAAGCCAATCCTAATGGGGGTCCCATTGCTGATCTTTACTCATGTAGCCCTTAAGAAGTTCCCCCCGTGACACGCCTGGATCCCCTTATAATACCCTAAATAGTGAAACAATCCCAACTCCCTCTCCCCAGGACAGGTATCCAACGAGGCGTCACCATCTAAACTGTGATACCACCAACCAGCATCAAGTGACAAAGGTAGGGGCGGCCTCCCACTAAGAACCCAGCAAGATATCTCCTAGTGCCGCCTCCCGGCTACTTGTTCCAATCTGTAGGCCCCGGTTCAGCTGGATGTAACCTAAAGGTCCAGAGGGGGGAAGCCACCAGTTCCTGAAAGCTGCACTTGCATCGCAGGGATGCCAGGTCTCGGAAGGGTCTGCATGACTAGCGGCAGGCCACGCTTCTTATACTAGTTCGTTGGTCGTTTGGGGCGTAACCTCCGGCATGTTGGCTCTCAAGTTGTCATTGTGGCTGCGGTCTGGCGAGGACTCTGATCAGCTAAGGTGACGTTCTCTCCCCCAGCAGAGGAGCCAGGACTGGCCTGACTGTGCCACACCACAGCCTGCAATGCCTTCCGTCGTTCCCTGGGAGAGGGAGCCCCGGAGCCCAACCCATGACCCCCAGGGCTCTGCTGCGGGGATCTCGAAGTTGAAGCAGGTCGATCTAGTGAACTACGGGTCTCTAGCCAGTCCCAAGTGTCTTGTGGCGAATTGAAGAAGTGTACTCTTGCTGGGTCCACTACCCTGAGTCGAGCGGGAAAAAGCATTGCATAGGACAAGTTCATCTTGCGCAGCTTGGCCTTGACAGCAGAAAATGAGGCCCTGTTTTGCTGCACCTCTCGTGTAAAGTCTGGGAAGATCATGACAATTATTGTCTATGTGGAGTGGTCATTTCTGACTAGCACACTTTAAGATGTGGTCTCTATCTCGAAAGTCTGATAGCCTAGCCACCACTGTTGAAACCACCTGCCTGATGATAAGCTCGAGCGAGTGTAGCTTTTCTACAAAGGGAATACACATTTTTGAACCAGTGACTCAGACCGCACCAGAATGTCATCCCCAGTCAATAGGTTGTAACTCATTTGGCTGCAGTAATGGAAGATTTGTTGGCACCCTAGGTCTGCTACATTGCTTTCCCCTGGTGTGGATTTAAGCACACCCCCCTTGATTTGTTTTCTGCTAATGCTTAGTACATGGGACATTATCACTAAGGAGCATAACATCAGGATCGCAATGGGAAGTGTTGGCCGGCTCAGCCGCAACCTGGTCTACTGCTGCAGCAATGGGCGGTTTGGGGGGGGCTTTGGAAAGCACACTAGTAGAATATGCATTTAAATTGGCAGAAAGAGTTCATAAATGGCCTGGGGCAACACCAAAGTCTTGAGATAATTGCCAATTGGTTAGTTCTATCTCCTATGGGACATCACTTACTGAACGGACTAAAAAGGAATCCAAAGTTGTTCCTCTTCCTCATGATTAAGAATGTGTGTGGGGCAGTCTAATAAGCAGATGAGACCCAACCTGCCCTGGGCCAACCTTGCTGTGCTACAAGGCCGGTAATCAGTCCTAGCTCATTTTAAACCCGGCCGTCGCCCTCTTCCAAACAGTCACACCTCTGAGCACATGAATTTCTCGATTTGTTGGACCATACCAGAGGGCTGTAAGTACTCGTAGGGAATCCTTTCCCCCTGTTATAGGCTTGCTACGAATCACTGACTGTTGCCCCAGGGATATAAATCAGTCACATCTCCCGGGTATTGTACGCAGAGTAAGACCCAAGACTCACCAGGTCTATTTTTTCAGGAGAAGGAGACTAGCTTGCATATGTGACCCAGGAGCAGTCCACAGCAAGTCAGACCAAAACAGGAGACAGAAAACAACAGTAACCACCAACATAGCTGTGGGACAAGCCAAGGTGGTGGCCCTGCGTCGCCTCTTTCTGTCGCTGACAGGCACGGGACGTGCCTGCCCTTAGCCCAGGCTTTGCCAGGGTGCGTCCCACGCTGTGGGATTGCTGGAAGTGCTACAGCAACAATTGCTGCGTAAATTAAACATTCACCCCCAGTCAAGAAACCTGGGTTAAATCCATTGTTCTTTTGCTCACTACACCACCCCAGTTTGGACCCAGCCATATGTAAATCAGTCTTGACTCTGCTTTTCATGGGAACAGTCCAGCCCGAACTGCCAAGCCTGGTTCATACTGCACTGGAAACAAGCACCCTGGGACCAGTTTTGGTGCCTCCTCTTCCTGTCGCTGACCGGCACAGGACGGACTCGCCCTTGGCCTGGGCTTTGCCTGAGCGCGCCCCGAGTTGTGGGAATGCTGGAAGCGCTTTAAGTGAGTCAGAAGATAGCCCTGCCCACTACTGGGCTGTCACTGAAAATACACCTCGTGGTACCTGCTCAGTTGGCAGATGGAGTCCCCTGCAGCCTAGAGAGTCAGTGGCAGCCAGAGACCCAGTGTCAGTGAAGTAAGACGTACAGCAGGATTGCTGGAAGAGCTTTAAGTGCATTAAAAGACGACCCTCCTAATTCTGGGCTGACACTGCAAATATGCCTCCTAGCGCGTGCTGAGTTGGGGGATGGAGTATCCTATGACCAGGAGAGTCGGTGGGGCAATGGACCATTTGTAGTTCCAGTGAAGTAAACCGCGCTGCTGGATGGCTGGGAGAGCTTTAAACGCGTCAAAAGATGACCCGCCCTCTCCTGAGCTGTCACTGCAAACGCACCTCCTGGCATGTGTTGCATTGGGATTGGAGTTCCCTGAGGCCTGCAGAGTCGTGGGGGCCGGAGAACCCTTGAAGTGCCAGAGAAGTAGCACTAATTGCTAAATGGTTATCTGCGAATTAATCACATTTAAAGTTGTTGATTGTATATAAACAATTGTTAGATGTTCTAGATTCAGAGTTGACATTGCAAAAAAATAGAGTGGAGTCAAGAAACTGCTGTGAAAGTTTTTTTACAAGTTTATGGATTAGTTATGAATTAGATCTGCAGAAAACTGGACTGGATTTGAAGCTTGATTCAGCGAAAGGTTGTTTGATGAATGCATTGGTCACCCATGAAACTTGCAAAATTGTGATGGCAGGAATCTGAAGATTGTTGGAGGTGTGAATAGGGCAGGGGTGTTTGTTACATCTTTTTACATCTTCTATTTTTCTTAAACTTTCATTTGAGGACAAGTGTGCTGAACGTAACATGATTTGTAGCTGTGAGTTTTGGGTCATCATAAATATTATTTTTTCACTATGGCGTGCTTAGCATTAACAGACTAGATCCAGATAGGAAATCATGAATTCTCAGGGTTCTGGTGGAGGATAAAAAACTTATTTTATGCAGGTAAAAAAACAGAACAAGCCTGAATATGTTGCTCAAAAAATGGTTCATTAGCAACTATGGAAACTTTGTTTTATAAATCTATGAGCAGTTGGAACTATTTACTGGAATGCTATTCTTAACTTAATTAAGTGTTGTTGTATTTAGGTTCCCTGTTTTGCTAATTACTCTTTCATATTCCCCTTACACAGATCTACTAGATTTAAGCAATTCTGTGGCTGCAGAGTTTTCTGCATAACTATGGATTTATAGCACGTACCAAAAGATCCACCACCTGTAGTATAATGTGAAGATTTTCACAAAAAACTATTCTAGTTCAAATGGATCAAACGTTCCTAAAAAGAGTGCGACATCTGGTCTGCGCAGTGGCACCCCCTCAGCAAATGTTGGCTATTCACTTCTCAGTTGCTAATTGTGAATTCAGATAACAAAGTGCTACTTGTGAGAAAAAAAAACGCTTACTCAGATGTGTTTTAAAATAACTAAATATTTTGCTCCTGCATTGCTGCATCATTCTAGTGCCCCTGCCCATATTCGTTTAAGCATTGTTATATTGTTGACTTTTGTTTCACAATTATTTTAGAATGTGAGATGCATTCTATATGTTTAGTTTGTAATTGTATGATAATGTGTCATATTTTCATTTTAAATCCCAAAAGAAAAAATTAAGGATTAAAATATATAAAATATAAAAATTGTAATTTCTTCAATTATTTATCGTAGTGGTGTAATATACATCTTTAGAATCTCTTTGGAATGCTGAATGAAAGGATAAAACTACTGCATACGACAATGCAGTCTGAGCTGTACAATCTGTGTTTAAAAATATGTGTGTTCGGAGGAGGAGCCAAGATGGCGATCGGAACGGTTGCATAAACGCTTGGCTCCGTGGGCCCTTCCTCCCCGCACGTATATCCTGGAGATAATCCTGAGCAAGGTTTGCTGATTTAAGTTGCTGAAGGGAAGCAATCACTTACCGTCTGTTTCTGGGGCTCCACCGTGCAGTAGATCTGAAGAACCGTCCCCGTCTGCTTGCTGGCCTTCGTGGCGCTGAAGCCGGGGCCTCGAGTGCAGAGGGTGTCAGGCAGTGATCGTAGCGTTGGCGGCCCTGGTCGGGATGAGAAGCCGGGCAGTGGGAGCCTGAGAGCCGCGAGCCGGGAGAGTTGGTACCAACCCACTCCCAATAGTGGGTTGCCCCGTGAACCCGAGATATTGCCGAGCCGGAGGGAGCCCTTGTTGCCCGGTTCCCCTTGGGTGAGACGCCCGGCCATGTTAATAGTCCCGTCCGGGAACCAGCGGGTGGCTCCCGGCGAGCTGCGGGGAGCACGTTCGGCCTTTTGGTGACTCTCCTTTCTGCAGCAAGCGCCGACTGTCGAGATCCAGCCGTGGGGCCTGCTGACTCCAGTGGTCGGACGTGACTCTGAAGAGGAGGGGAAGAGGAGGAGAACGAGATGGCTGAAATGGCGGATGGCGCCTCAGACTGCACCCCTCCCAGGGACAGAGAAGCCGCTGAACTTGAGATTCCCGGAGTTCGGCTATGTGGGGAGGCACCCACGCGTAGCCATGTACTGGCTGCACTGGCGGCCTTGCGGACTGCCCTGCTCCGGGGGCCCGGGACTTGGGAGGACGGATCGCCGCCATTGCTGACCCGCCATTTTGTAGCGGAATGGTTTGCTTTCGAGTCGGTGCCGATGCGTCTCCCTCTGATGCAGTGTCATATTCTCCGGATGAGTCTACAATCTTGGAGGCGCGAATAGATTTGGTTTCTGAGCTTACTGTCGTTACACCTGTTCCACAAGTGGTTGTCTCATCGTGGCCTTTTTCTGACCAGCGAGTGGAGAAGCTACATCGATCCATGGTACGTGAGGTACTGTGCTGCGGTGCTTCCCACATCCTGTGCTTCCCTTTCCGTGCTTGGCGGACCTGTTTTTGGACTTGAGACTGTTGGCGGTCTGGGTGTTGTCGCATTCCGACCTCCACCATGCATCGTCAGATGTCTCTCGGTGGGTAGGACCATGTTGGGCGGCGGCGCTACCTGGTCTGCTTGGAACGATTGGACTTTTTGTACCGAATTGTATCCCGTCTGCAGGACTGTTCAACATTGATACTATTGACAGAAGTGGCCAGGGGTGACCTCGTTTGGGACTTGGAGGGACTTCTTGCTGGTTAATGGTGATTCAAGGGCACGTCTAGTGGGGCTGTAATTGATTGCGTTTTATGTGCTTGCTGATACTTGTACTTTTCTATTGCTTCTGTTTATAAGATTTTAGTATGCGGGGGTGGGAGGGAATGGGTAACCGAATCGCCGGCCCTTCTCCTCAGATTTTTTTTTTCTTCTTTTTCTCTTTTCTTTTCTATATTTCGGGTCTCTCATTTCGGGCGACAGGCACGCTGCTGGGGGGGTAGGCCGTTGCCTTTTGCAGGGGTGCAGGGTTGGGGGTTGGGGGATGGGTTTGTTTTCTGCTCTTTTTTGTTTCTATGGCCCTTTGCCCTTTTCCTTCTTCGATGTCGTCGTCTTCATGTCTCCCATAGTACGTTCCCTTTTAGGGGTGGGGCTCGCATGCCGCGCTGGGTACGTGATTATTGCATTTATCCTGACTCTGGTACTCTTCCCCTTTCCCATTCGATCTATGTTCATCATCGGAGTGATTATGTGTTTTTAACTGACTGTGTTGGGAGCGAGAATGACAATGCGATGTCGATTTCCGATTTAATTTTTGGTTATTTAAAAATGAACCGTTTCCAATCCTTGTTGTCACGTATTATCTTGATTCTCTGCTGTATCCTGGATGTGGCCTTGTTTTTGATCGCCGGACTGATGTGATACTTCTTACTTAATTTCTGCTCGATTTGAATAGCTGCCGGCCACACTGGTTGTAGGCCCGTGTTTGTAATTTCATGCTAACAGAAATAAAGGTTCTTTAAAAAAAAAAAGAAAAAAAAGAAAAAAAAATATGTGTGTTCAATTAACAGTAATATGCTAGTGAATTCATAATTGATTTGCTATAAGAATGGTAGTAGACAAAGGGTCTTATTACGAGTTTGACGGCCTGTAGACTGCCATACCTACGGTCGCAGTCCGACCACCACAAGCTTGGCAGCCTGCCCACGGTATTACGAGTTGGGAGTGTTGCCTGTGCAAAGACCGCGGCTGGAGCACCGGCACCGCCAGCCCACCGCTGACCGGGCCCGCGTTCGGGGGAATGCAGCCTTCATAAAGCAGTACAGAGGAACAACACCACCATCCATATTATGAATTGGCTTTCTGGTGAGCCGACTGCGGTTTTCTGACCACCACCTAATGGTCGACGGAAACAAAGGATATGGGGGGCATACTCACCCCTTTCCTGTTCTTCTCAGCAGATGTCTATGTGGATCTCTTTCTCCAGGTCCTCCTAAACAGGAGCATCTTAAGTTCGATGAATACATCTCCGTCTGAGACGATGTACCGGTAAGTGCTTTTTGTACCATATACCCATTACCGGGACTGCCCACATATGGGTCGGTCTCCGGCAAGGGGTAGGTGTTATTTTTTCATGTGTATAATGCATATGTGCACATATGCAGTCGAAATGTGCACACATGTGTCAATTGATATGGAAATACATTGCCCAGCGCTGCAACACCACTGCAGGCACACCGCGCACCCCGCGGTCAATTCGTAATACGGTGGTCGGTAGACCGCCAGCGCTGCAGTCTTCTCGTGATTGCAGCTGCGTTCCTTTGGCAGTTGGACCATTGAACTCGTAATAAGGCCCAAAATGAATATAGACCTCGTGGAAGCCCAAGTGGTGTAGAAGAAATTAATGTTAATTGAAGTCATTTGCCAAGATGGACTGCATTATTGTCATACTTTTTGTCCTTATAGTATGTCAGTGCACAGAATGTGTTACTATTTGGAACCTGCAGGATGGACTGTGTTGGAGTCCTCCATTGGCCAGCAGTTTGTGGCAATGTCTTTGGACTCAGCAGGGCTGTGTGCTTAGTACTGAGTGGGTATTTAAATGTGCTGGTATAGCCTGTATGCATTCTATCTAGTTTATATTATTTTTTGAGTGTCTTTCCCCTGGTTCCCATCTCCTTAACCATTTTCAGGGGCCCTCTTCTTGTTGTTTTACATTTTATTTTGTTGCCAGTAAGGTTCCAAAGGTCATTTCATGTGTTAAATCCCTGTTCTGTTGTTGACGACAGATCAGGTAATGAATTAGTTATGATATGGTGACACAGATTTTATCAAACTGATTGTGAGAAGACTCATAAAAACCAGATTAACTGTAACTATCCTCCATCTTGTGGTAGAGGGTAGCGTTAAGATAGATTAGTATGTCAGGGAGGTAATGGTTGGCGTTCCATATGTCATTAAGCAGGCCTTCACGTGCAGTGTGGACGCAGGCACCTCTAGTGCAGATTGGAGAGCCGTAGTTATCATTTTCTATCCCTATTTCAAAGTCATTGTAGAGTTATGGTTGGTGAAGCTCCCCAACTTCGGTTGAATGCCTGTGTCTGTGCTCTTGATATGGTGTGCTTGTCTGTATTGTTCCAAAGCTCTCGACCATTCTTTATGGGTGATGGGTTTCATCCCAGGGTGCATGGTTGATGTAAATATCAGGAGAAAAAACATGTTTTTATCTCTCTTCTTTTTTTGGATTTGTTGAATTTAGTGTATCATGGAGCTAGGGACGCCAAAGTGTCTGCTATTTGCATTATCGACTTATGAGATCACGGGAGTAGGAGTTTTGTTTTCAAGGACAAAGCCAGAAGAGCAATGAACAACAGGAAAAGAAGGTGGGAGGTAACACACATTTTGTGACCAGGGCCAATGAAAAGCTTAAAAAGCTCTCCATAATGACAAAGATACTTTCCTTTAAAGCCACCATAGCAGGTCTGAATCTCCTTTACAGATTGTGAACATTTATTTTCAGCTAAGAGGCTGAGAAGATTGATTAGCTGATGCCACGTGCTGAACCAGTTCAGAAGTTGATCAAGGGCCCAAATTTCCCTTTCACACTAAAAGACTTATAAAAGAGGAAAGTATGGATTCCGTTTATTTGTCAAATGCATACAATTGAAACCTTAAGTATTGATAAAGGTGTGTGCAGTATTTTAACGTTCAAAGAAGTCGACTAGCCTTGCTCCCATCAACAATTACAAATGAATGGATCAGTTATTGTCTTTTATGTGCACATTATAAAGGGAAATGTTTAGAATTAAAACAGAATAAATGTGCCACTGTATTCCATAAACAGTAAACGATCTATGATTAGAGAAGTAGGTTAAACCTTGAACGTTATTTGAGTTAAATTAACATTATTCTCTCAAGACCCAAATGCAACTATAATTATAGACCCAGCTAAAGCATGCAGGGAGGAGTTATTTAGATTTCAACTGATTGGTCATTAAAAAGACTGGTTTAGTTGAACTGCTTGTTTGATATATCTATATTTAGTGAATTTGAGTAATAATATAATAAGAAGTTATTTGCATAGTTTTATTCATGATTTATGCACTTCGGCAACAAAGGCATTTATATCCATATACTAATTACATATTATGTTTTTAAACTTATGCTCTGTTAAGCTTGCAATATTAACTAATATGTCATTCATTAATGGACTATTGATTAAGGTCTACAAATATAATTAAGTAGTTGGAACTAGTCCAATGTAATTTGTTTGGCTGGCTTTTCACGTTACGCTTTTCTACATTCCTGGCTCAGATCCGACTGTAATTTTGTATAGTTAAGCATACATCAGTGCAGACTTCTCGCTTAGTGATCTTCTACTGCTGGGTAAAAAATCCAAGCGAGGCAGTCCAAAATAGTTTTTTATGGGCAGAGATACAGAATCTGATCCACCATTCAGAAAATAGTCAATCCCATTAAAATTCCTTTGGATTTGAATTTAAAGCCTGCTCATTAATAAAGCATTGGGGTATAGTTTTAAACTAACATATGTGGGGTACTTTTTAGCCAAACCTGACTGCGCCAATGACATTAAAAATCAAAAGAGAATTGATTTTCTTGCCTGCAGCTCCCCTGCTGACATGTTCCTGCCTTAAACGGGGCTGCACGGCAGCATGAGATCCAGGAGCTGCTGTTTCAGCCCAATCACGGGTAGTTCTAGTGTTTTTAGGTGCCATTACCGACACCACAGACAGGGCCTGACTGTGAGCTGCAACCAGCCCTGGCAGGTTGCTTATCTACCAGCCCTGGGAGCGGGTGCGGTTAGCCGCGAAGCACAAGCTCCTGCTTTTCTTACAGAGGGTTGATATTGCAGCACGGTAAACAACCGTTACAACGCAACTTTTACAACAGACTACTTTTACAACGCCACTTTTGCAACGCAGGATCCATTACAACGAAGTACCATTACAACGCATTTGTTTACAACGCAAATACCTTTAGAACGCATGCCATTACAACGTAAGTATTGGTAAGTATATAATTATAGTAAAAATGTTATAGGTTTGGGTTTTTGGGTAAATGGGTATTTTTAGGGTTCAGGGCTAGCTTTGGGTTTTTGGGTAAAGGGGTATTTTTAGGGTTCAGGGCTAGGTTTGGGTTTTTGGATAAAGGGGTATTTTTAGGGTTCAGTTCTAGGTTTGGATTTTTGGGTAAAGGGGTATTTTTAGGGTTCAGGGCTAGGTTTGGGTTTTTGGGTAAAGGGGTATTTTTAGGGTTCAGGGCTAGGTTTGGGTTTTTGGGTAAAGGGGTATTTTTAGGGTTCCGGGCTAGGTTTGGGTTTTTGGGTAAAGGGGTATTTTTAGGGTTCAGGGCTAGGTTTGGGTTTTTGGGTAAAAGGGTGTTTTTAGGGTTCAGGGCTAGGTTTGGGTTTTTGGGTAAAGGGGTATTTTTAGGGTTCAGGGCTAGGTTTGGGTTTTTGGGTAAAGGGGTATTTTTAGGGTTCAGGGCTAGGTTTGGGTTTTTGGGTAAAAGGGTATTTTTAGGGTTCAGGGCTAGGTTTGGGTTTTTGGGTAAATGGGTATTTTTAGGGTTCAGGGCTAAGTTTGAGTTGTTGGGTAAAGAGGTATTTTTAGGGTTCAAGGCTAGGTTTGGGTTTTTGGGTAAAGGGGTATTTTTAGGGTTCAGGGCTAGCTTTGGGTTTTTGGGTAAAGGGGTATTTTTAGGGTTCAGGGCTAGGTTTGGGTTTTTGGATAAAGGGGTATTTTTAGGGTTCAGGTCTAGGTTTGGGTTTTTGGGTAAAGGGGTATTTTTAGGGTTCAGGGCTAGGTTTGGGTTTTTGGGTAAAGGGGTATTTTTAGGGTTCAGGGCTAGGTTTGGGTTTTTGGGTAAAGGGGTATTTTTAGGGTTCAGGGCTAGGTTTGGGTTTTTGGGTAAAAGGGTATTTTTAGGGTTCAGGGCTAGGTTTGGGTTTTTGGGTAAAGGGGTATTTTTAGGGTTCAGGGCTAGGTTTGGGTTTTTGGGTAAAGGGGTATTTTTAGGGTTCAGGGCTAGGTTTGGGTTTTTGGGTAAAGGGGTATTTTTAGGGTTCAGTGGTAGGTTTGGGTTTTTGGGTAAAGGGGTATTTTTAGGGTTCAGGACTAGGTTTGGGTTTTTGGGTAAAGGGGTATTTTTAGGGTTCAGTGGTAG
The DNA here is from genome assembly GCF_964261635.1 of Lissotriton helveticus. Lineage (NCBI taxonomy): Eukaryota > Metazoa > Chordata > Amphibia > Caudata > Salamandridae > Lissotriton > Lissotriton helveticus. Next base: position 823,583,380 of record NC_136063.1, on the reverse strand, counting down.
GTTTGGGTTTTAAATAAAATTAAATTAAAATTAAATTAAATTATATTAAATTTAATAACTTACATTTTTAAAAATATTATATACTTACCAATACTTATGTTGTAATGGTATGCGTTGTAAAGGTATTTGCGTTGTAAAAAAATGCGTTGTAATGGTAGTTCGTTGTAATGGATCCTGCGTTGTAAAAATTGCGTTGTAAAGGTATGCGTGCTAAAAGTATGCGTGGTAACGTCATACATCCCTCCGGCCCACCGGTGAAACGCTCGGTGCCCGCTATGTCCAGTCCGGCCCTGACCACAGAATGCCCAACACACCTTCCAGAGCCAAAAAGACTCTTCCAGCAAGCCCCTTGTCTTATCACCCCGACCACTCTTGTCACCTGGTGAACTTCTGAGGCCATTAGCAGCTCTACTCAGACCTCTAGCAGCAAGTGATTCCAGTTCTTTGACCCAGGGACAGAGCCAGAACCAGAGCTGTTCCACATGCCTTTCCACCACAGGTAGCCCCTCCCCTCCTCCTTAGTGACCGACAAGCACAGGGAGCCGAGAGAGAGCCCCTAGTAGCAGCTGTACGCAATTGCCATCTGGAGCTTAGCTCCAGCAAAAATGCACTGGATTTGTCTGGCATGGTGGGGAAGAAACATACAGTCCAAGATACGTTAATAGGTGGGCAACGAGGGGTGGGCCCACAGCCGCAAGTTACTATCACTGAGTTTTTCTCCACAGCTCCATACCAAGCAAAAGGGACTCCCTGGCTGCAATCAATGTAACGGGTGGCACTTCAAGGGGGAGCTCCAATCTGCTTTGATGGACAACGCAGGGCCAGACTGGCATGGTTTGGCCACTGCCGAAGGGTTGGTTGGAGACCTGGCTGAGCAACTGACGACTGGTCCCTAGAATCTTTGGGTGGTTTCAGGATGCAACAGCTTAAAGGTGGAACCAATGCTGCAGGTCAATGACAAGGAAGGGGTAAATGTGCCGCAAGGAGGTGACTACCAGATCACGAGTGAGCTGTGTTCGGTTGGAGCCTCTACCAGCCTGGGGTCCCAAAGTGATCGTCCCAGCGGGGCTCAACCTAGGAGGCAGCAACTGCCATCAGGGCCAGCCCATGGCTAAAAATGTTGAAGAGAATTTGGGCGAGACTCAAGAGCATAAGTCAGCTCGCTCTAGTAACACGGACTCAGGTAAATGCAAGTATATAACTGATGGTGCAGGATTGGCTAAAAGCTAGGACAATTCCAGTGACAGGGGGGGTATACTTTTTCTCACTGATGGTTCATATTCCACATGTCTTACCTCCAGCCCCCACAAGTCTGACTTCAGTTTATCTGCCTCTGGGGCCAGTGAAAGCAGTATCTCTGATGAACCATGTTCTACAGTCAAGCTATTAAAACGTCAAAAGAAATCAAAAGAAACTATGCCTACCTCTTTAACTGATGTGGAAAATGGGCTTCAAGCGGTGGTAACCTTAAAATGGGGGATTCAGCCATGCAGCAAGTATATCCTGAATATTCTGGACTGGAGGCCATCTCGCCTGTTGCGGAAAAGAATCAGCCAGTTCCCCCTGCGGAAGCAGAATAACCCTCATTGAGGCTCATGTACAGCTCTATGAAACAGCATCAGGCACTGATAGCCGGCGGACTTTGACCGCGACTAAGAAGTTGAAAGGGGCAATATAGAAAGTCACCCAAACCTGTACTGAGATTGGTGAAAGGATCTCCTCAGTTGAAGAGAGGGCGATAGAGGTAGAAGATGATCTAGGGACACTCAAGGGCCAGGTGAAATCTCAGGAATCATAGATTTCCGATATAATGTTGAGAATTGAGGACTTCGAGAACTGCCAAAGGGAGAATAACTTGAGATTTCTTGGCTTGGCGGAAGGGATGGAAGGTAACGATATTAGGGCTTATGTACTGGATCTTCTTAAAGGTGCCTTCCCTGAGTTGTCTTCATGGAATTGGGAGTCGGAGGTGCAATGGGTACACACATTTTCTTTGATACTTTAAAAACAGGACTGTCCTTCTGAAGAGAGTGCTAATCGACCTAGAGCTGTCCTTGTGTACTTTGGAAACTTTATTATTAAGGCAAGCTATCTTTGAGAAGGTTTGCTCTGATGCCAGGTGCAGCTTCAATGGTCAGTCTTTTTTTGAATGTCTAAATTTCTGCCATGTTATGGTTGAGCACAGATGGAGGCTAAGGCAGCTCATTAAACAGTTTCATGATATGGGGGCTGAAGCATTTCTGCTCGACCCCGCCCGCCTGAAAATCAACTTCAAGGGTAAAATACGAACATTTGCGTACCAAATTCAGGCTAAAAAATATTTGAACGAACTGTCAGCTGGACGCTAAGGGAGCTTCTGTAATGTGTATAATTTTATATTGTGGGAAATGGAGTGGTATTGTAGGGGGAGATAGGACAATCCTCCACTGTGTTTGACTATAGTGTTACAGGAATCACCCATCTGTTTCTTGTTATTGCTTTTACTTTTGGAGAGGGGGGTCCTCTCTCTCTTTTTTCTTCTGTGAGCTCTTCCTTCCTCTTCCTGCGGAATTTGTTATTTTGGTGTATGAGTCGAGTCGGGAGGGAGACCTCAGAGGTTGTGCACGGGAGTCATCGCTCAGGCCATGCATGGTCTGATTGCTTCATTAGATTGGTGTGGTGGGGAGTGGCTGGGGGAGTTAGGACAAGTTTGGGTGGGAGGTAGCGTTATCCCAAGGGCTTTGGGGAGAGGAGAGTATAGCACACAGGGAGAATCAATTGTGTATGAAAGCTTGTATGTATCACCGTTATAAGGGAAGGGTCGGTAAGGCTCGAGATGGCGATGCAGAAGGATAAAGTGTGCAGGGTTGCCAAAGCGCCATCTAGTCATTTCCAGTCATATGTCTAAGTTGTGCATCACCTCGATCAATATTTGTGGCTTGAACGATGGTGCTAAAAAAAGGAGGGTAGCAGAAGATCTGAAATTCTGCTGGGCAGATATTTATTGTCCTCAGGAGACACATGTAGAGGGGACATGAAAAACTTTGTTGGAGACACTTGGGGGGAGATTTACAAAAAAGTTGCGCAACGCAGCGCAGCCCCCCCGTGAGACTGCGTGGCATTGCGCGACAGGGAGGGATCCGGAGAGTGCCATATCTTCAAAGACATGGGTCTCTCCTCCCCTTCCCCTTGAGCCAGCGCTGATTGCAGCTGCTGTGCGCTATGCACACACCTTAGCGCCGCAGCGCTAGTGTGTGTGCATGCGTCCAGCATAGGTTTTGTACAGGAAGGGTACTCTTCCTGTACAAAATACTACGCTTGACACAAGGGAAAGCTTTTCCCACTTTGTATGCGTGCTGTACAGTCCAGCACGCATGCAAAGTCGGAAAAGGAAGGAGTAATGAAAGCCTTTCTCCTTCCTTGCGCCTACTTGAAAAGGGCGCAGTTTTCTCACGCTAAACCTAATCTACTATTTTTAGGAAATTGGGTGTAGCGTGAGAAACCTTGGGTGGTTGCATGGGAACACCCATGTATCAACCTTGGTACGCCTCCATGGCGCAAAGCAATGCGAATGCACCGCAATGCGCTGCTTTGCATTAATTTTACGTCATTTCCAGTACTAAACAAGTTTACCGCTGGAAAGTAAATTATAAAAAAAGATTTAGCATCATTTTGCGTCACTTTTGTGATGCAAACATGGTGCAAAAGCTAACTAAATCTCCCCCCTGGTCTCTTATTAATAACATGCACTACACAAGACACAAAACCAGAGGAGTTGCTATATTGGCGCGCAATAAGGCTTGTGCCTTTAAGCGATGTTCTGCTGATAAATACGGTTGGTGGTTGATTACGGAATGTTGCTATAATCTGGGCTGCTTTACCTTATGTTCTGTGTATGGGCCAATTTTAGACGATCCTGCAATCCGTTGATTTTTTGACTGTGGAACTCACTCTATGGCCCACTCCAATTAACGTATGTGGGGGTCTGAATAGTAACAGGACTGGAGGTTTTATCTGCGGTAATACTGGTAGCTATTCTGGCCATAAACCAAAATAATATAGAGCCTTGTGCAAACTAGAGAGAGACCAGGCCTTGGTGGATGCTAGGTTTAAAAGTACACCCACGAAGAGACACCAGTGTTAAAACAGCTTACGTTGAAAAAATTCAAATCTAAAAGAGTGTAATAGGAAGATAGATTGAAAGAATATAGACCTGCTTTGCTCTTTGTTTAATTTCTGGTTAGATCTTGTTTTTTAGGAATGCTTAGTTGTACATGTTTATAGCATCCTCTTTTTAAAAAAAAATTTTGGGGGGCTAACATATTTGGAAAGAGATACAAAAAATATGTGTGTATATATATATGTATAGAAGTAATGTGTGTATATAAATGGTTATTCTGTGATTGCACCTAAATATTGGTTGGTAAATCAATAAGTCGTTGTGGAAAAGAATTTTTATAATCAAACACAAAAAATAAAGCACAAGTCAGAAATTGGTGTTTTGTGTTGGGATTGGGTATGGAGGTACATAAATGAAGTAAAATTTATTTTTTTGAAAATGATTAGTTGCATTTAGGAAGAGACAATTTGAATTGCTCTTTCAAAAATAGATTGTTTGAATTAGACCTAAGGCATCGTTCTATTGTATATTATAGGTTTAAAAGTAAAGCACCAGATCCCAGCTATACTTATTAATCGGCTCCCCGTGGTTCATTTGCCCAGCTGGATTACTTTCTCATATCACCTAGTTTAATCCAGGGGTGCCAACTAGAAATCTTTCCTCGTGTCATGTTGATAATAATCCCCTAGTAATTAAACTTCCTATTGCTGGATGATTGGGTTCTACGCAGAACAGTTTTTTTGAGAGAGGCTTGCTCGTTGATGCAGATGATATTACTAGCATGAATGCTTGGATCCCTGAAATCTTTGATCTGGATAGAGGGAGTGGCCCAATTGGGACAGTATGGGATGCTTTTAAAGCTGGGGTAAACCCTTAGGTTTAACATACATCGCCTGAAGTGCGTAAACTCTCTTACTAGGGAGTTATATCTGAAACTCAGTACGACTGAAGCTCATCTTATTTCTGTGGTTTCAACTGGAGTTAAGCCTTAAGCAGCCCAGCAGCAGCTAGCCTCAGTTAAGGCTGAGATCAATGAAATTGCTGCAAAAAGAGTTGTGGAGAAATATATAGCTCAAAGGCAGGAATGCTATGAGTATAGTGAGCGGGTGGGGCATCTCCTCGCTGTACGCACCCGGCAAAAAACATCTGCCGGGCAGATTGCGAAAATCAGGAATCATTATAGTAACAGACTTTGAAGATATCCAGGAGGTTTTCGGTGAGTATTATGAAGAGATTTACTGGGCTCAGAGGCCATCAGATGAGGAAAGTATAAGGAAATCCCTGGATTTTTACCTCTTGATAAAATCAGCCTACAAGATCAGGACTGTTTGGATGCGTTTATTTCTATGGATGAAATCTGGCAGCACTTAAGGATCTTTCGCCTGTCAAGACGATAGGGGCAGGTATGATCCCACTGGAATTTTATAAGATGTTCTTTTTAAGAATAGGCTCAGAGCTGGAGGAGTTGTTTTTTCCAAGTGCAGAAGGCACAATTAGCCCCCTTATCATGGTCTGTTGCTAACATTGTGTTTTTTTTTTTTTAGAAAAGTCAATTTTCATATGAACCTCTGTCATATCAGTCAATAACTCTAATAAGCAGTGATACAAAGATATATACAAAAACTCTGGCCACACGAAAAAGTTAGATTATTGATCAGAAGGTTTCCATCAAGCAGCACAATTTTATCCCTGGGAGGGTTATTACTGATCATATCTGCAGGGTGATTACGCTTTTTGATGTGACTGCCATCTCAATGGAACCCATGGCAGTAACTCTGTTGGATGCAAAAAAAGCATTCAACAGGGTATCCTAAGACTATTTGTGGAAAGTGATGGGCTTATTTGGAATTGGCATTAGGTATATCAAGGCTGTCCAGGCAGTATATCGCAAACCCACAGCCCGACTGCAGATGGTCGGGGGACAATTGGGTCCAATTCAAATTGAGAGAGGTACTCAACAGGGGTGCCCCTGTTCCCCCCTATTGTTTGCTTTATACATCGACCTTTTCATTTGCAAATTTGAAGTCAATGTAGCTATAAAGCTCCTGTGGTGCCATGTTTGGGAGAATAAAATTATTGTTCAAGCAGATGACATCGCAATCGTAACCGCTAATCCCGACAAAGCTGTATGGGCGATAGAGGAGGAGGTCATAAATTTCGGCAAATTCTTCGGCTACTCCTTACATAGAAACAAAACTCAGGGGCATATTACCAAGCAATAGCGATAATTATCGCTATTGCTTGGTTAGAGACAAATTTTTACCGCTGAGCTGCGGCGATTTTTATCGCAGATAAACCTTGGTATTACCAAGGTTTATCGCAAATGCGATAAAAAACGGCCCAATGCATGAATATCGCTGAAAAGTCAGTGATATTCATGCATTACCTAGCTAATGCTCTTAGCCATGTTATCCACCTCCCATTGGATAACATGGCTAAGAACTGCTCAGGGCAGGTGTTAGCTTTTGGAGATATTCGCGAATATCTCCAAAAGTTGGTAATAGGAGATAGCGATGTTAGCGACTGTTTCCAGTCGCTAACATCTTGGCACGCCCACTTTGCATGTCATTAGTGATAAATATCACTGACATGCAAAGTGGGGCCCAAGATGGTCGCTATCTCCTACTAGCTGTCGCTAACTGGTGTTAGCGACAGCTAGGTAATAGGTAGATAATTTTATATCCGCTTTCTTGGCTTTTAAAGCCAAAAAAGCAGAGATAAACCCCCTTGATAATATGCCCCTCAGTTTGTTGTGAATAGGCAGACACAAACACTTAACGCACATGTTGTTGCTCAAGCAGTATATCTGGGGTTAACATCTGTGCAGAAGTGGACCAGATTGTGGAGTCATTGCTCTGGTTATCAGGAAGGCTAAATGTGATTTGGAGAGGTTGAATAATTTACACTTGTCAATAGTTTGCCGGTGTAATATTATTAAAATGTTATTTCTGCCAAAGGTCCTGTATCTTTTTACCACTATCTCCCTTGAATTCACAACTACTGGTTCAAAAGGATGAATGAAATGGTGTCTAGATTTATCTGGTCATATACCAGAACCAGAAGGGCACTGAAATATTTGACTTTCTCCATGGTTAGAGGGGCCGCCCCAGGTCTTAAAATATACCAATGGCCCTCCGTGCTACAATACATACACCCTCTTCCAGGTCAGAAGCTGGAATGTCATGGCACCGGAGAGTATGTTCCCCTATATAACGAGTTGCTCATTGGGGAAGATGCTAGAGGCTGTCTTTTAAGATTTACTGAACCGAGCTATTATAAAAAGGTTCGATTTAAAACATTGGAGGCAGCCTATAAAATCTGGAGAGTCTGGTGGAAAAAAATAGGCCTAGGCAGATTTAGTTTTTATACTCCGTTAGAGAGGATTCTGCTACTTCCGGGTATCTTTAAAGATGCCTCCATATTACGCTGGGAAAGTCGGGGGCTCTCGAGGTTATAGGATATCTTTCAGGAACAGAATATTGTTTCATTTGAGGAATTACGGGCTGACTTTGAAATTAATCAGAGAGACTCTTTTTTAAAAACCTAGGTTTGCGGTTTCTTGTTCAGGGAATGTGGAGGCCCAAGTGGGCTTTCCAAAGCTCCTTTGATAGAATTGTTTGTGGGAGCAGAGAAATGTACAATCAGTCGAATATATGGAAGTTTGTGCTCCACCTTGCTGGATGATCTTGAGAAGCATAACAGCAAATGGCAGGAAAGACTTGATTTTTCAGATTTTAGTTTTTACTAGTCTTTGGAGCTTGGCGAACTCTGCTGTTATACCACACTCCAGCGAAGTTTGCTAAATGGGGGATTCCGTAGATATTAATTGCCCACGATGTCCTGAAGCGGACATGGTTCACATGTTTAGTACATGTCCGTCCCTAGGCGCACTCAGGCTTGAGATCTCTAAATTTATTGATAGTATTTTAAAATCTTATTTCACTTTGTCTCCCCACCTGATACTTCTGTGGGTGTATAATGAAGGTGTGGCTAGGCCTGGCCAGCATTTTGTGTATGTTGCCATGGCAGTGGATCTCATTTGTATTGCCTCGGTGTGTCAACCCCCACATTGTCTCAATGTCTAGGGCGCGTTCTGTCAGTATTTAATATTGAAAATGCGCTATGTGAGCACAAAGGCAGGAAGGCTAAGCGAAAAGGGTAAAAGGACCTGTGCGCCCCTTTGGACTGGGTTAAAACGTAGTTATTCAATTTATTAATGCTTTGCTGGACCGTATAGCTGAATTTCGTTTTGATCAGTCTTCCGGGGGATCTGTCTGAGGTGGGCGGACTCGGGAATCAGTCCTCACTCATTTCCAGGTTGATTGACCAGATGGCAATGATCTCTGTAGGATGCACAATTGACACGTTATTTCTATTATTGGGATAATACTTTTTTTTTAGTGTGTGGATCAAATGACTGCTGTTTGCCTACTTTGCACTCTAGCCTTTTTGACATTCCTAAAGGAATAATGTGTTTTGAGTATTCCCACACTTGCTTATGGAAACTTGTGGCACTTCTCATGTATGTTGGAATTGGCAATAGCTTTATGGAATATCTATATTCAAGCTAATTGATAATCATTCTATGTAACACCCGAATTTAGGTCGGAGTGAGTTAGGTGGAATATCTATGCAGAATCGCATAAATTCGCACTTTATTTACTCTGTCATTTTGAAGAACTATAATCTCTGGTCTTTACCTTTGATGATTTTCATGTGCTCTAATTCTTTTTAGCTGTTGTTATGAATTTTTGGTAGACATGCTATTTTTGCTAGTTTGTATTGATCTTCATAAAATGGTAATTATTTCCTTATCTGTTATGTGCTTCATCTCCTCCTGTGTTTTATAAATGCAAAGGAAAAAAGACATATTATTAAAAAAATCATAAGAGATTACGCCAGGTTACTATTTAGGTAAACTGATATATGTGAAATCCATCCACAATGGAAAATCACGAGGCTAAGTGGGGGATGCCGTAGGCCCATGTCAAATTTAAATTACAATTCCCATAATTTCATTTAATGTGAAATTCCTAAAATGATGCCATTACGTTGCGTAATTACACAGAATTTTGTGTCAAATGTAATGTGAGCGCATGGGAATAACGTGCACAAACAGAATGCAAGTGACTGCTGCTTGGGACACTTTTGTTTTCACCACATCAAAAATTGACAAGAGGATCATTCAGCTCTAAAACATAATGCTAAATGACAGATTTCCATTCCATGAAATTTCGCATAATTTCCCCAAAATTTCACATAATTATGTTATATGCAAATTACTTTTGTAGTAACGAAGCAGCAGATTGTTTACGGTGTCTTTGTTGATTTTACCACTGCCTTTGATCATGTAGAAAGGACAACCCTTTGGTCTAAGCTAGTGAATTTCGGAATACATAATTACCTGCTCACTATAATTATGGCATTACACTCTGCAACTTGGTGTAAAGTCCAGCTGGGGGGCGAAAAGGGTTTGACGGGGCCTATCTTCACGAGGAATGGCCTTAAGAAGGGCTGTGTCCTAGCCCCCATTATATTTTCCCTTTATATAAGTGACCTCCCAGATGGTTTACAAACAATTAATAATTTTCCACCAAAAATAGCTTCAAGCGACATGCACATTTTAATGTACGCCGTCAATGTAGCAATCATGGATCTTATCCCGATAGGCTTACAAAGAAACCTCAATGCCCTAAATCAGTATGCTGAAGAAAATGTTCTTATACCAAACATCTCTAAAACTAAAGTTCTTCGCTTTAGAGGGAGAAAGCACTGCCTTCTCTACAACTGGACATTAGATGGCAAGCCTCTAGAGATTGTTAAGGAATATGCTTACTTGGGGAGAATTTTTACTCCGACCTTACAAAATTCTTCCCATCTTGGGCATGTCAGCCTAAAGGCTGATGCCTACGTCGGCGGATTATTGAGATTTTACTCCTTCTCAGGGAATAGACATTTTGCACCAATGCTTGAGGTCCACCACTTAAAAATATCACCAATTCTAATATATGCCTTAGAATGTATTCTGATCAAGTAATGGTACCGACTAAACGTAAAAGAAGGGATTCTATTACATAAACTGCTAAGAGTCAACCAGTCAGTCCCTGTCCAAGCAATCCACCTAGTGTTATCCATAGTCAGTGCGTGCGCAAAACCTATCACAAATATACTTTGTTGGGCCTATAATCTCCAACACGCAGACCTAGGGTCTTTAAGGCATATTTTAAAACTGGAGACTTTTAGAAATGAGTCATCTCATCATACTTTTATTAAGAATTTAAGTATTGCACTAACTCAGTCTGGTTGCACGATTGCACTTTTTAAAATCTATGACTTTTTCTCACTGGAAGCTTTATTTAAAGAACCTGACCCCAAGAATAAGCTACGAGTCGGATGTAGACCATTGTTCACAACTAAAACACTTTGCACACCTCTTAGATAGTCTACAATATAAAACTCTGCAACAATACATATGTTTTTTTATTAGAGCATAGGGTCCGGCGCACCATAATTTTAATGAGGCTGGGGATTCTTCCCTTAAAAACCCACAGCCAGATTCATCATCGGCATGTTTTGCGAATTTGTAATAGCGGATAATAAGGAATCGCTATTACAGACTCGCAAAACGGGATTCATGTAGGAATCGCAATATTTATTGCGATTCCTACAGCTTCCCTATTTGCGAAAAGCTAATTGCTAATCGCAAATAAGGAATAACTCCTGATTCATTCCTATCCTATGGGCCTAAAGGCCCATAGGAATGAATGGGAAGACATATCAATGTGCGAATCGCTATTAGCGATTCGCATTTTGATTTTGCGATTTCAAGGGTGCAGGGGTGTCCAATGGACACCCTGTTGCACCCCTGAAATGACATTGGATGCTGGTGTTATGCACACACATGTCCTTGGGACATGTGTGTGTGTAACATACAACTTAGAAAAATGCACTTAAGTGCATTTTTCTAAGTTTCCGCTATTTACCACGAGGTTTGACTTCGCGGTAAATAGCGGCCCAAATTTGCGAATTCGCAATTTTTAAATGTTTCATGAATTGCATTTAAGGAATCTCAAATAGAGATTCCTTAAATGCAATTCCTCGCAAATTTGCGAATTCTATAATTGCGATTTTTGCATTTGGGATGATGAATCCCAAATGCAAAAATTGCGCTCGCAAAGGGCCAGATTCTCAGAATCTGGCCCTTTGCGAGCCGATTTCACTTTGATGAATCTAGCTGCCAGACTTTTAAATGGGATACATCTGAAAGTTCCACAGAAATGTGTGACTTATGTAATGGAGGACTGCAAGATTTCTCACATGTGTTATTAGTCTGTCCAAATTCAACTCTGGTAGAGGCCCGTGCCGGCATATAGCCTATATGTTTTAGACATAATCTTTGCTCTGCAAAATGTTGAATTGAGTTTTATAAATCACCGCTTGATGAATTTGCTTGTTATAACCTGTATACATTTTGTAAAAGTTTTTTTTATTGTTTTAACGTCCCAATAGTATAACTGTTTTCCTACCTATTAATCATGTATTTGTTGACCTCAGGCGAGGTCTAAGTCAAATTTAATAAATCTTGAATCTTGAAAGCAAATTACTCAAATTTCTCACAGACCTAGGATGCAGGTTCCTTATATACAGATGTGAATACTCAACATGTACACTATGCTGTTGGTAAGGTTTTTCAGAAGAACAGAATATTTCAATAAAATCATTATTTTTCAACTTGGGAGTTAGAAAATGTTCTGCTGCTGTAAGCTATAGTTTTAATAGCACAGATATGCAACTGACTAGTGGTCTCGTAAAATATTTTAAAGTAGTAATGGGTAAGAGTGTCAGTTCTAGAGCTAATGTATATTAAGTCTTTTTTCTATAGCACTATTGCAGTTGTGTGTCTGACTAACCAGCTTGTAGAGTCTAAACTTAAGGCCAGCCCCCATGTACATATAACTGTTGGGCTTCATTAACGGTATAACCTTCTATATCTTGCTGCCGGCATGCCTCTTTAACTTGCTTTGATTTTAGTAGCAGTGCCTAGTAGGAAAAACATTTTTGATTAATGTTCTGGTTTTACATATTTTTAACATATTAAAAGTGAGGTCAAAATCTTAAGAAAATTAAATGTACAGGCTATTTATGATTTTAACGATGGTTCATAGTATTTTTATACTATGTTCTATTTATAGAGTTGGCATTAAATGTATATAATTGCAATGTTTTTCTTATTAACGAAACAATAAAGTTAATTAATTCCTTCGTGTCTTACATGCACAGTAACAGTGTTCCTGGCAGTTGCATTTAAGCTATTGCCTGTGGTAGTTTGCTAATGTATCCTGTTTATTCAGTTCATTGCCAATGATTGATGAATGGCCTTGCACACTCTCACAGGGTGCATGGACATCAATTGGAGGTTGTTAGAGGTAACAGCTGCTCTCCTCTCTTGGCCTTTGATATCCCTAGTACTTCCCTTGGTAACCCTAACCTTACAGTTTAAAGAGTGATTTATTGAAATTATGAAGGGAATACATTAATTGAAATACATATGAATACAACAATAGAAAATGAAAAAGAAAAGAGCACGGACAATAAAAATAGAAAGAAGGGGAGGAAGAAAGGAGAAGGACTGAAATACAAATGAAACCACATTGTATAAATGTCTGATTGTAAGTATCAAGAAAAACACAGAACTATATAATCAAAAATAATAATTAGATAGACTTTCTTTTTCATTTTCTATTGTTGTATTCATATGTATTTCAATGAATGTATTCCCTTCATGATTTCAACAAATCTCTCTTTAAACTGTAAGGTAATTAGATTAGAAAAAACATTGCAAGGAACAAAAGGGTAATCTGGGTGTTTAACTACTTCTTGAATTGCAGGGGAGAGTGTAGAAAATCGTTTGGCAGAGTCATCTAAAAACAGAGTAAATGGTGAACATAGTTCTTGCTGTTTCAAAACAAGAGACATAGGATGCATATAGGCAGGATCTAATGTCTGATTGTAACAGACTGCTTGCCACCATGCTTTTGACGATAACTGCGAAAAATCTTGCCAATGTTTCGTAATTTGTTGAAAGACAACTGCCAACAATAGGTCAATTATGTGCACATGAAATGAAACATTATCCCACACAGTCAGTACGGTTCCTAAGACAACATTTAAAATAGAGAAGGGAATATTTATACAAAATACGGAATTAATTTGACCCAAACTTGGTGCCAGTAAGTGGAGACATAGGGACAAGTAAAAAGTAAATGTTTAAGGCCAGCATGTTGTGCAGAGCACGTCCAACAAGCGCCTAGAGTATCGGAATGAATCCTATGAAGACGATCAGGTGTTGGAAAAAGTCTATTATAAACACAAAAAAATGTTTGTGTATAGTATTGGCTGTCCGAGAGAATTTCCTAATCTTGATCCAAATCTGTTTCCATTTGGAGACAGGCAAGGTAACTTGAAGATCAACTTCCCAAGCAAGTTCAATTGGGGATTTAGGATAATCACCAATAATATGTTGAAGGAAGGAATAAATAGAAGAGGCTTTTGGGTTTGTTAGCAAAAGGTTGGTTAAATTAATTTGAGATGGTGTGTTAGTGATGGCAGCCAACTGAAAAGAAGTGTATGATTGAGATATGACATTCTGAAGGAACAGAAGTTTATGACAAGAAGTAGATGATCAACCAAACAACGTGGAAGCCTCTGAAAAAGGAATAAAAGAATAATTTTTATACAATTGTTTGACCCAATGAAGTTCTCTAAGAAGGCCTATAGATAGGTCCATTATTTAGTTGTATCAAACGGTTATGCCAAATTTGGAGATTCCATAAAAGTTCCCAAGTTTACTAGGTGACACGCAATAACTGAACTGTGAACTCCGTAATTGACTGGTATGACGACCTATCGGAGTACATATCTTCCGAGGCATGCACACAAACTTGATGATTTCGAAAAATGAAAAGGAAGAGAGAGACTCTTGTTCTAAGTCTACTCATAATGGAGTAAATAAAGAAGGAGAAGAAATCCACTGAACAGATTGCTTTAACAGACATTATTTGTGGTAATTAACAAAATACAGGATATTTACAACCCCGCTCAGTTTAAGGACGCTTCAATTTAGATAGGAACTTACAAGATTTTTGGGTATTCCAAAGAAAAGAGAATAAAACAGAATAACTTTTTCTGTAAAATTCAAGTGGGATGCTTAACAGAACATTAGAAATAGTAAATAAAATAACAGAATCTAACATCATTTTAATTGTATCCAACCTGCTCCACCAAAATAAGTGTAGTAACCCTGACCACAAGGGTTATGAAGGCAGCAGAGGAAACAGAACGTAAAATCGGCTGTTTGCTTTCAGTGGGTTCCTCTCCTTTACCTTCCTCATGGCTGTCCAGCAGCTAAGGGTATGAAGCAGGGTCAATCCTGAGATGTGTTTTGGGCTTAAAGGGTTTTTGGTGGCAAAATGGTGGACTACTAGAGATTGTATTAATTCAGTCATTGATTGTTTATCTATGCTAGACTATGTAGATAATTGTAAGAAATTGGATTGTTATATGGGGTGGGCGACTTCCCACTTCAAGGAACAACGACAATCATTATCAGGAAGTATCTTTAAAGTCCCCAAACTAATCTGATGGTATAGTGTAAAGTATCTATGTAGTACCAAAACAGTAATAAAGTCAGCCAGGCGCAGCTGGAGCAAAATCCCAGAATCACAAAAACTCAATGCTGTGTACAAGGACCTACCCATCCCTAAGGACAAAATCAGCGTGACGTCAACAACTTTAACAACTTGATCAAGAACTGCGCAGAGTCCCTTGCACTAATCAAGTTCAACAAACAGAGAAGATCCAACAAGCAAACCAGTTGGTACACAAAGGACTTCTGTGACACTGAAAGACACTATAAACAGTTAGAGGGAAAGTAGACAGTGGGCCAGGAAGACTCAGACAGAATTACCTTCAAAACTGCACACTGACGATACCACCAGCAACTAAGAAAAAAGAATTAGTGGCACACATAGGGAGGAGCTCCAAAAGCAGAAAAGAAATCTTCTTGATCATCAAAGATTTCACCTCTTCCATGGCCTCCGCCAACATTATCAGCCACTCGCAAGAGCTCTGTGACAACCTATCCAACTTCTTCCACAGTAAAATTATGAACATCTACAGCAACTTTAAACACCTACCAGATCCCAGCAAACTCATCACCAATGTGCCTGTCACTAATCAAGACAACCACCTGATCAGATGGAAGACCCTCACCAGCGAAGAGGCAGCCACAATCATCACCTCCATCAACTTTCTGTAATCTTGGAAGCACACAGCAGTCCACGCCCTCCTCAAGAAACCTTCCACCGACCCAAGCCCAATGACCAACTTTTCAACAAATCTCCCTGCTTCCTTACCCAGCAGAAGTGATAGAAAAGTCCATCAAAAAACAACTCCATAGCCAGCTCGAGCTCTACCACGTACTGGACAACACATAATTAGGCTGCGGAAAGAACCACAGCACAAGAACAGCACTTATAGCAGCCTCCGATGAGATCAGAACCATCCTTGACAGAGGAGAAACAGCCGCCCTTATCCTGCTCAACCTCTCCGCGGTATTTGACACAGTCTCCCACAACACACTCATGAGAAGACTCCAGGAGTCCGGTTTCCAAGGATCAGCGCTCAACTGGATCTGCTCCTCCCTCACAAGAACCACTCAAAGAGTCAGACCGCCACATTTCACATCTGAGGCCAAGAAACTGGCATGCGGAGTAACCCCGGGGTTCTTCAGTCATCTGTCGGAAAGGTTCTGCTCCTGCTACAAATTGCAGTAGGGGTGGAGCCGCACAGGTTTAAAACAACCCGACACCAAGGAAGGAGTGCTTTGCGTTCTAGCTCAGTGAGCGTCTCCTTCATGTCTAGGTGAACCTACCTCCTTCCGGGTTATCTTGGCTTCCTGGCAAATCTTCCTTGCTCCTTACGCTTGTGAATCCAGGCAGTGGTCGTCAGTTTCTGCGTTCTCTTCTCCCTGGAACTTTCCTGGACTTGCAGTACGCCCTCTCCTGGGGCTGCTTGCGGGTGCCTCCCCTCTGATCACTCCTGCTGATATTCCTGTGGAAAGAAAAGTAAAAGACGCTAAAGGATCAAAGCCTCTACTGATGGTGGCAATGTGCATGCGCTACAGCAATATTCTGAATGCTTTAAATCTAAGGCAAAATACAAACGTATCTGACTGAAATCCCCTTGACTCTTTCTGAAGGGCATCTGTATTCTTTTTGTTGCACGTTGAAGGCTGCGCCTGAGTATGGCAGTCTGTGAATTTGTTTCCTGTACTTAGGGAAATCCAATATTAGCCTGCATATTTTGCATCTTTTATTTTTACGCACTTATGCATATACATGTATCATTTACATCAATTGATTATATGTATCAAGAGATTTATGTTTTAGGCTATATTTTTTCTTTTCATTATTCTACATTAATGGTAAGAAAGTTGCCGTGGATTATAGTGGAAGAGGAGAGTTAATCAGGTAGTGAAGTTAGTTACTTAGCTAGTTGTTACATACAACCTGCTACACTCTTCCCTTTACAAGGTCTTATTCTTGTTCTCTATTTCAGGGTGGCACACACCTCCTAGTGATGACTTCTTGCTGCCCTGGTCACACCAAGGGACCTTCTTCATATCTCTTCCCCTTGTTTCCCCTCTTCCCCTTGTACACTGTCTTGCTTTGGCTATGTTGGGCATACTTCGTAATAAGAGGAAGGGGGGACCTGCTCTTCATCTTCTTGCATCTTGTTCCTGCGGAAACTTGAGGTGAGCCTTGATACAGCCCAGTCCTGTTCAATGTCTAAATGGCTCCATTCCCCGACATCATCAGATCTCAAGGCACCACCCTCATCTCCTATGCAGACAACACCCACTTCATCCTCTCCCTGACAGACAAGACACCCACCACCAGAACTAACTTCACCAACTGCTTAACCCTGTTGGTGGAATGGATGAGAACTAAGAAATCAGTGTAAGCCATTCTTTAGCTTTTATCAGAGTGGATCCATTAACCGTTGTATCACTGACTAAAGCCAAGTTTATGGCACCATAGTTATAAAGCTGCAAGCAGGACTTTAAACCTCACTTGTTTGTTGAATTTGAGGTTTCCAAACGTATATAATAATTTCTCTTTAACTATGAGCCCTAGCTTTGCCATATACAAATGTCCAATTCATGAGTCAACCAGCTTCACCACCAACATCCTGCAAATGTTAAATTCAAAAGCATAACAATATGTCTGAAAATCTGGGAGAGCGAGCCCCCCCCCCCTTCTCCAATCTCCTCCTAAGCTTCTTCCAAGACAGCCTGACCCCTTTAGTTGCCCCTATAAACCCCCTAACTCTCCCCTGAATCTTCTTGATTGGATCTCTTGGAAACGGCAAAGGAATAGTGTTAAAGAGAAAGGTAAGTTTAGAGAGGATCATCATCTTGACCAGGTTTGTCCTCCCATAGAAAAATCAGAGCTAAGGAATATCATGTTGAGCCTCAAGAAAGGCATAATGTTGAGATTTGAGACCTCGGGAACAGAATCAGTAGGACAGTCAAGTAGCTTGCCAGGCTCTGGACACTAAAGTTCATGACTTGACTGAAATGAACTAGACTAGGTTGCTGGAGGAAAATATGGAAAGGGTGACTACAGGTCTTTCAGAAAAGGTGCAACCGATAGAGTCCCTAAAGAAGTCAAACAGACAGTTGATGGAAGATTTGGAAAGACTGGAGATCCATTGCAGTAAGAATATTTTAAGAATCTTAGCGATTCCTGAAGGGGCAGAGGACAGCAACTTGAAAGAGTTTGTAGTTAAAGTGTTGAAGGAGGGCCTCCTGAAAACAGGCATGATCTCCTTCTAGTTAGGGATATTAGAGGGACCCATTCATGCGTAACAAATCCCATAAAACCCCCAGAAAATGTTAGTTACGTTTTTATCTTTTTCCTTTAGGAATACATTTTAATTGGAGCTTTGAGGGAGGGTCACATATACATGTATACATGAGAATTCAACATATCAAATACACTTAGATATTGGTTAATACACTGCCCAGTGACAATGGGAGTTAGGGGGCAGATTTGACGAGCAAGGGAAATTAGAAGTGAAGGCATAGTTTAAATTCCACCCCTGTTAAAGGTAATGTGGAGAAATTAAAATGCACAACTTGAGGGATGGCAAAGAGGTAGAACTGATCAGAAAAATGAAAACAATTCCCTGATATAATTCCTGTCTAAAGATATTGATAGAGCTTAGAATATGACCATATATAGGCAAATATAGGCTTACCTTGTTCAGTTTAGGGCACAGTGTACATCACACACTATATAGCACGGACACCAGTTATTTTTATGTTCGTTTATCACCTTCTCCTGCAGGTCAGTAAGGTGAAGATGATGCCTGTGAAGTTATGGGAAATTCCTCAGGGAGGGCACAGGTGGGATGGGAGCATTTGGGAAAAAAGTTTTAAAAAAACCTCAGGACGCATGTCAGCACAAATGCGTAGTATAGCAGGCACTGGGAGACTAGTTTTCAGTAATAATGGTCTCTTATTTGTGACTCCAGAAGTAATGGGTCTTTTCTTCTGGGGTAGCAGAGAAGCAGGTTTCTTTGGTTAGGAGATGACGAGAAAGCAGGTTGAGAGTCTCACTTGGAACATAAATGGGCTGGGATCCAAGGAAGAGACAAAGGCCAGTGGTCAAGCACCTGCAGGAAGTCAAGGCCCAAGTTATTAATTTACAAGAGACCCACCTGGATTGCGCTGAATGTAAGGCCTGCTTCAGGAAATGTAAGTGTGTTCAGGAAATTATCTGCTCAGACCAGATTGAATTTAAAGAGGAGTAGTGATGATTATTAAACTCAATTCGGGAATCAGATTATTAGATTATAAAAATGGATACCACAAGGAGATGGATTGTGGCCACCTTGGAGTTGGCATCCTTAAAGTGGATCTGTGTGGGTTATCATGGATAAAGAGCTCGACAAAATCTCTAAATGCAGTTACATGTCAACTACAAAATCAAAAGATGCAGCTGATAAATATGATGTATAATCCATGTATAATCTAGGGCTTGTTGACATATGACGGGTAAGGGCAGGGATACAGAAAGGCTTCACCTTTTACAGTAAAAAATATGGGCATCATTCAGTCATTGAATATTTCCTGATTGATAAACATACGACCACGATGGTCAAATCTGTGACCTATGTCCCAACAATATTATTAGACCACTCTGGCATCGGTATGTCGTTGGAGCTACTGATAGCTACAGAGAGAACTAAGTGGACTCTTAAGAAAACATTACTTCAAGGGGAGATGAACATCACTCAACTCAGCTATAAAACCAGAGTATTTTGAGATAAATGTAGGTACTGCTAAACATGATATCGTTTGGGATACATATGAAGTGTTTATTACCTTACTTATGACTGAAATATTAAAAGGCGGGACAAAGAGATAAAACTCTTGAATGATGTAGTTGGGAAGGAGCAGGCGATTCAGGTAGCTTCAGCAGAGCCCCCGCTGAAATCCAGCATTTGAGATCCGAGCTGGAATTGTTACAGGGTCGATATAGAATAGGGTTGGATAAAAGAATCCAGGAAGGGTGGAGCGCTAGAAAGCTACAGCCCTTTGAATTTGGGGAAAAGAGAGGAGCAATGCTGTCCTGGAAAAGCAAAGACAGATCTAACTAGGAACCATATCGACTGGATAATCGACCAGGGAATGGAAAGAGATACAGGAGGTCATGTTAAGCCATTTAACTACTCTCTATACGTAGGCCATAGAACCTGACCTCCTGAATATTCGGAGATGGCTGTCTGACTTAAATCTCCCAAAAATCAGGAAACAATGAGTCTCTGAGTTGGAGAGGGATATTGCAGAGGGGAAAATGTTAGAGCAGTTGGGCCGACTTAAAAACGTGAAAGTAGCTGGTCAGACAGGTTCCCAGAATGTATAAAAATTGAAGACGCACCTAATCCCTCTCTGCAAAGTTCGCTTTAATCACATTAATGCAGGGGAGGGGAAGATCTTGTCATCATGGTATCAAGCCACAATAGCAAGGATTGTGAAACCCAAGAAAGACCTATCACGGATTCATACAGACCCAGCTCCCTGCCAAACTGCGACTATAAGATCTTCACAGACATTATAGCAAGGAGATTAGCAATGATCCTGCTTTCAGTAAGCCACCCAGATCAAAAAGGCTTCATTCTGAGTAGGCAGCTCAATGAACTGGCCCACCTTTTGATTTGTGCAACTGACATAGCATAAACAAGCAAGAGCCCTCTGACGATAGCCACTTTAGATGCTGCCAACGCCTTTGATAGGGTAAGCTGGGTGTACCTCTGGGTGGTGTTAAAACTTTTCAGAGGCCCTAATAGCAGGCTAATCAATGCAATTGAATGCCTGTATAGATCACCTATAGCTAGTATCTTAAATATTGGGAATTTAACTAGACCTTTCTCCATTACAATGGGGACCAGACAGTGATGCCCTTTATCCCCACTATTATTCGAGCTATATATTGAACCCATTGTCATTTGCTGCCCCGATTTTAGACATGAAGATCGCACTTGATGCAGATGATATCATCTTGTAAACAGCTGATCACGAATATTCAATCCTTAAATTATAAGTCCATCATTTGGAAAGAATTTGAGCTATTTAATAAATATGGATAAGACAGAGATCACACGATCATGAGATGGGCAAACACGGAGGGCCGTAAAGGGAGCCGGAGGGCCAAGGACCACATTAGATACTTGGGTATTTTGGTGACACTCAGCCTGGAGGCCTTCCTTAGTGCCAACCTAAACAAAGTTTGTGTGGAGAAATTGAGATTCAGCTAAGGAGATGGGAGAACCTTCCACTAATCAACTATGGAAGAACAACCCGTTTGCAGAGTGTTGAATTAAACTGTGAAACTGCCTCATAAAGTTTCAAGTATTTGAGACCTGAGGGTCTTCTTAAGAGACAAACCTGTACTCAAGGGAGAAAACTGTTTTGAAGCATGGTATTGCCTTGTAACTCAGAAGCTAGCAGGTTAAAGGGCATCTGAGGTTGAAAAATATGCACAATGATAGGCTTTTAGGATCTGATGTAAGAGCTGTTCAGTTTTTAAGGTACTTGAAATATGAGATAACAGCAGCTGATGTCATGGGAGTAATTAAATGGCTAAGAAACTTTAATCAGATTTCAGACCATATCAAGTGAGAGAAGATGTATAGTTACTTAAATGAGCAAGAGAAGATTTTGTAATTGTTTTTTTAGAGAGAGTACAAGCCAATACAATTGCTTTTTTTCTGATTAGAGCAAATACTCAGAGATGTAAAGTCAGTTTTTCTGATGTTATTGAATCTTAAGCTCGGAAATAGTGAAATTGACTCACCGTCATCTGCTGAATACATCAAGGAGAAAACTAAAGGCACAGTGACGTGTGATAATCCAGAAGCACACATACTGCCAGAGACTTTAATGAATTGGTGGTGCTTGGAGGAATCTTGTACAAAGAATCAATTCATCAATAAAGATTGGTTTGCGTATGCAATTCATCGCCCAGACATCGAGGAGTCAAAAAACCTTGAACTGGTAAGGAGGCCATGGCTGGGAAGAGATGTAAAAGATTCTTGTATGAAGTGTGCCTGCTACATTGCTTGCAAAACTGTATCCAGACCACTGAACTAATAGAACAACTAGAAAGTACAAGACCCATAGAACTTGTGTATATTAGTTTCCTATCCTTGGAAAAGGACAAGAATGGGCTACAGAACATTTTAGTAGCGCAGATCACTACACAAGCTATGGTTTATATCATCCTTATGAAGGATTAGAAGGGGCCGGCGGATTCCAAAGTTATAGTTGACCTGACACATTACATCCTGAGCAATGATCAAACTTCACCCATGAATTCCTTACACATGTGAAAATTAGGCATGAAGATCAATTTCTTATTGTTGAAAAGCAGAAGCTAAAATAGAATGTTTCAACTAAACGTTGCTTGAAATACCAGGTACTCGATATGTAGAACAAAAAACTGAAATGGAGTAAGTATATAGAACACTGATACATGATTATAAAAAAGAAATGCCTTTTTCTAATGACGCTTAAAGATTGCAGAATATATGCTAGAACTACAGAACTGATATTTCCAGGTCAGTGTATTACACATTGTATAAAGCACACTAAAAGCCTGCTAACATCAACATGAGTGTACATTTAGTCAGTGCTTGATGTGTAAATATAGAAGTGCAAGTAGTCACTATACCAAAGTGTCTGTTTGCTCCAGAGAAGTGCAGGTGCTCTCCCATCCAAAGCATTGAACCTCGGCTGAGAAGTGCATGTACTCTGGGGCATATTACCAACGTTAAGCGATATTTATCGCTTACGATGCTTAGCACGAATTTTTTAACGCTAAGCATCGTCAGAAATTATCGCAGATAAACCTTGCTATTATCAAGGTTTATCGCAAATGCGATAAAAAACGGCAGCAATGCATGAATATCGCTGAAAAGTCAGCGATATTCATGCATTACCGAGCTAATGCTCTTAGCCATGTTATCCACCTCCCATTGGATAACATGGCTAAGAACTGCTCAGGGCAGGTGTTAGTTTTTGGAGATATTCGCGCTTAGCGCGAATATCTCCAAAAGTTGGTAATAGGAGATAGCGATGTTAGCGACTGTTTCCAGTCGCTAACATCTTGGCACGCCCACTTTGCATGTCATTAGTGATAAATATCACTGACATGCAAAGTGGGGCCCAAGATGGTCGCTATCTCCTACTAGCTGTCGCTAACTGGTGTTAGCGACAGCTAGGTAATAGGGAGATAATTTTATCTCCGCTTTCTTGGCTTTTAAAGCCAAAAAAGCAGAGATAAACCCCCTTGATAATATGCCCCTCTGTCTTTAAAAACAAAGAAGTGTACGTACCGAGCACTGGACAGTACCTACCCAATTAAAGCACTGCTTTTATAAAAAAAAAATGCTGCTTGCAACTTAATTCTTTCACTCACTCAACAAGAGGAAATTGAGAGGAACACTCAATATCTGAGTGCTATGTCTCACAAATTACAGGAGGTTATGAATGCCGTAAATAAGTAGAACTGAATTAGAAACTTCGGCACAAACATTCGCTGAGATTATTAAACAAATTCAAGCCAAGGGGGTCAAAATACAAGACGGAGTATTGACAGCCTTGCATCAACAGAAAACATGGCCAGGAGACATTGAATAATGGGAAGCTCCAAGCATGCCTAGTGGTAGCCCAGCGGTACAAAAGGGGGTGGTGATGGACGGAGCATCTGAACCAATCAAACACTCACACCCAGTCAAAAGATCTGGGTTTAATCCATCACCGTTCTTTAGCCCACTCTGCCACCCCAGTTCAGACATGGCTATATGCAAATCAGTCTGACCCTGTGCCTCTTGGGAACAGTCCAGCCCGAACTGCCAAGCCATGCCTTCCCTGGACCGGAAACAAGTTTCCGAGGACCGGTTTCTGGCATTACAGCCGTCTTCAGCCCGGTTTCCTCGGAAGCTGCAAGCAAGCCGGGCTGAAGATGGCTGTAATGCCAGAAACCGGTCCTCGGAAGCATGTTTCCGGTCCAGGGAAGGCATGGCTTGGCAGTTCGGGCTGGACTGTTCCCATGAGGCACAGGGTCAGACTGATTTGCATACAGCCATGTCTGAACTGGGGTGGCAGAGTGGGCTAAAGAACGGTGATGGATTAAACCCAGAACTTTGACGGGGTGTGAGTGTTTGATTGGTTCAGATGCTCCGTCCATCACCACCCCCTTTTGTATCACTTTTGGCCGCCATAAGTGTGGCAGGGTATGCTCAGACGTGAGTCCCTTGCTCACTTTGCCACTGGATTCAAGAAAGCCGGGCTGAAGACGGCTGTAATGCCAGAAACCGGTCTTCGGAAGCTTGTTTCCGGTCCAGGGAAGGCATGGCTTGGCAGTTCGGGCTGGACTGTTCCCATGAGGCACAGGGTCAGACTGATTTGCATATAGCCATGTCTGAACTGGGGTGGCAGAGTGGGCTAAAGAACGGTGATGGATTAAACCCAGATCTTTTGACTGGGTGTGAGTGTTTGATTGGTTCAGATGCTCCGTCCATCACCACCCCCTTTTGTACCGCTTTTGGCCGCCATAAGTGTGACAGGGTATGCTCAGACGTGAGTCCCTTGCTCACTTTGCCACTGGATTCAAGCAAGCCGGGCTGAAGACGGCTGTAATGCCAGAAACCGGTCCTCGGAAGCTTGTTTCCGGTCCAGTGAAGGCATGGCTTGGCAGTTCGGGCTGGACTGTTCCCGTGAGGCACAGGGTCAGACTGATTTGCATATAGCCATGTCTGAACTGGGGTGGCAGAGTGGGCTAAAGAACGGTGATGGATTAAACCCAGATCTTTTGACTGGGTGTGAGTGTTTGATTGGTTCAGATGCTCCGTCCATCACCACCCCCTTTTGTACCGCTTTTGGCCGCCATAAGTGTGGCAGTGTATGCTCAGACGTGAGTCCCTTGCTCACTTTGCCACTGGATTCAAGCAAGCCGGGCTGAAGACGGCTTTCATGCCAGAAACCTGTCCTCGGAAGCTTGTTTCCGGTCCAGGGAAGGCATGGCCTTGCAGTTCGGGCTCGACTGTTCCCATGAGGCACAGGGTCAGACAGATTTGCATATAGCCATGTCTGAACTGGGGTGGCAGAGTGGGCTAAAGAACGGTGATGGATTAAACCCAGATCTTTTGACTGGGTGTGAGTATTTGATTGGTTCAGATGCTCCGTCCATCACCACCCCCTTTTGTACCGCTAGTGGTAGCCCAGGGCATGACGAAGACGATGATCTAAAAGACTGCCTGCTGCCATGGTTGTCTGAGGCTCCTGGAGTCCAAGGCGAGGTTGATAGAGAGGGAACCCACAGATGCCTTCAGGTGCGATCACTTACCTCTTCACCAGGAGTAGCGGGTCCCACAGTCATGTTGATGCTGAAAAAAGATGTGATTGACCAAAGGAACATGTGGAATGCATGAACCCCGAAGGTCAGAGGTGTTTTGACCCAAACTGGTCAAAATCATTCCATACATCACTGAAGGACATCTAGTTCACCGTCCTCCATGGGCTTACCTTTTAAGATCTTCTACTACCCACGCACTTTCTCATACTTCAACCCACTCCAAACGTGTTTTTATTTCCTTGCAGTCTGGAACCCGGCAGGGCCGCCGGTGTGGCATTTTTAGAAGACTTCTCCGCTTGTCACAGCAGGAAGTGAGGGTTCAGAGGCTCTAAAGAGAAAGCGAGCCCCACAAAATAAACTTGGGGACCATTCCCGGAGGAAGGAGAGGGATCGCAAGAGATAGTAGAACACTGATGCTAAGGAAGAAACAAGGAACATCTTGTCTCTCCCTTGTCCTTCCTGGGGTAGTGATGGTGGGGATGCAAACAACACACTGGGGACCAATCATAGTATAAGACCCAAGCCTGCGCTGAAGATTGAATACTATGGGGCTCATTTATGAAAAGTGACGCATCGCTACGTGAAAACAGCGATGCGTCACTTTTCACTGCGCCCTCCCTGCGACACCAATGATGTGTCATAATTACAGTATGACGCATCATGGCGCAAGGAGTTACAGATACGTCAGTATTTCTGACGTATCTGTATGGCGCAAAAGTGACGCATTGCTGGAGTGTGTCACAAAAGTGACGCAACTCCAGCAATGTGTCCTTTAGCAGTCTTACGCCTGCTGTGAAGCAGGCGTAAGAAATTGACGCGTTAGCGGCCAAGAAATGGCGCAGTGAAATCTTATAGATTTCACTGCGTCACTTCCATGACCCTTTCTTGCGTCAAAACGCCCCCCTTGCATACATTATACCTGGCGCAGGTATAATGTGGCGCAGGGGTTTACAAAGTGACGCATCTATCTAGATGCGTCACTTTGTAAATATGGCGCAACAAGGTGCATCTTTTACGCCACTGGTGCGTCCAAAAAGTGACGCACCGGCGGCGTAAAAGTGACGCGCAGCCTCATAAATGAGGCCCTTTATACGCAGTGGAATGAGCCATGGAAATGTCCTCAATCAGCAGGCATGGTATTCATTTCCGGTGTTAAATGTCATTGTAAGCACTCTCTCCATCTATAAATCATTTATTAAAGGTTTCAACATATTCTCGTCTCTACGGCCTCTCGCAGATGACCATCCTTGATACAGACCGTCTGGTACAGAGGAAAAAGATATTCATGTAGTTTATCTGGTAATCTGGTAGTTACATTCTAATTATTTCATGCGCCTCTCCTTTAAAAGTGAACTGTTTTAGAAGGGTGTATCCTACCTTTCCACAGCACAGAACAAAGGTTTGGTTGCACTCTTCGGCTAGTACGTCTCAGGAGTTGAAGTGTTGCGCTTGCTTCCCCATTCTCATAGGCGGGTAGCCAGAATTAATTGGCTACAAGTGCCTCAATCTAAGGTATGAATGTGATTTTATATTCGGTTTTCTCTTCTAGCATAACAGATCCTCACTTTACTCCGAAAGCTAGTTTTAATGACAGTTCTTGTAGTCAGGAATTTACTTTGCCTTTCCTTTTAGACCAGTACAGCACAACAATGTGAGCAAATCCCAATAAATTATACTAGATCCTCCCACCTAAAACCGTTTTCTGAAACAGTGATTTACCACATTGCAGCCTAACTATGCTCCCTTTTATTGAATTGAACTTGGAGAACTGATCTTAATGAACCTTTCTTCCTAGGATCTCAAGATGTTTAAAGTGGACCAAACAATAACGTCCCAATTATTTTTGATTGTTAGAGAGGTAATTTGTGAATATGGTTTTCGCCTCGAGTGTGCTGCCGAATGAAGAAAATGCTGCTGCTATATTTATTTGTTCATGCTTGTTTAGGAATCCAAGCTGCACTTGTGCCACTTTCATTAGTTTTATGGCTGGAATATTGCATGCATTGATTAAGGGGTGGATTCGCCTTGACATTGATGAGTTAGATTTATAAATTACGTTTCAGCTCATTTTTTATCCAAGAAAAATTTCACTTTAGTGGTACATTCCAAAATCTCTGCATTGTCTGCAGAGTCCCTTTTGATCATAAAAGCCACGAAAAGAAATATAGGTTGGTAATAGCTCTTAGTCACCCCCTGCATCAAACACTAGCTAATCAGGGCCAGAGCTGTGCCACATTTTCAGAATAACCGCTGACGGTAAACATTGTTTACAACGATGTTTATGCATCGCATGCCATTACAATGCGGTCAGTAATACGACCGCGTTGTTACATCGCATACCATTACAACGCAAGTCGTTACAACGACTTGCTGTTGGGGCAGAAGGTGTTGGATTTTAAATCTAACACTTTCCCTACTGTTGCACAGACTGGAGATGGAATAGTAAATTATACTATTGCAAAATCCAGCACCCCCCACAGCAAGTTGTTTGTAATAACTTACGTTGTAATGGTACGCAGCGTAACAACGCGTTCATTTTAATGACCGTGTTGTAAACTGCTATTTTGTGTATTGTGACTAGTAGTGGGTAAATGAACAAGTCCATACAGCTAATGTAAAGTGGAACTCGTGTGACCTATAAAGCTGGCTCTGCTGTCTTAGTGGCCTGATGTATTCTCTCCTGGGATCAGTGTTTGATCGAATGGTCACAGGTTTTAATCCCAGCAGGGCCAATCAGCCTTTCATCCTTCAAAGGTCGCTAAAATGGGTACCATTTAGTTGGATAACAATAAACATGTTATCTGTCAACTATGCAAAGAGACCTTCTTGGGGTGAATGCTGCACTCTAAAAAGACACCTTGGGCCATATAACATAAAATGAGCACTGGTTGTCGCTGGGTTAAAACACAGTACCCTCCACAGTTTTCTGCTGAGTAGTGTCTTAAATAGTATGGAGCAGCACTAGTTTATAGGCTTCCCCATATATCTCCACTCATGCTGCATCATCTTTCAACCTTAGCTCACTCAAATATATTTGATAAACCGTAAGATCAGATGGAGGACAAGGCACCAATGGCCGCCCCACTGCTCTTTTCAAATCTAACATTGATTTCTGTGT
This sequence comes from Lissotriton helveticus, assembly GCF_964261635.1. Taxonomy (NCBI): domain Eukaryota; kingdom Metazoa; phylum Chordata; class Amphibia; order Caudata; family Salamandridae; genus Lissotriton; species Lissotriton helveticus. The sequence continues at coordinate 823,555,179 of NC_136063.1, read as the reverse complement.
CCCTACCCATCTCACCCTCTATAGCAGTGTGTTTGAAACTCAGATAGTCCCCTAATCATGGCAAGGTTCCATACTGCATCCAGTATTCAAAAAAAGGTGATCCGGGGCTGGTCATAAATTACAGACTGGGTGCACTTTTTGATGTACAGGCTGAGTTTTAAGCAAAAGTATTAGTTAAAGATCCAGAAGACCGGCTGCAGCAACAAATTTAATACCAAGAACTCAAACTAGGTTCAGGGGGAAGAGCAACACAACATATACTATTCTGGTGCTGTAGATGCTTTATAAGAGATAATGAAGTATAAGAAATGTAACCTATGTTTCTGTTTTATTGATTACTGCATGGCCTTTGACTGCGTAAATCGTCATAAGCTTTGGTTAACATTTTCCAGATGGGGTATACCTGCACCGTTACTCAGGACTAGTCAGTCTTTATACTGGAACACCTTGGTGCAAGTTAAATTGGCTCACAAAACCATATTACAAAGAAGATAATGACAAGCAGAGGCTTAAAACAGGGGCGCATATTGGATCCCCTTCTTTTTAATCTGTACATTGCAGCTTTACTTAATGCGATTAGGGTTGAGGGAACTCACCCGCAAGGATTAATCCTCATCACATGCAGATGATATAATAATACTGGACTATATTGGAACAGGCCACTACAATTCTTTATTAGCCTGTGACAAATTTAATAAAGATAACAAATTGACAGTCAGTGCTAGAGCAACCACAGCACAGAAAAGGCACTCACCAGGGCAACAGATGACATCCGCACCATACTAGATTCTGGAGAACCTGCAGTCCTCATCCTACTCGACCGCTCCACAGCCTTCGATACAGTCTCCCACTACACCCTCTTCAGAAGAGAGCACGAACATAAGCATCCAAGTATCAGTCTTCAACTGGTTAGCTACTTTCTCACTGGAAGAGCACAGCAGTTCAGATTAATACCGTACACATCGAAATCCAAGAATCTGATCTGCGGATTCCCTCATGGTTCATCTCTCAGTCCTACCATGTTCAACATCTACAAGACTCCGCTGGCCAACATCACTAAATCTGAAGGCAACACCGTCATATCCTGCACAAATAACACCAAACTTATCCTCTCCCTGGCTGACAAGTCCACCACCACCAGAACCAACTTCTCCAACTGCATGATCAATGTAGCAAACTGGATGAGATGAAACTGCCTGAAACTCAACTTTGACAAGAAGGGTGTGTTGATCTTCGGGAACTCTCCATGGGACTCCACCTGGTGGCCATCAAAGATTTAACCTACAACCACACCAACCGACCATGCCCGAAACCCATAAATCATCCTGGACAGCAAGCTCAACACGCCAGCTCAGGTCTACATGGCCAGCCCCGCCCTCCCGCTTCCGAAATTCTTCACATGCTCCACATGATATTGAAATTGCTAACTCTGAACACCAGACACACTGTCACACATGCCCTTATCACAGCCAGACTAGACTACGGCAATGTACTCTACACAGGACTATCTAACCATCTCTTACACCTACTCCAGACCATCCATATCGCCGCAGCGAGACTCATCCTCAACCTCCCATGGTGCACCCAAATCTCACCACACCTCAAAGACCTTCACTGTCCCCCCAATCAGAAATACAGCCAATTCAAACTCTTCACACAAGCTTACAAAGCACTGCAGAACATCGGACCAACAACCCTGAACAAACTGCCTACACTTTCACCGACCCTCAATACACCTATGCTTAACCAGATTCTAATTCGCTCACACACCTCGCATCCACAAAAGCAGACTGGGAGGTAGAGCACTCTCCTGCATCGCTCCCAAGACCTGGAACGATCTCCCTGACCACATCATAGCTCCTCCTTGCTTCTTGACTTCTGCAAGAAAGCAAAGACCTAGCTTTTCAAATAATTCTGCTGGGTCTGATGCCCAACATCCTTCATCTTCCACCTACAAGCCTTCTGACTGACTGACTGAATTATTTTTAGAGCGCTCTTATGCCGAGGCGTCTTGGCGCTGTAGGACAGAGAGGAAGAGAAGGATTAGGGCAGTGCGAAAAGCCAGGTCTTCAAGGCCTTTCTGAACTTCACTGTGCTCATTTCGCAACGGAGTGAGGATGGTAGGCTATTCCAGAGCTTAGGGACTTGATTGGAGAAGGATCTGCCGCCCCAACGAGCTCTCTTTGTCCTAGAGATGCACAGTAGATTGTGAGAGCTAGATCCAAGTGAGCGCTCAGGTGCATATGGTGGAAGAAGGTTGGAGAGCTGTTTGGAAATCTTCCCATAAAGGGATTTGTGGGCCAGGCATAGGACCTTAAAGTGAATTCTGCGCCTGACTGGGAGCCAATGGAGTTCACGAATGGCTTTGGAGGTGGGATGTCATTTGGGGGGGTTAAGCAGTACTCTGGCCGCTGCGTTTTGAATTGACTGGAGTCTGTCAAGTTGTCGTTCACCTGCACCAATGTACAGGGCATTACAATAATCTACCCTGGACATGACCAACGCTCCTACTACCGTTTTCCTCAAGGAGAATGGGATGTAGGGTAAGATTTATTCATATTAGTTTTTTCTGTTCTCCCTTAATGGAGTTTAGAAAAACATGGGCATCATATAACACCATTTCAAAGCAATGTCCCCAGTGTAATTATAAACTAGAATCACTACTGCATATGGTTTGCGTTTGCCCTGCTCTCCAAGCAAAGAGACGAAGTTGGCTAAGACCCCTCCTCTTAAAAATGGTAAGCAACCGGGTAATGGATGCATTTCAATAAGCATTGCAGGAAGAGTATATCCAAATGACGATTCGTTTGGTAAAAGCCCTTTCCTGAAGTCTAAAGAGCCTCTGTGAATGATCTAATCAGCGGAAGACTCTGGGCTCTAATATACTCCTAGGCTTCCACTCACAAACATTTCAGATGTTGTAAAACTGCTTATATAATAAGGGGAGGAGTGGGCTTCAGTAATACATCTTGTATATTTTATATCTGCATGAGGAGAGACTTGTTTCAGTAATAACTTTTGTATATTTTATATCATATTATTATATTTGTATTTTAGGATCTTGTCACCTGGTTCATGCTGCACTTTTCTGGTTTTGTGTTAGCCCAGGCATTTTTTAAAAGAATTATGTATTGTATGATTGACTTTCAGTGGACTATGTATTGTATCATTTCAATCCATTTTACATTAACATTCTGACTATTTTAAAACCTTAAAAAGTGGTAGAAGGTTGTTTGTCATGGAACATATGCAATGCGCTGCTTTCTGCTGGAAATGTAGCAGCATTTGTTGACATATCTAAAGTAAATATCAGAACATAACAATAACATGCACAAACACTATAAGAATAAAACAACAAAATGTAACTGCACAACACAAAAAACTGTCAAAACAGAATGCAACAACACAACCACAATGTAACAAACAATATCATATTGCAATAACGCTGTACAAAGCAGACCACCGTCACCACCACAGCTCACAGGTCTGGACTGGCCGTAGCGGACATCAGGTGTTTCCCCGGTGGGCCGGAGGGGTGGGGCCAGTTTTCTGGCCGTGGGGGCGGTTTTGACGGGAAACAACCATTACAACGCAGTCATTACAACGCACTACTTTTACAACGCAGTCATTACAACGCAACTGCCCTTACATTGCATGCCATTACAACACAGCCATTACAAAGCATGTCACTATAACGCATGTAATTACAACGCATGTCACTACAACGCATGCCATTACAACGCATTATAAGGTAAGTAATGGGGAATAGTAATTTGTATCCCTACACTATCCAACACTTACCCTACTGTTGCACTCACTGGAGTGGGAATAGTAATTTTTCGCCTACACTATCCAACACTTACCCCACTATAGCCCTAAAAGTATTATGCATTGTAATGGTATGCGTTGTAATGGTATGTGTTGTAATGGAATGCGTTGTAAATGTAGTTACTCAAAATGCATTGTGATGGCATATGTTGTAAAATCATGTGTTGTTATGGATGTTGCGATGTAAAAACTGTGTGGTATAGGCATGCGTTGTAAATGTTTTGGTTGTAACGTATCCTATTCAGATTTGTCACTGGGAGCAATATAGGCCCCCTGTAACAAAAGCGTCGGGAGCGGTGTTTTTTACTAGCACTCGCCCCCCATAACCCCCCCGCCCCCTCCGTGGCTCCCAAGACCGGTCGAGCAGCAATCTGTCAGGGCTGGTTGCTGTTCCCAGTCCGGCCCTGACAGCACAATGCCACACAAATGCACACACGTTCTTTTCCCACTTTACCACCTTCAGAATAGTTTTCATAACACAGTGGTAAAAGGTGTATGGGGCTATCACTACCTTAACTTATCACGAAGGATATGAAATAGCATCGGCCCAAAAAAGTTTGCGATCGATATATGATATTTTACAATGTAGCTTCAGGGGAGGGGTTTGGGGTGTTACATCCCCCCTCCCTCATAAATGTATGTTCTGATAAATAGTTGGGTACAGTTGCTTTCAGTAGGGGATGGAGAGCTGTCTGTCGGATTTCATAATTATTGTTTACATTCACTCAGACAAAAACACGCAATACACTCTCTCTCCCTGTCTTGAAAGTCCTCGAAAATGTTGGTTAATTGGCAAAATATTGTGTTTTCTATAGTACTTCTACCAGTCCGCATTCCTCTCCCTTTCCACTGGCCCTTAGGCCCCTCTCATGCACCCTGCTTGTTGTATAATGCATTTTTACATTACACGCCAGCTTGATCGTTGGGAAAATCTAAAGTGCTCTATGAGAACACACCCCCTCCTCCTCCAGTCTTACTGACCAAGCTGCGCCCCTGGGACTCTGGTCTGGGAGGGATTGACTTTCAAGTGGGCCGGACTGGGAACCAAAACCGGCCCCTGCAAAGTGCTCGGCCGGCCCCCGGGGGGAGGTTGGGGATGCGACCGAGCACTTTGCTGGGCCGGTTTTCTGCCGATTTTGTTACAGACCCGATTTGGCCCTGTAACAAAAACGACCCCCAGGGGCACGAAACCGGCCCCCACCCTTGCGGCGCACCGAGGGATTGCCCGGTTCCTGCAACGGCCAGTCCGGCCTTCCTCCTTAACTGAGAGGTCCACTACGATTCACTTCCTTTAAGCAGCAGACGAAATTCTGATGGCATTTGTAATTTTTTTTAAGTGTTTGCTTTTTTACCCACTTTGACGTCTGCCTTGTGCCTGGGAAGCAGCTTTGACTGCATTCCTCATGCTTGTGATCATCGGCATGCAGTGGTTTGTTTATGAGATTGTAGGTCTCTCAAGCATCGGGTATGTCAAGATGTGTAGCAGTAGACTTCGTGTTAGACTTTGCGTGTCCTTTTTTGTTCATCAAGGTTCTGACAAACCAGAAGCAGATGCCGCCTCCTAATCAATTCCATCTGCAAAAGGAGAAGATAATAGGAACCAGGAATCGCTGAAGAGATTCTGCAGCATAGTATTGCAACAAAAAACAGTCTTAATGTACAAGATTGGAAAAAAGATCACCTAAAAGAAAGCCATTTCTGAGGAAGGGGCGTGTTCTCATATGGGGCATATTATCAAGAAACGGCGATAATGGGCTTGATAATACGCCCTTGTGAATTACCATAGAAGCCCATGTTCTGGTGTGAACAAGGGCTTCTATGGGAATTCTCTACGGCGTATTATCAAGCCCATTATCGCCGCTTTAGCGGCAGTTTTGTGCCGCTAAAGCGGCGATAATATTAATTCCGTGTTTGATAATATGCACCAGAGTTCCTCATCCTCACAGTGCTTCCTCAAGTTATTAGGAGAAGCAAAATGTGTATTAGACTGCTCTGTGACATTTGTTGCAGTTATAAGTGTGTAATCGTTTGTTATTTTTCTATTGCTTTTACTTGTATAGAGCACACACTGGGCCCAGGGGCATTACAGTGCATTACATAAGGAACAGATTATGTTACACATTTTTGTGCACAGGGAGTTTATGCAAATTTGCCAAAAAGCACAAGATGCTAAGCTGAAACTGGGATTTGAGCCTGGCTCCCTAGTTCTATTGCCAACAGCTCTGGCAGGCCACATCTCCTCAAGCAGACCCAGGGCCGGACTGGGAACCAAAACCGGCCCTGGCTAAGTGCCCGGCCTCCCCCCCCTTCCCCCGGGGTGGGGTATGCAGCCGAGCTCTTTGCCAGGGCCGGTTTCTGCCAATTTTTTTACAGGGCCTATGCTGCAAAAACGGCCCTGTAACAAAAACGGCCCCCAGGGGCCCCCAACCGGCCCCCCACTCGTGCAGCACACCGGGGGATTGCCCGGTGCCCGCTATGGCCAGTCCGGCCCTGAGCAGACCTGCATCATTTTGAACCCAAGTAGTGACAAAATGTTTGTTTCCTGCAGTTTCAGTATCAGTCGACTATCAGCACATACCATACATTCTTCCATGATAACATAATGATTTTATTTGGAGGCTGAGGTAGGTTGTTCACTGCCTGGCTAGCATTTATTGCCTTAAGTCAAATTGTGTATCCTCATGGGCTCCCTTCAGCTGACGTTATTGGTTCAATACTCTAATGTCCTTGAGGCATCTTCTGCAAATTAACACTCAGGCTAAATTACCTTGGGAACTTTACATTTAGACATTGTTGTGCCTTTATGTGCTTTAGAAGTACAAAGAACTCAATAAATGATGTTGGGCAATTTCCAAGTCACAAAAATGATTTAAGAATTCATATGAACCTAGATTCACTTAGACCCGGCAAGGGTCTCCACTTGATGAATGGATGAGAATGGTAAACAGTCAAAATATCGACAACAAAAAATATAGAATGGACATAATATCGAGTTTAAAATATAGAATGGACAAAATATCGAATGGACAGAATATAGACATCAAAAATATAGTTTTTAACGTAAGTAATGTAATATCGAATGTTAAAAATATAGAGTTAAAATATCAAAGTATATAATATAGGTTATTAAAATTATCCAATTTTTAATAATATCGAATTTTTTATAGTGTTTTTTATGTTATTATATGTGTGAAAAGTGTGTATTTAAGTTATAATTTATTTTAATTAATTATTTTTTATTTTTGCGTAATTTAATTCTGGAGCGGGTTGTGGGTTTATAGGGGAATAGGGTGGGAAGTAATTTAATTATAATTAATTAAATATGTAAATTTATTTAATGGTATTCATTTTTAATTAATTGTTAATTAATTTATATTTGGTAATTAATTACATTTTAATTGGCAATTAATTTTAATTAATTGATTAATTGTTAATTATGTTAATTTTACTAATTTATTTTCTGTAGCGGGTTGTGGGTGTATAGGGGAATAGGGTGGGAAGTAATTTAATTATAATTAATTAAATATGTACATTTATTTATTGGTATTAATTTTTAATTAATTGTTAATTAATTTATATTTGGTAATTAATTAAATTTGAATAGCCAATTAATTTTATTTAATTGATTAATTGCTAATTATGTTAATTTTACAAATTTTGTTTCTGTAGTGGGTTGTGTGTTTATAGGGGAATAGGGTGGGAAGTAATTTATTTATAATTAATTAAATAAATCAATTTATTTAATTGTATTTAATTTGAATTAATTGTTAATACATTTTTAAATGTTACATTATTAAATGTTAATTTGTAATTAATTTGCATTAATAGGTAAATAATTGTATTAATTAAATTTAATTTGTAATTTTAATTGATTGATTATTATTATATATTAAATTGGTAATTACTTTTAATAAATTTTTTATAGATATTAATTTATATTTATTGAAATAATATATGAAGTATTTAATTTCTCTACTGTTGCACTCTCTGGAGTGCGAATAGTAATTTTTACCCCTACGCTATCCAACGCTTTCCCTACTGTTGCACCCACTGGAGTGGGAATAGTAATTTTTACCCCTACGCTATCCAACGCTTTCCCTACTGTTGCACTCACTGGAGTGGGAATAGTAATTTGAACCCCTACGCTATCCAACGCTTTCCCTACTGTTGCACTCTTTGGAGTGAGAATAGTAATTTTTACACCTACGCTATCCAACACTTTCCCCACTGTTGTACCCACTGGAGTGGGAATAGTAATTTTTACCCCTACGCTATCCAACGCTTTCCCTACTGTTGCACTCACTGGAGTGGGAATAGTAATTTTTACCCCTACGCTATCCAACGCTTTCCCTACTGTTGCACTATCTGGAGTGGGAATAGTAATGTTAACCCCTACGCTATCCAACGCTTTCCCTACTGTTGCACTCTTTGGAGTGGGAATAGTAATTTTTACCTCTTCGCTATCCAACGCTTTCCCTACTGTTGCACTCACTGGAGTGAGAATAGTAATTTTTACCCCTACGCTATCCAACGCTTTCCCTACTGTTCCCCTCTTTGGAGTGGGAATAGTAATTTTAACCCCTACGCTATCCAACGCTTTCCCTACTGTTGCATTCTTTGGAGTGGGAATAGTAAATTTTACCCCTACGCTATCCAACGCTTTCCCTACTGTTGCACTCACTGGAGTGAGAATAGTACTTTTTACCTCTACCCTATCCAACGCTTTCCCTACTGTTGCACTCACTGGAGTGAGAATAGTAATTTTTACCCCTACGCTATCCAACGCTTTCCCCACTGTTGCACCCACTGGAGTGGGAATAGTAATTTTGACCCCTACGCTATCCAACGCTTTCCCTACTGTTGCACTCACTGGAGTGGGATTAGTAATTTTTATCCCTACGCTATCCAACGCTTTCCCTACTGTTGCACTCTCTGGAGTGGGAATAGTAATTTTAACCCCTACGCTATCCAACGCTTTCCCTACTGTTGCACTCTTTGGAGTGGGAATAGTAATTATTACCCCTACGCTATCCAACGCTTTCCCCACTGTTGCACCCACTGGAGTGGGAATAGTAATTTTTACCCCTACGCTATCCAACGCTTTCCCTACTGTTGCACCCACTGGAGTGGGAATAGTAATTTTTACCCCTACGCTATCCAACGCTTTCCCTACTGTTGCACTCACTGGAGTGGGAATAGTAATTTGAACCCCTACGCTATCCAACGCTTTCCCTACTGTTGCACTCTTTGGAGTGAGAATAGTAATTTTCACACCTACGCTATCCAACGCTTTCCCCACTGTTGTACCCACTGGAGTGGGAATAGTAATTTTTACCCCTACGCTATCCAACGCTTTCCCTACTGTTGCACTCACTGGAGTGGGAATAGTAATTTTTACCCCTACGCTATCCAACGCTTTCCCTACTGTTGCACTATCTGGAGTGGGAATAGTAATGTTAACCCCTACGCTATCCAACGCTTTCCCTACTGTTGCACTCTTTGGAGTGGGAATAGTAATTTTTACCTCTTCGCTATCCAACGCTTTCCCTACTGTTGCACTCACTGGAGTGAGAATAGTAATTTTTACCCCTACGCTATCCAACGCTTTCCCTACTGTTCCCCTTTTTGGAGTGGGAATAGTAATTTTAACCCCTACGCTATCCAACGCTTTCCCTACTGTTGCACTCTTTGGAGTGGGAATAGTAAATGTTACCCCTACGCTATCCAACGCTTTCCCTACTGTTGCACTCACTGGAGTGAGAATAGTACTTTTTACCTCTACGCTATCCAACGCTTTCCCTACTGTTGCACTCACTGGAGTGAGAATAGTAATTTTTACCCCTACGCTATCCAACGCTTTCCCCACTGTTGCACCCACTGGAGTGGGAATAGTAATTTTGACCCCTACGCTATCCAACGCTTTCCCTACTGTTGCACTCACTGGAGTGGGATTAGTAATTTTTATCCCTACGCTATCCAACGCTTTCCCTACTGTTGCACTCTCTGGAGTGGGAATAGTAATTTTAACCCCTACGCTATCCAACGCTTTCCCTACTGTTGCACTCTTTGGAGTGGGAATAGTAATTATTACCCCTACGCTATCCAACGCTTTCCCCACTGTTGCACCCACTGGAGTGGGAATAGTAATTTTTACCCCTACGCTATCCAACGCTTTCCCTACTGTTGCACTCACTGGAGTGGGATTCGTAATTTTTACCCCTACGCTATCGAAGGGTCAATTTGTTTTGCTATGACCCGAAATGCATTGGGTGTGGATAAGCCGATTGTCAAAAGAAATATGTTGATCAAGTAACTGGAGTATGAATGGAAATTATCAATGAAAATCATTACTGACCAAAAGTAGATGATGGATATAAATATTCAAATAAAAGCGAGTATATAAGTGAAGAATCCCAGTGTGGTTCATGTACTAAAACAGCGCACCTATTCACAAGAAGTTTTGTCTCCTTGTACTACTTTTTGAATTGGGCTCCTACTAGTCAGCCAGATCGATGGTATGAGATGCAATCTGATTATGGACCAATGGCACAGGTTCTCATGCTTGATCTGGACTGTTAGGCGGGGTCGCTTCATTCATGATTTCTGGGAGCTGACGAAAGTCAAGGTAGGTGCTTGAAGCATGAGGAGTCCTGTGTGATGGACTTTCCTGGACGATGTGCCGTCACCATTTGTCCTTTACATGTCACAACCCTCAGCGGATCAACAGCAAGTGGAGGGTCTGTTTTCTGCTTTCTTTTCCGCTTGACCATAACCCAGTCCCCTTCATGTTTCCTGAGCTCGTTTTTGCATTCGTCGATAACAATCAGCATATGTTTTCATCAAGCACTTTTGAAAAATGTATGTGACACAAACTTTGTCAGCATTTAAGGATCGGTCTACTGTCCACTGTGGCAGTTTGGTTCCGATGGCTTTCCCAAATAACAAGGTGGCAGGATTTTCACCAGTTGTGGGTAGAGTTGAACAATAAGCATGGAGGACTTAACATAGGGTCTGGTTTAGCTCGATTCCCTCTATCGATGCTCGCTGAATTAGCCGCTTGAGGGTACCCATCATTCATTCCACAACACCATTGGCTTGGGACCACAGAGGTGTGCTCTTTTGATGCTTGACATTTAATCTGATCAGAAACGCCTTGAGTTCTTTGCTATCGAATGACTGACCATGTCAGATTTTCGATTGGCTGGGATACCCACGCTGCAAAGATGTCATCCAGCCACTCGATGACCTTGTCATGGGTTCTTTATGCTAACTCCTCTACCAAAGGAAATCATGAATACTCATCAATGACTACCATGAGATGATGTTCGTTTCCTAAAGGTCCAAAGAAATCAACTGCAACTCTTACCCAAGCATGTGCAGGAAGGTCAGACATTGCCAATGGATGCTGCGTTACTTTGGGAGAAAAGCAGTTGCAAAGATGGCACTCTCAACTCGCTCATCTAGGCGTGGGAACCACACTCGGTTTCTTAAGGCTCTTTTGGTTGTTGCATGCCACGATGTCCTTGATGGGCTAGTTTAAGGATTTGCTGTCTTAGGATCTCATATATGACAGTAGTTGAGTCTCTCAATACAACACCTTTCTGGTAACAGACAGTTCCTCCTGTACATTTAAAAATGTTTGAAATCCAATTTCATCATCAAAAGGCTGTGCATTTTTCTTCCACAATAGAGTTGAAATGATGTCTTTGAGGCTAAGCAAGTCCTTTTCAGCATTAGTAGCAGCAATAATCTGTTCAATGGATAGGACTGCTAGCGTGCTGAACTTTACAATGAAGTTAATGTACTCCGCAGTCTTTTTGGATGTGGAACTATGATGATGAAAAGGAACTCGTGAAAAGTAATCAGCAGGGGTCCTCGTCTTTACCAACATTGTGTACAATTGCATAGTCCTACTCTTGCAGTCGCAACCCCCGCCTCTCAATACGAGGGAGCATCTTAGCTTTTGGGTTTCCAAAAATAGTAAGCAGTGCTCAGTGGTCTGTAATGATAGCTTCTTGCTGTGATGTATTTTGTTTCTCTTCTTTTTATTTTTTTTAGAGTTTTATATAGCGCAAACTAGACCCGAGAAATTGGGTATCCGAGCGCTTTATATGAGCACCAGTTTTGTTACCGATGGACACATTCATTTTTGGTAGGCACGGGGAGATTAAGTGGTTTGCCCAGAATCACAGGATGCTGAGCGTCTTTGCCGAGACTTGAACCCAGTTCCCCAGCTTCGAAGTCGACCGCTCTAGCTGTAAGGCTACATCCTTTTGCTTTGCAAACCATTATCAAATGGTTTTCAGTCCCCCAACTTTTACACCTGTCCTTTGGCTGGATATTTGCCTTCATGGGGAAACACTTTTCTTTTTGGAGGCATATTCTTGCTCGCATCTACCTTGTGCTAACTTTTCATCGCCAACGCTCATTCATTTTTTTAGTGTTCCAGCTTCCATATCAGCAGCTTGTCGATCCCTCTTTCATCGTCGTTTGCAGCCATTAGTACTTTCTCTAATTAGAGCGTCTCTCCCAACATGCGTCTTTTGACAGAGTCTAAAAGACAGCCATCGATGACTCTGAGTCATGTGGCTTCTTCATCATTAAATTCACTAAACTTACAGTGTTTGATAAGCACATCAAGCGTCTCAACAAACTCATCCATCATTTCACCAGCTTGCTATCTCGCTTCAATATAAATATACCTTTCATAGTTGACATTCAGCATTGGATTGAATTAGGTTCCCTACACTTCTTTGATCTGATAGTACGACATTGCATAAGTCTGCGATATTTTCTTCAGCACTTCTTTTACCTGGGCAAGCTTCTTTAAATATTTAAAGATTTTCTTATCATGTACTTCTTCTAGGTCATATATGAAGTAATCGGACATCTCGATTCATGTAATCCACCTGGCACCAATATTCTGCTTCTTGGCAGTGTCAACTGGTGGTTTCAAAAATTCAGGTGGATCATACTTCATGCTCTTTTCTATTGCCACTGAGAACGTATGCTGTTTAGATGACTGCTGCTGTTCACTTGGAATGGTAACTTCTGCAATCACCGGCTGTGTGCTTGCACTTGGGTCATCACCCCTGATCTGAAGACATAGGCCGTCATCTTTCATCTTGACTGTGAGCAACGGATCTGTCTCTCGCACTTGATCAATGTTGCATTTAGCTTTTTGCATCATACCTGGTTGTCACTCCCTTTAGCTTTTTAGTGTTTTGCTTAGCATCGATGATGGCTCTGTGTTATGAAGCAGCACAGTATCTCTTCTTTTGGCCTTACCAGTGGGTTTCTGGCAGGCTTTTTGAATGCGCTCCTCCGCAGGACCTCCAACTTCTTTGTAGGCCATATATGGGCTGGAGTGGCCCATATATGGCTCCACACACACCAACGGCGAACTGCTTTTCATCGATTTGGACCCATGTGGCATGCACAAGTAGTTTTCTCTATTGTTGCAAACTCTCAGGAGAAAAGTATTGTTTCTTTGGGGCACGTATCACCTACTTGTTGCCATATGTTGCATCCTCCTCAGCCTAGGTGCATGCAAATGAACACTCCACAAATGGAGCTCTGTAATAGATGTTTTTATTCCTCAGCATACGATCACACACTGCACTTTTATTACGTCATAACCATTAATAATCAAACCTTAACACCTCCCAGCAGTTACGTAATTCTTTTTTAAGTCTACACAGAACTTCAAGGGTCGTAGCACACACAGTCTCACGACACTACATCTTCTACAGGAAATGCACGAGTTGCTCAGTTTAAGATACAGACTTGTTAGGAATGTCCGCTTGGGCATTTAAATTCAGGTCTATTAAGCTAAAAAGTCACTGACTTGTGCCAAATCATTTCTTTCATTAATCCTTTGTATGTCCAATTGCATGACATATCTTAAATAAATATTTATCTTGTTTCAGTACAATGGGCATCAAGATTCATTTTCTGCCTGGCTGTACTGCATAACCAGAGAAAAATACTTCAAAACGTCTTTGATGCTAATGTCGCATTCTTTCATAATTCAAATAGACCAAGCCATCTGAAGAAACTTTACAGTATTGTGTAACTAATGTCCAAAACACACAAAAAACTGTGAAGCATTCTTGGTATTTTTTTAGTAAAACATCTCTAGAGCTAGTACTCTACTGTCCAACCCAAGCGTACTACAAATTACTTTACACCCCAGTTCCAAAAATAACGCAGTCAGGAGCAACTTCAGGGAAATTATTCAGAGTGAACTTATTAAGACTATTACAAATAATAAACCATCCTATCTCTTGCCCGATCATATACCCACCGCCATACTAAGCAAGATCAGTCTAACTCTGTCCCTAATGGACAGTTGCTATCAACATTTCACAGGCACAAGACATGGCTCCAGACTATGTTACAACCGAACATGGCTGACTTCACTTTCAAAAACACAGGGCCCCCTTTACTATATTTTGATGCACGGCAGCGCAGCAAGCCTTCCTGCTGCGCTGCCGTGCCTCACAATAAAAGGGCAGGAATGCGCCATATCTACAAGCTAAGGTGCATTCCTGTCCTTCTCCCCTGTGCCGGCAGCTGTGTGCCAACATAGACACCCTTGCGTCATGTTGAAAGGGTGCCTGTGTTGTGGGGATGATGCTTTTTGTGCAGGAAGAGACGCCTTCCTGCACAAAAACAATCATTGATGGCATTTTCCACTTTCTATGCATGCAGCAGAATACAGCACGTATAGAAAGAGAAAAAAGCGAAGAGAAATAAAAGTATTTCCCCTTGTTGCGCCACTCCTATGCTTCCGCTAGGGAGTCCTCGGATTCTGACTCATTCCTAGCTTTACAAAACATTGTAAATCTGGGAATGTGTCTGGGTCCATGGATGTTGTGTGGGAACACCCGTACAGAGTAATGCATGAAAGGGGCCCATATTTACAAGGCCATGAAAAGTCACGCAGGTTGACTTTACGTCGCATTGTAAATATGGGCAAACCCATGGCGCTGCCGGTGCGTCAAAAAAAAGTGACGGGACTGCACAGCAATGGGCTTGTAAAGTAGGCCCACAGAGTTGATCTTTGGTCCATTAATAGTTCCATTTCTGGTGTGAATTCTAGAATGTTGAGTAACACCCCAACTTAAATGACTAATTCCAGGTTGCAGTCTCTTAGATGAGCTCCAGTCCAAATTTAGATCATGGTTTAGAAACACCTATCAAACTGCTTATGATTCTGTACACATTCTGGAACAACTGTGACTTGTCTGCTCATCCTGTTAGACCTAGGAGTAGCATTTTATATGTATGTATGGATGCAAGTATTTGTATTTCTATAGCACAAACATAGCTATGAAGCAATAGAGTGCTGTACCTATTATGAGGGTTGGCAGACAGTGTACAAGATTGTGTTCATTAAGTGTGGATTACACAAATGCATTCCATGCACATTTCATTTAATGTTTTGCGTTTTCGTAGGCACAGAGAGACTAAGGCCCACATGCATCAAGCATTTTTGGAGTCGCAAACGGTGCGATTCCTTAAAATCGGCCGTTTGCGATTCCAAAAGTGCTTTTTGGGATGCATGAAGCAATTTTAGAATTCGTAACATTTTTGCGAGTTCTAAAATTGCGATTGCTTTTAAGAAGTCGCAGATGTGCGATTTCTTAAAAGCAATGCATCATTACTTTTAAAAGTGCAAAATTGCAATTAGGGTGTCAAATTTACCGAGTGATTGAACCACTCGGTAAATTTGGAAAAAGTGTTTAAAATGCTGAAAATGTTTTTTTTTCAACATTCATGTTTCACACACACATGTCCTCAGGACATGTGTGTGTGAAACATGATGCGAAAAATACATTTCAGAGGTGCATGGGGGGGTCCTTTGGACCCCCCCTGCACCCATGAAATTTTCAAAGTGCCACTCGCAATTTGCTAAAGCCTTCCCATTGACTCCTATGGGCCTTTTGGCCCATAGGAATCAATGGGAATTGCGAAAATTAACTTAAGAATTCGGTATTTATTTGGGATTCGGTAAAAATTGCGATTTTTACCGAATCACAAATGAATACCGAAAATAATGATGCATAGCATTTTGCAATTCTTAATTTGCGATTCCTTATTTTTCGCAAATTAAGAAGTGCAAAATGTCTCAATGATGCATGTGGGCCTAAGTGATTTGCCCAGAATTACATGATGTTGAGTCAAGAACAGTGGCTGTCGTTCGAACCTGAATACCCATGCTCCACAACCAGCAGCTCTAGCTGCTAGGCCATATCGTGGTGATTTGCAACTCTATTCTTTCCATAGTCACAAACGGAAAGGGTATACATGTCCCTGGACTGAGCTGTGTGCCATATTATATTGACAACCAATGACAACAAATAAAACTGAGCAACCCGCAGAAGGATTAGTTTTATTAGAGGATAAGAGAGCTATAGACATAAGTACATATCAGCTTGATGTTAGTGATATAATTGTGTGTGATGCAGATTGAGCCTAAGGTGAGCATTTAAGAGCTTTATCCTACATTTGTAAGATACAAACATTTTATTAAACTCTAAAATCATGTCTACCTCTTCGTCAGGGAGTGCCTCAAGATTCCCTTCTTACTTCAACTCTTTTTCATCCTTAACAGAATTCTTAGCCACACTTTTCAGATTGTCTTGCATCTAATTTCATCTGTATGCAGGGGATACACAATTACACCTAAAAGTCTTCTCTACTGACAACATATTTCTTCTTTGAACACACTATAGAAGACATTCGAAAATGGATGTCATTTGACCACCTGAACTTAACTACACTCAAACCCAGGGTCCCAGCCATCATAGCATGGTCCCTAGACTATTTTGCTGCAGATTATTGCAGTGCAAACCTCACATCATTGAATGCATCATTGAATGCGCAAAATCACTTAGCTACATGGTAGAAAAAATAAGAACTGACACACACCCGTAAACACTAAAGCAAGGACCATTCAATGCCAAATGAAGTTTCTATGAGGTGTTAAACCTTTCATACCAGACTCTGTCTTTAAAGTAGTGGTACAGTTGTTTGTCGTTTACAGAAAATAATGACTGAAATGCTCTATTCCCAGGTGCACCTGGCTCCTTTCCCTCCAAAGTAGCCAAACACACCACAGCGATTTTGGTCTCATGATTAGAAGACCCAGATCCCTAAGACCTTGTCTATTTAATCCGATAATGAATAGGCCATAGCGGAAGAAGCCAGCGAACATTAGCAGAGTTGGACCTGGACCTTTTTGCAGGGTTATCCCCAAAAGTGTTGCCTTCTTCGGCCTATCTTTCTGACCTTCTTTCTGTTGGCTTTAGAGCTCAGGGCACTAACCCAACTGTTGACAAGTGCTAAAGTGCATATGCTCTGTCTAAAATGTAATGGCATTTGGTTTCTCCATGATTGGCATAGTTAATTTACTGATAAGTCCCTTGTGCAGTGCACTACATCTGCTGAAGGCCTGTATATCAAATGCTTCTAGTGGGCCTGCAGCACTGATTGTGCTGCCCACATGAGTAGCCCTTCAAACCTGTGTCACGCCTGCCACTGCAGAGCCTGTGTGTGTAGTTTTAAACTGCCATGTTGTTAGAAATTGTTTCTGGTTGGCTAGGGTATGCACCTTAGCCAGGAAGAACCCACTACTCTAGCCAGGGCAAGGGAGTTACACACATAAGATAACCCCTGCTCACCCCAGTGGTAGCTTGGCAGAGCAGTCAGGCTTGTGCCAGAGGCAATATGTAAGGCATTTGTGCAACACACACTCATACCAGTGACACACTAGGCACACCACAAAAAGAGACTCCACACAAGGTTATATAAAAATATCCTTTGCATTGTACATAAACACACTTTCGACCAAAATCACATAAATCATGTCATCAACCATGCGATTGTCATGACATCGCTTAGATCATAAATCCCTTTGCCATCAGGCAATGGTCACAATATTCCAGGTTAGTGCAATCAGCTAAATCCTTATAGGTTGCCCATCTCGTAAAACCACCACTACTGCACATATAATGTATACTTAGGCTTTCCTGTTTTCAGTTTCTATTTTTCGTAAATTCTGGTAGGGTTTTTCAGTTTTTTCAATACCTTAAAAAAACAGTGGTTATCAGTGTTTACACATTTGTGCACCATTAAAAACATCAGGAAAAGTGTTTTTCCAGTGTTTATGGAATGTTTTGCTTTTAATATTGCTTGCTTTCTGCACCAATAGTGCATGTGTATAGACAGTGTATGTACAGCGTATATGAGGTCCAAATACATTTTTATAAATCACACTTATTGTAGTATACCGTACAATACTTCTTAGTGAGTCTTTGGTCATGTGCGCTCGCTCTTTCTTTCCCATGTAAACGTTAATCTGTGAAAAAGCCCTCTCAACATTGACACTTGACACGGGCAACGCCAAAACAGCCAGTACACAATTCGCTAACTCTGACTACTGACATAGCTTCCAATGCAAATTCTGATGCATCTGAACATTGCGATTATCTGGGACAGGTTCTGCAACATATGCTTTGAACTGGGCACAAACTCCCTCAGTTATCGAAACAGTTAAAAATGAAGCGGTACTTTTCAAAGTCTGGAGAAAATTCCCCTAGACAGAAGGGATCTAGAAATTATGCAGAGTACCTCAGTGAGGCTTCATTGACTTCAAATGCCATGGTTGGTGAAGGGACATCCCTACGTATCATTGCCAGCCATTTCTCATGCACTGTAAAATACCTGAACTGCTCTTCAACATTTCTTTACTTACCAAGTGGCAAGAATTCTAACACGGAGCGTCTTGCAGTGCCAAAGTCATTAAAAGTGTCTCTCAAACTACTCTCAAGGAGATGTTTCACATTTACACCAATTAAGCTGAACACTTGACAGACAAGGGTGTTTTTAGACTCTAGTTTTTTAAATTATGTCCACTACAGCAGTCATGTTTTTCTGTAAAAACCCAAGAATGCAGTAGTGTGAACTTTTATTCACATCACTATCAATATGAGACCAACAATCCTTGAATTTCTTGCCTTTGGCAACATCACTAAGCAAAAGTTCTGTAAACGATCATCACATGGATAATGTAGCATTAGGGCTGAGAACCACCGGCTAAATCCCACAGTTGGGCTGACTCTTTCTTTGATGCCACGCAAAGCTAAACATGAGAAATATTTGCAGTTTAGTTCCTGCGCATAACGAAACAGTGCCCCAGAATGGACTACAATGTCAATAGCATTCTTCATTAACTCTGCAGATTTTAAAGATGCTTTCAGCATAACAACTAGCAGGTGGCAAAGTACTTTTACAGGGAGCACTTCAGCTTGGGTATCGATTATGACAGGTCATCACACAACTTTTTCATATACATAGCTGAATTACTGCAAATACAAAACAGATCACTACAATCTTTTTCTGAACTTGCTAAGAACTTTTTGCATGAGCATTCCAAGTGACACTGCGTTCCATGGAGCGTCTTGCAGTGCCAAAGTCATTAAAAGTGTCGCCCAACCTACTCTCAAGGAGATGTTTCACATTTACACCAATTACGTTGAACACTTGACAGACAAGGGTGTTTTTAGACTCTCGGGCCAATTCACAGAACTAACTTAAGACAAAATCATAAACGTACTACTTTTGGTATTCACAGAAGGCATTTAGTAGTCTTAAATTAGGATTTTGTCTTAAATTAGGATTTTGTCTTAAGTTAAGATTTTGTCTGAAGTTACGATTATGTCTTAAATTAAACTTAAGTTTAACTTAAGTTTGTCTTAAGTTTAACTTAAGATAAAATCCTAACTTTAACCCCTTCCGTGCGGTGCACGTTCAGCGGACGTCGCGTGCACTACCTCGGTAGTGCTGCGCACGTCCGCTGAATATTCCGGCCCCGCCCACACAATAGAACGTTCCGCACCAGTGCGGAACGTTCGCCGCAGCGGAGGGGTTAAGACAAAATCCTAACTTAAGACAAAATCCTAACTTGTGCACTTCCAGATCCAGACCAGCCCCAATACCACACTCCAAGGAACCGTGGTCTACGGACCCTCCCCGGCCCCAGGACACCCTTCGCCACCACCATCACAGACTTTATCGCACCACACGCCATCACATCCATGAACCACATTCTCATCGGATACCTCAACTTCCACCTCGACAACCCCAGTGTCCCCAACTCCACCATCCTCCGGGACAACCTCGCCAACATCAGACTCAACCAACTCGTTACCACACCTACACACAGAGCGGGACAAACCCTTGACCCCATATTCCCTTCAGGCAATGGCGTTCATTTCAGCCACACAATGCAACCACCATGGACCAACCATCACTGCGTCCACTTCACCGTTGACAATCCAAAGCACCAAAACCACCCCCGCGCACCACGAAGGAACTGGAGCAAAGTTACCGATGAGCAACTGAACTCCACCCTCACCCAAGACACCCCCACCTGGACATCCGACCCAAACATCACAGACAGAGCACTGCACACCTGAGTCTCCAACTGCGCAGACGAGCTCGCCCCACTACGCAACCCGGGAAAACAGCACCACAGAAAAGCCGCCAGGTTCACCACTGACCTCCAAAAAAGCCAGGGGCATCTGCAGACGCCTGGAGAAGAACTGGAGAAACACCAAGACAACCGACAGCCACTCCACCTACCGGGACGCTCTGACTGACTACCACAACCAAATCAGATCAACCAAAAGGAATTTGATCCACAACAAAATCCTCACCAACTTCGCCAACTCAAAGGAACTTCTCAGTGTCATTCAGGAATTCACCAACCCACGCAGCGAAGCCACAGACATCAACCTGTCCCAAGACCTCTGCGACAAGCTTGGAACCTCCTTCCACTTCAAGATCAGAACATTCTACAACAACTTAGTTGACCGCCCACAAGACGCAACAGCTGGCCCCTTGCCTCAGAGACACCAGCCAGCCCATCATTTCCAACTGGACACCGATCATGACCAAGGACACAGCCACAACCATGAAAGGCATCCACTTAGGAGCCCCCACCGACCCCTGCACCCCACACGTCTACCACAGGGCCGCGGACACAATTGCACCTGAACTGCAACGGACCATCAACACCACCTTCTCAACAGGCACCTTCCCAGATGACTGGAAGCGCGCAGAAGTCAGACCCCTGTTCAAAACGCCCTTGGCCGACCCCACTGGCCTCAAAAACTACCGGCCCATCTCGCTCCTCCCCTTCGCATCCAAAGTGGCAGAGAAAGCAGTAAACAGGGACCTGACATGGTTCATCGAAGAGAACGCCGTCCTCGACCCATCCCAATCTGGATTTCGGAGCAACCACAGCACCAAGACTGCCCTACTCGCCGCCGCAGATGACATCCGTACCCTCTTGGACTAGGGCCACTCCACAGCCCTCATTCTCCTCGACCTGCCTGCAGCCTGCGACATAGTCTCTCACCGCACACTTGGTGACAGACTATACAACGCCGGAATACAAGGAACTGCCCTGGATTGGATTTGATCGTTCCTCACGGGTCATCACTGAGCCCATCCCTCTTCAACATCTACATGATCCCCTTCGCAGCCATTGTCTGACATCACGGCCTCAACATCGTATCCTATGCCAACGACACCCAGCTCATCCTCTCCCTCACCAGAGACCCCACCACAGCAAAACTCAACTTCCAGAGAGGGATGCAGGACGTCGCAGTCTGGATGACCAACAGCTGCCTAAAACTCAATGCTGAAAAGACTGAAGTCCTTGTCCTTTGAACCACCCCCTCAGCTTGGGACAACACCTGGTGGCCGACCACCCTTGGAAACCAGCCTATCTCCTCAGACCACACCAAAAACCTTGGCATCGTACTCGATTCATCCCTCGCCATGAACCGACAGGTCAATGCCGTCACCTCCAGCTGCTTCAACACCCTCCGCATCCTTCGAAAGACCTACAATTGGATCCCCCGGGAGTCAAGGAAGACAGTCACCCATGCACTCATCACCAGCAGACTGGACTATGGTAACACTCTCTACGCCGGCATCAACAAATCCCTACTCCGCAAACTCCAGACAATACAGAAAACAGCGGCCAGACTCGTCCTCGGCATCCACCGGCACAAACACATTAACCAGCACCTGCAGAGACTCCACTGGCTCCCCGTGGAGAAGAGAGTCACTTTCAAGATCCTCACTCACGCCTACAAATTCCCACATAACAATAATAATAATAATAATAATAAAAACATGTCTAAAGCGCCTGGTCACACTAAAGAACAGTGTGTCCCCGCGCTGAGGATGCAGTCCACCAGAACCGCTAAAAACAGAATAACAATTAAGGAAGCAGAGAGGGGGGGCAGAGGTCGGACCTCAGATTTTTCTTTGGGGACTAGGTAAGTCTTAAATTTGAGCCGAAACCGAGATTCTGAAGGTTCCATCCGGGGTTCGGTAGGAAGTTTGTTCCATTGTTTGCTGGCTAGATACCTAAAAGAGCGGCCACCCATCCGTGCTTTATGGATACAAGGTGCCAGAAATTGCATACTACCCATGGATCTCAAAAGGCGTTTGGGGCGGTACAGCATCTTTTGAAGGTAAACAGGACCTTTGCCCTGTGCAATACGATGGGCCATGCACATGGTTTTAACTAAGATACGTTCCCGAATAGGGAGCCAGTGCAAGGTCAGTAAAGCACGGACGATTTCCTAGGCAAATTCAGGACAAGTCTGGCGGCCGCATTTTGGACGCATTGAAGTTGGTGCAAACTTTTTTTATTCAGGCCACAAAACAGAGAATTCCCATAATCAAGATGGGAAGTAACCAGGGCATGAACTAATGATTTCCTAGCTTTGATGGGCAGTTGATCCAAGATTTTACAGAGAACCTTTAGAATGCCATAGCATTTACCTGCCACATGTCCAATGTGTTGAGCATAAGAAAGATTGGTGTCCAAAAGTACACCCAAGTTCTTCACCGTAGCAGAGGGGGTAGGTGTGGGACCCAGGTCAGAGGGCCACCAGTCCGACGTCCAAATAGAAGGTGAGGGGCCAATCACTAAAAGTTCAGTTTTATTCCCGTTGAGGCGGAGGCAGTTATTATTCATCCAGCATGCAAGTTCCACAAGGCATGCGGAGAAATTAGCTGCTGTCTCAACTGGGTTATGGGATAGAGTGACCACCAATTGGGTGTCATCGGCATATGACACAATTTCCACCCCATAGGATTCCACCATCCTGGCAAGGGGTTCCATGTACAGATTAAACAACGTAGGGCTCAGTGTGGAGCCCTGGGGAACCCCTTGTCTAAGAGAACGGGGCGTGGATTTAAAAGGGGGGCAATGTACTTTGAATTTTCAATCCGCAAGAAAAGAGCCCATCCATTCATAGGCTGACCCAACTAAACCAGCCTCACTCAGACGTGCGAGAAGCCTAGAGTGCAAAACAGTGTCAAAAGCCGCACTCAGGTTCAGCAGTATCAAGGCAGCTGTCTGTCCCTCATCCACTTTTTGTCGAAGCAATTCTGTGGAGAAGAGAAGGGCCGTTTCAGTAGAGTGTTTCGCTCTAAAGCCAGATTGAGAGAAATGAAGGAGATGGTTATCCTCCATAAATTTCACCAGCTGGCTGTTGACTAATTTCTCCACCACTTTTGCACAAAAAGGAAGGAGAGAGATAGGACAGAGATTGTCCAGCTGAGATATGTTCTGGTTAGCTTTCTTTTTTATAGGAATCACTTGGGTTAATTTCCATTCCTCTGGCACATAACTTTCTTGAAAGGATAAGGTGGCCAAATTACCTATATGGTTACTCAGGAGTTCTAGATGAATCCTGAGAATCTTAGGGGGAGCGACGTCCGTAGGGGATCCTGATTGGATACCAAGAGCTATTTTTAACAATTCCGCCTTCGGAGGAACCTTGAACTCATTAAGATATATTTTCCTTGTGTGCCTTGGACAGGTCTCCGGGGCAGGGATATCATCGGCCGTATTCTTCTGAAAAGCCAGATATATCCTCTCCACTTTATTCACAAAGTGGTCAGCAATGGATTCACATATCTCTGTGGAAAAGGGGTCCTTGGTCACTGTTCTCATGAGTGACGTTAGCTCCTTATAGATGGAGAAGAGCTCTTTAGAGGAATTCTCAGATGACTCAATCCTCTCTTTAATGAATTTTCTTTTTACCTTCTTAATCAGACTGTGGTACTCCCTTAAGCTATTCCTGTATAGCTCTTTACGGGCAGTAGCATAGTCTTTACTCCAAGAACGTTCCAGACTTTTACATACAGCTTTGGCTGCACGCAGTTCCTCATTGTACCATGGGGCTGACCTGGACCCACGTACTTGGGCCTTTTGGGTCCATGGTGCCAACTTATCTAATGCGTTAGACACCCATTCCTTATAATTCTTCCATGCTTCCTTAAGAGTCTTGCTAAGCGGTGGGATTTCCTGCTTTAAAGCAAGTTCAAACGCTTCACAGCCAAATTTTTTCCAATTCCTACGTTTAGTTAAGGTCGGTCTCTTAAATTTTATCCCTCTGGGTTTGCCCGTTACCAAGAACGGAATTAGGTAATGAGCTGACCAAGGGATCCTCATAGGGTGAAGCACCTTAATTTCTTCCCAGTTGGAAAAAATAGGGTCAAGGAGATGGCCAGCTTGATGAGTTGGCATCCTAGAAGAGAGTTTAAACATCAGTGACTTCAGAGAAGCAGTCACTGCTTGTGCCTCCGAGCAGTTAACATCCTCAAAGTGCAGGTTCAAGTCATGTAATATGAGTAATTTACTATAGCGTAAAGCCGGTTGAGTCACCGTATCCAGTAGGCTCTCAACAAATTGTGTGGACCCCCCTGGGGGGCGATATATAAGATAGCCCTTAATAGTACAGTCAGGGGACACTTTTTTATTGAGAAAAAAACCTGCTTCACTATTAGTAATTTTCACTGGTTCAAGAGAACATGACAACTCCATTTTATGCACCAGTGCGATTACACCCCCTCTCTGGACCCCCCGATCAATTCTCAATAGACCGTAAGCCAGCGGGAGGGCTTCCAAAATCTCCGGAGCAGAAGCCTCATCTAGCCAGGTCTCCGTTAAAAACAACAGATCTGGTTGGTAATCAATTAAAACATCATAAATTTCCAGTCTGTGTTTTTTAAGTGAGCGACAGTTCACTAAAAACATGGTGAGTTGATCCACCACCCTCGAGTCCTCCAGGGCTACTAAGGGGTCAAAATGACATACCTTGCACTGCTCGGGTAGACTTTCTGGCGGCATACTATGTTTGCTGACCGCATTGGGGGTAGGGCGTAATAGTTTTAATTGGTCTTGCGAGTACCGCAGGCAGGTCGGCACCTCGATAAATTTAGGAGCAGGGGTTCTGGCCCCTGGCCGCGGACGGGCGCAGACGGGCTTGCCTTGTGCGCGTCTTTGGCGCGCACACGGCGCACACGGCGCGCCCACTGCGCGGCCTCCGTCCATCCCTCATTAAGTAGGGATAGGACCGCAAGAACTAGAGCGCTGACCCGATTCCTGAGGAGGCAGGAAGTGGTGGGTTCCTCACCCTCTGCACAAATGCCCACAATGGACGCGGCGGAACGGGCGGGAAAAGGTACACAAATAAGGAGAGCACAGGCAAAATAAGGTGCGGGCAAACAGTCACGTAATTAAAATTATAAAATGAAGTTAAAAGCGATCAGATAAAAATACAGCAAGCTAAACAAAGAACAAAGGTAGCGCCGTAAGCCTCCCACATCTAGCCCCAGCACTGAGAGCTGTGAAAAATGGTCCTAAATGGATGCGTCTGTCGCTGCCACAGACAGACTAGCATCCACCCAAGTACCTCAACGACAGAATAAAATTCCACGCACCCAATCAAAACTGCCGATCCATCAACCGCGCACTAGCTGAAACCCCACGCATCCACAGAGCCAGAGCAGGCGAAGATCATTCTCCCACATTGCAGCCAAGACCTGGAATGAACTAACGACGGACATCAGACATGCTCCCTCCTGGGACACCTTCAGGAAGGCTCTCAAGACCTGGCTCTTTGGCTGAACCGATCTGCACACCCACCCCTCAGTGCCTTGAGACCCTCATTGTGTGAGTAGTGCGCTTACAATTCCCTGATTGATTGATTGATTGATTGATTGCCTGCTGCCACCGCCATACTTCTCCCTGGACACTTCACCACAGGGCAGAACAAGGCAGCCCTCTACACACTCGTGGCCACAATGAAGCGCTCACACGTGCTGACTGTGGACAAAGTAGAAAGCGCTCCCGTGCTCAGGGAAAGTACCATTGGCAGCGCCTCTTTGGGGGAAAAGTGCTTCACCCACACTTTTCCTGCAACAGCTCTCCTTGTGCCGCTCCTTCTACAGGCAAAGTAATGCAGCCACAGCTAGAGGGAAAAACAACCAGGAAGAGTCCACAGCACTCACCTCACACAGGTCTCTTTTGAGAGCATGGGGGCACGCACGTTTATGAAAGCAGGCGGTAGGCAAGCACACAGGGTCCTTGGGTCAAAGGTGCACTCCTTCCAGCAGGTCAGCACAACAAGGCAAAGTCAATGTAGCGGTTCCCTGCCAACATAGCAATCCTCTGATGCAGGATGTAGAGCCAGCAGAGTTTGGTTACAGTCTCTGTACTTATACTCCATAAGTCTTTTTTCTGGGGGTACTTCAAACACTTTTCTGACGTGCACAACACCCCTATTCACATCCTAAGCCCTGGCCCCAGACACACTATAGGGAGGCAGAGACAACATTGTGAAAGTCAGGCACAGCCCTATTCAGGTGCAGGTGCAGCTTCTCCCACCACTCTAAATGCAGGCCAGGTCTATTCAGGTGCAAGGAAATCTCCTCAACCCACTCTAAATGCAGCCAAGGTCTATTCAGCCTAGCGCTGAGTCACTCAAGAAAGGCAGGACACACCTCAACCTCCCTTGTGGCTGCCTAGAGTGAATGCACGTTCCCTTCGCCTGTCAGTCTAAACCAGACGGTGAATACACAACCAGGCAGGGCACAAAAAGTCATAAGCACACAGAAATGCCCACTTCTAAAAGTGGCATTTCTAAAATAGTAATAACAAATCTGCTTTCACCAATAAGCAGGATTTATTACTACTATTCCAAACATACCAAACATGGCTAGGTTACCCCTTTTATATGAGAAATTACAATTACCATTGAAACATTTATCAGGGAATTCCCAATGCAAACCTATGAGAGGAACAGACTCACAGCAATGAGGGACCAAATAGGCTGTTTGTCACTACCAGGACATGCCACACAGCGAAGGCACATTTCCTACCTTTTATCTACACAGCAACCTGCCCATAGGACTCGCTAGGGACTACCTTAGGGGTGACCTTTATATAGTAAAAGGGGCGTTTCAGGCAGGTCAGAAAAAATACAGAAAGAAGGCAAAAAAGATTTGGGATGACCCTGCAAAATGGCCAGGTTCAACACATGTCGACCTGGCAAGTTCACCTACTTGCTAGGCCCAAGCCTTTGCTTTTATTACATGTAGAGCACCCCTAAGGTAGGTCCTAGGTATCCCCAAGGGCACGGTGCAAAGTAGTTAAAAATAGGACATATACCTTTGAGTTTTACATATCCTAGTAGTAACAAACTGATAAATTAGTTTTTCACTATAGCAAGACCTATCTCTCCCATAGGTTAGCATTGCAGCTGCCTTCTAACACTTTACAAGTGTATCTTTCGATTGGGACCAGAAAGAAAATTTTGTTTGGTGTCTCTGGACTCACAATTTAAAAATACATCTTTTATTGAAGTTAGTTTTTAAATTGCAGGTCTGAAAATGCTACTTTTAGAAAGTTGGCATTTTCTTACTTTAACCGTTCTATGCCTCTGCCGGTCCCTAGAATACAAGTCTGGGTCCAGGTGACAGCTGGGATTTGTGCATTCTCTGTAGACAGTCACACAAGGGGAGCTGAGGTGAGCCCTACATATCCTGATAGCCCATCACCAGGCGGATGGGTCTTCCTGAGCTAGAGTGATGAGAGGAGTAGATACTTGCAACTGAATAGGGCTGTGCCTGTCCACACACAAAGCTGCCTACCCCTCCCCTGTTGGCCTTGGCTAGGCCTAAGGCCTAGCTAAGGCCGACATATCCAAGGTACCGTGGCCGGGTCTGCATGAATTATGTATCCAGCCCACGCTGTATTGCGGTCGGGCTGAACGTTTGTATTTGTCCCGGTCAAGCATGACCAGATAGTCCCAGTCACAGCTATTGATTTCTAAGCACTACATTTTGATTTAATCTTGCAAAATTCATATCTTGACTTGTGTGCAGTACTTTTGTGGTGTTTTCACTGTGTTACTGTGTGTGTGTGTGTGTGTGTGTGTGTGTGTGTGCGCACACAAATACTTTACATATTGCCTCTTTAGTTTAGCCTGACTGCTCTGTGCCATGCTACCAGAGGGTGACCATAGTAAAATGTAAATGTGTACCATACTTACCCTAACTAGAGTGCTGATCCCAACTTGGACAGGGTGCATACCACTGCCAACTAGAGACCGCATTTCCAACAAGCAGGATCATTGCAGCAACATGGCATTTGACACATCTGCAGGGATCTCTAGGTTACACTTGTCAAGAACATGCTGCCAACCTTAATCTTCCCAAAATATCATATCTGCTTTAAAATTCAAGCCAACTGTCAGGACTGGGTGCCAATTAGAGTTGATGTCGGCTGCAGTCAATCATTTAGCTCCGGGCAGGCTGTCACCCACTGTCGTGAATTCCTCAACCTGGGCGTGCACCCCTGAGTACATCTCCTAAGTACCAAGAGAAATAATACCCTATTTGGAGAAAAGAGAACTGTAGATATCTCCCACTATTCTCAACGAGTTATGATTATTTAGATAAGGAGGGTTAGGAGTCAGACAACCCTGTCAGAGTAAATCTCATTTGCAGGAGAAGTAATGGATAAAGCTAGGGATGACCACCCAGTCCCCTAGAAATAGCATACAAGGGCCCTGATTACGAGTGGGCCGGTAAATTAAGACCAATGCATAAAGCCCTGTGTACACATGGGTGGGAATTACGAGTCTGGTTGTACTTAACGCATCCAGTAATTATTAGATGTGTTAAATACCTTAGCTGTCATTCCTGCCGAAAGTTAACTGGGAAAATTGTATGGTATTTACTGTACCATGAGGATTTTGTTATGTTAAACACCAAAACCCACATGTTATTTCCAAGAAACCCGTGCTAGGTGTTTTTTATCGCACACGATCAATAATGTACCCTGTGTTATCATTGTTTATCATGTCCAATAAATAATGCCTCAACATGTAAGACATTAGTTGGTATTTTACAACATACAGGGCCAGATGTAGGTAATCACATATTACCGATTCCTAAATACCGAATTTTACTGATTCGGTATTTAGGAATCGGTAAATGTGATGTAGCTAATGATTCGGTAAACTTTATCGAATCGTTAAGAATCGGTATTTACCGAATCGGTAAGTCCCATTCATTCCTATGGGTCTGGAGGCCCATAGGAATGAATGGGAATTACCGATTCGGTAAATACAGAATCAGTAATAGGGGGAAGACCTACAAGGGTGGCATGGTGTCACATTGACACCCTGTTGCACCCCTGTATAGTGCATGGGTGCACATGTTGCACACATACATGCCCTCTGCCACATGGCACTGTTAAAAATTGTAAAAATTTGCTTTTTTAACGGTTTTCGATATTTACCACCAATTTGTAGTTGGTGGTAAATAACGAATCCTGAAATGAGAAAAGCACTCATTTGAGTGCTCCCTACAGGAAGGATTCAGTAATTTACCAAATCGGTATTTCAAGAATTAAGGGCCAGATGTAGGTAATTTCGATTTACCGACTCTTAAATACCGATCCATACCGAATCGGTATTTAAGAGTCGGTAAATTTGAAGGAGGCAGATGTAGGTAAAAAATTATTGATTCTGTAAGAGTCGGTATTTACTGATTCTGTAAATACCGAATCTGTATTTCACATTGATTCCTATGGGCCTTGAAGCCCATAGGAATCGATGGGAAATACAGATTCGGTATTTACAGAATCGGTAAATACCGAATTCTGCAAGGGTGCAGGGGGTGTCACTTTGACACCCTCTAGCACCCCAACTACAGGCTTGTGTGCCATGTGGCACACATACATGCCCTAAGGGCATGTCTGTGTGTCACATTGCACAGGTGTGCATGCACAGATGTGCATGCACACCTGAATTCGGTATTTTACCACCCAATAGGATTGGGTGGTAAAATACCGACTCTTAAGGGCCTGTGGCACTCTCAGGAGTGTCATCTACATATGGATTTACAGAATCGGTATGTTTACCGATTCGGTAAAATACCGAAGTGGTAAATTTACCGAATCGGTAAATATACTGATTCTGTAAATTCCGACCCACCTACATCTCAAAAGCCAAATACCGGTCGGTAACGGCCGAAATCGGCCGTTACCGACCGGTATCTGGCTACCTACATCTGGCCCTTAGTAATTTACCGATTCCTTAAATTACCTATTCTGTAAATTACCGAATCCTTCAATTTGGCCTCCTACATCTGCAAAGCCTAATACCAGTCGGTAACGGCCGAAATTCGGTAATTTCGGCCGTTACCGACCGGTATTGGGTAAACAGTCAAAATATCGAGTAAAAAATATCGAATGGACATAATATCGAGTATAAAACATAGAATGGACAGAATATAGACATCAAAAATATCGTTTTTAACGTAAGTAATGTAATATCGAATGGTAAAAATATAGAAAGTTAAAATATCGAAGTATATAATATAGGTTATTAAAATTATCGAATTTTTAAAAATATCTACATTTTTATAGTGTTTTTTATGTTATTATATATGTGAAAAGTGTGTATTTATGCTATAATTTATTTTAATTAATGAATTTTGTTTTTATTATTTTTGCGTAATTTAATTCTGTTGTGGGTTTATAGGGGAATAGGGTGGGAAGTAATTTAATTATAATGAATTAAATATGTAAATTTATTTATTGGTATTCATTTTTAATTAATTGTTAATTAATTTATATTTGGTAATTAATTCAATTTTAATTGCCAATTAATTTTATTTATTTGATTAATTGCTAATTATGTTAATTTTACTCATTTATTTTCTGTAGCGGGTTGTGGGTTTATAGGGGAATAGGGTGGGAAGTAATTTATTTCTAATTAATTAAATAATTCAATTTATTTAATTGTATTTAATTTGAATTAATTGTTAATTAATTTTTAATTGTTAATTAATTCATTGTTAATTTGTAATTAATTT
This sequence comes from Lissotriton helveticus, assembly GCF_964261635.1. NCBI lineage: Eukaryota > Metazoa > Chordata > Amphibia > Caudata > Salamandridae > Lissotriton > Lissotriton helveticus. The sequence continues at coordinate 823,524,084 of NC_136063.1, read as the reverse complement.
GTATTAATAGGTAACTAATTGTAATAATTAATTTTAATTTGTAATTTTAATTGATTACTTATTATATTATATTAAATTGGTAATTACTTTTAATTAATTTTTTATAGATATTAATTTATATATTTTTAAATAATATATGAAGTATTTACATTCCCTACTGTTGCACTCTTTGGAGTGGGAATAGCAATTTTAACCCCTACGCTATCCAACGCTTTCCCTACTGTTGCACTCTTTGGAGTGGGAATAGTAATGTTTACCCCTACGCTATCCAACGCTTTCCCTACTGTTGCACTCACTGGAGTGGGAATAGTAATTTTTACTCCTACGCTATCCAACGCTTTCCCTACTGTTGCACCCACTGGAGTGGGAATATTAATTTTTACCTCTACGCTATCCAACGCTTTCCCTACTGTTGCACTCACTGGAGTGGGAATAGTAATTTTTACCCCTACGCTATCCAACGCTTTCCCTACTGTTGCACCCACTGGAGTGGGAATATTCATTTTTACCCCTAGGCTACCCAAAGCTTTCCCTACTGTTGCACTCCTCGGAGTGGGAATAGTAATTTTAACCCCTACGCTATCCAACCCTTTCCCTGCTGTTGCACTCTTTGGAGTGGGAATAGTAATTTTAACCCCTACGCTATCCAGCACTTTCCTTACTGTTGCACTCTTTGGAGTGGGAATAGTAATTTTTACCCCTACGCTATCCAACGTTTTCCCTACTGTTGCACTCACTGGAGTGGGAATTGTAATTTTTACCCCTACGCTCATCCAACGTTTTCCCTACTGTTGCACCCACTGGAGTGGGAATAGTAATTTTTACCCCTACGCTATCCAACGCTTTCCCTACTGTTGCACCCACTGGAGTGGGAATAGTAATTTTAACCCCTACGCTATCCACCGCTTTCCCTACTGTTGCACTCTTTGGAGTGGGAATAGTAATTTTTACCCCTACGCTATCCAACGCTTTCCCTACTGTTGCACTCTTTGGAGTTGGAATAGTAATTTTTACCCCTACGCTATCCAACGCTTTACCTACTGTTGCACCCACTGGAGTGGGAATAGTAATTTTTACCCCTACGCTATCCAACGCTTTCCCTACTGTTGCACTCACTGGAGTGTGAATAGTAATTTTTACCCCTACGCTATCCAACGCTTTCCCTACTGTTGCACTCACTGGAGTGGGAATAGTAATTTTTACCCCTACGCTATCCAACGCTTTCCCTACTGTTGCACTCTTTGGAGTGGGAATAGTAATTTTCACCCCTACTCTATCCAACGCTTTCCCTACTGTTGAACTCTTTGGAGTCGGAATAGTAATTTTTACCGCTACACTATCCAACGCTTTCCCTACTGTTGCACTCATTGGAGTGGGAATAGTAATTTTAACACTCTTGCTATGCTACGGTAATTTTACATTAATTTTAATAAATTCGATATTTTTACAAAGTACATATTTTTAAACAATATTTTTGATTCAATATTTTTGTACTTACCTGTTTGTAGATAGGACTTCGATATTTTTGTAGTCGATATTTTGGAGTCGATATTTTAAAAGCCTATATTTTTGTAGTCGATATTATGTCAGTGATCCCGGTATTGGGCGACCTACATCTGGCCCACAGTAACTTTTTATGAACTATTCATCCATACATCTTGTGTATCCAAATAGTGGTAACAATTATGGTGGTCTCAGCAGTAGGGATATAAAAGAAAACAAATATTAGGAAACTGTCAAGTATATTTTATCACACAGCACTACATTTTCAATTTGCTTAACATAGTCACTATTAAATATCTACATGCGTGTGCTCATCCTCATGATTGTTATACGAGATGAATTGTTAATAGAACTCTCTAATTATTTATTTGCAAAGCCATGTAAATATACTTACATACATTATAAAGATATTGGGTGTGCTATCGGATATTGGCATCTCGGCATGCCTCATCAGCAATCAACCTTGTGACTGCTTCTCTCAAATCCTCACATCTCTTTATACTTTCTCTTTCAGTTATTCTCTATAGAGACGGCAGAGGATCTTTTGTGCAGTAGGAGCAATGTTCCGGAACATGAACAATACTTCTGTTTCAGAAGCACATGGAAGGTAGGCAAATGTAGCCATTTCCATTTCCTTTCAAACAGTGGAGTAGCTAGGGAGGGGCGGTGGGGATGGACAGCCCCAGGCAGCACGAGTTTTGGGGGTGGCGGCTGGCCCCCCTCCCCTTCTCTTACCTCCGGCCGTCGCGGCCACAAGAATCGGCAGCACCCTACCTCATCAACCCAACCCTCCCGCTCTTACCTGCGGCCGCCGAGGCCTCATAAATCGTCAGTAACACCCTTCCCCGACCTCCGCTCTTGAATCAGCGGCAAATGCAGGAGCCGTCACGGGCGGCCTAAGGCCTAGCTATGCCACTGCTTTCAAACCTGATATGTTCAAGGCCTAATGGACATGTATTTCTAATCACTGAACATAGCTCTGCGTCTTTCAGAGAGAGGAAATATTCCTAGCGTTTGCTAGCATGACTAATGATAACCTAAAGCTCTGAAAATAATATCTGGAAATAATATGTTGATCTTGAACAAACTGTTAACAGTACTATTTAGAAAATTAGATTTCTAAGCCCTAAGCCTGTCACACACACACTCTAAAGAATTAGTGCTTTCATGTTGGCATACAATCACCCTTGGCTTGTATGTAACATGTTAGCCTTTCCATTTATGACACCCAAATCCTCAGCAATTAACAGTGAAGCACAAAACTTCAAAAGAAATGTTCAAAAATTGAAGGAAAGAAACGGAATGAGGAACACAGGCATTGCACAATGCATTTGTATACACAGAGGCATAAGTGGAAGTATAATAATGACATTATTCACCACAGTGATACCTTGCCAGAGGTGGATGGGCTTCTGGGAGTACTCCCAAAGGTCCGAACTAAAAGAAAGGCTGGTGATAACACCATATATAATAGATCACTAGCAAGTGCCTACACCTAGGCAAAATTCAGGCAAACATAATGATATAATACATAAACCACAAAGAAATGATTCATTGTCCAAGCAGCTGGCTGTACTATCCTACGATGAGGGTCGCTGGAATAATGGATGTTCCGCATTTGCCACATAATTCATCATCTTCTGCATAATTTGCAAGAAAAACAATTTTTGTTTCTAGCTCAAGGTGATCAAAAGTTATTGAAAATGCAGGGACATGTTGCCAAGCAGTGGTATTGTTTGGCTTGTCCGTTCTCAAATAAAACTGCATTTTTTATACAACATAAACTTTGGACTGGCGCAAGACTAATTCTGAGCACCCCTCATGATAATATGTTGGCCGATAATCCTGCTAGCTCACAGTGCCTCATCTGTACCTCTAACGTTACATGGTAACAAATGGATGTGCCACCTTAAAACATGACAACCCTGATCCCCGAAGAAATTGTGGTAACAGATCTAGAACCCTTTCTCTCAGCCACCTATGTGTACACAAATTGATGCACAAGAAGTACACAGTGAAGCATTTCAATATTTTTTGAGGCATTGTGATTCTTGAGTAGAATACATGTGCCACAATCATTAATTGAAGGAAACAGAATAATGTGATTAGCATTACAAGAATGGTGAAAAAGATGAATTATTCAACCATTTTGCTGATCACAGGAAACTATGTGCTTGCATACAAGTACTGAAGTATAGTGTATTCCTACCTAGCACATTCTACCTTGTCGTCTCTAAAATGAGAGGATCTGCCAAATTCCTGGCTGTCTACCTTCCCATTACTGGTGGGTAGGTGCCAGCATGCTGCCCGTCTTGGTGTAGAGTTGGGCAGCATCCCTCAACTGAGGTGACAGTAATCTGCTGACCTGGAATTCCGGCATGGACCAGTGAAATGTTTTTTTGAATAAACAAAGGCTTGAGTCTTATATATAATAACATCCTCCATGTCACCATGCCAAAGTTCCAGTCAGACTGCTATTGCCTATTATATTGTAATAGTTCTCTCGCTGAGTGGGCAAAAACAATTAACATCTTGCATGCTGAACTTAGCCCTTGTGCAGAGTGATGAAGGTTGTCTAAAATAGTGCCTGCAAAGTGGTATTGTAAGCAAACTGAGTTTGAGGAATGTTATCCGGTGTGGTCACACAAATGAATGTGTGTCAAATGTCATTGTGTTTAAGGGAAGAGAAGGCAACTTAAGAACGTAAGCATGTAAGATGGCATTTCTTAACCAGGCCTAATACCTCCACATGACAGTGGAAGGCTTTTTGCAAAGGTTGACTGGTCACCTCTCTGTTGCTTACTGATATATATTTGGGTGTTAAACTGGTACTAATGGGGTTAGTCCTTTGCCCAGACAATGTTAATGTGTTGAAATGACAAAAGAATGAAATAATACTATCACAAAATGTGCCACATTCCTTTTATATAATTGGACTTTTCTTGCTGCATAGTTCAGTCAACCCTGCCACATGATTTGGCTTTCCCCTGCCACCTAATTCCAATGGTCCTGCCTATGATGCTTACCATAAATTATATTCCTCCAGCATTGGCCATTTGTTTTCCAACATTGCACATGGCAACTCTAACTTAGATTATTCTCTCTCATTTTGTCTAATACCACTTTGAGACCTTTTTTTCATAGACAATCCATGTTAACTTTCTCCTTGAAGTGCGTTAGGCAAGTAAAAGTTTCTCTGATTTTAAAAGATTGCAACCATCATGAGAGCTGATAGTATTTGAATTTGGAGAGTCCACCTGAAAATAAATCCATAATATCCTTCTATGAGTCAAGCTCTGCTTGTTCTAGTAATTTTAGAACTATTCTTACTCAAGATACTTCACTCTGTTGATAGGATTATATAACCTGCTGACAAGGAATTATTTCTGTACAGGTTTTCAGACTTTATTGGTCTCCAGGGCCACAGTGCAAGTGCTCCTTAGGGTAAATTGACGTATGGATTAGTGACTACGTGATTGGTTGATTTGGTTTACTGGTCAGACCCTAGTAGAGTGCACTGAGTGTGCCCAGGGCTTGTAAACCAAATGCTGCTGGTGGGCTTGCAGCACTGGTTGTGCCACACACAGAAGTAGCCTGTGTGTCTCAGATCTGCCATTGCAAAGCCTATCTGCAAGTGCACCCACTTGCCAGTCCCTAAACCTTCCCATTTATGCATATTAGTCACCCCTACGGTAGACCCTAGGGCAGGGTGCATTGTAGGTAAAAGGTAGGACAAGCCCTGATGTGTGTGGCGTGCCCTAATAGTGAATTACAGCCATTTTCATTTTTCACTATTGCAAGGCTACCTGTTCCCCATATGCCATAATGGGCAGTTTGATTATTACATCTTATAATCCTAACTGACTCAGGGAACTAGGTTGAAATTCGAGTTTAGTATGCCTGACCTCAGAATGATAAAATGCATCTTTTAGATAAGTTGGTGTTAACATTCTGTGTTTGAAAGTACCACTTTTAGAAAGTAGGTATTTTCTTGTCTAACTATCCAAGCCTGCCTCTGCTAGGATGTGTATTCCTTGTCTGGTGTTTGAGTGACAGGGGCTGGGGCTGGGGGATTCCAGGAGACATGGTGAGTCAGCACAAGGCTGAATAGAGAGATCTACATGCCGATGGGTGGGAGGGGTTGCACCTGGGACCTGAATAGGGCTGTGCCTTCCCTCCACGATGATGCCTTCACCTCCTGTGGTGCGTCTGATGTCTCTGCCCTGCACTGGGAAATAAGGAGACAAGTAAACAGAGTGCTCCAGAACTGACCAGAACTGGTTTGGACTAGGCAAAGGCCTCTCTGCCTTCAGAGAACAAAGAGAAACTGTGTATAAAAAGGGGGACCCAGACCCCAGAGAATTAGATCACTTTTGGGAAACAAGAGGAAAGCTTTGCTGAGGAGAGGAACCAGAGAGACTGAAGAGAGACTATCCCTAAGCTTAAGTGCTGCTTGGGGGATTGGCCTACAGTGGTTGCCTAACTGCCAAAGAGAGGAGAGAGGAACTTTGTGTGTACTTTTATCAACTTGTGAAGGATCTCCAAGGGCTTGAGAAAAGAGCTTGCCTCCTGCTGAAGTCTCAGTGACAACTGACTTCAGCCATCAGCACCCCAAGAGTTCTTTGGAAGTGCCTGCAGCTGTGCTGGGCTTTCTGAGGGACTACGTGCCGCAAGGAGCTAAAAGCGCGACTCACGACGAAGCGTGTTGCCGCCGCAGCCGCTGTCGTCGCATCGCCGGAGAAGAGGATCGACACCGCATCAGACGCGGCTGCATCAACAGAGAAACGTGTCGTCGCTGCTGTCGCATCATCGCCGAAGCGCCTCGCATCGCCGGAGAAGAGGATCGACGTTGCACTTGATGCCGCCGCACATCCGGGAAGTGTGTCGCAGGGCCTGTCGCAGCTCTGAAGAATCATTGAGTCGCCGCACAGCCGTCGGGCGTGCACGCATCGTGTCACATCATGAAGAAGGCACCATCTTTCTTTCTTTGCACCAGTTCTTCATCGCCTCAAGGCGCTGCTGGTCGCATTACTATGGAAGCGCAGTTGGAAACCAAGGCATCACCTCCCCTCGCAGAGAAGAACTGACACATCCCCTACGCATCAGTAGGGACCCTACGCATCACCGTTCTTGCGTGTAAGGAACCAACGCATCACCTTCCCTGTAACACTTTTGTTGTATAGCGTTACGCATCCTAAGGTACATTGAACTCAAAGTGTTGCATTTTTACATATTAAGAGAACTAAGCTAATTCTACCCTTTTTGAAGTACAGTATTGTGGCTTTTTATCGTTTGTGGTCTTGTGGTAAATCTATATAAAGATACTTATTTTTAATATACAACTGGTGTGGTGTCCATCTTTAGTGTTGTTACTGGGTTGCTGTATGTGTTCACAAATGCTTTACACACTGCCTCTGAGATAAGCCTGCCTGCTTGTGCCAAGCTACCAAGGGGGTGAGCAGGGTTTATTTTAGGAGTGTACCCCCCCTTACCCTGACTAGACGCAAGGGTCCCTATTTGGTCAAAGGTACCTACCTCTGCCAACTAGAGACCCCCAAATCTAACATTAATAATATTGATGTTTATATTAGTGTTATGTATTTTAGTATGTAGTTTATATGTATGTGTTCTATATTTTTTAAGTATTGTATTTTTAAAAATATATATTTTTAAAGTTAGTATTTTTTTTTAAGTAAATGTAGCGTTTTAGCATTGTAGCAGTTTGTGGGTTTATAGGGGAATAGGGTGGGAAGTAATTTAATTATAGTAAATTAAATATACATTTTTTTAAATGATTAATTATTGTTATTACATTTTGCGTTTTTATTCCGTAGCAGGTTGTGGGTTTATCGGGGAAATGGGTGGGAAGTAATTTAATTCTAATGAAGTAATTATAATTTTATATTTTGGTATTGATAATTACATTATTGTTAATTGATTTTTAATTGGTAATTAATTTGTATTAATTGATTTAATGATATGTATATTAAAGGTGTTAATTAATTTTTGGAGCGGGTTGTGGGTTTATAGGGGAATAAGGTGGAAAGTAATTTATTATAATAAATACATTTGTAATTTGTATTTATTGGTATTGATAATTAATTTGTTAATTAATCATTAACTGGAAATTAATGGATTAATTGATTATTATATTTTGTAATTTTAGGAGCAGGTTGTGGATTTATAGGGGAATAGGGTGTCAAGTAAATTAGTTATAATAAAGTCATTATTAATTTGTATTTATTGCTATTGATAATTTATTGTTAATTAATTATTAATGGGTAATTCATTTTTATTAATTGATTCATTGATTATTATATTAATTGTGTTAATTTATTTTAGGAGTGGGTTGTGGGTTAATAGGGAAATAAGGTGGGAAGTAATTTAATTATAATAAAGTAATTATTAAACTTTATTGGTATTGAAAATTAATTTATCGCGAATGAATTATTAATTGGTAATTCATTTTTATTAATTTATAATTATATTAATTGTGAATAGTAATTTTTACCCCTACGCTATCCAACACTTTCCCTACTGTTGCACTCTCCGGAGTGGAAATAGTCATTTTAACTCCTTCACTATCCAACACTTTCCCTACTGTTGCACTCTCTTGAGTGGGAATAGTAATTTTTACTCCTACGCTATCCAACACTTTCCCTACTGTTGCACTTATTGGAGTGGGAATAATGATTTTTACCCCTACCCTATACAACACTTTCCCTACTGTTGCACTCTCTGGAGTGGGAATAGTAATTTTTATCCCTATGCTATCCAACACTTTCCCTACTGTTGCACTCTCTGGAGTGGGAATAGTAATTTTAACTCCTTTGCTATCCAACACTTTCCCTACTGTTGCACTCTCGAGTGGGAATAGAAATTTTTACCCCTATGCTATCCAACATTATCCCTACTGTTGCACTCTCTGGAGTGGGAATAGGAATTGTAACCCCAAAGCTATCCAAAACTTTCCCAACTGTTGCACTCACTGGAGGGAGAATAGTAAATTTTACCCCTTCGCTATCCAACATTTTCCCTACTGTTGCACATTGTGGAGTGGGAATAGTAATTTTTACCCCTATGCTATCCAACACTTTCCCTACTGTTGCACTGTCTGGAGTGGGAATAGTAATTTTTAACTCTACGCTATCCAAAACGTTTCCTACTGTTGCACTGTCTGGAGTGGGAATAGTAATTTTTATCCCTACCTTATCCAACACTTTCCCTACTATTGCACTCACTGGAGTGGGATTAATAATTTTTACCTCTACGCTATCCAACACTTTCCCTACTATTGCAGTCTCTGGAGTGGCAATAGAAATGCTATCCCCTGCTCTATCCAATATTTTCTCTACTGTTTTAGTTAATGTAGTGTATAATCTATTTTTAAAAGATTAAAAATATTGTAATTTTTTAATTTGTTATATATATTCTTTATCTATTTATTTATATTATTGTTATTTTGTATATATATGTATTTATAATTTTTAAAATGTTTTTAACAATTTCTAAGTTATTAAAATAATAGTTTATAAATATTAAGTAAGTATATATGTTATTTTTTATACGTATATATGTTTACTTTATTTTCAACTTATATGTATTAGTTATAATTTTAACCATATTAAAATATTTTTAACTATGTTTGTTTTAATTATATGTATTATTAATTTATTTTACATTATTTTTTAAACGTTAAAAAATGATATTTTTAACAACGATATTTTTGTACTTATCATAATGTACATTGGACATCGATATTTCAGCTCCGATATTTTTGTTGTCGATATGTCTGTAGTCGATATTCTGTCAGTGATTCCTCAAAAAAAAAATCTGCTTGGAGTCTTGTAAGTCTTGTAAAAGGGCCTTTTGATTTGGCAATATGAGTCATAACAGTAACTGTTCTCATGCCTTGAATATTCAAATAACACAGCAAGCATCTGCTGCAAACATCTTCACTAACATTTCAAAATCCTGTATTTTCCCAATACATTTAAAAATCCTAACTAGACTATTGCTACCTCCATGCATCTGGTTATGCAAATATTTACACATAGGATGTGGCATCGAATTAGATAGCACATACTTATGTCCACCATTAATTTCCAGTCTTTTTGTAGCCTAATCTCTCTCATTTTCTATTCTCATTCTCTGGGGCATCTTTCTGTACACCTCTTAGCTCATTTAAAGCAGTCTGTAACTCAAATGTCCACATGTTGTACTGAATCAGTGTCACTCTCCTTAATAGTTACCTCATCCTGTTATGCATAATATTTGGTCACTTGGTCTGCATACTTGTTTTAAAGCATGATCTTGTCCTTTCCAGCCTTATGAACTTTGCACTTTATGACTGCAATTTTCTTTGGCTTCTGTACAGCTGTAAATACCATATTTTATAGATGCTCCAGAGAATGTCATTAAACTCATTTGTGACCTTAGCTGACCATAGTCATGGACAATTCCAAAACTATACTACCTGTCTGTATAAATCGTCACACCTAAATACTCTGACAGGTAACAGGCTCTTGTTTCAGCAACATTAGACCTGTCGCCTTAGGGTGGTCTTTCCCCAATCTTTTTGCCTTCACTCTCCTACTTTGCTGAGTTTGTTTTTGATGGCTCTGTGACTCTGTGTACTTTACCACTGCCAACCAGTACTAAAGGGCTTGTACTCTCTCCTTTAAGCATGGTAAAATTGGCTTACACCTCATTGGCATACTGAATAGTCCTTAGTAAAATGGTACATTAAGGTACACCAGGACCTGTACATTAAATGCTACTAGTGGACCTGCAGTGCCTATTTTGCCACCCATGTGCGTATCTCCTTAAAACATGTCCCAGATCTGCCATTGCAGCATGAATGCAGTTTTAAATTGCCAATTTGACTTGGCAGTATAACCCCCTTGCCAAGCCTTAAACTCCCCTTATATTGTATATAAGTAACCCCAAAAGTGTCCCTAGGTATCCCATGGGGCAGGGGGCACTGTAATTAAAAGATTGGACATGCACTCTTATGTTTTACATGATACAAATGAAATAAACCCATGTCTTTTTATCCTAGAAAGGAAAGATAATTCAGGAAATCAAATAAAACAACTCAACCACAAATCTTGACAATTCAGTGTCAAGAAAAGATTCTATAATGAAGAACAAAAAACCAAAGAACTGTTCAAAAATATTTAAATTCACACGAGGCAGACTCCCGTCCAACGACAATCTACCCTAGTCACTGTGCCTGCTCTAGTGCAGTCAAGAGCAAAAATCTCCAACTATAAGTAAACCCACAACCTAAAAAAGGAAAATGTGTGGGTTCAGTATCCCTGTAAATGTCTAAGCGATGCGTCGCTCTACACCACAATTACAGACAAGCAAAACCAGTATATCTCGAGATCTTAGATTTAGATAAATCCGATAACCAAACCAACCAAGAAAACTTCAAATAGTCTTCAAATGCATTTACAAATATGAATTATACATTAGCACAGCATTGATAATTTCACCACTAGAACCCACTATCATCATTGCATACCCAAACAACTCACAACAGAAACAGAAATCCATTCCTCAAGCACGCACTCCAACATATATCCAAATACATACACCATACACAAATGAATTCACCCGATTCAGACTTACACTCCAAATTATTTAGGAAAGCTCAGCAAATCAGTTTTCTGCTATACTGGACTTTTGCCATAGTTCCAAATACTCTGTTTTCTCCCGAACTGGGCATTTAAGACTCAACCGTAATCAGGGAAACTTCTGGGACTATTGCAGGGGTTCCACATAAAAAAGAAGGTGCTCTTATGCCACAATTCTCTGCTTCCATTATTGTGGGAAGCAAATCCCAATGTGTACATGCACTCCAATATTTAGATCAGGCCATCACTCTCAAAATTTACCTTCGGTGGCTCAGCTCTAGCATCCTTGCCCGCGCGATAAGAGTCACCATCTTTTTTAACATCAGGCCCAATGAATAGCAGAATAATTTAATAAATGACTGGGTAGTTCACTCAATGATTGAGTTCTGGGCCTTAGGAAAAGTTGAAAAGATTTATTACAGCATCTTAAAATAGGCAATACAGCGAATAAGAATGCAATGCTATGAAGGCTCAGAAATCATTAACAATTCTAAATATCAACAAGCAGCAAAACGTCATAAAGACAGGATCTCAAATAGAATAGCAAATCCTATAGCAACTGTACAGAAACCTGTGAGGAACTTAGAAGTCTCCGGCTCACCCCCAAAACTAAGGATTTATATCCACATTTTATGCATAGTCAATAAGCTAAAACTGCAAATTCAGAATGGCATGAATAGTGATAACAAATGTCAGACAAATCAGAATCAAGATTGTCATAGAAATTATTGTAGCATCAACCCATTTTTAAGGCAGAGGAAATCTTCCATTAGCTTCCACAGCAACAAAACAGTCTTGAGATGTACAACACAATATGAAACATTTTCAAACACAGACTCGTACACTGGTGTATGCTAGCGAGCCAACATCAGAACTTCTAGTGGGAGTGTCCTTCAGAATGTTACATGATGAACACAATGAAAAGTTTCATTCACAACACATGCTCTCTAAACAGAACTTCAGAAAGAGCATCCATTTTAATAAAAAAGTGTCACTACAGAAAAGTGGCAGCGCTTAACTTCATTAATAAACACCCTTCTAAACCTATAAACAAAACAGTTTTAAGAGCAAGATTATTAATTCATCGGTTACAACCAGTGGTGTAACGATAATTGAGGGGGGCCCCCTGCAAGGTATGTGGAGGGCCCCCCTCTGGACTCTATCAGGAGCTCTCCGGCCAAAGTGCTGTGCTGAGGGCCCCCCCTGGAGCTTGCATGTAGCCAGGTTCTGAACTGGGATGGTGCAGTGAGCTAAAAAACGGTGATGGATCAAGCCCTGATCTTTTGACTGGGTAGGAGTGTTCTGCTTTATTCAGATACTCTGTCCATCACCACCCCCCTTTTTGAATCGTTTTGGCCACCACTAGTGTGGAAGGGTATGCTCAGATGTGAGTCCCTTGCTCACTGCACCATCAGGATTCAAGCAAGCCGGGCCGAAGACGGCTGTAATGCCAGAAACCGGTCCCCGGAAGCTTGTTTCCTTTCCAGTAAAGAATTGGCTTGGTAGTTTGGTCTGCCCTGTTCCCATGATGCACTGGGCCAGGGACAGACTAATTTGCATGTAGCCAGGTTCTGAACTGGGATGGTGCAGTGAGCTAAAAAACGGTGATGGATCAAGCCCTGATCTTTTGACTGGGTAGGAGTGTTCTGCTTTATTCAGATACTCTGTCCATCACCACCCCCCTTTTTGAATCCCCGCTCTGTGGGGGCAGAGGTGGCCTGTGGTACTCCCCTGGTTACAACTATATTCATTATAAAAATCATTAGTATTCAAAAATAATTTGTCACCCAAAATTACATTTTAGGAAAAAATCTTCAACACATGTATTGCTGTTTCTAGAGTCAACCAGCAGAATCTCCTCAACTTAAATGAGATAAACTTCAACCATGCTATTGATTTGTTCTGTAATGTGTCTAACTTTAAACAGTACATGCCACTTTGAACACAGTATAACTATCTTCCTTAACACTTTGCTGACCGATGCTTCATTTGCTACAAAAGCATGTCACACTCTGATTGCCTTGCTCTTTCCCCTACAGTCTGCTTATGTTACCACCACATAGAATTCCAGGAATGTTATGCTGTGGTTTCTAGATCTCTAAGGTGCTTGCTTTTCCTTTGAGCACGAGAATCCTCCTCAGTACTAGTCAATGCCAGTTGCCTCTAACACATTGGATACAATGACAATCATCCGTGTCACTGGGCCATTAGCCAGGAACACTGACATACCATTGAATCTTTTCAAGAATATACCTGCCATGTCTTCCTGTCCCAGTGTACCCTCTCCGGAACTCTTATTCTGTTGAGAGGTCTCAACTGCCCTTAAATTGACAATGACGTACCTGGAGAATGCCCTCCTGGATGACACTACTCCTCATGAAAAATTCAGATGCACTCTTAGATGAGCCAGACTGAAGTCACATTTTGTTTTCCTCATCACATCCTGAACTGGCTCCTTCTAGTTCCTAGGTTCACCAACTGGTAGTTCCTGGGTTTTGCCAGCAGCCTGTGAAATGGAGGATTAGCTTAGCAAAAATGAGATGTAATCATTGCCATTTGGCTAGTCCTGTGAAATCCAGCCTATTTCTGTTGTCTTACCTGCGTGCTTTTCTCTGAAGTTTTCCACTGGTTTCTATGTCAGTGCTTTGATTGAATATATAATATATAAAATATAATATTTATATATATATATATATATATATATATATATATATATATATTTACTTAATAATATTAATAAAAGAATTATAATAATAAATTATAAAATGTTAGACACATATTAAAAATTATAAACACACACACACACACACATATATATATATATATATATATATATATATATATATATATATATACCAGTAAAATAAAAAGGAAAAGAAAATATATATATAATAAATTAAAAGGACGGTAATCGACTTGTGGTTTGCTGACCCCCATCTGATGTCACAACGGCTTACCTCCGAAGAAGGTCTATGGAGACTGAAACATGTAAGGACTGCCGTGAATTGCAATAAATGGGAATCAATCGTTGTGGAGTGTGGCTGCCTTTCTTTGTGAAGGAGAGGCTCGTGGAAATATATATATATATATATATATATATATATATATATATATATATATATATATATATATATATATATATATATACCAGTAAAATAAAAAGGAAAATATATATATAATAAATTAAATTGATAAAAATATTGTTATTCTTTTACAATTACATTTTACACTATATTAACGGCAATAGGAGGGAAAATATTGGATAGCGGAGGGGATAAAATTACTATTCCCACTCCAGGGAGTGCAACAGTAGGGAAAGTGTTGAATAGCAGAGAGGTAAAACTTACTATTCCCACTCCAGTGAGTGCAACAGTAGGGAAAGTTTTGGATAGCAGAGGGGAATAATTTACTATTCCCACTCCAGCAAATACAACAGTAGGAAAAGTGTTGGATAGCGGAGGGGAATAATTTACTATTCCCACACAGCCGCGGTCGGTAGGGGAGTACCTGTCGGGACGGTGACGTGGGGAGGGGGAGGGGCAGGGTGGGGGTTAGTAGTGTATGGGTAATGGAGGTTTGCAGGTAAGTAAACATTTAAATAAATCAAACGAATTTCGTTGCGTGCACTGCATCCCCAAATGCAATGCCGTGCACACAACGAAATTCGTTTGATTTATTTAAATGTTTACTTACCTGCAAACCTCCATTATCCATACATTACTAACCCCCACCCTGCCCCTCCCCCTCCCCCTCCCCACATCACCGCCCCGGCAGGTACTCCCCTACCGACCGCGGCTATTCCCACACCAGCAAATACAACAGTAGGGAAAGTGTTGGATAGCAGAGGGGTAACAATTACTACTCCTACTGCACAAAGTATAACAGTAGGTAAAGTGTTAGATAGCGAAGGGGAATAATTTACTATTCCCACTCCAGTGAGTGCAACAGTAGGGAAAGTGTTGGATAGCGTAGGTGTACTAATTACTATTCCCACTCCAGCCAGTGCAATAGTAGAGAACGTTTTGGATAGCTGAGGGGAATAATTTACTATTCCCACTCCAGCAAATACAACAGTAGGAACTGTATTGGAGAGCAGAGGGTAATAATTTACTATTCCCACACCAGCAAATACAACAGTAGGGAAAGTGTTGGATAGCGGAGGGGTAACAATTACTATTCCCACTCCACAAAGTACAACAGAAGGGAAAGTGTTGGCTAGCGAAGTGAGATCATTTACAATTCCCACTCTTGTGAGTGCAACAGTAGCGAAAGTGTTGGATAGCGTAGGGGTAAAAATTACTATTCCCACTCCAGCGAGTTCAACAGTAGGGAAAGTGTTGGATAGCAGAAGGGTAACAATTACTATTACAGTGGGGAAAGTGTTGGATAGCGGAGGAGTAACATTACTATTCTCACTCCACAAAGTACAGCAGTAGGGAAAGTGTTGGATAGCGGAAGGGAATAATTTACAATTCCCACTCCAGTTGAAGAACCGGGTTATTTAAGACCCGGCGGCGCCAGGGGCACGCCCAAAGTCTTCAGGTTCACCTGTCTTAGAATACAGAGACACGGGACTCTTCTTGGTGACGTCAAAGATCAAATTTATTGACTGCAGCCAGTAACAGAAATCCTAGAAATCATCATGGTATGAGTTCTCAGGAGACTGCTCACTTTTACAAAGCAAGTCATCCCTTTTTATGCCAAAAATCACATTCCAGACAGAACACCTAATATTTACAAACTGTCCAATCACATGTATCCACACCAAAAGTATCGCATGACGGTAAAACCCACTTTTCAGTTGTCCGGCCCATGATCAATCATCGGACAAACCCAACATTCTTCTCTAGACAGGCCGAATGAACCCATAATAAAAGAGGCCACAACCCATATCATAAATAGACCATAAAGAAAGAAACAGAAACAGGTAACAGTAGGATAAGGCATATTTGTGTGTAGTCAAACTTTACGATGCCTTGCGCTCTGATTTTAGTTTTGATCAGCTAGCGGGCAAGAACTGGCTCAGCAAGGTCGGCTTCAGGCAATGACGTCAATTCACTTCGGGTCATGTAGAAGTCAGCACAAACCCCAGCAAAAGGGCATGAGTCTTAAAGGCTCATGCAGTCGCAGTCATCGGCCTATGTGAGGGCAACCACAAAATGGCTGCCTTATACAGAATGATAACTATGGTTCGGAGCAGAATCTTCAAATACACTGCGAATCCTTGTGTGTAACATGACGAAAACACTCGTACTTGCCGAACTCATCAGTTACGGTTCATTGTTACCAAAATCGTAACGGAACCATGACATTTAAAACACGGGTTCACAATTCACGGAACCTCAGCCCCTCCTTTTGCCCTTACATAGGCAATTACTCAGTCTATATCTGAGTTGATGTCAATTCTCATCAGATCACCGAGGTGCTGTTGAAGCATTATCTTGTTTCTCTGTATATCTTTTGGGACAGGCGGTCCCCTGACACACGTAGTAGCACAAAGGCCACATATGGCAGGACCGCACTGTACACAAAGACAACACGAGAAAAAAACCCGCTAGAGCCGCTCCAATGATCATCAGAAGCTTCCATCCCCAAACGGATAATAGTTCCCAAAACCATCCAGTTAACGACCAATCTCCTTTGTCCACATGTATAGACTCAGAGATCTTATGTAACTTGGAAATGGCCTTGTATACTGTCGGAGCATTATCTGGGATAGAAACGCAGCAACTCGATTGGATCACTTTACATACTCCACCTCGATCTGCGAGTATGACGTCTAAAACCATACGATTCTGTAACGTCATAAGGCGATCCGCTTGAAGCTCAGCTGTCAGATTACTAAGGGCACCGGCAGTTTCGTTTATGGTGGATTCAACCACTCTCGTCAATTGTCGTAAGCCTCTACTGTTAGCCATAGGTCCCCAAAACGGCAATAAACCCTTAAAGAAGTCTCCCACTACCTGTCCAGCGGTATCTTCCCGATCGAAAACACCTCGGACAACTCTTGTCTTGTGGTAATCTGCAGCAGCAGTATACGTAGGAGGCAACAAGTATCCAACATAACACGTTCCTGAAAAATCAGGGGGCAACCATGTATATGCTCTGTTGTGACAAACAAAATACGTGCCCTTAGCTGCCAGAAACGGCGGGGAAGATTGAGACGTAAAAACATACGTCTGAGTACAAACACTCTTCCCCAGCTGAGCTCTCGGATTTTTGCCATTACCTTGCAGACAAAATTGACCTCGGTGGGGTACGACCCAAATCGGAGGTGACCTCTTTCGTTTCTGCCTTTCACTCAGACTAACACTGTATCCTGTCGTGTTCCATCCAACATAAGCCGATAACTCTTCCTTGGGAATAGTCCTGTACGTATCGATATCTCTGCTCATATTCATAACTCCCTTCACCAAGGCTTGATTACTCAAGTTATCTCTCATGGAATGCAGAGGATAGACTTCCAAGGCATAAATGAACATCGTCTGAAAAGCCCATAGTGACCCATTCTGACTAAACGGTAGGATCAGATAGTGGACAACTCTATCTGTAGTATGTGGCATAAGACCACACACCCAACAATTAGTAATGTTCACTACCAACTGATGTTGGAGCAGGAGCTGTATGAATGTGTTATGTACAAACTCTGACCTTCTAATCTGCTCGTGTTCGGGTACGATATGAAAAGAATGCAAAGAAGTAGTAGTAGGAAAAGTCGTAGATTGAGAAACAGGTGCAGAAGTCAATTGAGTAGAAAAGACAATCCAACCCACCAAAGTCAACGTCATGCTAAAAAACATCAGAATACATGTAATCAGAAAGTACTTGTTATGCGTTATTTTACATAGTTTCATCTTAAAGTTCGTTTTCTCAGCAGCACTCTCGATCCCAAAAAACTCCATCCTCTAACTGGGCTGTTCGCGGCGGTTGGTTTTCTTCTGCTAAGGAGTGCGTCTGTCAGCCCAGGGAACCCCCTAAGACCAACCAGGACCGTCGACCTTGTGTCTACACGGCTGCAATGCCAAGTCTTTACACCGCAACCCTACAGCTGAACCCGGATGGCGGTTGGAAAAAAGGAAAAAAAAGATCAAAACAGTTTTTTGGCTGAGAGAGTGCAGTTCTAAAATCAAAAAGGAATTATTTGCTCTTTATTAGTCCATTATTTCTAGGTCGTAGATTATAACGGTTTTTACCAAGCTCTGTCTGGTTCTGAAATAGAAGTTCAGGCTCGGTGGTGTCCAATCTCAAAGATGAAGGCACAGCTGCTTGTAAGACATCATCGTCTTCTTTCTCAGTCCCTCTCCATACTAACTCAGCGTCGCTGAACGGTGTGAACTTTGGCAACCTTTCGGTCTCGGTGTCTGCAATACCGTCGAGGATCCACTGGTCATACGGCAGAGGTAAAGGTACCCTCTTACAGTGTATGCCGTGGATCCAATTTTTCTTCCCAAAGACTTTCACAGATGTTCTTGTAGACAGCAACACCTGATGAGGGCCCGTCCAGCGGGCTGGTCGTTCTTGGTCTGTTGAAAATGTTTCACGAGAACCCAGTCACCAGGATTGATGGTGTGACCTGGGTCCACAGAGGCTGCTGACAGGTTATCGTGAACCTGTTGGTGCAAGACACGCAATTTAGCCGTCAGGTCATACAAATAGTCCACCAACACAGGATAGTCAATATCACTAAATTCTGTTGGTCTCGGCACTCCCCACACATATGCCGGTCGACCAAAGACAATTTCATACGGACTAAGTCCGATTTGGGAATGCACTGTAGTTCTAGTTGACAAAAGTGCCAACGGCAAAGCATCGGGCCATTGGAGACCAGAACTCGCCTGAATTTTGGCTAACTTCAGCTTCAAAGTGCCATTGTAACATTCCACTAATCCAGCTGATTGGGGATGATTCGCAGCATGGAATTTTTGTCTTATGCCCAAACCCTCACACACTCTCTTCATGATCTTCCCCACGAACTCACTTCCATTATCACTCCATACCATTCTTGGCAACCCAAACCTAGGGAAATATTCTTTGAGCAGGCCTTTAGCTGTGGACGAGGCAGTATTATCTTTTAGGGGGTATGCCTCTACCCATCTAGAAAAGGCACAAACAACTACAAGAACGTATTTCAGATTGTTGCATCTTTCCATGTGGAAAAAATCCAATTGCAGAACCTCGAACGGATACGTCGGAGGCGCAAAGTGACCAGCTGGAGTTGGAGTTCCCTTACCTGGGTTATACATCAAACACACCATACAATTCTTGACCACATTCTCAGCACATTTAGAAATTCCAGCATTCTGCCATACTGGAGCCAATAATTTACAAATTCCTTTCGCACTAATGTGAGACAACCCTTGTGCCATCGTAACCACCGCAAGCACATATGCATCCGGCAACATCCATCTTTGGTGTTCTGATAACTTAACCCAACAACTAGTTGAATCCAATCTACCCGTAGTTTCTCTCCACACACTCTTTTCATTTTCAGTGGCTTCAGCCTGGATTGATTTCACACTCTCAATCGTATCTTCACACATTCCAGCTGCACCAATCCATCTCGCAGGGCCTGCAACATACATTCGACTCATCACATTTCTCGCTGTTTCTTTCGCGACTTCATCCGCAAACGCATTACCACGACCAACATCATCCGTAACCTTCCGGTGAGCACTACACTTCACATTCGCAACTTGCTTCGGCAAAGTAAGTGACTCCAGAAGCTCATTCACCAACTGCCCATGTTGGATCTTAGTCCCATGCGATGTGAGAAATCCTCTTTCTTTCCACAGGCGTCCAAAACTGTGTGCTACACCAAACGCGTACTATCGGTATACACATTCACTCTCTTTCCCTCAGACAAAATACACACTCTCGTTAATGCAATCAACTCTGCTGCTTGCGCCGAATTATAGCTCACTCGTGCAGTTTCAACGATCGTACATAATGTCGTCAAGGCATATGCCGCGGTCGTATCACCATTTGGGAGCTTGTAGCATGACCCATCAACCCATAGCGTACCACCAGGATCCGAAAGAGGAGTATCTTTTAAATCGACTCTCCCCTTCGTTTCCTCCTCTGTCTTAAGAAAACAATCATGCTGTTCCTGACCATCTGTGTCCACAGAAATCGGCAACAATGTAGCTGGATTTAATACATTGCACCGCTTGATGTGTATATGACTAGCCAAAAGCGTCAACTCATAGCCCGACAATCTCGCACTAGTAAGGTGCTGAGTCTTGGTTCTATTTAACAAAGTATCCCCTGCATGTGGAACCATCACAACCAACGTGTTATCCATCACCAATCCAGCAGACTGTCGGATAGAAACAGCCGCTGCCGCTGTAGCTCTTAGGCAACTTGGCAATGCTCTAGCTACCGGATCTAAAGTTGACGAGAAATACGCACATGGACGCTGCTTATCACCAAATTGTTGAGTCAAAACTGACAATGCACAACCCTCTCTCTCGTGGACGTAGAGTGTAAAAGGCTTACTGTAGCAGAACACAACGCATCATGCAATTCAGAAAAACTTTTCTGACAATCGTCAGACCAAGGAAGAGGGTTCGGTATATCCTTACAAGTCAATTCCAACAGAGGTTTTGCCAACAAAGAAAAATTCGGAATCCACTGTCTACAATACGACGTGATACCCAGAAAAGCACGTACCTCTCTCTGCGTACTTGGCACAGTCATTTGAGCAATCGCTTGAATTCGTTCTGGGGTCAACCTTCTTCCTTCCTTCGACAAGAGATGACCTAAGTAGGTCACCTCTTGGCGGCAATACTGCAACTTTTAAGGTGACACTTTATGATGCAAGTCAGACAAATGTCGTAACAAAAAAAGAGTAGCTCCTTTACAAGTTTCTTCATCATCAGCAGTCACTAATAAATCGTCAACATACTGAATAAGAGCAGTACCAGCAGGCAGCACAAGAGTATCAAGCTGAGTTTTCAAAGCCTGGCTATAAATGGAAGGACTTTCGCAGTAGCCTTGAGGAGCGCGTTTAAACCGGAAGCTTCGGCCTCCTAAAGAGAAGCCAAAAATATCTCTACTTTCCTCAGCAATTGGAATACTGAAGCAAGCATTCTTCAGATCTATAACCGAAAACCAGGCAGCCAAAGCAGGAATCATAGTCAGCAAAGCAGTAATGTCCGGACCAACAGGAAACTGTGGCACAACAATCTTATTAACCTCTCGAAGGTCGATCACAAACCTGTAGACAGGTGGCTGAGACGAGTCAGTGCGCTTCAAGACAGGGAAAACGGGACTGTTACACACATTACCTCTCGTTTCTTTAATCACACCTTTCTCAACTAAATCATAAATGATTGCTAAAAGCGCTCTTTCACCATCGCTAGAAATCCTGTATTGGGGGATGCGTGGCAATTTAACATTCGCTTTAAGCGTTACAACGTAAGGTGGAATCTCCAAAAGACCCACATCATTAGGACCAGTAGCCCAAAGAGTATCAGGGAGAGAACGCAATTCCGGTGGAAGCCGATCTTTGGACAAATACATCGGAGAGATCACTTTCTTACCCAATGTAAGCTGTACTCCCGAAGGAGAACAATGTAATGTCGCATTCAACCTTTTCAACAAATCCAAACCTAACAAATTCTCACCACAACCTGTCGTTAAAATGAGAGGTGCTTCCAATTCACAAGACCCTATAGAAAGAGACAAGGGACTAGACACTGGATTATGAACTGGGGCGCCAGAGAATCCTACCGAAACATTCGTTAAGCCAGACAAAGGTGCGCCAGGGAGTTTAGAGTGCATGATAGAACTCTTTGCTGCACCGGTATCCAAAAGAAAAGGCGCTACCACACCTGATGTAACTACTGCAACATAAGGCCCACTCTGATCTACTGGAACCGACACTACTCCCTCTCTTTGTCCATGGCTGTCCTAACAATCATTATAGTCAGCATTCTAACTCTCAACATAATAGTCATCAGCATAGTACTGAGTCGACTGACCGGACGTAATTTTCTGTTGATCAAAACAATTCATAGAATTCTGTGGGGGAAAGGAACGTTCGTTCTGAGGAAACGCACCACGTCCTCTACCCCTAAACACTTGCTGAAAACCACCACGACCTCTTGGGGCCGGCATACCACTCGCGCGCTGTCGTAAAGCAGGGCACTCATTTTTATAATGACCTTCCTCCCTGCAATACGCACACTGATTCAAGCCCAAAGGTGGTCTTGGAGGAAAATACCCAGCCGTCTGTTGCGGTCTCTGAAACGATGGAGGTTGCTGAAACTGTGGGCGTTGCTGTGACTCTTGCTGATTCGAGCGAGGCGGATATGCCTGCTGCAAAAGAACCTTTGTCTTTAAGTCTTTCGTCTTTTTCTCTACTCTTTCTTTCTCGTCCTTATCCCTATTCTCGTAGTACTGTGCGGTCGCCAATATATGTGCCGACGAGGAAACAGCCCAAGAACTCTCAGAATCTTTCAACTTATTACACAGTTCAGGAAGTAAGTTGAAGACAAACTTATCTACGAATAATCTTTGCCCACCTTCCGTACTCATATCCTGACCACTATGGTCTATAAATGTCTCTTCAAATCTAGTGAAGAAATCAGATACACTCTCGTCCTTCTTCTGCTTACATGCTGCTAACTTGTCCCAATTTACTCGTAACGCTGGCATCGTCGTTTTCATAAGATCTATAATCATGCCAGGTAGATCTGCCACTAGAGGCTCAGGCTTAGAACCAACAACTTGCCCAGCGTCCGCAGCAGCAATATTGACCCATGAGTCACCTTATTCAATTGCATGATCCTCATGACGAATCTTTGCCCATAGAGGTTGAGGTACTACATTACCCAACAGCATATCTATATCTGCCAAGTCCATGATGCATGCGTCAACTGTCTGGGACAATTCTTTGTAATAGCCAGCTGGATTCTTACGGGGATCAGGTAGAGACTGTTTAAGGGCCAAAACTTCTACTCTCTTCCATGGCACATGTACCCATACTCTCTGAAAATGAGGCAGAACAGGCGGATTAGCGTTTTGCGTCCCCTTCTATCCAAACTGGGGGAACCTCTCTCATTGGATATTGTCGTACTTTTCTCCTAACTGCGGAATCAGGCTCAAACAGTCGCTGAGAAGGGAAATCGCTCCTAAACGCAAGAACCATCGCAACCGCATCCTCAATCCCGGGACCTTTCGAAAACTCAGACTGGACATTCAGCAACTCTACCAGGACTGAACCCAAATAATTATCTGCCCATTCCTCACGGAGGAAAGTACACATTACAACAAACACATATCTCTGCTTGGGTGCTTCCCACTGCAGGAAGACATCCATAACTGTCTCTAAATTATACCTCGAAACATTCGAAAACCACCTGCGAACCAGGAGATCCAACACTGTCCGCTCTTCGGGACTAGGTAACTGACTACGCAGTTGTTTACGCGCAGAAACGGGGGTCATACTCGACGACCCAAAGAAAGGAGACAAAAGACCAGTAACAGTTTTGGTCATTCTTTGTCGAGCAGAAGGAGAAGCTGTCATAAGGACGGGAGACAAAGTATTTTGAGGTGATAGAAACGTAGCAGTAGTAGGAAGAGAAATCGAAGGTACAGGAGAGTAAGATGAAGAAGTTTGAGGCAGAACTGATAGCAAAGTCGGTGGCCCCAGAGGAGGCTGCACCGTAGGAGGAGAAACTAACTGAGCAGGGGCTGGCGGTTGAGCAGGACCAGGAAGCGGAACAACTGGAGGTGGAGGAGGTGCCGTAGCGTTCTGTGCAAAAGGGGGTGGTAACCTCAATAGATGCGACATTAAAGGGTCCTTTTCAGAGTCCTTTGTTGCCTTCTCAAGAATAGGTGGCAATGATGGGTAACATTTATCAATAGCCATATTATGTTGCCTATCTGATACCTCAATTGCTTTATCTTCTTCGTCTTCTTTAAACTGCCTGGCAGCTTGCATTATCGACAACCCCTTTTCTCTCTTATCTTTTTTAGCTTGTTTGATTTCTCGTTGTCTGGCTTCTTTACGCCAAAGGCGAAAGGAGTCAAACATTGCCGGCCGGGCTTTCTTTCTAAACAATTTTGTTTCTAACTTATCCAAAATCTCAGTATCAAAACTACCATATTGGGGCCATCGTAAAACCCCATCTTTTCTGGTATAGCGGACCCATACTTCATTGAACGTAATGGCGCCCACGCCGTGTTTAGAATAAAGTTCATAAGTCGGCGTTCCAACTGGAGGTATCTGACATGAATCCTCCAATCGGGAATCCTTGTTAAACCACAAAAGAATATTCTCCTAATTTTGCTAAGAATAGGCATCTTCGCTCACTAATCTAGCTTCAAACTTCAAGGGATTATCTGCAATGATAGTCTTGCAAATATACGAGTCCCTCGGCTTTGGAAATTGCAATACCCAAATCAAAGACCCAAAGAAGAACTAAGCATTCAAAGAACCAAAAACACAAAGAACAACAAAGAAGTGGGAGCGACCCACGTATACTTAACTAAGGTATCAGTCACGTCACCAGAAGACCCGTCTATCGTCTCGCCTTACAAAGCTGCACACAGGGGGTTCCAAGACAGGGCGGCAGTCAGGGCAGCGGTCCTTCGTAGCTGTCTAGAAAGCGGGAAACCTCGCAGAAAAGACCTTCAGTCCACGTTCGACATACCGGGGTCGATGGAGTGGGGGCCCTCTTCTGGAATTTCCTCACGAAGCTCCTCACGATCTTCAGGCTTGGACCGGTACCGCTTGATGTCGCCCCACGTTGGGCGCCAACTGAAGAAGCAGGTTATTTAAGACCCGGCGGCGCCAGAGGCACGCCCAAATTCTTTGGGTTCACCTGTCTTAGAAAACAGAGACACAGTACTCTACTTGGTGACGTCAAAGATCGAATTTATTGACTGCAGCCAGTAACAGAAATCCTAGAAATCATCATGGTATGAGTTCTAAGGAGACTGCTCACTTTTACAAAGCAAGTCATCCCTTTTTATGCCAAAAATCACATTCCAGACAGAACACCTAATATTTACAAACTGTCCAATCACATGTATCCACACCAAAAGTATCGCATGACGGGAAAACCCACTTTTCAGTTGTCCGGCCCATGATCAATCATCGGACAAACCCAACATTCTTCTCTAGACAGGCCGAATGAACCCATAATAAAAGAGGCCACAACCCATATCAGAAATAGACCATAAAGAAAGAAACAGAAACAGGTAACAGTAGGATAAGGCATATTTGCGATGTCCTGCGCTCTGATTTTAGTTTTGATCAGCTAGCGGGCAAGAACTGGCTCAGCAAGTTCGGCTTCAGGCAACGAGGTCAATTCAAGTTTCAAAGCTTTATTCGATTTTCTCCGTACTTAAAAAATCATAAAAGCATTTCATATTTCACAGTTACAAAGTATACATAATAGTTTGTTAAAAAAAATAAAAAAAAATTTTTTTAAAGTATTAAATTGTTAATAATGAACAATCGATTAAGCCTTGATACATAGAGAGTTCCGTTGTTTTAACACGCTTTTTAAAAACATTGCCATAATCTTAATACATAGAGGATTTCCTAATTGTTGAAGGTTCAAGTAGGCTGCCCTACATTGTCGCCACGCCCCACTTTTTAAATAGTATTTCAACCATCTAGCGCGCTCTTTCTTGTATAACATACATAGTAGTACGAGGTGGAAGGTAGACTGGACAGATACATTATCGCATGGGCAGGGGGCCAAAGATCTGTTCCAGTCATTCTTATCTGGATATGAGACCAGGTGGTGAAAAATGTTAAACCTGAATCTGCATAAGACAAAGCGTTCAAACCCCAAGGTCGTGATGGTCAAGTATGGTTGAATAATGTAAGAAGTCAGTAGCGATTGATGATCCATCACAGTTCTTTTACTGACTTCATTCGCAAACCTCAAGTTATTAAAGTGCTCCATACATAGGTTTCTTAGAAATTTCTTGGGGATTTTCCCAATCAGCTCAGGTTTATAGAACCATTCAGGTCTTTCAATGTCCACGAAGACTTTCCTCACATACTCCAGCCCTTTAATGCTTTTTACATTGTCCAAAGCCATGACATCGTTAATTACTTCTCGGTTTAGAGCCAATTCTGGTGTCTCCCAGATTCTCCTCCATAATAGAATTGGCTGCGTTTTAATCAAGTCTGTCAGGTGCGCCATTCCTAGTTCCATGTGGGAATTATAGACTGAAATGCTTTTTGGAAGGGACAGGAGGTATCGGAAGAAATCATTTTAGATGGTTTGGAGGGCTGTTACATCATGATATCCCCATATTCCCGCTCCATACAGGGCGATGCTTCTACACTTAGCCACATAGATCCTAAGCATTATATCTGGTTGTTTTTTCCCTAGCTTACTTGCGAAATGTTTTACAGCCGCAACCGAACGTTTAAATGCTAAGGATCGGTTTTTCACCTCAGTGGCCCACGCCCCCGTTGCCTCTATTGTGACACCTAAATATGGGAATGTTTTTGTAGCCTGCAAATGAAAGTCTGCCACACTAAGTTGCTTACATCTTGCCCCACCTTTGCCAGATCCCATCACAAAGGATTTTTTAGCATTTAGGATGAGGCCCCTCTCCCCCATGTAGTCAACATATTTTTTTAGAGCTTTTTGGGCACCAACCTTAGTTCTTGTCATCAGCACAGCGTCGTCCGCATACAGAAGGGAGCAGATCTGTCTATTCCCAACCTTGGGGGAATCGATGCCGCTGGCTCCCAATTCCCTCTCCAGACTGTTGGTATATAATGAGAACAGGAATGGGGCCAGCACACATCCTTGTCTCACCCCCTTCTGTATTCGGAAAGACCTAGTGCATTCCCCGCTCAGCCCATACCTTACTTTAGCAGTAGCATTCATATATAATTGTCTCAGAAAGCGGACAATAGCTCGGTCTACCTTCATCTCTTCTAGAGTTTCCCATAATTTGTTGTGTATCACGCAGTCAAACGCCGACGAAAGGTCGACGAAGACTGCGTAAAAACAACCCTTTTTTGCCCTAATGTATTTCCCCTGCAAGAGGACGAGGTTCAAGACTTGCTCTACCGTACCCATCCCTGGGCGGAATCCATATTGAACTGGGGTGAGGATGTTCTTCTCTTCTGCCCAATCCTGTAACTTAGTCAGCACCACTCTCCCTGCAATTTTCGATAGTGAATCTAAGAGTGATATTGGCCTGTAATTTGATGGGCTATCCCTATCACCCTTTTTATGTATGGGGATAATTAGCGACTCCGCCCATGTTTTGACGAATCCTTTTTCACAACAAGCCTCTATTACACGTAGGCAGACGGGAGCCCACAGATCTACATTTAATTTATAGAGATCACTTGGGATCCCATCTGGCCCCGGCGCTTTATTATTCTGTGTGGATTTTATGGCCGTCACGACCTCCTCTAGATTAAACTCTAGCGGTATGGGACAGTAGTTACATTGAGCTTCGGGCTCCTCCTGGGCATTACAGTATACTTTTGAGAAAAACTCAACCCATAAGTTCTCATCAATGGCAATTTCCATTTTGGCCATCGCTTTATTATTAATAAATGGTGAATTGACTACTTGCCAAAATAATTTAGAGTCACCATTCTCCGCCGCATTTGTTAGATCTAGCCATGCTTTTTCCTTTATGGCCTTTTTTCTTTGGACCCTTGCTGAGTTATATGCCTTCCTGAGTGTTGTGATCATGGCATGGTCCTTTACTTTTTCCTTTAGTGCCAATTTAAGAGCTTTATATGCCTTTCTACATAACTTATCGAACCATCCCTTGTTGACAATGTGCTTCCTGGTGGACTTCTTAGTCAGCACTCCTTGTATATTTTTTGTGATATTACTAAATGCCTCCAGGATCTCACCTTTTCTAGGGTTGTCCTGTAAGCATATAAGTAATGATGGGAGTGCCTCTTTCACAATTTTTTGTGAAGTTCGTTCGGGATCCAGCATTCTCCACTTTATGGCTATACCGTTTTGGCGTGCAACCGCTAAGTTGTGCGTCCAAGCCAGGGTCTCAATTAGTGAAGGGGTGTTTATTCCCGTTTCACTAAGAAGGATTTTTATTGGTAAATGGTCACTCAGACCCGAAACAAGGGTCTCAAAGTTCATCACCCGACTACCATATCTATTGGGCAGGATAATAAAATCTATAATAGAATGTAAACCCCTTGCCAGAAAAGTGGGGGTGAACTTTACCTTAGGGTGGCATAACCTGTTTGCAAAACCAAGATCAAACTTGGCCATGATGTTATTTAAAATTTCCCCTTTCATATGATGTTGAAAGTGGCTGCAATCCCCGTGCTCGCCCATGTCATATTCTTGATAACCACATGTTTTCACTGAGCATGGATTTACATTAAAATCCCCGACCCAAACCCAAATTAAGTCCCTCCCTGGTATGGGTTTTATCGCCCTCATTTCTTTTGACATTTTCAATAGTTCATCGCTGAAGGCGGCGCTCTCAATGTTGTTATAAAAGTTTACCACCATTAGCACGTCTCTACAATTTAAATGAATGGTTACCACTTGGAAGTGTGGTGAAATTGATCTGCCCGAACTAGTGGAAGTATTTAGACGGTTTGACACATAGACGCATAAGCCCCCTTTATGCCTGCCATGACTAGATGGTACTGCAGGGACGTGAAATGTCTTAAAGCCATCTATGTGCACCTCTTTTAAAGCCCAGGTCTCTTGAACACAGAGTATGTCCATGTCATTTACAAGCTCTCCCCATGATGTTTCTGACACCTTGCTAGCAATCCCACATACATTCCAGGTTACTACGCTTATTTGGGATGCTTTTGCGGTTATGTTCTTTATCTTAGGAGTATTTCCATCTTTGGTTGTTATATTCAGGGGCACTTTTCCCCTTACCTCCCTCCTTGGTACCCCATCTGTTGTATTTATGATTTCCTCCTCCCTGCTCTGATTTTCAACTTTACTGTTTTGAGTCTTCCCTATTTCGTTAACTCGGTTTATGTTTAACCTACTACCGGTTGTCTGTCCACTTATAGATCTCTTGGGTACAGGGTCCTTTATACTCCCTGGCTTTCTGCTTGTGTTCTTTGTAAAGTCATCAAGTCAGTCATTTTGATCTATGCCAGAAAATGGGTCAAGGAGGTTGCGTAGTGGGACATTCCAGTAATGATTCGGGTTGATGGGATGATGATTATACTCGAAACGGGAGTTATGTCTGTTAAAATATTGACGAGTAGGGGGAAATGGTGGAAATAAGGGGTAATTAAGGTTTTGCCTTGCTGGGGTATAATTAGGTTTATGTTTACCAAAGGCGTAGAAGTTAGAGTGCCTCTCTTTTAAGGGATGTACATGGGGCTTCATCTTTGTTTGTGGATAGAAATAGGTCAAATTGTGGGTAGATATGCTCCCCTCCTTTCTTCCTGAGTACCAATCTAAGATGTGAGTAACAACTCTGTGGTCCCTGAAATTTATAATAATTACGTCACCTTCTATATCTTTAGGTCTCACACCCACCCAGTCACATCTTCTCACAGACACTATGTCCCCATTTAGATGTGGTGGCAATGGTCTGTTCGTTCTTAGCCAGTGTATGACCCTATTCTTTAGACTGGAATCTGACTCTATGCTACCTGTTTGTAACCTAGGGACCCCAGTCAGGATAATGACGTAGTTTGTTGACTCTGGAGGGAGGTCAACATTACCTTTATGTTTTATTTTGACCCACTTATCTGGTTGTACATTTCTTCTGCTTGCATCTGTGGCTGTGGGAACCTTTGTGGGCATAATCTTGGTTTTTCCCGCATGTGATACTTGTGTGTCCGCTAGCCAGGCGTTATATGACTCTTGACGGGAGTTTTTCCCAGGAGGGCCTTACTTTGGGTCGCTATTGGTTGCAGCTGTGCTTGTTCAGTTTCTTTAGAATTGATTTGTCCTGTGGCCCCATTTAGTGTCCTTTCTGCTAAGATGCGGTCCATAGTCTGGCCCAGCTTTTTTACTCTTTCTAGAAGGGGAAGCATATAGGATCTAAGGAGGCGTTCAAAGTCCTCAATTATCCCTCTATACGTGTGATCTTCTACTGGTATGTTCAAATCCCTTTGTGGTTTACTTGTTACCTCTTCAACAGTGGGTTTGTTGGCTTTAGGCGGGGAGTTCTTTACTAAACGTGGTGTTTTTATGTTAAGAGACTTTTTTCTCCCCATTGTATTCCTCCTTTTTTTCCTCGGTGGCGAACGGCACACATCGAGGCTTCTCTTTTTTTGTGTTTTCCCTTCTAGTGATTTGGCCGTTTGGAGTGAGTGTACTTCGCCTTGAGAGCCCTCCTCCACCGTCCAGATAGGTACAGGGGACGAGTGAATAGGGACATGTGGCAAATCATAATCCACAATGATGGGAGAATTAAGATCGATCAGGGCTTCAGTACTCGATGAAGGCTGTATCGTATTACTCAAATTAATGGTCTCCTTTTCATTTATTTGTAGGGGGCCTTCTTTAAAAATTTGGGGGATATCATTAATATTAAATAAGTCCATATCAGGCTCTCCTACAGATGTGGCATTGTTATTTAAAGGTGGACTCTTTGGGACAGTTCTTACGGGGACCAAAGGTTTCTGCTTTAAGAGTTCTTTAGATAGACGGCGTTATGCTCTTCTTTCTGCCATCTCTATTTCTTTGTCTATGTCCTTTTTAGCACGTGCAAAATATTTATCCAAGGGGCCCAGTATACTTGTAGTTACAGACGTGGGAAGCGACGAGTTCAAATTAACTGTTGCCATATTTTTTAGATAATTGTGCAGGGACTTACAATGGCAGGCACGATAATCAATTGCCTTTTCCTTACCCCAAATCCAATGTTAGATGGTGGGCCCAGCCCAGCCGTATCCAGCCCTAGACGGCCACAGACGGCCCGCCCTTTGCCCGGGGTTAGCCCCGGGCGCTCCCGCGCAGCGGTGTACTCACGTATTTGTAGGGCCGTAAGGAGGTAGGTGGAGGTGGGCGGGGCGGTCAGGGAGAGCGGGCCAGGTCACTCGGCCAGTGGAATAACCGGGACTCCTGGGAAAGCGAGTCCCGGTTTCCACGCTCGCAGCCCTGGCCTGTCGCACACCCTCAGGCACCACAGGAGTCAGGCGCTCAGTCCACGGCGCGATGCGGGACCCGCGGAGCGGGTTCCGCGAGGCTTGGGTGTGATGTAGAATTAACGGCAGTAACAGCAATCACACAAGAGACCAGGGTATCCCACGATGCTACGGCGTGCTCGCCTTTTCAGCTGGATGGAGGTGGGTGGGGCGGTCAGGGAGAGCGGGCCAGGTCACTCGGCCAGTGGAATAACCGGGACTCCTGGGAAAGCGAGTCCCGGTTTCCACGCTCGCAGCCCTGCCCTGTCGCACACCCTCAGGCACCACAGGAGTCAGGCGCTCAGTCCACGGCGCGATGCGGGACCCGCAGAGCGGGTTCCGCGAGGCTTGGGTGTGATGTAGAATTAACGGCAGTAACAGCAATCACACAAGAGACCAGGGTATCCCACGATGCTACGGCGTCCTCGCCTTTTCAGCTGGATGGAGGTGGGCGGGGCGGTCAGGGAGAGCGGGCCAGGTCACTCGGCCAGTGGAATAACCGGGACTCCTGGGAAAGCGAGTCCCGGTTTCCACGCTCGCAGCCCTGCCCTGTCGCACACCCTCAGGCACCACAGGAGTCAGGCGCTCAGTCCACGGCGCGATGCGGGACCCGCGGAGCGGGTTCCGCGAGGCTTGGGTGTGATGTAGAATTAACGGCAGTAACAGCAATCACACAAGAGACCAAGGTATCCCACGATGCTACGGCGTCCTCGCCTTTTCAGCTGGATGGAGGTGGGCGGGGCGGTCAGGGAGAGCGGGCCAGGTCACTCGGCCAGTGGAATAACCGGGACTCCTGGGAAAGCGAGTCCCGGTTTCCACGCTCGCAGCCCTGCCCTGTCGCACACCCTCAGGCACCACAGGAGTCAGGCGCTCAGTCCACGGCGCGATGCGGGACCCGCGGAGCGGGTTCCGCGAGGCTTGGGTGTGATGTAGAATTAACGGCAGTAACAGCAATCACACAAGAGACCAGGGTATCCCACGATGCTACTGCGTCCTCGCCTTTTCAGCTGGATGGAGGTGGGCGGGGCGGTCAGGGAGAGCGGGCCAGGTCACTCGGCCAGTGGAATAACCGGGACTCCTGGGAAAGCGAGTCCCGGTTTCCACGCTCGCAGCCCTGCCCTGTCGCACACCCTCAGGCACCACAGGAGTCAGGCGCTCAGTCCACGGCGCGATGCGGGACCCGCGGAGCGGGTTCCTCGAGGCTTGGGTGTGATGTAGAATTAACGGCAGTAACAGCAATCACACAAGAGACCAGGGTATCCCACGATGCTACGGCGTCCTCGCCTTTTCAGCTGGATGGAGGTGGGCGGGGCGGTCAGGGAGAGCGGGCCAGGTCACTCGGCCAGTGGAATAACCGGGACTCCTGGGAAAGCGAGTCCCGGTTTCCACGCTCGCAGCCCTGCCCTGTCGCACACCCTCAGGCACCACAGGAGTCAGGCGCTCAGTCCACGGCGCGATGCGGGACCCGCGGAGCGGGTTCCGCGAGGCTTGGGTGTGATGTAGAATTAACGGCAGTAACAGCAATCACACAAGAGACCAGGGTATTCACTTCGGGTCATGTAGAAGTCAGCACAAACCCCAGCAAAAGGGCACGACTCTTAAAGGCTCATGCAGCCGCAGTCATCGGCCTATGTGAGGGCAACCACAA
This sequence comes from Lissotriton helveticus, assembly GCF_964261635.1. NCBI lineage: Eukaryota > Metazoa > Chordata > Amphibia > Caudata > Salamandridae > Lissotriton > Lissotriton helveticus. The sequence continues at coordinate 823,491,206 of NC_136063.1, read as the reverse complement.
AATGGCTGCCTTATACAGAATGATAACTATGGTACGGAGCAGAATCTTCAAATACACTGTGAATCCTTTTTTTTTTAAAATCTTTTTATTGAATTCAAATAACAAAAAACATAGAAAAGAAAACAAAAAACAAGGCAGGACATTACAAATGTGTCAGCTCGGGGCCGGGGGAGGGGGGGGACATTTTCAAATCGAATACCAGAAACATGTGGTGAGATTGGGGAGGGGGAAGGAGACCAGGAATAAGCAAGACATCTAGATTCCCGTGGAGGAAACATCAGGCCGGGGGGATGACGGGTCAGTGTCCAATTCTGAACGGGGGGGAGTTCATATATCACCACGGTATGCGTTCCAATGATTCCAGATTTTCCCCCATTTGCGGGGCGTGCCACGGGAAACATACACTGTCTTTTCCCGAAACATGCACCAGTCCATGTTTTGTTGCCACACCAGAATGTCGGCGGCCTCTGGGCACCCCATAACTGAGCAATGTCTCTCTTAGCAATCATATTACCCAAGGTCACCCATCGAAGCTGCGCCAGGTCATAATCATTCGGCTCCCAGACATTCAACAGACACCGTCTCGCCCCTGGCATCGATTGCACACCCGTGACCTCACTCATAACTTCGTGCACGCGAGTCCAATAGCGCATCACTACAGGACATTCCCAAATGATATGGAGAAACGTGCCCACCAAACCACAACCACGCCTGCACAAACCATCCACAGAGAATCCCATGCGCACCAGTCGCGGACCAGTCACGTAAACCCTATGAAGAATTTTGAGCTGGACAAACCGGAGGCGCGCCGGGATAGCCACTTCCTTCGGGGAAGAGATCGCAGCCTGCCAATCCTCGTCATCGAGTTCCAGACCGTCCCCAGTCCATACCTCTCGAAGGTTACTCAGTAAGTCGGTTCTGGTATTGATCAACTTTTTGTAAATGAGCGAGATCGTGCTATCAGGGTCATGCCCATCCAGTATCCGATCTTCAAGCGGGGACGCCTCCGGAATATCCGAGCCCAGGGGAAAGACGGACAAAACCGCATGTCGAATTTGCGCATACCGAAAGGATTCTCTATCAGTCAAGTCATACTCCACTTTCAGCTCCTCAAACGTCTTGATTCTACCCTTGGTCCACACACTGTGAATCCTTGTGTGTAACATGGCGAAAACACTCGTACTTGCCGAACTCATCAGTTACGGTTCATTGTTACCAAAATCGTAACGGAACCATGACATTTAAAACACGGGTTCAGAATTCACGGAACCTCACAGTGAGTGCAACACTAGGGAAAGTGTTGGATAGCTGGGGGGTAAAAATGACTATTCCCACTCCAGAGAGTGCAACAGTAGGGAAAGTGTTGGTTAGCAGAAGGGTAACAATTACTATTCCCACTCCAGAGAGTGCAACAGAAGGGAAAGTGTTGGACAGCGGAGGTGAATTATTTACTATTCCCACTCCAGCGAGTGCAACAGTAGGGAAAGTGTTGGATAGCGGAGGGGTAACAATTACTATTTCCACTCCAGCAAGCGCAACAGTAGGGAAAGTGTTGGATAGCGGACAGGAATAATTTATTATTCCCACTCCAGCGAGTGCAACAGTAGGGAAAGTGTTGGATAGTGGAGGGGTAACAATTACTATTCCCACTCCCGCAAGTGCAACAGTAGGGAAAGTGTTGGATAATGTAGGGGTAAAAATTACTATTCCCACTCCAGCGAGTGCAACAGTAGGGAAAGTGTTGGATAGCAGAAGGGTAACAATTACTATTCCCACTCCAGCGAGTGCAACAGAAGGGAAAGTGTTGGATAGCGGAGGTGAATTATTTACTATTCCCACTCCAGCGAGTGCAACAGTAGGGAAAGTGTTGGATAGCGGAGGGGTAACAATTACTATTTCCACTCCAGCAAGCGCAACAGTAGGGAAAGTGTTGGGTAGCGGACAGGAATAATTTATTATTCCCACTCCAGCGAGTGCAACAGTAGGGAAAGTGTTGGATAGTGGAGGGGTAACAATTACTATTCCCACTCCCGCAAGTGCAACAGTAGGGAAAGTGTTGGATAGTGTAGGGGTAAAAATTACTATTCCCACTCCAGCGAGTGCAACAGTAGGGTAAGTGTTGGATAGCGGAGGTGAATAATTTACTATTCGCACTCCAACGAGTGCAACAGTAGGGAAAGTGTTGGATAGCGGAGGGGTAACAATTACTATTCCCAATCCCGCAAGTACAACAGTAGGGAAAGTGTTGGATAGCAAAAGGGTAACAATTACTATTCCCACTTCAGCGAATGCAACAGTAGGGAAAGTGTTGGATAGCAGAGGTGAATAATTTACTATTCCCACTCCAGCGAGTGCAACAGTAGGGAAAGTGTTGGATAGCGGAGGGGTAACAATTACTATTCCCACACCAGCAAGTGCAACAGTAGTGAAAGTGTTGGATAGAATAGGGGTACAAATTACTGTTCCCACTCCAGAGAGTGCAACAGTAAGGAAAGTGTTGGATAGCAGAAGGGTAACAATTACTATTCCCACTCCAGCGAGTGCAACAGATGGGAAAAGTGTTGGATAGCGGAGTGTAAAAATTACTATTCACACAGCAGCGAGTCCAACAGTAGGGAAAGTGTTAGATAGTAGAAGGGTAACAACTACTATTACAGTGGGGAAAGTGTTGGATAGCGGAGGAGTAACAATTACTATTCCCACTCCACATAGTACAGCAGTAGGGAAATTGTTGGATAGCGAAAGGGAATCATTTACAAATCCCACTCCAGTGAGTGCAACAGTAGGGAAAGTGTTGGATAGCGTAGGGGTAAAATTACTATTCCCACTCCAGAGAGTGCAACAGTAGGGAAAGTGTTGGATAGCAGAAGGGTAACAATTACTATTCCCACTTCAGCGAATGCAACAGTAGGGAAAGTGTTGGATAGCGGAGGTGAATAATTTACTATTCCCACTCCAGCGAGTGCAACAGTAGGGAAAGTGTTGGATAGCGGAGGGGTAACAATTACTATTCCCACTCCAGGGAGTACAACAGTAGAGAAAGTGTTGGATAGCGGAGGTGTATGAATTACTATTCCCACTCCAGCAAGTGCAACAGTAGAGAACGTGTTGGATAACGGAGGAGTAACAATTACTATTCCCACTCCATAATGTACAGCAGTAGGGAAAGTGTAGGATAGCGGAGGGGAATATTTTACTATTCCTACTCCAGCGAGTGCAACAATAGGGAAAGTGTTGGATAGCAGAGGGGTAACAATTAGTATTCCCACCCCAGCAAGTGCAACAGTGGGGAAAGTGTTGGATAGCGGACAGGAGTAATTTATTATTCCTACTCCAGGGAGCGCAACAGTAGGGAAAGTGTTGGATAGCGTAGGGGTAAAAATTACTATTCCCACTCCAGCAAGTGCAACAGTGGGGAAAGTGTTGGGTAGCAGAGAAGTAACAATTACTATTCCCAGTCCACAAAGTACAACAGTAGGGAAAGTGTTGGATAGCGAAAGGGAAGAATTTACAATACCCACTCCAGTGAGTGCAACAGTAGGGAAAGTGTTGGATAGCGTAGGGGTAAAAAAATAGTATTCCCACTCCAGCCAGTGCAACAGTAGGGAAAGTGTTGGATAGCGGAAGGGTAACAATTACTATTCCCACTCCAGCAAGCACAACAGTAGGAAGAGTGTTGGATATCGGTGGGGAATAATTTACTATTCACACTCCAGCGAGTGCAACAGTAGGGAAAGTGTTGGATAGCGGAGGGGTAACAATTACTATTCCCACTCCAACAAGTGCAACCGTAGGGAAAGTGTTGGATAGCGAACGGGAATAATTTATTATTCCTTCTCCAGGGAGTGCAACAATAGAGAAAGTGTTGGATAGCGGAGGGGAATAATTTACTATACCCACTCCAGCAAGTGTAACAGTAGAGAAAGTGTTGGATAGCGGAGGGGTATGAAATACTATACCCACTCCAGCAAGTGTAACAGTAGGGAAAATGTTGGATAGCGTAGGGGTAAACATTACTATTCCAACTCCAGGGAGTGCAACAGTAGGAAAAGTGTTGGATAGCGGAAGGGTAACAATTACTATTCCCACTCCAGCAAGTGCAACAGTAGGGAAAGTTTTGGACAGTAGCCGGGAATAATTTATTATTCCGACTCCAAGGAGTGCAACAGTAGAGAAAGTGTTGGATAGCAGAGGGTAACAATTACTATTCCCACTCCAGCAAGTGCAACAGTAGGGAAAGTGTTGGATCGCGGAGGGGAATAATTTACCAATCCCACTCTAGCGAGTGTAACAGTAGGGAAAATGTTGGATAGCATAAAAAATACTATTCCCACTCCAGCAAGTGCAACAGTAGGGAAAGTGTTGGATCGCGGAGGGGAATAATTTACCAATCCCACTCTAGCGAGTGTAACAGTAGGGAAAATGTTGGATAGCATAAAAAATACTATTCCCACTCCAGCTAGTGCAACATTAGGGAATGTGTTGGATTGCATAGGGGAATAATTTTCTATTCCCACTCAAGCACAATAATTAAAATTAAAAAACAAACAATTAATACATTAATAAAATGTTGCCACCCACCATGTTCCCCTATATATGACACCACTAATGTTCTAAAACATAACACTTTTAACATAATTAATTAATAATTATCTAATTAATGAATTAAAATTAACAAGCAAATAAAAAACAATAAATAATAACTTAATTCACACAATTAACAATACAAAACAATTTAAAATACATTTTATAATAAAACAATAAAAAAGAATATTGAAATTAAATTACTTCCCAGCCGACTCCCCTATAAACACACAACACACTCTAAAAAAATGACACAAATAACATAATTTGTATATAATTAATAATTATCAATAACGAATTAATAATTAACAATATATTATTTACCACAATTTTCAATATAAAATGTAAAATACATAAATATTAAATAATTAAAAATATAAATAAATAAATTATTATTCAATTACTTCCCACCCTAGTCCCCTATAAACCCACAACTCATTCTTAAAAAAATAACACAATTTACATATTTACCAATTCATTATTAATGGTTAAAAATTATTAACTAATTATTAATGAATTATTTATCACAGTTAACACTATAAAAACATACATATTTAATGATTAATTAATAAAAATGATTAATTAATTATAATTAAAATACTTCCCACCCTATTCCCCTATAAACCCACAACCAGCTCCTAAAAAAATAACATAATTAATGTATTTATCAAATAATTAATAATTAACAACCAATTAATAACTAATTGATAAAATGATAATTACCACAATTAACAATATAACATAATACATCTATAAATATTAATTAAGAAATAATATAAATTCATTAATTGCAATTTAATTACTTCCCACCCTAATCCCCTATAAACCCACAGCCAGCTACGAAATAAAAATGCACAATGTTATTGAAAATAATTAATAACTTCTAAAAATTATTATTACATTTATTATAAATAAATTACGTCCCCCCCATTCCCCTATAAACCCACAACCCACTACGGAACTAAAACGCAAAATTTCCTTTAAAAAATTAATAACTTCTAAAAATGTCATACATATATTAAAAAATACATACAATACTTAAACAAAAATATAGAACACATACATTTCGAATACACACTAAAATACATACCACTAATATAAACTTCGATATTATTAACAACAATATTTTTACAAAGGATATTACTGTCTTCAATATAAAAACATGATATTTCTTACCTTACTGTCGATATTCTGGTCCACGATATTCTTGCAGTCGATATTCTTGTACCTCAGTATTTAGAACTCAATACTATGGTACTTAAAAAAAACTCGATATTCTGTCTGTTCACCGTCTTTGGCACATTTTGCAATTCCCAGTGCGTCACAAATAGACTTACCTCATAAATATTAATGAGGTAGGTCTCGGTTTGCGACCCATTGGTAATCCTAAAATCACAGAGGTGGTGGCCTGCGGGGGTCTGCAGACCAATATGCCTGCGATTGCTTTTAAATAAAGCAATCTCTTTTATGTTTTTCTTTTAATGTAGCTTCTTTTCCTGAAAGAAAAACAGGATGCATAACAATAAAAAAGTTTATTTTCATTTTTTAAGAGTAGACAGTGATCTCTGGGACCACTGCCTGCTCTCAAAAAATGTTTTTACAAACATTCACAAAGGGGAAGGGATCTACTTGAAGTTGGTGGTAAAATACGAATATTTTGCGACCGCCTTTCGGTTGTAAAATATTCACACATACCGCTGCGATTCGGTATTAGAAAGGGATGTTTAAACACACTCCTTCTTAATACCGAATTGCAAACCCAACTTGGTATTAGGTTACCGAATTGCAAATAGGGCTTTGTACATATAAAAAAAGACTTTTTGCGTTTTCAAACAAAGCCTTTGTCCATGTGGCACTTCATTACTTAGAAATGACAAAAATTACATGTTGGTTGTTGTTCTATATTTGATATATACATCGCACTGTGTGTTACATATATTTTTTTCCCAAGTCACAGATGGGACATGTAAACAAGTAGAGGATGTCACAAAAGTCTGAGGTGATTTATAGTATTGCATTATAGTTCATTACATCACCTGACATTTTTCATTGCAAGGAAGAGGCAGCAATAAAATTCAGTCTTTTACTACAGATTGCTTATTTTTCAGCATTACACATACATTTAATCATTTAAAAGAGATCTTATGTAAACTGTCACTCACATCGTGTTTTACTTTGCTGTTGAGACTGACAGTAAGACATCAATCATCGGTGAGGAAAATATTTATACCAGTCACTTCCTCGGTGTGGCGCTGCGTGCACGCTCTAGTAATCTCGTACTCGCATATTGCCTTGCAGCTGTAGGAAATAATGATAATGTAAATATGTAGGTACAAATGCAGCGGTCGTTACAACTCTTCTGCTCCTGTCCGATACGGTTCCACGCCCTAAATCACACTCTAAAGTTTATGAAAAAGTGTGGCATTAATTCTGAACCTAGCTGATCTTAAACAGTTATTGGGGCACACACCCTCCAAGTGAATGAGGCTTAGTTCAGTGTTCCACCCTCCTCTTCTAAATCTTGATTTTTTCTCAGTACCTTATTGACTTTTCATCCTACCTCCGAAATCAATCATCCTGCCAATTTTGGCCATATTCCCCACTTCCTCCCACAGTTTTATTCGTTTTGTAAAGTAGGCCCTGATGTATCAAACGATTTCGCCCATTATGTGTCTATGGTTAAATAGGTTAGTACAGTGGTTGCCGACCTGTGGTGGGGAGACCCTGGGTGTCCACGAAGCCTCCTCGGAGGGGTTCGTTACTACTTAGAAAATTAAATAATATTAACAAATTAATAAAGTGGATATAATAAAACAGCTAAATGTAGAACTGAAATTTTAAAACACACAGTAAATGTGAAGAAATTTGTAATTGAGGCTACAAATTAAGGGGCCGATTATGAGGGTGGTTTTCCCGCATCCTCTGGGCCGGCGGAAGCCACCGCCGGCCCGGAGGATGCGGGAAAACCGCTGCGGACTGAAAAAGACCCCCCGCCAGATTAGGATGGCTGGGGGATCGTTTTTCAGTCCGCAGCTTTTCCGCCGCGGTCGCCTTCCGACCGCGGCGGAAAAGCTATAAAATGGCTGGCGGTGTCTATCAGACACCGCCAGCCATATTATGATGGAGTAGAATGTATGCTTTTCCACGCCGGCTTTTCCGCCGTGGAAAAGCATACGGACCTTCACTTCGGGGGCCCGTTGCGGGCCCCCTGGGTGAAGGGGGGTGGGGGGTGCACATGGGGGGGTACCTATGGTACCCCCCTGCATTTGCGTGAACAAAGCAGCAGGCACCGCGTGGTGCCTGCCGCTTTGTGCACGCAAATGCGGTGCATGCATTTTTAACATTGCGGCGGGTGCAGCTTGAAGCTGCACCCGCCGCAATGTTAAAAATACAGGATGTGACCGCCAGGGTGGCGGTCACATCCTAATTTGCACGGAGGGACCGCCGCTGCCCCTGCGGACGGTCCCTCCTACTCTATAGTGGCGGACGGACTCAGGTCCGTCCGCCATCATAATCGGCCCCTAAGTTAGTATCCTCAGAATGATTTGTGGAAGCAGTGCAGGTGCATCAAACAGAGTATTGTATGGATGATGAGTGGCCTCGCTTGAATTTAAGAAAAGCTTTCACCTTTCTATTAAAATGAAATATTGATTTTTTTATGTGTTTGTGAATTAAATAAAATGTGTTATCACTTGTGTATTTTTTTGATGAATGCCTTTTTCTGTATTGTTTTGTATTTCAAATCATCGACAATGCTTAGGCCGGGGTCCCCGGCTTCTAGTAATGACTCAGTGGGCGGTCCTTGGATTCCAACAAAGATTTAATGGGGTCCCTGGGTTCCAGTAAGGATTAAGTGGGCTCCCCGCGAAGTCAAAAGGTTGAGAACCACTGCATTAGTACATAAGGACCTTAGGGCCAGATGTATGGAGGTAAGTGTTTGCAATTACCAAATAGTGAATTTTAGCAATTTGCTATTTGGTAATCTCAAACAGTAATGTACAAATGTGTGTTTTACACATTTTGCGATTCCAGTGGGTCGCAAATAGACCTCCGTCATGAATATTAATGACGAAGGTCTCGATTTGCGACCCATTGGGAATCACGAAAATCACAGCGGTGGTGGCCTGCCGGGCTAAGCAGACCACCATGTCTGTGATTTTATTTTTAAATGCAGCCCATTTTCCTTGAAGGAAAACTGGATGTGTTTCAAAAAGAAAAAATGTAAAGGACCACTGCCTACTCTTAAAATATATGTTTCCATTCATTCTCAAAGGGGAAGGGGTCCCATTTGCGAATGGGTTACCACCAACTAGTTGGTGGTAAAATGCAAATGTTTTGAGAACGCATTTTGGTTGCAAAACATTCACGCATGCTACTGCGCTTCAGTATTAGGAAGGGATGCCCTAAACACTCCCCTTCCTAATATCGAATCGCAAACCCATTTGACAGGTTATCGAGTCGCAAGTTGGGTGTGGTAAATACGAAAATGCATTTTTGCATTCACAAACGGACAGATTCTGCTAATCGAGCTGTTAACTTATATAAAAATCCTTCTTACATCTGGCCCTTAGTTCTTTCTTCTGGTTATTCTTTTGGTGATGATGCCTGGCAGTAAGAAAGATTTTCGAGCTAGACTGCATCCCTTTTGCTCCATTCCAGTCTCTTATCCATTGTAATCTGGATGCTTGTCTTTTAGTTTCTAGTCATAAAAGTGCCTTTACGATCGAAAAGGGTTGAATTTGTACTTATGCTAGGTAGTCACAAAAAGTGACTTAGATGTTGTATTTCCATTTACTCCTACGTAATATTGCCATATGTTAGCTACATTTTACACAGGAATGAATCATGTGCGGTAGGTGGGAAGCTTGCCGTTCAAGGCATGGTTTACCCTGAAAGTTTATGAGCATCCACAAACCTCTTAGTGAGCAGTCACAAAAACATCTCAGGTCCTGTCCTACCCAGGAAATGTTTGGAAATGTACACCAGTCATGGACTTGTGTAAATACAAGATGGGAAGGGGAGTGGAACACCAACATTTATGTGGAAGTGTAGGTTAAGGGCTTTTTCCATGGGGATTTTTTTTCACATTCAAGAAAAAACTGTTAAAAATGTTCACTTGCACAGAGCCCGGGCTTCTCCCAATGTAAAGTTACAGTATGTGAATACATTGTGGGAATACCGATTTGGGAATACATAACATTATTTTTCCAGTCTTACGTCTGGAACGCGTCAACTGGCACAGCTTTCCCACATACTCCTGGAAAGTTTTATGAATTGCCTGAAATTGTAAATCCATACCTGTGCCCATGGATGCCATTTAGGGGTCACTAGAGGTTCGCAGCCCTGATCCCTGGCTTGCCCCTTGCTATTCCTAACACTGCTTTTGGGACCCCTGCTTCAGAGGTGGCAAAATCAGTGCCTGGAACACAGGGCAGCTCTTCCTAATGGACTCTGGTAGGAGCTCCACTTGCCTGCTTTTCTGTCAATTTCTTTTTTATTATACTCACTATTAGTGTAATAAAAAATAGAGTAAATTTGCTGGAATATTACACTATCTGGAATCTAAGGTAAGTAATAAATGCTGTTAATTTATGTTATATGCATGTTAGTGGGTGAGCATCTCTTTATGTTTATATGCAAGAGTGTGTGAATGTGTTAATATGTGTAAGCATGTGTGTGTGTCAAAGTAAAGGTCAAATGGCATGCAATGTCACTTCCACTACCCTTGGCATTTCGGTGAACTGACGTCCATGCTTGTGTATAGGAGTATATGTATGGGTGTAGACAAATATTCTTTGTGAATCTGTCCCTAAGGCTTTTTATTCTAAAGGTTCAGTCTTCTGAACAGCACTAAAAACCTCCACCCAGATGACAGGAAATGTACATGAACTTGTATTCCACAAAAACATGCCTCAAAAAGCTGTCTCCGCCTAATCCCATCTCATCACACCTTTGCTTGCCCACTGTAATATTGCATACTCATGACATGATGAATTGGGGTCCACAGAGATTTTTTTGGGTTCCTGTACTTTTGCCGGGTGGAGGTAGCGAGTAAGCGAGTGTGTTTATACCATGCCCCCTGCAAACTAGATCGCTTTTGGGTCCTACTGTGAAACAAGTCTGGATCTTTGAAGGGAAGTGATCAATGTGTATCTAGCCACTGGTGCAGCAGGTGCAGAGGCTCTGAGACCCTGAGGCGCGAGGAGCCGACTGAACCCTGGTTGTTGCTGTATTTCACAGTTCAAACAGTGGCCAGGGGTCCATTTGCTTCCTTGCACTAGGGCCCATGACACACTGGCCCAACCACTTGGGATGCTGTCGAGAAGGGTCTTTCAAAATGGAAGCCAGGAGTGGCATCTCTGAGAGAAACATTCACCCGACAGTAGAACAAATGTAATTCGCTATGCCCTGAAGATATTTGTCTTTTGAACTCACCTTTCTTAAAGTGGAATAGAGTATTTTCAAAACTTTCATTCCCCTCCCCTGCTTCCTGACATGCAAGATGTCTGAACATGAAAAACATTCCTACCAAAAACATTGCATTCAGACTTATCAAGTTCACTTGTGGCCCAATGTTGAGACACCACTTGGGGCGCTCATGTTTCTACAACTGTTTAACCTACCCCTTGCAGTGGCTCATGAAAGCTGTCAGGAACTGGTACCTGATTAACACATTCTTATCTTGGTGGAGAGCCATCATTTCTACACCATGACCTCTTGCAAAGCTGTCCATTCCACTCAATGACTTTTATTTGCTCCTGCGAGAGTTCTTTAAACATCTGTACCCCTTCACAATCCCTGATCTTGACTGATAGACCATTACAGCGAATGCAGTATCAGAACCAATATGCACCTCCAAGAATGTGAGGAGTGGCGCGTGCAGGGAGCCGCTACCACCGCACACCGCCACAAAGGAACCAGAAAGCAGGCCAACCACACCTCTAGGTAACTGAGGCCCCATATAGCCTGGTCCATCACTGAGCGGAGAGACCCACCACATTGCTGGCACGCTGGAGCCCATCATTAATTGTTACTGAAACAACAGCTAAAGATACAGTGGTGACATGGGTACTCAGTTTTTGAGAATATATAAGTTTTGATGAAAAGCTTCTGTCATATCGCTTAGCCGGCCTTGAAAATGCTCAACAATGCGGATTGGTTGAAAAAGAGAAATGCAGGTCAACAGGCACAACTATCGGACCTTCTCTGGCATCACTCATGGATTTTTTATTTCTAATCAGTGGATCATACAACATGTTGAAGAATGCTGTTAAACTGAAATAAAATGAGTCATCTAAATATAATGTTCAACAATTAAAAAGACACTGTAGAAACAAGTTCAAGTAAATACAATATATATAATAATACTGTCAATGAGATATGCATTTATTTTTTTTAAATAAATTCAAAACCTAACGCGGTTTAATGAATACTGTTCTGCCAACTTACTAGATTTGCCAACATTTCTCTCAAAATTATAATTACTCTTTCTAAATGGGCATACGGGTTTGATCCCAGTAAAGCATAAGTCTAACTAGGAAAAATAATATCATAAGCTACGCTTCGAGGTCAAAATCAACAGCCACTCCAATGTCTTAGAAACTTACTTTCAGAACCTCATTCCGAAATCCTCCAGCGAATGATACCAAAATGTCCAGAATCCAATAAGGGGAACCGGAGATAAGAAGTTTTAAAGATTTGAGGGAAAACAGCATCAAAAAGATTAAGGCCCTCAGCACGACTTTGGCGGGGGGACTGCCAAGCTGTAGTGTCGGTGGTCGGGAGACCGCCACCCAGCCAATGGCATCCTGACTGCAGTATTTTGACATGATCGCCGCGACCACCACGGTCTGTCAGTGGCGGCACGCTCAGTCTCACATTACGATGCCGCCGCAGTGCAGGGCCTGCACTGTTGGCCGTTCACTGTTACCATGCACTATGTTGTGCGTGGCACACAGGGGAGTTACAACAGTGCATGCAGAGGGAACACAACATGTGCCCCCCTGTACTGCCCCCCTCCTTGGGTGAAATCACCCAAGGACCCTGTTTTGGGCCCCCTCTTTCTGTTTCCAACAGCCATTACATGGCAGGCTCGTCGCCATGTAAAGGATGTCGGAAATGGAAGTCCAAATCACGATGGCGTTGCCGGCCGAGGCACCGCCACTATACCCTTCCCCGTCCCACCGCCGCACCGTCGAGATCTATGATCCTGGCAGTGGTGGCAGTATGTTGTTGCACTGGTTTTTGTCTAGACACTGTACCCCTGATACGGCGGTCGGACTGCAGGACTGTCTGCAGTCAGACCACCACCAATAGACTGGCGGTGGTCTGACCGCAAACGTTATGATCAGACCCTAAGTGCCTCTGGTAGTCAATGATCATGGTAGACCGGGACCTAGGCTTGATTTCAGGCTGACTGCGATGAAGCGCAGGTCGGATAGCCCAATTAGGTTCGCCTTGGTCAATGATTTTATCTTCTTAGTATTTTAAGACCCACCCAACCAAAGGGTACGCTTCCAATGCCTCTAGAGCCTCAATGGAGGCACCTAAAGACTTACAGACTAGAGGGTGTCAGACAGAAGTCAACTGCAGGGTCCAGTCCAGCTCCAGTTACATCTGGTCACCTATTTACTTCCAGTAATAGACTTCTTGAAGTTTGTTGTCTTCCTTTAGCCACACAGGAGGTCAGCCAACTGAGCTTTGAAGTCCTATTTTTTGCCTTGGGTACAATAGGGAATAGGGCCAGTCCTTCAGGGCTCTTCAAAGGCTACAGACATCAGGTGTAGTCCACTTCTGATTTTCCTGAGGTCCAGAAAGTGTTCTGTCCAGGTGCCTTGGGATCCTAGCTTTATGCCTGGCACCAGCTGGTGGGTGCAGGTGATTCCTGGACACTCCCTAACGAATGGTTAAAAGGTTCCGAGGGCCAACCCTACCCCCTTTTTCAGTAGTTCATGCCTTACGGCAAGCAGACTCAAAATGCCATGTGTCAGGGCATATCAAGATGCCGAAAGTCTTCAGACACACTAAACATGGGCTTTGAGGCATTGGTGTGTGTATGGCTGTGTCATAATGGAATCATGAGTGTCCTCCTACATGCAAAATCTACAATCCATTTTGAAGCAGGCACTGTACCCACATCAAACACAGAGACATAAGTCTGGTAGGACAAAAGCAGGGCCCTTCTGCAACCAGACAGGGGATACATACGGATTGCCTTGGCGTTTAGTTCTCTCCCTTTCAAGTGCACCCCAAGTGTGACATGTGGCTCAACAGACCTGTCAAGCATTATCCGACAATGTGGTGTCACAGGATGCCCACATCCCCCACTCTGAGAATTCTGTGGAGTTTAATAGAGTTTTGGGCTTTGTCAATGTAGGGACAGGGCAATATTAATGTTCTACATGTCCCCTTTTAAATACCATGCATTCTACCTTGTGGACTCTAAGACTTACATAGGGGTGACTTACTAATATTCAAACGGGAAGTTTTTACCTATCAAAACGGGTTATTTTGAAAGGTCACATTGCAGCAGCTAGGCTACACAGGGTAGGCCTTAAGCTATGTTTGCCCTGGCCCTATAGTGGATTGGTGCTGCAGTACACAAGTAGCATTTAACTTTTTACATCATATACTAGGGATGTACGGGGGAGTTAAAGGTGACTATCAGGAGAAAATTAATTTACCCTTGGTTAATGGGAGAGCACAAACACTTTACTACTGTTTAGCCGGGGTAAACTTTTCCAAGATGTAAAACCAGCAACATAGGGTCCAGCAAAAGGCAAAAAAAAAACGGGGTGATCACAGAGAAAAGGCAGATTTTTCTGCAGTTGGGTGATGGCAGCCAATACTACGCTGAAGCTGCTCTCTAGCCTGCAGCCCAGTGGGAAGCTACGAGAGTGCCAGGATGGCTAATCTCGCCCTGACAATCTTGCCTTCTTATTGAATCATTTTATGCCTACTTCCGTACTTTGTAACCCAATACCATCTTTCGCAATCCCTTGTACCTACTCTCCTATACATCCCTACCTTATTTTACTCTTTACCCCTTCTCGTTTCTCAGGTCACTTTCAGTGTTTTTTAAGAATATATTTTTTCTCTGTCAGTGCAAATCCTTTCCAATTCTGACCCAGACTCTGGCCTTTTTTATGCCATTAGTTTTCTCTGGTTGAACTGAGAATAAAACACAACTTCTTAAAACAGCCTCTCCCCAGCTGCTACATTCTCCGACTCCTTAAACAGTACTCACCCTTCTTATTATTAAGAATTAACAGAAAATTGAGATATATTTTAATTGATAACAAATAATCATAAATGTTGCTTAATATGGTACTGTCTACCGAGATTTTCACTTTCATACAACTGTAAATAATAGTTGTTACAAATATCTTATGTATTACAGTATTTATTGGCTCGAGGAAAGAAAAAAGACTTAGTTGCCCTCTTGAAATTCAAAACCTATGCCTTGCATATTAGAAACAGTACTCATCAATGGGTGGGATTCTTCGTGAAAACATATTTCGATTAATTTTTAAAATATATTATTTTGCCAGATCTGCATCAATGATGTCACACTGCTGGTAATTATTTGTTTTAAGCTTTTAAAAATTTGTATATATAATTAAGTTTTGTGTAAGCATTTTTGATGTCAAGTATTTTAAACCAAGCGATAATATTTTGTCCTAATTTTAGTAGAGGCAATATTTTAATTGTTTCTAGTGGGGGGATATTTTGTTGCTATAATGGAATCATCTTTCTGCACTGTTAAGCACTAAACGCCACCCAAAAGTAGTTATAGAGGCTGGGTTTGGCAGTTTCCCAGCCTCAATTCCTGGGCCGCTTTCTTTAGTTGCACATTGTTCTGGGTTAGGGTAGCTTTTGGTTGCTATTTTTAAGTGCCATTATGTATCGTGGTCTATTTGCTTTATGTTCACGTCACAGTGTGGCAGCTATTTAATACAGTCTGCACCAAATATAAGCCCATCTGCACTTATACAATCATGGAACGCGTCCGGTGTTAGGAAATGCTGCTCAATGTCCTCCTTTGGTGCAAGTAAGGTTGAACTATTCTGTTATTTTGATGAACAGTGTATCTTGTCATCATTTCAACAAGAGTTGAGCAACCATTGCATACAATTGTTATCCTCTGTAAGGGCCTTATGTACGAAAAACACATTTACCAATTCCAAAATTGCAACTCATACTGAATCGCAATTTAGGAAACACTATGGGGGTCATTAGTCCGCCCGCCATACCCTGGGAAAGGGGACCGCCGCACCCTCAGCGCTCCCAATTAGGATGCGCCCCCCACACTGGTGGGCGCACGGCGCATTTGTAACATTGCGCTGCAATGCCACAAAGGCAGGTTGTGCCTTTCAATGCACAACGTGACAGGCACCGCGCGGTGCCTGCTGCGTTGTACATTGAAATGTAGGGGGTACCATAGGTACCCCCCATGTGCACCCCCACCCCCGGGAGTCCCTGGGGGCCCGCAACAGGCCCCTGCAAGCAAACTCCGCATGCCTTTCCGTGGTGACAATACCGCCATGGAAAGTCATGTTTCCGCCCACATTGTAATATGGCTGGCAGTGTCTAACAGACACCACCACCATATTGAACCCTTTTCCGCCCGGTGGATTTGTCGACCGGGCGGAAAAGCGGGGGACGGTCCTTC
Source organism: Lissotriton helveticus (assembly GCF_964261635.1). Taxonomy (NCBI): domain Eukaryota; kingdom Metazoa; phylum Chordata; class Amphibia; order Caudata; family Salamandridae; genus Lissotriton; species Lissotriton helveticus. The sequence goes on along the minus strand of NC_136063.1, from coordinate 823,474,951 downwards.
CGTCCACCGTGGACCCCCCAGCCATAGTAATATGGCGGTGGGGCTTTGCAGAAATGATGGCGGGCGGCGATCCGCCCGCCTTCCTAATGGGGCCCTAAAATTGGTTTATGTAAGGTTACTATATTCAAATAGCGATTCTGTACCATTTGGTATTTTTGAATACCAATTTCAAAATTATGAATTTCAATTTGCCAATCTTACAGAAAGAGCTAATTAAGAACACACTCAGTTCTAGAAGTCTATTTACCGGCAGCAGCAGAGCACGGGAAGACTTTGTCTCCCAGCCTAGCAGTTCCTATTTGAAAATGGGAAGCCAGAAGCCATAGGAGGAGTGGGGAGGAAGCCCAAAAAAGTTTGCAGAAGCAGACCTGGAGATTCTGGTGGAAGAGAGCGTGTGCGTGGGCATGACCACCTATTTAAAAGGCTTCCATGTCTTTTCCTAAACCCAGCAAAAAAGAGATATGGGGCATAGTACAGCAAAGAATACATTCTGTAGGGGTGTCTAAAAGATCAGTGGAAGCAAACTGCAAGGGGTGTTATGTCCTCGGCTTCTTTAGGAAGGAGAAGTTAGAAATCAGAAGGGAGTAGACATTGTACTGGAGGAGGCCAAAGTAAACAACCATAACCTACCCCATGGAAGAGAGATGATCGAATCTACCTTGCATCCAGAAGCCATCTTGGGTGCATCTTCTATTGATACTTCTGTCCCTGCATCAGATGTAAAGGTTAGTTGTCTACTGTTTGCATTTAGAAATATAATGCCCTTTTTTAAAGTTGTGCGTAAATGTTTAAAAATATAGTAATTATTTATTATATAAACACGTTTATTAAATAGATGAACAGTATTAGATTATTAAAATGAAGTTTAAACAACATTGTTAGAAAAATATATTCTTTCCATTTCTGGGGTTGTATACAATGCTTTCTGGGTAAGATAGTACAAAGGGTGAAATGCAGATATTCAGGAAAAAATCTGTATACATTTGCTAGTATTTTTTATTACAAAAAAGGAAAACGTAGGTATACAATATTCCTGCCAATAAAAAGCAAAAAGGCAATTAGTATCAATGTGACCATTGCTACTCTTTACAACTATAAACCATTAACATTGAACATGTAATGTTATACTTGCTCCCACTCAACCTACTAATAATACACAACCTGAAACTGAGGATACAGTGAGACGACATGCCAAACTGATGTTGAACACACAAAAACTGTAATAAACATTCCAACATTCGCAGAAAGTGGAACAAGCAGTGAGTTCAACACTACTCCTTTAGTTCAGCAGATTACAAATATTGACACTCTGCTCAAATGAAGAACAAAGCATGCCATCAGTACCTGCAGTACATAGAGGAAGAAGGCCTGCTAAACAGGCTGGAAGGAATGTGATGCGAAATAGCTGTGACTAGTCACCTAGTCCTTCACTAATTCATGTATTGGAGCCAAATCCATGCTAAAAATACAACACAAGCAGCACAGAGCAACATTGGAATTAGGTAGAAGGGTAAGAAGATTAGAGAGAGAGCCGTTTCAGAAGGAAATAAGGCTATGAAAAGAGGCTTTGAGGACTGAACTATGGCTAATATAGATCCGGCAACAAAAATGTGTCAAGAATCAGAATCACACAGGCACCAACAAAGGGGCTTATTTTTTGTCTGCCCGCCATCGCCCCGTTAATTGGGACTGACCGCTAAGGGTGCAGCGGTCCCGCCTGCACAATTAGGATGCGCCCACCCCACTGGCGGGTGCATCCCGCTTTTTTTTTATTGCGGCGGGCGGTGCTGTCAGCAGCACCCTCCGCAATACAAAAAAGGCATGTGTGCATTTGCATGCACAACATGGTAGGCACAGTGCGGTGCCTGCCACGTTGTCAATGCAAATGCAGGGTGGTACCTTAGGTACCCCCATGTACCCCCCTTGCCCCCCCAACATCCTGGGGGCCCGTAACGGACCCCCAAATCTGTAAACCGCATGCGAAAGGCTGCTTCCCGCTGCCTTCCTAATATGGATGGCGGTGTCTAGCAGACACCGCCACCATATCAGGCCCCTTTTCCACCCGGTCACCTGTGTGACCGGCGGAAAACCGGCAGACGGTCTTTCCGTCCGCAGGGGTCCCCCCCGCCATACTAATATGGCGGGGTATGATGTAGGGCGGATCGCCACCGCCTGCATGGACCCCAAAGTGTTTGCACCAACAAAGACACATCACCACTCAGTTGCAAACTTTTGTAGGTTCTGTCTGTGGAAAGAATGGCTAGAGTGATATCAATTTAGAAGAAAAGCCAACATGCAGTTTGAATTAGTACACCACATTGGTGATGTGTCAAAGATTCCTTCACAAATTACAAATATACTTGAGGAAAAGCAAACTGTTAAGTCAGTAACCAGGCCACAAAGTTCTGTTGGACAAACTGAGGATTGCTCAAATGTGAGCATGATGTCAGTTGGTGAGCCTGCTACATTTAAGTACAATAGAAGCAAGAGTGAGGAGGGAAAAGGACTAGCCACACTGAGTTCAAATCTATGACCAAGTAGTGGAAGTCAAAGGCCTAAACACTAAAGAAAGCTAGGGAAGTGTGTATAAAGACATCAAAATGACAGTATGACTTTTATTTAGGCAGAAACAAAATTGTCTTTGCAAAATTTGAAGAAATTCTGTTTTGGTCAATCAGAAAACATGATCTGGGAATAAAAAGGGAAAAAAATGATTTGCTACTTTGAACAATTGCTGTAATGTTTTTCTTTATAGTAACCAAATCTGTAGCAAGAACTTTAGAAAGCGTTGCTTGTCACATCATTTCGGCATGCACATCCTTCAGCAGCTTCAAGGAGCCTCAGGTCCTGGAGGTGCCAAGTGAGCGGGGATTTATATATTGTACTCACCAGAATCCTCCCTTGCTGGCTCAATGGGTAGGCTCCTATGCACTTCTAGGTTGTGGAGCATAACACGTGTGGCTATAATTTTGCAACACATCGTAATGTAGGGTACCCCCACTTTTATGCAGGCATCTGAATCTACCCTTGAGCAGGCCAAAGGTTCTCTCTTTTATGCTTCTAGTTTTTCTGTGGGCAGCACTGTATCTCCTTTGTCTAGGTGTTCTTGCTTGAAAGTAGAAAGGCAAAGTCCATGGCCTTAGGAAACATGCATTGTCACCTAACAAAATACAAATCAGAGTAACTTGTGAAATTAGCTTTCTCCAAACTTTCCACTGGATAGCCGCTCGTACAGTCCACAAGTCTAAATATTTAGGAGTCATGAGTGCTCCCAGGGTATAGTGCTTCTGGGTGTGTAATCAGACATTTTGCATTACATACAACTTGTATGTTTGGGGAATGTTAGCTCTTCCTGTTCCGATACACATACATAGGGGCTCATTAGGATGGCGGACGGAAGAGCCACCGCGGCCCTGGAGTAGGCGGAAAAAGCCCTTTCCGTGTCCGCCAGCCGCGGATACTCCGTCCGCCATATCAGGATAGGAAAACGTGTCAAGTTTCCGTCCGCGACGGAAAAGGACGCACCGCCGCCGAACTACACACGACCACGTGGCGGACGGAGCAATCCCGGAGGCCCCGCCGTACGTACTGACGTCTAAGACCGTCCCCCAAATCAAGATGGCGGAAACTCCACATAAAACCGCAGCGGAAAAACAACCTGACTGAACACGGCGGAATCCACACAGCGAACATAGGTGACAAAGCAGAGATACCCACCGCAAGCTGACCACCACCATGGACCCAGCGCTACACGCTTTCCCGATGCTCTTCGCGATCCACCACGTCCTAGTCATGGCCCACTATGGACGACGACGCAGGTAAGGCACAAACCATTGGCTGTCTGGAGGGGAATACCAGCAAGGGACGTGAGGTAGGGAGGGGGAGTGTCATGTTACCGAAACCACTGATGAGAAGCATATACGAATACACATTTGTAGTACGCAAGCAGGAATGACAACGACAGACCACGAGACTTGATAGACTACCTTTATTGTACAAAATAGGGGAATAATCACAGTGTATGCGTGAGCATGTGCAAAGTGGGCACCAGAGCAGCGACATCATAGGCAGGTAACGAGAGGGCAGAATGCAGTATCAGAGCACCAACAGGGCAGTGTGGCCAACAGAGCAGGTACATCATAGGCAGGTAACGAGAGGGCAGTATGCAGTATCAGAGCATCAACAGGGCATTGTCGAGTACAGAGCAGGTACATCATAGGCAGGTAACGAGAGGGCAGTATGCAGTATCAGAGCATCAACAGGGCAGTGTGGCCAACAGAGCAGGTACATCAGAGGCAGGTAACGAGAGGGCATAATGCAGTAACAGAGCACCAACAGGGCAGTGTGGCCAACAGAGCAGGTACATCAGAGGCAACATATGAGAGGGGCCAAGTGCATCAACAGTCCATTGCACAGAACAGCTCCATCAGAGGCAGCACGTGAGAGGGGCCAAGTGCATCAACAGTCCATTGCACAGAACAGCTCCATCAGAGGCAGCACGTGAGAGGGGCCAAGTGCATCAACAGTCCATTGCACAGAACAGCTCCATCAGAGGCAGCACGTGAGAGGGGCCAAGTGCATCAACAGTCCATTGCACAGAACAGCTCCATCAGAGGCAGCACGTGAGAGGGGCCAAGTGCATCAACAGTCCATTGCACAGAACAGCTCCATCAGAGGCAGCACGTGAGAGTGCAGAATGCAGTAACAGAGCATCAACAGGGCATTGTCGAGTACAGAGCAGGTACATCATAGGCAGGTAACGAGAGGGCAGTATGCAGTATCAGAGCATCAACAGGGCAGTGTGGCCAACAGAGCAGGTACATCAGAGGCAACATATGAGAGGGGCCAAGTGCATCAACAGTCCATTGCACAGAACAGCTCCATCAGAGGCAGCACGTGAGAGGGGCCAAGTGCATCAACAGTCCATTGCACAGAACAGCTCCATCAGAGGCAGCACGTGAGAGGGGCCAAGTGCATCAACAGTCCATTGCACAGAACAGCTCCATCAGAGGCAGCACGTGAGAGGGGCCAAGTGCATCAACAGTCCATTGCACAGAACAGCTCCATCAGAGGCAGCACATGAGAGGGGCCAAGTGCATCAACAGTCCATTGCACAGAACAGCTCCATCAGAGGCAGCACGTGAGAGTGCAGAATGCAGTAACAGAGCATCAACAGGGCATTGTCGAGTACAGAGCAGGTACATCATAGGCAGGTAACGAGAGGGCAGTATGCAGTTTCAGAGCATCAACAGGGCAGTGTGGCCAACAGAGCAGGTACATCAGAGGCAACATATGAGAGGGGCCAAGTGCATCAACAGTCCATTGCACAGAACAGCTCCATCAGAGGCAGCACGTGAGAGGGGCCAAGTGCATCAACAGTCCATTGCACAGAACAGCTCCATCAGAGGCAGCACGTGAGAGGGGCCAAGTGCATCAACAGTCCATTGCACAGAACAGCTCCATCAGAGGCAGCACGTGAGAGTGCAGAATGCAGTAACAGAGCATCAACAGGGCATTGTCGAGTACAGAGCAGGTACATCATAGGCAGGTAACGAGAGGGCAGTATGCAGTATCAGAGCATCAACAGGGCATTGTAGAGTACAGAGCAGGAACATCATAGGCTGCACAAGTACGTGTCCCTACCAACCCGTCACAGGAACCACAAGAGTGCCACGCAGTTCTCAATTGACACACCATGTGAAATAACATTTGAGTGAAGTGTTCAGCACCTCACATCACAGAATCAGGGGGACTGCGGGAACTACCTGCCTCGGACACACTGGCAGCACCAGCAACAGGAGTGTGAGACACAGCCACAGCCCGAGTGACACACACATGGGCCACGGACCCAGACACACTGGCAGCACCAGCAACAGGAGTGTGAGACACAGCCACAGCCCGAGTGACACACACATGGGCCACGGACCCAGACACACTGGCAGCACCAGCAACAGGAGTGTGAGACACAGCCACAGATGTAGTCACTGACACGTGAGCCACTGACCAAGACAGACTGCCAGCACCAGAAACAGGAGTGTGCAACACAGCCACAGATCTTCTAACTGACACGTGAGCCATAGACCCAGATACACTGCCAGGACCTGCAACAGGAGAGGGCACAACTGACACTGTGCCACCATCTGATACATGAGAGTCAACTGCACCAGCGCCACTGTGACAACTGAAATGATGAGCCACAGGGCTGTATGGGCCTGGAGGCAGGGTGGGCCTGGGAGCTGGGGATAGCTGACCTAGAGCCAAATCGGGGTTGGCAGGTGTCAATGGTGTGTGTCTGCGTTTCTTAGGGATGTGTGTGTGCACCCTGGACAGGACAGGACTGCCAAGTGGTGGGGACGCCAAACAATCACCACCCACCATAGGTGGAGCATCTGCTGCCGGGGATCTGGTTTCTGGGGACGTGCTGGAGCCTGCTTGTCGTTTGCTCTGTGCCTGCCGCCTGGACTCGGAATCATGTGTAATGGGGGATGCAACAACAGGGGACACCCTCCTCTGCTTCTGACTGGCCTGGATGGGAGTGGAGGTATGGGGGGACTCCGCGGCGGAGACATCAGTTTGGCGTGTAGTAGAAAACATCAGCCTCAGTGCAGCCAGGGGTGAAGTATGCCTGTCCTTGATTGCGCCATTGTCCATGCTAGATGCCTTGTCCGTAGGATGTGCCTTATCCTTAGGTGGAGTGTTGTCTCTGGATGTAGCCTGTGCCCTGGTCGCCGCCCTGTTCCTGCCAGCAGACTTGTCGTCTGTGGTGCACCTGTCTCCAGTAGACACCTGCTCTCTGTGTGTGTCCCTGCCCTTGGGAGATGGACCTTGCTTTGCTGTGGGCCTGCCCTTGGGAGTCTCCCTGCTCCTAGGAGGTGCCTTAGTCTTGTCACTGTCCCTGGGAGTGTCCCTTTCCTCTGCTGTGGGCCTGCCCTTGGGAGTCTCCCTGCTCTTAGGAGGTGCCTTAGTCTTGTCACTGTCCCTGGGAGTGTCCCTTTCCTCTGCTGTGGGCCTGCCCTTGGGAGTCTCCCTGCTCTTAGGAGGTGCCTTAGTCTTGTCACTGTCCCTGGGAGTGTCCCTTTCCTCTGCTGTGGGCCTGCCCTTGGGAGTCTCCCTGCTCTTAGGAGGTGCCTTAGTCTTGTCACTGTCCCTGGGAGCGTCCCTTTCCTCTGCTGTGGGCCTGCCCTTGGGAGTCTCCCTGCTCCTAGTAGGTGCCTTTGTCTTCTGACTGGCCTTGTCCAAGGTACAGTGCATGGACATGTGAGTATCCCTTGCCTTGGGAGTACCTTTTGTGTTGAATGCCTGTGTAGCTCCTGAAGGCATGTCCCCCAACAACAATTGCGGATCCTGTGTGTGTACTCCAGTGTATCTGACGTTGTCTAATTGAACAGATTTAGCTGATCTAGGGGATGGGGTCTGTGCCCTGCGTGCCCTGACGTGCTGTCTGACGCTGCTTCTAGTGCAATAACCTGTATTTGAGTCCTGCTCAGAATATTCACTACCCCCTGAGACATCCAGTGGTGTAGATGGGGAAACCGAAGTAGCACCCTGTTCATGCGACTGTACTATTGCAGACGACACACTGCTTGCCAATGACTGCACTGTCCTGTGTAGACCTGCAAGATCGCCATGCATCCCTTCCATGAAAGCCACCACCTGCCCCAACTTCCTATCATGGTCCTGGAAAGCATTTGTCATATTGGTCTGCCCCACACACAGCTGTCGCAGCAGATCAACGGCCTCAGCACACAGTGCATTTTGGCTCACCGTGGCAGGGGCAGCGGTGCCTGCACCGAACGCCACTCTGCTCCCCCTACTCCTCCGGCCACGAACAGTACATGGTGCAGTTTGTGGAAGTGTGGGCCCTGTGTGCTTACTTCCGACAGAAGGTGAAGAGTGCCCACTCCCAGTCTGTGACAACAGTGCAGGCTCACCAAGAGTGTCCGACGAGGAGGACGATGGTGTCTCCACATGCGAGTCCTCAGGGATGGTCCTGTCCCCCTCTCCGGCGCTGGCCTCCTCTGTGTCAGTCTGCGTGTGTGCGAAGTCTGAGCCGGACTCATTTCCTCGACTACTCTCCGCCGTCTGTGGCTGAGTGTCCTCTGTCATACCTGAAATGCACATAAAAGATGTGTGAGTCATGGGCAGACTGACGTACAGAAGGAACAGGAATCGCAAATTACATAGCTGACAAAGATTTTGTAGCCCTCATCCTGCACATGGCCCACCTCTACCAGTCATCCTCACATTTCCTGCCATGGGGCCATGGACCACTAGGGGATGTGCCTCAACACTCAACTACTAAGCAAGTGGCGTGTCAACATGGCGGACCTGGATGTCAAATGAGAACCACCCAATGGGACCAAAATGGCATCACAGACATACATACGCAACACGGAACTCAATAGTGTGTCTGTGCACCAATACATGCATAGCACTCACAGGTTTCCTACACAGACAGTTTGCTCACCGCTAGTCTGCTGTTGATCGGCACTCAGACGTTCGGCCAGTTCAGGATGCGTCACTGCAATGATACGGTGCATGAGAGGGGTCATGGAGCGTCGGGCCAGACGGGGCGTCCTTGGAATCAGGCCCAGTGTTACTTCCGCTACATTCTTGCTTAGCCTGGAAATGTCGTCCCAGCGTTTGTGGCAGTGTGTATGTCGTCTGTTGCACACCCCCAATGCCCGTACTTCCCGTGCTATGCTCCTCCACAGGTCCTTGCGAAGGTGCAGCTTGACCTACCATGATGGGAGACAAAAGGGTTTCAGTCAGTGGACAGGTGGCCTGTCACACACATAGGGGCAAGACGTAACTGTCAGCAGCCATGCACAATCAGGAACATATGTCTAGCCCACACTACACAGCTAAGATAGAAATAGGCCTGATTATTTGGCCCCCTCATGCACACCAACATGTCCCACACTGCACTTACCACCCGTCCTGGTGCGCCGTAGAGGCGTCCATAGTTGCGGAGTACACCGTCCACGAGGACATCAAGCTCCGCGGCGGTGAAGGGTCGAGACCGGATCTCTTTGCCTCTCGACATGGCAAGATCACGGAGTATGGCACTACAGCAGCAGTCGGTGGTCAGCTCAGCAGCAGCAGCAGGTCGAGGTGATGGTCACAGGCAGCAGTCGGTGGTCAGCTCAGCAGCAGCTGCAGGTCGAGGTGATGGTCACAGGCAGCAGTCGGTGGTCAGCTCAGCAGCAGCAGCAGGTCGAGGTGAACAGGCAGCACTGGTCCCCAGGGTAGGAAGTGTCATTTAGCCCAACACACATATATAGGGCCCTCAGCACGTGTCAGTGGCATACGTCGCCAGCAATTGGTCAGCCCTGGAAGCGTGATCGTGAGATGGGCCAATTACTGGCCCTGTTGTTGCGGTGCCCAGCTTCCGCTACTTGCGATTGGCCATATGCGGCCAGCGGCCCTCTTCCTATTGGCTGCATGTGCGGGGACCGTCACGGGCACACATCGGCAACCGCACGTGCAAGCCTCAGGCACGGATGCTTCAGTTGCAACAATGTTCTATCACTGGCGCCTCCATGGCGGGGCACGTACTCAGCGGGGGAGGTGCAGGCCTATACACCCTTTAGATGTACTCAATGGACATGCCAGTTCATGACCCCCCTTACAGTCACATTGCATCATCCACTGTACACCGGCCGGAGCGGCCGGGCCTAGGACGGCCGTGGCCGGCCATGAACACTACCGCCGTGCCCGGCCATGAACACAACCGCATGCCGGGCACGGCGGTTGTGTACATGGCCGGGCACGGCGGTTGTGTACATGGCCGGGCACGGCGGTTGTGTTCATGGCCGGGCACGGCGGTTGTGTTCATGGCCGGGCACGGCGGTTGTGTACATGGCCGGGCACGGCGGTAGTGTTCATGGCCGGGCACGGCGGTTGTGTTCATGGCCGGGCACGGCGGTTGTGTACATGGCCGGGCACGGCGGTAGTGTTCATGGCCGGGCACGGCGGTTGTGTTCATGGCCGGGCACGGCGGTTGTGTTCATGGCCGGGCACGGCGGTTGTGTACATGGCCGGGCACGGCGGTAGTGTTCATGGCCGGGCACGGCGGTAGTGTTCATGGCCGGCCACGGCCGTCCTAGGCCCGGCCGCTCCGGCCGGTGTACGGTGGATGATGCAATGTGACTGTAAGGGGGGTCATGAACTGGCATGTCCATTGAGTACATCTAAAGGGTGTATAGGCCTGCACCTCCCCCGCTGAGTACGTGCCCCGCCATGGAGGCGCCAGTGATAGAACATTGTTGCAACTGAAGCATCCGTGCCTGAGGCTTGCACGTGCGGTTGCCGAGGTGTGCCCGTGACGGTCCCCGCACATGCAGCCAATGGGAAGAGGGCCGCTGGCCGCGTCTGGCCTTTGGGAAGTAGCGGAAGTTGAGCACCGCCATGGCGGCGCCAATTATGTTATCTTGTCAGACGCTGCACCGTGATGTGTTGTGTGCAGTAGCGTCATGAGGGATGTGAGCGTGATAGGGAAAGGTCATATGTCATACAATGTAGCATGTGTGTCCATGCAATGCCCATCGGTGGGCACACAATGGGCAACAGATGTGCATTTGTACGTGTTGACGTCGGGTGTGACCCTACATACGTTTTTACATCTTCACAACTACACAGTACATCACGGCTGCGTGCCCAAATTATGCATCTGTTGTCTGTGTCTTGTTCTGGCGAGGTGACTACAGTGGTGGTGGTACACATGCATTCCGTGTATGTGTTTTGTACGTTGTGTCACCATGCATGTAATTACCGTATGTACATCATTCTTGGTGCTGGCATGTGTGCTTGATGACATGGCGTGTGTATAATTATCGTTTGTGTGCATGCAGTTGCATGTGTGTCTGTGATGTGGCTACTAAACATTAGGGTGCAGACTGAAGTATTGTCAGTAAGGTTCACATGTGATGGAGTTGTACACGTATGCGTCGTTTGCAAGTTGACCTAAGTTACATCTCTCTCCCACACAGGAGGGCTACAAATGTGCATCGGCCATACACTGTGCTGGAGGATATGGTTGACGAGGAGGTGATTTGGAAATTCCGGCTGGATCGACGTCGGTTGCTGGAGCTTGTGGCTCAATTGTCTCCTCATCTGCAGCCACGTAGGACGTATCCTGGGTCGATTACACCCACTGCAAAGGTCATGGCGGTACTCCATTTCTTCGCTACTGGCACATTTCAGTATACAGTTGGACATGCCGGGGGGATGTCACAGGCCATGTTCAGCACGGTTCTTCGGGATGTCTTAACAGCTATGATGCTGTACAAGGATGACTACATCCATTTCCCACGTCCGGAAGAGTTGCCAGCTGTCAAAGCTGATTTCTATGCCCTGGGCCACATACCTCACGTTGTGGGCTCAATTGATGGCACACACATCGCAATCATTCCACCACGGGCACGGGAACAAGTGTTCAGGAATCGCAAACATTTCCATTCGCTGAACGTGCAGGTGGTGTGCCTGGCAAACAACATCATCTCACATGTGTGTGCAAGATTCCCTGGATCTGCACATGACGCCCACATCATGCGGAGCAGCAATGTCCCAGGACTCATGGCTAATCTGCGACCCGGTCAAGCGTGGCTTGTTGGTGAGTGTGCAGTGGGGACTCTTGTGATCTCCACCATATCTTGTTGTGATGTTTGTCTCTGTCATCCCCCTACATAGGCGACTCGGCTTACCCAAACCGGCCCTGGCTCCTCAGTCCCCTACGTAATCCGAGAACAGCGGGTGAAATGCGGTACAATGATGCACATGGAAGGACACAGAGAGTCATCGAACGTACCTTTGGACTGCTAAAGTCTCGGTTTCGGTGCCTCGATAAGACCGGAGGGGCCCTGCCTTACTCACCAGGAAAAGTATGCAGGATCGTGATTGCCTGCTGCATGCTCCACAACCTGGCAGTACGCAATGACATAGAACTGCTGTTGGACCCTGAAGACGAAGGAGTTCCTCGGCCTCCCATCCCACCCATGTCGACTGATGAGGAAAGTGGTGAGGAGGAAGGTGTGGACCAGAGGCGCCAGCTCATAGATCGCTACTTCCCTTGAATGTGAGTTACTACCTCTAGTGGCGGTTGACAATGCCTCATGTATGTTTGCTGGTGTTGTGTGGATGTGGGGTTAATCAGCTGGGTGTTCTTGTTTGTGATGGTTGCTTATGTGTGTCTTCATTTCTTTGGACATTCAAGTCTCCATGATGTGTGTGCTCTCATCCCATGCTTTTGTGATGGTTGTCGTTTGTGTAATGTTGCTGTGCATTGTGTTGTGATGTGTGTGAATCTGTTTCCTGACGTGTGTTTGCTGTCTCTGATTTTCTCTAGGTCACTCCCGCAGCGCCATGATCATGTACGACTGTCATCCCTGAACCTGTTTACGTCTGTTTCTGAAGGCAATCATGTGAATAAACATGGAGGCAAAACATCATTGTGTGAGTAAGTGCTATTTATTTACAGGTTGTGCTCCTGTGCTGGTGAATATTTACAAGTAAGTGGGGTGGAGGGAGTTGGAGTTGAAGGTAATGGCAGATGAAATGTCCGTGCTGACACCACATTGGGGGGTGTCAGGGTAGTCCAGCAGACCAGTGGGAATGATTGTCTGTGGGACAGGATACTTAGCTGGGTGAATGTCTGGCACAGGCGGTGACATTGTCATGGTCGTCCCCTCTTGGAGCGTGTGGATGGCGCTCCAACACTGCTCTCAGCCACTTCCTGCCTCGGCCGGCCCCTCCGTCTCTGAGGTGGTACAGAGTCAGCTGGGAGGGCAGGTTGTTGAAGGGCCACATCCGTCGCCAGGGGCACAGGTGGTGGTGGCGGCGGTGGAGGCGGAGGTGACGGTGGCGGTGGAGGCGGAGGTGGCGGTGGAGGCGGAGGTGACGGTGGCGGTGGCGCTACGACACTTGGTGGAGGGGGGGGGGTTGTTCCGGGCAACCCATTCCCTCCACATCGTTGCCTGCTGGCCCATGATCTGCAACATCTGGCCAAGGATGCCACAGATTTCGCGCTGGATGTTGTTGTTGTCCACCGAGTCCTAGTGCGCACGATCTGCGTTTGCCTGGGACCGGTCGTATGACGCCTGGCACCTGGCAAGGGCTTGTAGGGACTGTGCCACTGGCTGGGGTAGCTGTCCTTCCTCTGCACGGCGGTGTGTGGCTCGCCTGATTGGCTGATGTCCCGTTGCCTGTGGCCCACTCACCCTGCTTGTGTGTGGGGCCGATGGACCAGCGTTGTGCGCTGGGTTAGGCTGGGTGGCACCGGCAGGAGTGGTGGTGCTGGTGGTGCTGGTGGTACTGGTGGTACTGGTGGTACTGGTGGTGGTGGGGACTGTGCAGATCACAGAGACAGGTGTCGCTGGTGTGACACTTGCGACGTTGGTCGGTCCCGGGAGTCCCTGTGAGCCAGATGGCCCTGGCTGCGTGCTTGGTCCCGCTCCATCCTCCGCACCGGAGCTGCCTGTGTCCTCGTCAGCAGAGAGTCCTGTAGGTGTGGGAGGCGAGGCTGGCGGCCGGGTACTGGTTTCCCCAGTCAGTTGACGATCACCTGAGGGACAAGATAGAGCTGGTCAGTGATGTGGACATTACATGGTTATGTAGATTTTTAGACATTTCTGTTTCCTGTCACACACACCCCACCCTCCACCACCACCACCACCACCACCCTCCCTGTGAGCATGGGGGCCTGTTGGGAGTTGTAGTTTGGGCCTCTCACACACCCCGCCCTCCACCACTACCACCACCACCCTCCCCGTGTGCATGGGGGCCTGTTGGGAGTTGTAGTTTGGGCCTCTCACACACCCCACCCTCCACCACCACCACCACCACCCTCCCCGTGTGCATGGGGGCCTGTTGGGAGTTGTAGTTTGGGCCTCTCACACACCCCGCCCTCCACCACCACCACCCTCCCTGTGAGCATGGGGGCCTGTTGGGAGTTGTAGTTTGGGCCTCTCACACACCCCACCCTCCACCACCACCCTCCCCGTGTGCATGGGGGCCTGTTGGGAGTTGTAGCTTGGGCCTCTCACACACCCCACCCTCCACCACCACCACCACCACCCTCCCTGTGAGAATGGGGGCCTGTTGGGAGCCATGGACATGTTAGTGAGTTGGTGTCCAACATGCATGGGTTGGGGCATAGGAGATGTTTCTTCTCAGTTGTGTGAGCCTGACCATGTCGTGCTGATCGTGGTGCTTGGTTTGTACTCACCAGTCTCTTCTCCTTCGTCAAGTCCGTCTAGGCTCTCTGGGTGTAGTATCACCAGCACCTTCTCCTCCCAATCGGTGTAGGGTATGGGCTCCGGGGGTGTGCCACCGCCAGTTTGATTGGCTCGGGCAAAGTTTTTGGCTCGGATGCCCTTGACCCTGGTCTTCAGGTCATGCCACCGCCTCTGGATGTCATGCTTCGTCCTCGGCACAGTCCCCGAGGCATTCACCCGAGTGACGATCCTGTCCCACATGTGGTTCTTTTGCGCCACGGACGTCTGCTGGACTTGGGCCCCGAAGATGTGGGGCTCAACACGGAGTATTTCATCTACCATTACCCTCAACTCTGTCTCCGTGAATTTGGTTTTTTTTTTGGGTGCCATGGTGTGTGGTGCTCAGTGTGTGAGTTGAGTGAGTTGGGGGGTGCAGGTGTGTGGTGTGTGATGTGTAGGATTTGTGTGGTGGGTGTTTGTGTGGTGGGTGTGGTAGGGTGGTGGTTGTGTGTCTTCTATGTGGGTTTGCAGTATCTCGATGTTGGCCTTGGATTAATCCTAATTGCGGTCACGGAGTATTCACAGGTATGGCGGTACATGTGTTAATTTCCGCGGTCATTTCCGTCCGCGGCAGTGGTTGTTCATAGGACTCCGTCCGCCGCGGACGGAGTTGGATGTGTTCCGTCCACCGCGGACGGTGTTGGTTATGATCTGTCCGCCGCGGTCGGAGTTTCGTGACATGAATATCCTAATCCCAAACGCGGAATCTCCGCGGCGCGGCCGGGAGTTAAATTTCCCCCACCATGGCGGACAGTAGCCATTTCCGTCCGCCATCCTAATCGACCCCTTAATTTCCGAGGGTGGACAAATCAAAATATGTGTACCATCTACACATTCAACCACATGGGGAAATTGTGCAACGGCATAGAATTGAATTTTGGTATTTTCCAATTCTGCAGGGGTTTATGGAAAGAAAATGTGGGAATGTATTTCAGTCAACATTGCCTTTAAGAAATCCCTATAAACCACAGATAAGGCACTTTTGGGTATCTCTCCTGAAACAGCCACAATACGTTGGTAGCTACCAGAAGCTAACAGGTGTAAGCAAACCAATATCTGAGTATGTGTAGGTACTGCTACACTGCATTGGGTAGGCCTGCTTAATTAATAAAATTATGAATTACATGTTTGGCAAATCTATATTTAGCATAAACCTCCTCATCAGTTTGGTCATGTAAAGTCACCCTCAACCTGAATATCCTTTGCTTTCTCCTCCTCCTCTTCCTTGGTTGGGCTTCAAGAAGTCGCATTCTCCTTGCTGCATCATAGAGTGCAGCCATTTTAAATATTGCAAGGAGTTTTGGGACACCTTCTATATTTGGCAGCTGGTTACCACTTGTTTCAAATCAATGGTATCTTGCATGTGCAAAATGCTGTGTTTTACAAAATGTCCTAATTGTGAAGGTTTTGTAAATCAAAATAGCGACTCACTATTTGGAAATCGCTTTTTGCAATTCGGTAGGTCCTATCACTAAAATAAGACATTGTTATTTATTGTCAGAAACAGTAATTACGTACAATTCGTACATTACGAACTGCCTGTTTAGCGGTTGCTGACCAGTTTGCAACTGGTTACTGACTCACAAACGTTCGTAAATCATACCCTTAATCTTTTAACGCCCTGTGAAAAACATGTGTTGACCTATAAAAACACTGTATAATTTGAGGAAGGATTTTCCTGTTAGGAGGAGTAATAGGGTAACTGCCAGTTTGCCAGACAAGTTGCTACACCAGACCAAAGACAGTGCTGAATGCCAGGTGCTGGAGGAGTAACCAAGACATCTTAGTCTGTAACTTGAATGAGACATTGATGAAGGGAGAGGCAAACTGGAATGGCGGAAACTACTTAGGCCATCTATTGAGGCGAATGACTGAAGCACCACTTCGGTGCTCTGCTGCTGGGCTGCCCTCTGTCCCTCGTTTTCTGCCTTTTTGCAGTCTTTCTTTTTGCCTTTTGTCTGATCTTTCGGGCTCTTTTTTTGTCCCCTTGCTTTTTTTCTTTTCACCTTCTTCGCTGCCCTGCCACTGGGATTCCCCGCGCCCCGCCCCCCTCCAGTGACTCTTCCGGCTCCCCCGTTTCCTGCCTCCCAGCTATGCAGATCCTTCCTGCACACTACTTAATGGCAGCCGCTGTGGAGCTGAGCCGCAGGCGCACCACTGGCGCATCAAAGGTGGGCCAAAATAAAGCCCCTCTGCGCACGTCTGTTCCTAGACCATGTCTAGCGCCACAGACCCTGGTTCTCAGACCTTCCTCCGATACGACGCCAGCACCCTCCTCGCCCTAGACACAGGACGCCATGCAACCTGCCACCTCATATCGCCAAAGGACATCCAAGCACCCTTCTCCTGCCGGAACTGCAGCTACACCCTCACCCAACCCAAAACGCCAGCTCCTCTGACTGCTCAGCCAACCAACAGCACATCCAACCTGCTCAGCTTCATCCTCCTCAACTCACACTCCCTCCACAAACAAGCCACAGAAATCTGGGACCTCCTCAACGCCGCCTCTCCCGACATCGCCTTCCTCAAAGAAAGCTGGACCAACACCTACTCTGTCCGGACATCGCCACTGCCATCCCTGATGGCTACAAAATCACCTGCAAGGTCATCGAGAAGGCCATCAATGCTCAACTGTCTGAGTTCATCAAAAGGAACCATGTCCTAGACATCTCCCAATCCAGCTTCCGAAGCACTGCAGCACAAGACCGGACTCCTTACCGCAAACCGACATCCGCTCCCTCCTCGACAAAGGCAGAACGGCAGACCTCATCCTACTGGACCATATATTTCGCCTTTGATACAGTGTCCCACCACACCCTAATTAAGAGACTCAACAACGACCACATTCATGACAAGGCCCTGGATTGGATCCACTCCCTCCTTACCGGCAGAACACAGCAATTCAGACTTCCTCCATTCCTCTTAGAACCTACAAAGATCAGCTACGGATTGCCCCAGGGATCCTCGCTAAGTCCCATCCTTTTCAACATCTAAATGGCCCCCGTCGCGGCCATAGGCAGAAACCACGGACTCAGCATCGTCTCTTATGCCGACGACACAAACTGATCCTCTCCCTCACTAATGAACCCACAGCCACCAAAATCAACTTTCACAGCAGGATGAAGGCCGTTGCCAACTAGATGAAAGACAGCTGCCTCAAGCTCAGCTTGGACAAGACCGAAGTACTCATCCTAGGACCCGCCCCCTCAGGGATGACTCCTGGTGGCCCACTGCACTGGGAACTCCTCCCACCCCCAAGGACCACGCACATAACCTCAGCATCATACTGGACTCCTCGCTCACAATGAACCACCAGATCAACCGTGTATCCTCTTCCTGCTTCCACATGATCCATCTGCTCTGAAAGACATTCAGATGGATCCACACAGAATCCAGAAAGACAGTCACCCACGCACACATCACCAGCAGACATGACTACTTCAGTCAATCTCCGTTGCTGACCCAATTCAGGAAGGATCTCAAGACCTGGCTCTTCGACTGAACCTCCATGCCTTGATGGATCAGCAGCCCCCCTTAAGCACCTTGAGAATCTCACGGGTGAGTAGTTGTGCTATACAATCTCCTAATTGATTGATTGAGTGCTGTGTTGTGGCGAGGGTGAGCATTTGGTGATGCAGCACGAGCGACGAAATTCGTTTTATTTATTTATTTATTTGTATACTTACCTCCGTTCAGCCATAATCGGGACTGAACTGTTCAAATGAGTGAAGTCAGACGTTTTACCCTAGTTTACTGTGACATCTACCAGGTCTTCTTATATGCTTCCCCCAAGAAGAGGTCAGAACCTACTCAGTGCTTATCTGTAACTTCAATTTTACCACAATCTTTCCTCCATTTGTTTGCATTGAGAAAAAGTGTATAAATGTAGCGATAAAAGTATGGGATGTAGCATTACATGCTTCAACTGACCAGGGGGTGAAACTCTGGTACTTTGATTTGCCATTCGGCTCCTAGCTTAATTTAATGCTGGCTGGCTATTTTGCATGAAATATATGTTAGACTTCTATGAACATTCCTGAGTGTCTTTACTCTTGCACAAGTGAAGATAAATGGATTTTGCAGAACATTTGTGCAAATTGTCTGCAGCATGTCTAGTGATGTGCATCGCAGGCACTGATCACAGCGCGTGCTATTGAGCAAAGTAAACAATATCCAAACTTGCAGTGTCTGAGCATAGGTGAGACCAAGTACATGTTGAGAGAGATATGGGGATTCAGAATTAACAGCCTTCCATAAACTGTGTTCCATATGATTTACCAGAATTTCTGCAAGTGGATGAGAATGCTTACCAAATAGCTGCAGGCAGAGTATTTCACTGTTCGTCCTTGTCGATGAGCTCAGGAAAACTCTCATCATCAAATATGAAATCTGGCACCAGGCTAGCGCCATCTACAACACTGTTCCCCAAACTGTGGATCACTAGCCGATTTTTGGTGGGTCATCAAAGTTCAGGCAATAAATAAAGATGCCTTTAAATTCTGTATTTATTGCGTCACATTTACTGCACTTTACAGACAGAATGTCAGGCTATGTCTTCTGTTTATTTTTTAAAACAGAGAATAATGTTTACGAACTCCTCTCACTTGTCAGTCAAAGAAAGTAAAATTAAGTGAATTGTGTGTCATTCCTGCCAGGGGATACGAAGTTGTGAATTAAAGCTGAAGGGTGTTATTTTTTTTCTGTAACAAGTAACAAAATGTAAATACCTGTAAGTAAACTGTACACTTTCAGCAGTAAGGAAAGCAAAGTGAAGCAACGTTTTTTGTATTTCTGAAGTGTAATCGAATCAAAGATTATAGTAGGATCAGAACAAATGAAGACACTTTACTTGGTGATGCACAAATAAATATTCACTGAAATCCGATTTCTACACACTATCAATTGTGTGCAATATATATACATAAAACTGTATGTCTGTACAAATTAAGTGACCATTTCAGTGGAAAATGTGATGTCTGCAAATAACAATCAACTACCACACAATGCTTTATTATATTAAAATAATTGTCTGTCTCATGTCCATTAAAAGCTAGGTGGGTCATGAACGCTTTTCGCAGTAAAATGTGGGTCATGGCACTGGTCTACAAGCATCATGTTTACATGGGATGATTGAGCGGACTGGTGGCAGAACATGATATTATACAATAACAAAACAAAGTGGGAGAAGCACTCAGTAACTTAAGTCTCAACAATTATGACGATGGTTTTTGGAACTGCGACTATACCGGGACGCCGTAATTGGACGATAGGAGGAGACTCTTTATTTATATGTACATTTGGAAGATGATGGTGCCTTTACATATGCCTTATGTTTCTTGGGATGAATCGCTTTGGTTGTGTCCATGTCTGACCTAAAACTTGTCAAGCTGAAAATAAAGAATACAAGATTTTATTGAACAACAGGAGTTGTTTAGCTTTGAAGACTAAAAGGATCAATGAGAGTTTATTGATACCCTCATCGTCGTAATTGATGTGGCTGAAGTTACTAAGTGCTTCTCCCACTTTGTTTTGTCTGCTTATGTATCTGGGTATTTTGTTGGAACTGTTGACCCAGAGAAGATAGCACCAGTCTGTTACAACGACTTTGAATGTGGTGACTATTTCCACTACTGTTCCTATTGCATGAGTTTACATTATATTAAAAGACAGTTCTCAGATGGCAGAACTGTGGCCAATGTAGCAACTAAGCTACACTTAAAGAGAGAAAATAGTTGATTCTCAGTGGGGAACTTCAATAGAGAAAATATAATGACTTCAAACACAAAACAATGATAGTTAACATGTGTGTTGGAGGAATTAGTATTTATAATTGTAAGAGTGTGATCCATGGCAACTGGAAAGTTGTTTATGGTGAATGTTGCACAAGGGTTCTGTGATTTGCACTTTGGACTATTCAAGTTTTCAGCATAAGGTCTGAGTTGGTCTGTATTTTGACGTTTGAATGATTCATACCATTGGCTTAAGCTCTGCATTTAAGGGTGTTTGAATTATGTTTTATTCACAGTGACAGTTAACATGTTCTGCTGAAAAAGGGCTGCATAGAAGTCCTGAAACACGCTGAGTAGCAACATAGCTTTTAAAGGAAAAAAACCAGAGCTTTTATTTAATTATGTTAAAAATATAATGAAATAACTTTAAGTGTCTAATAAACGTGATGAAAATAAACCAAAAAACCATTTACTCAGGAAGTTTTACTGTAAATTATATACACGGCCACTGGAATTATGTGATTCTTAAGCCGCTGTAATTTTTGCATAATTATGGCTTCGCTGCATTCTCTACTTAATCCATAATCTGCAACATAGTTTGCAGGTTTTAACTAAAAAATATTTTATTTCTAGCTCAAACGGATCAAAAGATACTAAAAATGCTACAACGCATGTTGCTGTGCAGTTAAAGACGCTTCACAAATGTTGACTGTTCACCTTTCAGCTGCATATTGCTCTATCCCGGTGTTAAACTAGTACTAATATGGTGAAACCTTTGTCCAAACATTGTAAATGTGTGTAAAAATGACAAAAAAATAAACCTGATACTATTACAAAATGTGCTGCGTTATGCCACATAATTTACATGTTGCTGCTGCATAGTTTAATAAACCTGCCACATAATTTTCTCATTCCTTGCCCCATAATTCCAGTGGTTCTAGCTATATACAAGGTTCATGTGCCACTTTGGCTATCAGTAGAGATGGATGCACTCGTTGAAACTCACAAGGTGATAAAAGAGTGCATAAGTATTAAAAAAACGTAGTGAACTGTGGCCAAGCCACACTCAGAAAGGTGTATTAAGCTACGGAAAGACTATCTGCAACCTAGAGAACCATGAAGAAGCCCATCCACATAGATTTTTACTTCCAAAGGATTCAAGATCCCCCGGTGACCAATCCAGTTTCTCCTCTGTTAGGGACAGAGTACTTAATTTATTTATATTGCTTGTTGCCTTCCAACGAAATCGAAACTCTAAACAATGAGATTGTCATTTCTTAAAGTCAAATTAACCCTGTTGGGACCATCCAGAAGCACAGTAGTCTGGAAATCTTTTACAATGCTAAAACCTAGAAAATGTATGTATAAAAAATATTGTGCCATACCCGATAGTTTAATTTCCCATAGCAAGAATGTGCTTCATTTGATGTTTGTTTACTTTCTGTTGTTGAGAATTGAGAACATGAGACTACCTGAGACAATTAGAGGCAACAGTGAGATGTTGTTGATAGGCTATTGTGAGTGTATTATGTTTGATTTGGGAGGATGAGTCCCTTTACAATCATGATATGTACTTGACACATTCAGGCAGAGGTTAGGTCTTGGG
Source organism: Lissotriton helveticus (assembly GCF_964261635.1). Lineage (NCBI taxonomy): Eukaryota > Metazoa > Chordata > Amphibia > Caudata > Salamandridae > Lissotriton > Lissotriton helveticus. The sequence continues at coordinate 823,453,343 of NC_136063.1, read as the reverse complement.
TTGATGTGAAGCTGTTGTGATTTTGGGATCTTCTTGTCAGTTTTACAAACCTGCTCTGGATAGATTCATTCATCCTCATTATTGCTGTACTCAGGCTTCACCACCCTTGTCCCGATGATGACCCAAAAATCATGAATTGGTCAAAACACTGTTGACACTGGCGCTCCTACTAGATGTATGGCCTTTTTACATCAGATAGAGGATTTTCCTCTATAGTTTTTTGCCACTTTTCATAAACTGACATAAGCTTTTACGGTATACAAGCTTGCACGTTTATGTAAATACACGCATTGTGATCATTATATGCACTGTGGAATTTCTTTCTCTATGTATGGCTGATACCTAATTATATTGGATTGACCATACGATTGTCATTATAGAAAACCTTTTATTTACTTGACTTTTTTCTGTTTTTGCTTTTCATTTATTGCTTTTCTAATTGATTGTATATAGGTTTTACCTTCTTTTTAGTATTCTTTCTCAAAGAAAGACTGTTGTTTCTAATTCTGAATATGCAGAATCGTGGAACATGATTAACTTTTATTGTATTGGTATTTCAACAACGCTTTTCTTGCCTTCGTGAGGCATAAATCGCCTCATTGATTTTCAGTAAATTGTTTAATTTACATAGTACTGCATAACCCTGACAAGGGCACAGAATGCACATACCCGTGTGCACCATCAGACATAAATAAAAAGTCAAGAAGTTCTCAAAAGCCAAATAAAACAATAAAGGTTCCATGCTAACTTTTTTTAAATGAGGGATTATCACTTGCTCTCTCTATGCAATAAATTATAATGGATTTTCACTGCTTAATGAAATGTCACATATTTCAGCATAATATTTACTTCTAATGCCTCTTGGCCTGTGGACTCTACAAGAAGGGGAATGGTGAAGCCAGATATTTGGGATGGTGATTCCATCCCAATGAATGGGGGTAAATCACTTTTGGAGGCCGCTCAAAATTTGCTGAAAGGGGGATCCTGTTGAAATCTATGGAGGTATCTTGAATGTAGGGGAATTCATAGAAGGCGACAGTGGTTTTCAACATGATTGCAAAGGAGAGACGCCTTCTAAACAAGGACTCAGAGGTATTAACCACGCTGGCTGTGTGATGTGTCCCATCAAAGGGCGTGACGGCACATGGACCAAATTAGGTGAAAAGTAGGTTTATTGGTACAATCCAAGAGCAACACCAAACAGCCACCACCAATTGCCCGTTCCTTCCATGAGCATTCCACCCAGAGCACAGACGACAAAGTGACACTCCATTACATAATAAGTAACCTGTTCTGGTAATCAAAATACAACACTGTGCTTGACCCGCAGCTGGTAGAGGAGTGAGTATATGCCACACTAATCGCACCCTGGCACCCATCATGAAACATTTTTGAGAAGTGCTATTTTTATGTTTTTTGTGGTGCATTAAGGCAAGGGCTTTGCATTAGTGCTAGAACAATTTTCAGAGTGGGGGTTCTGCCATCAATGCTACATCCCTGAAGTAATAGGGATTGTGCAAAATCCAAGTGTCACACAAATACCAAGTGTAGAAAATCAGCCACGGCCATTCATTAGGAGAGTGTTATGGGATCAGTGTATATCTGGTGGTGCTTTTTGGAACAAATATATTAGTAAAACATGGTGTGGCAGTGCACTGTCATTTCCAGTCAGCAACTTTCCCATTGAAATGACCACTAGCTTCGCAGGGACATGCAGTTTTACTGATAAAGCTGTGTAGAAATTGGGTTTCAGTGAGTATTTATTGTGTGCATCACCAAATAAAATGTCTTGGTACTATTAAAATCTTTATTCCCATTACACTTCAGAATTACAAAAAATGTGCTTCATCCGTGCTTTTTCGAAAACTAATTTATGTTGAGATATTTGTACAGTTCATTTACAGCCATTTACATTTTTTGGAGTGTTTTTACATTCTATAGCCTTTCCTTTCAGACTCTCGTTCCCTAGCGAAATTGTACCCCGCAAGATTGTCACTTACAGCCTGATTCTTCATTCTCCCGTTTTGCGAGCCCCTAATAGCGATTCATAAGGAATCGCTATTAAGGACTTGCAAAACGGGATTCATGTAGAAATTGCATAAAGAAATGCGATTCCTACACATTCCTTATTTGCGATTAGCAAATTGCTAATCGCAAATAAGGAATAACTCCCCATTCATTCCTATGGGCCTAAAGGCTCATAGGAATGAATGGGGAGTTATTACTTATTTGCGAATAGCAATTTGCTAATCGCAAATAAGATAGCGATTTCAAGGGTGCCAGGGGTGTCCAAAGGACACCCTGTAGCACCCCTGAAATGTAATCTACATTGGTGTTGCGCACACACATGTCCAAAGGACATGTGTGTGTGTAACATGCAACTTAGCAAAATGCATTTAAATGCATTTTTCTAAGTTTTCGCTATTTACCACGAGGTTTGACCTCGCGGTAAATAGCGGCCCAAAATAGCGATTTCGGTATTTTAAAATGGTTCATGAATTGCATTTAAGGAATCTCAAATAGAGATTCCTTAAATGCAATTCCTCGCAAATATGCGAATTCTTTAATAGCGAATTTTGCATTTGGGATGATGAATCCCAAATGCAAAAATTGCACTCGCAAAGGGCCAGATTCTTAGAATCTGGCCCTTTGCGAGCACAAATAAGCTTGATGAATCAGGCTGTTAGTTCATTATACAAAATCCTCTCACTTTACAATGAGAGAAAAAGTAAGCACCAATCCCCATATTAAAAATCTAAGCAGCATTTTGCCAGGAGATATATCTGACATTTGGGGGTGCTGCAGCATCTACCACACCCTATTTCCAGCGCCTCTGGGGCTTGGTGCAAACATTAATCACCACCGTATTAAAGAAGCAGGTTTCTCAATGTGGTAATGTCTGACAAGAATGTTTGTGCATATTTGTTCTGTGGCACTTTGTTGTGGTGGTGAGAGGCTCGTTTTTTTGTACTTCTACATTTTTGTGTTTCATTTTTGCAATGTGATTTTTTTTGTTATATTGTAGATGTGTTGCCTTCTATTTTGACTGTTATATTGTGCCCTGTAATGCTCTATTCCTTTCTTATGTTGCTTTGTGACTGTATTATGTTATGTATTGTTGTTAACTTTTGATATATCTACAACTGCTATTTGTTGTGGTGGTGAGAGGCTCGTTTTTTTTTATCATTCTGCATTTTTGTGTTGCATTGTTGCAATGTGATTTTGTTGTTGTTATATTGTACATGTCATGTGGTATTTTATTTTGACCACTATATTGTGCCCTGTTATGCTGTATTCCTTTCTTATGTTGCTTTGTGACTGTATTATGTTATGTATTGTTGTTTACTTTTGATATATCAACAATTGCAGTTCAGTACAGTGGCATGGAGGCCAGGCGGTGTGAGGGTCCCACTGCCTCCCATTTATGGTTGTCGTTTACTAACCAGCCAGGATACTGTGAGGGCCCGTTTTCATTCCTTGCATTAGGGCCCATGACACCCTAGGTCTGTCACTGGATGCTCAGAAAATAAAATGAGTCTCCGTTAAAGCGAGTAGGGGGCTGGGTTGGCATGATACCTATTTTTAACCACATGTTGAAAACTCATTCCAAGCTTCTGAGAGCCTGTCTTTTGGACTCTTGCCAAGTTTCTGCCTTGTTGAAAGTGGTGGACAGCGCGTTAAGAAAACCGCGCAGCAGCTGCCACTTATTTAAAGAATAATATTACACTTTCATTTGCAATGAGAAGTAAGTTTGAGGCGCAAATGTAGTACATGACTCTGCCAATTCGTCTTGATAGAGTAGGAGATTAACACCCGCTCCAACTTTTATCTTCCGTCACCACGTTTAACAACCATGATGCATCACTTGGTAAGTTTTGTTACCTCATCTATGATGATTACAGACCGGTGATTCTGCCGCTTCCAGAAACGTAACAATCATCAGGTGATGGTAAGACATCTATATTGTGTCTAAAGTAAGAACAGTTATAGTTAGAAAACTCTACTCCATGGTGGATTCAGCAGGTCAGGAGTGGTGGAAGCAAACTATGTACAAAAAGTCATGGTGCTGTCTAGAGTAAGGATAGACGTAGAGCCTGAAGATGCGATTGTGGGTGGGTGAAAACATTGGTCAAATGATAATCATGTGGAATCTGCCTTCTTCTTGCCTGCTCACAACGAAATTGAGATTAAAAAAACAGACAAATCTCTTCCTCAGGCGAATTAAAAAAAATAGGAAGATTTCTTGCCTAAACACAGAAAATTGGCAGTGTTCAAGGGCGCCACATCTTGCTGGCCTGTAAAACTGTCAGAATGGGGCTCTGGAAGTATTGCCTACTTTCATGTGTTTCCTGTTCAATGTGCAGTACCTGAAACTATATATGATGAGTGCCTTTCAGCAAGTGAAAGGCTTCTGGTCATTAAATTGTGTGGGTGCTGACTTGATTCAAGCTGCATAGCATAGAAAACAAGCCACGCTGTAGAGTATCAGCAGTGAACTACGCTTCCCAGTGGGCCACAGAATCTCACATAGCTACACCGTTGGTGGCCATCTTGGATTTGCAGGTATAACTTTCCTCAGGGTGCCTATTAGCCACCTCGCTTGGCAATTTGCAGTGGACTTTGCTGGGCCTTGCTGCACCTTGCTACATGGATGTCGGTTTTCAAGTGTCTATGCTTCTATCTCACTATGGGATGTATTATTGATATTTTGATTCTTTGAACCCTGAAGTAGTGTGTGATTTGCAGACAGACTTTAAACTATTTTGCACACTTGTTTGAATTCTGAAGACTGGGTAATATGTTCTGGTAAAAGTTCCTCCGACGGAATATCATTGAACCTAAAAGTAAATTTCATATGTATACAAATATTAATGTGTGTTCTGTATAAGTCATTAGATTTCCAGTATGTGAAGAGATTGCTATGTGCGGGGAATCGCAGAACATTAATGATGTGTCTTATGCTTTCAGTTTACAGCAATCAATTAAACTCTATTCATCATTCAATATGAAGTATAAAGCGACACAGCGTGAGGCAAAATGTCTAAATTAGGGAAATATGCAAGTGTACATATTTTTAGCAATATATTCCTGTCTCTTTATATCTAGCGCTAAATAATTCCCAGTACCTTGTCAAAGCACACAGAGTGGGTTATACAGAGGTGTTCCTAACGTGTATGGTTTCAACGTTACAGTTATGTTCAGTGTTCCATTGACAAGTTACTTAAGATATCTTGTAATCTTGTTAAGATCCACTACAGTCTGCATCTGCCTTGATCACAGAACTGAAAGAAAAGAATGTGGAGTTCTGTGTCTCTGGTTTTTCTCTTATGCTATTCTCTTTTTCCCACTTCTACTTCTGGCTCTCATGTTCTAGTACATGTGGCCATAGGTGGGGGCAATGATAGACAGACAAGAACATTGTTTCAGTTGGATTGTGTCTGCAATGTTAGCAAAAAACCTGAAAAAAACAAAGAGGTGTGGGGTGCTCACAGGTATTCTTATTAGCTGCCAGAATGGCCCTATTTACACTTGCCTATTCAATCATTCAGAATAGAGAAATGTAATTAGATTATTCAGATTGGCTGCTAACTGCTAATCAGAATAGCTCGTGTGAACTCTGTGAATTGTCCTTGAGTCATGTGTAGTTAGGCAATATAGCAGCCGTCCGTGGAACACATGGGAATTACTGCCTCCACTTTATTAAACCATTGTAGGTAGAAGCAGGTCCTTCAAAAATGGTGAATCTGTGTCCGGATTTGCTTTCAAGGGCTAAAAATAAATATCCTCCTCCTACTCAGCTTGCAGCAGCAACAGTGGTCACAACTCGTATAATTTCAAAACCCCTTCACTGAGGTGGGGAAACTCCTTCTTAAAGATTTGATGGATAAGTTAGTGGCAATGTGTGCACTTCTGAGCACATCAAACTACTAACATTGGTTTCATTTGAGTGGAGTTAAATTCCATATAATAAGTGTTTGGAGATTCTTCTATAAGGAAAAATGTAGGATCAAAAATGCATTTGAGCGTGTTAGCTTATTTGGACTTACATGCCACCTAACGTGATTCTCCCCAAGAAACAATTTGAAAATGAATCTCAAATGGGGACTTGCTATGCAATAGGCTATAGTGCTCTTCATGTAAGTAATGACACTCCGGATGGATTGTTAATGGATCCACTTGGCAGCTTATAGATAAGTAAATAGCTGGAACATCTGTGTACACAAAGTCATTGTTACAGCAAAATAAGTATCTTGTGAAACCAAAATGTATTTCTATGGTTTGAGAATACCTACTTTAGATCCGAACACATATGGAGTGTTCAATATTAAATTCTCAAGCACCGTACATAAATTGATTTTTGTGTGTTTCCGTGAGTGCTTATTTTGAAAGTCTTTGCATGTGTTTTTTTAAAGAGTGAGGGTTGAATTCATTACTGTCCAATATATTTCCAGTAGAACAAATAGCTCTAGAGGGATCATTGCTAAGACTCGCTTTTTTAATATTTATGTCACCCAATGGCCAAATTGATACATTCCTTCGGTTCAATTTTTCAAACCATGCTGATGATACCCAGTTGACTTTGGGGATGGAGGAAGATCATGGGTTTAACATGGCGTGGTTTAAAGAATTTCTCTCTACCACAGCAAAATGGATGTTCAATAATGCTCTAAAACTAAACTCAGATAAGAAGGTTTTAGTTTTTGCTCAAGACAATTTGGTGAGATGGTTGATAGCCCACGGATTAAGGAGCTCCCCAGTTACCCAGCTCAGTGATAAAGAACCTGGGGGTGTACTCAGTGACATACTATCTCTCAACGCCCAGTTAAATACAACCATGTTTACCAGATTTTTTTCAACTTAATTTTCTCAAAAACAATTTCTATTTTTGATTGTAGAAAGGCGGAAAAGTGCACCACATTCAATAATCCTTTCAAGAAGGGATTACTGTAAGAGCCTTACATACGCGTTGCCAAAGCTGGACTGGCAAAACTTGAGGTGCTGCAGAACACAGTGATTCATTTGATATACAAACTTAGAAGGCCACATGTTACTGCATTCGGATATAAATTACATTGGTTACCTGTTGGGAAATGTATCCAATGCAAGTCCCTCTGCATGGTCCATCAGGTACTTCACAATTTGGCACCATGGCAGCTCCAGGAAATGTTTTTGAAGTCAACCCTTAGCCACCCTCTTCGCTCAGGCAACGATTATAATCTGGAGAACACCATGTTGAAGAAATCCCTTTCAGGAGGCACAGCTTTTAGCTGTATAGCAGGATCACATTAGCACATACCTTTAATGAGATTCCTTCACACATTTCTTTCAGAAAAGTTAATAAAATCATGCTCTTTGCTTAAGAATGATTTAGAGTTAGTGTAGTGCAGTAACCTTCTAAGCTCTCACTGCCAGGATGCTAGCTTCCACATCAGTAAAATAACATAAAATAACATAACAGAATGTCACATAACATAACCATTGGGCCAGATGTCTTTGCAAAATGTTTTGTTCTTCCATAGTTCCTGGATCTTGGTTCTGTAAAGTACCGGCAGGAATGTTATGCAAATTACATCAGCAGTAAGCAGCACAGTTGTCAAGTAATAGGGTACTGCTACTGTATTGTATTGGTAGGGCTAACACTTTATATGCTTACTTATTTACTGTGGGATAATTTAATGTTTCAGTCAGGAATGTTGTACAATATCACATCAAGCTGACAGGACGTAAGGGGGAAAGCATGCAATACACATGCAAATACTGTTTATTTCTCAGTATTAACATATTTTACACAGTTTTGATTGGTTGCTGCTGTGTAGTCATTCATTACGAAATGCCTGCAAGAAGCAGGAGGTGAATTTTCAGAGTTGTTTTGTACCCTTGCAGGGAGTTTCTCACCAGAACTGTCAGTCGGAATGAGTTCCAGTGTAGGGGGCCCAAAAAATGGAACCAAAACTAAAGGTGTTGCATTGTGACCTGGGTACGGGTAGAAGGGACTGACAAGCAGATATTAGGTTGTGAGTGGGGAAATTGAAGGTGAGGATGTTTTGAGAATGTCCTGTGGTGGCTTTGAAGACAAACGTTAGAAGTTTAAAGAGGCAGCCTTGTCCTTAGTCAGTCAGCCTGGTGATGCTACTGTGAGGTCAGATGACTAGAGAGTATGAAAGACTATGGTCTTGAAATGTAATGCGTTGGCAAGAGGAGAGAATGAGTAATAAAGAAAGCCTTCTGGCAGACTATTGCAAGAATCTAGTTTACCAGTTAATAGTGAGTTGATCATTGCATTTGCTGTGTGGAAACTGATATACAGACACATTTTCTGTATGTTTAGAACCTGATCTTGCTGTGGTGGTTTCAGTGGTGATGACGTATTTCATATGCATCGTTGGGATGAAGAGGTTGGCATGGTTTCGGGTGGAGTGCGCGAAGGTCAGATTACCAGAAAGCAAACAGATTGAGCTGGTAATAGAGGTCGATGAAGTCGTACATATGGGACCGCTGTTTTAGAAGAATTCAGCATCAGAAAGCAGAGGTTCATACAGTGGTGAGTGGCAGTGAGGCAGTGAGATATGAGCGATGGGGATGAAGTTGGGAAAGTTGGGAATGAAATGAAGATTTGAGTGTCATCAGCATCTAGGTGGTAGGAAAAGCCAAAAGAGATACTGATGGAAGCCATAGGAGGTGGTATGTTGGGGGAAAAGAAGGGGACTGAAAACCAACTATTATTAGACACCAACTGGTAGTTGAGAGTGAGGAAATTGCTTGGATTGCTAAGATATGGAGAAAGCATAGTCAGACACGAGGGATGAAAACCATTTGAGGTCATAGTTAAGGAGGCCATGGTTCTTTAGGGAGCCTCTGTGCACTTTAAATACCACGGACCAGACATCTGTTGCTTTTTGGCAGATGTCCTGCATTTTCCAATCTCTAAATAAGGCCTGCAGTCTTTTGTTGGTACATCAAAAGGAATCTAGGGCAGGAATTGACTGCAACTGGGATGTTTTTGTACTGATGGCCTGCGGTTGACAGATGCAATACTGTCGTGCATATCTACTACTTTATTTGGGCATATATGGCTACCAGTGTCACTGATGAAATAGGACAAAACTGTACCTGTGCAAACAAATTGTATACCCTGAACTGCTGCTTATTTCTCATTTGAAATGTGCCCCCTCCCTAATGCCATGTCCAATGTGCCCTTGTAGGAATATGAAGCTGGACAATCACGAGGCATATTTCCTCATTCAGTGTTGCTTGAGTTACTATTGTGATCAGCCGCGGCCCATGCAGGTAAAAGCGGTGCGATGGTGGGGCAGGGTAGGGGAGGTTTCGACAGACGACTCAGAGGTAAAATTAATTATTTATTTCATTTTCCCTCATGGCCATCTATTGAATCCCCCACAACCCGGCCCCACCGCCCCACTCTTATCTGCACTGGCCGTGGCTGATTGTGATCCCTTCCTTTAGTCTTAGACTGAGATAAACTAATAGCAGCAGCCATGTAGGTCTCCACTCTTGGTCAGACAGCTACTTCTGTTGCATTGTTCCCTTTAGAATCAATTCCTTCCCTCCTGTGCACCACATTATGCTGCTGTCAATAGCAGCTTGTCTTGCAGCACACCAATCTTTCTCTAGAGCTGTTTAGCCTTTTGAATATTTGATTCTGTTTAGGTGGCAATGTGGAAGATGCTTCCTTATGCAGAGCCAATAGCAGAGTTTCGATATTTGCAATCTAAGATGTAAATCACCCAGTACCATTGTGTGAGTCTGCAAGGGTTGAGATTCCTCAGCAGTAAATTTCCTTTGAATGGCTGCACATGCCACAGAATATTTATCCTTCATCCAGCCTGTGAGTGGTGCAAAACCATTGGTGTAAAAGATCATCCAATACTCATGTAAAGGTGAAACATATAGAGTTGGTGGTAATGTTTGCTGTTATTGCAAGAACTCATGATTTCTAAGTACAAGAACCTACTTAAACTGTATAACAAAAGGCACCTGTGTTGATGCCCATGGAACCCAGCAGAGACAGAGGACTCGAGTTAGGATTACTTACTTTAGTAGCTGATTCTAAAGTAAGTATGGGTAGGGGAACTACAAAGTCCTGTAGCCATGAATTTTTTTCATCAGTAATGGGCCTTGTAGTGCTCTTGACCTGTTGTTTTTACTGAGTGGAATAAGGGCTGAGAGGCAGGGCGTAGTTCATCTTGAAAGGACCAGAGTTGGTGCTACTTGTAATGTAGGATTGAAGATATATTCTGTAGTGATGAAATAATTAAACTAAACCACAGGATCTTCAACGTAAGTCTTTATTCACCAGAGCCCTCAACAGTGCCTAAATCACACAACAAGAATAAATCCCAAACAATTCAAACTCTCAGGCACAGAACAAGTACAGAACATGATAGGAACAACATACAAATTACAGGCAACAAACACAAAACCATAACAGAAGACTGCAGATAATCCATAATATGAAGTGATAATGAAAAGACACAGCAAGAAAATTATTCAGCAATAAGTCTGCTGGGCTTCCTTATGGGACAGGAAGTCATTTGAAACTCTTAACTTCCACTTCGAGACAATGAACTTCCACTTGGAGATCCTAAACTTTCATTTTTAGTAAGTTAGCACTCTTCTTGGGGAAATTCACTTCTGTTGAGTGAGGACACCATGTCAACATCTTCAAGCTTGATTATCCTTTCCATCTTCCACCACTCTTTGTGCAACACTTTCACACCATTCCCTCTAATTCTCTCCACTTTCAAAACTTTCCTAACCTTGCAACTCCCCTTCATAGGGTTCAATGGACAGTTAATTCTCGCCCAATGCACTCACTCTAATAGCCACTATGGACATCACTCTATGTCACTCATCATGGTATTTTTCGATTTCAACTCTTGTCTGAATTTCATTCTGCATCCTGAACCTTCCTCATCCATGGATGCCACTTACTCATCCATGCAGAACAAAATTTAGGAGGTGTGTTTCCCTTGAGCACTTCTAAAGGGGTGAAACCAGTGACCGAACATGGGCTGGGGCAATAAGACTCTGTCATACTGGCCACTGTCTTATGTACATCCACTTTCCCCACTCTTGGCCTACTGAATATATTCATCTAATGACCTTTACATAAGCTCAACAATCCCATTTCCATGGGGAGGACGGTACAGTGCAATCCGGTGGTGCTTGATGTTTCCCTCCCAAAGGAATTAGACAATTTATTTTTAAACAAGTTCTTCTCCGTTATCTGAGACAGTTTATTTGGTGAGCCCTTCCTGCATATAAACTACTCTCAAAACATTTAATCACAGACCTGGTATTTGGGTTCAGAGTGGCACACTGTTTAATCGTGATGTGTTTTGAAAATAGCGTCAATTCATTACCGGTCAGACGTGCACTGGTAAGGTGGTGTGTCTTGGTCTTATTCAAAAGTAAATCCACAGCATGGGGTACCATGACTGTGAGGTCAGTATCAAGCACGAGTCCAGCCGATTGTCTTATCGAGACAGCCACAACCGCGACCACTCTTGGACAGCTCGGGAGGGCTCTTGTGACAGGGTCAAGAACAGCAGAAAAATAAGAACACAGCCGCTGCTTATTTCCAAATTTTTGTGTTAGAACAGAAAGCACACAACTAGCCATCTCATGGATATATAATACAAATGGCTTGCTATAGTTAGGCGTACCAAGCACCGGAGCTGAACAAAGCACACTTTTTAATTGCTCAAAAGACTGCTGACATTCAGGTGTTCAAGGCAGGGGTCCATGCACATCTTTAGTAGTCAAAGCAAGAGGGGCTTTAGTTAGTAATGAATAATTTAGAAACCATTGGCAAAAATAGGAAGTAATGCCAATAAAGGAGCGCACATCTTTTTGAGTTTGAGGAATGGGTATTTTAACAATAACACTAGTACGCTCCAGAGTTAGCTTCCTACCCTCCTTCGACAGTAGGTGATCTAAATAGGTGACCTCCTGTCGACAATAATGGAATTTGGATAGAGAAACTTTATGTATGTGGTATGCCAGATGCAATAATTTAACTGTTCTGTCCCAGCAGCCTTGTTCTGTGTAGGAAGCGATGAGGAGGTTGTCAACATACTGAAGCAATACATTACCTGTAGGGAGATACAAAGAATCCAACTGACCCTTCAGGGCCTGACTATAGATACTCATACTTTTCGTATAGCCTTGGGGAGTGCGACAGAACCTAAAACTTCTACCAGCTAGGGTGAACCCATACAGATGTCTACTATCAGGATGAATAGGAATACTAAAGAACGCATTATTCAAATCAATGACGGAAATGAATTTAGCCGAAGAGGGAATCATTGTCAAAAGAGTTGTGATGTATGGGACCACTGGAAACTGGGAAATCACTATTTTATTAACTTCACGCAAATCGATCACAAAACGATAAACATTGTCATGGTCATCAGAGGAACCTGGGGGCGCCCTTTTAAGAATTGGAAGAATAGGGCTATTGCAAATATCAGCAGTCATCTCCTCAACCACACCATTCTCAATCAAATCCTGTATGATCGGTAGCAAGGGTCGCTCTCCTGCCTGCTGTATTTTATATTGAGAAACACAAGGTAAAATGGCACTATCTTTAACACTTATCGAAACGGGCGATATCTGCAACAATTCCACGTTTGTGTTGCCTGCTGCTCAGAGACTGGGTGGTATGTCTTTAAACTCAGCAAGAAGGGGGGCATCTTTGGACAGACACTGCCTAGTGCACACTACATCTGGACCCAGTGTCATGTAGACACCCTCTGGAGAAAAATAAATGGTGGCATGCTACTTTTTCAATAAATCCAGACCCATCAAATTCTCACCACAATTAGATGTCAATAAAAATGGTGAATCCACAGTGAAAGGACCGATTGTTAATGCAAGAGGATTTGAAATGGGGCTTACAACCGGTACACCAGAAAAACCTACAGATACAATATTATGGCCAGACAGAGCCACCCCAGGGACCAAAGAGCGAGAAATAGAACTGTTTGTTGCACCTGTATCCACCAAGAATTCCTTAGCTGAGCCATGCAAGTTCGCAGTAACATAAGGACCGCGTTGATCAACAGGTATCGGAGCTGGTAACTCACTCTGTCCCATGACATTCCTGTCACCTCATCTGTGTCATAATCATCATATTACTACTGTCCGCCCCAAGGGTCATCAAAATAATTATCAGAATGACCCTTGAGGCTGCAACATTCTGAATCCTGTCCGCTCTTCCAGCACCACGACCCCATCCATGAGAACCTCATCCTCTAGGAACCACGACCTTCTGCAACAGCACAGGACACTTGCTATGCCAAAGTCCCTCCTCCTTACGATATGCACACTGATTTGGTCCTAAAGGCGTAGAATTCCTGCTAGTGCGGGGAAGCTGCCAGGCCAAACCACCACGTCTTCTACCATTCCCTCTAGAAGCCTGCTTTAACAACGCTTTGGTCTTCAAATCTTTATGCTTCTTCTCTGTCTCCTCCTTGTCCTCATTCTCTCTATGCTAATAATACTGCGCCATATTCAGAATAACGGAAGGGGAAGAGGTGGACTAGGTGCTTTCAGAAGCCTGCAATTGAGTCGCAATCTTGGGAAGCAAATTTGAAACAAATCTATTAACAAACAATCGGACACCTCCCTCAATAGACAAATCATGTCCACTATAATCCAGAAACACATTTTCAAAGCAAGTGAAAACATCAGACACACCCTCATCTTTCTTTTGGAGACAAGCCGATAACTTGTCCCAATCATCCTTCTTCGGCAGAATAAGAGAATGCATATACGTTATAATGGGACCTGGCAAAGCAGGTATCTCTGCCCTGGCTTCCTGAACTAATCCCATGCTTTGATTTTATCTCATGTACCTCCCCGTTCCACCACATGATCTTGTGTTTGCACTTACCTCCAAATATCAACCAGAACCAACAAACCAAAGAACATTTCAATATCATCAAGTGTCATTACTGTGGAAGAAGCAGCTTTAGTCAATTCTTTATAATAGGATCGGGTAAGTAGGTTTTAAGAGACAATACTTTACTTCTTTTCCATAGAGTATAAACCCATTTGTTCTTGAAAACGGGCTGCTACACCTGGTCTAATAACAACAATGTACTGTATCTCGGGGTGATATATAGGGTGAAACTCCCACATCAGAAACTGGGATACTGAAGTGGGACTTTTCTCAATTAACCTAACCCGGTATGCAATTAAAGTCGCAATACTACCAAAAACTTCATCAGGCCCCATATTGGTAACACATACATGATCGTTAATATCATACAAAATCTGTGGTGCTGAATCTTTAAAACACTGCTCCCAAAGACCAATCAGAGTAGCAGACATATGACATATGTTTAAGGGCATGCTGTTGTACAAAAGGCTGATAATCTTTCATCACATTCCACACGTATTCCACACTGTAAATAGGATTTCGAACCGCTGGGCAAGCTGATTAGCTACTACCCTTTTTTTTTCATCTCCCACGTCAGATTGTACCAACGTCTGCCCCATACGTTCCCTGAATTTCATCCAGTCTCTATCCTCCAGTCCGCGTACTGGTGACCCACTACTCAGTGATGTTGGGGGATGAAAAAACAGGGTGGGAGTAGAAACAGAAGTAATAGGCACTAACGTTGCTGCTGGCTGTGTCGTAGGTGTAAGAGCTGGCAAAAGGGACACTGAAAAATAGGAGTGGCAGGGATACTGACAGGCATTGTTGCCGCAGATGGCGAAGATAAAGAAAAAACAGGAGGTGCTGTAGCCAAAGCAGTCTGATCAACAGTAGCAGGAGCGGAAACAGCAGAGACAGAAGGAGCGGGTGACTGAGACTGTGAGGAAATAGCAGGGTATATTCTCTGCGGTGCATATAGTGGCGGGGTTCAAGTATCTAGCAATTGTTTCATGAAGGCATCATTTTCTTCTCGGACTACATAAGATTTATCAATCTGCAATCGAAGCCTCCTATCTGTATGTTCAATCCCTATCTCTTGTTTCTCTCTTTCATGCGCTACAGCTTTCTGAGTCAATGTTTGCATTCTCTCCTTCCGCCTCAGTTTAGCTTCCTTTTGCTACGTTCGAAGAGAATCAAACATAGACTGCCTACTTCTCTTCGCAAACAATTTTTCCTGTAAGAAACCAATCTTTTGCTCATCAAAAGAATCAGTCAATGGCCACTGCAACTCGGCATTGTCCCTCGTATATTTGTTTCACAATTTACTAAACATACTATGGCCATGGCCATGCTTCACATACATATCAAAATTCGGAGCGCCTTCTGGAGGGACTGGCTGCCTTTCTTCCAATTTAGCATCAGCAGAACAACAACGACAGCCCAAACAAAACAATTTGCTGGGACCTGGCACTCTGAAAAGAAAACAAGTTCTCCACTTATGCCTGGCAAAGTATTTGCAAACACTTTTATCCAAAGTCGGTACTCAGACTGCATCAAATACAAACCAAAATGGTGCAATATCCACAAAGAACCAAAACAAAGTCACCTGGTATATGCAGGTCAAACAAAGTTATTCTCCACTACCAACTCTTCTGACCAAACGGTCTGATCCAAGGGTTTCGCCGTTCAGGACTCCAGTCGGGATGACCACTGGGCGGGGCACCATCCGGCAGGACAGAAGGGGCCACTGCAAGTACAAGGACTCTCTCAGGCAGGGATCCATGATCCGTCTGTCTGACCTGACGATGTCCCCGACCTTCCCACCTGTCCGCAGGAGGAGATGGGTCACTCACCCGAAGAAGTCCCTGTTTGGGCGCCAACTGAAGGAAGAGGTCCGTTTAGGGTCACCGGGTCACCCAGGACCACCTCTCAGCCTTCCATACCAAATGAAGAGTCGGTCAGACAGTAGAGAATACAAACCAAGTATATGTTTAGTCAGATACACTTGAGTGGAGCCCTGTCTTTCCAGTCGCTTAGGGGTGCTGCAGAGAGGACTGACTTCAACAAGCATAGAGATGGATTGTGTACATTGCAGAACCAAGGAAGGCACACACATAATGGAATTTTCCAGGCAGATGCAGCTAAAACAAAGGAGTACAGAAGGATAAGTATCGATTCTGAGACTGGGCATACACTAGCTCTGTCTGAAGGTCATTCTGTGCGTGCCCGCCGCTAGAGAAGTGGGAGGAAGCCTCTATCTAGTGGGAAAGGTATGCGTTAATAAGAACAGTGTATTCATTGGCAAGCAAGGCCCAACCTTGAAGTAAAGAAAGAATACCAAGAGACATTTCTCGAAAAGGCACAAATTAGTTTCAATCATGATTCAAAATGGCGAGCAAACGTTAAAAGGTGCCTAGGAATGCTAACTTGACATAGAACAATGCGCAAGCAATGAGATTTGAGTATTTTCATTTTAACACAGTGCCAATTCAAGTCCCTGAACGTGCCTTTTCCTTTTTCCAAAAAACAACACAACACAAATTTGCATTTTATCTTAGTTCATTGAAAGTTTTTTTGTTTTTCTTAGAGTTTTATATATAACGAATTAGACCCAAAGATATCAGGTATCAGAGCGCTTTACATAGCACCAGTTTCGTTACATGAGGACACATTCATTTTTGTTAGGCACAGGGAGATTAAGTGATTTGCCCAGAACCACAGGATGTTGAGTGTCAGAACCTGTTTCCCCAGCTTCAACGTCGACCGCTTTGTAGTGTAGTTCCTATTATCCCAATAGGCTCTGCGCATTGGAATAATATCTTCAATAGTATAGACGTAGGACAGAGGTTAACTAGGTCTTCTACTGACGATATTAGACTTAAGTTTTGTGTGCCAGCTAGCTCAGAGTTCACTAGAAACATTCTCGAATAGGCAAGGAGGGGTTTAACCTCCCTGGAGAGACAAGAAGGGATTTAGTTTCTGACAACCATAGAACATGACAACTTTGCTTTCCCTGATCAAGAGTATATCTCTAGAGTCGTGTGAAAACAAAAGACAGCTATTTTACTCAGTCAATAAGTGCATACTTAGTTTCACCAGATTGTAGAGAAAAGAAAAAACGGGCGTGTTCAATAAAAGGTGTTATTTATTGATCAGTCTCTTTTCTCATACAAGAGAAATGAATCGCTACAATTGCAATACTTAAGGTTAAGTAGAATGCATATAATAAAAGCAGGATTATAAAATAATACTGTAAAAGCATTGATATGGTTTCTTAGCCATATGATACTTTAAAATGGATAAAAGATATACATACATATATACATTGACTAATCGTACTCAACTGGTGCTTCTAACTACGCCTACCCCGGTGTACCTGACCTAAGCCTAATACGTGGGAGGGAGTAAGTAAGTAGCAGTTTAAGTTAAGTTTGTTTTGCCAAGAATCTGACTCAAGAATTCTCTGTAAGGGGTTAGTCAGTTCAGTACCTGGGATTTAGAAGGCAGGAGGGCTGGTATCTCTTTCTCAGGACTCGGTATCCCAGTTACCCGCGAGGGCAAGCTGGAAAAGCTGGAGGCTGGATTCCTCGGCAAGAGGAAAGGCAGCGTCTTCCTCAGCGCGTCAAAAAGGGAGGGGCAGCGTCCGTGGGCTCTCTGCATCAGCTGGGCTCTCCGGCAAGTATCGCTGCTCCAAGCTCATCACCACCGTGTGTTTGCTCAGGGCAGCGTCGGTATATTTATACCTGAAAGGTGCCGGGTTTGACGTAAGGATGGACATAAGACATCAGTAAGGATGTCATTAAGAACTGGTCGGTCTTACATTCTTTACAGGAGTTCTCGAACAAAATCAAAACAATAGCAGCGGGGGATTTCCCAGGTTTGCTGGAGGCTTGGTTTGTTTAGAGAACTCGGTGTGCTTTCTAGGGGGCTGGAGGAATAGTGCTTGCTCAATGTGACAGCATGCGCTATGACTTAATCTGAAAACGGGTTTCTGTGCCGTTGTATGGATATTAGTGAATTATAACCGGACAAGGGTCAGAAATAGGAGTATCGATACAGGTCCCTAGATAAACATACTACACCCACTCCACGCATTTATGTCCATATTTACTAACCTAAGCAATAGTAAACATAACTAATAGTGCATGGGTATATCGAACCACCCCAAAATACATTTTTTGTATTTGAAAAAATGGCATTTGCGAAATACACGAAAATGAGTATAGGTACTGTATGCATTCAAGCAGTGTAATCATTCAAAAAAGGATGCACATTTATATCAGCATGAATGATTTGCGAAAATAACACATGAAATGGCTCTTAATACAGAAGAAAAAGTGCGAGACCACTTCATCACATATAAATACAATTACTTGTAAATAAGCTAGAGGTTGAGGTAATGTATTGTGAGTTCCTAAAAATAGAAGCTCTGTTCTCTAAGAATATTTTTACTCTAAGCAGAAGATAAGTGCCAAAAAGGTAAATATTTTGGATTTGGGAAAAAAGTTTTCGTTTTCAGGGGAAGAAGGAAAAAAGTTCTCAGTGGCTTTGTTTTTCAAAGCTGAAGGCCAAATTCAGAGTTCAGGGAACGCTGTGTGCACGTTTGCTTATAGTCACTCTCTCTGTTCCGGTGAAAACATCATTTCAGACAGACTCTCAAAAAAACAGTCTACTGCCTCAGGTGAAAGTTCGACCAAGTTGGAAAATGTCACTACCATGCAGTCATGCGCATGTTCGCTTTCAGTGATGTTTCGATCAGCATTGCTTACAGAAGGTCGTACCCGGTTGATGCTGCTCTCATCCTGTACTTCACTACCCTTCAATCGTAGTGGTGAAGTCTCCACGAATGCCGTCATCAGGATAGGTAGCCGCTGGGGACAGCACAATGCATGAGCCTTTACTGGACCCAACAAAGTATCTGCATCCAATGGTACTTCTGATTGTAGTGTAAGACAGGTGTCCAACACGCATTCTTCGCCGCATAGCATGCATCTAAATACAGGTAAGACACAATTCTGCCATATGGGTCTGAATGAAAGAAACCAGGTCATATTCAGATCTCTTAGCCGGGCTAATCCAAGGACTTTAGTTATGCGGTCCCGGTAGCGTATAGCTAGGATCGTTTCTTCCATTGTTGCTGGAGTCTTGTCTGTGACATGGCTTGCCATAACGAAGCAGGAGTAGCAAAAATAAAATGCCTGCTACGAGTCCCAACAGGAGTGGAAGTCCGCCAAAGATGGAATGGAGGAAATTAGGAAAAATACCCAGGACTGCTTTGAATGGTGTTAACAGTCCCGAAAAAACGGTCTTAAATACACTCGCGATACCATTTGTATCAGAAATATTTAAGATTTCGTTTAGCATTTCTGCGAAGTGTAGGGGGCAATTTGTTGATAACAATGCATGTATCTCTCTCGTTGTCCTTGCAACTTGGAGATCATACGTTTCTTTTGATGACGTCAAGTGAACTGGCGTCTGTAGGAGCACAGTCTTCATTCTGCTTAAAGTATCAATTCGAATAGAAGAGATTTTCAAACTGGGCCAAATTTTTCCCTCCCTGTCTGGAGTGTCATTCGGAAACAATACTCGCTCACAACAAGTGACCATGGAGCTCACGCTTACGAGATAAGGTTTTCCTGGCAGCAAGCCACAACATCTGCGATCTACAATTAGAATGTAACTCCCGTTAGAAAGTCTTCTAAAGAATGGTTCTATTTGTGTTGCAGGTGTGCCGAGCTGGTGACATGAAAGGTTATTTGAAGTCCCTTCACAGGCCCCATGCAAACTTATACCCTGACACAGAAGTATACCACTTAGTGATTTTTCACAATTATTACCACTAAGAAATACACTATGTCCTTTATTACTGTAACATGTGTGTGTATAAGTTAATTTCCATGTTGACTTAATATATCCTTTACCCAACCTTTCATACTGGCCTGCCTGTATATATTTTTGGCAGTATCGAAACTGGAAAGTCGTTATCGGAATAGTTATTATCCCATGTATTATCCATTCAATGACAGGTCGTTCTGACATTGTCAATGGTAATCTCTCAAGTTTTTCAATGCTCAGAATTGTATAATCTGCACCCTTTTGCGCCAAGCTGATTTGTGTATCAGTAAGGTTAAAGATACTGAATAATGACGTTGTGTTGATTAAACGCCAAGGCACGTAGCCTGAACGCAGATTTTGTAACGTCCAGCCAAGCTGTACAATAGAACACAATTGGGACTGACCGTGTTGCAACATCAGTAAGTCTTGCTCTATTATATCGATTGCAGATGATACAATACTGTCCAGTGAATATATTCTGGAAGACAGAGTCATTAACCCATTGTCCACAACAGAAAGTGATTTTTCCAAATGAACACGGTCAATTTCCCGTATTTTCTCTGCTGTCTCAATTTGAGTTTCTTTCCAAGCTTCGTTGTAAGCTGCATATATAGAGGCCGCTATGAAACGTTTTTGACGCTGTTTGCGTGGTCCCATAATGAAATCACGCAAGTCAGCACCTTCTTTAAGTAAAGTCAAGTGTTGCTTAATTTCAACCAGTGTGGATGTTTGTAGCCATTCGAGGCAGAGTTTCCCTACACTGTAAGTAGTTACAATCCCTGGATGTTGTCTCTGGGAGTATCTAGGGTCTGGCCTGGTCAATGTGAACCCCTGTATTTTGTTCAGGAATCTATGTTGACAGTTATTTGCGTCTGTGGGCCAGATCAACCATTTTTTCCAATCAGGATGTGTTCTGTTTTGGTTTAAAATATGGGATACGTCTATTTCAACTTCTGTAGTGCTATTACTGTCAGGGGTTGGCTTTGGAATAGACGGTGTGCCGCTCGCTTAGAGGTTTTTCTGTCCAGCAAGCATTGCCCTTCGCTACAGGAGTAGCATTCCAGACCCTTAAATTGCCGGATAATCGAGCGTGAGGAAAAGACCAACTCCGTGGCCGCAGAGGAGGTGAGAGGCGCGGCCCCCGGGACTGCGAGGACCAGCATTCACCACCAACAGCTGGGTCCTCTTCCCGCGTGAGCCGCGCCCCCTCCCAGTGCCACGCCTCCAGCTGACTGCATATCACCTCTCGCGGCCCCCGCTACGCGGGAGCCGCGAGCTTAGAGGTTTTTCTGTCCAGCAAGCATTGCCCTTCGCTACAGGAGTAGCATTCCAGACCCTTAAATTGCCGGATAATCGAGCGTGAGGAAAATACCAACTCCGTGGCCGCAGAAGAGGTGAGAGGCGCGGCCCCCGGGACTGCGAGGACCAGCATTCACCACCAACAGCTGGGTCCTCTTCCCGCGTGAGCCGCGCCCCCTCCCAGTGCCACGCCTCCAGCTGACTGCATATCACCTCTCGCGGCCCCCGCTACGCGGGGGCCGCTCGCTTAGAGGTTTTTCTGTCCAGCAAGCATTGCCCTTCGCTACAGGAGTAGCATTCCAGACCCTTAAATTGCCGGATAATCGAGCGTGAGGAAAATACCATCTCCGTGGCCGCAGAAGAGGTGAGAGGCGCGGCCCCCGGGACTGCGAGGACCAGCATTCACCACCAACAGCTGGGTCCTCTTCCCGCGTGAGCCGCGCCCCCTCCCAGTGCCACGCCTCCAGCTGACTGCATATCACCTCTCGCGGCCCCCGCTACGCGGGGGCCGCTCGCTTAGAGGTTTTTCTGTCCAGCAAGCATTGCCCTTCGCTACAGGAGTAGCATTCCAGACCCTTAAATTGCCGGATAATCGAGCGTGAGGAAAAGACCAACTCCGTGGCCGCAGAGGAGGTGAGAGGCGCGGCCCCCGGGACTGCGAGGACCAGTATTCACCACCAACAGCTGGGTCCTCTTCCCGCGTGAGCCGCGCCCCCTCCCAGTGCCACGCCTCCAGCTGACTGCATATCACCTCTCGCGGCCCCCGCTACGCGGGGGCCGCTCGCTTAGAGGTTTTTCTGTCCAGCAAGCATTGCCCTTCGCTACAGGAGTAGCATTCCAGACCCTTAAATTGCCGGATAATCGAGCGTGAGGAAAAGACCAACTCCGTGGCCGCAGAGGAGGTGAGAGGCGCGGCCCCCGGGACTGCGAGGACCAGTATTCACCCCCAACAGCTGGGTCCTCTTCCCGCGTGAGCCGCGCCCCCTCCCAGTGCCACGCCTCCACTTTTCCAAATTGAATTTAAGCAAGGCCAATAACGCGCACCGCGGGACGCGCGCGGGTCGTAGCCAGGGCGAAGCCCGGGCCAAGGGCGGGCCCGTTTTAGCCCGTTCTAGACTGTTGAAGGCTGGGCTGGGCCACCACCCCTGGCCTGTGCATGCGGTAGGTGTATTGTTGCAGCTCGATACCTGTCTTCCACCCATAGTGTGCAAAAACCTTTTCTTAAACATCAAACTATGACCAGGGGGAGCAGAAGCAAGACTGCAATGGCTAATGCCCTGGTCACCGGCCCAATTGATCAATTTATTTCCAGAACAAATGACACTATCAACCTGAGTATATCCTTATTAGTGCGAAGGGTATGTCAAGAACTTGCAGCAGCAAGAAGGTCATCACTGGGCCCCTTGGCCTCCGCCCAAACCCCATTAAAACCATCCATAGCCTCTTCTATTCTACAACCTCAACCGCAGTTAAATGTCCAGGCAGATATCCACTCGCTACCGAAATCCATCGATCTTTCAGTCTCAAATCTTACATCGGACAATGAATCAGTTTGCGATTTGGAAAACACCCCCGATTTACAACTATTGCATTCCCAGGATCAGGTTACTCAAATCCAGCAAATAGGGGTAAAGGAGGGTGCTGTCCCCAAGCAAGGAAAAGATGTTGCCGCAAACCCACCCATTTCGACCACAGTTGGGAAAGTTTGTAACCTAAGTAACGAAAATAAACAACTTTTGGACAGTTTCAGGGAAATACTCAAGTACCATCTCCAACCCCTTGAACGTAGCATAATGATTATTGAAAAACAGCTAGCAAAATTAACACAAAAACCTCTAATCCCACCAAGAGGGGGCAATCAAATTTTAGGAATTACCACTACTAATGCTAGCCCTTTAACTGCTGGCACCCAAGGGGTCCATAAATCCCATGGAACAAACTTGTCAAAACCACAAACCTCTCAAGTCATACAAACTAATCTTAAGAATCTCAAGAATCCACAACCCCAGGCTCCCCTACTACGTAGAGAGGTGACCGAGAACAAGGATAAGACTGGGTCTATTTCTACTCCCACTCAGCTTGCACCCCCTCAATCCTGTCTCACTCAGTTACCTCCTGTAAAGGCTACCCTTCCCTTAACACAGACGCCGATCCCACCAGTTGTACCACGGCTTCCCTTGCCAAACACATTTGGTGATGAGAAAAAGGGGCATAGGCCAAGACGCCCGTTTCATCTTCCGCGCGAAGCATCCCCCTTTACCGTAATTCTTACGGGTGTTCCTGAGCTTCCAGATTCTGCCAAAGAACCATCCTGGTCCTTACAAAACAAGGTTTTACAGTGGCTAAATATCAACAGGCCCACACAATCGGCATACACCAGCAGATTTTCCACCGCACGAAGAGTCCCGTGGGTAGGGTCAGAACCAAAAACCATCCAGGGAGACTGTATAATAGTCAACTGTGAAGATCCAGCCACAGTAGACCATATCTGTTCCTGGCCAGCCCTAGCTAAGAGCGGAGGGATAGACGCCTATCGTCTTTCCTTCTTTTATCCTCCAACGTATAATACCCAGTATTTGATGCCTCAAAACTGGAACAACCTTTAGAGAGGGCTTGGAATTATGAGGAACCATGGCGCTCCCACAGAAAAATCAATAGAGATTGGGAAACGCGGAATTGGCTCCCAATTAGAGAACATGTCCCTATGACAGGATGGCGAGGTATACCAACTAGAAACAAATATGACTGTCTGGAAATGGTCGATTGACCGCCAGCCACCTCATATATTAATAATCAGGTACAGAGGCCCATATCACCATCTGAAGGTCTAGAAACACCCCGTGAGCGACCTATTCATAGCCCTTCACAAAACATTAACTGTATTACTGCTTCACGCCCTAGCGGTCAAACCCTCCTCTCTCATTGTTCCCCCTATATTTCAACACAAATAGAAGAAGAGGAACCTATAATCTCTTTTGATCCGCTATCCAGCATTCCGCACACAAATGACACAGACACTATAAAGATAGTCTCATCAGATCATCCCCAAACATGTAATCATCCTACAGTAAAGAACTTACAACTATCATTTTTATTTTGGAACATTGCAGGACTCCGATCCAAAATAAAATCTCAAACATGGGTGGATAAAATAACAGCGAACCATGTAGTCTGCTTCCAAGAGACCTGGTCAACAGCCCCGGTCCATCTGGCGGGCTACAAAACCTTTACTATCTTAGCCACACAGGGTACACTTGGCAGACCCAAGGGAGGGTTAGCGATATACGTAATAAACACTCTTCCTCCGTCAACAATTACAACTTTAAAAGAGGAAGCATCCTACCAAATTTTACAAATCCTTTTTAAAAACAGTTTTGTATATCTTCTGGTTAATTTGTACAATAACCCTTCGCAAACAGACTGCTCAAGGATGGTTAACGAAATTACCACTATTTTAAAGATTCAACTGAACAAGTTAACGTCTCATACCGTGTACATCATCTGGGGAGGAGATTTCAACACTCCATTATGTCCTAACTACAAAAATGGTAATGCGAACTGTGGACTGATTGATGAATTCGATAGCCCTTTGGCCCATTTTTCTCACTCTATAAATGGCTCACTTCTTAACGAGAGCTTTTTTCCCTAGAGCTTGATTATGCAAATCAACTAGTATACCCCCAACTCGATTTCGTTCCAACATTTCATGGCCGGGGCCTATCAAGTACAATCGATTTTATACTATGCTCACAAAACTTAAGGGGCCAACTGAAAAAATTCTCTACTGGCACAGACGTCAGCAGCGACCATTTTTCAAATAAAATTTTAATACAGACAAAAATCGTTTCACTAGACATAAACACAAGAAGCCTCCTAACCCAAGAAACTCTAAGAATGGCTAAGGCGAACGGTTTTTCCGTAAAGTGGGCAAAAATCGATCCTGAGGCACTAACAGCGCAGGTTATCAAAAAAGTTAATCCCTCTGTCACGGTCTGCCTAGACCCTAGCTCTTCGCCCGAATTAATCCTCAGTAGCTTTGAGAGGATTTTGAGAACAATAAAGGAGGAACTAATGCGCACAAATTCACGCAAGTCATCGACTGAGAGGTGGTTTAATCCTGGATGCCGCAAAGCTCTCTCAAATCTTAAAACAGCCCTGCGGACAATCCCCAGGAATCTCCCTGAGATTGCTAGCCTGAGAAAACTCTATAAGGACGAAAGGGCAAAACGCATTAAGGAAATAAAGGCGAATTTGTGGCTCCAACTCCACGAAAGCTGTAGAGCGAGGGATAGTGGTCACTTTTGGCAAGTGGTCAAATCCCCTTTTTTGTCAGATCCGGCATTGGTCCAACGCCTTGACGTGGCAGTGACAGCGGAAGACTAGGTTGCTCATTTTACGGGAATTTTCGGGGGGCCCCCAATTAAGTTCAACAGAGGGGGAACCTTCTTTTCCACCAACACCTGTTTCTAAGACGCACCCAATAAATATCTGCTTTGACCATGGTGAAGTAGTCAGAGCTCTGAAGGCCTCCAAAGAAGGAAAGGCCCCCGGACCAGACGGGGTTCCGGCAGACTTTTTTATCCATAACATCGAGCTTTGGTCTCCACTCCTCACCCAAGTACTGACAGCAGTAACAACAGTAGGCCTGATAGACTCTTGGTCATCATCAATTCTCCTACCTATCTTCAAAAAGGGGGATCGAAACGACCCGGTCTGTTACAGACCCATCTCCCTTCTGGACTCCATCGGAAAGATAGTAGGTAGAATACTATTGGTGCGTCTTCAAGAATGGGCATCATCCAAGAAAGTTATAACTGACCTCCAGTATGGGCTTCAAGCTGGTCTTGGGACCGTGGAACAAATCTTGAACCTTGTCCTTTTGACCGGAAAATATGTAAATGCCAAAAAAGGCCATTTATTTGTAGTGTACGTTGATTTAAGTGCAGCGTTTGACTGTGTACAGCACTGT
Organism: Lissotriton helveticus; assembly: GCF_964261635.1. Classification (NCBI taxonomy): domain Eukaryota; kingdom Metazoa; phylum Chordata; class Amphibia; order Caudata; family Salamandridae; genus Lissotriton; species Lissotriton helveticus. The sequence continues at coordinate 823,427,334 of NC_136063.1, read as the reverse complement.
AAACTTTGGTCCCTGCTCGAGGAAATGGGTGTTGACTCTGCACTTATTGTATTCTTGCGCGAACTATATTCTAACGCTACGGCAAGAGTACGGCACGGGATCAACGGCGAACTTACCCCCGACATTCAAATCAGACAGGGGGTAAGACAGGGTTGTGTACTGGCTCCCTTCTTGTTTAACCTGTACACGAACGGGTTGGAGGCAGCGCTACTAGAGGGGAGCCAGGACCGCCCACAAATCAAACATAGTCCCATACCAACCCTTTTATATGCCGACGACTCTGTTATTTTTGCCAGGACTTTGACCCAGCTGCAAGTACAACTCAACAAATATTGTTCCTATATGGATTCCTTGGGCCTAAAAGTCAATATTAAAAAGACTTTTGTAATGCACTTTGGCCAGAGAATAAAAAATCCTAAAACCATATATGTGAACAAAACTAAGCTGGATCGAACTAGTGCTTATCCCTACCTCAGAATTTTGGTGGATGAAACTCTGAGCTGGCGGCAGTTGGTTGCAAGCAAAAAACTGCTTTTCCAAAGATCAACATCAGCCCTAGTCTCCTTTTCTAGGAAACTAGGAAAACCAGCTCCTCCGGAACTCCTTAAAATTTACTACGCCAAATGCCACAGTGTGGCCACGTATGGTGCAGGTGTTTGGGGTTATGGCTCAATCAACCCACTACAAACAGTAGAAAATGTTTTTGCAAAATACCTGTTGGCCCTTCCATCAAGTGCCCCAATCTATGCTTCATTAGCTGAACTAGGCATGGACTATATCACGGACACAATACGATGTCATCCTATGCTCCTGTGGCACCGCATCTGGACGAACTAAGAATGCCATATAACTCGATCTTTGATCACGGATTGTATCGCCCTTGATAACTGGGAGAAAATACCTTGGCTAGTCTACATAAGGAACTTTAGCCGAGATATGGACCGCAGTATTTACTTTCAAGACCCACCTTCAATTGGTGATATCTCAAGAAAAGAGCTAAAAAAACTGTGTTTGACTCATCTTAGAGCTCTACGTAGCTCCACTGAATTGACTAAACCATCAAATTCTGAGATCTCAGCTGTCCAGACCCACCTGGGAATACAACCTTATTTGATTTTTCATTTGAATAATTATGAAAAGTTTCTCCTTACTAGATTTCGTTTTAATCTTTTTTTCAGGTCACTTACCTTTCCCAAAACTCAGGACTGGTCACACACACTTATCCCATGTCCCTGTGATAATCTCTCAATTCAATCGACAATCCATGTTTTATTTTTCTGCAAATTTTATTCTTTTCCGAGAAAGGTCTGGATTTTGCCTGTCCTCAAACAGGCAGGTCTTAGATCGTGTAAATCTGCATTTCTGTCCCTGCAAACTTTGGAGACAAGTTTTATTGCAAAGTACACTGCAAATTTTTTGAAATCATGCATCGTGTATCGTCGCAACTATGAGTAATGGTATTTTTCTCTTAAATGTGACAGTCTTTAATCTGTAAATGTCTTTTGAAAAATGTATAGAATGTTTTTAATTTCTTGTACTTTTTATGGTTGCAAAAACAAAGGCAATCGAATAAAAGTTTATGAAACGAAACGGAATAGACGGTTTGTTCAAGTCTTTAATTTTGGCTAGGCCAAGACAGGTTGTCTGTTGAATTGTATCATTCAAAAATAAAATTTGTTCTGGGATCATGCAGGCTCTAAATAATGATTCTATACCTTGCACTTGCCAATCTTTTGTACCCCAGATTGTTTTCCTTTCAATATTATTGTTCCAGAAATCAAAAACGAATGTTTTCATTTTTTCAAAAAATGTCTCTGAATAGATTAATTTTGTGTTTGTAAGCATGGTTTTCATTCTTGTCTTATTTAACATTCTAAAATAAAATGTTTCTGCATTACTTGTGTTAAACCCTGAGAATTATGAAAATTTATCATAAAATGTTTTTGAACTGCCTTTTGGTGGAGTTGCACAATGTTCCCATTGATTAAAATTAAAAACATTTCTAGGTTGAGCAGATTTATGCAGATAATGGTGACCACAGTGGTTGTAACAATACATCTGGTCATAATTAGATGAACCTTGCAAATAATCATGTTCTGTAAATTTAGCTGACATCATATCCTTAATACTTTCAAAGTCCCAATCATCAGCGAATGTGCTTCGTTTTACAAAGTCACTCAATGAAATCTTGAATTGATGAGGATACTTCAGGAGCTCGACCGGACCATAGATTTCGTAATCAGTTTTGTCCCATGCTACCCCACCGGGTATAGGATTGGCTGTGAAGTTTACTGAAGAAAGTTTTTTTTCTCGATGTGTGAAGACTTGTGTGGTTTCAGGACCAAGTTGATTTTCTGACTTGCTGTGTCCATTGTAACATATTTTCCCTCAATAAAATGTCCCAAGCATAGTACCATGATGAGCCAAAGTATGAGGACAAATATACCTTGTGCCACCCAAAATTCAATCCATGGAGGAATCAGATAGGTTTCTTGTAGTTGATGAATGAGTTCTTTTGCTTTGTCTTTAAAAGTTTTTTTATTTTTTTTTATTTTTGACTGTTCCTCAGGTTCACTTGGATCCTCAGAAAAATCATCGAAGTTGATGAAGTAGCCTGATGCTGTTCTGTCAATTGTTTCAATTGCTTCTGGATTCCTTTTTGCTTTTGGAATTTGCTTTGTTTCATTAGCTTAGTCAGTGGTTACATCATTGTAGATTGGTGTTTCTTGATGTAAAATTTTGATTTGGGTTTCAAGAGGTTTTAGTTCCATGGCTTTGTTGCATAGTCCTTGTTGATTCACTGTAGGTTTATCAAAGGTGATTAGTCTCTCTGTGGTAAATAAATAAATAATTACCGGTACTATTTTTCTATGCATTAACTGAAAAGGATAGCTCAATAAATAAGAGGCAGAATCCGAGGTGTCTGAGTCATATGGGCTTTAATCAGATGGCTCGAGCCAATGGACCATCGGGTTCCATCACCTGCAAAGGTTCAGGAAGGGACAGACACAAGGAAAAGGGGACTGGCATGGAATGGCAGCTGCAACATCTCATTAACATCATACAGTATATATAGTAAAACAGTACAATTGCATTGAATACAGTAGGCGTAACAAGTGACAAACGGAAGATAAGAACATATGGGCGTAAAAAGAAGGCGTGCACAGGGCGTGCACGGAGACATGTGATGTAAACGTCACAGAAGTGTCATAAATGGGTGGATACATGGAGGGGGCTACCTGGGCAGCTGGAACCTTTAACCTACTGGTGCGCGCAAACAGGCCATGACGTGTAACTGGGGAGAGCTGGGGGCTCTGACTTCTGGCACTAGAAGAGGAGACTAAAGTCTGGGATGTCAGAACGACATGTACCTATGGCATATCTGATATCTTGTGTTTGGAGTACATGTTGATAGAATCTAAAAGTCATCAGGGCAAAGGCTACTTGTCACTAAGGCTAGTGCATGCATATATTTCTTTAAGTATTGCGGGTGCTATGAATCTTCTATGGATATTAATTCAGTAATTCTCTTGCATGGAGACAGAAAGACTAGACTATAGATGAAGATGTTTCTGCGGATCGTTAGCTAGGAATGTGAAACCGGGGAGCTGAACTGATAACTAGAAGCATAACATATTCTTGGCAGACAGGCAGGCAGGCCAGGCCGGGCACCGCGCTGCTTGGCAGGGAGTAAGTGAAGGGTCAGGGATGCGGGAGGGGCTGCATCGCTCCTCAGAGTGGTTTCAGGAGACTGGAGCTTGAATCTGGTGTCCGGGCCCTGTGAGGCCTAGAAACGGGGACAACTCGATGAATTAACGTGCACAATATAAAGACGTTGGCAACATAGGCCTAATACTTGTTGCTTTCAGGAGGGCTGGATAACTGGCATACTAACGTTGGACACAACTATAATTGCGTCTTTATTCGGTCAAGGGGGTAAATATGCATATTAATCATGCACATATAACATACGATGGGGAACACGTAGGGACACATGACAGGGCAAAATTCAATTTTCCTCATTCCCTCCTTGTTCCCTACGTTTCCTTCATGAAACATCAATATTCATGATACCATCTATCTGTTCGTACAGCATCATTTGCTCGTCTCTTATCTTCTGGGAATGGGACTTTGGACTTGGAATACAAGAGGTAGCGCACAAGCCGCAAATCGCAGGGCCACATTGTAAACAAAGGCAACAACTGAATATGATCATTACTACTATTCCTAGGAATGACAGTACCTTCCATCCCCAGGCAGATATTATATTCCAGAGCCAACCGGACCATGTCCAGGTGCCTGGATTCTGGTGTAGCTGATGGGCTATTTTATGAAGTCTTGTTATTGCTGAATATACAGACGGTGCGTTATTAGGAATGAAAATGCAGCAACTAGATCCGATGACTCTACAAGCTCCGCCCCTATCAGCCAGTATGACGTCAAGAACAAGGCGGTTCTGAAGAACGACAAATCTCATAGCAGATTGCTCTTCTGTTAAGTTACCTAGAGCGGAAGTAGTCTCATTCACTACTGCTTCAAGGGTTCTGGTTAACCTACGTATAAGCTTACTATTCTGGATAGGTCCTATGAAGAAAAAGAAACCTTTATTGAAATCTGTGTACTGTTCTAATGCAGTTTCAGTCTGATCGACAATTGGGGACTCCCTTCTATGTCTGACGTGTACTAGATGGGTATTTCTGTGATAATTGGATGGGGCTAGGAAAACTGGTGGCAGTAGGAAGGCAATATAACATGTTCCATCCCAATCTAGGGGCAGACGTACATATGCGGTCTGACCACATACAAAATATGAATGACGTGAGGCTTTGAAAGTAGATTTCCCACTGTCACTATACTCGACCACAGTGGTACAATCACTGTGTCCTAGATGTACTGAACCATTCTTTCTGACACATAATTCGCCTTTCACTGGTAGAACTGTTATAGCAGGTAAGTCTGGAGTAGTCTCGGACTGAACATTCAAAACCATGAAATTGGAGGAGAAATTACCTAGATCGTATACTTCATTTTCTAGATCTAACCCTGTCCTATGGGAAAGACCTTCCTTGTCTGGGAAACATGTTCTATTCAAAAGGGACTTATCGTCTAGGGATGACGTTAACGTAAACCATGCTCCACACGAACCATTGTGTGAAAACGGATAGGGAAAAAGTGGCAGAACTCCCTTCGGTATCTGAAAAGGGGGGAGTCGACCACACACCCAACAATTAGTGGCATTGCTGGTCTGGTGTGAATAGTGTAACATACGTATAAAAGTATTGTTGCGCATTGCAAGTCGGTAGGATAACTCGTGAGGGGGTAGTTCACTAAATGTGTGCTCTACTGTATCATTGGAGGAAAGATGTACATGCGAACCAAGAGGAGGAAAAAATAAATGTAAAACATAACTTATGCATGTGATCGTAAGACTCAGAAATAACATAAACAATAGTGTAATAACGCATCTGCTGCGCAGATTTTTACAATAACGTATTTTCTTGGAGTTTCGTCTAACTCTCTCACTATGTGGGTCTATCTCATACATGTCAGGAACCTGTCTAACCGCTTCACCCGAGAGGGACTTAAACAATTAAACTGTCTGACTTACTAGACCGTAATTTTAGTTTATACTCCTGCTGCGGAGTTTTCTCTAACAGGGGAAGTTTAGATTCAGTATCGGGGCAGTCCTTGAGAACGGGGCAGTCCTTGAAAAAAGTCTTTGGACGGAGTCCATGGAAACGCTTGATGTGGCTGGAGTGTAGCCAGCCCTTCCGGCCTTCTAGTTTCACGGCGGTCCTTGTGGTCATCAGAACAAGTTTCGGCTCTTTCCAGCGGGGCTCCAGCGGGCTTGAACGATCAAAATTCCTTACGAGGACGAAGTCACCTGGAATGACCTCGTGCGGTTTCACCTGGGTGTTGTCTGGAAAGGCAGCCGCGACCTGTGAACGACAAGAGAGTAGTGCAGACATCAAGGAAGCTAGGTAATCTGTCAGCATATTACTGTCAACATCGGTAATTTTACGTGGGATAGGTGTACCCCACATGTTTGGGGGACGACCAAATACCACTTCATACGGGGACAGACCTGAGCGGGAGTGGGCGACCATTCTCATATAAAAAAGGGCAACCGGCAGTGCTACCATCCAATCTACACCTTTCTCGGCACAAACCTTTGCAATACGTATTTTCAGAGTCTGATTATGTCTCTCGACAAGGCCAGCTGCCTCGGGATGTCGTACGCAGTGGAACTTCCACTGGTACCCTAACAAAAGTGATACTTGTTTCATGAGTTCTGATGAGAATGGCTGTCCGTTATCTGAATACACGACCCTGGGCAAACCATAGCGCGGGAAAAACTCACGAACCAACTGCCTGGCAGTGGTCGCGGCAGTGTAATCTGGGACTGGATATGCTTCTGTCCATCTGGACAAAGCGCATACAACTACGAGGACATACTTGAAACCTCGACATCGATCCATCTGGATATAATCCATCTGGAGGACTTCAAAAGGGTGGTCAGGAGGATGGAATCCACCTTGTTCCACCGGAACACCTTTACCTGGATTGAACTGACAACAGATCATGCAGGTACGCACTTTCTGCTTCGCTGCTGGTCGTAAATGCTTGTTAAACCAAAGGTTCTGGATGCTGTCTAACATGGCTTTTTCTCCTAAATGTGCTGGACTATGTGCTGTATTAATAATGACTTGAACCATAGAGTCGGGGAGAAACCATGTGGCTTTTCCCTTCGTCAACCATCCCTGATCTGTCTGGACCCCTCCTTGTTCAGACCATTTCTTGATTTCGTCTGGGGTAGCATGTGTCTGTATGTCTAGTACATCATGTGTAGGGTCCTTAACTGTCATGCAAGTTGTCGGGACTGGAACATCTGTCTTTGTCGTGATAACTGGAATGTCTGGAGTCTGAGCTGTAAGCTTGGCTGTTCGATCGGCCAGATCGTTACCTTGGGAAATGGCGTCAGTGACTTTCGTATGTGCTTTGCACTTCATAATGGCAATAGCTGTCGGCAAATGTATTGCTTCTAACAGAGCTTGAATGAGGGGGCCATGCTGAATCTTGGCTCCATGAGAGGTCATGAAACCTCTTTCTTGCCAGAGGACTCCAAAGTCGTGTACGACTCCGAATGCATAACGTGAATCTGTATATATGTTTACTTTCAGGTTCTTAGCTCGCATGCAGGCTTGGGTCAGAGCGATGAGCTCTGCTGCTTGAGCAGACAAGGTGTCAATACGATGTGTTTCTATAACTTCAGTTTCAGTAGTCACTGCATACGCGGCTACTAACTCTCCTGTACTTGTTCTCATACATGAACCATCCACGTAAAGTGTCAGGTCGGGATCAGGTAATGCAATATCCGTCAAGTCTTGTCTTGGCTTTGTCATGGTGTTAATAATATCCACACAGTCATGTGTGGCAGGGTTTGATGTAATCGAGGGTAAAAGTGTAGCAGGATTTAAAATGTTGCAGCGTCTGATTTCTATGTGTGGCTGAAACAGTGTCAGTTCATATCCTGTTAAACGTGCAATTGTCAAATGCTGAGTCTGTGTTCGGTTTAAAAGAACTTCCACGGAGTGTGGAACTTGTACTGTCAGGGAGTGTCCTAACACTATGGAATCACTTTGTCTGATAGCTAGAGCTGTGGCTGCAACTGACTTGAGGCACGCAGGCAGAGCCTGGGCTACTGGATCTAATGTGCTAGAAAAATAAGCACAAGGCTTGTGTTGTCCTGCTTGGTCTTGTGTGAGAACAGATAATGCTGTACCATCACGTTCAGTGACAAAAAGTGTAAAAGGCTTACTGTAGTTCGGTGTCGCTAGCACAGGTGCATTACATAAAGCTTTCTTTAACTCATTGAAAACAAGTGTATGTTCCTGGGTCCAAGGGAGGACAGTCGATGTGGCTGCCTCCTGTGTTGTCAACTGTATCAGTGGTTTGGCTAGATATACATACTGAGGGATCCATTGTCTGCAGTAAGAAGTGAGGCCTATAAAAGCTCGTACCTCCTTCTGTGTCTTGGGCTGTGGAAGATGTGCTATTAACTGGATACGGTCAGGTGTCAACTGTCTACCCCTCTTGGACAACAAGTGTCCAAGGTATACCACTTGTTGGACACAGAATTGCAGTTTCGAAGGGGACACCTTGTGCCCCATTTCTGCCAGAAAATACAAGACTGTCAGTGACGCACGTTCGCAGTCACGTTCTGTATGGGCTGTGATCAATAAATCATCGACATACTGGAGCAGGGCAGTGTCAGTTGGCATGTGAATACTGTCTAGTTGTCTTTTAAGTGCTTGACTGTAAATACTAGGACTTTCTGTGAAACCTTGAGGTGCTCGTGTGAATTTATAGCTTCTTCCATTTAAACAGAATCCGAAAAGGAACTGGCTGTCTGGGTGAATGGGGACACTAAAAAATGCGTTCTTGAGATCAATAACAGTAAAGAACTCTGCTTCGGAATCAATGGCAGTCAATAGGGAAGAGATATCTGGAACCACTGGGTACTGGGGTTTGATACATTTATTGAGTTCTCGAAGGTCAATTACTAATCGATAAACTGGAGGTGCATTTGGATCAGTACGTTTAAGAATCGGAACGATAGGAGAATTACATACATTGGAGTCAGTTTCTACAACTACTCCTTGAGCAATGAGCTCGTCAATGATTTTCGATAAGGCTGCTACAGCCTCAGGTGGTAACTTGTATTGTCGGATTCGGGGTAATACAACACCTTGTTTCAGAGTGACACGATATGGTGTAATGTGCATACAACCTACATCAGTTGGACCTTGCGCCCATAAATGCTGTGGTACATTCAGTAATCTTGGATCAAAATCTCGTAACACATAATGACCTTTAAAATCACGTAAAAACAATCTCACTCCTTCCGGAGAACAGCATATCACAGCACCTAATTCTTTCAATGTTTTAATACCAAGTACATTTTCTGGACATGATTTCGTAAGTAACAAGTCTGTAGTTCGGGACAATGGACCAACTTCTAGGGAAACTGGTTTCGATATTTCATTAACAATAGGCTTTCCTGAAAATCCCAGGGAAACATTTCTTGAGCCTGAGAGCGGAGCCCCTGGAACCTCGTCATGACTGATGGTAGTCCTACTTGCCCCTGTATCAATCAGAAACTTTCTGTCTTTCCCTAATACTTGACTGTGTACGTAGGGACCCTCTTGATCTACAGGAATCTCAATGAGAGGCAAGCCAACCTCCCTCTCTAGGCTGTTTCATGAATACTGCTGGTATTCTGGATAATCTGACTGTGCGTACTGGTACATCTGCTGTGTAACGTGTTGTGTGGCAGCTATAGGCTGCGGTACTGTAACTGTCTGTTGTGCGTTCTGCGGTGGTTGCGAATTCTGCGGAACATGTTCCTGTCTAGGAGGACGTGGTCTCTCTTTCGTCTTACCTGTAGCTATGTTATGTTTCAGAACTGCACATTCGTTTATATAGTGACCTGGCTGTTTACAATAATTGCATGTCCCTTTAACGGGAGCTGCAGAATGACTAGTTTGATTCGTACCCCTCTTCTGACTATCTATTGGAACAGACTGTGCAACTAGTACTTTCATTTTCGTGTCTTTCATACGTCTCCTTTCGTGTTCTTGCTCTTCCCTGATTCTATTCTGGTGGTACTGTAACATCTGTAGCATTTGGGACGGGGTATTAGCTTGCCAGGTACTCTCGACTTTTAATACTCGATTTTTAACTTGTGGTAAAGAATTCTCAACTAGTTTGGTAACAAAAAGATGTGGATACGACTCACTACTTGTCTTCAAACCGCTATTTATAATGAAACATTTCTCAAATCTGGAATAAAAATCACTAGTGTCTTCGTCTTGTTTCTGTTTACAGGCTGAGATGGCATCCCAGTCTTCCTTTTTCGTGGCTAGTAATCTTGGCAAGACCTGTATTAACAACTCGGGCAATGCTTTGGCTTTTTCCCCGAGACCGGTACCTGGAACTCGTGTGTTATCTTCGTTCTCTAACGCGGTCCAATCTATCTTTTTCTCTCCCACCTCCCATTCTTTTTCTTTAAGTTTTTCATATATGCCCGCAGGCAACAGGACCTTTAACATTTTGATGATATCAGGATATGTGTATTCTCCCATACGGAGCATGTCTTTTAATTCACGGTGGAACCCTGCTGGATCTTTATCGTGACAGGGCACTAACTTTTTCATTTCCAGTAGTTCTATTTTCGTTATAGGGGTGTAAACAAATACTCGTTCAAGGTCACCCCCCGTTCCCTTAACAGGATGCACTTCTCGCAAGGGATTCTGTCTGTCTATGTAGAATGGGGGTGAAACAGGAACAAGATGCGGAGTCAGGAACGTTCTGTATTTGTGGCGCTGTTCTAAAATGACGCTAATCAGATCGGTACCTAGACCTTTCCATCGGTTTAGGAGTAACTCGTTTAATACATTATATAAGGGACCTGGATCAGAATGCTGACTCTCGTACAGTGTAATGAGGTGCTGGATCATGTACATACCCACCAGTCGCTGCTCGGCTGGGGGCAGCTTCAGAAACATTCGAGCTACTACTTCGTCTGAATACGTGGTAGAATCACTAGTCCATCGAACTGCTGATCGGGCTAGTTCTTGTTCATGCATGGTACTAAGCTCACTGTAACCTATTCGTAATTTCAGAACTTTATCGGTAGCCTGGAATAATTGTTCAAGAGAACACTGTTCTGGTACGGGAGGAGGAAAAGCTTTCTTGTAGTCTAGGCGCGTGTGTCTATCTGAAGGTCTCGTCCTACCTACATACGCTATTCTGGTGGGGTTCTCGTTGTCTATATCTTCGTCTGAAGAATCATTCTCTTTCTCTGCTACTATTCTTGCTTTCTCCCTCTCGTGTATGCCTATAATTTCTTTACGAATCTTTCTGTACATAGTTTCTATACTATTCTGTGTCTTGTGTTTTCCGTCTGCTATATTGTCACTCCATCTTGTCAGGACTTTCATCTCTTCTTTGTCTTTATCAGGACGATCCTGTTCTCTTATTAAACAATTTATTAGAAATTGCAAAATCATGCCTTGAGTCTCGACTTTCCTGTGTGCCATGGCTTCGTGAATACTTTCTGGTTTCTCCCCTGTACAGATGAAATGATATATTCTGTCTAAATGTTCTTTCATATCTGATATGGTAATCAAGAAGTCTACAACTCGTCGTAAACGTACGGAATGCAATATCATGTGATCTTCACCTGGCACTGGATCATATCTACAATCGGTAAGGAACTTTTTGAGTGCTTCGTACGTAGCCACTTTTGGCGTACGCTGTAATGCTGCGTCTCTCAGTGTCAGGCGCTTTGTTTGAGGCGGGGTGATAGGAATACCTCCCCCTGCTCCTCCTGAACTAGAATCGTCAACTAACCCTGAATGTGTGGCTGCTGGTAACGGAACTGGTAAAGCAGGCGTACGTAATGTGGGTTGGTCCGGGGGTACTGGCACATGGACAGGATTCCCGGGACCCACGGCTGGAGGCACAGTATTTACATTATTAACAGGGTGCTGAGGTTGAACAGGCGGGGCAGGATTCGGGTTAGCATATTCTGGGACAGTGTCGTCTAAATAGGAAGAAAGGAAGATTTCAGCTGCGGTCGGTTTATGACGTAGCTTAGTCGGGACCAATGGTGGCGGTAAATTACAGGGTGCTTCCGGGGTCGCCTTCGGCAAACCCTCGGCGAGAAGGGGATACATACCGTTAATAAGGGCATTCCTTTGTCTGTCTGACTGTTCTGCTCTAACTCGTTCACCTTCTTCTAGTAATTCCCTTTCTTGGGCTTTTTCTGAGGATTCCCTACTTAGTTCGGCTTTTCTGAATTCTTTTTCTGTTCTTTTATGGGATTCTTTACGCCACAATTCTATGGCATCTTTCTGGGATTGTCTGGCTTTCTTTTTCCATAATGCTTCTTCTACTCTCATGATGCACTCGGCATCCCATGTTCCTGAAACAGGCCATCTATATTTCTCTTCGAGATCTTTGGTGTAGTCCACCCATAAATCTAGATACAGTATGGCATCTAAGCCATGCTTGTGATACATGAAATGTCCAGGACTGTCCCTAGGAGGGACAGGAACTGATTCTTCGAGTAACCCTTTTCTGTTTTTTATCTGACGTAACTTAGAAAACAGCGGCATATTTGAACCGTACTTGAGCTTGAGCACAATACACAATGAACACAGTAATGAATAGCAAAACAATCATTCATACCACGACATCAAGAACACATTAATAACAGTTCGAACAGAATACTACCTGATACATTGAAAACACAATACTTGAATTTCTCGAGAACAGACTTACTAGAATTACTGGATGCACTGCTAAAACAGTACAGAACATACCGGTCTCCTAAAGAGATACGTCATACCGTATCCACCTAGGTGAACACGTCGGACCGGATCTGTGTACCCAAACCCGTCGGACCGGGCACAAATTAATGAACCCGTCTAGATACGTCCCAGCAACGGTACTCACCGGGAAGCAAAACTGAAGGCCTCGGACTGGACTGGACTGCTACGTCGTCTGGTTACTGCTACGCACTACGCATGTGCCTCGGGCTTCGGGCTTCGGAAACAGGTGGGCCTCCGGATACCTCGGACCTTGCTCTCTCGGCTTGGGCTCTGGTCGGAACGATCCGCCTTCCTCACCGCCTCGTCTGGATGCCGGACCGCAGTCTCCGTCTCCTCCGTGGGCCTGAGGGAGACTTGAAGCAGAAATATCTGCACGTGCACAGTAGGGGTCCGTCACGGCTGTAGAAGGGTCAGGGGGCCTGCGTTACATCGCCGGCGCGTGGGGAAGGGGCTCGTCCCTGTTCGGGCGCCATTTCTGTGGTAAATAAATAAATAATTACCGGTACTATTTTTCTATGCATTAACTGAAAAGGATAGCTCAATAAATAAGAGGCAGAATCCGAGGTGTCTGAGTCATATGGGCTTTAATCAGATGGCTCGAGCCAATGGACCATCGGGTTCCATCACCTGCAAAGGTTCAGGAAGGGACAGACACAAGGAAAAGGGGACTGGCATGGAATGGCAGCTGCAACATCTCATTAACATCATACAGTATATATAGTAAAACAGTCCAATTGCATTGAATACAGTAGGCGTAACAAGTGACAAACGGAAGATAAGAACATATGGGCGTAAAAAGAAGGCGTGCACAGGGCGTGCACGGAGACATGTGATGTAAACGTCACAGAAGTGTCATAAATGGGTGGATACATGGAGGGGGCTACCTGGGCAGCTGGAACCTTTAACCTACTGGTGCGCGCAAACGGGCCATGACGTGTAACTGGGGAGAGCTGGGGGCTCTGACTTCTGGCACTAGAAGAGGAGACTAAAGTCTGGGATGTCAGAACGACATGTACCTATGGCATATCTGATATCTTGTGTTTGGAGTACATGTTGATAGAATCTAAAAGTCATCAGGGCAAAGGCTACTTGTCACTAAGACTAGTGCATGCATATATTTCTTTAAGTATTGCGTGTGCTATGAATCTTCTATGGATATTAATTCAGTAATTCTCTTGCATGGAGACAGAAAGACTAGACTATAGATGAAGATGTTTCTGCGGATCTTTAGCTAGGAATGTGAAACCGGGGAGCTGAACTGATAACTAGAAGCATAACATATTCTTGGCAGACAGGCAGGCAGGCAGGCCAGGCCGGGCACCGCGCTGCTTGGCAGGGAGTAAGTGAAGGGTCAGGGATGCGGGAGGGGCTGCATCGCTCCTCAGAGTGGTTTCAGGAGACTGGAGCTTGAATCTGGTGTCCGGGCCCTGTGAGGCCTAGAAACGGGGACAACTCGATGAATTAACGTGCACAATATAAAGACGTTGGCAACATAGGCCTAATACTTGTTGCTTTCAGGAGGACTGGATAACTGGCATACTAACGTTGGACACAACTATAATTGCGTCTTTATTCGGTCAAGGGGGTAAATATGCATATTAATCATGCACATATAACATACGATGGGGAACACGTAGGGACACATGACAGGGCAAAATTCAATTTTCAAATGTCCCAAGCATAGTACCATGATGAGCCAAAGTATGAGGACAAATATACCTTGTGCCACCCAAAATTCAATCCATGGAGAAATCAGATAGGTTTCTTGTAGTTGATGAATGAGTTCTTTTGCTTTGTTTTTAAAAGTTTTTTTTATTTTTTTTATTTTTGACTGTTCCTCAGGTTCACTTGGATCCTCAGAAAAATCATCGAAGTTGATGAAGTAGCCTGATGCTGTTCTGTCAATTGTTTCAATTGCTTCTGGATTCCTTTTTGCTTTTGGAATTTGCTTTGTTTCATTAGCTTAGTCAGTGGTTACATCATTGTAGATTGGTGTTTCTTGATGTAAAATTTTGATTTGGGTTTCAAGAGGTTTTAGTTCCATGGCTTTGTGGCATAGTCCTTGTTGATTCACTGTAGGTTTATCAAAGGTGATTAGTCGCTCAGTTTGAACCTCTGTATTTGTAGCAAACTTTGGTGTTCTACTACTTCTTGGGAGTCCACTTGGCCTACTACTTGTTATCGGCCACATAATTGTGGTTTAACCAGGTCGATGGATACAACTCGGTTCTCCTTTTTACCAGCAAGGGGCGGTAATACTACTGATCTTGTCCCGTTGATAGCCAAGACAGGTACTGCTTTTCTGTAAGAAGGCCCAAATTCCTTCTTTACCGCGATCTTCTCTCTGACCAGATCCCCGATTTTTGGAATCCAGACAGGCCTTGCTGGGACAGGTGGTTTCTCTTCAGTGGTTGTTGGCTCTTGTTTCAACTTTATGTTGCTCAGGTCTTTTCTTGTTTCGTTTAAGTCCTGTAAAATAGCCAAACGATCTTTGATATCATAGCATTTTTCTTTCACCACTGAAGTTTGACTATCAAGGTCCTGGATTTACATTCTAGTCCCAAACAATAGTTCGTACAGACTGAGACCTCTCAGAGAATTTCTTGGCAGATTATTAAGACTACGTTGGACACTTATTAAATGTTTGACCCACCCAGCTCCCGAACCTAATACCTTTGCCGTTATAGATTGCTTTATGTCACGGTTTTTTCTTTCCACAATTCCGTTTCCCTCAGGATGAAAGGGACAAGAGTACCGCAATGCAATGCCCATGCTGGTCATGGCCTCCTTATAAGCTCGAGAACTAAAAGCAGGACCCTGGTCAGAATGTAGCATGCCAATTGCGTATGTGCCGATAAAGACTCGCAAATCTTTTATAACAGTTCTGGCGTCAGCCGAACGCTGGGGCCACATCCAAATGAATCTCGTGCATGAATCCACTGCGACCATGATATATTTATAGTTGCCGTCCCTTTGTAAGGGACCGCAGTGGTCCAGGTAAACACATGCTAATGGTTTATCTGAGATTAGAAGGGGCGTCTGTGCTGGTCGTTTCACGGTTGATACCTTCATTCGTTGACATATTTCACATTCTAGAACATAGTTCCTGGTTTGTCTTCTAATTTGTGGCCACCAGTATCTCTGTTTTAATAATGATACTGTGGCTGAAACGCCAGCATGTACAGAAGCAAGCCCCTCGTGTGCCGCTATAATGAGTCCTAACCTATATTCCATGTTTGGAATAGCCCTATCCCCACTCCAGGGATTCGAGCAAATGGAACGTTATTTGCATCAGTTATGTATGAGTACTTTACTGGAAAGCCTTTCGGGAGTGTTTCTATCGCATCTTTTACTTTAGCGCTGACAGCCTGTAATATTTCGCTGTCTATTTTTGTTTTTGACCGGGTGATGGCAGCTACGGAAGCCGTTTGGACAGCTGCCTTCGCTGCTTCATCAGCCAATGAATTCCCTGCAACGTGAACGCCATCACGTTGATGACTCAGTGTATGTATCACGTGAGTCTTTTGAAGTTCCTTTTGTAAAAGAACTAATTGTTCCCAAAGCATTTTATGCTTGATTGTGCCACCTTTTGCATCTTTAAAACCGTTATGAACCCAGATCTGCAAGTATTCATTGTAAGACTGAACGCAATATTATGAATCGCACACTATGAGTGTGGGGAATTCGCGATCGGTATTTTCAAGCGCCATCTTAAATGCTAGTAGTTCAGCTCGCTGAGCTGTACAATCTCCCAGAGATTGCGTTTTAGTGACCAGTGGTCTAAATTTTCCTTCGTGCCAGCGACCTTTAACAATCGCGCACGCAGCAGTGTAAGCTTGTTTACCCCCAACTGCGGGTTGTGCTGATCCGTCCGTATATATTATACAGCCGTAATGTTCAAGAGGCAGGATTTCGGTCGGCAGAGGACATTCAAATTCATATTGGAGAAATTCTTGTGTTTTTAAATTAGGATCAAATTCGTGTACCACGTCTGTTGCAGCAAGAGAATTAGCCCACTGTATCCATCTCGGATGCAGTGCTTTAGCATTCGGAATGCTTGCCTTTGTTACCGCCTCCAGGGCTGGTACTGGTGTCACGATGATTATTCGTTTACCTTGTGCTAGGGCTCTTTCTTTCGCTACAGCAGTCTGTAACGCGGTTAGAATCTTTTCCGTTTCTCCCTCATTAGAGGTTAGGTATGTGAATCCGCATCTTCCTGGGATGACTCGGATTACAAGGTTGCGTGTGTTATCGCGCGTTTGCATTTTTGTTTTAACTAACATGTCTGTTTGTAAAGATCTCAAAATGTATGTGTGTTTTTGAGTCCAATTGATTCTTTTAAAATCTGGTTTTATTAGGTCATAGAGAGGTTTAACCCTGTCTGCATAATTTAGAATGTAAGTTCATCCGAAATTCAGGAAACCTAGAATTGAATGTAAGTTTTTCAGCGTTCTTGGTGCTTGGATTACAGCACATTTCTCTAGGAAATTGTCAGCCAGGCTTTTGCCTTCACTTGATAGTTCATATCCTAAAAACAGGACTGTTAGATGGGCAATTCTTGACTTTCTGAAGTTGAATTTGTAACCCTCTGCTGCGAACCCAAGTATTATGGTGTTCACTCTTTTCAAGTGAGTATCCAAGTCATCATCTGTTAGATAGATGTCATCGACATAAGATAATGCCTCATCATCATATATTTGTAGTAACTCTGTTACTCTCGCTGAGAATAATCCTGGGCTGTTCTTGAACCCCTGTGGCAAATGACAGAAATTTTTCTGCGAGCCATTTATTGAGAAAGCGGTCAAGTATCTGCTCTCAGGTGCTATATTTTGACAAAAGAATCCATTAGAGATGTCTAATGTTGTTTTGTATTTTTTGCGCACTTTGCTATTCATTAGTGGTGTACTGTGTGAGTTTTCTACTGCAAAAGTTTTGCAACATGAGTTTAGGTGTCTGTAGTCCAAAACTAGACGATATGAGTCATCTGGTTTGGAGACAGGAAACAAAGGATTGTTCATTTGTGAGGTGCAAGTTTCAATCACCCCCTGGTATTCAAGTTGATCTAAGATCTCCCTGACCTGTTTTATAGCTTCTTGCTTAATTGGGTACTGCATCTGTGCAGTTGGTTGAGATTTTAACTGGATTTTGTGAGGAGGAGAGTCCTCATCCCATCCCACATGATTTTTATATAATGCAGGAGCTTGGGCTACTGCCCACTTTCTTGCAAGTGTATATTTTTTATGAATTGGAATATGATTTGAGAAGGCAGGCATAATCATTTCTTCGCCATGAGGGCACTCCCTGACAAACTCCGGTGGCCAGTCTTTTTCAGCTAGAAGGATGTCATAGCCTTTGGAGAGATTATCCCAAAATAGACCCCTTATTTTCCTAGTCTTATCTCCCTCTATACGCAATGCTATTTCATATATTTTATGAGGTTTGCTAACTCTGGTATCTGCAGTTTCCACCTGAATGTATTAATTCGTGTCCACTGTCTCCAGATGATTCATCAGGATCTTGCGAGCTATGCTCACTTCTGCTGCGCTGTCTAGCATTGTCTGAGCCCATTCTCCGTTTTTCAGCTGTGTCGTCAGTATCTTCGGCATGTTTGATTACTTTAATGCTGGCTACCTTCTTCTTTGGAAATTGTAACTTTTTACTTTGATGAGCAGGTTCCTTGTCTTTGGACTTGGCGTGCTCTTCCCTGTGTTCTGACCGTCCTCTTCTTTCCAATTTCTGCGAGGAAGTCTGAAAAGATCGAGAGGGACGTGTATCAATATCTTGATATCTATCAGGTTTCTTTAAATTATCCCTATTTCTAAGGTTGTATCTTTTCTAAGAGGGCTCCCTTTGGGGAGACTTGTGTCCTTGGTCCGGAGATCTTTCTCTCCGCCGAGGAGACCTTCCTCTGGACTGGAATCTTTTTTCTTTGGGAGTGGATTGTTTATTTCCATCCCAGCTCTTTTTTGGAGTGTTTAGATTATTTTTAATAAATACCTTTTCAGGATTTTCAGTTAGTTGGGGTTTCACTGGTTTCCCACCCAAACTATCTCTTCCTAGTTCTTCATAGGATTTTTCTATGATTCTGGCAAGTTCAAATGGTTGGTCTGCTATATCTGTTTCTTTCAACCTCTGGCGGATCGCCACAGATGCTGCTTCCCCCTTTATGTTTGCTAGTAATATTGCCGAGACCTGCTCGAAGTCTTTCAGTAATTTCATACCCAGAGTTAAGGCAGGTTCTGGACCGTATTAATTTTGAATCTGTTTTAGCACATCTGGTATTACCGCCATGGATGGAACACCATGTGTTTTTGTGTAAATGGAAGTAAAGACTGTGCCCCAAGTGTCACAGTCCTCCACATGCAGTGCGATCCCCATTGGAAGACAGATAGTCAGAATTCTGTGTTTCTCAACAGGGGTGGTATCCGGAAATACCGCCTCTATTTGAGTGATTTTTTGTGCTAACCAGAATGGAATTTGTTCCCGTTTAATGGGTACTTTACCTAAACAGGACTGTATGTTCTGTGGTGTGATTTTATTTGTGTTCCCCTGATGAGGGGTCAGCTGTGGAATTTTAATAGCTGTTTGGACTGTTGAAGTCCGCATTACATATTGGACTAATTGTCTGTGTATTTTAATCAGTTGTTTTAGCTGTGCTAAAAGATCTGGTATCGACATTTTTTCGATGTCTGGATGTGGTGTGTATCCGGCTAGAACCGGCCATGTTGCTCCTGGTCTACCTAGTGGACCGAGCCTGGTGATGTGGTTATTATGTTTTAGGGCGCCTTTAAACCAGAGCAGGTGCTCTTGGTATTTTAGTGGTATTTCCACCTCCTCGAAAGGAGTGTACTCATTCGGAGGTTCCTCTATTTTGTAATAGTGGAATTCCTTTGTTAAAGCGTTTGCTGCTGGAAAGTTTATCCATGAATAGAATACCTCTGTCTGCCGATATTCATGTGCCTCAATTACGAATATGACTGTACCACCTCTCGATGTCAGTCCATTTTCTATAAGTTTTAAGGTTATAGTTTTTCTTATGTTGACCGGGATGAGTATTGCGTCCGGTTCAGTTTGCAGGAGACTTGTGTCTTCCGTTAGGAGTTGAGCTGCTAGTCTAGCTGCCTCCCTTTCTCCTTCGCTGTCTGACATTTTACTGACAGGAAGGTTTTTTTGTTGCAGATCTGGTTTCCAAGGAAACAAAGATTAGGTGCACAATATTTTGGAACACTGTATCCTTCAACGTTGAATAAACCAAAAACCATACATAGGAGTCTCCTCCTACTAAGTTTGGCGGATTTTAACCTTTGACCCACTCCAGACGTCTTTGGAGTATTTATGGGAGAAAGGGTCTGTGTGAAAAAGCACGACTGAGTTACTCTAATGTCTTGCGTTAGATTTATCGCCTATCCAAACCGTTGGGCGCCATGTAGTGTAGTTCCTATTATCCCAATAGGCTCTGCGCATTGGAATAATATCTTCAATAGTATAGACGTAGGACAGAGGTTAACTAGGTCTTCTACTGACGATATTAGACTTAAGTTTTGTGTGCCAGCTAGCTCAGAGTTCACTAGAAACTTTCTCGAATAGGCAAGGAGGGGTTTAACCTCCCTGGATAGACAAGAAGGGATTTAGTTTCTGACAACCATAGAACATGACAACTTTGCTCTCCCTGATCAAGAGTATATCTCTAGAGTCGTGTGAAAACAAAAGACAGCTATTTTACTCAGTCAATAAGTGCATACTTAGTTTCACCAGATTGTAGAGAAAAGAAGAGACTGGCGTGTTCAATAAAAGGTGTTATTTATTGATCAGTCTCTTTTCTCATACAAGAGAAATGAATCGCTACAATTGCAATACTTAAGGTTAAGTAGAATGCATATAATAAAAGCAGGATTATAAAATAATACTGTAAAAGCATTGATATGGTTTCTTAGCCATATGATACTTTAAAATGGATAAAAGATATACATACATATATACATTGACTAATCGTACTCAACTGGTGCTTCTAACTACGCCTACCCCGGTGTACCTGACCTAAGCCTAATACGTGGGAGGGAGTAAGTAAGTAGCAGTTTAAGTTAAGTTTGTTTTGCCAAGAATCTGACTCAAGAATTCTCTGTAAGGGGTTAGTCAGTTCAGTACCTGGGATTTAGAAGGCAGGAGGGCTGGTATCTCTTTCTCAGGACTCGGTATCCCAGTTACCCGCGAGGGCATGCTGGAAACGCTGGAGGCTGGATTCCTCGGCAAGAGGAAAGGCAGCGTCTTCCTCAGCGCGTCAAAAAGGGAGGGGCAGCGTCCGTGGGCTCTCTGCATCAGCTGGGCTCTCCGGCAAGTATCGCTGCTCCAAGCTCATCACCACTGTGTGTTTGCTTAGGGCAGCGTCGGTATATTTATACCTGAAAGGTGCCGGGTTTGACGTAAGGATGGACATAAGACGTCAGTAAGGATGTCATTAAGAACTGGTCGTTCTTACATTCTTTACAGGAGTTCTCGAACGAAATCAAAACAATAGCAGCGGGGGATTTCCCAGGTTTGCTGGAGGCTTGGTTTGTTTAGAGAACTTGGTGTGCTTTCTAGGGGGCTGGAGGAATAGTGCTTGCTCAATGTGACAGCATGTAAATGTAAATGTAAATGTACAGGAATTTATATAGCGCAAATCACCGAGCGGTTTCTAAGCGCTTGCTTAGGGAACCCGTCATGGTATTCCCATGTGAGATAACCCCGGCAGGATATCCGCAAGGTGAAAGCCAGGCATCCCGCCACGAGGGGCCGTTGTGGAGATTAAGCAAGCTACTGCCCAGAGTTGCAGAGTGTGAACCCGTGAATCGAGTAGGCACCGGAGCGAGAATTGTCAAGTCCATGGACATATTAGGACTCAAGACCCCGCCGAGCCAGGAATTGAACCCTGGTCCCAGGCTGACCTCTGCTTCCAGGTCTGCCTCCTCTAACCAGTGAGCCACACTTCTCCACATGCGCTATGACTTAATCTGAAAACGGGTTTCTGTGCCGTTGTATGGATATTAGTGAATTATAACCGGACAAGGGTCAGAAATAGGAGTATCGATACAGGTCCCTAGATAAACATACTACAGCTTAGCCTTAAGGCTACATTCTCTCCTCACTGTTATTACAGTCTACAAACTACAAGGCCCGATTCACAAAGGCAAACTTACATTTTTTTGTAAGTTTGCTACTTTTAGGTATTCACAAAGGTAAACTTAGATCAAAAGTCCAAGTTTGTTTTTCGGTACTCACAAAAGGCATGTACGAGTAGTATATTTATATCTGCACTATGGCGGAATCTCTGCCCCGAGTTTGGAGATTCCACCCTGGGTGCAGAAAGTACACTCCTCTCCCGGACATGAGGCGGAGATTTCCCCCCGAGTGTGGACATGAAGATACTACTCGCAGATGCCTTTTGTGAATACTGAAAGTCGTAAACTTAGACTTTTGGTCTAAGTTTACCTTTGTGAATACCTAAAAGTAGTAAACTTACACAAAAGTGTAAATTTACCTTTGTGGATGACTGCAGTAGTATTTTGGAAACAGAAATTAGATTTCATATTGTGTGTAATGAGCCACGTACTTTGAAAGGGGCCCAGCAAGATGTCACTAGCTCTTTAACAGTTCTCATTGACATCATTCTCCTCATTTAGCAGTCGCTGCCGATCCTGAACAAGAAACCAGAGATAAAAGTTGTGACTGAATGCCAGTGTCAGGGGGTTTCAGGCTTGTCACCAGTTCAGCTGACCCATGTTTTTTTTTATCAAGTGGGATTCAAAGATATACCCTGGATCCCGTATTAATTACCTCATGTACTCTGTATGTGCTTGTGTATGACTTCATGGGTTTGATACAAACCCTACTGTGTGGAACAGTGCCAGGGAAATAATTATTTTGACCTCTTTAGGGTTGAGTGGGATTAGTTCTCCTAAATAGCTAAGTACTGATGCTAGAGCCGCATTCAGTTGTAAACATTTCTATCACTATCCAGACGTATATGTTTGTGAAGTAGCTCAAAGGGTCAGTGTACCTGTGGCAGAGATGTTTGTGCACACGACAGGGCACAGGAATGAATACCACTCGGTTGACCATTCATGCATCTTTCAGAGGTTTATGAAATGAGTACGACCGAGTGGGTCCCATATGAAGAAGATTGGAAGATACAGCAGTGTGGGGGCAATGTACCGCAAACTGCAGAGAACAATCGATGCAAAATGAATTTTTTTTTCAGGTGACCAGTTGAAGCAAAAAAGATATGCTAAATTGCCTGGACCTGTGCAGTTTACATGAACTATCTGTCGCTTGTTATTTTGACAGGTGGGGGTGGGGGTGGGGGGGGAGCAACACTATGTAAAAAGCAATTCGTCAGATGTATATACTTGATTTTTGATAAAGCAGTGTTTCTGACTGACTGCCAGTAGGTTTTCAAGATTAATATAAGGCACCACATCACCAAGACGACAAGCAAATCAAAAATACAACGTAGAGTATCTCCTGCTAAAATATATTCCCACCACATGGCCACAGCCAGCCATACAGCCCCGGGAGACACTGGCTGCGCCCCAGAAAGCTGAGGGGACCCCCTGGCTGCTCCTGAAGATTCCTGACACGGTGTAAGTGGGTGTGTGTGGCCGCTGGCCGCTGATGCCAGCCTCTCCCTCTCTTTGGCTGCTATATTTATCATCCTCGCTGGCCATAAAAGGTCAGCGCTGGGGCTCTGACATTCCGCTCACTGCAGGCAGGCAGGCATTATTTTTGCTTCTTTACCCCGGCGCCCAGTGTGTAGCGCCGGCCCAAACCCTCTTTGTTGGATTCCACCATTGCTGGATTTGCCGCACGTCCCTTGTTTTGCAGCCTCGCGCCAGGACTCGGTGTGGTTCCGCCCGGCCTTGGTGAGTATGCCATGCCGTGCCATGCGCGTGCCATTCTAGTGGCGAAACCGGGCACTCGCCCCGCTCTGCCCACTCTAGGCAGCTACTTAATCTTTTGAGCTCAGCAGTTCGAGCAGACTGTCTCAAGTGCGCTGAAATCCGAGCGCGAGGGAGCCAAATAACTCGTCTACTTGGTAAACTAAGGGGTTCGAATTAAGAGCAATTTTTGTAAGGCGTGACGCACATGCATTACTAAATAAACACTGCCACTTTGGTCGCAGGTGAGTTTGGTCAGAGGCAAGAACCGTTGTCAAGGGCCGAGATAATCGAAGGCCATTCATAAAGCTTCCATATTTAATATTAATATCTTCTTTTGCTATATGCGTTTATTCTAAAACGATTAGAGGCTTTTACTACAACATATATACAAAATATATTTTTTCGAAATGTAAACTATTTTGTAAACTATTTTTTACACAGCAAATAATAGCCTATACTTTTTTCGTGGTGCTTAATTGTAAAACAACGTATTGAGAATATGCTCATTAATTGATGTTGTGTCTTTTGCGCAAAGCGAACCTTTAAATTAAAGATTGTCCTTGATTAATTAATGTTTCAGAAGATGTGCGTAGTGTGGAATGAACCGGTCGGCCTCCACAGATAAGGTTATTATATTGAGAAGAGACGTGCAGTTTCTCTAAAAGGCGCTGAAAGTTTGTGAGAGCTGATGTATAAAGGGATTGTGCTGATGCAAGGCATTGCACCGGCTAAATTAGGACATCCATTACCGTGGCAGGGGACCGCGGTCTTTGACTCGACTTCTGAAGCACACCACAGCTTGCTAGTGCGACAGACATACACCCACGACTGCTGCGGGCATCGCCGCGGACAGCCACGCTGAGGGGGTCCTGGAAATCCTTGCGCGTGCAGTGTTTTCGGTGGAGCAGGCACATTCCGCCGCTTGAATTGTGTGACTGGGCCCTAGAATGAGATCTGCGCTTAGAAAACATACATTTAGGCCTTACCAGGTGCAAAGGAGGCCTTGTATGAATTTTAAAAATGAGCCTGGTGTGATAGGTTTCAGTATGTTCCTTTTTATTTCTCTGTGTGAAAAGCACCCGCAGTACAGAATATTAAATTATGAGATGATACATTACTGGTCTTGTGCAGTGACAACTGAATGAATGGTTTCCGAAGGTACACGGTGGAGTGAAGTGGTATTCAGGTGGGCGTCTTCTCACCAACCCCCAACTAGTGGTTTCTGGTTTGGTGTCAAAAATACATTCTTAAAAATGTCTTACATTACTCCCTTATGTTAAGTCTATATTGTTGTTAAGTGTCTAATGTGGTTATTGGAATTAGTTCAGGAGCCACTCATCTCTGTTGGGAAACACGTGTTGACTGTTGCAGGGTGATGGCGCGCTGGCCGATGAGAGCTTGTGTGGAAGGCTGTCCTAAGCAGGGGCATAGCTTCAGGGGGGTGTTTGTGGTGTTACATCCCCTCAATAAATGTATTTTATGGTAAATAGTTGTGTACAGGTGCTTTCAGTCAGGTATGGTGAGGTGTCTGTTGGGTTTCACCAATCATTTTTACATACCCACAGATGAAAACACATGCACACTCCCTCCCTCTCTGTTTTGAAAATCTTAAAAATTTTGGTTATTTGACAAAATATTGCGTTTTCTCTCACTTAGTACCCCTACCAATATGCCTCCCTTTCCACTGCACCATTAGCCTCTCTCTTGCATCCTGCTTGTCGTATAATGCACATTATATGCCAATGTTCTTGTTGGAAAATCTGAAACTCAAACCCCCCCACCCCCCGCCCCAGTCTTACTGACCAAGCGACACCCCAGGTCCTAAGGCATAATTGTTAAGCTGGGAGTGCATTGTTTAGTGCCCTTTAGTTGAAACAGAACTCTTGCTTGCCTACCACCACACCTGTCAGGTAATTTGGGTGGTTTCTTTAAAAGAGTGATGTGGTCTGGCTTTTGGCTGCCTGTAACAACAAAATTGCTCTGCTGGGACCCCCAAAGAGGAACTACCGGTGCCGGAAGTGCTGCACCACACCATAAAACTTGAAATAGTTTAAATGGAGAATGAACAATTAAGAGGTTCCTTAAAATGTTTTTATTCTGGCAGCATTTGTTGTGTTTTCAAAAACAGAGTGTCACATATGCACTACTGTTAGTTAGTAGGGTGATAATAATGGCCAGCACTCACACTATAAAAAATGTTCCAGCACCACTTGGAGAGGACACTTTTGTAATGAAATAAGGGCGGTGCAGTCCATGTGGCACACATTTTTTAGCATAAAAAATGAGTTATTGGTAAATCATTGTGTGGTTGTTTATCAGCCGAATCCAGGTCAGAGTGACACGTTGAATTGTGACAGTGGTTGTTTATCAGCCGAATCCAGGTCAGAGTGACACGTTGAATTGTGACAGTGGCTTCTTCTTGGTGATGTCAAGACTCTTCCCTATCAGCAGCCTATGCCCAGATCTCATTCATACAAATGTTACACAACAAATGCTATCAAGACTGCTGCCTTTTAACAAAACTCAACATCTAAATATCCTCTGTGCCAAAGTAGAAGTACAATGACACCATAGGGCCACCTTGCAAGGAAATTTCACAAACTGTTGACAGCCAGTCTATATCTTTACTTATGTCACCACAGGAATGTGTGCTGATGTGATTAAAAGAAACGAAAAAAGCGATATATGGAATGCTCTAATTATTCTCAGTTACTGGTAATTATTTGGGGCTCCATTCCAGTCCATAGTTTATTTGACCACCGTGTCACCTAAGACAGTAAGCAGCCATATTCAGTTCAGCTTTGGTCCTGGTGCAAAAGAGAAGGCCAGCCCAGGGTCCCTTGCTCATTGTCCTACAGGACTCAATTTATACCAAAATGCCAAAATGGGTCTGGGGATTGTTGCATTCAGGTGACCTGGCCAGGCAGGGCAGGCTGAACTGCTCCTATTTGAGCAGGACTGAGACTGATTTGCATATGGCTGGTCTCTGGAGTGGGATTCTGGGTGAACAAAGAAGGTCTGGAATGCAGCCAGAGCGACCCCAAGAGGCTTAAATCTAATGCTTCCTCCAATGACTGTCTTTGCTTTTGTGGAAATCTGAATACACACACACTAGTAAGATGCAGTAGTGATTCTGTGATCTGATGAGGAGAATGCACTAGTGCTTGGCACCAGGATGCAGGCATATGATTTGTCACCTGGCCTCAGTACAAACATGCCCGGTACTCTTATGATTAATTTGTTTTAAAATACAGATCCTTAATTTAAGAGGTGCGAACGTCACAGCCCAAAGCTGCTGACAATAACCGGAGAGTTCCTCTCAACACCTTTGCTACTGATGATCGTGGGACAGCATGCGGTACAAAGCTGCACCCATACTCCACAGATCCTTCTTTTCCAAATGGCCATTGGCTTTACCCCTCGTTGATGGGTCTCCTCACTCTCCTTATGCGATGTCACCTGTAAGCAGATTCTGTGGCCAGTAAGGATCATATCTGCCAACCTTTTGAAATTTGCCAGAGGAACCCTCAATAAAGGAATTAGGATCTGTTCTGTAGACAAACTGCAATCCTTCTCTACAGCATATTGCAAACTTGGTCTGTACTTATCATATCAAGACCTCCCTACGGTAGGTTGAACCCATCGTGACAAAGATTGTGTCAGGATGAGATAAGAACCGATGATGAAGCAGGCTACATGTTGGTCTCTACTTACCATATCAATACCTCGTTACTGTAGGTTGAGCCCACCAAAAACCTTGTTACTGTAGGTTGAGCCCACCGTGACAAAGGTTGTGTCAGGATGAGATAAGAACCAATGATGAAGCAGGCTACATCTTGGCAGTAGGGTCATTGGACTCTAATATCCCATACGACCCTATTCCTTTATCTTTTTAATCTCCCTGCCAGATCCAAGAATAAAGGGAAACCGGGATCTGACAGAGGAGTTTTAAATTGTTTCCGCCTCTGGCCCAAAAAATCTTCTAAGAGCTCCCTGAGATATGGTTGAGCCCACCCTGACTTTTAGGCGTCAGGGTGTCCCGATGATGAATCATGACGCCACTAGGGTGTGTGAGGGAATGTAAAACAAAAGGAGTTGCCTCCTTCCTCACCTATGGGTGATGAAATATCCTAGCTTCACATAGGGACATTCCACCAGTATCAACTCAGGTTTTAATCATTTAAGTTATCCGGGTCTTCCGGATTTACAATTAGGGGAGTACTTTGTGTGCAATAGTACATGTTGGTCTCTACTTACCGTATCAAGACCTCGTTACTGTTGGTTGAGCCCATCGTGACAAAGGTGATCTCAGGATGGGATAAGACTCTATGATGAAGCAGGCCACATGTCGTTGGTGAGGGTCCTTTTCTTAATCATAAGGAATCGATTCTCATGTTGACAAGATCAAGAATATCGTTCCTTGTATATTTTGCTATAACAACATAAAGTGTGTATTAGTAAAGCACATGTTCACCCAAATGTATCTTGGTGCTGAATAACAGATGTTTATTGTTACCCAACTCAGTGGTACTCAAATACATCAAGTCTCATGTACACAAGATCAGGAATATTGTTCCTTGTATATTTCGCTTTACCTGTTGTGTTATAATGTCAATGAGAAAAGGTGTCATCTCTTTCCCTCCTTGTGAGTTAGTATAGTACCTTTGCAACACCACTGTACTTTGGGCTTTGACTGATTTTTTTTTTATTCCTATAATTGCTGCTTCACATTTTGGAGATTAGCTAGTCACTGTCTCTCAAGTATGCATATTTCTCTCTGTGGCCCTATACATTAATTTATTTGAGAACACTAGAAACTCACTATTAAATCATTTAAATACCTAGTGCACGTCCCATAACCATCTGGATTTTGACTTATTCCAATCATAACACATGTGCATAAAAATAATACTTTCTTGTTCCAGCCCGCTTACTCCATATTTTGTTATCATTTCTTGCATATAATTATCATTTAAATAACATTATTTGCCGGTATATTTGGCAAATGGGGGTTACTCTTAAAAGCTAATCCTATATTTTATTTTATTGTCTGAATTCATATCGGAAATTGCACAAGATTAGGGAAAGTCATTTCTGGTTGCGGACAGAAATGTATTAGGAAGAGCACATGCTAGTCTAACAAAGGCGCCCAAATAAAAGTCACGTGCCCCCATCTGTCAGTCAATGTTGAAGATACATTTCATGTCTTATCGTCATCCCATCATGCAGTGTGTGAATTGCATTTTCCTTCATAAAAGACGAGGGCGTTATGTATCAGTTAGTGTTAGGAATGTGAAGCTTGACTCTGCACTGAGATTGGACCTACAACGCTGTCGCTTTGTGGTTTAACAAATATTGCCACCCTGTATGGAATGCTGAGACTGGCTCAACCAATCAGAATGCTTATGATGCCTGCATTAGTTACTGTTGTTTGCTGCATTCGATGCTCAGTGTCTATGTGAAACAGGAATTTAAAGTATGTAGGGCCAGGTAGTCTTTTTTGTATCCCTCTATTGGGGGAGATTTGGAGTGTGGGAACTAATAGTCTAATTGCCCACATCTCATTGAGCATCAACAGCTGTTAGTTGACCTCCCGCATAATGTACTCTTGACTTGTGTGGAACCCATGATTGCTGGAGTGTGCAGTTAACAGTGGTTAACACCCCGAGCCCAGTGCAATGATGCTTAATTATTTTAATTTCTAATCCGGAACACTGCTCCATTCCAAGGTCTGTAAAACAGGCAAAGGGTTCCTTTGAGGACAACTGGAATGATTTAGCATCATATTCAAATTAAATTAAGACACCCTTAACATCTGACCTTGTCCTCAAGATGATCCGCTTGACGGGCACTTGCTTCCATTGGTGATCCGTAGCAGTTCTGAGCTTGCTGTGAGGTGCTACCAAACTCTGCAGGGTGATGAATCTCTCTCACCGCAAACCTTGTGGTTGGGCCCATGGTCAGCAGATGGCTACCCCGGCAGACCTTGCTTGATAGAGTTGAGTGCAACCTAACTCTGTGTAGATGAACTTTCTGAACGAGTTAGACAGAAGCGTGAACTCCTCAACACCGTGGCTCAGGTCTGCACAGAATGCCCGGCAGTTCCCAGACATGCAGAAAACCTTTGTGCTTTTTCGCGTAATTTTCTCTTTATTATTAACAGAAATGTTTATTGAAAATTGCAATTTTTCATACATTTTACTTTCTATAATTGGAGGAGGCAGTTTGAAACTATATAATACATGATAGTTGAGATTCAACTTCAGGGCACTTGATCTGAATGTGAGGGAGGACAGTGAACACCAAATGGCGGATGTATGACATTACAACGCATGCTTTTACCACGCATGCCTTTACAACACGGTTTTTACAACGCATGCCTTTACAACGCATAGTGCTTTGGGGCGCTGGATAGTGAATAGTTTAATTTACTATTCCAACTCCAGTCCCTGTGGATAGTAGGGAAGGTGTTGGATAGTAAATTAAACCTATTCCCTATCCTAGAGCGCCCCCCAGCGCAATGCGTTGTAATGGTTTGCGTTGTAAAAGTTGCGTCGTAAAGGCACTGCGTGGTAAAAGTTGCGTTGTAAAGGATGTTTCCCCCAAAGGGCCATTGGGCGACTGGGGGGTATCTTGAGGAAAAAATGGATTCCCAGCAGGAAATAGTTTGGAGTTTGATGGGTGTAGTTTACTTACCACTATAGGATAATGTATGTGACATAATATCCAAACCCGAAGCATGACATTTTCAAGCTAAGTAATATTTATAAGGGAGATGATGAGGTTGTCACAAAGTGGCACAGAATGTGCATGAAATTAAACAGTTTATTATTTAGTGGTTAAAAAATATTGAATTTCTTTTCCTCTAAGGAAGAATCTACAGAGTTGTTATTACACGATACAGTGTTACTGTATGAGAAGAGACTGGAGTTGGTTGTGTAATAAAGTGGCTGTTAAGATCCAAAATAAACAATGTGTCCAAACCAATTAAAGAAGCAGTGATCAGCAGGGGCCAAATGTTTTTTCGCTGGCCTGCTGGAGAGGTATCAAGATACGTTTCTCTATGAAGGTTTAAACTGTCTTACTAGCCCTCACCGAGGCAATCAAACTTACTAACTCTGTATCAGTTGACGTGGCAATATATTATGCAGTACTAAACTGTACATGTCTCCGCCACATGATTTATTGCTGAAAAAAGACAAAACAATCGGACATTGGAAAATGGATAGATTTAGTAAGTACCATTTTGGCAGCGCAACCAGATACTTTTTTTTGTGGTAAAACTGCTGCAGCCATTCATTAGCTGTGGGTAAAATAAAGTCCCGTTTGAAAACATAAAGGAAAACGTGGTTCTTTAGCCAAATGAAACATGTAGTGAGTGTCCTGACCTGCTGAGGAAACAGGAACCTCCAAATATCGTTTACTGGTTAACTGGTATGGCTGGGCCAAACTGTAGCCTTTTAACAATGTATTTATTTATTTATATAATCTATAATGGGCACTGTTACCTAACAGGTATCCGTGGCGCCGAGGAAATTACAGGGGAGGAAACACGGTGAGCGGTTCCTATAGTGTAAACCAGAATTAAGCTTGCTAATAAAGGCTAGTCATGTGATGTCACGTGATGTCACAGTAGGCCATTGGAGCTGGTTGGGGCTGGTTTTCCCTGAGGAAAGAGAGGTTCAGTGGGGGAGAGGGTGAGCTTGGGAGAGACAAATCGGACTCTCCTGTCAGACTATCAGAATAAACTTCTGTGAGTACACTCCATCAGGATAGTTCTAGTCTCAAAGTACTACCAGAAAACAATCTTTTGGTAAGCCTCGTTGAGGCCTGAAGCGCTAGACACACCAGCTTGGCATATTCAATTGCTATGGTTGATAGGTGAATATTAGATTTTCTAGATGATTTTCCAGCATCCTAAGTAGTGCCAGTGTGTTGAGGAGCACTGTTGCTGATTCGCGACTGGCAGCAGGTGTGGAAGAGAGTGGTTGAGTGAGTAAATGAAGGCTGAGTGCATCCCTTTAGGAAACAGAACGTCGTGCGTCCACTGTTTAAGAGCTCAGTTGAAAATGGAATAGGTTAGACTTTAAAAAAGGCATGGGCCTCTTCTGTTACTGACCCCTACACATTTAAATTGTGGGCGAGGAGCGCCGCTGCCCATTCCCACCTCTGACACTTAAGCAGAGTGAAGGCACCAATAGATACAAACTATACTGACATGTTACAGTAGGTTAGCAGGTTGATTCAAGCAAGCAAAATATGCACAAATACAAAAAGGCGATCCTTTGATTACTCAAGAACCGCCATTTACATAGTTAAAAAAATTCAGGCCACTAATCTTCACATTGGTGAGAAAGTAAGATTTTCCGTCCTGTTTACTATAAACGTGTCAGAAACTATACCTACCATATAGATGGAGAGTAGGTACCACTAGGACAATCACAAACCTGCAAAGCCAGGTTACACTGGATCTATGGCACTATTAATTGAAGATCAGTTTAGGTAATTAGTTGAGAAGATACGACTTGGAAGATACGTGGACAGATTTTAATACAGAATAAAGAACTTTTTAATAAATCGTCCTGGAGTAGGTGTCTGTCTGTCCGTCCTTCCTCCCCTTAACCTGAGTACTGGATACAACTGGAGTGATGTACGTTCGCCATATCTGCAGCCAACCATATACAATAGTGATATGTTGGTTAGCAGCCAACATAGGGTAAGGGGAATGGGATAATAAAGAGAAACAGTGACATTGGATATTGCCACTTTGGCTGGGCACGCTGCTAGACACTGATATCCAGGGCCACTAAATTGTGCAAATGTTGTGGCCGCAGTGTTTTCTGCTTAATTATGGATTTGACACATTTGCCACGTAATCCACCATCTGCTGCATAATCTGTAGACTTAAAAGAAATTGTTACTAGCTCAAACGGATCAACATTTATTAAGAGTGCACTGACACATGTTGCCATGCAGTGGAAGGTCCTTTGCAAAAGTTGTCTGGTCCCCTTTCTGTTCCTTATTGTGTATTTGGATGTTAAACTGGTAATATTTAGGAGAAACCTTTGCCCAGACAGTGTTACCATGTATAAAAATGTCAAAATAAGGAACGAATACTGACGTCTGCTCGGTCACAGTGGATATCTTAAGATTGATACTGTCAGACATACCTCTACATAAAGTTATCTACTGTCGCTCTAGTAAATGATATTTCTCTAGAATATCTCTACACCTCAGACTCTCTTGTCACTGAAGGAACTCTGTTGTTCCTGGAATTGAAAATCAAATAGAATATTAGTAAATAACATACTTAGGTTTTGTAATAATATCAGTCCCTTTCATTGTAAGGTAACAACCTTATGTGAAAACATAGGACCTGATTCACAATGGGCTGCCACATACACGTGGAGGAGGCGTCTCAATCATGGGAGAGTCTCCACACTTGGGCGGGAATCTCCACAATGAGAATTCTCATGCGGAGATTCCGCCGTAGTACGTAGACTCCTCCATGACTGCGTAGTTTCCCCCATGACTAAGGGGCCTCTACCACGAGTATGGAGTCTCTTTGTGAATCAGGCCCACGGTGTCTGGTTCAATTATACTGAATGATCGTCATTAAACTTCAACATATATACGCATTTATCAATTTCAATTGTATGACAACTGGATTCACTATAAACAATTCACAATGAATCAATAACTCGTCTTTCCATAAGTATATGAACCTACCTTAAATGATACATGAATATGTCAACAGCCTTTTGAGGTGATAAGGATCCTTCTCTATCCTCACGAAGCTTAATATTCATAGTGCAGCATAATATATAGTTATTCTTTTTCAAAGGTTATCTTTTAAATAGTGTTTAACATATTCAAGATACAATTAGATTCTTTGGAATACTTCTGTTTATTCTGTTTATTCAATTTTTCAATTTTAAACATGTTTCTAAAAGAAAATAATCAGTCTTCAAGCTTTCACAAGGTCTGGCAACAGGGCCTGGCTGTGACCCGAATGCCTAGCAAGAATACTGAGAGCCACGAGAGAACATATACTCATTAACAACTTCAATCTCAACATTGCCATTTCCAAACATGGTGACGATTCTGTTGACACAGGTGAAATGTAGTTTGCGTTTGAGCTCAAGAAGATGAGCCCAGGCCACAAATCATGACATTTCCCTCCTCCAGAGATCACCAATTCAGCAGTTGGGCACCTGGTGTGCCTGGATTCTTGGCATAAAATTCATAGAAGAAATGTAGAGCATGAAGTTTAGAAGCCTGTTCCCGTGATCATGCCTCAGGGCAGCACCCATTCCAATCCACCAAATTTTGCAATTGTTTTCTAGCAGTTCTTTTATGTAGAATCTTAAGTATCTAATTTTGTGAACATTCGCATGTTGTGAACTCGCACAGGGTTTAGAGCAAGACATGTTTGTGCAGAACTCGGCTTCAACAAAGATACATGGAATACAGAGCAAATTTTCATGGATTTTGGTAATTTCAACTGTATAACAACTGGAATCTTATCTGCTCATTAGGAAATGGACCAATACCTTTTGGTTGTAGCTTTGAGGATCTTTTCAAATCCAAATTTTTTGTGAGTAAGTGTGATTTCTCACCCACCATATACATGTGTTCATGAGTTCTTTTCCGATCAACTTAAAATTTGTATCTAGCTTCCTCTTTTTTCCTATGGTTTACTGTGCTGAGCTTTGCATTTTACTCAGCTCAATTATTTTTCTGAAAGAACATTTAGATAAATCTACTAGTAATATTCTGCCATGATGTCTATACAAAAGACGGGTGACATCCCAAGGCTAAATGTTAACTATTGTATATTAATTCTAAAACCACAACGTCTTACTTTAATACTTCTTCTTGTAAGGCTTGACATCCTAAATATTGCATGCTACATTGGGTCAATCTTTCAGTCTGTTTGTCTGCCTGGGAGTGAAAACCAGTAGACAGGCGAACTTCAATATCTAATTTCTTTCACAAAGAATGAGTTTTTAGTAAAGCTCTGCGGTTACCCAGAGAGTTCCTCTTGGTGCTAAATCAAGAACATTTTCTACCAGAGACCTAATTACTACAGAAAAAGACAGGTTTTAAGACTTTTTGGGGAGAATGGTTCCAAAATAGTGCATGCTGGGAGGAAGTTCATTCCAATTCTTGGATGATTAAAAAAGAGTGGTTGCTAAGAAAGAACGTGATTATTTTGAGGGCAACAACATGGATGCCCAACTCTTGGAGACAAGAGAGTAGTAGGGGATGGACAACTAAGCCAAAGAGTACAGACAAGGACCAGAACGGTCAAGTCTAGCTGGTCCAATACGGCTCTCTGTATTCTCTAACCAGAAGCAGTGTTCATTTTGTTCTGTGATGGGGACAGGAGCCCGACTGGGACGCATCCAATAATGAGTTGGAGTTTAAATAGGAGGAGTTCTGCTTATTGACCTTCTTTCCCAAAACTTTGACAGAAAAAGGAAGTAAAGCAATGATTCTATATTTGGATTATAATTGGGGATCGACTGATGTTTAAAAAAAAAAAGGTGTAACAGGTGCCATTTTCCAGGAGTTAGTTACTGTGACAGTGATAAGAGAATTATTAACTAGTGTGCAGAACCGCAGTCCAATAATCTCAAATCCTGAGAGAAAGATGGCGGGTGGACACAAGTCTAAAGGGGAGCCAGCATTTATGTTTTGTGCTAGTAAGACGAAGTTGTCTTTAAATGTTTGGGGAAGTGAGACAGTGAAACCTTTGAGTCAGAGTTTGGCAAGTTCTCCCATAACTGAAGAAAGGTTTTTTTTTTTAAAGTTTATTTATCAATTTTATCAAATACACTCCATAATAAGTAAGAAAGTTAAAGTTAGGCTGGACATTGAAATATTTGTAGATAGTAGAAGCTTTTTCCATCAGAATAAGTAGCACTTTTGTCACAGCGTTCCTGGGAAGACAAAATCATTTCAGAGCATGCAGCAGATTAAAAAATAAAATAATGATAGAAAGTTATTCTCTTGGGGCGTTGATCGAGCTAGATATGTAGTCTAAGAAGTAAACATTTTTCTGACAGATGTGGGAGTGACCTCTTTTTTGTAAACAATATTGGCATTCTGATTATAATTTTTTTTGCAGTATTATTTGTGTCTTTCAGAGTGTTATTGTACCAGTGTGCGGAAGGGGTACTTAGGGGTGCTCATTTGATCTGGAAAGATACTTTCCAGTTCAATGCTGTGTTTATCAAGGGACTGAAATTGTCTGTATCCTTCAATATGTCTCCACAAAAAAGTAGGCAGAGAGATATTAAGGGCCAATAAGAGTTTGCTGACTTGGATTTTAGACCACTGCTTAAACAGTTTGGGTTAAGAAGGCCTGGAGAGGATATTTTGTCCAAGATCGACTTATGAAGGAAATTGCAGTATGACCCGACCAAATGATTGGGGATGCCTTGTTCAAACGAAATGTGGGCATTTGAAAAAATTAGATCAACTGTGTGTCCTGCTATATTCTCTGTGCCGGACTTTGAGGATGCTATGTTGTGTACCTTTCCGATTCTTCTCTTCGCCAAAGCGCCGGGACACTCCATGGAGTAGCCGTGCGCTATAGAAGAGCTTTGTATAACATAACATAACATAACATATGTGTGGATTATCGTACTATATGGTTAAATTGGAGTGATGTTATTGTTTCAACGAATGCTGCATCTGTAGGGCACTCGACTTGTATATTAAAGTCTCCCATGACTGTAACATTTGCATATTTAAGAATGGGTGGTGCTGTTAAGGCCCCGCTGCTTGCTGTGGGATCTAGTTACTTTATGGCATATCCCGCTGGATGGTGGTTCCAATCTCAGGTGAGGATGACTCAGTGAGCTAAGTTTCAGTTAAGGAAGCTGCATCTGATTTAATCATATTTATAACATCTGATATGTCTAAGTAGTGTTTCGGGAGGGAGCTAACATTAATTAGGTACAAGAGAGAGCAGGTTTTAAGGTCGGTCCCATGATTGGTGGAGTTAGTTTGAAGCTATGTTTACTGCGCCAACAAGAAGCTGGTCCTTCTAATAGAATTGATTGGTTAATGGCACCACACCTACCATGAGTGTTCCAATTGTGGATCTGACATGCTGTATCAATAATACTATGCTTGGCCTTGTGTTTGCTGAAGTTGGGTTAGGAGTCCTGGCACTGGGCGTGGATGTGCTTGCATTTGGCGGGTCTTCAGAACGCCACTAGTGCACCTACTGTGCGCTCCACTGGGCAAAACACCTATCAGTGTGTCTTTTGTAGTCCACCAGTCTTCCAAAGCGCGCGATAACCAATAGACTAGAGACTGTCATTCTCGAAGTGAAAGCGATCTAACAACGAGTGGGGAAAGTAAAACCATACCGGAGCTCAACAGCTCACATATGTCCAGAAGGGTAAACATGATACAAGATACAGATGACTGTGATAGCATATATGAGAATTATGACAATGATATCAACACTGTTATCAATATTTGTGGAAGTGAAGGGATCAGCAAATTTCCTTCATGTGAGATTTGTGTTGACGGCATCAGTTTACAATTCCTTTTTGATTCATGTGCATGGTGTACCATTATTGCATTAGAAATTGTAACCCACAAATGGCCCAATAAGAAGTTTTTTGCTCCTGATGTCACAGCAGGAGCTTACACTGGACACAAAATTGATCTGGTAGGGTATTTTTGGGCAAATTTGGAATTCCTTTGATGTCACACTTTAAGGAAAGTGTATGTCGCAAAGTCTGGACAATCTTTTCTAGGGTGGCCTCACCTAGAGCAGATGGGATTAGACTTGATCCTAGGGCTAATCCTCCTGTTTATGCTGTAGAACCTTTAAAAACCCTTGCTAATGGCAGCTCTAAACTTATTTCATATTAAAAAACACAATTCCCAAGTCTTTTTAGCGTGAAAGTAGGAGAATATCCGGGTTTTAAACACACTATTGGCTTCAGGACAATGCTGTACCTGTTTGTACAGGGCAAGGAATGTTCCCCTTTCTTACAGAGTCAAACTCAAATATATGCTCAAGGATTTATGTGACAAAAATATAATCGAACCTATAGAATCATCACTGTGGGTTTCTCCGGTTGTAATTTCGGTTAAAAGTTCTGGCGAACTCCGGTTATCTGTAGATTTACGCAGTTTAAGTAATGTAATTTGGGTAGATTCCCATCCACTACCCAACCTGCATGAGATGGTGTCTACATTGGCTGGAGCCCAAGTGGTTTCCTGTATTGAATTTGCCAGCGCTTACCACTAGGTTGTTTTGGATGAGGAATCTAAAATGTTATCCCTTTTATAACACCAGAAGGTCTATTCAGGTATTGCTGCATGCCATTTGGTCTCGCCAGTGCTGCAGCTGTTTTTCAGAGGTTGATGAAAGAAATTTTGGAGGGGTTAACATGTATTTTAGCCTTTCAGGATGATATACTTGTTTACGGCAAGAATGTTGATGAACATGACAATAATTTTAAATCAGTGTTTGCTGCCTTGTCTAATAAGGGTCTTACCCTCCGTCTTGATAAATTCAGATTTAAGGCAACTGAAGTGGAGTACTTGGGACATACTATCAGTGGATTAGGCATTAAACCTAACCGTAATCACATAATAAATATCCTAAATGCAGCCATTCCCAGTTCAAAGGAACAACTTGTGGCATTCCTTAGACTTACAGAATTTTATGCCAAGTTAATTCCAAATTATGCATCCAAAGTAGATCCGTTCAGGTGCCTCTTAAAAAAAAATGCGAAATGTATTAGGTCACATGATATGTCAGCTGCTTTTAGTACTTTAAAAGACTTTGTTGTGAATGTTCTTTGCTTAAAACCTTTTGTGTGTGGTAAAAAATGTATCGTCATGGTTGATGCTAGCAGCACTGGTTTGGGGGGTAGTATTAATCCAAAGGGAAAATGGAAGAGAATGGATTGTGGCCTATGCATCCAGAACTTTGAGAGATGCGGAGAAACATTATTCTGTCATAGAGAGGGAACTCCTAGCATGTGTTTGGGATGCTGAACATTTTATTACATTTGTATGGGGCACCAAGTTCATTATAAAATCTCACCACGATCCCCTTGTTTATATGATTGCACCAGGTGGTGGTCGTACTATGTCTGCACGTTTAGCAAGATTAGCTTCTAGGCTGCAAAGCTTCCAATGTCAATTAGAATATGTAAAAGGTACAGCGAATGTACATGTCGATTGTATGTCTAGGTTCTCTCCTCCCGTGCCTAAGTCGGAAGACTTTGAGAAGGAAGATTGTGAAGTTGCGTTTACTTCGTGTGATGTTAATTTGGCATGCAATATACAAGCAAGTTTAAAAGAGGACGTATGGCTACCACTGGCGTAACGAAAAGTGAGGGGGCCTACCTGCACGGTACTTAGGGGGGCCCCCTCTGGGCTCAATCAGGAGCTCTCCCGGCCAGAGTTCAGTGCCGAGGGGGCCCCTTGGAGCTAGAGGCCCCCCGCA
This sequence comes from Lissotriton helveticus, assembly GCF_964261635.1. NCBI lineage: Eukaryota > Metazoa > Chordata > Amphibia > Caudata > Salamandridae > Lissotriton > Lissotriton helveticus. Next base: position 823,388,530 of record NC_136063.1, on the reverse strand, counting down.
CCGCGTGGGCTGCGGGGGCCTGTGTTACGCTCCTGATGGCTACCTGAAATGGAGAAGGATTTGGCATTAAACAAAGTGAAAGAGTATATTCTAAAAGGATGGCCAGAAGAAAGGAAAATGTCTGGTGACATGATGAGCTATTCCAAAGTTAAAGATGAGCTAGCCATTGAAAATAATATTGTTGGGAGAGGTGATAAAATTATTCCTCCCCATGCTTTAAGGAACACTGTTGTAGCGATAGCCCATGACGGACATTTAGGTATTTCTTGTGGAAGACGTGTTAGAGAGTCCTTTTGGTGGCCAGGCATTGACTCATGTGTGGAACATTTTGTTAGATCTTGCGCAAGCTGTGCATCCAGTGATCAGTCTGCTGTGGCTTTTCGTCTTGAACCAAAGCCTGTTGATTTTCTTGTAGGTCCGTGGCGGAAAGTAGGCCTAGATATCATTGGACCTTTTGCTGTTTTGCCCAAACAGGTGGCTTTTGGTATTGTATTAATTGATTACTACTCAAAGTGGCTGGGAGTTAAAATGGTAAGGGATGTTACTTCAGAAAAGGTGATTGAATTCTTGAATGAAGTTTTCTGCAGGGAAGGTATTCTTCAAGAGATTGTAACTGACAATGGGCCACAATTTGTTAGCAAAGAGATGGAGGGTTTCTTTGAGTAATGTGATATTACGCACAGAAGAATTGCATTGTTCCATCCTGAGGCTAATGGTCAGGTTGAGAGATTTAACCACATTGTTAAAGAGCCTATCCAGTTATAAGTGAAAGGAGGTTTGAATTGGCTCAATGCTTTACAATCCATGTTACTGGCATAAAGAACCTCACCCAATTCCGTAACTTTAGTTAGTACTTTTGAACTTTTGAGAAGACGCAAGCCTAGCACCAAGTTGGTCCCTTGCTGTTAAGGTTGGGTTGTGATTTTTCAAATGTTGATTATGAGGTGCGCCACAGAGTTGAAGCTTATAAGGATAAAATGGGACAAGATATGAAAAGAAGACAAGGTGCTGTAAGTGAACGTGTAGTTAAGATTGGTGATTTGGTGCACATCAAACAGAAAGAAGGTGTTTCTAAGGGTCTTCCAAATTGGTCTTCTCCTAAAAAAAATTGTAGAGACCTTCAGAAATGCAGTCATGGTGTATGGCGGAAGTGTTTGGAATTTAAATAGAATTTCTCTATTAAATGATGGTAAAAGTAGTTTGGAGGATCCTACCTCTAATGTTTTCTTAGGTGTTAGTGAACAAGGTAGTATTGTGAATCAGAACACTTCACCTTCTTGTGATTTTAATATTCCTGCCAAGTGTGCAGGCGTTCACCGTCTGCCTTTGAGATTTTGTGATTATATTATGAGTTAAAAACATTTTTTTACGGGGAAGGTGTGTCGGGTGCACGCTCCCTTCTTATCGGTATGTGTCCGCGAGGTAGTCACGAGGTAGTCACGAGCATGGCAACCTTGTCGATGCTTGTGGCTCCCTCGCAATCTACTGTATTATGTTTATGTCTAAACGTCGTTCTGGTGGGAGGTCGGTTATGTAGTGGGAGTTGATTATTACTGACTTGAACTTGTATCTGGACGGACGTCTTTTTCCCAATAATGAGGCATTGTACAAAATGTCTGTTTCCTACATTCTTTTATGAAGATCATCTCAGTGGTAATTTTCCCAACAAGTATGTAGCGCTGTGCAGCGCGTGTTTTGTGTATGCATGTGCTGTGGATATATGTGCCTGTGAATGGTGCAATACATGGAAGACTCTGGGTTCCATTTTGGGAGACCCAGGGTTGGTTGGAGTACCATGATGAGATGGAGGAATTCCTCCAGACAGATTTGTGGATTAATGCATTCCTGTGAGCTGGGAGGGACATATTCACTGGAGGAGGAAGAGCCAGGCTCTTCACTACACTTCAAATGGTGCTTTTTGATTCAGAGAGAGTACACTAGGAAGGGGCCTGGGCACATCTCAGGAAGGAGATGGGACTGATAAGAGAATCATAATGTGTAGGGTATGGTCTCTGGGTTAACCTTTTGAAGCACGTATCACTGTGGCTGGCATCCAGATGTGAACCTCTAGTCACTCTCATGGCCTTGGCCTGTGTTGTGGAGCTCTTAGATTTGGAGTCGCTCCTGCTGTGACAGACTGCTTTCTGGGGGAAATGCAAGACAGAGGAGTGGCCACTTCAAATGGAAGCAGACCCCCATCACAAACTTCAAATACTTAGACCCTAAATCACATTTGGCATCTGGAAACAGACTTTAAGAAGGGGTGCTCAAGGCCATCAGAATTGTCAACAGTGAAGCAGCCAGTCAGACTGTGAGAAGAGGAGAAGCTCTGTCATTTCCAAGACTGGGGTCTTTTGGCCTTCCAGTCTCTCAGCTGGGGTAGGGGACATTAACCAGTGAACTCCAAGATCACCTGCCCTTGGAGCACTAGTGCCTGTCTGCTGCCAGGATTAGTGTGAAGAACAAGAGAGCGCTTATGGGGAGCGATCCCCAATGGCGGTACTGGCAAGTAGATCCCTGTACCAAGGTGTGAGGAGATGACTGCTGCACCAATTGGGTATTTGCCTGCGTGCAGGTTCAAGTTGGCAGCTCTGTATGCGTGAGGGGCTACCATGAAGCTAGATGTGTTTGCCATCACTGCTAAGCAGATCAGGCCATAGCCTTTGTGTGGAGTGAAGTTGGTTACCCCATATGCCAGAGGGGGCCGCTTTGAAGATTGCTTGCATGTTGATCAGACTGAAGCCCGTGCATAGAATGAAGTAGGCAACCCTGTATACCAGAGGGAGCTTCTATGAAGATTACTGCTGTGCCAATCGGGCTGTAGCCAGTGTGCGGAGTGAAGTCAGTGACCCCGTATGCCAGTGGAGACTGCCATGAGAATTACTACCATGCTGATTGGGCTGAATTCTATGTGCAGAGAGAAGTCGGCATACCTGTATGCCTGCGGGTGCCACCATGAAGATTACTACCATGCCGATCAGGCTGTGACCCATGCACAAAGTGAAGTCAGAGACCTCATATGCCGCTGGGAAGAGAAAGTTACTGCCAGTCGAACTGTCGCCCATATGCGAAGCAAATTCGGTGACCCGCATGCCAGAGGTCAATGGAAAGGTCAAGGACCAGTGCCTGGTTCAAGCCGTCGTTGAGAGGAGGCCGCCATGGTGACCCGTGCAGGCCCAAGCCAACAACCGAGGGTCGGAGCCAGAACACTCAACCTCCCCACCTGTGATAAAGATCATCAGAGGAAGCGATGTGGATGCCCAACTGCTACCCCTGCAGAGCCTCGAGTACTAATCATCAACAGCAGCCACTGCAGTTCTCCGCAACGTACACGTGTAAAGCGCTCCAGCAGATTTCGGTTGTGCAATCCCAGCAATGCTCTGGTGGAACTTGTTCTGCCACATAGCGCTTTTGGCACTAGAACACTTCTGATTTTGAAAGAGTTGGAGAGGGACTGCAAATGGGGCCTCACTTGAATATCGCCCATAGTGAATGGGAAATAACCACTTATGCTAGTGAGAGGAAAGAGGGACTGAGGTACCAGCCTATTTAAAACTGGAGCCCTGACATCTGGGGGCTATGTGTATTGTTAGATGTATGCTGTATTTTACTTTGTGTTCATACATGAATACTCCCTTTTTCATAAAAGCAGGTATTGCCATTTATTTATGCTGTTGAACGTATTTTGATTTGTGAGCCTGTGTTTCCCCCCCCCTGTATTGTATTGTATTGTAATTGCATTTATATAGCGTTTACTAGCCCTGATGAGACATCAAAGTGCTTTTTCGGCAAGTAGCACGCTACTCCGGAAGCCATCAAGGATTAGTGTTGAATTAGTTTAGTGAAATATGAAAGTAATTTGAGTGGTGGTATCTACCTCTCCCCAGCCCTGAGATGCCTTGGATTGCTAGACCCATGCTATTACTGAGATTCAAGTACTGACGGGGTACTTGGTCTAATTTCCCAGGACCCATAGTAAGTCAGTTCCTGGGACATCAAGCGTAAAAGGCCCCAACCCCATGGTTAGGCCCAATAACTCCTGCTTGCCTCATTGACCTCTGGCGTTCTGACAACATCATTTGAATCCATTGTAATGAGAATAAAAGAGGGACTACACTCATACACCTATGGTTTGCTAAAGAGCAACTGTGAGTTATATAGTTTTTGTATTTAATGGTATTTGTGTGGTTCAACATATACTGTGAGGCACTTTGGTGCTAGCAGAAATCCATATCTTCAACGCTGCAAGGTTGTGCAGTTAATGTGTGAACAGCCAGGCCTTCAGTTGTTTCCTAACGTTGAAAAGCTCTGCTTCCTTCCTTAATTCGAGATGGAGTCTGTTCCACAACCTGGCTGCACCCACTGAGAAAGAGTCCCTGCCAAGTAAGGATCTTTTGAATTTCAGAACATTCTGTAAGAGCTTATTGGCTGAGTGAATATTTCTTTCGGCCTCGTATCAGGAAAATGTTTTGGACAAGGGCTGGTCCCAAATAGAGCTAATTAAACATGACACGTTTTCACTGGTATCCATTGATGTTCTAACAGTCCTTTAGAAATTGAGTCATTTTTTTTAATGCTCAACACCAGTCTAACTGCAACAATTTGAAGTTTGTTCAACGTTCCAACTGGTAGGTCTAGATAGATGACATAGCAGTAATCTAGCCAGGATAACACAAACGCATTCACAATCTTAAATTATGAATGATGTGCTTTATCAGTCATAGTTGGAAGACACAGGATTGCACCACTTAGTTAATCAGTTTGCATAAAATAAGCTTAGTATCCAATGTATTGCCAATATCTGTTCATAATATCACTGGGTTTTGTCTCAACTTAATTTGCCATAAGTTTAGGTTCCATACTGAGGTCTCTCAAAAGGGGTAGAAAATCTCAGTTTTGCCCCCATTTAACATAAGGTGGTTTGCTATCATCCAGCATAGAGGAGTTGACATTTATGGCTTGTGCACTGGGGTCCTCATTGATTGTAAAAAGTATTTGCGTTTGCGAGACAACTGCATACATCAAAGCTGTTCTACCAGAACCATGAATAGATGAATCAGTAGCAGTGGCAAAGCAGGCTCTTGAGGGACGCCACAGGATATTTTTTTTTTCTGAGACCGACAGTCCCATTTCAACCTGGATCCCTCTGAAATAACCTCCAGGCTGTTCCTGCTATGCCCAATTCTTCTAGCCGGTCCAACAGTACCTGATGGTCTCTGGTATCGAACGCAGCTTGTAGCGTCCTCCCCAGTCTGGGTACCCGCCAATGACTACACCACAAAGGGAGCTTAGTATTAGACGTCTTTATTCTACTGTGTGGTACTGCAAACTCAACATTTTAAACCAATCAATCAGGTGTTTGTTAAGCGCAACTACTGACCCGTAAGGGTCTCAAGGCGCTGCGGTAGGTCACAGTTTCCAGTCGATCAAGGATGGGGTCTGTCAAAGTGCCAGGTTTTGAGGTTTCTTGCGAAGATGGGGAGCAATGTTGTCTGTCTGAGGTGGAGCAGGAGGTTTTTCCAGGCTCTGGCTGCGAGGAAGGAGAAGGAGCAGCCTCCTGATCTGGTCTTTCTGGTGCGGGGTACCACAGCGTAGGAGAGCTGGGCTGATCATAGGGTCCTTTGGGGTGCGTGGAATTTGAGTCGGTTGTTCAGGTATGCTGGTCCGGTGTCGTGGAGGGCTTTGTGAGCGTGGGTTAGCATCTTGAAGGTGACTCTAGCTTCGATGGGGAGCCAGTGGAGTGTGCGCAGGTGCTGGGAGATGTGGCAGTGTCTTGGCAGGTTGAGGATCAGTCTCGCGGCGGCATTTTGGATGTTCTGTAGCTTGCGGGTGAGGTTTTTGTTTATTCCGGCATAGAGTGCGTTGCCGTAGTCGAGCCTGCTGGTGACCAGGGCGTGAGTGACGGTCTTTCTGTGTTCGAGGGGGATCCATTTCATTGCATTCCACTCTAACACTCACAGTTCGATGGAGTCTATAGGGAGCCAAAAGGGTTCAATCATTTCTAACTCATAAGACGCTACACCCCCCACTGTTAAATAAAAAAATGTTTATTTTACAAAATAGACATATTTAAACATGTACAATTAAATCTCTTCAATCAGTCTTTTTGGTGCTTTAATTGTTCGACCTGATCTTGTTCTTAGAAACTGGAAGTCGTCACCACCACCGTCCAGGATCTGTGTCACTGGTGTAGAGGCAACAGTACATAGAAAGGAGACCCCCTGCAACAAATGAGAGTTCCTGGGGCAGGGAAATGGGTCAACAATAGTGTAAATCCTCAGGCAACTACTAACTTTACTATCAAACACAATGATTCATAATGAACAGAGCTCATGACCACATAATTATAGAAAAATATCAAAAATATTTTATGTGTGCCATTTCAGTAGCATTTGTAGGGGCTTGTTTGATTTTCCTAAAACTTTTCTCACATTCATTTGACCAATGAAATGAATCATTCTTTTTTTACAAGTCTCTCAACGGAGCACTTACAATGGCAATCTTGTATGTATCTGGAACAGTAACTGGCTGTGTCAAGAAATGAATGCACCGTAGAAACATCTTGTGGGGCAACAGCATTTGACAGCGCTTGTTCTTTAGCAAGATCTGGTGTCATACCCCATCAGAAAAGAATTCTAGCTTTGTCTTATGGAACTCACACTTGTCTGCATTCAAAGCCAAACCTGCTTTGGCAAGTAAACAACATACTTGTGTAAGAGCTTTAATGTGTTCCTTTTTTTGTAGCTCCAAATACCAAAACGTATTCTTATGTATTGAAACAGACCACACGTGAAGAAAAGGTTGTAATGTACCTGTAATCTTCTTCGAGTTCCAACTGATGATAACCACTTAGTTGCGTTATCATGAACCAAAGGAGAACAGGTTAGGCAAGCACTCTCTAGATTAAATAGTATTACACCATAAGGTCATCATCATTTTCAAATCATGATATAAGTAAGAAGAGTAATTTAAATAGTAATCATTCTTAGTTGATAAGCCAATACATAGTTCATGTATGGATTGTAGATTTCAAAATATGGATCCAAAAAATGATGTATGTATTCAAAATCATTTATTCCATAGACATTAAAAACAGGTATTATATTTTCAGGCATACACCGCCGACACGTGTTTGGTCTTTTTAAAAGACTTTTTCAAGGCTGGAAGTAAGGAAAAAAACTACAATAAATATTCACCAATACATAATCACATTATGCACATCTCAATATATTATACAAATTTAAAAAAAGAGATGGTGACATGTAACATTATTTAACAGGAAACATTGATTAGTAGAAAAACCACAAAAGAAGAGGACAAAGAAAATACAAATCATTATTCATATATATATATATATTCACAGTATAAACCATTTCATAGGTGTAGAATCTACACAGGAGTGAATAACATTTTGGAATAACAAGTTAGTAGCCTAATGTTCTATTACCATTTACAATGAGTATAGTTGATATCAGAAAGAACAATAGAAAACAGGCGACACATTATTACTGAGGTAACCCATGTACTTATTCCAATATCACATAATCAGTAATTCTCCGTAAAACACCTATAGTGTAATCAAAGAGCGGAAGGTAGAGTGAAACATACCAAAAGATAATTATTATACTAGATTCTGATGAGGCAGATCCTGTCTCGCAGCCAGTGTTTAGGAGAAATAGATGGTCACAAACTATATCTGCCTCCTACAAGAATAAAAACAAGAAAAGGATTGTAACATATATCCTCCACCAACTAACGAGAAAAGACAGAAGGATTTGAAATAATGGAAGACCTACCAAAAATGGTAAGCCCAGAAGACGCAGTTATGATAAACACGCTCTTTTCCCATGCGTTTTATTGTGGGGCATCAGATATAGTCCACCTTAACAGTCCGTAATGGCGGAAGTTGTCCTGAAGATAAATACAGAATGTGCGGGCAAACAATTAACAAAGCCCCATAGCAGAATGTAGAGCGTTCGTGACAGGACAAAAAGCCATAATGAACGTGCACCGTATCATAACTGTCATCTATAACCATTCGTAGTTAGACGCAAATGATATAATCATAAGAGAAAAGGACTACATATAAATAGGACATATTCACTAAATAGAACATTTAAAATATTGAGAAAAAAAAATATCATTTGTATCCAACAAGTTGGTGATTGCTAGTGTCATGGGGTTATTGATATTTCTATTTCTATCCATAGTGTTGACTCTAGTCACAAAGGAATGATTAATACCTGCATTGCTAGTTTCAAAGTATAATATAAGTGACCCACATGGAATAACTATAACCTATAATGCAGACACTCACTTATATTTACGTTATGTGCGGACGCTCTCCCTTTTGAGAGACACTACCACCATAGTTTGTATATAATAGTTGCGTTATCATGTCAGCAATGTATGGACCTGGATGTCATTCTCATTCAATTGCCTTGTTTGCCTTACGTATGTCAACGCATATGTTTGTTACGCCGCAGGTCGTTAATCGACCAGCAGTTCACTGTGATGGCCCTCCTAGTGTCCAGCATTGTAGTGCTGAAAGCTCCTTAGACTCACCTGAAGCCTGGGGAGTTTTGTAGTAGACCCTGGAAGCTCATTCTTAGCTACCCTGGGCAGTTGATCTGGAGGCATTCTTCTCCTTGGGGTGCCAATATTGTGTCCTCTGTAGTTTTTCATCCCAGAATTGCTCAGAAAGGGGTTTTGTTATACCTATCCATCATGGAGGCACTGCCATGTTTTCTCTGTTACTTTTCCGCTATCAAACATGGCAGTTTACTACTTCCTTTTTAATCACTTCCTGTCTGTGGGTTTATAAGAGTCAGAACTGTCTTTCCCTACTGCGTTGCAACACTCTGCACTCCTGCTGGCGTGTCTTTGCTCCTTTGCTGATTCTTTGTTGGTTCTTTGTTGGTTCTTTGTTCCTGTGTGTGTTCTTGTCTGCTGGTGATTCTGATTCCTATCTTCTGTCCTGATCCTTCAGATTCCCTTCAGAACTTTCCTTGTCTGCAATTCTCCAAGTCCTGTTTGAAGCCTTGGATTCCTCGTCTGCTCCAGTGCTCTTCCACCTCCTAGGAGTCTCCAGTTGTCATCAGAGGTTTTTTCCTTTGGGATTTTTCCTCTTGGGGGTCTCCTTCTGGAAGGCACTGTCTGCTCAGGCATTCCATGTCAGCAGCATCGTGGCTACCAGAAAGGGTCGCCTCTACCTCGGGCAGACAAGAACCATCAAGATCACAAACTGTGAACCTTCCCATCACACCAAGACCATGATAATTTCATGCCTAAGTAACATTTCAAGTTCTTTCTCAACAGCTTCTTGCAAATGAAAAGTAACTTGCCTATGTCTTTGAGCAACAGAACGGACGTCCTCATTAAAATGCAACTTCGCTTTCATAGTCTTACACTTTCCCAAACCATGAAATAACGAAGGGAAGTGCATTACTATTTCATGGTGAGCATTCATGTTGTAATTAACAGAAATCAGTCCTATATCAGCGGCTGTGCTGACACCAAGTAGACAGACACTAGACACTGTGCTTGAAGCACATGAATGGGTGCTTACACCTTCATTTTCTTGTGTTTAATTGTCGCTACAAATGAACCTTGACTTTTTGAGGGGGTTGATGCAGCCAATGTATACACTTTGGTTTTCGATGGCGTAATTTGCGGCAATGGAGATAATTCATCATAATTCTCCTCAGTCATAATGTTTATCAATCCTCCACCATCGATAATTAAAGGTATCGAACAACCATTTGCTTTCAGTGTAATCTACGGACAATGCTTTGAAATGTCGATATTTCATTGACTGATATTTTTCATCTCAAGCAGCCAAACCAACATGGGCAAGCTTTTCTGAGGTAAACATCAACATGACACTATCATTTTCTTCACTTCCACTCAATACTGAGTCTGTTTGACTTTGATTTAGATCATGATCGACTTCGTTCAGTCGTTCAGTGTCAATTTGTCTTAACTCATGCCGCCGCTTGTGTGTCGAATGTTGCTTCTGGAACTTTCTGGTAGCCTTTTTGTCTTTGAGCCGTGAAATACTTACTTTTTCCTTTGCTTTGCAAACCATCACAAAATATTTTCCTTCCCACAGCCTTCACATATCTGTCCAAGAGTGGGACATTTACCTTTTTGTATCCTTGAGTCTTTTGTTTTGGCGTACCTTTCACATTCATGACCAGTCCTTGATTTGTGCCAGTGTTTGCCAGTGCCGAGAACCTGCACCTTTTTCTAAACACTGGCACATATTTATTCACCACATAATGGCACTGGGTGCCTATACACTTTTTAAAAACTAGCATGTAGGTATGGCTGTCACTAGCATTTGTCAGCAGTGGTTAGAGCTGAGATGGCTCCAGGTGCATTGGACTCATGAATAAATACTTGGGGCCTACGCACTTTATGATTTTTTACAAATTAAGTACTGCTCATGACGGAAGGGTGGGTTGTTCCTGTTCATGTGAGCCATCTAGAGGCCTTGAGATGTGTGGCCTCTGGATCTTCCTTGATGGCTTTTGGAAAGACGGGCCCAGTTGTTGCCTCCATTGGAAAAGCAGCGTTTCACTATTCCAAATATATTAGATACTGCAGTGATTATTGTGCACTTGTCAAACACAACCCCTGAGCTCGATCTGGGTTGCAGAACCTGGAGCTGAGGTCCTACGGGCTCACTTTACTCAGGTTCTGGTGAGTAAATAACTGCTTTATCCTTTGGTGGCTCTTTGCACGCTGTTTGTCTTCACCACTTTCTACTTTTAACGCTATCTTGTAATTTGTGATTATCATTAGCTGCTCTTTGAAAACCTGGTTGTATCTGCCTTCAGCATTAACGCTGCGGATTACGTATGACTGTATCTTGAGTACCACCGCGATACCGTTATGTACAGTCTGACCAGCAGGTTCTCAGTCACTGATTTTAGGATTTCTTTGCAATGCTTTCGTTGTTTTCAACTTCTTTACAGCGGCTGGAGTTGTGACTCCATTCCGCAGCAGTAGCTGGAGCTGGGATGTCTCCAGGTTCCCTGGGCTTGCGAATAAATACTTAAGCCCCTCATACTTAATTTTTTTTTACAAATTAAGCACTGCCATTACAGATTCATTCTGGGCACCTCCGGCCTCCATGTCAGCAACTTGTCTGTGAGCACGGTCTTCAGCTCTGGCAGTCATTAACACCCGCTCCAGACTAAGAGTTTCTCTCAGCATTTGCCTTGTGAATTAATCTGACAAATATCAGTCAATAACTCTCAGACACATAGCTTCTTCATCATTAAATTCATTAAACTTACAATGTCTGTTGAGTATGTTGAGTCTCTCCACAAATTCATCAATGATTTCACCAACTTTCTGGCATTCTTGGTTGAAGATGTATCGTTCATAATCAACATTTGACATTGAATTAAACTTGAAAATCAAAACTTCTATAATCTGGCGATATTTGACTTCTTCATAAGTTTGCAACATTTCCTTTATGGCTTCTTTTACACCATCACGATTTTTTAGATATTTGATAATATTTTTGTTATCAGTCTCTTCAAGTGCATCAATGAAATTATCAAATGTCTCCATCCAAGCAGCATTTTGTTTTTTTGCGATATCGAACTGTGGTGGAGTCAGGAAAGCGGCAGTGTTGTACCTATTTATGGAAGTGGCTGATGTCGAGGGTGGAGATTTTTCCGGCTCCCTCAGCTGTTCATATTGAACCTGTTCATGTGAGCCATCTTTGAGGTCTTGGATTATCATTGATGACTTTTGGAAAGACGGCCTCAGACGTTGCCTCCATTGGAAAAGCAGCGTTTCACTATTTCAAAGATATTGGAGACTGTGGTGATTGTTGCACACTTGTCAAACACAACCCCTGTGCTTGATCTGAGTTGCGGCACCTGGGGCTGAGGTCGTACTGGCTCACTTTACTCAGGTTCTGGTGAGTAAATAACAGTTTAATCCTTTGGCGGCACTTTGCGCGCTCTTTTCTTCATTACTTTTTATTAATTGTAACATTATCTTGCAATTTGTGATTGTCAATAGCTGCTCTTTGAAAACATGGTTGTATCTGCCCTCAGCTTTAATGCTCCTTATTAACTATGACTGTGTCTTGCACAGCAGCGCAGTACCTTTATGTACGGTCTGACCAGCAGGTTCTCTGTCACTGATATGTAGATCCTTTTGATGTTTTCAACTTCTTTACAGCAGCTGGAGTTGCCCTTTGACTCCACATGTGTTAGGCGTTGGTTCCGTACTTCGACTGCAATACGAGTGGAATGCACAAGCAGCTTGCTTGGACCATGGTAAACTCTCTGGAAGAGACTGTCGATCTTCAGGTTATTTATGTCCTAACTTGTCGTCAGTGTAACGTCCTCCCCAGCCTACGTACCCCCCAATGGCAATACCATACACAGAATTCAGTATTGTACGTCTTTATTCACCTATGTGTAACTGCAAACTCAACATTGTAAGCCAGTCTTCCTTGCATTCTGTTCTAATTATGTCACAGGTGTACAGAGTCTATCAGGAGTCAAAAGGGTTCCATCATTTCTAACTCGCAAGACACTACACAGCTGAAATTTTGTAGTGCATTGTGGTCTAACTGCCTGCATTCCTCATCCTTTGTTAATCTCAGATGGGTACATTCTAAGACACTCATATTTTAATGCAGTTTTGTAGTCTCCAGCATTTGTTATGTACCTGATGTTAAAAAATGATTAAATGTTTGTTATACTTCTGATTCAGTGGTTTTCTCACCAGTGTAACTGGCAGTACCTGTAAACATAAAGTACTGGCCATTTAGCTAATGAGTATGTGGATGGGTAGGAAAAGAGGGACAGAAGAGGCCATCCCCACCCTCTGTATCTTTGTGTGAAGCTCTGAAGTGAGGGCCATGGTCTGTCGTCACCAGACAGTTTGCAATAAATTATCTTCAGTTGTTCGTTGAGACTTTTCCCACCGTGAATATTATTTCACGCAGTTATGTGTAACCAAGGCCTGCCGGTGCTAAACTGCAATTTTGTAATGTGAGCAAAAGAGGCAAAGGTGACAATATCCATCACTGCATGGGCCAAACCCTTCAACTAATTATGCCCCAGAAATGGAGCAAATGCTAAAGTACATAAACATTTGTATCTATTTTAACCCAGTTGCCTTTTTACAATAAAAATGTGACAGAATTATAAATAATTCATATAATACACCATTTTCAGTCAAATTAATTTACTAAAAATACAAAAACAAAAGAATAAGCTACTTGCTCTCGCATTGTTTTAATTGGTGGACTGTGAACAGCATATGTTGTGGAGAGAGCACTAGAAAATATGAATGACAGTTCCTTCAGCTAAGATACTTAGGGGCTTATTAGGATAGCGGATTTTCCGCATCCTCGGGGCCGGCGGAAGCCACCGCCGGCCCGGAGGATGCGGAAAATCCGCTGCGGACCCACCAAAGACCCACAGCCACATTAGGATTGCTGGTGGGTCCTGGTTTCCGTCCGCTGCTTTTCCGCCGCGGTTGGCTTACAACCGCGGCGGAAAAGCTCTAATATGGTGACGGTGTCTCTCAGACACCGTCAGCCAGATTAGGATGGGATGTGAAACATGCTTTTCCGCGGCGGCTTTTCCGCCGTGGAAAAGCATGTGTAACTTCACTGCGGGGGCCCACTGCGGGGGCCCGTTGCGGGCCCCCTAGGTGAAGGGGGGGGGTGGGGGGTGCACATGGGGGGTACCTATGGTACCCCCCTGCATTTGTATGCGGAAAGCGGCAGGCCCCGCGCGGTGCCTGCCTCTTTCTGCATACAAATGCAACACCTGCATTTTTTACATTGCTGCGGGTGCAGCTTGAAGCCGCACCCGCCGCAATGTTAGTAATAGAGGATGTGACCGCCAGGGTGGCGGTCACATCCTAATCGCACAGGAGGGAACGCCGCAGCCCATGCGGACGTTCCCTCCTCCTCAGTGATCGCGGACGGACGAAAGTCCGTCCGCGATCATAATCGGCCCCTTAGTTCGAACTCATTATTTTTAAGTCTGTATTTTGATAGCACATTTGTCAAATAGACCTAGTGATTGCAATGCAAATTTAGAGGGTTTTAGGCCAGACCCTTTAAACTATTGACTTTCTTAACAAGCCTCTTACAGCCATTTGCTTGAGGTCTTGTCAATCAAGTTTTGGCTCAGCCCAGTTTAGTATTCATCTCTCACCTAATACTACTGGCTGTTTGGCTGTATCATTCCACTCTGACTCAAGTACTTGCATGGAACTTCACGACGGAATACTTTACAATTATAGTCTTCTCTGGTCTTGCTGGCTACCTCTCAAGCATTTCCCTGTAATGTGCTACCACTGCATGCTTTATCACATTTAGCCCAGAACTATTGGTTTTGCTGATTCTTGTTTTAAAATCTCAAACATGTGCACATTAGCATTTTCCTGGCTAAAAAAGTGCGTAAAATGTTCAAGGGAGCTAATGACAAAGATCAGCCATGAAGGCAAATCTCTCTATGCAGTCAATTCTAAAGTGAAAACTTTAAACAAAAAATATTATTAAATTTCGTTTTCATTGTTTGCTCTGAGCTGCTGCAATTGAGCAATGGACACCCAAAATAAAATATCATCTTTCAACCTACAGCAAAAGAGAGGCGAAGATGAGATACACAAGAAACACAAATTAATAAATAAGCAAAACCTCAGAATATGCAAACCTGTTAAAATAATAGAAAAAATTGATTTAAATGAACTTGCTGCAAACATTTCCGCAGAGCAAGCACGGCAGGCGAATTCTTGCTCAAGAGCTCCATTGCAAACGATAGCCCTATTTTCATCTCTCTTAGAGCAATGGTGGGCTGAAGGGGTGACTCCTCACCTTTGTGTACCAATTTCATTTCATATTCATTTGCTCTTTTAACGTTGGGTCTCCCAGACCTTTGTTTTTTGTATGTTGGTGCCCACTTGGTCATTGTTTCCTGGATGCAAGAACGGACAAAAGACTCTGAACCAGTTATTTGTTCTCAACATTATTATTGTTTTTCTTTTTTGCAGTGGTCTTCTGTTTCTATTGGAGCTTGTTTGAACAGTCTGGAACACAAAAAAGAGACACATTCTTGGTGTCTTACAATATCATCTTTATTCGATCTTATTATCCAGAGATAATGTTCTTGTCCTTATTAATTTTAATCAACTGTTAATGGTTCATTGTATTTTAAAAAGTGAGATTTTATATAGTGTATAAATGCATATTTTTAACATAAGTAATGTACGTTATGGTTAGGAAAACTGAATAAAGTGTCCTTTGATTTGATTTGACAGTCTGTAGGAAGCAATGTTGAAGCTGTGAACCTGGGAGGATTCCCTATTGTAGGGCCCAGATGTCCCCCTGACAACATTAAATCTCCCCCTATCTTAATAAAAGACAACACAAGATTCCCTTCCCCAACTCTATGTGAAATCTCCTCAGTGCCTTTCTATGTGTCTCGTCTTGCAAAGTTCATTCAGTCACTCACACGACTACAGCTGGGAACAGAATGATGCTCAGGTTCTTGTGTGACTTCCATTGATGTTGTGTAGCTGGTAGTTCCACTGAACCATCAGAGTAAAGTGCAATCATCTTTGGATGGAATAGGCTCTCTGAATTGGATGGGTTTTTTCAATTGTTTTTTTGACCTAGTTGTGTTTAGTGATTCTGTTGATCCAAGAGATTATATTACAATGCTCTCTGGGTCTGATGTGTCTTCGGGTCTTTTGCACCGCTGCCTTTCAGTTCTCCAACCTTTGTCGGGTCTTTCTCGTGTGCATTTGTTATTTCTAGAGTGCAATTCTATTATCTGATTTTATTTGGTAGGTTTCCTCCTCTCTCCTTCTGGGTGTGCCACGATCTGTGCCACCTTCATAGAATACACCACTATTTGACACCTCATTTATGTTATGTTATGAGTATTTGTAAAACGCACTATCACGCACAATGGCATCCTGGCTCTGAGTAGGTGTGTGCGCCTAGCCCTACCTATGGTAGATTGGATAATTGAAAAGCCAATTCTTCGTAGATATCCGAGAGGTCTGATGCCCCATGTGATGTATAACTCCTTGGTGTTTTCACAGCTCAAATTGGCATGATCTCTCTTATGGTGTGTGTCTTTAGATGACAGCATTGTGTGCCATGCCTTCAGCAGTGTTGCATCATTCCTGACCAGACTTTGTTCTCTTTCCTCCTTGATTCTTGCTAAGCCTTTTGCATTTTCTAGATGGTGCATGAGACAGCCCTTATTTCTTTCTCCCTTTCCTTGCACTGAAGTGTTATGTTTTGTCTTTGCTCAGCCCAACTTTTCATTCTTTAGTTCTCTTGTGTTGTGACTGTCTAGCTGGTAGTTATGATCACATTCCTAAGGATATACTTAGGCAACTGTTGACAGGGGCGGCTCTAGGCTCATGGTGGCCCTGGGCAGGGAGCGTAGGTAGGGGGCCCCGGAAGAGGGGGTCCGAACGGGGCCCCGGAAGAGGGAGGGGGGTCAGGGTGTTTGGAAGTGGAACAGAGCCGGAGGCCGCCAAATCCCTGCCAGGGGCCGCCACGCAAATATGTATCCATCCTCAGAGGATTATTATATTAAGGATACATATTGGCGTGGTGGCCCCTGGGGTTTGGTGGCCCTGTGCAGGTGCACAGCTTGCACATGCCTAAGGCCGCCCCTGCTGTTAATCTTTGTTTGTTTGCCACTTTACCCCATCTTGCAGTCTTGAATTGCTGCTTGCAAAAGGCACAGACACTGGTGGATAGATCGAGGGATGGTGTAGCCCTGCCAGGATTCGCTTCATTCAGGTAACTCTGAAGTGGTCACCTCTTAAATCCTTGCTGATCTGTAAACTTCTTGAGGGAGAGATCACACTACTTCGATGCAGTCTAACAACATTGGTGAACAGCTGTTTCTGAGTCAGCACTTGCAGCACTTATACTTTTTCATTTTATTGTTTTGTTCTTGTGCATCCCTTCAAACCCTCATTGTTTACCCTTTCAAATCAGTGTCAGTTGGTTTTGTGTCTTCTACAGAGCTAGTTGACTGGTTCCCACTGAACGCTTCATGTGACTGTTAATGTCGCGGATGTTGGCATTTCTTTGTTCCCACCACCTTTCACTGTGTTTTATGGGATCTGCATCCTACTTTTCACTGCACATTAGGTTCTGTGTTCATTGGCAAAAGGTCACTTTTCTTTTTGTAAGCATGTGTTCTTTCTTCCTTTTTTTAACCTATTTATGTTGTCGCTCATTTTAATACTATTCTCAAAATCTTAACCTTTCTAAATCGGTCCCTTTACTTATATAATTGTACTGTCTTTCACTGTATTTTCTTTATTTCTTGTATCTCCTTTTGTTGTTTTTAGAACATGCAGATGGATGTTTTGTTTTATCTCAGCATCCATGTTAATTGTAACTTGTTTTCCTCTGCTTGCTTGTTTCCAAGGTACTTAGCTTTCTTTTGGTTCTTTGGTCAGCTATACTTTACTTTAGGTTCTCTCTCTGTCACATTGTTCCCCCATTTCTAAGGAAGCTGGTCTCCACCCATGTCCCTGCGATGTCCTGCTCCTCCCCACACTTTACATCCAGTTTCTGGGCAGGATATTGTCTCCGGTATCCTCACTTTGGACCTGGGAGGAATACTTACAGTTGATATATTATTCCTTCTGTAGCCAAGCTTCTCCATCTAGTTCGGGGTGAGCTAAGAGAGACTTTGTTGTTTGGATTTCAGTTAGACTTATAGGCTTCTCATATAGAATTATCAGCTGTTCAACCAATTTTGAGTTGATTTTATTGCAGACCTCATTCTCATTTGATGTGATCCTGAAAAATCTGCATAACAATGTATTTGTCTCAAGAGTAAAGGAGGAAATTGAGCGTGTGGAGACAGTCCCATAAACCTTTATAAAAGATTATAATAGGGAGACGCTTACAATATGGGCGGGTGATTTCAACCTCAAGTTATGTAGTAATAACAAACCCTCACCCTGTGGAGCTACGGACAAGTTTGAGGCGGGGATACTCTCCATTTCCAACACTTGCCAGTGGGGAACTCTATGAATAGGATTATGGTATCTAGGAACCTGGTGTTCGCAAAAGAATTTAATGTGGATGGGCACTCAATTGCCCCCACTTATACGGGAGGCACTAAGGGAAGTGAGATTGGCTTCTTTATTTTACCCTCGGATTTGGTGGAAATTATATTGGGCTATGAGGTCGATACCTCCTCCATCAGAGATAATAACTCTTTGGTATAGGTCCTTGGTTTGCATCTGGAGAGTAATGTAGGGACCCGAGAGTCCTTACCGCTATCTAACTCACGCAAAAAAAGCTTAAGAATTAAATGGGAGACATTAAATAAGAGATCCTTTGTGACCGATTTGGTCAAGGGAAATCTGATTTTTTTTCTCTATATTGACCTCGACAGAGGAAAGGCCCAAGTCTATTATAGATGCGTTTCGTGCCTTTGGTGAGGTAGTCGACAACAGACTGAGCTGCAATCATGTTGCTCTAACCGATTTTATTTTGCCATGCAGCGATTGGCGGGATTTGGCCAGAACTTTGGGTTAAAAGAGTTTCGGGAACTCACTAAATTCCTCCAATTCCACGGGCGGAATTAAAAATTCCACCTAGGCTTAGACTTCACACGTTTTGGATATCCCCGAAAATAAGCATGAAGTCCATATTTTGAATCTTGAACTCCATATTTTGAATCTTGACTTTTTTTGCAATATTTTTGTATCACCATATTTTGGTGGTTGATATTCCTTCATACAGACTGAGCAGAAAGGAATGGTTGTAATGAAGCTTTCAGAGGACAAGAAAATAAGTGAAACAGAATAGATGAGTATTCCTGCTCCATATTGAAAATGGGAGACATTAGAAAACAGCACCAGAAGCAATTGCTGTGAGTACGTTTTGTACAGACAGGCTATTATTGCCTTCTCAAGAAATATGATACAAACTCATTGTGCTCATATTTTGTTCGTTTTGTTGTGAATACAAATACTTATGACAATGTCATCATAAAAGTAATAAAACAAAACTCAGAAGTACCCTGCTAGGAAGAAGGTTTTTGAAACTTAGAGGTGGGGAAGTGGAAAGGAGCTCAGTGCGTGTGGTGTGTACAGACTATCACTTCAACATGTATCACTTGGTTTCAGCCAGCTGTGGAGATTCTATAGTCTGTCATAGTTAGGAGTTAGGACGTCATCATCTGTATACATTCGCTGTTACCAGAAAGCGCCTGATAGCGGCAGTCAGTTTCTCGTCCGCGCGCAGAGATGGTGTATGGCCTTTGTTTGCAAAGGGTTGGAAATGTATATTATTTTAGGATTTCGTTCGGAGGAATGTAGACCACGTGCAGCAGGATTAAGGTGAGAAGGGTAGTAAAATGAGGGGCACAAAACACAGAAGTCACCAAACGTTCTTTGTTCCCTGCTTTAAATAAACTCACATTAATTATGAGTGTGATGTTTGGAGGTTCAAGGTGATTTTTACTTGAATGTACACACAGAATTGACAATTCTGAGGCCCTGTGCCCCGCACCAGCCTAGTACAGACATTATCATTTCACCAGGTCAAGCATTTGCTTCTTTGTTTCTCTGTTCTAGGCAATGATTGAATTTCTCTATTTTATATTTAATTCCCGAATATTTGATTTGCAGGAAATTGTTATTTTGATTTTACTACATGAATCAGAGTTTTATATCCTGGGATTTTTGGGCCCCCACTCCAGTTGCTTTCGCTAAACAAACTCGTAAAAGAGGGGCTGGTCCCAAAGCAGGGGTGCTCTCTACTTGAATAAGGCATTTGTTTTTGCTTTAAAGGTACTACTTTAGGCACATGGAGAGATTGCGTGGGTTGCTACTTAATGCAGACAAGTTTATCTCTGAGGCAATAGCTTATGAGAGTCAGATTGTGGAGATTTCATTCAGGCCTTAAGCATTTTTATTGTGTAAAGCACTTGTGGTAATCTGTCTGTTTTTCCCCTCTGGTGCTCAGTTAGACTGCATATTTTTTTGTCTGCACCTCACTTTTCTTGCAGCTTTCAGCCCTACTACTTCGAGTTTTAGGCAAGGGTTAATTCGCGCAGAATTGACCCATAACAATTTGTGGAATTGCACTTGAAAATGTGAGTACCTTCCAAATATTCATGGGCACATTAGGGTTGGGACTCCTACCACAGATTTTACAGTATTCCTCAGGCCTGCCTAAATGTGATATCTTCTAAGCATGTGGGGAAGGCCAGGACCCAGCAGACAATGACATTTGGTGGACGTGAGATCTTTGCAGGTAAGCACACATTCAAAAACAAAGGGGCATATTTACAAGCCTCTAACACCATCGGAGCGTCACTTTTTCTGACGCTCCGGTGATGTTGCTCTCAAACCCATATTTACAAGGTGGCGTTAAGCCACTTAAGGTGGCTTATTGTCACCTTGTAAATATGCCCCTTTCTGCAGCAGTCTGCTGCGGCAAAAGGACAGGCAATGGGTGTTGCAGTGGGCATTCCACCACAACAGCCATTGCTTTTTGATGCTGACCCATATTTACAAGGATGGGGCAACGCAAAAAACTAAGACCAGGTAATGCCTGGTCTAAGGATGGTGATACGAGGAGAAATTATTTCTCCTCATATTTTGCTCTTTCCATGTGTGCTGCATTCTGCAGAACATATATAAAGAGTGAAACGCCTTTAAAGATTGTTTATGTGCAGGAAGGTGTTCCTTCCTGCACATGAAATAATCACCCCTGCAATGCTGGCTCCCTTGCAACATGGTGCAAGGGTGCTGATGCTAGTCAGCTTTCTTAGCGCCAGTGGTAGGGGAACGCAGATGTGCGCTAATCTTTTACAATTACAGCGCATCCCTGCATTAAAAAAAAAATGTGGGAGCGTAACATTAGCAATTTTGGAGTAACACTGTGATCTGGCATTTTATTGTAAATATCCCCCAAAGCATGCCCTGTGGGGAAGAGCATTCCTCTGCAAGGCACTGTCCCCCAGATTCATCAATGTCCCGATTTGCGAGTCCTTAATAGCGATTATTAAGGAATCGCTATTAAGGACTTGCAAATCGGGATTCATGTAGAAATCGCAAAATAAATTGCGATTCCTACAGCCTCCTTATTTGCGATTAGCAAATTGTTATCGCAAATAAGGAATAACTCCCCATTCATTCCTATGGGTCTAAAGGCCCATAGGAATGAATGGGGAGTCAATCCTTATTTGCGATTAGCAATTTGCTAATCGCAAATAAGGATGCGATTTCAAGGGTGCCAGGGGTGTCCAAAGGACACGCTGTAGCACCCCTGAAATGTCAATGTAGAGTGATGTTGCGCACACACATGTCCAAAGGACATGTGTGTGTGTAACATACCACTTAGAAAAATGCACTAATGTGCATTTTTCTAAGTTTTCGCTATTTACCACGAAGTCAGACTTCGCGGTAAATAGCGGTAAAAAATAGCGAATTCGCAATTTTTCAAAGGTTCATGAATAGCATTTAAGGAATCTCTAATTGAGATTCCTTAAATGCGTTCGCAATTTGAGAAATCGCAATTATTTGCGATTTTTCAAATTGCGAGATCATGACCCATTGATGAATTCCAAATGCCATTTTTGCGGGCGCAAACGGCTGAATTTTGCGATTCGCACCGTTTGCGCTCGCAAAAATGCTTGATGAATCTACCTGTGTGTCTTTTTGGAAACTTATTTTCCTACCCTGAGCAAGATGGCATGTCTAACAGGGCAATGCATCATTTAAAAAACAAAATAAAAGTGCTATACTCTGTGCGAAAAGCCCTCCTGGTGGCAATGCTGTTTCACCATTTTGCCCTTCTAAGATGTTCATTTTTTCTGTGGATGACATAACGTATCACATTTCCTCGGTCTGATTGTCCATTGCATTGTCATAATGCACCTTGATATACCAAATGATAAGCTGCATATAAAATTCTGATTATACCCATACTCATTAACGGGGATGTGGATCAGAAGGTATAGAGAAAGCTTGCTTGTACCATTTTGCAATAACAAAGTGTGTTGATTAAACTGTACATGGAATCCTAATCACATCCATGTGCTGCAATGAAGTGTGATGTTAATCCAGCATACAGAGTTCTGATCAAAACTCTGTTTAAAAATGCATCGTGCTTTTTTTATTAAAGTCTTGTTAACCTTTAGGGTCTCCCTGAAGAAGGTCCTCATTTAGACCAGGCATCTTAGTCAAACATTGTTGAATAAATAGGTTTTAATGTATACAGGGTCTGTAGCACATTACTTCAGCCGAGTACCCCTCAGTCTTTTTTTTTTTAAATTCTTTTTTAATTTTATTGAAGAAACAAGAAAGGATAAACAATAACAGGTAGCTTACATCGCGGAATGAAGGATCAATAATATACATACAGGGGATATAGACGGAGAATCATCAATAAAGTCTGTACACGTGTTACAACTGGCATGTGGTCGCACTACAATCAGGATAGTCAAACAAAACGTCTACCACTACCCCCACCTCCCCAGGAAACAGGATAAACATTGAGTACAGCCCAGAGTAGAAGGCAGGGGGAAGGGTGCAGCAATAAGAAGGTTACGATGTTACATCCACATACCGAACACAGTGATAAATTAAGCAACAATTGGCTAACTCACGTAAGCGATATCTCCACCAGAACCCGTCTACCCCACAACGCGAATCTGCTACTCAATATGACCACCTATATCAGGATTACGAAGGATTTCAAACCTAAAACTACAAATACTAACAAGACAAACACCCCACCCCCCACCTTGCACCCCAGCATATGGCTTGCGCCCTATCCCCAACTAGCTGTGTGCCTGTCACCCCATCTAACTAGGTACTAAATGTTGTAAAACTTGGAGGAGGACATCTCAGTATGGGCCCCCGGTCCCCCCTCCCCCCCGCCAGAACCAAAAATCCCCAAAATAAACACTCAACTCCATTGAAAAGCAAATGTAAAACTAAACAGGGGAAACAATAGTCACCACCCTACCTCTCGTAAATACAATTGTTAACGAATCCCACTTAAGAAAACCCATGGTGCCAAACCCCCACAATCAGTCTCATCCTTGACCCTTCCGATCAGTCGTACAATTCCCTTCCAGACAAGTTTTCGTCTCCGCAGGATAGTCGAAATGTGAAAACAGTTCAGTAAAGTTCCATATGAGGCGAAGCAAAGTGTAAAGTCTCTGGGAACCCTATCGGCATCAACGATGACCCTCATCGACATGAGCTCCCAATGTCGTTGTCTCTGTGATGTTAGTGAAAGCGTCGAAGAGGGAAAAAACACTGAATCGTTCCATAGATAGTTCCCATCAAGAGTGTCCGGAAGGGGGGCTACAATTACACCACACTCAGTAGGCGATGATGGTGGGCTTGGCAATCCGTAAAGCACGTCGAGTACACGGTTGTCGGCCATCACATTGCCATGAAGCTCCAAAACCGCTCGCGTCGCAGGGCCCACTGCCGTTACAGGGACCGCCGTGGGTGATATAAGCTGATCAGGATAATGACCAGTGCAGGGCCCGGTCCCACTTGTCCAGGTCCGTGTACAACCGCAATCATTTTCCGGACAATGGATTCCATATGGGAATGTAGTGCCCCGATAGCTGCCAATACAGATCGTATCGACGGTTCAGACTCAGTCCGTCCCATCGAATCTTGTTCCGAAACACCCATGTTCGCGCCCCCCCGAGGCCCGGCCTACCCCGGGGGAATCGGCAAATTTTGGGGCGGACTGTCGCGGAGGGAGACCGAGGACTTACTAAGGTCGCAATCCAGGCTCCGGTGCCACAAGCGTAGATTCCAACCCGGCAAACACCGGCGGAGGCAAACCGGGTCTCCGGGCCAGGGACCCACAGCGCACTGTCGTGCCTCGTCAACCGTCCATCGATTGTAGGCTGGAGCAACAACCGCCGTCGAAATCGGGCTTAAACATTTTTTCCACGTCCAAGGACCGGACCCTGATGATCACCCACAGCCGATGTTGTTCAACTGGAACCCGGCTGGGCCAGTACTCGAGTCCCCGGCTCACAAGCTGGTGTAGGCCCCAAACTAAAACTCGACGTAACTTCGTCCACAAAGCTGGGAGAACTCCCGGGATCGCACCAAAGTATAACGGAGGAGTTCACACACCCGGAGGCAGGGTGGAAATTCAGGATCTGTAACAGGATTATCCGGCGGGGGACGGAGGTCGGCGGAGCCGGGAGCCTAAGCGGCCATCTTGGTTGCAAGCGTAGCTCCTCCGTACCCCTCAGTCTTTAATATGTAATTGCAGTGCTTAATTTGAGCCAGTGGTTTCTTGTGCTTGGTGTGCTAAGTATGAATCCAACACAATTAAAGAAAATGAAGTAAATGTATTCCTTCCTGCGAGAGAGCAGTAGATGCATGGCTGGTGAAGCCGCAAAGCAACTGTTTGATCCCAATGGCTCCACTCAGAACGTTCAAGCCTTGGCATTCTCCCCCACACGCTCAGTAGCAACCTTGTGTGTCAGGGAGAATGCCAACATGACACATCTTCCCTTTTTTTTAATACATTGAAATAGAACAGGAGTAAAAAATGAAATACTGAGCCATACCAATTATACAAGAAAATTCACCTCAGAATAAAACATAAATATACAATAGCATGAAAAGCTACCTAACCCTTAAGGTACATGATTATAATGAAAATGAAAGGCAATGAAAATACCTAATAGCATTACAAGTAGAAAACCATGAAAAATAGGATGCATGAGAAATACCAACTTGACTTCGGCACCACATTCCATTACTGAATCTCTCTGTGTACTCAGCGGCAACAGGGACTCACCAACACCGCTGGACACCCTGTGCACCATCCATTTGTGTATCATCAGTTTGCACCGAGGGTCTTCCCTCACAACTGGAATCAGTCTCCATAGTCACAGCTTCACAGATGTTCTCATTCCAAATCCATGGACCTGAAGAGCGACCATAGGCCCTCTCTCCATGGCAAGATGTTGTTGCATTTGGCCAGCTTGCTGAAATGCCAAACCTTGCCATCTTCTAATCCAGCAGAACACTAAAAATGGCACCTCTCTTTCCTAACCAACCTACAAGACTTGACTCGCACCCACTCCCTTTCACACAAGGTTACTATTTTCGTACTCCTCTTTTTGTCAAAATATTCCTTGTACATATTGGGGGCTTTTTCAAGATTGGCTATGAAAATTTCTGGCGACCATTTGCACTGCAATTCTTGAGACATTCATTCCGAATTATCTCTGGTGAAGGGATCTCTACACCTCAGAATTTTAAAAGGGCTGTACCCTGTTACAGTAGGTGTCCTTGATGCCATTCCTATTTAGGAAACATGTACATTTTTCTGCCACTAATTGTGACCAATTATCACTCAAGAGTGTTTTGGGGATGCCTTCTCTCAAAAATACAGTTTCAAGAAATGCAACAACATTAGTGGCATCAGAACATTCACCGATCTTCAATTCAGGCCATTTAGAATACATGTCGAACGACACCAAGATGTATTTGGGTACCCCCATGCCATCTAACACAGGACCCAGGATGTTGATGGCCAAATCCTACCAAGCACTGGAAGGTATGGCTCTATTGCCCAAGGGTGGTATGACTATTAACATGACCAGGGATTTATCTGAATTGCTGCAATGATCGCATGTTTGGGCAAGTATTTCCATGACCATGTCCATTCCGGGCCACCAATATTAATTCTTAAGTCAATTCAATTCAAAATTTCATTTAGATTTGGAACTCATATGAGGTCCACATTAAAGTGCAAACAGATTATTACATAAGAAAAATTAAACATAACAAAACTCACTCCATGAACTCCATAAATTGTCGGAGACCTGAATTAGCATGTCTAAAAAATCCTTTGCATAATATTAACCAATATTGTCAATTATCCTTATAGGCAAAAAGGTTAAGATTTTCACCAATGGTATCTTTTTAACTCGTGGACAAAAACAGGCGCACTGGCCTCAAGCATTTGGGCAACAACAAGAAAAAACGATTCAACAGAAAAACATTTGGAATTAACAGCAGACGGACTGAAGTGGCAGGACGTATCCTAAAGAGTGCAAAAATATACAAAGGGCAGTAAATAGCAGCTAGTTTGAATACAGAATAAAGTCCAGAATTCATCCTCAGCAGAACTATCAATTTGGAATTAGCTGCGAGAGAAAGGGATAACAGGGCATGTCCTAACCTGTCCAAAAGGGATGTATGACATTACAACGCATGCTTTTACCACGCATGCCTTTACAACGCGGTTTTTACAACGCATGCCTTTACAACGCATAGTGCTTTGGGGCGCTGGATAGTGAAAAGTTTAATTTACTATTCCAACTCCAGTCCCCGTGGATAGTAGGGAAAGTGTTGGATAGTAAATTAAACCTATTCCCTATCCTAGAGCGCCCCCCAGCGCAATGCGTTGTAATGGCTGCGTTGTAAAAGTTGCGTCATAAAGGCACTGCGTGGTAAAAGTTGCGTTGTAAAGGATGTTTCCCGTCCAAAAGCAATTCAATAGTAGCCAGTACATGTGCAAAAATGCAATTCAGAATCCTACTAAGTTTGAGTTTTAAACTTGACAGCAGGACAAAGGTGGGAAATGAGCACAGCATCCCCCTATTGTGCAAACAGCAACAGAAAGCAGCAATCAATGTGCAAAATATAATCTGACTGGGGAAATATTAATACTCCAAAAAAAGATGACAGAAGGTGGGAGTAACAAACCATCTTAAAGAATTTATAAAAAATGTAAAATATATACATAAACTCCTTAAAATAATTAAAAGGTTTTGTACACACTGCTTCATTTTTTGGGCAAAAAAGGAAATCGTTTGCTGATGGTACATTTTTAACAGTATTTTGTAGGAACATCGGCAGAAGCCAGCGACGATGGCTCAAGACCAATGCTGGACATGCAAACAAGACATGATCCAGGGTCTGAAAGCTCAGTTTACAAAAGTTGCAGGTTTTTCATTTTTCAAATTCTGGGACCAGTTTGCTGTTAAATCTTTAAAGGTAGAAGATTCATGCGACATAAAGTGAGCAAACATCGGGTTCCATATTCTAAATTCCAGTATACATATGTTTGTGACGTTTTCGGTGAATTTGTCCTGGCTATTAGCTCTAATCTCTTTTTGGAATTACAAAATTCAATATCTCTATTAAAGGTAATCTAACCACTGAGGTTTTTAAAAAAAGATTTAAATTCTGATGGTAGGAGAGTAATCACTAATTCTTCTTGTACCCAAAAGTTTTTTAGTGCAAATGAGAAATCATGATAGAAGGAGTAATTACTTGCCTGAACACCGAAAATTTCGTGACACATGATACCTCTTAATAAGTCTGGCTCGCTATTTTTCAACTGATATCCCCAAAGTAAAACCCTGGCTAAACCTTGAATACGGGAGCTTATAAAGCCAAATTCCAGGCTAATAGCAGCCGTTGGAACTAACGTATTCAAATTTCACAATTGACGTAATATCTGACCTTCGATCCTGTTAAAAAAATTCCAGTCCTTGACAGGGATTGATTCAATGGAATAGAGCAGTGTTGGTGGAATTTTTACTTAAAAAAAACATTAATAGATGTAAAAAATGCCTTCTACCCATAGCACTATAAAAAATACGCAAACCATTAGCGTGAGATACAGCTTTACAGGAGCTATGTTCAATATGAAGTTTATTCTTTGTACTACCGGCTATTAGTTTCCCTAAATAAAGATATGAATCTACCACCTCCAGCTTTTTAGAACCAATATGCCAGTTAAAGTTACATGATTTTCTACTTTTATTACATTTCATAATTAAAATGTTACTTTTAGATACATTTATTTTCAAGAAATGGTCTACTGTATAGTTCTGGAAGGATATCAGCTTTCTATTCAGCCCAATAGGGGGTAGATCCTTTAATACTATATCATCTGCATATAAAAGACATGCAAAAGGCTGGTTACTTATCTTTGGAGCATCTCCCTCAGCTTGATCAAAACAATCGGGTGAATCTGCTATATATAAAGAAAATAGCAACTGAGCTAACTAGCAACCTTGTTTCAAGCCATTTTCAGTAGGGATAGCATTTGATAAACCTTGATTTCCACCCATTAATAGCTTGCACCAAGTTTGCGAGTGTAGTGTGATAATTAAACATACAGTGGAGAGGGCAGGCCCATTTTTTGCATGTCCATTCTGGGTCACCAATACGAATTCTTAAGTCTGTACTTAGACTTAACAATGCCTTGATGCCCCTCATGTGTTAGTTCTAGTATTTTCTCCTGTAGGCACTGCAGTGGGATGATTATGTTATTCCTTAAAAGGAATCCAGAACCAGAGATAGATATTTCATCCCTAAGCCCCCAAAAGCTCTTATATTCTTCCCTAACCATTTTCTTGTCTGGCCAACCCTGCAACATGTAATCTTTAACCTTACTTAAAGTACTGTCCTTCCTGAAACCAGTTCCCCAGTCTTCCACTGTAATGTTCCCCGTATTATGTTCTGCACTTGCTATACTATAGTCATCCCATTCACATACTTCCTTATGATCTCCTTGCAAAGGTGACCTGCTGAGATAGTCAGCCACCCTATTCGCTTTTTCCTGGGATGTACTCAGCATTATATGCATAATCAAATAAGCGAATTGACATTCTAGAAAAGCGAGGAGTAGCAGTGCTTGAACCATCAGCGGTTAGCACCTTCACCAGTGGCTTATGGTCTGTTCATATCGTGAACTCCTTACCCCACACAAACTGTCTGAGCTTAGATGTGGCCCATACACATGCTAACATCTATCACAGAGTATTTTCCTTCAGGAGGTGTTAAGGACCTGGAAGCAAAATATTTGATGCTCTCCACACCATAACTTGAAATCTGGGACAGGACAGCACCAAGCCCCTTACCGCTGGCGTCAGTGGTAATCAACGTCTTGACTCTATTATCAAAACCTTGTAGAGGTAAAGCACCACAGATGCAAAGTTTATTCAGTTCAAATTGCTTTTGACCACCTCATTCCATTCAAACTCCTGCTTAGTGCATAGGAGTATTCTCAAATGGTGCGTCTTTTTCTGCAAATTCCTCAACAAGCTGAGCATAAAATTCAGCTAAGCCTAAAAATGACCTAATTTCATCCTTACCCGTAGGAGTTGGGGCATCACTGATGGATTCGAGAATTTCTTTTTTAGGGGTGATGCCACTACCGCACAATTCATGCCCTAAATAAGTTAATAATCTCTTTCGAAACTCACACTTGTTTATTTCAGCTGTTAAACCATAGGCTTTCAACACTCCATAAAGTCTGCTTTCATGTTCTTCTTTGCCTTTACCCATGATCAACAAGTCATCCTGGAAGTAGGCTACACCAGGAAGATCTTTGAAAAGTCTATGCATAAGTCTTTGAAAGACTTTAGCAGCTGTGGCTAGTCCGAATGGCATGCGGATAAACCTGAAACACCCAACCAGCGTTATGAATGCTGTTAAATCCCTGCTGCCAGGATGCAGAGACACCTGGTGGTAAGCTGATGCAAAGTCAATTTTAGAGAACCACTTAACCCCCTTTGTTAAAGCCAGCAATTCATTTATTTGAGGAAGGGGGAATTCGTCCAGAACTATATTTTTATCTAGGTCCCTCAAATCTATGCATAACCCCAGCTTGCCGTTACCTATTCTGGCCTTGACCAGTGGAGCCATCCACTCAGCACACTCCACTGCCTCTATGATGCCTTTGCTTTCTAAGTCCTCCAACTCTTTGGTAACTTCATCCCTCACATTGAAAGGGATATTCCTTACTTTAGGAGAAACAGGTCCAGCACTCTTCTTTAAGACAATCCTATGGACAAAGTTTTTAGGTTCCCTATCCATCCTGAAAACACTTCTGGATATTGGTTTTTGAGCATGTTCACCAAATCCAACTCAGTATCATCTACACCCAGTACTTGTTCCACGCTGTTGGGGCTCAAAGTAATATTCAAGGCTTTTTGATCCACCCACTCCAAACCCATAGGTACCACCTCAGACATGTACAGTTTGGCCATTGTCACTCTACTTTTGAATTTAAAGGGTAATACACAATACCACACATTAGTATTTTCTCACTCATGAAGGTAACAGGATGAATGTCAGATTCATATAGTTGCTCATTCACCACATTCATAAATTTACTTTCCCATATGGATTTGTTCACGATAGTAAAAGGTGAACCAGAGTCTGCTGTAATGCTTATTGTTACACTTCCAATGTCCACACTGCACAACGGTTTGTTCCTGATCACATTGCTTAGGTTTAAAACGGGGCACTCAATGCATAGCACCCCATCCTCCTCATCAACTTGGCCAGAGTCAGTCATTTAAGAGTCTGACTTGTTATTCACTAATTTAACCAGTTGCATACTTTTATTCTTCCTCCTACACATTTTGGCATAATGACCCATAACACCACAGAACAAACCTTTCACTTAATAGCAGGGCAATTCTTATCACTGGCTAGGTGCTCTCTACTACCACACCTATAGCAACTGAGATTTTTACTTTTCCAATTAAGTGCCGGTTTCTTTTTTGTCTCAGAACTGCCTGTTGCCTTAAAATTCTTAGTTTTAGAAACTTTGCAAACCAATGTTCCCGAATGTATGACGGTACAACGCAAACATTTACCACTCATGCAACACATATTACTTTTAGGGCTACAGTAGGATACGTTTTGGATAGTGCAGGGGTAAAAATTACTATTCCCACTCCAGTGCAACAGTAGGGTAAGTGTTGGATAGTGTAGAGGTAACAATGACTATTCCCCATTACTTACCTTATATTGCATTGTAATGGCATGCGTTGTAGTGACATGCGTTGTAATGACATGCGTTGTAGTGACATGCGATGTAATGGCTGCGTTGTATTGGCATGTGATGTAAAGGATGTTGCGTTGTAATGACTGCGTTGTAAAGGTAGTGCGATGTAATGACTGCGCTGTAAAGGTTGTTTCCCAATGTACCCTCCTTATTTTCACTAGTAGTGGATGAGGAATGAGCTGCTTTGGCACATCTTTTAGATAGTTCACTCTTTTTTATTAGAGCTATAGCGTCCTTTGGTGAAGAGTCCCCGCTCACCCAAAGTCTTTCTTGTACGTTGGTGTCATTAGTGTGCATGATGACCTGATCTTTAATTAGTTCATCTTGTAAGTTACCAAATTTACATGTAATAGCTAACTTTTTCAAAACTGACACATAGTCTTCAACAGGCTCAGATTTCCTTGCTTTCTCTAGAAGAAGTTGAACCAGTCAATGGCTACGCAAACTGTGCGTGGGTAATAGTGATCCAAGTCATCAAGTACATCCCCTTCCTCTGCTGTTCTGGCCTTCTTCTCCATTTGGAGGTGGATGCATATTCCTTTAGGACCTGGACTATGCAGTAACATTGTCTTTTTATGTGACAAAGTAAATTCTTCAGAACCCTCCTCTTCAATTGCAGATAAATAGTTCATAAAACAGTCTTTCCATTCTGGCCATTTAATTTGTGGTTGCCCAGGTCCAGGTAAGAATGGTAAAGGAGGGGTCAACACAAAAAATGTGGGCACACATTACTGAACCAGAACACAGTGTAAACATGCCTATGGAGAATGAGTACGGATAAAGATAAAGGTGCACACAGTAGAGTGGCAATGAAAGGCCTAGTATAGAAAGGTAGCAGGAAATGAGGTGTGCGGATCACCGTAACACACAAAATTACACCGTGATTCGCCAACGTGAACAATATTTTAATTTTAATGCACCTCCCTAATGTGCGCTTTGTGGAACTCCTGAAGAATTGGAAAAGGAATTACACTGAAAAGGTGTGCATATCACCGTGACACACGAAATTACTCAAAAGATTTGGAAAGATGTGCATATCACCATGACACACCAAATTTCTAAAAGATTTATACCCCTTAGTGTGCATGTCACTGAATCTCAGGACACGCCCAGCTGTATATAACCAATATCTGAATAAAGTGTGCGTATCACCGTGATACACAAAGCCGGGAAACAAG
Source organism: Lissotriton helveticus (assembly GCF_964261635.1). NCBI lineage: Eukaryota > Metazoa > Chordata > Amphibia > Caudata > Salamandridae > Lissotriton > Lissotriton helveticus. Next base: position 823,356,487 of record NC_136063.1, on the reverse strand, counting down.
TTTGGCTGCAAGTACACTAGTGCGACATGCAGCCGGCTATCCTCAGCAATTAATTTCTCACTGAGGGTGTGCGTATCACCGTGACACGCGAAGCCAGGAAATACTAGCTCGGCTGCAGGCACCCTCGTGCGACGTGCAGCTGGTTCTCTCAGAAGTGTGGTCGAAGGGAGCACGCATGCACGGCTTCAAAGTTAGTGGAAGGATCGGTGTCGGAAAACGTCCTTGCCAATCCCCAAATCAGGATTGTGTGCCGGCAGGCAGGCGCAGCCCAAATCCTCCCCGGACAAATCAAGAAGTACCTGAATGGCTCTCCGCTCTCCCTCTAGTACAGCAATCAAATGCCGGCAAATCGCCCGCAGACGGGCTACTCACAGCCCAAGCACTGGCGGAAGGAAGACTCAGCAACAGGGCCGGACTGGCCATAGCGGGAACCGGGCAATCCCCCGGTGGGCCGCTTGGGTGGGGGCCGTGTTTGGGCCCCTGAGGGCCGTTTTTGTTACAGGGCCGGCCCTGAACCAAAATCGGCCAAAAACCAGCCCCGGCAAAGAGAACGGCGGCACCTCCCCGGGTGGGGAGGTGTGGGCCGGCCGAGCACTTTGCCAGGGCCGGTTGTTGTTCCCAGTCCGGCCCTGCTCAGCCATAGAAACGTAGCACATCGGAATCAATGAATGACCAACACGCAGGTTTGCAGGTCCAGTTATTGACAAATTGTGGTAAATACGACTCCGACACAATTGAAGAAAATTAAGTAAATGTATTCCTTCCTGAAAGAGATCGGCAGAGGTATGGCTGGTGAAGCTTCAAAGCAACTGTCTGATCCCAACAGGTCCCCACAGATCGTTTAAGCTTTGGCATTCTCCCCCACGCGCTCAGTAGCAACCTCGCGAGACAGGGAGAATGCCAACAAGACACTTGGCACCAGCACTAAATTGTCAACACCGCCACTTATGACAGCCTGCCACACTGTGACGCTGTCTGTCTAATTTAGAAATGAGCACAACAAGAGTAATTTATTAATTCATTATACATTAAAAGGAACTAATACCTGCTTCCCAAACCATTCTTCTAGTGTTGGATGCCTTGTATAGTCTGAAACGTAACACTTGTAGGAGAATGGTTAATAGTTGTGTTGGTACTGTCCTTGGCAGCGCTGACAGGGGCAATGGGTGGTGCTTGCGGCAATGGCCTACTGACGCGGGCTCCGGCACTTTTTCTTTTCCAAATTAAGCACTTTGTATATGAAGTTGTTGAGTTGCCTGATGTATGGGGGTTTGATAGATCACGAATCCCTTCATTCTCGTCCATTTTGCTGTCATGTTGATCATCCAAATAAATTGTGAGATGTCAAACATTTTGAGGTGTTAATACTTTGTTTTTTGGATTGCTGATGAATCTATCGTTTTATAAATGTATATACTTTTTTTCTTTTTACATTCAGTGCGCGTAGTGGTGTGAGGTACCCAGAATGTCCTTACCCTTCTACCAGAAGAAACTTGAGCACTATGACCGCGCTTATCGTGCTGCGGAGCTGAAGTCTACTATGAGCCACTACCAAAAAGAAGAGAAACACAGTTCTTCAGCTCACAGCAGTCATGGGTAGGACATTGTTGATGTTTTTCTCTATGATTTGTTTAGATACAATGTCTGGCTTTCTAATGACTCTTGGTCAACAGACACGTAAAACTTTTAAGTATGTTAGAAGATCAGATACATCTGTTTTATGTCCTGGAAGTGAATAAAGGTGTAGAGACGGTACTTGAGTGGCATAAATCCATTAAACATCCTTAGTTGTTTATACCCCATACACGAGGAAGCTAAAAGTATGAGTCCAAAAAGAATCATTAGCCACCTTCTATCTTATTAATAAGTTGGTAGTTTCCATCCATAGTTCTTTGGTTGTTGCCTACGTGTTCGTGTCAGGCATATATAAAATGTGTATTTCATGTAAATGTGTACCATAGCAGGTGAGGATACGCTTAAGGTTGGGGAGTGGCTGTGTTATTTTACAGCCACAATAACCAGACAGCATTCGGAACCACTTGTTACCAGGACCAGATTTCTCCACTGGCTAACTGTACACTCTTTTATTTATTTTTTTTAATTTTTTTTAAAAACATTTTATTGTTGCATACGCAATAGCATGGTCACATTTGTATACATTCTTAAGTGTGGCTTCAACATTCAGCCACGTTTCCTCGATATTGCAACTTTTATTTTATTACATGAACAATTAACCGAAAACTTCATTGATTGGATATATGGCATTGACCATCATAAGCATCCTCCCCATAAGTACTGGCTACTCTTCATTATAAATGTAGCACATTGCGGCCTACGCAATCCGCGGCCTCTTCAATAGATCACTTCCAATGTACTAACTGTACACTCTTAAATAATTCTCTACACCCACAAAATGATATCAAGAATTAGGGGGCAATGTATTCCCTGAGGTATCAGATGCCAGTGAGTTTAAATATGTCATAAATTAACAGGTGGGCTCTTTTTCAAAGGTTCAGTGGTATTTCATTTTAGACATTAGCTACTTGGGTCTCTAAAGATCATAGAGAAATATCTCCTTTCAGAAGACAGTTTAAGGCTTAGAACTTTCAGGAGGTGTGCATCCACCGATGGGGTGGTAGTTGGAGGAGGACTGTAGGTTTCATGTTAAATAAAGTAACTTGATAGCCTTTGAGATATGGTGCTGTGCCAGCTCCAAATCTAATGCGTTGTCTGCAGTCTGAAGAATGACAATGAGAATCTTTGGGAAGCACAGGAGAGTGCATCATAAGGATCTAGCCTTGGATTATTATTGTGACAATATACCAGTTTTTACAAGCCATACTGGAAGATGCTGGTTTTCCAGACAGCTGTTATTTGGGGCTGAAGACACACGTTACAGACTCAAGAAATGCCCATGCTTTACTTTTGACTTTATGCCATCCATGTCAAAGTAGGATCTCAAAAAGGTCTCCAATGAACGATTGAAGGGTTGAGTGTGACTTTCAGCCGAAGCTGAGTGTCCTAAGCATTTGACTGTATTTTGTTTGTGAGGTTACAAGAGGAAGGACACAATAAACATTAACAGCAATGGAGGCAATACTAAGGGGATCCTAAATGCAAGTGCAGTCTTTGCCAACTGAATCTGATCCATCCCTGCTTACTGTAAAGAAATTCATGAATCATCATAGAGTTCTGTCCACACCACTACTGACTTTGGCCATCATGTCCAACAAGACAACTGGTCCACAATGTCATTGGATGCAGGCAGGTATTGGAATGCCACATTTCTACTACCCATCGTCAATGGCAGTGGCTCTCAGATGCCACTTAGAAAAGAACTGGACTAGTAGCCTTCCAGTGTATTGTGTTGCACCAGAAAGGACTGCAGCTGGAGATCCAGCATTTTCCAGTACCTCTGCTTGAAAAGGTCTATTAATGAGGAGTGTGAAACTGAGCAAAACAGTGTGGTGAAGCTTGGATTCATAGGTCTTGATCGACTGGGTCTGAAGAGAATCTGACCCAGAAAAACTATACCATTCCAACACAATACGGTGATTAGATGTCTGTGTGTCAACGCACCAAACACTCACCTTGTATGACCTTCTACTTCTTAGCCTCTCCTATACCAACCATGCACCCTTAGGGTCTATCTTGTTCCAAGATTGCTACGCGGTTAGTTGAAGATGCAGGTGCAGTGATTTGCATGTAGTCTGAAGATCGCAAGTTCCAGTCATGATGGGACTTAGCCTTTCTCTGAGGCTCAGAGTAAGTGAGATGTCCCCAATTTTGTTGACCAACCGTTCCAGCTCTAAACCCAGGAGACAAGCTTACCTTCCTGTAGATAGAAAGCACACTTTCTGAACTCAGAGACACTGTCCCCTTCTTTTTCAGGTTACCTGGAACACCTATTATTGTTTGCCATTGCTTTGTTATTCTATTGAACACTTGGATTGCAGATTTGTAGAGTGCACTATCACCCAGGAGGGTATCCTGGCATTGAGCAGGTGTTAGCATAGGCAAAATTAGGGCTTAATGGGACTACTCGAAAAGCCAGGTATTCAGGTTCTTGTGGAATTCAAAAAGTGAGGAGAGGTCTGTTATGTGTAGCAGCAGGACGTTCTATGCTTGAAGATCTATGTAGAAGGCTCGACCACCAGATCTTGTGTGCTGTATGCGCAGGATGTGTGCAAATAGGAGACTGGCCAAGTGGAGGTGTCTGGAAGGTTTGTGAAAGAAGGTGCGATAGTTGAGATTTGCTGGGCCAGTGTTATATAGTGCCTTGTAAGTGTGGGTGAGGAGTTTGAATTGTCCCTGTTTATGTATTTGGAGCCAGTGGAGCTCAATTAGATGTGGTCTGATGTGAGTGCAGCGTGGGAGGTTGAGAGTGATTCTGGTCACTAAGTTCTGAATGGTCTGCACCCTTCTAATGTGCTTTTTGTTGATCTTGGCAACCCGGCATAGAGGATATTCCCGTAGTCTAGCTTGCTTGTGACAAGGGTGTGCATGACAGTTTCCAGGTGCTGATTGGGAACCACTTGAAAATCTTCCTCAAAATCTTCAGGTTATGGAAGCATTAGGCTGTGATTCTGTTGAGTTGTACTTTCATGTCAAGTTTGCTGTTGATGAGGATGAAGGCTCTTCCTGATGCTCTGTCCAGAGTCATGCAAATGTCATCCAGGGCTGAGATAAGGGCAGTTTCCATGCTGTTGTGTCTGCAACCAGACTAAGTGGTGTCGAGGAGTTGGTGGTCATTGAGGTATTTGGTGAGGCATCTGTTGATGATTTTCTCACAGATCTTGGGAGAGTGGTCTGTAGTTGATGAGCTTTGATGGGTCTGTAGAGGGTTCTTTCAGCAAAGGGAGGACATCTAGGAATGTATCTGAAGAGACAGAAGCATTCTAAATGGATGTGAACCTGGCACTTATGGTTTTCAGTCTTCTGGAATAGGCAAGGTGGAGGCATGGGACCAATGGGACCCTTTAGTGGATGGGCTTCATGGTGGTTTCTTGTGCAGTGATTACAGGTCATATGGTTAGCATTGGTTCTTTGGATAAGATTGGGAGGCTTTGTCGAGGTCTGTTGGGTCCGGTTGCGGGTTGAAGTTGCTGTAAATGGCAGTGATGTTGGTGCTGAAGAATTGAGGGAGATTGTTGCAGTGGTCCTAACAGGGGGTGATCAAGGTATCAACTTACAACAAGGAAACCTTGTCAGGCAGATTGTAAGCCTCCTTTTTGCTGTGTATTGATGGCATTCAACTGGTGGTCGAAATTATTGTTTGTTTATGCACCCTGCTGAAAGCCATAGTCTTTCCTTGTCTGCGTCGATGTGGCACTATGCTTCTGTTTTGCCGGGTTGTGCTAGTGTTTGTGATCATGAACAGTATATGGTGTGTATTGCCATGAAACTTTAGTCATATTGTTATATCCTATACCTTCAAATTTATTTATATATTTCTGAGTTATTTTAAAATATGCATCCATCATGGGCCCTTAGCTGTCAGAGCAGAAACAGTGACTAGATACTCATAAACAAATAAACAGAAACAGATAAACGTGGGCAAGCAAAGCAGGCAGTGAGTTCTTTCATGCTGGGTTCGGAATTCATGCAGCACTGCCAACTGAGCGTATGAACGTATGGTGGCTGGTAAAGGTCAGCATTGCTGCTGTGAGTGATGCTACTGGCACAAGAAGAGCTCGTGCACACTCGCCCTCGTACTTGCTGATGACTGTCATTTACAAGAGCACCATACAGTGGGAATGGTTTGTAAAACAAACAATTGTTTGCCCCACTTCAGTAATGGAAGGGACTAAAGGAAGAACGCATTACATCTACGAAACCCTGTCTTTATTATGCATGACCCATATCTAAAAAAAAGAATTGTGCAATGGATGGAATACTGCTCATCGCCCTGCTTGACTGAAATGGACATCCATCACCTTGTTGTTGCAGGTGATGTCCCCTGCTCACTGTGCCTTGATACTCAAACTACACACAATGGGCGAGTCCCAAAATCAGTCTGGGGTTGCTTGTGGTCCCAGCTGGAGGGTTACTCACCTGGCAGTTTGGGACAGAGTATTCCCATGAGAAGCAGGGTCAATACTGATTTGCATACGGTGGGGCCTTTGTCTAGAGTGTCATGGAGGGCGAAGAACGATGCAATGGAATGCAGCCCCAAGCAGTAGCTGAGATTAATTCAAGCATTCAATCCATCACCTTGTTGTCGTCGTATATTTTACCAGACCCAAAAATGCCATTATTTAGTAAAAACACAATGGAAACAGGCATAAAGGTGAATGTTTTTACTCAAATTATCACAAAACCAATCTTAGAAAACAAATTTTTAACAGATGAGGGCATGGCCAACTGTGAAAGAAGATGACAGCTAGGCTCTGAGCTCCAGCCGAGTCTGCCCGCATAGCAAGCAACCCTAAGAATGAATCGCGTCCGCCAGGGCTGAAAAGAGGACACCGCTGTTGCCAGAGCCCCTGATTCACTGGCGGGCGAGAAGCAGAGGAATTGCCCTGATTGAGTCTGAGACGCAAGGCGGGCCTTGATCCATCTCCAAAGATGACAGACACAGACCTCAGAGAATTGCTGCCTATGTGTGTGTCCCAGCACGCCTAAAGGGACCCGCCCCCCTCCTGAAGCTGCCAGACGACCCCCATCCCACTGGGGGACCATGCTTGGGACCAGAGCACAAGGTAGGCAGTGGCCGATTACCAATGGAGGCGAGGGGAGGGAGGAGTTGGGCTCTCTGTGAGACCCCCCCAGAATGAGGGACCCTTCTGGTCCTAATGTTTGGTAGGAACACTAACACATCGATCCACACAAAATTGCTTTCAATTGCACTGAGGTGCTGACAAACGACGGTGCGGAAAACTGGGAAAGACCCCTAAATGTGGGATACATCACTGCCCGGTAGTTGACTGAGTGGAAGGGGGCTGGAATGCTCACCATAGGGGACTATTATATGAACAGCGCACTGCACAGTTTCACAGACCTGACGAGTGAGGGGGTCCTGCAGGGTCCTGCAGGGCTCTCCTTCCTGACATATGGGACACTCGTGAGCACGGTACTGGCCATTTCGGGCAAGGGGCGGACAAAACCCCAATTAGACAATACCCTCCAGCTTTTGCTCACATTTGGAAGTGGGGGGAAACTGGTCACCTGGTTTTACAAGACTATTCTCTCAATGGCAATGGCACCTATGAACAGAGCCCAGATGTACTTGGAGGATACACTGGGACAAGAACTGATGACCAAGGAGTAGAAATCGAACCCACAACACACACCACATGTTTCCAGAAATACCAGGTTCAAATATACCCAACTCAACTACCTCCACAGCACATATCTTACACCATACAGACTAAACATCATAATAAACACTACAGACAAGGCATGCCCCTGGTGCTCCATAAGTGATGCAGGATTAATGCACATGGTGTGGGACTTCCCGACTATCTCTACCTACTGGCCTCAAGTGACACTAGAATTGGCAGAGGAAGGAGGAATTTATAAAGTTGGCCACAATTGAAGGGTATGCCCTGACAATGGAAGAGCAATCGGGCCTAAGGCGTAAATCTATTGCTGATGACTGGGTGACACTTATTGCCAACCTTACTGGGCGGAAGGGAGAGACACCAGAATCCCATTAACCCATGTCAAATACTACACGGACCACCAATATGCGCATGCAGCAAGAAGTAGATCACTGAACAAGGAGAAGTGTGGTAGATCTTGTGAAACATGAGGGAGGTGCCTAGGACTAATGAGATAGAGGGGTACCTGCTGGGGAGGGCTAGCTCCTAGTTTTTGTTATTCCAAGTTACAATCACCAAACTCCTGCTCTGAATCTTGACGCGACACACTTGGTCAAAAAAGATGTTATTGCTGGAAATGACATGGATTGAACATGACTTATGGAGGACTTTAGAAGTAAAAAATGATGTACCATGAAAGGCTTCAATATCGCGTGTGTCATGAACAATCGAAAAAAGGATTATTTGTATAATGCGATTCTTAAAACATTTTTTACATTTCCACAGATGGCACAAACCCATCGAAACACAACTATCAGGGCACAACACTGCAAAGTTCCACTCACTGTGTTGCACTACTCAATCATATTAAGCAAGAAAGAAGGGGAGGAAAAGGTGTGTTACACGTGGCTATGTAGCAACCATTACCCAAACGATCATGTATCTAGGCACAATATCAATCTCAATATTTGTGTTAGGCATCCACTTCATACTGCCAGGAGGAGATAAAGTCGACATACAGAGCTAGGAGATTAATAGGCAACCTTCCTTTGGTCAGTGACTTGAAATTACTTTTATACAGCTAAAATATATGCATCATATGTGATAATGAATAAAAGTAATTGAACAAATAATCCAAGTAAAACACAACTCTGGAGTTTAATATATAATGTCAAGACAAGTAATTGCCAAATAAAATAACGTTAATTACCACCTAGTGCCAGACCTAAAAACAGCATGGCATTCACTACGGTGAAATGTATCTATTGACTAATTTAAATCCATACATACAATTGCATCTATTAATTCACATCGACATGTAAGCAGAGTGCTCCTATTTTATATAAACAACAGTGGTGTCTCAGACAGGGTATTATAGCTAGGCCTGAGCGGTGAATTCTGCTCTGTTCGCGGAGTTTGCTGAGTTTTCCACACTCCGCGGAGCATGCAGTATTCTGAAAAACTCCATTCCGCGGAGCAGAGTTTTTTCCTTTCATTGTTGAGCGAGGAAATCCAGTGCGAGATCACCGCCCAGCAAGATTTCCCAACTCGGGCGATCGCGGATGGCCGTGACTGCTCGTGTTTAGAAACCTTCCCTTCGTGTTGAGTAAGCTGTTGCTCGAGTAGAGCATCTACTAGAGTGGCAGAAAGAAGCAATGACCTAGGGGGCTGCGCATGGTGCAGTCCGCGCTGATTTTCCAGGGCGGGAAAAACACTCATCCCTAAAAATCAGTGCGAACGGTGCGACCTAATGCACTATGCCACTTGCAGAACTCGGCATAGAGCGGAACTCTCCTTCCAGACTTAATTGTAGCCTCACCCTTCATTCATGGCGACTAACCTCATTGGCTACATAACATTCTATACTGGAAGTAAATCATAAGTATTATATAATAAGGATTTATCAGGTTTTAAATATAAGTTCTCTTCCATTCAGTTGTCGCAAATTCCCTGAAGTGTGAGTTGGAAAAAAAATGCCTGCTTTTAATGCTGACCTCTCACAGCCTTAGGGCCCAATTTATATGTTGGTAGTATGAATATTCTGTTGCAATGGCGACAGAGTTTACATTCCACCAACATGAAGGTTCGCCTACCCAATTTAAAATGCGGGCAGACCTTCAGTTTGGCTATAGCGCTAACCACTTGGTCACGGCCATAGCCAAACCTCTCCAACTGCCCAACGTAGTAAGGGCCATGGAAGAAATGGCTACATGTCCGCCCGCCCAATCAGGATAGGTGGACATGTAGTAATTTTTTTTTCTGTCCGTCACAGCCAGGTAAACCCCGGTGGTGAGGGACAGTAAAAATCAAATAATGCTTCCCCCACCACTGGAGATGACTCCAATGGCGAGGAGTGCATTACTGTTTTTACTTCAAAAAAGAAAAGCCATTTGAGGATTTTCTTTTTGAAAATAAAAAAGAATACGGCTTGGTGCAGGGTTACATCATGCTAACACAGCCCTGCACCAGCGGATTGCATTCACAGGAACTACCCTGATGGCGGTTTCTGCTAATGCTTTATAAATGACCGCCAGCTTGGCGGTCATTCATAAATTTGGAGGTTGGGACCTCCACCAGGCTAATGGAGGTATTTACTCCGTCACCCTGGTGGAATAGAGGCCCGACTATCAAAATATAAATGAGGCCCTTAATCCCTCAGAAGCAATGCATCCTCTGGCACAGCTGGTCCGCTCCTCGCAGAGCCTAGGCAACAGAACTTGGATTCCTCCTTTTACAATATGATGGGTAGATTCAAAGACCAATGAGTGACAACTGTGACTCAATTTGGCACTTTCCACAATCAGGTCATTCATTCTGGCTTCTCTTCATGGAATACTCCCTTAATAAACAAAAATCTTTACGAATTACATTTGTCCAGCTGGAAGATTCATTTCTACTCATCACAAAGTCACCATCTGTGCTGTGTCCGTGCATTGTTATCACATGCAGCATCCTATGTCACTCAGTCTCTGGACCTAATAAAAACCATCTCAATCAATATTTCTACTTAACTGGAAGGCCCTTCTTTCCACCCATAAATAAACCTTGTAAAGCCTATGTTTTCTCCAGTGTTTTCTTGATAGCTGTGTTATTAGTTGAGTTTTGCTGTCATATACGAAGTGACTTATTTTTAAGGTCTCCGGAATCTTCTGTATTTATGTAGATATGTTTGTGGAGCCCACACCTAGCTACAAAGCGGCAGCATGCTGTACGAAATAGGAGGATGCAGTGCTTGAAAAGAGGGGGGAGAGCCGATGCAGAAGGATGTGTTACAGCGAAGGGGTGTAGGATTTCAGAGGGATTCAGGTTGAGGATCAGTAAATGTGAATGGACCTGAGGGTGGAAGTGGCTAGCAACAGTCGGAGGAAGTGTGGTGGAGGGTACATTCATTGGTATGTTTTTTAGTAGGGGAATCCTAACAGTGAGTAGACACCTGACATTAATCAGATAGTACAAAGAGGTTCATTTGGAGTATGGTGGAAAACATGAGTCACTGTATATTGATGGTGCACCCACCCACCCAGCCAAATTCACAGATTCCTCATCCCTTTTTGCGTTGGCGGTACCAAAGGCTTTCCACCAGCAGAGCCTCACATGGCTCTGCCCTGAGAAAGACTTTGGATCCCCCAACTTATCTGCCACTGTGATGGTCAAACCCCTTAAATAGGGTAGACGACTGTCACAAAATTTCTCTGCCCGGGGCCACCATGCAAGTTATGGCAGTACTGGGCAGGGATATTATTTATTGATCCCTGTACACAGACAGAAAGATCCATTTATGTCAGGGCCATTGTCTTTTTATTTTTCAAAAATATGCTTTTGGAAAACAAAACACTTAGCTAAATTGACTAAAACAACATGTGTCCCTAGTTAATGTTACCCAATTTAATAGTACAGTCTCATCTGCTTTATGAAGGAAATACTTTGCAATATGACAACACCTACTGTTATCCATTTTAATAGTTCATCTCATCTGCTTTAGTGTGTTCACTTCTGGAGACCAGTGGTGCGTGGTACCCAGAAGGTTATTACCCTTCTACCAGAAGAAACATGAGCACTATGACCGTGCTTATCGCAATACGGAGCTGAAGTCTACTATGAGCCGTTACCAAAAAGAAGAGAAACGCAGTTCTTCAGCTCACAGCAGTCACGGGTAGGAAATAACTCACTTTTTATTTGTGATTTGTTTAGATACAATGTCTGGCTTTCTAACATCTCTTGGTCAACAGACACATAAAACATTTAAGTATGTTAGCAGCTCGGGCCATTGCTTGGGGAGGCCAAGATGGTGGTCGAGCCTTCAGGAAGATCCCATCGCCCGAGAGTGATCCGTCACCATTCTACCTGACAACGACTTCCCTCCTGAACTTCAGGCTTCAGGGCTCCTTGCCAGGCACTGGGGTGCCAGGTAAGCCCTTACTGCCCTAGTCCGGGGGCCATCAGACAGCCGGCAAAGAGGATCCCTATCCTGGCGATAGCCCACTACAAGATGGGCGGGCGAGGCCTGGGGCTCGGCGGCAGCTGAGTGGTGAATTGCTGCACCCGGAGTGGGCCCAGATGTGAGAGACGGCCCTGAGAGCATGTGCCTGCTTAGCGGTTGGAGGCCACCCCCCTTTGGTGATTCGTGGTGGGGGGCCTCCCGGCACGGCAGAGTTGACTGCCTCAGAGCCTGGTGAAGCCGAAAGCACAGGAGGCCGCAGGCGAAGGTCACCCGTTTCCTATCTGGGCAGAGGATCTTGTGCTTCCTCCTTTTCTTCTTCAACCCTTTTTCCGTTTCCCCCGGCTCCAGCCAAACCACATATGACCTGCAGTGCAGACGATTGAGTGGGCCAGAAGGAACACAGCACGGCAGGCCTGCTAAACTCGACCCCCCGGACCTGCACTGCTTGCGACAGAGTGGATCTAGCTGGTGGTGAGCTAAGGCGTAAGAAGCTGACAGCGACACTGGCAGGTGGTGAGACATGTTACTGCCAGTTATTAAGGCAGCAGGGGGGGGATAGACCCCAGCTCACCTGGATCGTGTGGGGCTGGGAGTTTATTCCGCCCCCCCCCTCTTGGGTCTTGGGGAGTCCTGATTGGGCCTTACACTTGTGGTGCTCCTGACTTGCTTTGTTGCCTGCAGTAACTGTGAGAGCTGCTATCAGTTTGTGTGGGAACCCCAGGTGTGTGACCGAGGTGGAGGTGGTATGTCACTGAGCTGTTGCCGGGGAGTTGGGGCTCTGGTAAGGGGGAGCCCAGACTGATGGCCTGAGCTCTGAGCTGGGACCAGCTGCATACCACCGCCATCTATGAACTGCTCGCACCTGGTTCCTGCCTCCCCTGGGGACCCCTCCCCTCTTCTTTGCATTTCGTTTTCTTTTGACCTGCTCTCTGGAGCCTGAGTGGCTTGGGGTCCTTGCCTTTTTCCCATAGCCGCCTTGGGCCCTTCCCCTGGAGGGGGTCTTGCTTCCTACTTATCTGCTTCTCCGGATCCTGACTGTGGAGGATGGGAAGGGGGAAGGTGCCCCCGCAAACACCATCTCAAATGAAGATGGACCAATATACGGTCCTGCTGACTGCACACCCGCGAGCAGGGAGAGGGCTCGACTTATCAGATGCATGCCTCAAGGCGGAAAGGGGCTCCGGACTTAGGTGTGGTCCTTAAGGCCATACAGGACTCCCAGGATGCTGTAGAAACAAAAGTAGATGGCCTACGGGTGGACCTCTCCCTACTGTGCCAGGACCTACGCAATGTGGTGGAAAGGACCACAGAGGTCGAAAACCTTGTCTTCTCTGCCGAGGATGAAATCTTTTCCCTCAACAGTCAGATGTCCAAGCTGAGTGCCTTGGTGTCCACCCTGACGGAGAGAGCAGAGCAAGCCGAAAATAGGTCTAGAGGCAATAATGTTCGGCTTATTGGCCTGCCCGAGTCTGTGGAGCAGAGAGGCCGAGCAAGAGTGTTTGAGGACTGGTTCAAGCAGTGGATGCTGGAAAATAAACTGTCCCCCTTCTTTGTCAGTGAACGAGCACATCTCTCCTTCGTGCTGAGGCCCCCGCCAGGGGCTTCCCCATGGCCTGTGATCCCGTGGCTGCTAAACTTTGAAGACCGAGACACTGTATTCCAAGAGGCATGTACTCACTCATACTGATCTGCAATTTGAAGATGCTAGGATTCTGGTATTTCCGGACTACACACAAAGGCAGTGCAGCAGCGGCTCTCATTTGGTGAAGTGAAGCAAAAGCTCCAGGCCTTAGACCTCGGATATATGCTCTTGTTTCCTGCCTTAAGGTCTTCTTTCAGTCTTGAACCTTTTTCTTTGATACACTGGAGCAGGTCTGGGAGTGGGCGACGGAGGGCCGGTTGCTGCAACGCCCCCCCTGAACAACACCAAGTGGGGGTTGCAAAGGAGCGCACTGGATCACTTCCACATCATCGACGAAGGGGAGGGGGCGTCCTGGATGGCCCAGATCGGATGTGTCTGAGACCCTCTCAGATACTCTACTGGATTTTCACTCTCCGGAAGTGGACCTGGGCTCCTCATCTCAACTCTCTGGTCCGCCTTGACCTGGACGTTTCCTTTCCAGTTACAATGCTGGTCTTGTTGCTGGGGGCTGGCAAAGGATGTATGCCAGGGAGGATGAATGTGTTTGCTTGCCCTCACCTCCTGGGATAATTGTTTAGGACAACAGATGTTTCCTGGGGTGAAGTGTGGGGAAGGAGGATGTTGGGAGAGGGTTGTTTTGTTGGGCTTCTGAGCCTACTTTCTCTTTCTGACTGTTTTTTCTTACCAGTGTTTTTCCCTTCTAGGTTCATAGCGACAGCTAGGCTTGTAATAATATCTTGCTTGGAAAGGCATGGCATGCTAGATCATTGCAGTCTCCTGTCTGATTCAGCTTGGTGGGGAATCTGCTTGATTTAATCGAGTGTGTCGTGGGCCCTCCTCAGATACCTGCATTTAGAGTTCTAACCATTTATTAGCAATGAAGTATACCTTTTTAGGCTGGTTCAGCTACGACAGGGTTTATCACTCATGTTTTACGCGTGACTTTGAGGAGTCACGATACTGCTCCACAAATCTCTTCCCATGGCTGTTACAGTGCACCATACGGATGCCCAGGGCTGCTACGTGTGCATTGAGGGCTGGTTGGAAGTGTGGCACTATAGTTTTATATCCTGTTACGTCCCACCGCCTCTGTTGCTGCTGCAGTCTTCCCTGCAATCGCTGAGATCCTTTATCCTGACTCTCCCTCAGGGCGTCACAATGATTGGAGGACTCTTTAATATGCTTCCGGTTTCAGTCTTTGATGCCTACTCTGCCCCTTACCCTGCCAGGTGTAACCGAACGGTCTGCTTGTCTTTGTGGGCAGATTTGCTAGGCCTGTGCGATGCCTGGTGCTCCTGGCATCCTCCTCAATGGGCCTACACCCACCAATCTGCAGCGCATGCTGCGGAATCCTGCATAGACTTGATGTGGCTCTCGGCCGCAGATCTTCTCTCAGTTCAAGCGGTGCGCATCCTTTCACTAGGTATTTCCGATCAAGCTCCGTTGATACTGTCATGGGGAACTCAGCTCAGTGTCTTGCGAGTGGCCTGGAGATTCAATTCATGATACTTGTAGACTGCTGCAAGTGAGACCTTTGTCAGTTCTTTGAGCTCAATGAAGGTTTGGTAGCATGGGCAGCGACGCTAGAAGCAGCTAGTAAGCCATCCTTGAGAGGCCGCAATAAAGGTTACATTCGGCAAGCTGAGGCAATCCGTCTGGTGCGCCTGACCAGCTTGGAAAACCAGATGGTACGAATGGAAGAGGCTCTTCACCACTGAGATACCAAGCACTCGCGTCGCCTCCTGGCCATAGCCCAGACTGAACTGCGGCAAGCTTCCTTAAAGGAGGCCAGACATTGCTGAAGGGCCTCCACTAAGAGGGTGCATGCTTCTGGGGACAAATTAGGCAAACTGTTGTACTAGCTACAGTGGGGTTTTTGGCAGAGTGATTCCAGTGATTCGGGACTCCATGGTTCGACCCTGAAGGATTTGTCCAGACCTTTGCCAACTTTTATCGAGGGCTATGCTCGCGGTGCCTTCTGCCACCAGCGGTTTATATACTATACCATTACCGACTATACCCAGTGCCCTTGCCTAGGAACTGGACCAAGCCTTAACGCTTGAGGAAGTGAGTGCTGCGGTGTCGGGGATGCAATCAGGAAAACGGCTGTCCCAGAAGCCCATTGAGTATTACAAACACTTTTGTGCAATCCTATGTCCCCATCTTTTGAATCTCTATACCACCACACTGGAGCAGGGGTCCTTTCCACCACATATGGACTGTGCTACCATAGTCATCTTGCCCAATGAAGGTCTCTCTAGGGACTAATGTTCCACTTATCGTCTGATTTTGTTGGTCAACACTGACATCAAGATGTATGCAATGGTGATTGCTGAGTGACTCGGTCAGTCCCTGCCTTATCTTGCTCACCCGGATCAATGCCGATTCATGTTGGGCCGTAGTAAATTTCACTGTATCAGGAGGATCCATGTTGCGCTATCAAGGGCTCAATGGCAATCTTGCCCTCCTGTTAGTTAATTTGCTAAAGCCTTCAATACTGTGTCATGGGCCTTTATGGAAGGAGTTCTTTGGCGGGCTGGCATAGGGGAGGAGTTCTGTTGTGTGGATCTGCTTCACTACCACTCTCCAACTGCTCAGATCCAGGTGAAGGGGGTCCTATCTCCTGCGTTTCCCATTGAGAAAGGCACACACCAGGGGTGCCCACTGTCCGCATTGCTTTTTGTGTTGGTGATAAAACCGCTGACGCAGCTGATATGCTGTGATGCTCTTATATTTGTATGTATTAGGTAATTACCCAAATGGCATTCCCCATTAGTGGTTTCGCTCTGTGACCGCTAAAATGACTAACTTTGTGTGGGCTGTGGGTTGGCATAAGGTGGCTTTCTACTCATTGCACAAATCTCCTTTTGATGGTGGCCTGGGGTCATTGGATCTGTAACTATACTATTTGGCAGCGCACATGGTGCAGATTAATGACTGGTTGACTGGGGGATGGGATGATCCAGCATATCGGTTGGAAATATATTCACTGGTAATAGGTGAATTGCTTGATCTCCTCAATGGGGCACTTTTTTGGAGTACAGTGTCATCGTGCACACCGGTATCCCTTACCTAATGGAGGGCGGCCCTCCTCCTTCCTGGGTGTGACCGGCACCTCACTGGGATGACCCCTCTCCAGTGTGAAACATGGCTTGGGCAGCTTTTTATGCAGGACAGTTTTCTTGCAGTGGGATCGCATTGGGATCTCATATTTGGGAGATGTCTACAGGGGTTGAATCCTTCTGTCCTTTCAGGAATCAAAAGAGAAATACTCCCTGTCTAACTTGCAGTTCCTTCGGTACCTCCAACTACACCATGCCTTGCTGGCTCATGAACATCTAAGTGAGTCTCTGCCGGAATACAATCCGTTGGAGGCGAAGCTCTTCCTGGGACAGCTGGGTAAACAGCCACTTTGTTGGTTTTCCGCTCCTTAGTAATCCACGACCCGGATGGACTCGAAAGGGTCAGGCGGAGGTGGGTGTCCTGGGTGGGAGATCTGGATGAAGATGATTGGAAGGAGGCTTGTATGGTGCCTAGGAAAGTGGCTATCTTGGTGCAGCTGTGTATGGTAGAGTTCAACTACCTGCACGCAACATACCTTACTTTGAGGTGCTTACAATTTGTACTTTCTGATGCGCGAGCAGTGTGCACGCACTGTGCACTCCCTGTCCCAGATTTCTTTCATGTTGCTTTGGAATGCCATACGCTGAGACCCTTTTGGGAGGAGGTAGGTCGCGTACTATCCGCTGTCCGGGACCGCCCCTTGGAGTTGACGCCCTGTGTATCATTGCTGGAGCTTATGTAGGAGGTGGGGGTCCTAGGGCTGAGGATGCCTTTCTGGGGAAAGCTTGTTTAGCTGCCAAGCAGGTGTGGGTCTGGAAGCTACAGCAGCCCCCAATGGTGAGAGGTTGGTGTGCGGGGGTGGACTGAGGCGCACAGTAGGAGAAGACGATTTTTGAGGCCCGTGGCTGTCTGAAGAAACAGAGGGAAATCGTGTGCTTATTATGGTTTATCAGTATCATGGCGCACTGTTGAATGCTATTGATATCTGAGAATGCTGTCATGCCCTGCTTGTACATTGACCAAAACTTATATCGTGCTATGCTTTGTTTTGCTTTCAAAACTTTCAATTAGTTATAAAAAAAAGTATGATAGCAGCTCAGATACATTTGTTCAGTGCCCTGG